>NW_027223762.1:12841426-14041426 GCF_028538775.1 Myotis yumanensis | reverse complement strand
GATAGTTTAACTGTAGATATTTTTTTCTTTCTATTCTAAAAAGGGGGGAAGCATTTTTGTTTTTATAAAGACATCTTTTATATTTCTAAAGAATATATAATAGAGGCCCGGTGCACGAATTTGTGCAGGACCCCACCGAATTCATGCAGGGGTGGGGTCCCTTGGCCTGGCCGGCGATCGAGCCGATTGAGGCGGCAGGAGGTTGGCTGGCAGGGGGAGGGGCCATGGGAAGTTGGCCACCCCGTTCGAGGTCATCAGCCGGCCAAAGGGGGAAGGCCGCGGGAGGTTGGCTGCCCAGGTTGGGGACATCGGGCCAGCTGGCTGGGGTGGAGGGGCCGCGGGAGATAGGCCAGCCCGGGGGGGGGGGGGGGGGGGGTGCGGAAGGGGCCACAGGAGGTTGGCCAGCCGGTCTGATCAGAGCCATTGGGGCGGGCTGGCCAGGGGAAGGGGGCTGCAGGAGGTTGGCTGTGGGAGTGCACTGACCACCAGGGGGCAGCTCCTGTGGTGAGCGTCTGCCCCCTGGTGGTCAGTGTGTATCACTGCGACCAGTCGTTCAGTTGTCTGGTCGTTTGGTCACTCAGGCTTTTATATATATAAATTTTAGTACATGGGGTCAACTTAGTGTAAAAAATATAATATCTCATTATAGTATCTCTATAAATATAAAGAAGTGCTTTGTAAATTCTAAAGAAATATGTATATGTAAAGGTTAGCAATTTCTGCCACTTTGAAATGGGTGCTTACCTTCTCTTAGACGGTCCACTACAAAAGTAAAGCCTGTAGTTCTTGGATGTAAGACATACTCATATTTCTGAAGTCCATTCTTTTCAGCAAAATCATTACTTCGAGCCTTGCTGTTTTCTAAACAAAACAATAGACCATTAGAAGCCATAAAATAAAGGGAGATCATCTAAGGTAAGGAAACGCTACACAATTTCTTTAATAAAAATGGCAGTTAATTTTTCTGTAATTACTGAGTACAGTATAGTGAGTCAAATGAGAAGATATAAACACTTAAGTAAATCCCTACCAAAGATCCTAGAATTATGTATTTATTGGAATTCTGAAAAATTTATAAGGTATTAATAAACTTTTTATAATGATTTACAAATTCATCTTTAAAATTCTTTGAGATTTCATAAAAGTGTATATTCAGTGAATACTAAAATACAAATAAAATCCTAATAAATGAAAATTTTCATAAGATTGTCTTTACATAATAAAAGTTGAAATACTAAAATATAAGAAGCTAATAAAACATAAAGGGATTTAGATATGCAGAAGAAATAACTAGCAATCTGCCAAATGTATATCGACTTTTTTCAACCCAATAATTTGGAGTTTTAACACAAAGTGAAATATCTTCCTTGCTCAGGCACAGAGCATGCTAATATTACTAACCAAAACCACTCCACAACATACTGGGCACATGATTAGCACATCCTGTACAAACATCTGAACATGGTTTGGCTGAGTATAGTTACAAAGTCAAGTATGTGTTCTAACTGTTGGCAAAAACTTCTTTTTCCAATCCATGAGGTAACTTTATAAGTTCCAAGAAGAACCAAACCCATGATTCAGCAAATATATTTGGAAAAAGTAAAGTGTTCAGAAATCTGGCGTCAACCCCTGGGGGTGATCATGAAATAGCTTCTGATGACAGCAGATGTTAGAACCTGCAATCTTCAGCTGCATCCTGAAATGTATAGACTATTCCAAGTCACAAGAAAAAGACACACACACACACACACACACACACACACAACTTTCCTGGGAGTAAATTTAAGACCATGGAGTCCCCCAAACCTAAAAACACCACAGATGGATTCAAAATACTCAAAGAACACTCCTATAAAAGGTGTGTTATTGTTTTTTAAATAAATGAGGAATTGAGTCAAAGAACTAAATACCCAGAGATTCCCAGCAAGTCAAAAGTAAAGGCCTAAACATAAAAAGTAGTAAGCTCCTTTCACATTCATTTGAGGAGAATATCCTGGGCATAGGACTATAAAATACTATTTTATTGACAGCTTACATGATGAGGAAGCCCAGGGACACTAAAAGGATGAGTAGTTAACTACTCTTCACTTTGCTCTTCAACTCGTCACAGACTTTAGGGAACTAAAGACAAACTGAATTCTGTTGTAGAATGTGCATACAAATCCAAGTAGTTCCAAAACATACAGTCACAATATGAGAAGGTAGAAATAACGAGAGACAGAGAGATTAGAGATGCAGATTTTTCCCTCCATCCCTGCTTCAGCTACCCACGCCCAGACTCTGGGATTACAGGTAACTGCACAAGCATCCCTCTTTCTGACCACAGCCTCCTGTCCTGTCAGCTCACTCCCTGTAACACTCCAATGCCAGCACTTGCTTCCACTCCAAAGGGAATACAGGCTACTTTACTGTTCTCAAACCAGTCAGGCATGTTCCCACCTCAGGATCTGTGCATTTGTTCTTCCCTCTACCCAGAATGCCTTCTCCCCCAATGTCTGCATGGTTTTCTGGTTTGTTCATCTGGTTTCTACTTAAATCTAACCACCTTTTATAAAATAGCACACTACACCCCATCTTCTATGACTCTCCTTATCTTTATTTTTCTGCACAGCTTTATGAATGCCTAATATATTTTTATTAACTTATTAATTTTTTATCTAGCTTTCCTCATAGAATTTAAGCTTCATGAAAGTAGGAACTTTGTTTTGTATATAAAACTCCAAACACTCATATATAAATAAAGAAGTTTTAGGTAAAAGGGTGTTTAATTGCATGTAATGTTCTATTTGTTAAAAACCTAGAAAATCTTTCCAAGTCAGAGAAACAGAACCCAAAATTATGGTATACCAATTGTGGTTAATTTTATGTGTCAAATTGGCCAAACATTATTCCAGAGGTTTCTGTGAAGGTATTTTTGATGAGATTATTATTTAAACCAGTAGACTTTCAGTAAAGCAGATTACTCTCCATAATGTGAGTGGGCCTCACCTCTCTCTCTTTCTCTACATGCACACACACATATCCTTTTGGTTCTGTTTTTCAGGACAACACTTACTAATCCTATATAATAAAGAGCTAATATGCTAATTAGACTGAACAGAACAACCAGACGGGGCTGTGAGGGCCAAGCCCCTTGCACGAATTTTGTGCATCGGGCCTCTAGTAACCAATATAATAGGGAAAAAAAAACTAGCCAATTTTTAAAATATGTTTTCACAAAATGAATAATGATGTGAGAGATTACAATATAACATAAGTACAAGGAAAACTATAATTCTAATTTTCCAATTTTGTTTAAAAGTATATGTATGTTTATATACCCATACATATGCCTGTGTGTGTGTGAGTAACCAAATGACACAAAAACAGTGGAGTAAATTCAAAATAGTGTTTCTTTATGGGCAGGAGGATTAGAGTAATTCTTGTACTCCTATATGTCTAAATTACTCCAAATTAACATAAATTACTTCCATAAGTAAGAAACAAGTTATAACCAACATATGAAGGTAGAATATATGTTAAATATACTTATTTGAAAATGTGCAAGCAAGCTGGATTCAGAACTTCAAGAGGATTACAAAACATTATTCTCTTTGGGCTTAAGAACCCAAATTTTGAGTTAACTGTGGTTAACTAAAAACACCTTTGAATTAACAGACACTTTTTGAAAACTGAAAGGATTTTGTATTTTGGTAGCTACTTGAAAAAATATGTTTATCCCAACTTCAAACTATCTGTATAATACTGGTTTTTTTTTTAAGTTTCAGAATTGGTCTGTTTTCTCTATCTGACAAACAGTTTGGCTTTTGCAAGTTAGCCTTACAAATGTATATGCCATTTTAACTTAAAAATATGCAACTACATCATGTAATGGTGAGTACTCTGGACCCTGAAAATATGCAACTAGATGTTAATTAAGTTCATCACCTAAGAAAGGCACTTGAGAAAATATAAACTGAAAAAAGTTTAAAATGTATATTGTGTGGGCTCTGAGGGTCTAATGTATGAACATTTAAATCTAATGTACCAAAGAGCAGCAACCTGGGAGCTCTCACTCCATTAGCTTTTAATTATTAAATAACTTCCAAAGTCCCCATTCTTAGTGCATTTTGGCATTCATAAGTATAAATTAATCTATCATTTCAGTAAATGATACACTAATATAGTGATTTAAAACCCAAATTTAAGTATTGTACATTGTAAGTATTATAAAATTTAAATATGGCTCTGTCCATTTTAAGTTTCCAGTGATAGTTTACCTCTGATAATCAACTTACAATATATTTTCAAGCTTAAACAATATTATCCTCCGTGATCCAACTGCTTTTAGAATTTTAGCTATAAAAATCAAATACAACTATACAGTAAGTGTATATTTAGTATATAATACTAGTACATTAAAACTGCCATGGTTCATGTAGCTCAGTTCCATCTGCAATAGATGAGTCAAAGAGTTCTTACTTGCTATCAGTGTTTCCCAAAATACTTTCATTTCCTGTATTGACACAGTATGGCTTAATCATCCATTCACTTCCTTAAATAGTTGTGTAATTTGTATTTTTCATTGAATTCTCTTTTTGGTACTAGTTCCATACATTACTATGTCCAGAGAGTAAATTAGTATGTTCATTTACATATTCTCCTCTCTTAAGCTCTAAGTTGCCCTTCTTAGTGGCCCTTAGTTTCCTCGATCTGGTGTTGAGGATTCGGAAGACAACTTCATTTGCCATCTCTCCATACTATGTGATTTTTAGATTTTAGTTCTGTCCTAATTCAGTCTGTCTTCCTTTGTACAGCAGACCTTCATCCACTGGATCCTCCTCAAATTCTGCTGTATCTTTCTTGAAGTAACCAGGGTATTAACAGTTTGCAAATTTTGCTCTTTTGAATGGAAGAATTCTATAGAACTGCTTCTTGTCCAAGCTTACTTCCCCCCAACCCACACCCACATTCAACCAGAGCAGTTCTTCAATCCAGCGGTCGCCAACCTTTCGGACCTCACAGACCACCAGTGGACCACGGACCACCGGTTGGCGACCGCTGCTTCAATCTGTCTTAAATCCTAACCTACAATAGAAGGCTTCATCTACAAAAATCAGCCGTGGTTTAAAACATTGAAAACTACTGGCTTAGCAAAGATGAAAGAATGCATTTTATTTTTAATCTCTTAAAGAACTTGTGGAAATCCAATAGTATTCTTGGTCTATGTAGTTTGATATCTGGGCAGGTAGGAAGTCCTAACTATGTCTTTCTGTGTCCCCTCCACAACTCAATTATGGCTGAATTTTACTGAGAAAGAAAAAAGCCTTTCTTGCTTATATTAAGGATAAAGCTTTAAAATAATTTAAATCAACAATAAATGAAATTGGTTACTATCAGATGCCTTTCTAATAAGAAGGAAGTGGAGAAAAAAAAGGTCTAATGGATAAGTATCTCTTGGAAGAGAAGAGAAAATATAAAGAACAGGAAGGGGGTTCTTCTTTCTCAAGATTACTTTCGCTATTCAGAGCTTTTGTGGTTTCATACACATTATATAAAAGGCTGGTACCTACAATATATACTGAGACTCAAAATATAAAGCTCTAGTATAGCAAGTATATGTAATAATGATCTCCCGGGTTGTCCGTCATATATTCTGGGGAAAAAGCAGTTTAGAACAGCGGTCGCCAACCTTTCAGACCTCACGGACCACCAGTGGTCCATGGACCACCAGTTGGCGACCGCTGGTTTAGACTAGATGATTCCTAAGTTCCTTTAGTTTTTAAAATTCTGTAATCCAAACCCAGGCTACCTTACCTGTGAGATCAGTCCCTTCTGGGAATATGAGGAGTTGAAGTGGTTCACGGATATCACAAAAATAATCAAGCATGTCTTCGAAATGGCTCTTGTCATCCTTCCATTTCCTATGAATGAAGATATAGGCAGCAGCTTGCATGGCCCAACCTGGGATCAATTTAACAAGAATTTACATACAATTGTATTGCCAACATCCATATTATTGAATATAATATTTCAGTTTTTGTTTACCATGATTTACTACAATAATAAGAATATACTTTAAACTCAGCACAGATCTTGAGTTAAATTAACACATACACCAGAAAATATTCTTAAAGGAGTTTGTTAAATTCTGGGGTTTACCAAATTCTCAAAAACCTCTTTTCAAGCCAAACCTAGCTATTAGAATATCAAAAAAAACAACAACAAAAAAACCACAAACCTTCCCTAATATTTATCAGTGACTCAACCAAAGTTTTAACCATCATAATTAAATATTTTAACCAAGCTACCTACAAGAGATATTAGACTATCAGATTGTTCTCAAATCATGTATACGAGCACACTTTAATATTCCACTTCTGTACTACTCAATCTCTAAATTCAACAGCTATTTTCAATGCTAGCCATTTCTTTAGATTTTATTTAAAAGAGAAAATGTGCAGTGGCTATAAACATGTTCATCATAGTATATACATTGTGATCACATTCCCTTTCTCTAGGCAAATCAACCTTGTCACCAAAAGAGTTGTGTTTTATCCACCAGCCATCCCTCCCTTGCCAGAAATTACTAGAAATACTGTGGTAAATACCCAACTTAAGTCAGCCAATCTAAAGTCTATTTAACAGTCTATGGAACATGAAATGCTTGGCCCAAACACATGAACTATCTTAGCCAATAGAATGTTCTCAGAAATTTTACCTGGGACCATGGATAAAACAAGTCAGTAATATAGTATATGTAAATGCAAATGGATGGACAAAAAAGCAGATAACAGAGACAATAGCAGCTAGGCAAGATAAAGACAGTATACTGTAGTAAATATCTAAAAAAAATCTTGCAGCTGAGGTGCCTAAAGTTTGTTGGCTTCTTTGCTTATCAGTGTTTCTTATATCTTACTAGAGGCCTGGTACATGAAATTCGTGCACAGGTAGAGTCCCTAGGCCTGGCTGGTGATCAGAGCTAATCGGGGCCTTCCTTCCCCCGGCTGCCGGCCAGGGCTTTCCTTTGTTCTGCGCTGCCCCCTGGTGGTCAGCGCATGTCATAGCGAGTGGTCGAATTCCCAGTAGGTCAAACTCCTTAGGGGACAATTTGCATATTAGCCTTTTATTATATAGGACTAGAGGCCCGGTGCACAAAAATTTGTGCACTCGGCGGGGGGGGGGGGGGGGTCCCCCAGCCCTGCCTCTGCCCTCTCACAGTCTGGGACCCCTCGGGAGATAATGACCTGCTGGCTTAGGCCTGCTCCCGGGTGGCAGAGGGCAGGCCCAATCCCTAAGTGCAGCCCCTGGTCAGGCTCAGAGCAGGGCCGATTGGGGAGTTGGGGCGCCGCCCCATCATGCACAGAGCAGGGCGGATCGGGAGGTTGCAATGCCACCCTCAGTCACGCTCAGGATAGACTGATTGGGGGGTTGGGGCACCGCCCCCTGTTACACTCAAGGCAGGGTCAATGGGGAGGTTGCGGCGCCACCCCCTGTCACGCACAGAGCAGGGCCAATCAGGGGGTTGAGGCGCTGCTCCCTGTCACTCATAGAGCAGGGCCGATAGGGGAGCTGGGGCACCGCCCCCTGTCACTCACAGAGCAGGGCGGATCAAGGGGTTGGGACGCTGCACCCTGTCACACTCAGGGCAGGGCCAATGGGGAGGTTATGGCTCTACCCTGTCACACACAGAGCAAGGCCCGTGGAGGGGGGTTGGGGCGCCACCTTCTATTACCCACAGGACAGGGCTGATCAGGGGGTTGGGGTGCCACCACTGTCACACTCGGGGCAGGGCCAATGGAGAGGTTATGGTTCTACCCTGTCACACACAGAGCAGGGCCGATCGGGGGTTGGTGCGCTGCACCCTGTCACACACAGAGCCGCAGGGCAATCGGGGGATTGGGGAGCTCTCCCCCTATCAGGCACAGAGCAGGGCTGATCAGGGGGTTTGGGCGCTGCCCCCTGTCACGCTGATCCCGGTGCCGGGAGCCTCACTGCTCCGCTGATCCCGGTGCCGGGAGGCATATTACCCTTTACTATATAGAATAGAGGCCTGGTGCATGGGTGGGGGCCGGCTGGTTTGCCCTGAAGGGTGTCCTGGATCAGGGTGGGGGTCCCCACTGGGGTGCCTGGCCAGGCTGGCTGAGGGGCTGAGGGCTGTTTTCCCGCTGGCAGTTGACTAAAAGCTCCCAACCGCTCCTTGTTTTCTTTTTTTTTTATTCTGGGCCAGCTTTAGCTCTGAGGCCTCGCTGCTGAAAACATGGATACAATGTTGCGGTCCGGGGCTGACTGAAAGCCTGTTTTGTTTAGCTTCTTATTTGCAGCATAGTAATAGTTGCTTAGAGTTGCAGTTGAGAGTCCGGCAAGTGAGGCGGGGAACGTTGGAGTCTGCAGTTCCTGGAGGAAGCAAGCCTCCCTGCTCGCTTCAGTGCATGGCTGCCGGCCGCCATCTTGGCTGACAGTTAATTTGCATAAGGATACGCTGATTAGCCAATGGGAAGGGTGGCGGTCGTACGCCAATTACCATGTTTCTCTTTTATTAGTGTAGATAGGATGTCCTTCTATTAGTCCTCTTGAAGGAATTTCAAGAAATGTTTGAGTTTTAGCATTCCTGAAATGTATTTGTTCTCAATTTTGGAGGCTACTAAAGCTGAAAACAAAATTCAAAATTCCAAATCATTTTCCCCTCAGAATTTCAAAGTTAATTCCCACTGTTTTCTATCATCTAATAAGGCTCACAAGAAGTCTGACATCATCCTGATTGGTGTAGATAACCCAATTCCTTTCCTCTGGAAACTTTAATGATCAATTTTTAAATATATTTTTTTCCTCTTCATTCTCTCAACCTTGCTGTCTGGAGCTTCTGTTAAATGTTAAAACTTCTGGAACTGTCCTCTCATACTTTTCATCTCCTTTCATTTTGCATTCTGTTCAAAGGAAATCCCTTGGCTTGATCATTCAACTCACTAATTTGATCTCAGTTGTGATGGCCTACTAATTGAGCTTATTATTGCAGCAGTCATCTCTTTAATTTTCAAGATTTACACTTGGTTCTTTTTCAATAGTAGCCAAAATTTATGGACAAATAGCAAAAAAATGTTAATGCAGTAACAATTTTAATAAAAATATTTATTGAATGATTACTATGTGCCTAGTACTGTTCTAAGCATTTTTCTTTAATTCAATTAGTTCTCAAGACAGCTTTATGAATTAGGTCAAATCATCATCCCTATTTTATGGATAAGGAAACTGAGGCACATTTGAGATTCAAAGAACTAACCAAGTGGTAAAACCAGGTTTCAAATGTAGGCAGTCTGATTCCAAAGCTGATGTTTTTAACCAGTGTACTAAACAGCAATATATACCTGAATCTCTCTAAGGGTACTTATTAGTTAAACATAGTGACATCATTTACTCAGAGAATTAGCTACTCCTTAGAGGCTAAACTTGGCATTTTTTAAGTACTAGACTATCTTTAAAGCTGTGCATTTTCCTCAAATGTCAGTTCTGAATTGTCTTCGTCTTTGTAAAGGATGTTCTACCATTGAACAATACTGGCAGATAGACTGTATTTCTCCATCCAAGTGAGGGTATCTGTTGCTCCCTTGGGGGAGGGAGTAGTAGCAAGATCTGTGGAGCTGTGCCATAAAACTCTTCTAATGCTCTGCATGTTTTAGGAATCTCAAAGGGAAGTCAAATGGCTGAATCAGTCAGCCTCTTGGACCTCTCCTTTGAGGATATGATTCTTCCCCTTGGTGCCTTTGCCTTGTCGTGTTCCATTTACACATCACTAATACTTTTGAATTTTTACTGCTTTTAGCTTAAACATTTTTTTCCCTTTCATAAAAATCACAGGAACACCTTGTGAAGTCCCCCTCTCTCTCATTTCATTGCCATTAGGCATATTTTATTCGTTTAAAGCAATATCTAGATATCTCTTAACATTTAAAATCTTAAAATGTACATTTTTATGATATTTATTTCATAAGTCTGTGAGCTGATAAATGACAGTGCAACTGATCATGTCATTTGAAATTAGGCTATATACTAGTAACGACTTTTCCATACGTTTCCATTAAAGGACATTCCCTCAATCACCTCAATTTCTCAGACAAGGGCTAGGAGCCTGGCAAGTTGATAAAGACAGATTCTGTGCATGCTGGCGTGGTATTGCTACTGCTATCTTCTTTCTAAAGCCCCATTTACGTTATCAGCATTGCCTTCTCAAGTAGACAGAATTCTGACCTCCAGCACTGTGAGACAGTAAAGATGTGCTGTTGAAGCCACTCCATTATAAGCAGTAACAGGAAAGTGATACAGAGCATAAGCAGAACCCAAGTCTTAGTTTCTAGTACTATTCTTTTTTTAATTTTTGTTAGCAATTGATGGTGTCGCTTTCATTGCTTTTATTATTTTTTGTTTCAATATTCCAAAACTTTAATTTGCATTATACTAATTAACATAGTAATTTTTTATTTTTATTCAATTTATTTTAATTTCCACTTGACATACAATATTATTAGTTTCAGGTATAAAACATAGTGATTAGACATTTATATAACTTACAAAGTGATCACCTCCATAAGTCCAGGATCCACCTAGCACCATACACTTATTAAATATTATTGACTATATTCCCTATGCTGTATTTTAGCTCCCTGCGACTTTATAATGGCCAATGTGTACTTCTTAATCCTTTCACCTTTCACACCCATCCCTGGACCCTCTCCCATCTGGTTACCATCAATTAAGTTTATTTTTTAGATTCACATATAAGTGAAATCATACGTTATTTGTCTTTCTCTGACTTATTTCACATAGCATAATAGCCTCTAGCTCCATCCATGTTGTCACAAATGGCAAAATTACATTCTTTTTTATGGCTGAGTAATATTCCATTATATGTATGTATATATATATATATATATATATATATATATATATATATATATATATATATATTACCTCTTCTTTATCCATTCATCTACAGATGGACACTTAGGTTTCTTCCATATCGTGGCTATTGTAAATTATGCTGCAATGAACATAGGTGTGCATATATCTTTTTTATTAGTATTTTGGATTTCTTTGGATAATACTAGTGGTGGAATTGCTGGGTCACATGGTAGTCTATTTCTAATTTTTTTGAGGGACTTCCATACTCTTTTCCACAGTGGCTGCACCAATCTGCATGCCTATCAACAGTGCATGAGGATTCCATTTTCTCTACATCCTCTCTAACACTTGTTTGTTGATTTATGGATGATAGCATTCTGACAAGTGTGTGATGATATCTCATTGTGGTTTTAATTTGCATTTTCCTGATGAGCATCTTTTCATATGTCTATTGGCCATCTGTATGTCCCCTTGGGAAAAATGTCTGTTCAGGTCCTCTGCCCATTTTAAAAATCAGATTTTTGGGGGGGTTTTTTGGTGTTAACTTGTAATATCCTTACATTTTTTTTTATATTAACCCTTTAAAGGATGTATCACTGGCAAATATCTTCTTCCTTTCATTCAGTGGATTATCTTTTCATTTTGTTGATGGTTCCCTCTGCTGTGCAAAAACTTTTAATTTGATATAGTCCCATTTATTTCCACCCTGCCTCCCCCAATTGCCTAAGGAAACATACCATCCCTTCCAAAAAAAAAATTTAAGACCGATGTCAAAGAATTTGTTGCCTATTTTCTTCTGGAGTTTTATGGTTACAGGACTTAATTTAAGTCTTTAATCCATTTTGAGTTTATTCTTGTATATGTATAAAAAAAGTGATCAGTTTTTTTTTTCTTTTTCTTTTTTTTTTTTTTGCATGTATGTATCTGGTTTTCTCAACATCACATGGGTTTATTTCTGGGTTCTCTATTCTGTTCCATTGATCTATTTTTATGCTAGTACCATGTTGTTTTCAGTACTATAGTATAATTTGAAATTGGGTAACATTATATTTCCACCTTTGTTATTCTTTCTCAAGACTGCTTTGGCTACTCAGGATCTTTTGTGGTTTTAAATTTAAGGATTATTTGTTCTATTTCTGTGAAAAAAGCCATTGAATCTATCTATAGCTTGCTTTAGGGATTAACAATATTAATTCTTTCTTTCCATGAGCACAGTATATCCTTCCATTTATTTGTACCTTCTTCAATCTTATAGTTTTCCAACTGCAGGTCTTTTACCTGTTTGGTTAAATTTATCCCTAGGTGTTATTCTTTTTGATGCAATTGTACATGGAATTATTTTCTTAATTTCTCTTTCTGATAGCTCATTATTGGAGAGTTCAGATTTAGCACCCATCTGTCACTGGTAGGTTGGGAGGGAAGAGAGTTCAGCAGTGGCTACTGCCAGTACTTCTGTCTGGAGAAAGCTGCCCCTGCAGCCCTCACCCTGAAACTAGTCTATTAAGTTCCTCCCTCTATGTCCCTGGTGCTTTGTGAGTTGCTGCCCCTGTATTGGGGGTTAGAGCAAGTGAGTCCATGTGCAGCCCAAGAGGAGTGTCTAGGCTCTAGGTCATTAAAAGCCCTCCATCTCTCTGGGATATAATCCCTGCTGTTTTTCACAGGCAGATGTTATAAGGATTCCTCTTCCTGACACTGGAACCCTGGGCTGGGGAACCTCATGTGAGGCTAGGATCTCTCATTCACTGGTGACACTTCTGCAGCCGAGATGTCCCTCCTGACTCTCAATTGCCACGCCATGGATGTGGGACCTGATGTTCCACTTCTCCACCTCTCTTCTACCCTTCTCAATGTGGATTCTTCTTTACATCTTAGTTATAGGACTTTTGTTCAGCTAGTCTTCAGGTGGTTCTTATGATGGATGTTTATAATTTAGTTGCAATTTTTATATAGGAGGCGGCAAGCAGTGTTTACCCACTTCACCATCTTGATTGGAAGTTCCCCTAATACCATCTATATATATATAAAAAGCCAGTGTCCGTGACGACCAAAGGACCGGTCACCATGAGGTGCATCGAGCACCTCTCGGTCCTCCTGCACCCCAAGCAGGGCAGGGCAGGACTGGGGACTGGCGAGTGGGCTGAATGGCTGACCTCTTGGTCCCTGCCCCCGGTCTGCAGGCTTCGATGGATCAGCGATGGAGAACAGGGAAATCAGGGTGGGTGGCAGGAGGACCGGGCTGGCTGTCAAGCTGTTGGGATCATCAGCTCATCCCTGGCTGCTCAGGGGCACAGGCCTGCGGGAAAGCAGGCGCCTGCAACTTTACCTCCATGCGCATGCACCCAGCCGGTTGCTGATTGAAATGCGCTGCCCGCTTGGGGCTGCTCACACCAGGACGGGTAGGTCGCAGGCACGCCCCGCAGCTTCCGTCAATGCCTCAAGCCCCCATGTGAGCAGCCCCAAGCAGGCAGCGCATTCCATCAGATGCCGGCCCCACACATGCGCATGGAGGGGGGTTGCCAGTGCCTGCTTTCCCGCAGGCCTGAGTCCCCAAGCAGCTGGGGATAAGTTGGTGATCCCAAGACCTGACAGCCCACCGGTGGAGGCGGCGTTCGGCCTGGGGACTGGTGAACAGGCAGAAGAGGGCCCTAGGGACCCTACCTGCATGATTTCGTGCACTGGGCCTCTAGTTTTTAATAAAAGGAACTAGGCTTCCTTAGAGAAATGCTGAGCCTAGGACTGAACAGAAAAAATACAAGATTCTTGTACCAAGAGAAAATGACATATATAATAAATACAACAGCTAATTCAGTTTTCCCCAGTATTGCAATGTTGCGTTCTCTTTTAAAATGCCATTACAATTTAGAGGTACTGAAGTGACTTCAGTAAGTGACTGACTGGATAACCTTAAAATCTAGAGCCATTTCTCTCAGTGGAAGAAACTGTCAACTTCCACACAGCGTAGGGCTTGAGATTTGTTAGGAAGTCAGCTAACACATTCAAAACAGAAGCTTCATTTAAATTACTTAGATCTCAATGTAATCCTAGAAAGAAGTATAATCCTGGTATACTGCTTGGCACATGATTTAGCTGAACTGAACCTTCGTGCCCAATGTGTTTCCTTCTCTGGAAAAAAAAAAATCATCAAACTCATCTCAGCCAAACAACTCTGGCAACTGAAACTGCAAAATCAATAATTTTAAGAACTTATTTTTCACCTAGCAATAGACTTGTTAAGATGAAACTGATCTCTGTTACATATCTGAAAATACACAGAGATGTGTATGGGATATTCAGCCATAAAACTAAATCATGTTTATATACTGTCTATTATATTTCATTTGACAGTTTTCATTAAAATCTTGACTCATAAGCATTTAATAAAATTTACTGAATGAGTACATCAATCATGAGATACTTTTCCTTATAGATTGGTGAAATGGGGAAAGTAAGTTATAACAGAATGCTTTTGGCTCTAAAAAACAGAATACCATATGAAAGTCATACAAACAATCTGGGCCTATGTTTCTCACATAAAATTAAGTCTGGCCCCAAGGCTGGTTCAGACGCCAGGCTCTCCCTTTCTACTCTGCCATCCTCTTGGGCTCAAGACGGTTGCAGCAGCTCCAAGTATGATGTGCTCTCACAATAACGTCCCAAAGCAGGAAAGGAGCACGCCGGCCCTTCAATCAACCTTTCATCTTAGTAAGGAGGAAAATCTTCCCTACGGCCGCCTGCCAGGCTCTCCACATTAAGTCCCTTTGTGAGATTGGCCAACAGGAGGCTGAAAAGGCAGTATCGGGTATTTTCATCCTCAGTTTGGGATGTGTGTATCAGAGATTCATTTTAAGCATTCAAATATGCTTGCTGTAGAGAGTCCTTCCAGAAAGGCCCAAGCAGTTGTTAGTTGGTAATGAGGATCATTTACCTAATGTAAGTGACAAAACTGATACATTGGTTGCACTAAAGAAACTGACAGGGTGAAGTGTTACTGATACAGAGTCTTGTGGAGAGTTTTCTCCAAATTAGAAATGTATTGGTCTTATTTTTCTGAGTTGTAAAGCAGGAGAGCAGCATAAAATTTTTTTAAAAAGGGTCCACCAAGGAGAAACCAAGTTGGCGGCATAGGTAAACACCGGAAATTGCTGCCTCGCACAACCACTTCAAAAATACAACTAAAAGACAAAACGGACATCATCCAGAACCACAGGAAGGCTGGCTGAGTGGAAATTCTACAACTAGAAGGAAAGAAAAAAGCACACTGAGACTCAGAGGAGGTACGGAAGTAAAGTACAGAGGTACAGAGGCGCACGTGAAAGGGCTGCCAACTGAGGACGCGGTTGTCTTTTTCAATCGGGAGGGAGTCTCAAGCTCCCAACGGCTCTGAACTCCAGTTCCGGGTGAGTCTCTGGGGACCCAGACTCATACGGGAAGAAACTGGACTGTCTGGCATCAGTCAGAACTCGAGGGCAGCTTTCTCTCAGAGGTGCTTGCAACGATTACCAGGACACTGAGAGACGGGGCCTCTTAGGGTAGGACTGAGGATCAGCCATAGCTGTTTGCTCCACTCTGTTGATTCCCTGAGACCCCGCCCCACCCAAGCTGTGAGCAGAGCTTGCATATGAAAGGCCTGGCCCTTGGCAATCTGAAAATTACCTAACAAACTGCAGCTGGGTCAGAGAGACCCAGAACTTCCAAAAGAAGGACCAAGGCCCCACAGCAGCTTGCATTGCTTCACAGCTGGGCCTCATCTAGGCACCTCCAAACCCCAAACAAAGAAGAGGAATTGCAGATTTCTCCATAGCTCCTGCTGGGTAGCCTCAGACAGAGGCTAAATTAGCACCTCCTTAGAGATCCAAGAGCCAGTGTACCCAGTGGTCAGAGTAGGACCATCCAGATTACAACTCCTCAGATCCATAAGGGACACACTCAGGGGGCAGACTCAGTGAGCACCAAAGCCCCACTGAAGCAAGTCTTGCCCCTAAGGGTGTCTCCAGCACAGAAGTTCTCCCACTGTAGACACAGCTGATTCTCACAGCCAATTGGCCTGGAGGTCAATTCCTCCCAGTGATACCTACAACAATCAAGGCTTAACTACAACAAGACTGTGCACACAGCCCACAAAGGGGTGCACCAAGAGTGTCCACCTCAGATAATTGGGGAGGCTGAGCCACTGGGCCCTATAGGACACCTAGCACAGAAAGCCACTCTATCAACACAGGGAAGCATAAAAAATGCAGAGACAAAGAAACAGGTCACAAATGACAGAAATGGAGGAAAGCAAACTACAGGATATAGAGTTCAAAACCACACTTATAAGGTTTTTCAAGAATTTCCTAGAAACCGCCAATAAACTTAGTGAGATCCTCAAGATATCTAGTGAGACCCTCGAGGATATGAAAAAGGACCAACTAGAAATTAAGCATACACTGACTGAAATAAAGAATATTATACAGAGTTCCAACAGCAGACTAGAGGATTGCAAGAATCAAGTCAAAGATTTGAAATACGAAGAAGCAAAAAACACCCAACCAGAAAAAAAGAAAAGAAAAAAGAATCCAAAAATATGAAGAAAGTATAAGGAGCCTCTGGGACAACTTCAAGCATACCAACATCCGAATTATAGGGGTGCCAGAAGAGAGAGAGCAAGATACTGAAAACCTATTTGAATAAATAATGAGAGAAAACTTCCCCTACCTGGTCAAAGAAATAGACTTACAAGTCCAGGAAACGCAGAGAACCCCAAACAAAAGGAATCCAAAGAGGACCACACCAAGACACATCATAATTAAAATGCCAAGGGCTAAAGACAAAGAGAGAACCTTTTTTTTTTCTAATAAGACAAATTTTAATAGAAAAACAAATGGCCGATGTTTTATACGTTGCATTTTCTTCCCAGAATATCTAGAACAAGGGGTCACTTCATACTTTCATGCTAGTTCAGCGCTGCAGATTGAAAACCAGTGTAGAAAACAGCCGAACCTTCCTCCCGTGACGCCGATCCACTTGTGGCAGACTCACGCCTTCTCAGCCATCAGCACGGAGTCAAAAGCGATGGACAAGACTTTGCAGATGGCCTGTGCTTGTTCCACACTGCTGCACTGGTACACCCACAGGCTGACCTCCTCGTTGCTGGCATCGGTGGTCTTCAGCGCCAGCAGGCTTTTCCCCACCCCCAGGCCGTCGTCCTAGCACACCATCCGGATGATCAGGTAGAGGGCGTGCCTGTGCAGCACATCATACTGAGCGGGTGTGCCGTACTTGGAAACGCCCATAATCACTTCTTCCTCCAGGGGAACGAAAGGCAGCTTCCCATCTTGCTGGGCAACATCTATATAATTTATCAGGTCCAGTGGTCCTTCCAGACTTTTTCCCTCAGAGAGTTTCAGTTTCTCAATGGCACCAACGTATCTTATTCGGAATTCCGCACAGGTGTCTGAGTTGTTGTTGCTTTGTCCTGAGCTTTTGGTGGAGTCCGTGTCGAGGCTGGCCACCATGCTGGACCGAGAAAGGCCCCCGAGTCTGGAGTCCACAGACTCACAGCCGCTGGCCCATCCCTGGGGTCGTCTGCAGTTGGACACCCACCGCCTCGCCGCCCGCGCGGGGGCAGCCACTCCCGCTCCCGATTCCAGTGCTAGCTTTTCAAAGAGAGAATCTTAAAAGCAGCAAGAGAAAAACAGTCAGTTACCTACAAGGGAGTACCCATACGGCTGTCAGCTGATTTCTCAACAGAAACTATGCAGGCCAGAAGGGAGTGGCAAGAAATATTCAAAGTGATGAATACCAAGAACCTACAACCAAGATTACTTTACCCAGCAAAGCTATCATTCAGAATTGAAGGTCAGATAAAGGGCTTCACAGATAAGAAAAAGCTAAAGGAGTTCATCACCACCAAACCAGTATTATATGAAATGCTGAAAGGTATTCTTTAAGAGGAAGAAGAAAAAGGTAAAGATACAAATTATGAACAACAAATACACATCTATCAACAAGTGAATCTAAAAATCAAGTGAATAAATAATCTGATGAACAGAATAAACTGGTGAATATAACAGAATCAGGGACATAGAAAGGGAATGGACTGACTATTCTCAGGAGGGAAAGGGGTGTGAGGGTTGCGGGAAGAGACTGGACAAAAATCATACACCTATGGATGAGGACAGTCGGGGGGATAAGAGCAGAGGGTGGGGTGGGAACCGGGTGGAGGGGAGCTATGGCAGGAAAAAAGAGGAACAACTGTAATAATCTGAACAATAAAAATTTAATTAAAAAAATAAAAGGGTCCACAAAATTGGGTGAAGTCAAAGACCTTCATAGCTTAAAGATAGTTCTAGTTTTAATGAATATCCATTTTAAGTAGGAGGAAGCTGGGTAGAAGCGGGAGAGTTTTATTTCTCATGGGAGATAAAGTCTGGTATTATGAACTGTAAATATCTCAAATAGAGAAACATTCATTCTTTGTACTTGATACATGATAAATAATAAATTTAAGGTGCTTCAATAAATTTAGTACTTCTTAAATGAGCAATGACATTCTTAAATTTATACATTACTAACACTCATAAATACATTCATGAAATACAGTTAAAACTGCAAATTTGACCACACAAAATGGATTATCTTTTCAGTCAGCATATGGTCCCTGTGTTGCAACATTTTCATGTTTAATAGCAAGAGGCTCTATCATTGTTTCTCCAGTGCCCTGGCAAAGTATACAACAGATCTGAACCAACTGGCATTTTACTCATGATCTTTAAAAAGAGAAATGCTTATAAAACACCAAGGCATTTAAAATAAATTTTCAGTTATTTCTGTAAATCAAATTTGACCAAGAAGTTTTTAATATTTTAGCAGACTGAACTTATGAATAGCCTCCTATCCAGTTTAAAATATCCTGCTAAAGCAAACACAACAGGACCTTCTCAACATGCACACACTCACAGGCTCTGGATGCCTTTAACAAAATGAGATTTGCAGAGGCCAACCTGTCGCTTCTGACTTCTCCCTGATCTCATTCCAAACACCCTAGATATATTTCAGAGTTGATGACTTTCCTAGCTTTCACCATTACATTATGTTGCAGTTTTAGAATTGAGTTACACAACAATTTACTTTGTCAGGGAGATGTTTAGTTTAATACATGATGTGGCCACTTTTTAAATCACAATCTCTTTACCACTTTATGCTTTCTAAAAGCCTCAAACTCTTCTGCTAATCTAGTGTGATTAATTAATGATCCAGAACAACCAAGAAGCATGAGCTGGGTGGGCACAAATGATACATGCATTTCCTGGTACAAACTCACCAAGCAAATGGACTTTTTATGCCACCTTTGGGTTTAATTTTTCATTTCATTAGATTTTGCTAAGTGGTTTCAAAGTTGGTTAAACATTAGAATCTATGTGTTCATCACCATTAGAAACAGTAGACATCTAACCATAGGACATTTTTTCTTAAAATCTAACTGCATATATCTTAGCAAACTCTAAACAGTTTCGTTAACTTACCCAAACTCTTTGTAACTTGACCTAGAATCTAAACACTCTTAATGATTTCTTTCCTGGCTTGCTGCATAAGCCTGTTACTTTTATACTTTAAGAAAAGAACTACTTTTATACTTTAAGAAAAGAACTTTCAAATTCCAAACTCACACATTCTTCAACCTGGCACTATAGATACAAAACATTATTTTCCTTTAGTCATTATATTCCAGACATCTGGTAAGCAAACATTTGTTTAAAAATAATTATAAATAGCAATATTAAATACTCCCTAAAGTCATGCCAAATTGTCAACAAGCTAAATCTAGCATAGTCTGAAACCAGATATAGCTGTGACCACTAAGATGCATTCATTCTTTTCCCTTTCTTTCATTTCCTCCTGCAAATTCCAACTGTAATACTCTCATTTGAAAATGAGTTTTGTTTTGGGTTTGTTGTTTGCTGCCTACACTTTGCCCTGCTTAATTTACTTTGCTCTAGTCACTACAGAAATACTAAAATCTTGTTTCTCTCCAATCCAAAATCTGTTCTCATTAATGGTTTGCATTTTCATGAAATCCTATTAAGTCTGCAAATATTTAATAGCCTACAATATGTAAGATACAATATGTAAGAAGCTTATAACTCATGTGAGAAAAGAAAATAGGGAAATGGAAAAGCTAAGAATGACAGACTTACATAGGAACACAGGCAAGAGGAGAGACAGGTTTGCAATGATAAAAATGGTTATAGCAGTGCAGAGTAGGTGGAAATAAAGATGAAGTGATCAGGAAAAGAGAATATGGGTCTGTGTGGCACTGGAAAAATCAGAGGTCTAATATGAATCTCTGTAAGGCAAGAAGTGAATGTTCCAGATGGAACTATAGGAAAAAAAAAGGCAGCAGCAAATAATACTCTATTGGCGTTTAATTTAATCCTCACAACTATCCAATAAAGCAGTACAACTTCTTAAAAATTGAGATGTAATTTGATGTGGTATTAATTTCAGGTAGATGACAAAATAATTCCATATACGGGTGGGCAAAAGTAGGTTTATAGTTGGTTGTATGGAAAATAATGTAAGAAAAAATTCTGTTTCATATTATAAACCTACTTTTGCCCACCCCGTATGTGTATATAGCAGTGATTTTCAAGCTTTTTCATCTCATGGCACACGTAAACTAATTACTAAAATCCTGCAGCACACCAAAAAATATATTTTTTGCTGATCTGACAAAAAGTAGGAATAATTTTGGTTCATTCACACCAGACAGCTATTGTGTTGTCATTTTTTTATTTGACAATCTAAGGAAAAAGAGGTCAATGTCCCTGACTAAATAATCAGGTACTGCATGTTTTAAACATTCTTGCAGCACACTGGCTGAAAAATCACTGGTGTATAGTGAAATTATCACAATATGTCTAGTTAACATCTATCATCACACCACACAGTTACAAATTTTTTCCTTTTCTTATAATGAAAATGTGTAAGATCCACTAGCTCAGTAATTTTCAAGTATAGAGTATGGCATTATCAATTGTAGTCACCATGCTGTACATTATTCCCAGTCCTTTATGGCTAGAAGTTTGTGCTTTTTTACCACTTTCATCCATTTTGCCTACCCTTTAACCCCTGGCCTCTGGCAACCACCAATATGTTCTCTGCATCTATGAGTTTACTATAATGTTTTTTTGTTTAACTCCACATATAAGATCATATGTATTTGTTTCTCTCTGACTGACTTCCCTAACGCCCTCTATGTCTATCCATATTGTCACAAATGGCAGGATTTAATTATTTTTTATGGCTAAATATATCCTATATACCACTTTTACTTATCAATTCATCTATCAATTCACAATTAATTTGTTTACATGTTTTGACTATTGTAAAGGTTAGAAATAGACTACCATATGACCCAGCAATTCCAATGCTAGGTATTTGTCCAAAGAAATTTAAAACACTAATTGAAAAGATATATGCAGCATTATTTACAATAGTCAAAATATGGACACAACCTGAGTGTCCATCTATAGATGAATGGATAAAGAAGAGGTGGTACATATATATAGGAATATGAATCAACCATAAAAAAGAATGTAATTTGTGACAAAATGGATGGACCTAGAGGCTATGTTAAAAAGAAAATACCATACAATTTCACTAATATGTGGAATCTAAAAAATAAATGAACAATACAGAAAACAAATTCAGGCACAGGGCTATAACGTACAGCATAGGGAATATAGTCAATAGTATTGTAATAACTTGTGGTGTTAAGTGGATACTGGACTCATCAGGGCAATCACTTCATAAGTTATATAAGTGTCTAATCACTATGTTGTACACCTGAAACTAGTAATATTGTATGTCAACTGTAATTGAAAAATAAATATATAAAAAGAAAATACCAGTACTTCATATAATGCTTAAAATCAATGGGTATTCAATTTGCATTTACCTCATCAGCACAAGCCAGTTTCTGGCCTAAATTACCACAAGCATGACATGCAATAAAAAGTTACTGAACTATCATTCTGGCTGGTGTGGCTTGTTGTTCCAGACACTCAAAGGTTGGTGGTTCGATCCCTGGTCTGGGCATATACAGGAGGCAATGAATCAATGTCTGTCTGTCTCTCTCTCTCTCTCTCTCTCTCTCTCTCTCTCTCTCTCTCTAAAAATCAAATATGTCCTAAAGTGAGGTTTTAAAAAATAAAAAAGTTACTGTTGGTCCCTCTGGAACCATATCTACTTCCTTGAAAACAATTTTATTATCTCTTTCTACATAAAATGTTTCAAAAAGAGATTCAAATAAAGTAATCTGCTGTGATCCACTAAGAAAAAATGGGAGTGGCTTTAATGCATCAGTGGAGTTTATTCAGTAAGTTATTCTTTCTTAGGTGGGTATATCCATCCCATATAAAATGAACAACTTAATTTGTGAATAACCTACCGAATCCAGGAACACTTTTGAGACTGGCTTTGAGGCACACCTTCTCCAACCTGAGGTAGCTGTATCTCATCAAACAATTCCACAGGAACATCCAGTCCATTCTTGTCCGATGATTCATGATAATAACACTTCTTTCTCCAGGAACAAATGCATCCCCTGTTATAATCACTTTTACACCAAATAAGGTTTCCAGCAATGCCTATGGCAAAAACAAAACATATAACAAATTAAAGTCATGGTTTCCCATGAATCTTCTATATTGATCCAGAAGAATGAGAATATGAAGACACCAATTCTATTTTTAGTTTTACTAATTTAAGTTTCTGGCAGTTTCCTAACTAAAAAATGCTAACTTTCCTGGGGTAAGTTTCCTCAACGTGAAGGCCATAACAAGAGAAGGAAGGCCATTTCATAACACTAAAGGGATGGATACAGTAAGAAGATATAACTCTGGTAAATATATAGGCACCCGATGCAGAAGCACCCAAATACATAAAAAAACTTCTGGAAGATATCAAGGGAGAGACCGACGACAACACAATCATACTAGGGGATTTTAATACCCCTTGACATCACTGGATAAATCCTCTAGACAAAAAATCAGCAAAGAGCCCTAACCGGTTTGGCTCAGTGGATAGAGCATCGGCCTGTGGACCAAAGGGTCCCAGGTTCAATTCTGGTTAAGGGCATGTACCTTGGTTGCGGGCACATCCCCAGTAGGAAGTGTGCAGGAGGCAGTTGATTGATGTTTCTCTCTCATCAATGTTTCTAACTCTCTATCCCTCTCCCTTTCTCTCTGTAAAAAAATCAATAATATATATATATTTTTTTAAATCAGCAAAGAAACAGCAATCCTAAATGACTCACTAAATCAGATAGACTTAATCGACATCTTTAGAACATTTCACCCCAAAGCTACAGAATATGAGTTCTTCTCAAGTGCACATGGGACACTTTCAGTAAAGTCTCTTCAAATTCAAGATTAAAATCATATCAAGCATCTTCCCAGATCACAATGGCATAATATTAGAAATAAACTACAGTAAAAACAATCAAAACAATTCAAACACTTGGAGGCTAAAATATCATGTTATTAAACAACCAGAGGCCCAGTGCACAAAATTCTTGCACTGGGTTTGGGGAGAGGGTCCCCTCAGCCCAGCCTGCACCCTCTCGCAGTCCGGGAGCTCTCAGGGGATGTCTGACTGATGGCTTAGGCTGGACATCCTTAGTGCTGTCGTGGAGGTGGGAGAGGTTTCCGCCACCACTGCTGTGCTCACCAGCTTTGAGCCCGGCTTCTGGCTGAGTGGCACTCCTCTTGTGGGAGCGCAATAACCACCGGGGCAGCTCCTGCATTGAGTGTCTGCCCCCTGGTGGTCAGTGCGTGTCATAGCGACCGGTCGTTCTGGCACACAGAAAATACTCAAATAGTTGCTGTATATATATATTTTTTTAGTTGCTGTATATTTTAATTAACTTTTCTGATGGCCAGCATATAGTAGATATAAAATATTTAGTAGAAAAGTATACTATACTATAGACTGGAGTTTTTGAAAGAGACACAACAGGTAATAAGAAAACCTGATTACTGATTTTAGTCCCCATTTAAATTTTCAAATAATTTACATGTAATAAATTTACTAGCTAATATTTGACTTTACTATTATTTGACTTCCCTATTAATGGAGAGAAAACTGGTCCTATGCAGATAAGAAAATAAAAAGTTCCTTGGCAATATCATGAAAACTTTGATCAAACTGTATCAAATGTATTATGGTGCAGTCATAAAATGGAATATAATCCTATATAATAAAGAGGTAATATGCAAATGGACCATCACGCCCTCACACAAAGATGGCCACCCCCATGTGGTCAAAAGATGGCCACCACAAGATGGCTGGCAGGGGAGGGCAGTTTGGGGGGGACCAGGCCGGCAGGGGAGGGCAGTTAGGGGCAATCAGGCCAGCAGGTGAGGGAAGTTGGGGGTGACCAGGCTGGCAGGAGAGGGTAGTTGGGGATGACCGGGCCTGCAAGGGAGGGAGGGCAGTTGGGGGGTACCAGGCCGGCAGGGGATGGCAATTAGGAGCAACCAGGCCGGCAGGGGAGGGCAGTTGGGGGAACCAGGCCGGCAGGGGAGGGCAGTTGGGGGCGATCGGGCTGGCAGGGGAGGGCAATTAGGGACGACAAGGTCAGCATGGGAGGGCAGTTAGGGGTGACTAGGCCAGCAGGGGAGGGAAGTTGGGGGTGATCAGGCCCGCAGGGGGGTAGTTAGGCGTTGATCAGGCTGGCAGGGGAGTGGTTAGGGGGTGATCAGGCTGGCAGGCAGAAGGAGGTAGGGGCAATCAGGCAGGCAGGCAGGCGAGCGGTTGGGAGCCAGCAGTCCTGGCTTGTGAGAGGTATGTCCGGCTGCCGGATCGGGCCTAAACCAGCAGTTGGACATCCCCCGAGGGGTCCCAGATTGGAGAGGGTGCAGGCCGGGCACGAATTTTGTGCACCGGGCCTCTAGTACAATATGAAAATAAATGAAGTACCGTAACAATAATATGGTTAACACACAAGCATAATGTTGAGAAACAGAAGCAAAGGAAACAAAACAATACATACAATAAGTATTCATACATAAAACTTTCTAAAACAGACAGGAACTAAGAAATTTTAAGGGTAAATAGATGGGCAGTAAAAGTATAAACAGCAAGGAAATAACTAGCTTTCTAGTCAGGTTAGTGGCTACTTCTATCAGGTAGGAGGGTGTTGTGCTTGGGAAGCTAGGTAGGTAGCTTGCTGGAGGGCTAGCAATGCTTTACTTCATGACCTGGTTAACAGTTATACTTTAAAATTATTTATTAAACTGTGTGTTTATGTTTTATTAACTTTTCAGTATGTTTGCTACATTTCACACAAAAAGCTACTTTTTTAAAGAATACGATACAAAACAACACTAGGACTTCAACATAAGAATAAATAGGATTTTTTTTAAAAAGGTTAAATGTTAGCTAAAGGAAAAATAATAAGTTAGAAATGTTATATGTCCAAAGAAGTACAGTGTTAAGATCTTAACAGAATTAAAAAAAAAAGATCAGCTCTGGCAGGTGTTTCTCAGTGGTTAGAACATCAGCCCGCAAACCAAAGGGTCATGGGCTTAATTCCTGGTCAAGAGCAAGTACCTGGGTTATGAGGTTCACTCCCTTCCCCACAACCCAGGGTGCATGAGGCAACCAGTAGATGTGTCTCTCTCCCTCTCCCTTCCACTCTCTCTGAAATCAATGAAAAACATATCCTCGGGCGAGGATTAACAAAAACAAAAGATCATTTGAGCTAACACAGCTATAGTTATCCCACAGGTCCCCATTAAGTTACTTTCCCTTGACTAAGATTCACATTAGGGCCTAGGTATTTAACCTGGCATTCATTAAACTCTAGAAGGATGGCCTTCAAGAGGTCAATAAATATGTAACCTTCTTGAAACTGTACACAGGTATGTTGCTAGGCAAAATGCCTATAGTTTTCATCAGATTTTCAAAACGGTCCATAAGCACTCAAATAATTATAACTCCAAAGTCTCTGGGAAGTTAAGTCCCTATGTAGAAGACTTCAGTAGAGAGAATCATGGCAGAGACTTCTAGGCTTGGACCCATAGTAAGAAATATCTCTTTTTCTACTTGTAAATATAAAGGACCATCAACTACCAAAATGAATCACTAAATTGTATGTGTCGGCCAAGAGTATATGTGTGACTTCGCCATCCAAGGTTAATTTGGATCAGCTCCCTGCTGCTTTGCAAAGAACTGAAATGCAGGATATCCTTTCCTTAACTGGTTAGAAAGAGGAAGCTGACTATTAATTGTGTCGTACTATAGAAAAGAGTTTCACATTTTAAGCCTATAAACTCAAAACCTCAACTCTAACCTTTTATGTGCAATTTCTAATATATGTTTTCTATGGATCCCAAAAACAATATTTTGCTTTTAATTATGAAAAATGTCAAAATAAAAAATTCCAGACTATTTGTCCAGGAGCATATCAATGACATTTTCTCTCTTACCATCTAGCACTCTATCAGAATGTGCCTGAAAGTTATATATAACCTTTTAGGCAGCTTAGATCTCAAGCTCACATTAATCATTTTTAATACCAGACAAGACATATCCAGTCAACATTATTTCCAGCTCCTGCAAGGCAGAATAACAACTACATGACACAAAGATATAGCTGTAAAGTGTATAAAGGACTCCAGAATTCAAATAATCCAGATTAAATGCTAAAACAAAAAGACACTGTTCTCATATTTGTACTATTTCTATTTCATATTTGTACTATTTCTTCAGCAATAAGAAAATAAACTTGTAAAATTTTATAATGCTGTATTTCTTCTGTTGAACTAAGAACTACAACTCTCATGACTTTTACCTAATTGGGCGAATATTTCTCCTAGAATTAGAAATATAGGAGCAATTACTGAGGATCTTTTATGTACCACTATTTACTACCTCTAAGAGTTCCACCATGTATAAAACATTACAAGGAGAGGTTCCCCTCATGATCACAAAATAGATTTTGCCATGTCCTATACTCTCATTTATCATTCCAATGTGATTATTATTTCTGTGAACAATAATTAGTCTAAGTGCATTTATCCTAATTTATTTTTAGTAAAAACTTATTTTTAACTGTTTGGGATTGGTTAAAATAAAGTATACCTACTATGGCAGGAAATTACTAAATTTCTCCTAGATAAAAAATGACCTATTTGCTTCAAAATAAAAACTCCTTTAGTATCTTATAAAAATATGAAATAAACAGTCATAAAAGACACCTTGACAGTTTTTCTCCATTTCTTTGAACAGAGATGTATACTATCTCAAGACAATAACATCAGTTTTCTGTAACCTACCTGATGTCAATAAATTTCTTAACTGGAAGACTCTCTGTCTGATAGGCTATTACCAGTGAGCAAGGCACTGAGTTAAACAGCTGGGTAATAGAAGTTTTTCAAATACATACCGATATAATACTACGGTGGTAGTTGAATTTTGCCTATATGTTAAGTTCTCGAATCAGGTAATAAGGCAAAAGTAAGGAAGAGATGAAATTACATTTGAAAATCTCATAGGAAGGTGCCTCACAAATGACCAGCACCTTTGAATACTGGACCAGATTAGTTTGCTGACCGCCAGATGAAGTGATTAGTTTACTTGTTTTAAACACGTGAATCATACTCAGCACAGGACCACTCACATTTTCCATTTCATCTCACATGAAGTGGAGGTTCAGGAGGTATCCTATATTTAAAAAATTCTTCTCTCTCCACTTTTCCTTCACCCATCCTAGTATATGTAATTGCAGTTGTTTAATGTAATTCTGTGGTAATATCAATGGTACTGGTAGTAGTTAGCAGCAGCTATGACAGAATTTGTCCAGTAAAATCCAGCATTTTTTCCAGAACAATATACTTTAATTATGTGCATGACTGCTCAGAAAAAAAAAAAAGACTACTTTTCCCAGATTCTATTACATCTTTTACCTGTTTTCACCAATGGGTGAGCAAGAGAGATATGTGCACCTTGTAATTCACTGATCTAAAGGAAACATGCTCTGGACTTCCTCCCATTCCCACTGACTATAGAGTGGGACAAAAAAACGGCAGTGACCAGACTTGACCAGAAAGAGGAGGATATTATGCCAGGCTGGGTAGAAGGAATCTTCAGCCCTTAAATGACATTAGGGAGCAGAGCTATCCTGTCAACCTGGACCTGAAGATAAATAAAGTTCTACCTTATTCAAGCCACTGTATTTTGAATTTCCTTTGACAGTAATTTAGCCTGCCCCTTAAAATGAATATAGGAGCAAACATTTGCTGAATAATTTACAAAGCCTGTATTATCACCTCATTTAGTTGTCGCAATAACTCTCTAAGACATGTAGATAGAATTAGAACCTCCTTTTTTACAGAAGAAAGAGAAATTTAGAGAGGCTAAGGAGCTTAGCCAAGTTTAAATGACTAGAAAGTTGTAAGGCCAATCCTGAAACCAAATGTGTGTACCAATAAGCACTCTGCTTATAATGGCTTTCCAAGGAAATCTGAATGACACTGTAAATCATTACAATTACAATGATTTCTACCAAGGTATATAAGAAAATTCTCAAGAGTCTGAAGGTTTTGGTAGAGAGGTTTTGCCAAAATCATGATATTCACAACCAAAAGATTATATACTGTGGAAAACTGATGACATTAAAGAAAATGAAGTGTAGGAGCAAAATATGACTATTACCAAAAAAATTATTTACCTCTAAATGTTTTTTTTAGAATTCTATATACAATGCTGACTCTGGAATGGATATCAGAGATTATCTACTCTAACTTCCTTATTTTACAGATGATAAAACCTGAGAAAAGTTAAACATTTTCAAAATGAAATTTCTCTGGTTTTATTAATGACTATAAATGGGATTATTTAATATATAGACAGTTTGTAGATGACTTTTTAGAAAAACATACTCATGATAATTTTATGTGAACTGAAAATATGCTTATTTTATTTGACATAAAAATTTTATGGAGAAATACTCACTTTGTAAATAAGCGAGTGATAGTGGCTACGCAATACCAGAAGATGGATATTTTATATTAAATGGTATGTATGAGGGCTATAATGAAATATTGGCTTTGTATTTTTAAAGCTGATTTAAAAATCCAAAGGGTCACGGGTTCAATTCCTAGTCAGGGCACATACCCAGATTGTAGATTCGATCCTGTCAAGGTGCATATGGAAGGCAACCGATCGATGATTCCCTCCCTCTCTAAAAAATAAACAAAAATCCTTCTATTAAGAAAGGAAAAATAAATTTGCCTAAAAGAATAAGAAGGATCCATACAAATATTCAATGCAAAGTATTTCCTACAGGAAAGAAAAAAAAAAGGGTGACCGCTGCTTCCAGCCCAGACAAAGTAAATGATAGTAGACTTACCACCCAGTTGACTTAAAGAAAAATATGGTCACATAATAAATAAACAGTTGAAGAACTTCAAGAAAGTAATGAAACCAACAAGAAACAATAAATTCTAGGATTTTAAAGTACACTATTTTATACAGAAATCCACTATGTAAGGAAAACAGCAGGAGAAAGGGTTAGTGACCTTGGTTATCCTGTGTGACACTACAAGAAATCTAATATATTATATTATAATATATATATATATACACACACACACAGACACACATATATACATATATATGTGTGTCTGTGTGTGTGTGTGTGTGTGTGTGTGTATAACTGTAGTCCCAGAAGGAGAGAATTGAGCAGAAAAAGCTAGATGAATTAATGGGCCAATGTGGAAAAAAACTAACTAACATGCATATCTAAGAAGCCCAATAAACACAATAAACTACACATAAAGAAAAATACATTTAGATATATGTATCATGATCAAACTGCTAAATAAAAACAAAGAGAAATCTTAAAAGCAATCAGAGATAAATGACCCATAAGACAGTGGAACTTTAAAGTATGAAAAGAAAAATTTTATAGCCAGCAACACTATGCTTCAAAAGTGAAGGCAAAATAAGGAAAATTTCAATTAAATGAAAACAATTCAGCTACAGAAGCCCCCACTACAAGAAAAGCTAAAGGAAGTTCTTTAGGCTGGAGGGAAAAAGCACTAGATGGAAACTGTAATATACATAAAGAATAAAGAACACTAGATATGAAAAATATTTAAATAAAGACTATATTTTTTCTTCTAGTTTCTTTAAAAGACATGACTATTTAAAGCAAAAAATTATAACATTGCATTATGGAGGTAATTATGTAAGTAGATGTAATACAAACATGTCAAACTCAAAGGCCAAATAAACAAGGTTTAAGTTTATGTGGGCTGCAAAAAAAGCTTCAATTTTCATAGAAACGTAGGTTTATTTCGATAGAGACATGCTGAATACAAAGGGCTGAAATAAATGAGTAATCGTTCACATAAAATAATAGAACATTTTAACAAAAATTAATATTTTTTCTCAAACATTAACTTACCAGACACTGAATAACAGCACAAATTAATAAGCGTAACACAAATAAACCTATTTTTCTTGTTCTCCAAAAGCGAAATATTTCCTGTTGCACACACCAAACAAGTCAGTCCAAGACTAATGACATGGCAATCGGGTGCTAAAATATTCGCTGCTAGTATTACTGGAGAGAAATGGTGCACCTGTGCGTAAGGCGTGTAAGGGAAATGAATGCAACATGATTATAGTAATCAGTCATTAGCGAACGTTGTAGTTCATTATTAATAATTATGTATAACAGGATATTGTAAAAATTAAGTCATGAAATTTTTATTAAAATGTTTCTTACCTACCATTATATTGGCTGGGCCGCAAAAATATTCATTGTGGGCTGCAAACCCACGGGCCAAGAGTTTGACATGCTTGATGTAATATCTGATAACGCAGTATAAAGGATGTAAGAATAAATGCATTACACTATTACAAGGTTCTTGCATTTTATAAGATGCAGTAAATATTAATTCTAAGTGGACTGTAATACACTAATGTTGCATTAGGTAATTTTTAAACCATAATTTAAAAAATTATGTGAATATAATTTTCTTTCAAAAATAGAGGAGAGAACGTTGAATGTTTTATGAAGCCAGCTTACTCTGATACCAAAGTTTGGGAAGTATGACCTTGAAACTTCTTTATGTTTGTCTACTCATCCAACAAATATTTTAATACGTACCTTGTTTCAGGCATTTCAGCAACTTATGTCCTTTGCTTCTCTACCAAAAGAGAAGGCTTTCTATGACTATTTCTTGCCAACTTTCCTCTCCACTGTGAGCGAATCATCACATTACTGAGACTAATTTATATTACTAGTTATCCATTTCTCAGATATTTTTCCTCTAAGTCAGGCATTCCCTAGCTCAAAATAACTCCAAACCTCCCTCTGAAACAATCAAGAGGTATCTGTGAACTTCTTGCCACTGAAGAGTTGTTAAGGCTCCATGTGAGTCTGATCAATCCTATCACTTAAGGCTCTAATGGCAGTAGACAGTCTGGATTTAATCTTATCTGTGCTTAAATAATTTGCTTCTGTGTGTGACCTTGGGCAAATTATTTAATTCTCAAAGCTTCTATATCCTGTTCTATAAAATGGGGACAATGGTGGCACCTGAAATGAAGCCATCCTCCTAAACCCAGTAGCTGCCTCAAAAGTGGTCAGCCGCTCTGATCATCCTTATCCTGGAATTTTTACTTTGACTTTTCCTTTCAACAAAATCTTTTCATTCTTCTCCTTACAACGGAATTAAATATGCAACCACACCACAATTGTTTAGTACCTACTAGTATGCTGTCCCTTTCCCTATGCCTGTAGAACAGACAGCTTTAAGTGCAAATACAGAAGAGAAGAGGAAGGAAGGACAGAAAGAGGCAGGGGGCTACTTCTAGTTAAACAGTATCACATTTCATAAGACAAATATCTATAATTTAAAACAAATTAATCTTGTAAACAAGGAACAAATTAATTTCAAAAATTATCCATCAGAGGATTCCTTTCTAAATATGAAAAGAAGGGTATACTGTAAATGATTTATTAAAATTCAATTTACAGGAAACTTTTAAGAAATAAAAGTTCCATCAAGGTAGGTATACCACCACTGCATCTGGAAATATTTCCCAATCAATCTCTACCTGAGAGGTCCATACCATCAGCACGATACTCTCCTCTCTCCTAACATAACAATGGCATCTGCTTGAGGAGATATAGACAACTCAATTCAAAAAAGGCAGGTAAAGAAGACCCTTCAACAAATGAAGGAAGAGGATTCCTTTCTAGTTCTCCTGTTTGAGTATAACACCCACCATAACAAGTAAGTAAACCAGTAAGAGTAAGTTCTAGGTGTTGCTCAGGAAAAAGAAAGAACATAACTCACGAAGGATAAACAGCCTATTCAAGGTAAGGACAACTGCATACATGTCCATTTTCAGAGAAGGCTGAAGCCTCTGCAGTCCCAGACAAGAGAGGAGTCTGGACTGGAATCCTTCTGGGAGTCCCCAGCTCAGGATCAGAAGGAATACGCTCACAGCAGCATTCACTGACCTTGCAGAGATACCTGGCAGTTCCAGGAATCCACTACACGTTTTGTATGTACTTTCACCTTACAGATGTTGTTGACCTAGCCCACAGATAGGAAACCACTTTATCCCTAAATTCTGTGGTTATTGGGAAGAATTAAAGCAATGACATCAATATCAGGAGTTTAAAAAATATTTATCTAAATCTTAATTTTTGTTTTGTAAAGTAAATGGAAATGCAAAATTGGTGATGCAAAATTGATGATGCAAATATTCTTCAATCTGTATCTTTAGACTTGTATATTTTGCTATATTTAAAGCATATCTCAATGAAGAAAATTTGAAATTAAAATATGCCTCAATTAGATGTTTTACTTCGAAGGACAATTATTTTTCTCTCTAGTTTTTGTATTTCCTTTAAATTCTAATGCACCTCTTATATAACAGGAAAGACTTAAATCTAACATTTGACTAAATCTGACTCTAACAAAATAAAAATCTATAGGTTGGGCCACTTTGATAGTCTCCTTCTCTGGTGTGTAACTTACCACTGGAAGTGTGAGCCAGGTTGCCACAAGGCGGTTGCTGATCCAGCGATACCAGGATGGGTTTACAAGCATCAAAGGTAAAAAGGGACCCAGCATGAAAATGCTTCCAAAAAAGCTTCCCCAAAATAGAGTGAGTATGAAGTAAATCCCTTTCCATGACACCATGATTCTGAAAGATGTAAAAAGGAAAGGTATATTTCGTTAATATATGTAATTGTTCAAATTCAATTTCAGAATGATGTATATAATAATCTTTAATTAGAGGGCTACAGCAAGCATGCCAAACTCAAAGGCCTACACAGGCCAAATAAACAAGGTTTAAGTTTATGTGGGCCACAAAAAAACAAAAGCTTCAATTTTCATAGAAACATAGGTTTATTTCAATAGAGACATGCTGAATACAAAGGGCTGAAATGAATAATTGTTCACATAAAATAGAACATTTTAATAAAAATTAATATTTTTTAAATTAACATTTTAATAAAAAGTTAATATTTTTTCTTGAACATTAACTTACCAAACACTAAACAACTGCACAAATTAATAAGCAAATAAACCTATTTTTCTTGTTCTCTAAAAGCAAAATATTTCCTGTTGCACACACCAAACAAGTCAGTCCAAGACTAATGACGTGGCAATCGGCTGCTAAAATATTCACTGCTAGTATTAGTGGAGAGAAATGGTGTGCCTGCACATAAGGCACCTAAGGGAAGTGAATGCAACATGATTATAGTAATCAGTCATTAGCAAACGTTGTCGTTCATTAATAATCCTATATAATAAAACTCTAATATGCTAATCAACTGAACAACGGAACAACCAGCAGAATGACCAGTTGCTATGATGCGCACTGAGCGTCTGCCCCCCAAACCCCAAAGAGGGAGGCGACCCACAGTGGCGATCGGGGGTGGGGCCAGCCAGCGGGTGGTGCCAGGTCGCCAGCCAAGGTGGGTGCCAGCGGGGGGGCGGGGGGGGGGGGGCGGTTGCTTCACCTGCCGGTTGCCCCAAAGAGCCACCCTGATCACTGGCCAGGCCTAGGGACACTACCCTATATTTTGGGAACAGTCCCTTAGATTTAAAAATTAAAACCTGGCAAGGCTACTCTAACACTGAAAAAAAAAAACAGGATGATGCAGCAATGACATGCATGGACTCTGGCTTGCACATTTTGTGGTCAGCCCTGATTCTGACACTTACAACTGTGTGACAAAGCCAATTACTTAACTTCTCTCTGCTTCAGTTTTTCCACCCATAAGAAGGAGAAAATGGTACTACTGCCTCAGAAGGATCATGTTATGTACTACTTTTTATAATCAGGGCAAAAAAATGTAGCTGCCCATACAACAGCAAGATGCCTTTCACAGGTGTGAAAAGTATGGTCACTGGTGCATGCAGCGTCCTGGATTGCGGCAGGCTGGACTGAGAGACTCCTCCCCTGCATGAATTTCGTGCACCGGGCCTCTAGTTACTAGGTGTATTGGTTAATAATGTGGATTTTGTAATCAAAGAAAACACGATAATTTCAAGAGAAACATCAAAAGTGCTTTATTCAAAGTAATGTGCATCACTAGCTACACATTTCCCCCATCTTTCAGGTAATTTGTGGATACTGTCCCAATAGAACTTTTCTTGTTTTGAGGTAAACCATTCAAAGACCCAATTTTCCACTTCTCTGCACGTTTTGAAGTGCTGCTCAGAAAGTGCGTGTGCCATCGATCAGAACGTAATCTGAAGGAGCAAGGTCTGATGAATACAGCAGGTGGGTTAATACTTCCCAGGCAAAATCTTTTAACGTGTCTTTAACTGGTTTTGAAGTGTGTGATGTTGCATCATCATGAAGCAAAATTACTTTGCCGTGTCTTCTGGCACATTCTGGTCGTTTCACAATCAAGGTGTGGTTCAAATTCATTATTTGTTGTCAGTAGCAATCAGTATTAAGGGTTTCACCTGGTTTTAGAAGCTCATAATACACCACACCTTCCTGATCCCACCAAACGCAGAGCATTGTCTTCTTTCCAAAGCGATTTGGCCTTGCAGTCAATGATGGCTGACCTGGATCAACCCATGATTTTGTGCATTTGGGATTCTCAAAATAAATCCACTTTTCATCGCCAGTCACAATTTGATGCAAAAAAGACTTTCGTGCCTTTGAAGCAACATTTTACTGATGACTTTTCGGTTTTCCATTTGTCTTTCATTCAGTTGATGTGGCACCCACTCCCTTCCTTGAAAATCTTTCACATTGCTTGTAAATGATCGGAAATTGTTTGCTGAGCAACGTTTAATTGTTCTGCAAGTTGTTTTTGAGTTTGACATGCATCTTCATCCAATAATGCTTGTAACTGTTGGTCTTTAAACTTTTTTGGTTGACCTGGACATTCTTTGTCTTTCACATCGAAATCATCATTTTTAAAGTGTTTAAACCAGCGTTCACAAGTATCTTGAGATGGAGCATATTCACCATAAGCTTCCCGAAGTATTCAGCAGCACTTTTCTTCAAAATAAAGTAATGAATTAAAACTTCCCGCAAGTGCTCTTTTTTTGGCACAAAAGTCAACATTTTTAAGCATAAAAATATCTATGATATTAACACCTTCAGCAAATTTGACATATGAAGTTTTGAAGCTTGTTGTCAATACAAAAAAAATAGCATACATATCAAATCGCATATATATCAACATATAGGTAACACCATCTACTGAAAAAAATCCGCATTATTAACCAATATAGCTAGTATGTATAACAGGATATTGTAAAAATTAAGTCACGAAATTTTTATTAAAATATTTCTTACACACTATTATATTAGCTGGGCCGCAAAAATATTCATTTTGAGCCGCATGCGGCCCGCAGCCCGAGAGTTTGACATGCTTGGGCTACAGAATAGGCTCTGATAAAGGATATAAGAGCTTGAATACCATAGAGGTGACCCTCTTACCCTACTGGTCTAACAAGTTTTCAGTATGTTCAAAATTGATACTCTCAAAAGAGTAAATGTCTAACCTCCAAAAATGAAGCTGTCTAGTTTATAAAGCCTTCATTTTTTAATAGTTTATCAGTATTAACAAAAACCTATATATTTTCTTTTCCAGGATATTATCCAACACAAAATCTTAAAATATTCCCAAGTTTTTTATATTCTACTAGAACAAACAGACTTAATGAACTAAGAACTGCAGAACAGCTTCCTAAGAGTGACTATGCCTAAAAATGATGACAGTTATACAGTGTACTGAAGTTTTCTAATCTAGAAATGTTAATTATTTACATTAGAATCTCAAAGTAATATGTTTGGTCAATTACTCTTCAGCTGGCTTGTTCTGAGCTGAAAGGTTAAACAGAAGTCAGACTCCTCACTCTCTTTCCTAAACTATTTGCCAAAGGATTATAGTCAGCTTGCCATATCTGTGGGTTCTATATCTGTGAATTCAATCGCAGATAGAAAATATTCAGGGGTGATGGAATAATGCTGCTCTATTTCTAAAGTGTACAATGTAGTTAAGCCTATGATGGTCATATCGGTACAAAAATGTATAGATTTTATTTCTTGCCATTATTCCCTTAACAATTCAGTGTAACAACTATTTCCATAGCATTTGCATTGCATTTGGTATTTTAAGTAATCTAGGAAACATTTAAAATATATGGGAGAATGTGCACAGATTATATGCAAATGCTAAGCTATTTTATTTAAGGGACTTGATATCCTCAGATTTTTATATCCGCAGGGGTCCAGAGAACTAATACCCATAGGTACCGAGGGACAGTTGTACTTTCATGGGTCCTCATAACCAGAAGAACATAATACTGACATTTTAAACTAAACTGTTGGAAACATAGTCTAAAATAATGGAACATTTGATTTTACAACCTAAACTATATTAGAGAAAATATATGGTTTACCTCAGGATAATAAAGCTATTGGAAATATTATTAAACTATGAAAATGATAATGACCTGAAATGTATATGTTAAAAAAAGATATTCCAGTGATCAAAACCTCTGAATATTTTAAAAGAATACAACAAGAAACAAATACAATTTCAAATGTCATAGTGCTTTAAAAAATGTCAGACAAACAACAAAACAGGTCAAATCTCTTAACACAGAATCTAGTTTACTTGGATAACACATATATTGCCAAATCTCTACCAATGCTTACAGATTAATCACCTATGTACAAAATGGTTCAAAGTACAAATAGAATAAGACCATAAGTGCTTAACAGTTTGTTCACACAGGGCCCAGAATTGTCTGTGTTCCTACCACCCTCAGCTTCGCTTCCTGAGGCTCAGGCCTCTTTGCATTAAAAGACATTATAGATGTACCTCTATAATGTCATGGATGGACCTGGAGAGCAGTGCTGGTATGCTAAGCAAAATAAGCCAGCCAGAGAAAGATAAATATCACATGATCTCACTCATATGTGCAATCTAATGAACAACATAAACTGATAAACAAAAATAGACCTAGATACATAGAAGCATCGGACAAATTGTCAAACCTCAAAAGAGAAGGCAGGGGAGGGTGGGTGGTGTAAGAGATCAACCAAAGAACTTGTATGCATATAAGCATAACCAATGGACACAGACAATAGGGGGGCCAGGGTGAGAGAGGTCAATGGGGAAAAAGGGGGACATATGTAATACTTTCAACAACAAAGATTAAAAAAAAAGACATAGGCAGCTTCTCTCCAGTCTATAGTAGGAACAGAAAAGAAACAGAACTTTTATTTATGTACTATTATTATATTAGCCTAATTTTTATAAAGAATAAACATGCGTTACTTTATAACTTGAAATGTTTTAATTATAAAAATTTTAAGCCCTCGCTGGTTTGGCTCAGTGGGTAGAGCATTGGCCTGGGGACTGAAGGGTCCCGGGTCCGATTCAGGTCAAGGGCACATGCCTGGGTTGCGGGATCGATCCCCGGTAGGGGACGTGCAGGAGGCAGCCGATCAATGATTCTCTCTCATCATTGATGTTTCTATCTCTCTCTCCCTCTCCCTTCTTATCTGAAATCAATAAAGATATATTTTTAAAAAATGTTTTTTAAATTTCTTTATTGGTTAAGGTATTATAAACGTGTCCTCATCCTCCCATTAACCCCCAACCTCCCCCCACACTCATGCTCTCATCCCCCTGTTGTCCATGTCCATTGGTTTGGCTTATATGCATGCATACAAGTCCTTTGGTTGATCTGTTCCCCTTATCCCCACCCTCCCCTACTTTCCCTCTGGGGATTGATAGTCTGATCGCTGTTTCTGTCTTTGGATCTGTCCCTGTTCATCAGTCTATGTTGTTCTCTATATTCCACAAATGAGTGAGATCATGTGATATTTATCAAAATTACCTTTGTTTTAATCCCAAATTAAATACTATCAGAAAAAAACAATCCTTGGGAATCAGCTGAGACAAATATATGAGACAAGTTTATGAGTTTCCCAGTTCTACTCCAAAATAAATAAGCAACATGTTGGTCTTGATTCAGATGCCAAAATCAAATACATGTAATAAAAGTGTAAAAACAAATGTCAATTATTGCATATATACATATGTAATAACTAGAGGCCCCGTGCACGGATTCATGCACCAGTGGAGTCCCTCGGTCTGTCCTGTGGGGATCGGGTCAAAACCAGCTCTCCGATATCCCCCGAGGGGTCCTGAATTGCGAGAGGGCGCTTCTCTGGTGATGCAACCTGGAATTGAGCTCCCTCCTCTCTGGTTCCAGGTGCATCACCCAAGAACCGCAGCTGCTAAGTCAGTGCAGCTCGGCAGCTCCTGCTTTGAGCATCTGCCCCCTGGTGGTCCCTGCATGTCATAGCTACCAGTCGGTCACTTAGGTTTTTATATATATAGATTACTGCAAAATGATGACTTAGCAATGAAAAAAAAAATGTTTTAACATATAGCTAAAATAATCACAGCTTGATTGAGATTATTCCACAATGTAAAAGAATTTAACTGTGTTCATTAACTAAGTAATTTAAGTCAAATGCTCTTTGTGTACCATTCTTGTAAACTAGATGAATATAAGTGAAATATTTATGAGCTAATTAATTTCTTTCAAATCCAATACATATTTAAATCCCCAAATGCATGTTAATTTGCATGACCTGATTCTGATGAACATTTCTGCATTTTTCAGAATTTAATAACATAAACACATCTGTCTCACCTGATAAAATGGTATGCTTTATTCCCCAAAGAGAACTGAATTTGTTTTCCTTTCAAGTCTCAAAAGACAGGCTCATAGCTAAATTTAACATTCAATTCCAGAAGCAAAGATTATGTCATTATTATCTCCTTCTCCTCTTACAATCTTTTATTTGTATTCTTATTGGCATTATCACGTCTTATTGTAAATCCCTTGAAATTCTTAGGAAACAGATCATTAATTAAAAATAAATTTGAAAGAATGTCACCATTAGTGACTTTATTCATCTTTACTTACTTTGCTAAATATTTTATAAAAGTCTATGCTAAAGTATAATGTCAGAAAATCACTAAAACTTTCATTTTAGAATTTATATTCAAGATATTCTGAAGACAAAAGGGCTTTAATAAGCAAAACACAAAAAGAAATTTTAAAAAAGTAAGCCAAACAGAACTTAAAACATCTTTCTGGATCAATTAAGAATTCATAAGGCAGGCAAGGGAAGCTGAAATGATAATGTATAAAGTTTGCTCTGACACCTTTACCTATTTGGAAAAAGGACCCAAACAGTAACAGGAAAGGGACCAACTAGATCGGCGGTTCTAAACCTGTGGGTTGCGACCCTTTGGCGGTCGAACGACCCTTTCACAGGGGTCGCCTAAGACCATCTTGCATATCAGATATTCACATTACAATTCATAACAGTAGCAACATTACAGTTATGAAGTAGCAATGAAAATAATTTTATGGTTGGGTCACAACATGAGGAACTGTATTTAAAGGGCCAAAAGGTTGAGAACCACTGAACTAGATAGTTTCATACTTCCTAGAGCCGTACAAGAATACCACCTTCCTCCATACAAAAAGAAGGTACAAGGTAAGCAGGCATTCTCCTTAGAGAGAACTTAGATAAAATAAAACCACAGTTTACTTATATTTTGATAAAACACATGGGTCAGTTAAAGAGCAAAATGGAGTCAAACCTCAAATCTACCCAAAATAAAGCAGGGGATTTTCAGTAAACAAGATGGCTAACTCCCAGGGTTGAGGGGGAGGGAGTCCATTCTGAGATTTCTTAGAACTGTATAAAGGACATCAAGGGTTATATAAAAATGACACTAAGCTCTTGAAGTTTATAATGAGAGAAGAAATATCTGTATGCTAGTAAATAGTCATAGTTTTCTAAACTGTTATGCAATTCTTAAAATGTACTTAAAAAGTTAACACATAAAAGAAAGTATGTCCTGTGTGATTCTATTTATCTACAGTTCAAAGCAGAGCAAGTATAAGGTAGAAGGATAATGGTTATCCAGGAAGGGGTGGGTCAGGGTAGTGACTGAAAAGGCCACCAGGGGGCTTCAAGGGTTTTGGTAATGCTTTGTTTGAATTGGGTTATGGTTACACATGGTGTATTCACTTTACGAAAATTCACTAAGCTGTATACTTGTGATTTATGCACTTTTCTATATGTATGTTCTATTTCAAAAATACTTACAGAAAAATATTATGTATATAATAATTTAAACTGGGTACTTAATGAGCAATACAATTCGATATGTGCAGTTTACGGGAAGAAAATACAAACTTATGAAATCTTCAACCTCACTATTTTTAGAAAATGCATATTAAAACAACAAAGCACCATTTTTTTTTTCCCACAGACTGGAAAAATACGTCTCAATTTTGTCTTTGATATTCTAAAAATCATTTGTTGGTGTCTTTGCCTTCACAGCTGGAGGCAGTAAAACTTTAGAGGGCAAACTGATAAGTAGCTATTATAATTTGAACATCATGAATTCCTTCTCAGCATCTACCCTAGAAAAATACTCAACTGCAAGTATAAAGAAGTTTCATTACAGCACTGTCTGTAACAAAAAAATCAGAAACATAAATGAACAGCTAAATAAAATGTGGTACATTCAATGTTATGAAACACTATGCAGCAGCTGGAAAGAATAAGGTCAAGCTTTATTTTTGAACATGAACAGCTCTCCAAGATACATTGCTAGGTTAAAAATACATCATTTTGGAAGGGGTGAACCACATCCCCCCTACCAAAAACTGCCCTATACTATATGGTTTACTTATAGATAAATGTAAATACACATAAGTCTGCGTAGAAGGATTCACACCAATGGTATTATGGCCACTTTTATGAAGATGGAAGAGCTGTGACTAAGGATGATGGTCAAAGAGGAAACAGATCTTTCTGTAATGTTTTAAAAAGAGAACATTTTCATATGATACATAGCACAAAAGAAAGAAGGGACAAGGGGAGAAAAGGAGGAGGGGAAGAAAAGCAGTTTAAGCATAGCCAAACTTTATCAGCTTACCAGCAATGCCAGTTATGCCTATTTTTCCATGATCCCATAATCAAAGTTAAAATGAGTAAATGTTGAAGAAGAAATAACCCTACCTTGTGGCCAAATTACTCTTTGCCATACTTTGAACTCAAAGTAAATTTTTACAAATTAAAAACCACTGACGATATAAACTGAAATATGAATGATAGAGTACCCTATGTAAACTGAAACACACAAGCACCCCCAAGGATCCTTGGCCTAAAAACAGTCACTTAAAAACACCATTCAATTTACTTCACAGCATTTATCTCTGTCAACTTGAAGTTTAAGCTCATGTTTTGTTTTCCCTAAACAGCCAATAAAATTTATAAGAACGAAGTAATAAAGGTACATAGACTGTCTAAAAGCAAATGAGAAGTTTATTGAAACTCTTCCTATATGTAAAGTAAGAGCCCAGGAATGTTCATTTCTGATTATACTGTTTTCTACTTTAGTTAAAAGCATACTTTTAAAAAGAGAAAAGGGGAAAAGTTAAAATATCTGTCTAAATTTACCAAGTTATTTCAATCATTTCATCTAAACAAAGAATGACTACCAATTAGAGTCATTCCACAGTCATTAAAAACTCATATATATTGAAGAGGAAATATAATCACAGAGAAATAAAGTAATTTCCTAAACACACACACACACATATAACATTCGCACCATTCAAAAGTAACCATCTTCAGGTACTACAAAGAATAATAGTAAGAGTTTTTACCTTCCTAGGGCATATCATCTAGGTGGAGAGAGAAGAACAAATTTGAAAAGGAGGGAGAGAGGGAAGCAATACAAGAGAGCATATATTAAATGTCAAATTCATGGAAACTCAGTATGTGTGACAATCAGTTTGTAAAATTTTAGAAGTCTAGAAGTAGAATTAAGATCACAAAAACCGACTCATAAATACAGAAAGCATTTTGTTGGTTGTCAGATGGGAGGGGGTTTGGGAGAATGTGTGAAAAAGGTGAAGGGATTAAAGACAAGTTGATAGTTACAGAAAAGTCATGGGGGTGTAAAGTACAGCATAGGGAATATAGTCAATAATCTATTTATATAAAAACCCTGGGTGTAACATCATGACCAGGCTGGACCAACCGGAAGGAAGTCAGTCCTGCAGGGGTCGTCTTGGCAACAGCTGTGCCCTCCCCCAGCTGTTTCCTCCGAGGGTGGCGAGGTTTCAGGCAGGAACCAGCCCTAGGAGCGTGGACACACTGAGTCCTTGGGGTGGATGGCAGGAGACCGGGGTGGATGGCGGGAGACCGGGCTGGCTGTCAGGCTGTTGGGATCACTAGCTCATCCCCGGCTGCTCGGGGGCTCAGGCCTGCGGGAAAGTGGGTGCTGGCAACTTCACCTCCATGCGCGTATGCTGGACCGGTGGCTGATGGAATGCACTGCCCGCTTGGGCCACTCATGCCAGGGCGGGTAGGTCGTGGGTGCGCCCCACAGCCTCCATCAGCTGCTCAAGCTCCAGCAGCAGTGGCAGTGGCAGCAGCAGCAGCGGCACCCGCTTGAACGGTCGAAGTAGGCAGCATGTTCCATCAATGGCCAACCCAGCGCACACGCATGGAGGTGAAGTCTCCAGCACCCACTTTCCCACAGGCCTGAGCCCCGGACCAGCCAGGGATGAGCTGGTGATCCCAATGGCCTGACAGCCTGGCGGTGGAAGTGGCGTTTTGGCCTGGGGGCTGGCAAACAGGCAGAAGATGGCCCTGATCACAGGAGGCTAGGGGCTGGGGACCCTCTCCACACGATTTAATCATGCGCTGGGCCTCTAGTCTAATCTAATAAAAGAGAAACATGCAAATTGACCACACCTCCACTACACCCCAAGCCACGCCCACCAGCCAATCAGAGCGACTACACGCAAATTAACCCAACCAAGATGGCGGCCAGCAGCCACGGAGCTGGAGCAAGCAGGAGGCTTGGTTGCCCGAGCAATGGAGGAAGCCAAGCTTCCCATATGCCCTGGCCGGCTGTGGCCTCCGCTCAAGGCAACAAAGTTTCAGTTATAGAAGATAAATAAATCCCAGATACCTGCTTCCAGCCAGCCTCCACTGGGAGCTTGGGTGGCTGGGGGCTGTGGCCAGCCTGCAAACAGCCATCAGCCCCTCACCCAGGATGGCCACACCCTCATGGGATGAGGGTTCCCACTGGAGGGCTTGGCCAGCCTGTAAACAGCAATCAGCCCCTCACCCAGACTGGCGAGGCAACCCAGGGAGGACCCCTACCCTGAAGGGGCTGTGGCCAGCCTGCAAACAGCCATCAGCCCCTCACCCAGGCTGGCCAGGCACCGCAGTGGGGACCCCCCACCGTGAAGGGGCTGTGGCCAGCCTGCAAACAGCCATCAGCCCATCACCCAGGCTGGCCAGGCACCCCAGCAAGACCCCCCTCCCTGAAGGAGTTGTGGCCAGCCTGAAAACTACCCTCAGCCCCTCACCCAGGCTGGCCAGGCACCCCAGCGGGACCCCCACCCTGATCCGGGACACCCTTCAGGGCAAACCAGCCGGCCCTCACCCATGCACCAGGCCTCCAGGCCTCTATCCTATATAATAAAAGGGTAATATGCAAATTGACCCTAACAGCAGAACGACTGGGAATGACTGGTCACTATGACACACACTGACCACCAGGGGGCAGATGCTCAATGCAGGAGCTGCCCCCTGGTGGTCGGTGCACTTCCACAGGCAGAGCTCTGCTCAGCCACAAGCCAGGCTGACGGCTGCCAGTACAGCGGTGGTGGTGGGAGCCTCTCCCGCCTCCTCAGCAGTGCTAAGGATGTCCGACTGCAGCTTAGGCCTGCTCCCCACTGGCAAGTGGACATCCCCTGAGGGCTCCCGGGCTGCCAGAGGGATGTCTGACTGCCAGCGTAGGCCCAATCCCCCGGGGAGCGGGCCTAAGCCAGCAGGTGGTCATCCCCCGAGGGGTCCCAGACTGCGAGAGGGCACAGGCCGGGCTGAGGGACCCCCTGAGTGCACAAATTTTCATGCACCGGACCTCTAGTCCTATATAATAAAAGCCTAATATGCTGTGTCTGGTCATCCATTCAACCAATCAAAGCGTAATATGCTAATGATATGCTAAGGCCACTCAGCTGCTCGCTATGATGTGCACTTACCACCTGGGGGCAGACAGTTGACTGGTCGACCAGTTGCTATGACATGCACTGACCACCAGGGGCAGACGCTGGTGAGTTAGCTTGCTGCTGTGGTCTGCCCAATCAGGACTGAGCGAGATGGGCCGGACACGCCCTGGAGCCCTCCCGCGGTCCCTCTCCACATCCCTCCCCAGCCCCAATCATGCACCGGTGGGGTTCCTTGGCCTAGCCTGCACCTTCTCACAATCTGGGACCCCTCAGGGAATGTCAGAGAGCCGGTTTCAGCCCAGTTCCGCAGGACAGGCCCAGGGACCCCACTGAATTCATGCACCGGGCCTCTAGTATTGTAATAATTATGTATGATGTCAGATGAGTACTAGATTTATTGGGGTGTTTATCCTGTATGTTATATAAAGGTCTAATCACTAAGTTGTATACCTGAAACTAATATAATATTGTACATCAACTGTAATTGAAAAGTAAAAAATATTTCTTTAAAAAGATCACTGAGCTTTAAACATCTTTTCGTTTCACAGATGATTCTCTCATTACACCAATGAAGAAAGTGGAGAACAAAAAAGTTGAGGGACCTGACTCGTGCTCACAGTGGCACAGCCAGTGATCGTTAGGCTAAGCCCTCTCATCTCCAGTTACTAGTTCAGTGTTCTTTCCATTAAGGAGGGATCAGAGATGGCTAAGTCAATCAACTAAAACATTCAGAGGAATTACGATGCAAGCAAGGCCTGGGCCTGGAGGAAGAATAATACTCAGTCAAGCTAAGGAGGCCAATCTCTTGACAGTATTTATTCTCCATGGTGCACACTGTACAGTCATTGGTTAGTTAAGAGGAAGTTTTTCCAAGATCTCAGGATTTCTGTTCACTTTTGTTTTTTCCAAATTGTTTCCAACAATATGAATTATTAACAGCAAGCATTTTTTAATGAAAAGTCACCATTTATTTTCTGTGTAAATGGCAAGCACACTCACTACATTTCAACAATTTCCTGTTATTGCACAAAGTTTCCTTATAAGACGTAAAAGTTAAAACCACATACACCTACACTAAGTGGAACACTACTATATGAAACCCATCTCAGAAAGACTGGTTAGTATAATTCTATTATACATCCTACCTGTTATTCAAGTCTACCTCCCTTGTTTGAATTACTTATTATAGTCCTCCAAGTGTTAACTACAGAGCACTATATAACCCAGCAATTCCACTCCTAGATATATATACCTAAGTTAAAGGAAAATGAATAGCTACACAAAAACATATACATGAATGTTCACAGCAGCACAATTCTTTAATAGTCAAAAAGTAGAAACAACCCAAATATCCTTCATTTGAAAAATGAATTTAAAAAGTGGTACAGCCATCAGTGGATATCATTCAAGAAAAAAAGGAATGAAGTACTTGGTACATGCTACAACATAGATTAACTTTGACAACATTATGTTGTAAAAGAAGCCCGTCACAAAAGTCCACATATTGTATGATTTCATTTATATAAAATGGCCAGAACAGGAAAATCTATTGGGACAGAAAGTAGATTAGTGGTTCCCTAGGACTGGAGGCAGGTGGAGTGGGGGTGACTGCTAATGAGTATGAAGTTTGTTTTGGAAGTTAAAAAAATGTTCTAAATGTCAGTGAAAGAACATCGGGACACATACAGCAGGCAACCAATTAATGTATCTCTGTCATATCAATGTTTTGCTCTAAGTTATTTATAGAACTTACAAGTGTAATTACTCTGTTTAATGAACAAAAGGAGATAGTTTTCAGAACAGTATAATGCATAAATTATAAAAGCGATCTCTAAAACTTTATTTTAAAATCACCTACAACGGAAAGTCAGTTGAAAGGAGCTTTAGAAATAACTTATTGTACTGGTTTGCAAACCTTTTTGGCCATCAAATCCTTCATTCAAAAATCTCATCAAGAAGTCTCATATATAAAACAAGAGCAGAGCAGATCCGTTCAGACGTATCCTCTGCCCCCAGACCTGACTTCTTACCCTGACTTAGATTCCCTCCTCCCTCAGAGACATTAAAGAACATCATTGGGAACCAGTGGCCTAGACAAACCCTTCATGTCCCAGATGATGCAATGGAGGTCCAGATTCACTTTTCCTTACTGCTAAGAGGGTTATGTATCTAGACTGCCTGGTAGTTTGTTTACTCCTCAGATGATCTTCACAAAAATCACAACTCACATAATTTTTGAGACAGATGGGGCCTTAGGGCAGGCATGGACTTCTCATTCTCAGTCTAGTCCACTCTGCCTCTCTTTTCAGAATAGATATAGGAGAGCGAGAAATACTATATAAAGTGATTTACATAAAATAATCCTAACCTCACAACTCTGGAAGAAAAAGCACACCCATTTGCAGTTGAAGAAAGTGAACTCCGAAACATTCAAACACGCCCAGACTATATAACTGGCAAGGTTGCAGCAGAGCTAGGATTTAAACCTGCATCCATTTAGCTCCAAAGCTTGTACTCTTCCCAATAAAACAAATTATGTTTGGGTAGCACAAATACCAGACTATAAAAGAAAGGGGGAATCCATGATACAGGCAGAGGAAAATATCAAAATAGTGTCAAGGTGACAGGTCCTATTAACAGCATTGAAATGGGGTTATAAAGAGTACAATTGCTAATACATTAAAAAAAGAAGAAATAAAGCAACCATAAGACCCATAAAGCAAAGCCAGATTTACATTAATGAGGCATAGCTGCTTAATGTAAAAAAAGTTTCATAAATATATATTCAAGAAATCAATAATTAAGCAAAAGCATGAAGTTCAAAAAGAAAATAAATTACAAAGTCACAAGGCTGCCACAAGAGAGTAAATTACACTCTTCTTAAAACAAAAATATTTACAAAACATAAAATGGCTTTCACACGTTTAACAAAATACCACAGAAGTATCAGTTCTTAATGCAAAGCCTGTCTTATCTCAGTTTTTCTCTAGAACATCACTGTCCTGATTACCTGGAACTTTGATGAAAAACAAATTCAATGTTTATGCTATAGTCAAAAGTATCAAAGTTAAGTTACTACAGAATTCCACATAACTGATGAACTTCAGAAGCAACGTTCCAGAAGTTATAGAGGACAATGCTCCCCCCAAGAAACTAAATGATGAAAGTAAAAAGAAACTTGAACTGGTGCTAGGGTTGCTTCATATTGTGTTCTACTCCAAGCACCTCTGGAAACACCAGACTATCAGGGAGGATTAGACTGCAGGATCAACACAGTACATCTCCCCTGAGTGTTAATTTTACTGTTTTTTGGAAATAATACTTTACCTTCAACAAATACATAAGGTAGATTACAGAATTTTCATGGAACCTACATACTCAAATATGAAATCAATTATGATACTAGTAAAGGCTATGAAAGAATGTCATAAAGGCCGTATACTATACTAGAAAGGCCAGACAAGTCTTCCTTGACTAGGTAAAGTAGTGAAACTAAAGGGTACTACACTTAGTGGGGTGATCATTTTGTAAGTTATATAAATGTCTAATCACTATGTTGTACACCTGAAATTAATATAATATTGTATATCAACTGTAATTGAAAAGTAAATTTAAAGTAAATTAATTGATAATAACCATAATAATATGTAAACTGTTGAGTATTAAAATAGGACTTTATAATCTTGGAGAGTGAGAATACTAGGCTTTTAGTTAACACAAATCCATTGCAATTGCATATCACACAGTACAGTACACCACTTTCCTTTACACTATTTGACACTGCGGCAATCTGTGAGAAAGAAAAGGTAGGAATTTTACAGATGAAGAAATGAGTTTATGCCCAAGGTCACAAAGCCAGAATGTGGGAGCTCAGGAGGTGGCTATAAACCTATAGGACGTCCTCCGGAGTATTACACATATCTACATATCTACCACCTACACGGTATCCAGCAGAAAGACCCCAAATATCTTCATTTACTAACTGGGAGGCTGCCGTGTGCCAAAGGTTTAAGATACAGTTGTGCTGTCACTACATCACAGAACTTCCCTTACCCAACAGATTAATTCTGAAAGAGTAATCCCATATATTATCTGTACCTCCACAGCCAGCAACATGTCAAACATAATATCCAGTTAACTATCCCATTTAAAAATGAAAATGCTTTCATATAGCTTTTTAGAAAAACCATGAAACAAGTTTTATACCTACTGACTGTTTACATAACACCCCTGGGTTCATCACCCATTGGATTCATTCTCCTCTTATGAAGAGTGGCTTCAGAAGCATGCACAAGAGCAGCACAGCAGATCATAAACCTGGGCTCTCTGTTCAAACCTACTACTAACCACACTTGTATAATCTGAGAAGGTAACACCAAGTCCCTCAACCAGCACCCCCTCTTCTGCCCTTTCATCCCCATCCCTTCCTTCTTTACTAATAAAATAAGAAAGCTGGGTCTAGGTGATGGTTATTGATGGAACAGTACCCACCTCTCCCCCGCCAGCATTTTAGAAATATGTTGGGTTCTTTCTTTGTTTTTTGTCTTCTAGCATACTCATACCTCATACTGTATTACATTTTCCTTTATATTACAGTTAGAGAATTATATTGATTTATTTTAATTATGTGAGTAAAAAAATTCATTAACAATGAATTCCCTTCCAGGATACTAAAAAAGAATATCACAAAGTATTTATTATAAAAAGGGGGCTTTGGGTTAGATAGAATTAAAAATTAGTTGACTAGATGTCAAAGATTCTTTCCAGTCCTATAACTTACTGATTCTATTAATATTATGAACACTAATAATGAATGATAAAGGCCAGTGTACATGATGATTTGTGAGCCAGAACAAAAACATACTGAATCTGCTTCTGCACTTGATTACATAATTAAATTTGTAGAACAACAATTCTATCCCATTACCTAGGATGTTATTAGAACACTGTGTACTTTTAAGAAAAAGATAAAAAGGTAAAAAAAGAAAATCACTATTATAGTAGGAGCCTAGGAATACAAGTTCAAAAGGAATCCCTGAGGTTGGCAAAGATTCAGCCCACATGTCCCAATTATCAATTTAAAAAATCATATTTAATGAAATGGGCATAATGTGAAATGAATCCTGAAATATTAAGATAAAGTTAAATAGATCTGGTGTATTCCCCTCTACCCCAAAACAGAGAAATTGGTGATACATTTCAAATGACACTCATCAAAAATTATTAAAGTAGAAAGGTGAAGCTTTAAAGATCAACCTTCCTATTCTGGGAGCATGGGGTAGGAGGTAGGGAAGAGAAGATCCAGATAATCAAGGGGACATGATATTCGTTAACCACAAAAGTTAGTGTAAACCTGAGGATATGTCTGTATTGATTTGAGAAAGAGAGGGGGAGTGGGAGAAACATCCATTTGTTGCCTCCTGCATGTGGCCCAAGAGAGATCAAACCTGCAACCTGGGTATGTGCCCTGACCGGTAATCGAACCCACCAGCCCTTGGTGTATGGGACGACACTCCAACCAACTGAGCATAGATTTTATTGTCCACTTTTTCTCATGAAGAACATGAGGTTAAAAGACATTAAATAACATGAATTTCCAGCAATCAGGACCAGGTGTAACAAAAGCCTTTCAAAAATAAGCCTAAAGCTCTAAACCAGGAGAAAAAAGTTATCAATGATTACACAAAATTGACTCTATAAGAGAATGCAGTTAAGCTTTATCCAATGACCTAATTTTATGTATAAAACTGTTTTGTATTTAGTACCTGGTGCCTCTATATGCTAAGTGCTTTCCTATACACTATTTTATTTTATTTTATATTTCTCATATTTTATCTTAGTTGATAACATACTTGATAAAATTGTTATCTTTGGTAGCCTCCACTAATCCAATCATAAAGGAAAATAGACCAGTGGTTGCTTGGGATGAGAGAGAGAATATGACTATAAAGGGATAGCACAAGGAAGTTTTGTGCATGTGTGTGGTTTTTTGTGTGATTTTTTTTTTTTTTTTTATTGATTTCAGAGAGCAAGGGAGAGGGAGAGAGTGATAGAAACATCAATGATGAGAGAGAATCATTGATCGGCTGTCTCCTGCACGCCCTCTACTGGGGATTGAGCCTACAAACAAGGCATGTGCCCTGACCAAGAATTATTGAACCATGACCTCCTGGTTCATAGGTCGACACTCCATCACTGAGCGACACCAGCAGGGCTCAAGGGAGTTTTTTGGAGTGATGAAACTATTCTATAGCCTAATTGTGATGGGGATTACACAAATCTATACATATTTTAACATTCACAAATGTACACCAAAATAAAAGTCAACTAAAAAATGTTTAACTGCATTTCCTTAACAACATGATATAGAAAATGGTAGGTACAGAACATTTGTCCCAGACTTCATTTCCTTTCAATGCTACAGATTACGCTTTTAGCTCATGAAATAAAATACTTTGTAGAAACACTTTAGTCCTTTGATAGTTCACTTTTTTATGGAGATTCTAATGAAATAACTGCAAACTTACCTTTTTAAAATCATATGAATGTTGATATGTCAACGTTTTTTTAAATCAAATTATAGCAAATAAAGACTACAAAAGTATTTGCCTTCCAAATATCTTTATAAGTTCCACTACACAAAACTCTATATTTAAATTAATAAGAAGTCTCTACTGACAACCACTTCAAAAATCAGAAAAGAGAAAGAAAAAATTACTGAGTATCTTCCTCCATAATATGTCAAACATTACTGCATTCTTTTGAAACCGTCTTATCTCACTAGACAATCTCCTCAGCCCTGGGAGGGAGAGATTTTCCCAATTTTACGAAGAAAGAACATGGAATTCACCAGGTTAAACAATGCAGCTCACAGTTCCTGGGCTAATGAGATAGTGGGGCCAAGATAAACCAGAGCAAAGTTTAACAAGCAAAACTTTGCTTATTAAAATAAGAACAAGTTTAATAAACTACTTTACATTCTTGTTTTTTCATACTACATTTGTGAAATCTGCCATGAATTTTAAATCTACAGTGCATCTCAATTTGCACTAGACACATTGCAAGTGCTCAATGCATTTAATGGGTACCATCCTGGATATTGTGGCTTAAACACAAGAGTGTTTAATGCATACTGATGACTACAAGGTAAGATTAAATCTATAATAAAATTTTCATGCTGCAGTAAAATAAATTTGTTGTAAAGTAGTAACAAGAAAAGTTTAGGTGTTAAAATTTGTGAGTTCAAAATTTTAGTCTTATTCAACAGGAAGCACTTCAAGGTCCTAGTTTCTTGAAACTCTATTTTACTGATGAAGAAACCCAGAAAAATAAATAAAGAAACTTGTATCAGTAAGGAACTCCCAGGAAAATATCCTTTTTGAATCCTAGGCCTCCTAGAAGGAAACTTAACATCAGACTCACCCATAAATTAGCCAAAGGCTGATTATCTGGGTTTGAATCCCAGATATGCCATTTAATAATTGTGATATTTCCAACCTGCTACTGCCACAATTATAAAAATAGGAGTAACCATAGTACCAGACAAGGGGTTGTGAAAATCAAATGAGTTAATACATGTAAAGTACTTGGAGCAGTAATTGGTTGGTACATAGCACATACTTAGTAATATTGGTTGTGATTATTGTTATTAAAAACAAACTGATATAGCTAGGTTAAGATGCACCACATGAATTTAGATACAAATGCTTCATCTGAAAGGTAAGAGTGTCACCAGCTTTTGCAGTGTTTTAAGAGTAAGGGTGGGTTTCTTGTACACAAACAGCTACCTCTCTTTGGGGCAGGCTGAGGCCACATGGCACTCCTCAACCCCAACTTGAAAATACCTACAGGCTGAATTAGCCTTTCTTCCTTGAGCCCATGACACACTGCATCTTGCCTATGTAGTATCCTGCCTATGTGGTAAGAAACTGTAAAGCTCTATTTCCTTATGGAGTGGAAACCCATCCCTTTTCTCCCCCGCTGGGTCTTAGGAAGGTAAAGAAGAAACATCACATTTGTTTTTATTTTACTCACACCTTATGAATTATATTCTCTGTACAAAATCCATTCACTTGGAGGGGGAAAAATTCAGCTTATCATGTCTACCTCTAGAATACAAAGTTTCTCTTTAATTAGACAGACTAATATACTTTCCAAGGTTACAGAATAAGTAAGTGGCAGAGCTAGGCCTAGAACAGTGATGGCGAACCTATGACACACGTGTCAGAGGTGACACACGAACTCATTTTTTTGGTTGATTTTTCTTTGTTGAATGGCATTTAAATATACAAAATAAATATCAAAAATATAAGTCTTTGTTTTACTATGGTTGCAAATATCAAAAAATTTCTATATGTGACACGGCACCAAAGTTAAGTTAGGGTTTTTCAAAATGCTGACACGCCGAGCTCAAACGGTTCGCCATCACTGGCCTAGAACATAACATGTTATGAAAGTTTAACATTTGTAGAAGAGAAAAATGGAGGCGTAGAGAAAAGGAAGTGGCTTTGTTACTACAAATTTCACTAGTTTGTAAGATCTTAGTTCTAATTTATTAAATTGTGGGTTTTCTATAACATGTTTCTCCTTTAGAATGAAAACCTAACCAGAGAAAACTAAAACGAAGTTAATCAAATTTAACACCATTGCAGACACCAATATCTATGCCTTATTTTAAAGATTTGTTCCCAACATTTTATTCCTTATAGTCTTTGCTGAGTGCCTAAACTGTGTACCGAAGAGGATACAAAAGAATTATCAGACGAAGTAACTCAAATCATGCACAAATTCAATCCATGCTGCTTTCTTTTTCTGCTTTTGCAGGTTGTTGTTTTTTTTTTATGTGAATAGCAAATCTACATATATAAAAGCCTAAGTGACCATTATGATCCGTCCACTGAATAACAAGTCGACTGGTCGCTATGATGCACACTGATCACCAGGGGGCAGAGGCTCAATGCAGTAGCAGCCCCCTGGTGGTCAGTGTGCTCCCACAGCCAACCTCCCTCGGCCGGCCAATCTCCCGAGGTCCCTGCCCCAGCTGGCTGGCCCCAATCGGGACTGGGCGAGATGGCCCCAATCGCCAGCCAGGCCGAGGGACCCCACCTATGCATGAATTTGTGCACCGGGCCTTTAGTATCTAATAAGTACCATAGAATTTTGGGAGACAAAGTGATAATCTAAGTGAACTGGAATAGTCAGAAACTGCTTCCTAGAGTAAGTAATAGTATTACAGTAGGTAAAAATTAGGTAACAAATTTTAGAACCCAACTTAACACAATAGGGAGGAAGATTCAGGTTGGTGGGCAGCTCTCTTCCACACAGTTATTCAGGAATCCAGGTTGCTTCATTATGGCTCTTAATTCCCCTAGTTCCACACTATGGTATCTAGTCAGTCAGCAGAAAATATAGACAGCCACAACCTACCATTTCTACTCACATTCCACTGGCTAGAATTCAGTCACATGGGCAACAAGAGCTACCTCCCAGGTTTGGGAAAAAAAGAACAAATTTTGGTGGACAATTAGTAGTCCCTGCCACAAGGAGGATTTGAGATGAACCCGGAAGGATGAGTAGAATGTAACCAGGAATGAGGAAACCACATGGATGGAAACAAGTAAGTCAAAAGTATATCTGGCTATGTTCTGAAGAATAGTGAGAGAAGATGAGGTTGGTTAGGTCAATGGCCCCCCAATGTAAACTGAAGACCAATCCCAATATATGTCAAGGTTTCTACCAGTCTACAATGAAGTGAGAAAAATAGTACAAGTTGATAATGTGTTAAGAATGCTAAGTTAATTTTATTACTTTATACTTATAATTCAATTTTCTATGACTTACATACAATGTGATATCATAAGGTTAAAATTTCATGATTTAATTTTTACATTAAAAAATGTTTTTAAATAGTAGTTAAGGCTATCTACAGTTCTAAGGCAATGCCCTAATGCATTTTTCTTAACTAAAGTCTGTACTTTATTTAAATTTCCTTACTTTAATTTCCTTAGCCTGGCCAGTGTGGCTCAGTGGTTGAGTGTCGACCCAAGAATCAAGAAGTCACCAGTTCAATTCTGGTCAGGGCACATGCCTGGGTTGCAGGCTCGATCCCTAGTAGGAGGTGTGTGGGAGGCAGCCAACCGATGATGTTTCTCTCTCACCTCATCTATTTTTCTATCTTCTATCCCTCTCCCTTCCTTTCTCTCTAAAAATCAATAAAAACATTTAATTTTTAAAAAAATTTCCTTAGTGTTTTTAATGTCCTTCTTCATTTCCTGAATACTATGTCACATTTAGTCATCATGTCTCCCTAGGCTCCTCTAGGCTGTAACAGTTTTTCAGACTTTTTCTTGTTTTTTACAAACTAGGAAGTTAAAAAACTGAGACCCTAAATGTGTCTTACTCAAAAGAAGGTGCTTAACAACTTTCCTAAAAAATTTGCTATAATCCAAATTATTTGCCTTTAGAATTTTGAACAGGTCTATGTGTTGGCCAGAGCAGTGGACCTGAGTTGGCAGACCAAACACATTTGGAAAGTAGATCCTACAATATCTTTCCCAGTAATTACATTAATACACAGTATACTCAAAAGAACATAAGAATAAGCTGTCACGGTATATTAAGACCAGGTAACTCTAAAATAAGTAACATCATTCCCAGTGACAGGACCATACAGGCAATGGACTAATTCTCTTTAAGTAGCCAAATTATGGAAAAACAAGCTAGAGAATTTTTTGAATATCCAGATAATTCCTTTTTGCTTTTATTTAATGGCAGGAGTACTCATAAAATATTAAATTATATACATTTTTAGGATTAAGTTGTGGCCAGTGCTAATTATAACATGCTTGGGAAAAAGTTTAACCTACACTGATTAAAATTCTATTTCCAAGGAAAAATCTAAACCACAGAAACATTGCTTAGTTTAGAACACGAACATGCACATAATTGCCAAATACAATCCCTGTTTAGATGTCTCTCTTACTAAAACACTGTAATTACAAAACCAAAATGAATTTTTAAGTGTTTCAAAATGAAATAGTCCTTGCATGATTTTCAAGCATATAATTACTTTCCTGAAAAGGTAAATACTCCAAGTTTCAACTTAATATAATACGAACTGTAGAAGTTAACACAGACTGAACATTCTATTTTACTCTAAAATAGAAGCCACCTATGAAATTCAGGACATTTTAAATTAACAATCAAATGCTAACTAAAGAAAACTTATTTAGAGGCAAAAGCCAATGCTAATTTCCTATGGCCATTTATGGACAATGCAAACCCGCAAGCTTACTGAATGGGTTTTTTAGACTCCTCATATACATTAAGTAATTATCTACCCAACAAAGAATGCACTGTAAGGATATACAACATTTCTCACTTCCCATTCCCTCTTCAATCAACTATAGTCTGGCTTTTTTCCCTCTATCATTCCATTGAAACCACTTCAGCAAAAAAGTCCACTTTCACACTGCCAAGTCCAATGGCCACTTCTCTGTTCTCGTTTTATTCTGTCTCTTGGTAGCTTCCCACACGAATGGCCTCTTCCTCCTTGAAATGCTAGCCTCTCTTGGCTTTTGTGACACCACTCCCCTGGCTTTCTTCTGACCTCACTAGTCCTCTCATGCACTCCTTAGTTGGCTCTTCCTCCACTGGACCTCTAACTGCTGGGGCTTCCTACCACTCAGACACTGGTTGTCTTCTCTCAGTCCTTTTCCTTCTCCATCCTTCCCCTACATTATCTCCATGCTGACCGTTCCAAAATATATCTCCAACACAATCCTCTCCTCTGAGCTCCAAACTCTCAGATTCAGCTGATTACCTAATACTTGGTGTCTAATAGTTCTATGAAACTGAACATACTCAGAATAAATGTCATAATTAGTCCTCCCCCTTCCCCTACCCCGACTTGCCCTCAGTTTTTCTCCATCTCCATAAATGGTAACAGCATCCACTCAGATTCTCTATCAAGAAACCTAAGAGTCACCTTTCATTCTTTCTTTTCCCTCACTCCCCAAATTCAGTAAGATCAGCAAGAGACCTGTCAACTTTACCTCCAAAATATATCCTAAAGCTAACATTTTCCACCCATTTTAATTGCCACCACATAATCCAAGCCATCATCATCTTTTGCTTGGACTACAAGTGACTCCCTTTTTTCACTCTTGGCCAAACCAGAACCCCACCCACCCAGTCAGTCCTTTCTCCACACTGTGGAAAAAAAATAAAAATAAAAATCTTGACATATAATTCTGATTATATCATTTCCCTGTTTACGACTCCTTAATGGTCTTACATTAAGCCTAGAGTGAAAATCATATTTCTACCAAAATCTGCAAGTTTTATAAAAGTTGGTTCCCACCTATCTTTCTAAGTGTAACATCTCCCACTCCCCTACACTGACATTGGTCAAGTAATCCAATAGGCCATTTCCTGCCTCGGCTTTGTGCAAATTGTCCAGGCAGCCAGCCTACAATGGTCTTCGCAGACTTTTGCTTAACTACTGCCCTCCTTTCTTCCTTATATCTCACAATATAGCAATCCTTTGTGCTTATAGTTTAGCTTCCTTTCAGGTGTCAGCTTTCACTAAGGCTGACCCACTACTGGAAGCAAGTTCCCCTTGTAGTTTCTCTCTGCCTCGACTTATTACTTCCTTTATGGCTCTCATTACAACTTGTTGTTTTACTCGTTTGTCTGTTTTCTGTTTTTTGGCCTGTCATTCCCTCTAGAATTTTAGTTCTACAGCTCCACAGTTGTGAGGACCATGTTGATATTGTTCACTATTATAGCCTCAACATCAGACCCAGCACACTTGGGAAGAACTCGACTACTACTTGTTAAATGGCTTAGTATTAAAAAGGAGGAAAGTCAACTAAATTGCTCTACTATTTTATATTTTTTTAGGAATTCAACACCAGGTATGAACAAAACTGTTTCAGTTTATCAAAATGTCTTTCAACTATTGGTCCTTTTACTACTTTTAAGTATATATGGGGTCCATTTTATATGAGAGTAACAATACAACAAATGTAAAAGTATTAACAAAAATACTGCTTCCAAGAGCATTTCCTAGTCTCCAGTGTGCTTTCAAATATTTACTGCAATTGAAATACAGAAGGTAGGCATCGTTTCCATTTTACAGATACAATCATTAAGGTTCACAGAGGTCAATGAATTGCCTAAAATAACAGTTTTTAGTGGTATAGTTGAGGCTTGAACCCAGTTCTCCTGGCTCCCAATCCAGTCAGTCCTTGTTTCTTTTACTTTTTTCTATTTTGTATTTTGTTTTGGTGCATACTTTCAGTCTTTTTATTTTTTACATATATTTTTTTATTTTGAGAGTACATTTATTTAAGCTGGGGATAGTGAAACAAGGACGGGCCTAGGATAGAAGAAGCAACAGGAGAGAGCTTAGGCGGAGCTGCTTTGGCTCTTTGGGAACGTTATGGGAAAGAAGTGAGGCTGGAAGAGGTTGCTGTCAGCTCAATGGAGAGTCAGAGAAAGGGAGCCTTGGGGACAAGTTCAGGAATTAGTCCTGGACGAGCTGCCACTGCCCATTGCTCCCCTAGTTGCAAATTTTGTGGGGTTCCTTAGAGTTTAGGAGGTGCACGCCTGTAGGGGACTAAAAGGGAGAAGGAAAAGGCATACTCCCAGGAAGGAGAACATGCCACTTTCAGCCTTTTTAAAACTAGAGGACAGAGTAAAGTATACAAATCCTAAGTGTATAGCTTGATGAATTTTTACAAAGTGAGTACACCCAGATCAGAGCAGAACATTACCTGCAACCCAGAAGTCTCCTTTATTCATGCTGCCTACCAAATAGCTACCCTCAATAATAACCACTAATGTGGTCACCAGTAATATGTAACTTACTATATACAAGTTAGGAACTATATAAAAATGCTTTTTACAAAGAAATCATTTCATAAACTAACACGAGACAAGTATCCAGAAATGAAAAAAGAAACTACCTTATATTTCACAATATAGCATTCCTTTGTGCTTATAGTTTAGCTTTCTAATAATTGGACTGCAGATGTATCCTTTATTATCTCTGTACAACCAACACTGACCTGAGTACACCACAAATAGGGAGATTCCAGGGTATCAAAAAGCCAGCTCCTGATCTGATGAACTTAACTTACCAACAAATGGTGAAATCTGTTTCTACAGGTGATGAAAACCAAAAGGAAAAGAGCTATACTAATCTTAAAATCCAATGAAGATGGTAAATGACTCTGAAAGCCAAAAGAAACCCAAGCCATAAAGCCCTCAAGAGAATTCTTTAACACAGAAATGAGCAGTAAGTTCTCTAAATCTTAAAGAATGGATGTTTTATAGAAAGTAAACTAGAAAAGTAAGGCTGTCTCATTCTATCTGTCAAATAAGTCTTTAAAGTAAGCATCTTATGGGCCAAAAATCTTATATAAACACGAGTGGCCCAGTGCACGAATTCGTGCACCAGTGGGGTCCCTTTGCCTGTCCTGCGGGATCAGGTTGAAACTGGCTCTCTGACATCCCCCGAGGGGTCCTGGATTGCAAGAGGGCACAGGCCAGGCTGAGGGACTCCACTGATGCATGATCGGGGCTGGGGAGGGGTGCAGGAGGTTGGCCAGCCGGGGAGGAAATGCAGTAGGGTTCCAGGGCGTGTCTGGCCCATCTCGCTCAGTCCCAATTGGGCCAGACCCCAGCAGCAAGCTAACCTACCGGTCAGAGCACCTGCCCCCTGGTAGTCAGTGCACGTCATAGGGAGCGGTTGAACATCCTTAGCATATCATTAACATATTACACTTTGATTGGTTGAACAGACGACTGGATTACCGGACACTTAGCATATTAGGCTTTTATTATATAGGATTTAGGTACAAATTATTAAACTACTACATCTGTTATTGAAACTCAAGAGAAACCATACACTTAAGTGCAGCAATGTAAAAATAATGTAGCCAAAAGTAATTACCTTGAAACTAAATAACCCATCAGAGAACTGCCAACCTGTAAACAATTAAAAGTGACCTTAACCTACCCACTATTGCTTGATATAAGCTGGTCGTGGTTCCATGACTTACTGACTTTGGGCAAATTATTTAACCTCTCTGGGTCTCAATTGCTGGCCTAGTAACATCCTATCCTATGTAATAAAAGGCTAATATGCAAATCGACTGAACAGCAGAAAGACTGGTCGCTATGGCACACACTGACCACCGGGGGGCACTGCTCAGCTAGAAGCTGGGCTCAAGGCTGGTGAGTGCAGCAGTGGTGGCGGGAGCCTCTCCCACCTCCATGGCAGTCAGACATCCCCTGAGGGCTCCCGGACTGCGAGGGGGCGCAGGCCGGGACAAGAGAACTTCCCCCCTCCCCGGCCCTGTGCACAATTTTTGTGCACCAGGCCTCTAGTGGAACTATAAAGATAGTACTACCTCATAATTATTGTGAGGATTAAATGTAAAAGGTAAAATGTTTTGAGCAGCTGCAGAAACCGAATAAATGTTCGATAAAGGCTAGCTACTGTTGTTTTCTCCAAACTGATGCAAATAAGTTACTTGAAGTCACATCCATGACTTAACACTACCTTTGAAACCTTCACAAACCTTGATGATTAATGGATCATATAAATTTAGAACCTTAAAAGCTGAAGAAGATTTTAAAAGTCTCTGGAACGTTAATTACACTTAATTCAACAATAAAACTCATGAGAGATTATTAAATCTATGCCTAAACATTTCTAGAGACAGAAACTTGCCATCTCACAACACATATAGGAAAAGTTCTAATTACTAGAATGTTCTTTTTAAAGATTTTATTGTACGGATTACTGCCTCTCACAAACTTCTTATCTGCAAAGCTGAACTCACTAGAGGGCATCACAATATTAGGAGAAATCATCTATCAGAAAGAATCATAAAAAGGAAAGCATCACTTAACATGTATTCTAGCTAATAGAAAAATACTGCATCCAGTTGTATAAAGCATGCATGTTAATTAAAAAATTATTTTGTTTAAACATACATTAAAATATTCAGAAAGAATTAAAAGTAGGTTAGGTTATAAAATCATAATACTTACATGTTTTTATGTATAATGTAAGTGATTCAGATTATCAGAAAGCTTGGGTTCTTTCCAACTGCACAATAAGTCATCCCAATAATTTTAAGCAACTTTATTATATCTTTACAAAAGCAAAGCATATAAAACCTTGTGACATACTCCAAGTCACCAACAGCTTTTCATAAAAATACCAGTGGCAAAAAGAAAATTATCAACTTGTATAAAAAAATTCAAACCTGAATCTGTGTATAACCAATTATTTAAATAAAAACTGAATTATTTTAAAATGTCTGTATTCATTTACAAAGTGATGATACAACTGTAACCGTTCATCAGGCTCCAAGAGTGTCCAGCAGAACTGTTCTCAAATATCCTCTAACTCCCACTTGTAATTCATAATCACATATACAGGAAAAACATGAAAAACTTGGCACTGTTTATAGCACACTCTTCCACCATATCGCATTCCGATTCTTTGTGAGATTGCGTGACTAAGTTGTAGGTAACAGAGATATGCAGATTCTATCCTGTCAGGTAGAGGTTTCTACTGACTTCCCTCACTGCTACCTGGCTTCCCTCCTCCCACAAACCACTTTTGTCTCCATTTGCAATCCAGTTCAACATTCCTTTATTTCATATAAATTTGTGGGTGTTTTATTTATTTTATTTTTTTACTTTTCCTTTGAACCAGTTATACCACTTGCCTGACTCCTTCACTGATTATCAATTAAATAAAATCCTTAAAACATGTTTATCTGTATATCTGTATGCCATTTTATCATCGCTTAACATACTAGTCAACTTTCTTACTATTGGAATGACTTTGTTCAGTAAGATATTGTTAGATTATTAACACAGAAAGATACTCTCAACAGTGAATATGAATTGAACCAGAAAGATCGATCTCTCCATATAAATTATTATACAGACCTCTGGCTTTTGTAAATATCAATCCCTTCTGAATTTCCTTCCGTGAATGAAGTCATGAGCACTAGATGAAGCAAGGAAATTAGATTTCAGAACCTGGAAAGCCGAATGCAGACTGTGGATAATGGTGAAGCCAAGGAACAGCAACCACAACAAGCTGCTGCCCATTCGTCTCCATTATCCACTTAATGATCCCTTTTAAAAAGTTAAAACAACTGAGGACAAGGGTCAATCCAAAAGCAGAATGCATGTGAGAAGACAAAAACATAAGTTTGGTAGTCTGCTCTCTGAAAGGTTTTCAAATTTTGCCATCACTTTGAATGTGTCCATGTTCATCTATCTATCTATCTATCTATCTATCTATCTATCTATCTATGAATGAAAGCCTAATATGCAAATTATCCCCACGGGAGTTTGACCGGGAAGACGGATTGCTGGCTATGACATGCGCTGACCACCAGGGAGCAGCACAGAATGAAGGAAGGCCCCAGCCGGCAGCCGGGAGCCAGGGAAGGGAGGCCCCAGCCGGCAGCCAGAAGGCCCCAATCAGCCCTGATCACTGGCCAGGCCTAGGGACCCTACCCATGCACAAATTTTGTGCACTGGGCCTCTAGTCCATCCATAAAAGTAAGTATATTTTCATGTCACTTCAGGAGAAATAAACACAAAAGTATTTAGTTTCACAAATTATCAAGAATATAATTAGGGAGAATTGTAAAGGAAGTAAAGAGATAAGAAACATATTGACAACAAAATCAAAGAAAATGTTCCAGATGTAAGTGATCCAAATGAGGTGACCTGGGTGGCTTCTAAGTCCACCAGGTTCTTCTCCACATACCTGCTCTTTTATCCCAAAGACACTAACTAAAATGAAAAGGATCAGAATAATTTCAATTCCTTTTACTACTAAGAGGCACACTGTAGTGGCTAATTTATGTGTCAATTTGACTGAGCAGTGAGTACCCAGATTAAACATAATTTCTAGGTGTGTCTGTGAGGGTATTTCAGCATTAGATTAGCATCTGAATTGATGAATTTAGAAAAACAGATTACCCTCTCCAGTGTGGTGGCATCATGCAATCTGTTGAGGACCTGAATAGACCAAAAGGCAGAGGATGGAGAATTCACCCCCTTCTTCCCACCTCACTGAGCTGCATGGGTGGGACATCTCATCTTCTCTGGCCCTTGGACTGGGATTTATTCACACCATTGGCATCACTAGTTCTCAGGCTTTGGGACTGAATTACACCACTGGCTTTCCTGACTCTCGATCTTGCAGACAGCAGATCATGAGACGTCTCAAACTTCATAATCATGTGAGCTAATTTCTCATAATCAATCAGAACGTCTCTAAGCATGTCCTCGAATGAGGATTAACAACAACAACAAAAACCATACCACAATGCCTGACAAAGGGTAAGCACAGTGCATCTGAAATGGGTATCCTACAATTCAATTCTGACAGTCATTACCTGGATTAAAATCAGATCCCACAAGTTAAAGGGCAAAGTACCCAACAAGGCTGTCGTTGCTTCTGATGTCCACAAGCTAACAGAATTTCTATCCAACTTGGTTACAATTTGGGGTTCCCACAACCCTCCTACAAGTGCAGTAATTTACTAGAATAGACAGAGCTCATTGAAAACACTATACGTAAACGATTATAGTTTTATTATAAAGGATAAGACTCAGGAACAGCCAAATGGAAGATATGTAGGGCAAGGTCTAGGGAGGACAAATTCAGATGTCACCCTCCCAGCAGATCAGTGGGTTGATCAACCAGAAACTCCATTGTCGCAGAGTTTATATACAGAGCTTCACTGCATAGGCATGATGAATTAAATCACTGGCTACATGACCAAACTCCAATCCCTCTCCCAGCCCAGAGATAAGGGGGCGATCTCAGAGGGAAAGTGGGGGTGGATGGGTAGGAGGAGATCCACCAAAGAACTTGTATGCATATATGCATAATCCATGGACACAGACAATGGGGTGGTGAAGGCCTGGGACGGGGGATTAGGATGCACTAGAAGAGGTCAATGGCAGGGGGGGACATATGTAAAACTTTCAACAATAAAGATTTTTTATTTTTTAAATAAAAAATTAATTAATTTTTTGGTTTAAACTCAGGTATGGTTTATTATGAAGAACAAAAGATACTCCTACCACTTGGGAAATTCCAAGGGTTTTTGAAGCTCTGTGATTGAAGCCAGGGTTAATGACCAGATATATTTTTTATTATATCACATACACAATAAATGGAAGTTGTTATTTTAGAAGACAAATAGTAGGCTATAAAAATAACACAAGCATAAAGATGAGAAGTAGAGAAAAACATCAAAAGCATCACAAAAGAAGCAATAGAACAAATTGAGTATGAAGGTTCAAGTCTAGATGAATAAATAGACAAAAGCAGATATATCCAGGTGGAAAATTAAGCTGGAATTGAGAATGAATTTAATGCTAGCCCAGTTGAGACCAAAGGCAATGACCAGGGATTTCAAACAGACACAGGACAGATATGAATCTAGAGATAGGAGAGCACATGGCCAGAATTAGTTGTCAGAGTTATCCACATAGTTAAGATACCCCACTTACCCCCAAAGCCTTCACTACTCAAAGGATACCTGCTAATGATCTCATATAAGCATCTATCTGAGTTAAATAAAAACAAGATATTGTATACAGCATCAAAAGAGCTGAACTCTAGAACGTTGGACTTTAAACAAAATGGTACCTCATTTTTGACATAAAGATTCAAAAAGAATCTCATGACCAAATTCAAAACATAAATGCCAGGTTTTGTTCTTTGACCAAAATGTACCATTTTATTTTCTATCAACAGGAAACTTACAATGCATCTCTCTAATAGAAATGTTTATTTTTCAAAGAAATGTTTATGAAACAACTATAGAACACTTCAACAACAGCAATATAAACAGAAATGTGAATGATCTATTCACAGAAGCTTCCTGTTCAGATTCATGAAGCAGGATGAACACTCTAGACATAGAAACCATTACAAAGACTTACTCAAAGCTTTTAGAAAGTACATTCAATAACTAGAAACTGCCTTGTTAATGGTCCATAGTTCAGAAGCATCACAATTTATTTTCCCCCACACTGCACACATCATCTCATCCTTTTGTTGCTGGCTTCTCAGAAAAAGAGTCCCAACTCTGTCTTTCAGCCAGTGAAGATGACAAATGGGAGAAGAAAGGGAAAATGGAGTTTGGAACAGCATACCGGGCTAGTAAGATGGTTCACAGTATAAAAAGGCTATCATGGGCCATGGAACTGAGACATTCAAGTACTAACTGGATTAATTAACAGGCTTATTAACTCAGGAATCCAGGAGGATGGTAATGGTCACAATACTTAATATGGGAATGCCGGAAGAGTAAAGCTAGAGCCCAAGATATGTCCCATCCATCCATCCTCCTCATTCCCCTTCCCAGTCTAGGGAGAGCAGGAGACAGCAATGTTAAAACTGGTCAGGCCCTTGAAGCTTCAGCTTTTCCCTAATAGCAATACCCCTAGCTAGAATATGGACAGGGAGGACAAAATCTGAGCCTAGATCCCAATCTCCAGAAGAAATAGAGTAAGGGGCAGCTCCCCTCCCCACACTACATAACACTTGGAGTATTCAAGTTCCAAAGATAGCTATAGGAACTCAAAGAAAGCAGGCATGCATCTACTAATTTACTCTGATTCTAAAGACAAATTACAAGGACCATTTTATTTTGCATAAAACTTTAAAAAATGTTTGTATTAGGCAAACTGCTGCTTTTGTTTATAGTATTTAATTTAATTATATCAAAATGAATGTATAAACCAGTTATAACTATAGGTATCTACCTATGTGTAAACTCCTTGTTGTTCACAAGATAGACATTTTCCACTGAGGCTTATTTTCATTATCCTAAACCAGTGGTCGGCAAACTGCGGCTCTCGAGCCACATGCGGCTCTTTGGCTCCTTGAGTGTGGCTCTTCCACAAAATACCACGTGCGGATGCACATGTACAGTGCGATTGAAATTTCGTGGCCCATGCGCAGAAGTTGGTATTTTGTGGAAGAGCCACACTCAAGGGGCCAAAGAGCCACATGTGGCTCACGAGCCGCAGTTTGCCGACCACTGTCCTAAACTAATAGTAGCCGAGGATGCCCTTGGATTGAACCATTCCCTAACTTGTTCCAATTACATAACCCACAGAAGGCTCAGATCTTCCCCCAGATCACTGCTAATTTCTGAGGAGCTTAAATTCTCTCAGCCTCTAAGGAGAGAAGAAGGTAACTGACTCAACCAATTCACCAATTCTACCCTGCTCCTGTCCACTCTCGCCCTCAAACCCTCCAAAAAATCCTTAAGTAAAAACATTTGTAAATACTAAGGGTCAGAGGGACTGGTCAATTTAAACAAATATATCCTTGAGCCATTTTTCCTGCTCCTCTCTCTTCTTCAATTATCCCACATCCCTACTCACCCTGAAATTGTCTTTGAAAATCCAAATGGCCAACCCTAGGTTAAGCAAAATTAAGCCCTTTCCAGTTCCTACTCCCTGGTGAGCATGCCCATAACTATCAAGATGCTCAGCTCTAAAGCCTTCCATCTATCAGGATCCACCCTCCAAATTTTTTAAGGCAAAAAGGTAATTCTGTTACCCTGCTGAGCCACATTTCCAGTCCTAATGTTTCTTCCTAGTACAAAGGCAGGCAGAGCAGGATCTTCTCAATCAATGTTTACTGAGCTGAATTAGCAGGCTGCTGTTCTGAACTAATTGCTCACCAGATCAAACCCTACATTTCCTACCAGATCAAACTCTACATTTCCCTTACTCTGAGCAGCAAGGTCACCTGCATGTTAAAAATGTTCTTCTTTCCAAAAATAACTATTGTCAGTTACATTCTTCCATTCTTTCCAGTTAGTGCCAGGGACATTTTATAACCTCACAACCAAGTAAAAAGTCCCCTCATTTTTTTTTATTTATTTTTTTTTTTACAGATTAAGATATTAAGTCTCAGGAAGATAAAATTAGGTGCTCACAGCTTTCTAATAATAAAAAAACAGAGTTCTTAAGATGTATGAGGTACTGTGAGAAGTGTTTTACTTGCAACACCTCTTTTAATCCTCACAACCACCACAGCAGAAAAACAGCGCTGTGACCCCTTTTTATAGTGGGTAAACTGACTTAGGTTAAAAAATAAAATTCCCTTCTCTAAGTCACAATGACAGTAAATGCTACACAAGCTCATTAGGCTAAGTTCAGAGTTCAAGTTAAAAGATAATTTAAACAAACAAACAAAAGGGTAACACTGTGTCTCCCATATTAATATAACTGAAAAAAAAGAAAAAAAGAGAAATTAATTAATTAATTAAATAGATATAAATGAACACCTATCTATGATTTTACTTAATTCATTAATTAATTACAAAACAAATAAGATGTGCCATCTCATTCAAAAGCAAATGCAAAGAGCACAAACATAGAAGCAATGGGGAATGAGGATATGAGTTTGCTTAATAGATCCAAAAAGGGCTTCATCCACAAAAGAGGAAAAGAAATCAATTGTACCTCCAACCTACAAATTTTATTTGCATGTCTAAGGACAGGATTATTTGCATTGCTGTCAGGTATTCACAACTTATAAAGTTGTAAGATAAATTAAAAAACAGTAAAAGCTGCAGACGCTATAGAATAGATCTCCAGGAAAAGTGCTCTAGATATCAACTCATTTCCATAGAAGACACCCAGTAATCCTTCTGGTACATTTCAAAGATTTCCACAAATTCTCCTTACATAGCTCTTAATCACTATGCACATGCCTATTTCTTGTTTAGAAAATAACGCACAGCTTCAAGATCTCTAACAACCACTAGAAAAACTGAGTTAGTCCCCTCCATAAAACCAATCTTTCATTAAGATAAATTTTTCTCTATCCCAGACTAAGCCAGAAATTTAGGCTTACTATGAATTTATAAATAAATGCAGAAATAAATTAATTCATTAGATGGTCAAGCTTCCTAAGAGATCTAAAACTAATAAGTGTTTGGTTTTACTGAACAGTGACCCTCAGAATTACTCTCTGGTAACGACAGTTAAATTGTCACTTCCAAGTAACTGACCCAAAAATTAACTTCATTAAGTATCTTAATTTCCACTCTGTTTTCTTCCCTAAGGAAGCATAAAAAGTTACTGAACAGAAACCTCTTTTAAAATGAAGTAGGGAGGCCATTAAGTGGGAGCTCTCGCGTCCTATCATGGTAAAGCACAATAGGAAGAACTCTTTGTAGCAGCCTTCCCAACATCCTCTTCTCCTCTATAAGAGTTTCCTCTACTTTATTTTAGCAGACTTGCACATGGCCCGCCATGGTTGCATGTTCCAGACTGCAATTCTTTGTTGTTCCTGAATAAGTCAATTTTTCTGAAGAAATAGCTGGCTGACTTTTTGTTTAGTCAGCAAAAGTAATCCCAATCTAATTTACACCTCCAGTAAAATCAAGTAAATGTACTTTTCCCTAAGAAGACTGTGAAGGTGGAGAGAAGGTGAATTAGCTAGGGACCTTGGGACTCCTGGAACAACACAATGTTGAGTACCCTGGATTTTCCTTTTGTATCATATATCATATGGACAGAGCTGAAGAAGCCAATAATTCAGAAATGCTAAAGGGGGACAACAACAAAAAAGTCCCTGTTTTTCCAAAGGACCAAGAACAGCATAGCAAAACAGATAACTTTTATATAATAACCACTGCACTTCAGAAAAAAAAAAATCAAAAAAGCACAGCACACACTTCTACAGAAAAAAATGACCCACCTGAGCCATGACAGCAAATGCCAAGGAGGGAACCTAAACTTTCACTCTCACCAGGCTGTAATGTTGTGCCTTGGCATGACCCACTCCAGCCCCCTATCCCTGCAGGGGTAATACCAAAGGCCAGACTTTCTTCCCTGCCAGGTGGTAGGTACTTAAGACCCACTTCCCCTGTCACCCTATCTATGGAGACCCCCAGAGAGCCTGAACTTCACTCCCACGACAGTAATGAAGCATCTCTTCTGATCCCCATGGAGATGGTATGAGACAAGGTCCAGTACAGTCAGGATTTTCACTCTTCCCAAGGGTGTCAGTGGAGACCATGTGAAGAACAGTACGGAAGCAAGGTAGCATCAGAGGACTAGAAAGAAACTGAAACTTCCACCCCTGCCTAGCAGCCATGAGGAGTCCCACTCTGTGTGTCAATGGACCAATTCCTTGAAAGCTCACAACTTACTCAAAATGGAAATAGATAATCTGAATAACCCTGGAACTAGTAAGGAAACTGAATTCATAATTAAAACTTTCCTAGAAAAGAAATCACCTGGCCCACATTGTTTCATTAGAGAATTCTACCAAATGTTTAAAGAAGAATTAATACAATCTCTTCCAGAAAACATAAGAATAAAGAGTACTTCTCGATTCACTTTATGAAGCTAGTATTATCCTGATGAAAAACCAAGAAAAGGACAGTACAAAAAAACAAAAATTACAGACCAATACATGAATATAGACACCAAACTCCTTAGCATATTAGCAAATAGAATTCAGCAATATATAAAAAGCTGAATTTAATCCACGGATAGAAGTTTAGTTCAATATTCAAGAATCAATTAATGTAATCCACAATATTAACAAACTGAAAAAATTACATTATATGATCATATGAATCTATACAGAAAAACTATTTGGTAAAATTCAATACCTGTTCCTGAGAAAAACTCTCAAGAAAATAAAAAAAGGAAATAAAGGGGAACTTTTTCAATTAGCTAAGGAGTATCTACAAAAAAACCTAGAACTAATATTATTACACTTATTGATACAAGACAAAATGCATAATGCACTGCCCCTATTATCGGGAAAAACATTTTAAAAAATAATACTTCTAAGAAAGTGCTTGTACTACAACAGGAGAGCAGAAACAGTAAGCCACAGACAAAGCTACCTTCCCCAAGATACCTAAACATTCCTGTGGAGGAAGAGTCACTGTAAGGGTTAAACACAATACTTTCACTCTAGCCACAGAGAGCCCTAAGAATGGGTGCCCCCACTCACTTCTATTCCCTCATCATTCCCTTCTTTCTATCTTTTATCCATCAATTGCTTTGTGACATCACTGGATATCAGCTCATCAACATGCTATCTCCCTGCTCCACAAGTTTTCCCAAGGGGATAAATATACGTTAATAAACATAAAATGGAGGTGGATCTTCTATTTGAGATGGAAAACTAAGCATAGCCTAAATCTTCCTTTATCATCCTTAGAACAGTAATTTACTTCCTCTGGGGAAGTGAACAATTTATCTTTTCAGAAACCTGAACTATGAAAGACTGCTGGTTAATCATCTCCAGACAGCTTTCACTGATGGCTGCTCCTCAGAAGTCCTTCCATCTGCCTCCCAGTTATCACAGGAGTATCGCCATGGCCCTCTGCCAGATGGAGAGGACAGGTACAGAAGCACAATGACCACTCTGTCAAATCAGACTGAGGCCCACAAAGGCCTCCTTTGAGCTTTACCTCACTGCCACCGGGAGCTCACCAAAGGCTGTTCTTAGCTCTACCGTGACATTCAAAATGCTGCAGCCAAAGGAATTAATTCCAGTCCTCATTATCCAAGAGCAATCAGCACAGTAGGGTTAAGTCCACACAGTAATTTCTCCTAAACATGGACCACATTTCTCAATGATGAGAAAGAGATTTGATTAGAGTTTTCCCAAAAAGAAAAGCAAAATGTAAATTTATTTTCATAATGTATCTTATATTTAACAAAGTGTAGGTTACACTTGCAACTATGCACTAATTCTTAAGACAAAAAATTAATCAAGTGGTAGAGTTTGGGACATAATTTTGTGAAAAGTTGTAAAACAGCACAACATGACAACCTTGATTTCACATTTGCCCTTTGCAAAACAATTATATAAAAGTCACTTTTACCCTTAACAATTTAGTAGACTCTGCTTTTATAAAAAAACTTTTAAAAATTGAAAAATAAGTCATTTTTGAAAAAAAACACAACTAGATACATTTCATCATTTATTCCTCCAGAGCCTCTGATATACCTTTAAAAAAAAAATTAAAGGCCTCTCTCATCATTACCCTGCTGGTTTTCTTCATCAAAAGTTAACTGGTCTAACATTGCCAAATTCTCACTAGACTCGTGCCTCTTTTTAAATTAAACTATTACAGTAAAGTACACAAATCTTAGGTTTGCAACTTGAATTCTCACATGTACATACATCCCTGTAACCTCCATTCATCTCAAGAGAGAAAACATCTCCAACTTCTCAGAAGGAGAGGTCCCTTCCTAGCTAGTCATTACCACCACCACTATTCTGACTACATCTACCACCAGGAAATAGTTGTACCTGTTTTTGAACTTCAACTAAATGAAATCATACAGTGCTTATGTTCTGAGCAGTTTTCAACCTTGCTCTGAATTAATAAAATCCTGCATCTTTGCAAAATTTGCAATTTCACCTGGCAGTCGATTTGGAATGCATGTTGTTGGGTGCTAGACAACTCTAGTGTTATGAATGTTACAGTGGAGATTAGCTTTAGAACTAGAGAATTCATTTATGATTAGTTCCATATTATAACAACTTCTGCATAAATATAATAAAAACAATGTAAAAAAAGGAAAACACTCAAATACCCATTATTCTTGCATTTTACCCCAACATGACTTAGATAATTCTTCGCACTCCTTTTGTGTGGCTTTTCTCCCATCTCCAATGGAGCCAACTTTATACTAGACACTGCAGATTTTTTACTATATAATTAACGTTTTCTGTAATCTCAGAAATCAGAGACTTAGGGGAAGTTATAAGCCTGGATTTATTACATCTTATTTGACCCAACAACCTTAAAGGGTTTACAATACTCCCAAAACCTAGTAACAAAAAATTGCCTGCTCCATCCTTTTTCCTAAATCAGTTAACAATATCTCCCATCTTTAACCATATAGAAAAAACAACAACAACAAAAAACGTCACTTTTCTCTTTACTATCAGCAGGTCTTCACCTCCCCCACCTCATTATTCTTTCCACCAGTCAATCTTCCATTCAAAATGTGTGGTGGACACTGAACACAGCCAGTGCCCTGATACACTCCCTCACTATCTCTTGTCTGGAGTATGGAAACTGTCCTCCTTCACTGGTCTTCTCCTTACATTGTCTTTCACCCTGTCATCCTGTTACTCATCTGATTAAGATCTTTCTACAGGTCCCGCTGCCCATAGAATAAAGTCACTCTCTTAGCTGAGAATTCACAACTTGGCCCTACCTTTCCTGGCTTCTCTCCCCACAACTCCTGCAAAACTTTGGTCTGACCCCTAGACATTCAAGCACTCTTACTCCCCCTGAGGCTGCACTGCTTCCTCCTTTGGCTAGAAGCCCTTTCTCCCTTTATCCTGCAGTCAGGTCCCTTCCTTTCCTGGTCAGTGCCACCCCAGCAAAAGCAACTATTCCCTGAATGTGTTCCCACAGCCCTCTGTACCCGCCACAACTACATCATACTGCATTAGCTAATCATTTATTTGTTTGTCTCATTCACTTGTCTACAAACTTCTAGACCCAGGGGTTCTCCCTGGCCTCCTGAAGGATAAGGTCAGGATTTAATCTTTACATCCCAAGGACTTGGCAGGGCAATTCCATAAAGACTCAATGAAGGAAAAAAAAAAAAAAAGAATGTCCCTGCCTCTTTTATTCATGTAATCTTTTTTCTATAAATAGAAACTTAAAAAATTAAGTTTTCCTTTAAAAGCCACCAGCAAATTATTTTAAAGAGTTTAATAAAAACTAAAATATCCCTTATTGATTTGTGCTTCCTGTTAGAAATTAGTCACAGCTCTTTGTTTCAAAATACCTTTTAAAATAATGGATATCAAAGGTAGAATGAATATGCCACTTAACTAAAGTAACTGTAGTCATCACCATATAAATCACTATTAGATGCCAATGGAATGAGTCAGTTATTATTTATACAACTAAAAGATCACAAACAAAATTACGTCAATGAAAAATTTGTTCATATATATCCCCTTAACACGTAACATATCTGCATGGTGGTTAAAAACATAAGCTGGAATCGAAATGCTAGTTGTGCGACTTGGGGCAAATAACCTAAATTTTCAATGTGCCTCAGTTTTCTCATCTGTAAAACAAAGATGACCAAACCAGCCACTTGACAATGTTTCTGGGTAACTGAGTTAGCTCATATAAGGCCCTTGGGACAGTGCCTGGCAGAGTAAAAGTGTAGTGATAATCAGTGTCCACTGTTAACGTAGAGGTGTTGTTTTTTACTCACAACAGTACAATGAGATCATGTGGACAAAAATGCTATACCCATTTCAGAGGTAAGGTACTAACAGAGAGGTCATGACGTCCCTAAGCTATTGGAAGTGGCACAGTAGGAACTGGAAACCATACCTCACCCCAAGTCAAAGTGAGCAAACCTCCACAAATCCGGTTAGGAAGGAAGATTCTCGTGGGTTTTCGGCATGGTTTACTCTTGCCAGCAACAGCCAGCCTAAACACCTGGTGGGAACAGGGGGCCTACCCCATTTGCTCAGGCGAAAATCAGGTAGGGGAAGCCTCGCTGTCACCGTGTCTGACACGCAGCCGGCATCACGCAGCTTCTGATGACCGGAACACGCGGTGCCACTGCGCCTGCTCAGTAAAGAGCACGGCACTCGCAGAACCAAGCCTGCTGCCGAAAAGAGAAGTTCCTCAACAGCATGCATACCTGTCACATCAGAGCACAACGAGGCCAGAGAAACTGAAAAAGGGGAAAGAATTTAAAACGAGTAATTTTCTCTTACTCTAAAAAAAAACAAACAAACAGAACAGTTTTGCAAAAAGAACTTCCATCAGGACAAGTTTTCGATGTTTGAAAACTAACCCAACTTAGTGATGTCTCATGACATGGCTGGACAATATTTCACCTCCCTAAGACCTTCACCGATATTGTATTTTCAGTCGTTTCCTGGGCTTACCCTGAATCCCAATCCTCAGCCTTCATTCCAGTCAAGTGCACACGGACTACAGTTAATGAGCTTCGAGGGCAGATGCCATGCTCCGGACGAACCCACCTGAACCAGGGACAAGGCTGCAAAAACATCACCAAAACCACATCCGAGTGCCCTCCCTTTATCTGTCTTCTCCTCAAATGGGCAAGCGTCAGTCAGGATATATGCCTTCGTGGTCAGACTGGACATCGGCCCCTGAGGAAGGCCTACCTTCCCTTTCCTGTCCCTGCCACTCGGGCACCTACAGGTAGGTGTCTGGCACCTGGAAGATACACCGACGGCGCAGCCCCAGACCCTACTTGGACAGCTCACGCCCGAGACTCGCACATGGCGGCCTCTTGGACGCGTTGCCCCTGGGATTGAAAGGCGGGAGAGCTCCGACTGCGTGCGGGGCCGGGCACCTCCCAGGCCTGCCGAGGTCCGAGGTCGGGCGCAGGAAGGTGTTGCTGTTCACTCCTAATCAGCGACAGGTCACCAGGCCCGCCACATCCCGGCGGCCACCGCGCCCTCGCGACCCGACTCGCGCGGCCCCCCACTCCTCCTCCTGCCTCCGGGAACCGCTTCCCCGCGCTTCCTCTTACCTGCTGCTCCGGGACCCCAATTCCCGGTCAGGTAGGTGCCCGTTAGCCCGGCCGTAGCCCGAGAGGCCGGCCCTCAGGGGGGAAAGAGCCCGCAGTGCCGCTCCCCATCACCACCTCAGGGATCCCCCAGCGGCCGCCGCCATTTTCCCCGCGCCGCAACCCCCACCTGACAGTTCCCGTCGCCCACCTGTGACCAGCTGGACGCGCGACCCCGCAGGCGGCGCGTGCGCGAGCTGGGGAATCCGTGGGGGTCACAACCTCCAGGCGAACCCGCCGCTAATTCATCCCGAAGCGGGAGGCGCCCAGACCGTCGCCCTAGTAAGGCGTCCCAACAGGCTTTATTCTGATTGGCTGCGAGCGCCGTGACGCGGAGGCGTCCCCGGCTGCGTGGGAAGCCGGGTCCCCGGCGCCCCGCCCCTGCTCCCCGGCCGGGGCACCCCGGGCGCCGGTCCGCGAGAGCTCCCTTAAAGGACCCGCGCTCTTTTCCTCTAGATGAGGGACCGAGGGAGCCAGCGATGTAGGGAAGAGAAACAATTGGAATGGGAACTCTCACAGGGCACGGCCCCAACGGACTGACGGCCCCGTCAGCTTCTAGAGTTTTAGATGGAAAACAAATCTGAGGAATTTAATTTACAAGCCCATTTACTAAGGAGGGGTCGCGGGGCCAAGCAGAGGGAGCAGCAGACCCCAGCAGGTGCAGTGCTTCCCAGAGCAGGGACGTCTCCTCTGCGCAGCAGCAGCCTTTCCCCTACCCCGTGAGATGCACCCATCACCTACCGGGCAGGTCTGTCCCTCACCTGCTACACAGAAACCTCCGCAATAGTGGGGACCGGTTAAACCTCTTTTATTGTTGTTGTTGTTAATCCTCACTCAAAGATATTTTTCCAATGTTTTTTAGAGAAATGGAAGAGGAGAGACAAAAACATCCATGTGAGAGAGACATGGATTGGTTGCTCTCCCCCCCCCCCCCAACACACACACACACACACACACACACACACACACACGTACCCCGACCAGGGCTTGGGATCAGCCTGCAACCAGGTTTGAGCCCTTGACTGGAATGGAGCAAACAATGCCTTCCTCCTGCTGACCTTCAACAACTATTCACTGATTAAAACCTTAAAAAGAATGAAATATAGCCACACATCACACACACAGCCTCTCAGTCATTCGGGCATGTTTGTGAATTTTATTTGTTTTCAGTCAACAAGGGGAAAGGGGTGGAAGTACACGGTTCCTGCCCTCCCAAAATTTCTGGTGTGACAGTAATGAATACCTAGGTTAGGGGTGCATGGCTTCAATATGACTAACTTACATCCCCAAGTTCTCTGGGCGCCAAATTGCCCCTTTCCTAGGTCAGCTTCATACCTCTCCCACTGTGTTCAGAAAGACGGAAATATTTAAGATGTGCTCAAATAGCGTTAGGAAAGGATGATAAACTCTAACAGGGAAACACCAATTAGTTACCTCTGTGAACTGGAGCCACATTTTTTTTCTAATTTTTCCTTTTTTTTCATTTTTTGTGTTTTGTTCTTTTTGTTGTTATTTTTCAAGCCACATTTGTATATATTTAAAATGAGATTGCTAGAATAAAGGATCTCTAACTTTTCTTTCCCCCATGCCTACACATTTTTAAGTTTCTTGATGTGAGAGACAGGGTGGGGAGGGAACCCCTGAAGGCCCTGGAGATGGGTTTTGAAATCAGGAATTATGTAATAGTTGATCTCTGCATCTCTGTAACTGATCAGACCTGCCAACTGGGAAAAAGAACTCCACACATTTGAATATAGTGGATGTTGAATACCAACGGTTAACTGACTGGAATGAATCATCCGGGTTCTTTATTTCACCATTTAGCCTGTGGCCTTTCTTGGGGTGAAGTGGTGGAACCTGAGGAAAAGGATGAAAACTGTGGGGTCCAAGGGTATTAGCTCTTTTTTACCCCAAGTACTCCTGACACCCACCACATGTGTGGGTTTTCCACACCAAGGAATTCTCCAGATCTCCATGGACACCAACTGGGTGCCCCTACAATGTAATTCAGTTCTGCCACTGGCTACTCCAATAATGCAATACTACTTCCCATAGTGGCTGCACCAATTAACATTCACACCAAAAAAACAAAACAAAACACAAAACATTCCAACCAACAGAGCACGAGGGTTCTTTTTCTTCACAGCCCCAGCAGTTGCTATCTCTTATCTTCTGAGTTCTACTTGTTCCCTCTTCGGGCTATGACTTTGGCGTTGGAGATTTGCCTAAGAACAGGTCAGCCTTCTCTGAAGTTCTGCCACTCTTACAGTGAAGCCCTAGGTCTGATCTTCAGCTCTGGCTGCCCTCTGCCTGCAGACCAGATTCTCTTTAAATGCTGCTAACGAAGCCTTCTGACTCTCACACAGTGCTTGCTTAGCCACAGTCACCTAGTTTCACAATCCTTATAAATACTAGTTTCCCCCGGACCCCTCAAGCCCAGCAAGTTTGCACCAGCTAGTGCATCCTCATTGGTCTGCATTCTTTCCTGGTTCACCAGGAGTAATCTGCCCCCACATCAGGAGCAATGGGGTGATACTCATGGCCCTCCCGCCATCAAACGATTTTCCTTCAGAATCCCATCTCTGCAGTTGGCTTCCTAGAAGCAGCAGCTGAAGCAGGGACCCTGGTCTCGGTGGATTTTTTGAGGAAATGCTTTCAAAAGAAAGGGAATGACAGAAGCAGGATACGTGACAGGAGAGAGAAAGTAGGTAAGGCTATGGTGTCAGCTGGAGATTAACTTCAGCCTGATCTCTGGGAAGCTCTGGAGCGTGAATGACACCACTGGATTATTCAACCTTGGGGCAAGGGGCCAACCTCTTATATGTGTAATCAGTCAGTTATCAGTAATCAGGCTGCCTGAGAGTAGGGATGCATAACCCGCTGGGGAAAGTAGCTCCTGTTTGGTTAAGGTCCTTGGAGAAAGGGGGCAGCTGTGAGCCATTAGCCACAAATGCTGGAAGCAGCAGAGGGAGGGGGAGGGGTCCCCCATCTAGGAGGGGCATCAACAACATCCATTACAGACACAACATAAATGCTAATAAATCTTTTCTTTTCAAACAGTGCATATATGATTGTATATGCCTAGAACATCTGGGAAGGCTATGCAGCATAGAAACCATTGCAGTAGTTGCCTCTGGGAAGAAAAATTGGCCACCAGTAAACTGCCACATTAATGTATTTCCTTCTGTACTGTCCGAACTTTAGCCAGATGTAGGTATCACTGTTTTAATTTGGGGGAGAGAAAAATTAAAAGCTGCTTTGATGTGCCAGTGAGCTTAAGAGATGGTGTTAACCTGCTCTGCTGCTCAGAAGGCTAATCTCCCACGCGTTTCTGAACCTCCCGACTCCTACAACAGAGTCTCACAGCTGATGAATTGTTCCACTTCATAAGCCGTTGATTTAACAGTCACATTTAATAGGGCCCTCTCTGCAATGCTCAGGGAGACACTGTGACAAGCAGGAATCCCTGAGTCCTTGTTCTTGTTGTACTTTTGTGATTACTGGGGTACTCTCCGTGCCCATGTCATTACTTCCTCCTCTTCAAAATGTGACAGTAATAAGGCAAAACCTGTCCTCAAATAACAGATCTCAGCAGAGAGCCAAGGAAGCGCTGCCACAAGAACTGGAACAACTCTCTTCAATGGCATTAAGTGAAAGGAGCAATGCTGGCAGAGGTTACGGACACCTGCCTGGAGGCCCAGGGCTCCCATTTCTCACAGCCCCCTGTTTCAAAACTCCCTGGGGCCTTGGCCGGTTTGGCTCAGTGGATAGATCCTTGGCCTGTGGACTGATCCCGGGTTTGACTCTGGTCAAGGGCACATGCCCAGGTTGTGGGTGTGCAGGAGGCAGCCTATCGATGATTCTCTCTCATCATTGATGTTTCTGTCTCTCCCTCTCCCTTCCTCTCTGAAATCAATAAAAAATATATATATTTTAAAAAATCAATGGAGCTCTAACTGGTTTGGCTGAGTGGATAGAGCGTCGGCCTGCGGACTGAAGGGTCCCAGGTTCGATTCTGGTCAAGGCCATGTACCTTGGTTGCAGGCACATGCCCAGTAGGAGGTGTGCAGGAGGCAGCTGATCGATGTTTCTCTCTCATCGATGTTTCTTACTCTCTATCCCTCTCCCTTCCTCTCTGTAAAAAAACCAATAAAATATGTTTTTAAAAAATTCAATGGAAAAAATATCCTTGAGTGAGGATTAACAACAAAAAGTTCACACTCGTTGCTTCATGGCCACAACATGGTTATCACAATCATATCAAAGACAGGAAAGAATAAGGAAAAGGTATTCTCCTTGTGAGGCATTATTGTTTTATCCTCCTGACTGAGCCTGGGGCTTCCCTGTGTGGCCCCCCAGTGGTGTAGTGTGCCCCCTTCTCGGAACTGTAAAGAGCTATCTTTTCTTTTTTATTTATCTTTATTGTTGAAAGTATTACAGATGTCATCTTTTCTTTTTTATTTTCCCATTGACCCCCTCCTCCCCACACCTGCCCCTCCCATGCCTTCACCACACAATTATCTGTGTCTATGGGCTGTGCATATATACATATAAACTCCCCAGTTAATCTCTTCCCACCCACCACCACCCCGGCCTTCCCTCTGAGTAAAGAGCTATCTTTTCAATGGCAATCTTCAGATCTGTTGGCCTCACCTATCTGAATGATAATAAAACCTGCAGTGTAAAACAAAACCCTTCTCCATATCCTACTTCCCATGGTGGTTTTCTACCTATTTGCCCTCTCTACCCAGGGACCCGCTCTGTAGGGTTATGGGTCCTGGACTACAATTGGTAGGTCTTACTGTCCCTCCCCAGAATGAGCTCACAGGTCTGCAGAGCTCCTACCAACAAATACATCTCCCTGCTAACATTGCCCTCCTCTGCTAGAATGACTTACACCAAAGACCTCGTGCTTCAGGGTGGAAGAGAAAGGAACAGGGGACATTAGGGGAAAAGAACTTCATCTGCCATAAACTCAATTATTTAATTTTACTATAACCGCAGAAATGATATATTGTTCTAATTTTACAGATGTAAAACTGAGGCTCAATGTATTAGTTTCCTACTGCTACTGTCACAAATTACCACAAACTTGGTAGCTTAAATTCATTTTCTTACCGGTCTAGATGTCCGAAATGCAGAGTCAGTTTTACTGGGCTAACCTCAAGGTGTTGGCAGCCCTGGTCCCTTCTGGAGGCTGTGAGGGGAGAATCCATTTCCTTGCCATTGTGTGTGTGTGTGTGTGTGTGTTTTTCTGTGTGTGTGTTTTTTTGTTTTGTTTTTTGCTTCTAATGGACATTGGTATTCCTCTGTGTGTAGCCCCTTTCTGTCTTTAAATACACCACTCCAATCTCTGTTTCCAACATCTCATCACCTCCTTTACCACAGCAAAATCTCCCTCTGCCTCTCTCTTAAAAGGACATTTGTGATTACATTTAAGGCCCACCCAAATGATCAGAATAATCTCCCACCTCAAAATCAAATTTCTTCCTTCAATTACCATTGGAAACTCCCTTTTTGCATGGAAGGGAACATTCATCGGTTGCAGGAATGAGGACCCAGGTATTTTTGAGGACCATTATTCAGCCTATCACGCTGGGTTTCACTGAGCTAAAACTTGGTGTCAGCACTCCTGTATGCTGCCAGGGCTGCATTCTTCTGGAACTTCTAGGGGACGATCCATTCCCTTGCCTATACCAGTTTCTTTCTTTCATTTTTTTTTTTGTGTGTGTGTGTTGTTTTTTTTCAAATTATCAGAGAAAGTTTAGAAAGTTACAGAGGTAGTAGAAGTGAGCCAGCCGGGCTGTGTAGGCTCAGGAAACAAGTTACCGAGGCAGAAGAAGGGCCCTTGGAACTTAGGAGAGAGAAAGGCAAAGGTAACTCGCCTGGAGGAGGAAGATGGGGAAGAAAAGGCGTGGCCAAAGCGTGCCTACCTTGCCTCTTCCAGGTACTAAAGACCACCTGAATTCCTGGATGATGGTTTCTTCCTCTTTCCACAAATCTCTCAGACTCCAACCCTTGCTTCCATCATCACATCTCCTTTGTCTCTGACCCTCCTGCCTCGCTCCCCCTCTCCCTCACAGGCATCTTTGTGATTACATGAGCCCATATTTTCATGTAAGGCAACATATTCACAGGTTCGGAGAATTAGGACATGGAGATCTTTGGGGGACCCATTATTTCTGTGTACTGCACTCAGGCAGAAAGCAGCCCAGAGGTTGCTGGGGAAAACAGTGAAGAGGAGTAGAAGGGAGGGCCTGCAAAGGAGAAAACATTGCGGGGAAGAGGGGGCGGCGGCAGGGCGGGGGGGAAGGCATAGCTGTCATTATCTTGACTGGGTGATGGTTTCATGGGTACACACATATATCAAAACTTATCAAAGTGCATACTTTAAACAAATATGTGAAGTATGCTATATGTCTATCCCTCAATAAAACTGTTAAGTTCAGAGGCTTTGGCCAAGTTTACAGAACTTGGCTGTGGGGGAGGCAAGATGCACACCCAGGTCAGTTCATCCGATGCTGAAACCTATGCCTGTGATAGAGTGTTCTTTCCTTTATCCTCTCTTCTCTATAGTTGGGTTGATAATATTTGCCCCTCAGGCCTGGAAGTACATGGTTAGGTGCCCAGTAAATAGTCATGTGCTCACCTTTCCCCCTTTTAGACTTGCTGACAAGCCAGGGTTTCTGAGTATCACAGTATATTCTGTTTTATAGAACCTGAAAATCACCATTTTCTACACCAGAGAGAGAGAGAGAAAGGCATCTGAGAAAAATTCCAAATGGAGACAACAGGGTAGACATAAGTCTCATCATCAAGGATTATCAGCCATAAATGTCCCAGACTCCAAAATGCAAAGCTCCTTCTCTCTCTCTCTTGACTGGACTCAAACGTGTAACCCTTCAATCCACAGGCCGACGCTCTATCCACTGAGCCAAACCAATCTGCGCTCTTCTCTCTTTTTTTTTTTAGGGCATAAGGCAGAGGGTTTGGAATCCGTACCAAAAGGAGGGAAAAACAACTCTACTTGGGCACAGAGCAGTCCAGGTAAGACCCCAGAGGCTTGACATAGTGTACAAGTTCGGGAATTATGATGTGTTCCAAGGATGGAAGTATTGGTTTTGGGTGAAGATCCAAAGTATTGTGATAGGGCAAAGTTCACTCTTACACCTTTTTTTTTCTGGTAGATTCAACTGAGACCACTTGTTGAGGTTAAAGCACTCACATTTGCCTCTTGTTGATCACTGAGAGAGAAAGAATTCCAGAGGGCCCCTGTAGTTAAATTGGGAAATCCCTACATGAGGAGAGAGAAAAGGAGAATATGTCATTTTTTTCCATGTCTCTAATATTCAGAAATATTCCCCTGAGAAAATTGGGGAGAAGAGACAGGGAATAAGATTATGTGTGCCTAGCTGCTGATAAGCCTTCTCAAACTCTGAAAGAATAACAGGATAACTCCCTGTGGACTAAAAGGCATCTCTGGTCAGCCTCGGTCTTGAAGAAAGTCTTGGCTTAATAGTCCTTTTCCAGAGAGCAGGTTGCCTAACTTAGTGAAGAAGTTGCACCATGTGTATGTTTTCCATCCCATTCCTCTGACCTCATCCTCTTAGATTTCTTCTCCGCAAAGCCAATTCAACAGTTGTATCTCAGACTCAGGCTCAAAAACCTCTCGATGAGTTGTCACACCTGTATCCTACTCTCACCGCACCCTAGCATAACCACGTGTACATGTTTATCTAGATTAAAAGATGGTGAGAACATCAAGAGAGAATATTGGGAGAGCTATGGGTATATTGACTACTTATTATCTCATCCTAATCCAGTGATGGCGAACCTATGACATGCGTGTCAGAGGTGACAGGCGAACTCATTTTTTGGGTGATTTTTCTTTGTTAAATGGCATTTAAATATATAAAATAAATATCAAAAATATAAGTCTTTGTTTTACTATGGTTGCAAATATCAAAAAATTTCTATATGTGACACGGCACCAGAGTTAAGTTAGGGTTTTTCAAAATGCTGGCACGCCGAGCTCAAAAGCTTCTCCATCACTGTCCTAATCTCTAATTTATTATTGCAGTTCTTCCAGAACACTAGTATTTTGCTGTGCTTTTCTCTGAAGTTTTCCCTGCCCCTTTACTTGACCATTGACTGCACCCACTCTACAGGGACTGTAATGTGTTAAAAGCACAGTTCAACTAATAGAAATAAAGAGTGCAATGCCCCCTCCCCTAAGGTACTCCTTCTAGATGGAGTCTCTCACTGATGATCAAAGACAAACAACAAGGTAGATGGATGGTAGAGGGTTCAGTGGGAATGGGTAGCAATTGGAGAAACAAAACCTTAAAAGAATGGTTCTTTCTCTTGTTCTTTTCCCTTTCTCTTTTTGGAATGATCCACCTGTTGCAACTCCAGTGTGACTGGTTGAATTAGAAGGAACTGGGATCTTCTCTCACCTGTAAGAATGAGCTTCCCTTCTGAAATGCTAATCTACTAAGACTTTATGAAACACTGACAGTGGGGTGGGAGGGAGAAGACTGCTTAGACCTGCCAGTAGGTGAGGGAAATCATGTTGAAAGGGAGAGGAAGGTGACATTATGTTTTTCTTGTGAAAAAGTCAGCCCTTAGATTCTGAGAATATGGGGTTCTCTTAACAGAAATAGGGTGGATGAACAGCTTGGAAAGAAAGGTTCTGAGTTGAATTATATATATATGTTGGTTTTATTAATCTTTTTGCTGGACATAAGTAGGTGGATTGTTGGTTCCCAGTAAACTTCTCATTGGAAATACCCTTAATAACTCACCCCTTTCTCTGAAGAATCCTTTTTCTTTCCCCCACCTTTCCCTCACACCTACACATAAAGCAAAAATGCAGTCATGTGATTTATCTAGAAGCAACCATTCTCTTACTTGACCCCATCTTCTTGACTTTTATAATGGAATAAGAAGAGCACTTGACTCATTTGGGACTTCTCATGGTCTCCACAGTGATTGGATCTGGGATTGACACATGACTCAGCCTGAGCCTACGAAATAAGGGTGTCCCAACATTCATGCAAGAAGTAATTTTGATAGAAAACACAGGTTTGTAATTAAAAATTGTAAATTTTTTATTGATTCATAAAGTATACAGTATAGGGTTATGTATGGAATAGCAAATCAGGTAAATGGATTATCATGTCGCAATAGCGAGCACCATTAACTGTTATTGCCTGAGCAGCCGCATTAGAGGGTGACGGCATTAGGGAGGTTGAGAAGCACTGTAACTAGAAAAGAGGATCAGAGTGGTTATTTCCATCCAATATGACTAGAACCATGACAGAGATAAGCACAGGATAGCACTGGGCCCCAAGGGAGAGGACCTGGCACAGACAGGAAAAGGTAATTAGAAAGACTCTCCTGGAGTACATACCCTTGACCAGAATCGAACCTGAGACCCTTGAGTCCACAGGCCGATGCTCTAGCCACTGAGCCAAACCACTCACGGCTCTTCTCCTCTCTTCTTTTTCCCTAGAAGAAGGAAAGGAGAAAGGCACAGGGTTTTGAATCCATACCAAAAGGAGGGAAAAAGAACTCTACATGGACTCAGAGCAGTCCAAGTAAGACCCCAGAGGCTTGAAATAGTGTACAACTTGGGGAATTATGATGTGTTCCAACCATAAAGTGAAAGAAAGGATAGAAGGAGATGAGGTTGGAGAAAGGGGGGGGGGGGGGGTCCCAGGCTGTCCTCACGTGGAAGTCATTAAAAAGCCTCTCTTTCCCACACTCCCTCTTCACTCTCTTTCTCCCTTTCACCAGGTTCATCTATTTGCTTTAAAATAACCCCTCAATTGAAAATTGAAGACAATTCAGGCCTTAGTCAGGATTTTCACCTTTATCGTGAGAACAATAGGAAACCATTTGGCAGACTTAATTAAATGAGTGGTCAGAGCAGGTTTTCTTTTTAAGTTTATTCTCGTTGCTGCATTGAGAATGGTCTGAGAAGGAATGGACAAGAAAGATTTGGACAGAGCAGTCAGGTGGTGATAGGTAAGAGAGATCATGGTGAACTGAAGTAGTGGTAGCAATAAAATAGAAGGAGTATTGGACAGGTGTGGAAAGTATTTCTAAGGTAGAATTGATAGTTCTTGCTGATGAGTTAAATGATCTTTTACCCTCTCTGCATCCACCCCCTTGGGCATTTAACTTGGAAGTGTCCTCTGCCTCTGTCTCTGGACTTGACCATGTGCCTGGCTTTGGGTAATAGAATGAAGCAGAAGTGCAAGTATGGTGCTTCTAAGTCTACAACTCGAGAGGCCTTGCTCTTTCTTGTGTGTCTGTCATCTCCATGAGGACATTCCTGAGGTAGCCTACTGGCATGGAACCGATACATGTCAGAGACTTGACGTGCCCAGTCAGCCCAGTTGAGACTCATCTAGATGAGTGGTCGGCAAACTCATTAGTCAACAGAGCCAAATATCAACAGTACAACGATTGAAATTTCTTTTGAGAGCCAAGTTTTTTAAACTTAAACTATATAGGTAGGTACATTGTTATTAACTTAATTAGGGTACTCCTAAGGCTTAGGAAGAGCCACACTCAAGGGGCCAAAGAGCAGCATGTGGCTTGCGAGCCACAGTTTGCTAACCATGGGCTAGGATCTAACTACCCACCATAACTGCTTTTAGTTAAAGTTTAATTTCAGACCATCCTTTGTGATTACTTTAGGTCTCTGAGTTTGCAAGACTGCCGTGCGGGCCTTCCTTGAGCTTACCAGGTTAGCATGTGGCCCCTTTTGTCCACAGAGTGTTATTCAAATTTCTCAGAAATCTAGGCTGGTTTACTTTGTTGACTGGAGTTGAGAGACAATGCCATGAACAAATAAGAAGAGGCAAGCATGGGGAAGCTGCCCTATTCTTACACATAATGGCATGAACAATGATGGTTGCACCCAAGGTCACAAAGCCTTTTTGACTGATGTACCATGCTTGGTTCATAGTGGTGAAATAAAACAGACCGTACTCCTGCTGGTCAAGAAGCCCAAACCTGTTTCCAGAGTTTCCTCAAAAGCAGAAATGTACCCACATCGCCATCATTTATATGTCTGTGTATTAAAAGATAGTATCTTCGATTCCTAGATAAAGTGAAATTGTCTTGAGGAAAAAGTCCACATTTCCATTTTCCCTGCAGTTCTTTGTGAGACACTGTCTACTGTGGCTGCTCCATCCTTGATTGTCTTAGGCTTCTGATTCAGGTTGTAGAGTTCACCTTGGGTTAATTTCCTAGTTCTTGATTTCTCTATCTACCTCTTCCACCCCAGGCCATGCATGGTAGATGATCATATTTAACTTATGTTGGTCACAGCAATCAAATTAGGGAAATAGAAATAAGTAGATCAAAAGTATGGTTGAAAAGAATAGCAGATGCCACAATCCTCAATTTGTCACTATAAAATACAATCCAGTTCACAGACCTCCAGGCAAGTTACCAATATAAAGTGAATTTAAGATTTATAGCCATAATTTCCTAAATGGTAAATATAGTAGAGAGAGAGATAGGCTCAGTCAAGTTCCACTGCTACTCATCAACCCTCTGATCTGGAGCAAATTAGTTTAACTTCTCTGGGCCTCAGTTTTCTCATCTGTAAAATGATAGTAATAAATAGTTTCTGCCTGTGGAGCTGTTTGTTGTAAGGCACTACATGCAGTAAATGCTCAGCAGATGGAAATGGCTTTCTCTTCCCTGTTTCCTCTCCTGCCTACCTTTATCTAATTAGGCTTATGAATTTGCTCCAGCTAAGTGCCCTGGGGAAATGAAAATGTGGATGTCAATCAACCTAGAAAGAAAGTGCTAGTACACTATGACCCATGGTGAACCATTAGTCCTCAAAAGCACGGAGAGTAGGCAGTTTGGCCTGCAGCCACATTCTGGCACTGAATCATGTCCTGTTTTGCACTGTTCTCTAATTGTTTCATGTCATTTCCTCTCTCTGGGATTCAATTTCCTAGTAAAAGCAGGAGCTTGGATAAGATCCTCTTTAAGTCTCCTCTAGTTCTTCTCAGTTCCTTCTTCTACCCAGATATTCTCTACTTGCATAATAAAAACTCAGAAAATAGTAATGGCGATGGAGAGCCAAGCAAAGCCCTTATCCTTAAAGCAAGCTCTCTCCAGCCTGAGGTGGAGGCACAGATCAGGCCTCTGGCTGCTGTCCAGAAAACTGGCTTTTCTGGACCATCCTATTTCAAAGTCATCCCCCACCATTGGCAACTTAATTCCCAAGGAGTACCTGATGGTAAATGAGGAACCTCTGGCCTCAGGCAGTTCAAAACCAGTGTCCAGAACTATCCTGTTAAAATTAGGTGGTTCACAAATATTTGCAGCTTCTGCTGCTTCCCAGAAGGTAGCTCAAATGGCCACGCTCTGTGCTTACTCTCAAGAACCGGTTCTGAACATTGACTACACGTTAGAGTCACCTAGGGAGCTTTTAAAACAGCAGAGATCATAATTGTATTGGTTTGGGATAGGGCCTGGGCGCTGATATTTTTGAAAGCTCCCCAGGCAACCTAAGTGCATTGAAGATTGAGAATCATTGATCTAGGTCAGAGACTGGAGTGTAATTATCGGGATTCATACTTGATTATCGGAACACAGGAGAATTGAACATGTAAATGACTTTGTATCTGAATCCCTGGTACTTAGCCTGGTGCCTCCCATGTAGCAGGTACTACTCAATATATGTTTGTTGGGGAAATAAATGGATGAATGGAAAAAAACAAGTATGAGATAGTACAGTGGGAAGAGTATGGGACTAAAGGCCAGAAAACCACGCTCCGGGCTATGATATTGTGATTTATAATAAGAAATATATATTTGGTCTTCTTCCCTGGGCCTGGTACAGAGCTCCTAAAACCCTTCGATCTTTTTATATTAATCACGTGGTTTCTTGGAAAGCCCCGCGGTAACCTGAGGATGGGGGCTGGTGGCCAGGGGAACCACGCTGTGATTAGAGGACTGGAATCTTCAGTCCCACCCCTCTGGGGAAGGAAGAGAAGCTGGAAGTGAATTCAATTACTAATGGCCAGTGATTGAATCAAGTATGCCTATGCAATGCAGCCTCCACAAAGACCCAAAAGGACAGGGTCCAGAGAGCTTCCTGGTGGAAGGACACGTGCAGAGGTCATGGAAGCTTCAAGTCCCTTCCCACATACCTTGCCTTTGCTTCTTTTCCATCTGGCAATTCCAGAATCATACCCTTTTATAATAATCTAGTAAGTGAAATGTTTCTCTGAGTTCTGTGAACCACTGCAGCAAATTAATCGAATTCAAGGAGGGGGTTGTGGGAACCTCTGATTTATAGCCAGTTGGTCAGAAGTACAGGTAATGACCTGGACTTGCTCTTGAAGATTGGCGTCTGAAATGAGGGGCAGTTAATCTAGTGAGACTGAGTCTTTAATCTGTGGGATCTGATGATCCCCAGGTGTATAGCATCAGAGTTGAGGTGTTGAGAACAACACATCAGACCTGCCCTAACCCAACCACTATCCAAAAATGGGTGATTATTTTCTCTGAGCCTCAATTTACTCGCTTGTGAAGACAGTACTTGCTTTATCCTACTCACATTATTGTGCAGATAATGTACATAAAAGTGCTTCGTATATGTGTACATTATAGTTTTAAGACATTTTTAGAAATGAAATATAACAGTCATCCTAGCCAATGGGTTTTTCTAACAAACCTGGAAACATGGATTAATGCAGAAAGTGCAGTGTGGAGGCTGGATCGAGGGTCCGGGTGGAACAGACCCTCCTGCTGCAGCATTGTCCCTCTTCCCTCCAGGTAGAGCCCAGCATATGGCTCCTCTTCTTGGGGACCTTGAAGCCAGGCAGGCTGACCTACATCCTAGCTCTGCCAGCAAACCTTGAATAGTCACCCTGCCAGGGGCCACCCTGGTGGCCCTAGCTCCTAACGCTCTGGTTCTCAGCACAGCCCTGGCCCAGAGTGGGTGCTCCATGGGTGCTCCATGGATGAGCTCCGCTTATGAATGTGCCTGGATGTTTCTGGCTCTGAGTGCAACTTTTATACATGCCTCTGTCTCTTTTGTTTTATCAAATTTTTGGCCACCCATCTGATGGTTGTGGACTTGACTTCTTGAAAGGGACGTGAAACTGCTGGCTCCTCAGTTTGGATATCCCCTGCTGCCACCTGGGAAAAGTTCTCTCTCTCCCACCCACAGTTCTGAGGGCCCCCCACCAGCCAGGCCAGTCCTTGGCCCTTCATGTTGGGGTATTTGGAATTCAAAAACATATGGTGTTTGCCTAGGATCTTGCTGTTTTTATTTATGTTTTTAAATAACTTGGGTTTTTTTATTACAAAATAACACATGTTCATTTGAAAAAATTTGGAAAAACCAGGCAAGCAAAAATGAAGGAAGTATAAATCTTTCATAAAACCCCCAGTCTTAAAGGATTACAGTTGAATGTTCCTAGTTTTGTGTATGCAATCACACACACATGTACGTGCACATGAGAATACACACACACACACACACACACACACACACACATTTAGAAAAATGGGGCCATTCTGTACTCAAGGATTTGTAACCTGCTTCATTCACTTGACAATGTCTTGCTGCCTTACACGGTCATCTTGCACTATTATTTGTCCCCACCCCCAAGGGTCCACTTCTGTTGTTTCTTACAGTTCTTTACAAAATGAGCAACGTTAGTCAGAACAACCCACATCAACCCGTAATGGAGGGCTTTTCTAGCTAACTGATGCGATGGTAATCTGTGCTTTGACCAGCGGTGTCTGCTCAGAGAGAAACCTTATATCCTATAAAATGTTTGTTTCCTCAGGAGCTCCAGGGCTAAGGCTGGAATAGAAACAGTTTACTGAGCAGCCATAACCTTAAAACTGCTGCAGTTTCTATGAAACTGGAAAATTCCATCCCCATAGCCAACGTCAACAGCACAAGCAAGAAAGGAATGTAGGAATTCAGAAGAAGGGAAGAATTTGATTAAGAGACACTATGGGTAACTGGCAAAAATTCTATGAAAATGACCAGCAGGCGCCGGCTTCCAGCACTGGCATCGTGAAATTTGATTGCAGGCACTGGCCTTCCCTGATGTGGTCAAGGGATCAGGCCTGTAACCCGTGTTTGTGTAAAGAATAAAGCTGTTGGACACTGAGGCTAGGTTCTGGCAGCGATGTAACTAAGGTAATAGCAACCCGGAAGGCCCCCCACCCCCTGCCTTGGCGACTAGCTTCCAATCTTACAACGTTCCTCTTGCAAGTGCCCACATGTGCACACCTCTGGTCACCTCGTGATCGCTACAGAGGGCTATGTCTCAGAATGGGGAGCATGAAGGCTGGCAGAGGGAAGAGCATGGGGGCTAGCCAGGAGAGTGCCAGGATTCAATCAGAGAGAAGCCAGGAGGCGTCACTTACATCATGCGTCATAAACACAGAGGGGCACCCAGCCGGCGTGGCTCAGTGGTTGAGCGTGAACCTGTGAACCAGGAGGTCACGGTTCCATTCTGGTCAGGGCACGTGCCCAGGTTTCAGGCTCGATCCCCAGTGGGAGGGGGCATGCAGGAGGCAGCCGGTCAATAATTCTCTCTCAGGGATTTGTAACCTGCTTCATTCTCTCTCTCCCTCTCCTTTCCTCTCTGAAATCAATAGAAGAATATTTTGAAATAAAATAAAATAAATAAAATGGCACGGAGGGGCTGCATTCAGATACTCTCTGCTTTCATCCTTGTCAGCAAGGTTATCTTGGAAGTCTCTGAACTGGGCTCCTGTGTTTCCTGATGCCACTCTTCACGATCCAGTCACCAAAATGCCACCAGAGTAAATTTCACAATCTAACTTTATACTTCCTTGTGTGAAATGTTTTCTTCTAACAGCTATGAAAACCAAATACTACCTGCACAGTGTTTAAAAATCAAACAGAACCAAAAGGCCCATAATGGAGAGCATGTCACTAGCTTCTACTCCCCACCAATTCCCTGTCACAGAGCTTGCCTCCTCCTGACTGTCCTCTTGGCTGTTCTTCTGAAGTGGGCCCACTGTTGCCTGGATCTTGTGTTTAACTTTTTCTTGGCTTACCCTTGAATTTGATGGAGCACATCTTTTAGTAACTTTCCAACAAAGGGAACCTAGGAAGTAAGTCTTCGGAATTTTTGCATTTCTGAATATATCTTTATTGTGCCTTCATACTTGACTAGCAGATTGCTTGATTAGCAAATTCTAGAATGAAAAATATTTTCTCACCAAATTTTGTGAAATTTATTAACTGTAGTCTAGTTTCCCAAGTTGCTCTTGAGAAATCCAATGCCATTCTGTGGATCCTTTGAAATTCATTTTTCTTAATACTCAATGGGACTTTTTAATCTGGGCATTCATGTTATTCAGTTCTGAAAAGTTTTATAGAATTATTTGGTTAATAATTTCTTTTTTTTAAATGTATTTGTTCTCTTGTTACCAGTAGACTTGCCAGATAAAATACAGAATGCCCAATTAATTTGAATTTCAGATAATCAACAAGTATTTTTTTAATATAAATATATTCTGTGCAATATTTTTCAGTATATATTCCAAGCAATATTTGGGATATACTTATGCTAAATAATTTTTTGTTATTTATCTAAAATTTTGAACTTCAAAATTGTGCTACCCAGCCAGGGCCATTAAATCTTCACCAACACATTTTCACAGTCTGGCCAGCTGTTATACTTTTCATCTGTGTCTATGCTACTTCCTACCTCCACCCTCCAAGGAGCAAATGACCCTCCCGAGCAGGAAACCGCTTCATCTCATGATCTCTGTATCCCTCCAGACCTATGAGCTCTTTGTACAGAGTCTTGACTAGAAGAAGTCAGAAAACATTCGCTGAATGAACGGTATTGGCTGCTCAGGTGTCCAGGTGATTCCCTGCCAAGTCTGTACTTATAGATATTTTCTCTATAAAACAAGAATAGGATGCAATTAAATAAGGTCATAGAACACGAAACAATTCTTAAAATTCAAGAGTCAGAAAAAAATTTTCATAGAAAGCTGAAAGTAAAGTTAATAAAATCTTCCAGAAAACTGGAAAAAAACAAACAAACAAAAAAACACCAATTAGGAGGACAATGAAATGTGAAGGAAAAATAAATGAATTTCAGCCCAGGAGGTCTGATAAGAAGAATCTGATATTAACTTTAATAATAAAAATATCAGTAAGTAAATTGACCAATCTCGATCCCAAGTGTGAGGCATCTAGGAAGCAGCTGATCAATGATTCTCTCTCATCATTGATGTTTCTATCTCTCTCTCCCTCTCCCTTCCTCAATAAAAATATAAAAAATAAAAGAACCTGTAGTGCAGCCCCCAGTCCCGCATTGCCTGCAGAGGGACCCTTCACTGGGCACCTGCAACGCAGGAAGGTGGTTTCCTTCATTTCTTGCTTGCTTTGAAGACACCAAAATTAATAACACTATTTTTTATTTGTCGGGATCAGGAAGAACCTGCACAGGAAACCTTTGTCCTTGCTGTTGAAATCTGTGTGGAATTTTAGAGGTCACCATTCTGCTTGAGGTTTACAAAACACCTATTCCTGAAGATCACTTCCTGATTTCATTTCAACTCTAAGAGTCACCTGCGCTCCAGGGCCACTCCTCCAAACAAGACAGGGAGACTGAAACAGAGTACAATGACCTCCAGGGAGTCCTGGAAACACACTCTTCATATTGAGAGCAAGTTGCCCATGGAGTAGGTTTAAACATGTGAGCACAATATTGCTCCTCAAAGGTACTGGTCCACCGGAAGTACACCCCCCACACCCCCACCCCAGCACAGAGATTCAGGGAGGGAGGGTGTATTTAAGGGCTGCCAACTTTTACCATGACTTCATTTTAATTTAGAGAAGTGGAAAGTTCCAGTGTGTGTCAGAACACCTTCATGGGGACGGGGAGAGAGAACTGGAACTTTGAGTTCCTACGTGACACAATTACTTCACAGATGCTGTCTGGTGGCTAGCTCTTGAGACCCAAGAAATAACTTCAGATTGAAAGGAGTACGTAGCAAAAGGTAAGCTAGAACTCTTTCAGATTTCAGGTGTAAAAACAACAGCACGAAGCATTGCTTCTGAAAATCAAACCAGAGAGGAGTGGTGAGTGACAGCAAGCTATAGGATTCCTCCATCATTTCTCATCATCTCTATTGATAAGTAGAAAAACAAACAAAAACAGTTCATTCCTGATTCATCAGACTTTGAAGCATGCAAAACCAAAACCAAGAAAGCCTACCAGAGAGAATTTGAACACGAGACAGGGCACCGAACAGAAGCAAGCAATTCTACAAGTGATGAAGAGATGGAGGACTCCGACAGCATGTGAAGGAGTGTTCACATCATAAGACAGATAGCTCTGGATCTAGATAAGGAAGACAGAGTAGTTATTGCCTGGGCTTGGCTGGCCGTCAAGATAAAGGCTGGCAGGCACACTGGGGAAATTGCAAGCAAGATATTGCAGCCCATTGAGGGTCTCTGCTGGAAAGCAGACAGGACTCAGCAAAGCAACAACGACAGGACTCACCTATGAGGGCCTGAAATGACAATGGCTTCAAGGTCGGGTCTGAGGGGTAAGAGAAAAACTGGTACCAGCAGAACGTGGGCTGACCCAAGGACAGGAAACAAAGGGAGTAATAAAACTAAACATTTCAAGGTCGGAAGAGATGGTTGGTGATGAACTGCCAGAAAGAGATTTGGGAGAGCATTTATTACTTTGGGATGCTGACAGCCACTGTATCATATCCAAGTTTCCTGACCATACAGCAACAACAAAGGCAAAGCAATAACAAAGGACAAAGCAATCAAATTGGAAAAAAGGACTTATTTTATGTAGTTAAAAGGGTTAGCAAAGGCAAAGGTGGTACAATGCAAATAAATGGTGGAGACCAACTTGACTTGAGTGAGGGGACAGTGTGTGAACCAAATTGGAAGTCGTTACACAAAGCAGAATAAAGAAAGAAAGGGGTTAGGATGGGTAGTTTGATCGAGGAAGAAGAAAATTTTGTGAGACATTGGAAAATTGAAAGCATTCACAGGTGTTGGTCCTTTTTAAGAAAAGACCCCTATTGTCCTTAATCATTACATCTAGAAATACATGTGGGGCCCCAGAAGCCAGAGATGACCCAGAGGACCCAATAACAGCCCTGCTAAATGTCACAGAGGACCGCAGCTTCTGAGATCCCAAAGCTTCGCAGTTCCTGGGCGAGGACACCAAGGAATTGCTTGATCAATCTCAGCAGTGTGGAATTTAAAAGTTGTCCATTTTAATCACTGGAAATTGAATGTGTGAGATTTTGTACAAGCTTGAACTCTGTATACACCTGACTTGGTGTTTTCTAGATTCTGACCCTGATTTCCTCTTCATCTAGGTCTTTCCTGGGTCTCTGGCTAGATGCTGGTCACAGCTTTCCCATACAGGCCCTGACCCCATTCTCTCCTGCCTTTCAGATTCTATTCTCAGCTGAACTATTGGTCTCCCAACCCAGGATCATCAATTCAGCATCTCCATCACCAATGAATATTGACCAAAGGTACAAGACCATCCTGTTTGCACTCTCAGATAGAAAAAAAAAAATTGCAAGTTTGGTAAAAGGATATACTTGCAACAGATATTTGCCCCTATTCCAGAAAAAAAACCAAAGACCTACTCTTTTAATCATCCTCCTCATCCTTCTCCTCTTCCTCCTCCTCCTCCTCCTCATCCAAACATATTGAACACCTGTGGCTCCACTAGCTAAAAGCTTTATATTTAATACATCATATAATCTTCATGATGTATTAAATATAATACTAAGGAAGCACTATTATCATTCCCATTGTACAGATGAGGGAACTGAGGTTTAGTTTGCCTAAGGCTAAGTATCTGGGGAGTGGCAGTTCTGGCAACCTTATCAAGAGCCTAAACCTTATACATTAGGCTATACTCCTGCTCACTTCTTCTTCTCCTTATTGTCTTATGTTTTCCAGTGGAAAAAAAAATGTTATGAATTCCCCTACAGGTTTGGCCTAAGCCAGGGGTGGGTAACCCCTGGCATGCATGCCAAACATCGCATGCCAGTAACTTTTGCTGGCATGCGAAACTCTCTCTTATAATCTTCCATTTAAAATTTTTTTCTTAATATAGACTTTTTTATTTTTCAGATAAATTCAGTGTAGGTGCATCTTAGATAAATAAATAATTTTACATAACATGTATACATTAAAAAATAAATGTATTTTTCATCATCATATACTGTGTTTTTGTAGCTCGAATGAATTTTATTATTTCTTCAAGGTTCTTCACATATGTACACCTTAAGAGATATCAAGTAGGCATAACATGTTCTCAAAAAATTAGGGTTGGCATGCAGAAGAATTTTGAGTCAGAGATTTTGCTGGTTTTGGCACACACTCACAAAAAGGTTGCCCACCCTTGGCCTAGGCCAGTGATAGCGAACCTATGACACACGTGTCAGAGGTGACACGTGAACTCATTTTTTTTGGTTGATTTTTCTTTGTTAAATGGCATTTAAATATATAAAATAAATATCAAAAATATAAGTCTTTATTTTACTATGGTTTCAAATATCAAAAAATTTCTATATGTGACACGGCACCAGAGTTAAGTTAGGGTTTTTCAAAATGCTGACACGCCGAGCTCAAAAGGTTCGCCATCACTGGCCTAGGCCTATAGCAGATGCTCGATAAATATTCAACTTAACTGAAATCAATGAGCCCTGAGCTCACTAGTGCTCATAGTTGTATTATGACCCCACTGACCCCACAGATCCTGCTTTTGAGGGTGTGGCCACTTCTTCCATCAGCTGATTCCCTTCAATCAGCTGGCCAACCTTGTGTTGTGTGAGGCAACACTTTTCAAGCCTCAAGCCCTGGCCCCCTGTGACCTAGTGAAGGAAGAAGCACGAGGTAAATCATCGTTTTGGCAATTCAGTATTTTACCCAAAATGGGAGGGCAAATGCTAAGGCTCAGATGCTAGGAGGCTGCCAGCTTGACTTGGTGTCTTGGCACTCTTAGTGATTGTTGTGGAAAAGCTGAGTCCAGAGAGAACATCTGCCCAGGCTAGTCAGAAAGGAAACAGCTTTTGTTAGCTAATTAATAGCTTTTTCATCTGCATCAGATGGTTCCATTTTAATACACTGGCTTGAACACAAGGGCTTGAGAGCCTGGATTCACTTTTTCCCATTTTGTAGGTAGTGCTATTAGGCCATTGGACCTCTTAGCTCAGCCCCAGACGGCTGGGGCCTTTAGAAGAAGAGGACCTCACATCTGTTGAGCTGACTCAAGGGCTGACTTATTCTTTCTTCAGGCCTGCAGGCCTTTGTAGCCTATGATTTTGGGGAGAGGGGGCCATATGTGTCTCTCACTGCTGCTCAGATGATTCCACCGATGCTGGACCAAGCACACCCTGCATGATATGCAGACATAATACAGGTGCTCACTGCTCTTCAGGAGCTTACACCTGGTCTGGTGTGTGTGGTGTTGGGGGGACTGCAGAATGATTTATCACATGAAGCAATGGTGGAACAATTCAAACCAACGTACGATGGAGGGCGGAATTCCTCTATAGTCACTTAGAAATAGAGGAGTTCATTTTGGACCGAAAAGTTCTTGCAGGATGGAAGAAATTGAGAGAAGTCATTTTCTGGAATGACAACATGTACCAGGGGATGGAGGTGGTAGAGAGTCAGGAGAGTGAGGGAGGTTAGGCCTCTGTGATTGAGTCTGGGCAGTAAGAAGACTGGCTGTATCAGAGCCCGAGGTAACGTCAGGAAAGCCAGTGTTACTTCCTCCCAGCTTCTTTCCAGAGCCCTCAAGGTCTTACTGAGCAGCACTGCCCATGGATCCTGCACAACTCCTCTCAAGCTACTTCTGATACTTGGCTGCTTTTATCCCTCTATACTCGTGTTCCCCAATTCTAGATACTAATCTCCTTAAAGGCTTATCTGTCCTTGCCTGGTACATAAAACATGTTCAATAAATGTGTGTTGAATAAATGAATGACTGAGGACATCGTTGGAGGTGAGGTTGAGTAAGTAGGCTGGTTCTAGAATGAAATAGATTGTAGAATGAAATGAGTTCTAACTAATTCTGCCTTCAGATGACTAGGTGTGGCATCCTGGGCTTACATTAATTTATTCACTGATTTATTTATTCAACAAATGCTTATTGAAAGCCTACTTTCTATGTTCCAGGCACGGTATAAGAGCTTAGGATATGACAGGGATTAAATCCTGCCCAGGGAGAGCTTACATTCTAGCAGGGGAACACACAATCAGATCTGTCTAGGTAATTTGAGGGGCCCAGTGCAAAACAGAAGTGTGGGGGCTCTCATTCAAAGAGTAGAAAAAAGTGTTGCTGGAGGTACTCAACTATAAAGTTTTTCTTTTTTCCCCGCAGTCTCTCTCTGGACTTGTCATGACATTTTCAATTTACTATGTAAGGTCATTCTAAGAAAATTGTAATTTAAAAATTGTCAGCATGAATTTTACCATTTGTCTCTATACTGTGAAATGCCAGTTTTAAAATACAAGAGCATTTCACTCATATGTGTAATCATGAAATCACATAGCATTTCATAGCTCATACTTGCATACCTGCTTAGCTTTTCCAGGACAGTGGAAATGCTGCATTCAGCCAATTCAACTATTTTTATCTCATTTCTTGATACATGACATTTCACCAACACTCTCTACCTTCAGCTTACTGCTGAGTAAGGAAGGACTAAAAGGGGGGAAAAAAAACCCCACTATGGGTTGCACTATAGGTCCCTTTCCTTCCAGGTCAAGTGTGTGGGGGTGGACTGGCCATCCCCAGAGGCCACACCAGAACTCGCTTTGAATGCAGAAATAAGGCAATAGTGTTTAAGAAACACAAATGACCGAGGAACCCTATCATATCCTTGCCTCCTCATGTTACTCCCCTGCACTATATTGGGATTGGGTTAGAATGTGCCTTTCTAGAAGCATTGTGTATTTAAAAAGAACCACAAAACCTTTGACCCTTTTTCTACTTTGTCTTTCTCATTATGCTTCTTCAAGAAAGAAAGCTCTGTGAAGCTCGTGACAGACTTACAGATGTTCATCAGAAAGTTTAAGCTCAGAGGCTATGCTCACTCCCATGGCTCAGTGGTATAGGCATATTACAGAATTCTTTTTGTTTTGTTAATCCTCACCTAAGGATCTTTTTTCCATTGATTTTTAGAGAGTGGAAGGGAGGGAGGGGGGGAGAGAGAGAGAGAGAGAGAGAGAGAGAGAGAGAGAGAGACATCAATGTGAGAGAGACATATCAATTGATTGCTTCCTGTGCACATCCTGAATGAGGCCAGGGAATCGAACCTGCAACCTAAGTACATGTCCTTGACCAGGAATCAAACCTGCAATCCTTCGTTGTGTGGGCCAATGCTCTACCATTGTGCCACACCAGCCAGGGCAAGGCATTACAGAATTCCTGACAAAAAATCATGTGTGTTTGCCTTTGTGGCGAGGTTGTTGGGATGATGTTGGAAGGCATGGACTGATGTGTGTGGATGGTGAGTATGTGTTGTGCCTGGGTGAGGGTTAGCCAGGGTGGTCGATAATGTGTTTGTGTGTGTGCACAGTATCTGGGGCATATTTTGTGCTTCTGTGTGATTCGTATGTAGAGTTTGTGGCATGTTTGTATGTGTGTGCAATGTGAAATTAATGTTAAAGTTTTCTTCGCAAACATTTCCTCTGCACTGTAGAGCATATATCTTGTGCTTTCCCCTGAAATGCCAGTCTGTTCTCATGTTCTTCTAAGTAAAATAACATGCAGCTTTTTGGCATTCACAAACAAAACCCAGTGGTTTTTATCTGACTCAAGTGCTTCCCGGGGCTTTGTTTTTCCCCCTCCTCCTTCCTGTAAATTCATTTTATGCATTAGAGTTAGAAGTTGACATCTTGTTACATCATGTTAGACAGCGCCATAATTTTTTTCAGCAAACCATTTCCAAACTGGTGAAGCAGACAGAACCGGACAAAGACAGACAACCCAGCATAAATAAAGGATCAGCTCCTGGCCCAGCGGAGCGTTGTCCCCAAATCCACAGCGGGCTTGCCATTTTAACTCCTGAGACTGGAATGGAGAAATCTGCTCAGGCTCGCAGCTCTCCCAGTGAGATTGCGCAGTCTCTATCTGCTGGAAGGAGGATGCCTGTTGGAGGAAGGGTGCTCAGTGCAGTGGGAGGGAGCGCCAGGCAAGACTGATGCTTTGCCTGAGGTCCTTTCCATACTATGCACAGGTCAGGCCCATCTTTTGCTTTCCAGCTGCAGCTGCTATTTATAGTCCCATCTCTGTGTGCCATTCTGCCTATGAGCCCTGTGGTCAGCTCAAGGCCTGCGTTTAAAAAGAGGCATTCTATGCTCAAATGCCAGCCCACTGCGTTGGCTTCCCTTTAGCAATCTACGATCTGAAACTGGAGGCATTCGATGCTGAAATGCCCTTCCCAAGCCTGGTATGCCCTGTATCAGATTGGGGGTCTGATTTCCTCAATCCTGCCATGCATCTATACCCACAGCTTGTGCTGTGGTCAGAATTAGTACAGGGTGGGGAGTTGTGCTGTGTCTCACAGACCTTACTGTGGCTGATCTACCAGACGGCTCCTTCTAAACATTTCATCATGTCAGCCTTTGGCCTAGAAATATGGACTGGCTCACAAGCTCTATAGCTAGATAATAAAGGCACAAAACCCTGGGATCTATAAGATCAGGGGCATGTGAGAATACTGGATTTAGAACCAGGTATCCAGGTTTGAGCCACAATTCTAGGTTGTGTGACCCTGGTGAGTGGGTGGAACTCTCTGAGCTTCCCCTTGCTCCACGCAAAGAGAATGCCTGTCTCCCGGGGAGGCTGCAAGGACTAAAATGAGATCATGCATGCGTGAAAGTACTGTGGAAACTCCCCTATTTTCATATTCCATTATTTCAACTTCTCGTACTTCTCAGAAGAATGTGGCAACAAGTAAATGAAAAAGACTCCTAAGTGTATGTAACTCAATCAGCCAGCAAATAAAAGTAAAAGTTGATTTTTTAAAAAATTACAAAATTAGTCTGGATTGAAACTTAGGAAGGTATTAGTATATACTGTCAATTTAATACAAGTCAGTAAAGATTGAGCACATACTACGTGCAAGTCAATCTAGTTGACATCAGCGATACCAAGAAAAACAAATATAAATAATTAAAACAGGGTGATTTTCATCCCAAAATTGAAAAAAAGGGGTCAATACAGCAGAAAAGAGAATCCAGAACTCAATCCCACTATTTAATGTGTGCTATATGAGAATACGTAAAGATTTATTGAGTCATGAATTTAGAAAATGATTGATTTTGATCAATACTTTATATAATATCATCAAGGAAACTCCAGTTGGGCTAAGACTTATAGGTAAACAGACAAATTATAGGGCAAAACTAAAAATCTGCATAGAAGCTTTTCCAGATCAATGGAGAAACAGCTTTCTCAATGTTGAAGCAATAAAATAAATCATCTAGACTGACAGGCACAAGTAAATATTTAAGAGCTTTAAAGTAATGAAAAAATGGTAACTAATACAATGACCAGCACTAGATGTCACATCACTTATTTCAAGTGGTGAATTCAAGAAAGTAACAACATAAAATATGGATGAGGAATTGATTTCCAACAAGGGTGTGAAGACCATTCAACGGGGGAAAGAATAGTCTTCTCAATAAATGTCTGGAACAGTGAGATATGCACATGCAATAGAATGAATTTGGACCCCAGCCTCACACCTCCTATGTAATTAACTCAAAACAAATCAAATACCTAAATATAAGAGCTAAAACTATAAACCTCTTAGAAGGAAACATAGGACCTTCAATTAGGCAATGGTTTCTTATGTATGACACCAAAAGCTCAAAGAACACACCAAAAAAAATTAGATAAAGTGAACTTCATAAAAATGAATACCGTTAATGCATTGAAGATGACTTCTAAGAAAGTGAAAAGATGAGAGAAAATAAGAGTCCAGTATCCAGAATATATTAAGAACTCTTACAACTCAATAACAAAAAGTCAAACAGCCCACTTTTAAAATGGGGAAAGGACTTGAATAGATATTTTGTTAAAGAAGATACACAAAGCTAAAAAGCACATAAATAAAATGCTCAACCTCATTAACTATTAGATAAAATACAACTCAAAACTATAATGATATACCATTTTACACCCATTGAGACAGCTATAATAAAAAAAAAACCCACATAAAGTAACAAGTATAGGCAAGAATGTGAAGAAATTGGAGTCCTCATTTGTTGCTTGTGGGAATGCAAAATGGTGCAGCTACTTTTTGGGAAAGTTTGTTAGTTCCTCAAAATGTTAAATATAGTTACCGTATGATCCTTCGGTTTCATTCCTACCTGTATATATACCCAAGAGAATTAGAAACCCATGTCCACACAAGAACATATAAACAAATATCCATGGCAGCATTATTCACAGTAGCCAAAAAGTAGAAACAACCTGTGTCCATCAGTTGATGAATGGATAAACAGAATGTGGTATATCCATGCAATGAAATCGTACTGACACAGGCTACAACATGGATGAACCTTGAAAACATTGACATGAAAGAAGCCAGATACAAAAGGTCACATATTGTATGATGCCATTTATAGGAAATGTCCAGAACAAGCAAATTCATAGAGACAGACACTAGATTAGTGGTCCCCTAGGGCTGGGGGAGGGGACCATGGGAGGAACTATTTAAGAGTATAGGGTCTCTTTTTGGGGACAGAAAATGTTTAGAATTACTGGTGATGGTTGCCCAGCATTGTGAACATACTAAAAACCACCAACCTTTAAAATTATTAAAGTGGGAATTTTATGTTATGTGAATTTTATTTCCCCCTTCCCACCCCCACCCCCCAAAAAAAGAATGAGAAGGGTCCTATACACATCATTGCACTATATTTAAGCTGGCATTTGGGTCTCCACTGTGACTCATAAATGATAAGATCCGGTTTGACAAAAACTTTTTGTGCTGGGTTCTGGGAGTGTGTGGGAAACAATACAAATAAAACACAGGCTCTGTCCTCAAGGCTACGGGTAGACACATACTTCACTACCTGGAACACAACCAAAGACAAGCAACGTCACAACAGAGAGAGATGGTTCTGCTGGGATACAAGGGAAGGAGTGGTGTGTTCTGACTGAAGGACTATTGGAAAGCCTTACAGAAGAGGAAAAACATTGATCAGTTTTTAAGGATGCGGTGGAGTTTGACAGGTGGAGAAGGTGGTACAGTCTAGGCCAGTGATGGCGAAACTTTTGAGCTCGGCATGTCAGCATTTTGAAAAACCCTAACTTAACTCTGGAACCATTTAACAAAGAAAAATCAACCAAAAAAATGAGTTCGCATGTCACCTCTGACACGCGTGTCATAGGTTTGCCATCACTGGTCTAGGTGGAGGGACCAGCTTGAGCAAAGGCCTGGAGGTACAGAAAACATTCACAGATATACCCAAGGTATGATTTCAGCTATGGTTTCTCTCTCCTTGTAGTATTCTGCTATTGCTTTTTACTAAATATCACCACCATTTCCACTTTGCTCCTTGGTTCTTGCCTCAAAGACTATGAGCCTTCAGTTTAAAAGTAGAGAAACAGCCCTAGCTGTTTGCTCAGTGGATAGAGTGTCGGCCTATGGACTGAAGGGTCCTTGGTTTGATTCTGGTCAAGGACACATGCCCAGGTTGAAAACTCAATATCCAGTAGGGGGCATGCAGGAGGCAGCCGATCAATTATTCTCTCTCATCATTGATGTTTCTATCTCGCTCTCCCTCTCCCTTCCTCTCTGAAATCAACAAAAATATATTTTAAAAATAAAGTAGAGAAACAGAAATGTGGATCTGGAGCCTTGGTTGGGTTTAGTGCGGTCCTTTGCTCTGTCCACATCCTCCCTGTGGCTGTGGGAGCACCTGGCTTCTATCTGGCCTGCAGCTCTGCTCTTGCCCTCTGCTTCTCCAACCTGGGAACCGTCTTTGCTGCCACCACTGGCTCCATCTACCAGCCAAAGGGACAGCCCTGCTTCCCTCTTCAAACGTCTCTTGCTTGATGGCGCCTTCTTCATGCTAGCCCCACCTTCCTGCTGGCGACCCAGAGGAGGAAGCCAGGGAGGAGGGAATGAGAAGCTCATCCCATTCCCCTGGGACAAGTCATCCGGTCTGGCTCCTTGGGCAGCTGGTTTTGTTTGGCTTCTATTTAGATTGTGAACCCATTGCCTCCAGCGGAGGAAGAAAAACAAGCACTTGAAACAAGTGCTCTTGCAGGAGGAGTTTGGTGCTTAATGAATTATTCAGTGAGGAGTGCCGAACACAAGGCCTTCTGGGAGGAAAGACACTCCCAGGATGGAGCGCTGAGACCCCAATGCCTCCCGGATGATAAGGCTAACGGAGTGGCCCTGCAGAGTGTGTTTGACTGATATTTGCTCCCCGGTGCACTAAGCATAAGCCTGGTTTATTGTGTTTACATTTTCGTGTCTTCAGAGCCTGACTGATTTATTGCAAACATGAGTGCACTGGACAGTGGAGGCGTCTCTGAACAGGCTTTTCCCTAAAGCCAGGCATAATCCCCTGCACCAGAGATCCAGCCTGATGAACTGTGCCATGTTCCCAAGCCTCAGATGCTAAGGGGAGGTCAGGACAGAGAGACAGACATCTGGTCTCAGGCAGCTCTGCTCAGGAGATACTTGTCCTCCCCAGGGTGGGTCTCCTTAGCAAATGGGGGTGGGTGGGCTGGAGACCCAGCCTCCTGCCCTGAGACCCCTGGACAGGAAGTGGATCACCAGGCAGCTCTGTAAATATGCTCCCCCCAAATCCAGATAAAAAACACACATGGGTTTAACACTGACTTCTCCTTGAACCAGTTGATAATTATTTTTATCAACTTCTAGTCCATTGTCTCCAGTTCTCCAAGGAGCGAATGCTCTGACAGTCCAGACAAGGACCAGATGTGCGGTGCAGGGTCAGTCTGTACTGGTAGGGGTGAGGAGAGGGGAGGGGAAGCGGGCCTGAATGTCATTACTTGGAGGGGTCGGGGGGTCAATGACAGTGGCAAGGAACAGATTTTTCCAGCCGCTTTCAGGCCGAGATTTGCACTGCATAATCTGAATGCTTTTATCTGTTTCTGAAAATAGACAGGAATTTTTTCCACAGGCTGCTCCAATCTGGCCGTGGAGACGTGAGGGAGGATTGCAGGGAGACAGTTGTATGCAGTCCAGTAAGTACATTGTGTGACACCCCTCCCCCCCACACACACACTAGCCCTTTTCCATATTGGCCATATGGAGTAACATTGTCTTAACACCCCTCAAAGTAGGGAGTCAAAAATGCTGGGTACTTTTCATCCTGAACGTTATATAGCTCCTGATAGGTGAGGCTATCATGTCTTAATTTTAATAAAAAATACAGGCCTTTGTGAGGTCAAAAATACCTGTCCAGGGGGACTGGTCCTTGAATCTGCACAGAACGACCCATGTGAGAAATGTGAATGAGACAGAAATTAAAATAATGTTTTCATCAGAAGTTATAGCGTGTGGTTGTTACCAGTCCCACAGATCATATTCTCCACCTTTGTCCTGGATTTAGACTACAAAGAAGCATCACAAATTATCTACACAGATCTTCTGGAAGGTTAACTCTGGACTAAATCAGACTCCATCTCTCAGCAGCTGGTCCCTCTCATCTCAGATCAAAAGGATCTTGGATCTTCTAAGCGAACTGCTGTCAAGCAAACAGCAGGGGAATCTCTAATATTATTTACATAGCATTTTCTTTTCTCCAGTTATGTATGGGTTTCTTCTTGGTACAAGCCTATCTATAAATACGGAAACCAAGACACAGAAAAAGAAAACAATGTGTGGGGTCATGTGGAGAGTCCGAGGTGGGACTGGGAATATGCCAAGAGCCTTTACCCCACAGATCCATGCATCTAGACACGGCCTCTACTTATTTCCACAATTCTTTCTCCTCGCCTTTCACCCATGTACCAAGAACACGAAGCTATTTGTGCTGAGCGTGCAGTAAAGCAGGCCAATTTCATTGGTATTTCAGCCTGAAGAGGTTCCTGGGCTCAGAGGAAACTGGGACCAGTCTTTGAGGCTGGAGTTCATTTGTCAATTTCCTCTGAAAGTAAACCTTGTTGTGACTGGAAGCAAGAGAACAGCGCCAGATTATTCCAGAATGCCGCGAGTGTCCTGTGTCTCCGGGACTCCTCTGTGGCCCTTATGACCAAAAATCTCCATAAGTAACTCGGGTATCAGTGAGGAGGCTGTGCCTAGGAACTGTGATTTGAGAGTCAGTTTCCTTCAGCTTCAGCCCATGCTGAGTGTCAAGTACAAGGTCTCCTGCGTCAGCGGTCCGGGCCCTCGCTCTGCACTGCAGTGTCATGGAGATTGCTGCAGTTGGTGGGAAGGTGAACTCAACCTGCTGTGTGTATAATGCGGTGTTGTCAGCCACCCAGTCATCAAGGAGAAGAAAGAATGGCACAGAGGCCAGAGGGCGAAGGGCAGAGAGCTATGAAGGAGAGTGGCGGGAGAGAAGAAAAAGAAAGATGGAGACGACTGCAACAGAGAGGCAGGCAATGGGTTTTGAAAGTCACAGGGCAAGACAAAGAGAAAGAGAGAAAAGGTTTAACAGAGAGTACGTAGCATACACTGGCACCACTGCTCACTGCACCAAAGACCTCGTGATGGACCGGGACAAATAGCCTAACCCTCCCAGGGACATTCAAGCACGAGCAAACATAGGGTTTCAAAAGGGGGAAAAAAGCAGGAAGTTGGTTGGTTTTGGGTCCTTGGAAAAGAATTGGGCTGGAATCTGACTCATCCTACTCAGCTCCAAGCACCCAGCACCCACAGAAGCTTTCAAATGAGGTCATCTGACCATCACTGGTAAGACTCTAATATGGTGGCTTGTGGGGCCAGAAGCTTTGTCAACATTATTCTTCACTGTGCTCAGCGCAGCTTGAGGTGGATAGGATTACAGTTCTTTTATAATAAGTAATTTTATGGACAGGAAAAATGAAGTACAGAGAAGGGACAAACTTTAAAAAGATGTTCAGTATGAGAAAAACAAACCAAGGAACTGGTATTGTTCTCCTTGATCCATTGAGAGGCACGTGGTGTGACAGAAAGCATGTGGGCTTTGGCATCACAAAGATGTCCTGCCTCTGCCACACTGTGACCTTGACCAATTGCTTTAATATCTTGATCTCAATTTATCTGTCTATACAATGGGACAATAATACCTTCCATGAAGGGCTTTGGAAGGATTGGGGGTGACATGTATGGTACCTGGCATTTGGTAGAAGATCAATAACTTTCAGCCATTATCTTTCTACTCTGTTAGCTTCCACCAACAGCATAAGGACTAACTTCTCCAGGCAGCATATTTCTTAGAAGCCCACCTCCCCAGTTAAATTTATTCTGAGGTGCTTTGGTCAAAGCCATTCCTTTTTTGGTCAGATCGGTGAACAGTTGATTCAAGGTCACAATGGCTGTAAATTGGTGGTAGAGATGAAATTGGGACACCTGGCTTCCTAGGCAGTCCTCCCCTGCCAGCCTATGTTCTGGTGATCCTGAGAGTCCTTGAACACAGTCAAGTGTGTTTTTGCTGCTGAATTGACAGCTGGATGGCACTTTCTTGTGATAACTCTTCAGAAGAAAAGATACAGGTAACATAAATGGAAAGGTAATCTTAACTTGCTGTGTGTACAATGTGGTGTGTGTGTGTGTGTGTGTATGTGTGTGTGGCCTTACGGATTCCCCTGATGACAACCCCCTCTGCCACACACACACACACACACACACACACACACACACACACACACACACCCTCCTTAGTCCTCTCCTATCCCCATACCACCCCTGTCATGGTACAAAGTAGATAAACTGTCTGTTGGGTGCTAATGGGCAATAGAGATTCCTGTTCTCAGTGTGCTGCTGGCTCCCTCAAGCCTTCACGTGAGCTTTCCCTGCTTCCTGGGAGGAGCAGTAGCAGGGACTTGCCACAGTGAGAGGCTTGGTCCAGTAGCCTTGGCCTATGGGAGGCTGTCCAATGGTTGGGTGGGAAGTCCTCTAACCCTCTCTGCCAGTAAGAAGGTTCAAAACTGGCCAGAACCTCAGGGCCAGCTGAGCTATTAATGGAAAGTAAATCATCTCTGCGACCCTGAAAGCCCACGGAGTATAGAGTACAGTTCCATAGACCTTGAAGCACATCCAGAATTCTAACCCTGTGCAAAGGAGGAAGGGCGATGAGCTCACCCTGGCTGTTTGCTAGAGTCGGGATATGGATGGTAGCTTACACACCTTTGTTCAGGGCCCAGAGATCTCTGGAGGTAGAAGTCAGGAGGGCAGGGTATTCAAGATAAAAGGAGAGGAAAACTGCCTGGAGCCACCCTGGACCTCCCTCTCCCCTCAGTCACTAGAGAGAGGAGAGAGCCAGAAATGAGTAAAATAAAGGGAAGCCTCTTCTCTGTTTCTTGTAAAAAGGGGTCTTTTTCCATGCCCAGGTAAGACTCTGCCTTTTAGAAAAATGGGTGCTTGGGTGCTGATTGGGGCAGAAGTTATCTCCTGATGACAGCTCACAGGGTCCAGATGGTCTGTCCTTTTCACCTGGGCACGGAGGCCTTTGTGTTGGCCAGGTGTTTTCAAGGCTGTGATAGCAAAACCAAGGGCATTCTACTGAGTCTAGGACAGAGGCTGCCTTGCTCTCAACCTGGGAGGACTTCCTGTGTGCATATGAAAGGGCACGTCAGGCCACCTTGGGGATGGGAGGGGTACTTCCCGCCAGGGCGCGCTTGAGTTCCAGGCCCTCTCTTCTCCCTTAGGGATCCACCCCCCGCCCCATGACCACTTCCATGCTCAGTTTCCCTCCTCTTGCTCACATAAGGTACCAGACTCAGGGCCTGCAGTTTGGGAGGAAGGCCACCTGTCTACTCCTTTTACACACACACACACACGCCTGCAAGATCTCCACTCTTGACTGACTCTATCAGACCAGCCTCATTTCCTTCCATGGCAGGGCCCTGGAGCCCAGTGCTGAGCTGGTGTGTGCTCTAAAAATAACTGTGTCCGATGTGATGAATGGCAAGGCATTTGCTCTCCTTTTCCTGCCTGAGCGTAGGGCCTGAATCATGTTGGGAAATGACATTCTGTTAACACAAGCACTTTTGTTTCCTCCCATGCTCTCTCACCATCCGGTGGGGGCCTTGGTCAGGACTGGCTCTCAATTTTTAAAGCCTCCCTGGGGGTCCATTCAACACCCCCATCCATGGACGTAATAGAGATAAATAGAGAGATGCATCCTGGGCCTCCCCGGGGGATGCTAAGGATGTACTTCGGCCCAGACACATCCCCACCCAGACTCACCAGGAGAGTTCCGGAGCACCAGGCACCCAGGCCAGCAATTCCTCGGCCCAGCACCTGGCTCAGGTAGCCACAGAGGAAGTGACTATAGAAAGAAAAGTGAAAGGGACCCAGACACCTGCTTCCAACAGAGAGTGGCTCTAATGTCACCTGCAATCAGACTTGCCGGGGAGCAGACTCCTCAGCAACGCAGGAGAAGCATCTTGGGAAACACTTTAAAACATCCCAAATTAAAGAAAGTTTGACCTTGTTCTACGTTTTGGGAGGTCAAGGATCCTGTTCAGCTTATCTTTCCATCCCCATGAGCCCCAATCATGGGGCCTGGCTCAGAACAGGTGGTTAGTAAGTTGTTGGGTTTTTTTTTTTCTTTTGGTTTAGAAGAAATAGATAGCATATACTGAGTCTCAGTGGGGAAACTGGGGTCATTGACCTTGAAAGAACAATGGGTGGGTTTCTGGTATCTAGAGAGTTGAGCAAAGCTCGCATGCTAGGTCTTGAGAAAGATCATTTCTCATAGCCTGTCCTTCAGCCTTGAGTCCATCCCAGCTCTAGGCCACTGGGGAGCCTGTGATTCTCCGGAGCAAAGGATTTGACAGCTCGCCCCCCTCAGACAGAAACCAGCTCCTCCTGTGAGGCCTCTCTTCCCGTCCCTAATTCTCATTTCTGTTTTTCTGCTTGGATTTGTATGAGGTCTTGGTTTAAGGGAACCTGTTTTAAATGACCTTTTTGTCCTTTGATGGAACAGATCCTCTTACCCTTTAACCAGTTCTCAAACAAAGTGACGGAAGCTTTGGGCTTAAGCAGTGAACCCATAATCAGAAGCCTAGGAAATTCACATTCCTCAGTTTCCAGAGAGTCTCATTGTTCATTGTTGGACTAGAACAGAGTGTAAGCTGCACTCACACATGTGTTACCCATAGACCCACATGTGATCATCTCTCCGTCTGTGTGTCTGGAAATGTTCGAGGAGGCTGGAGATGGGTCTTAGCAGCTGCCTGCACGCTCTCCTGCTCCCTGCACATCCACACTCCCTCCCTCGTTCCCCCAGAATCTCACTCATGCCTGTCCTGCAAGGAAGAGGGGAACATGTGGGCCTGAGACCAAAAGCACACCCCCCTGAGGAGGCCAGGAGAGGCTCCTGAGCTGGCAGAGAAAGATGGCAGCAGATGGGCCCTCTCTCAACAGCAGAGCCCGATGTCACGGTGAGCCCAAGGGCAGCGATATGCTACGTACAGCAGCACAGGTTCAAGTGAGCAAGAGGCTGAGATTGGAGGATCCTTAGGGCAGAGAGACAGGAAGACACCATGGGAGACTCTCGGGTTCCAAAAATGGGGGCACAGGGCAGCACACTCTCTGAGTACCAGGGATGGATGGGGGAGTGGCAGGAATTGGGGCTCGGGAAGGAGGAGAGCTCCAGTTAGGGCTCTTCCACCAGCTCTCAGGGTGGCCTTAAGTATCCTCAAGAATAAAATGAGAAGACGGGATGGGTCTCTAACGCTGTGAAGCTGACACAAGACACTTCTGCCTTTACAGATGTGGAAGGAATCTGTGAACAGAAAGAAAACAGCCTCTGTGGCTCACCAGGTGGGATGGTCTATGTGGTTCTTAAATAGAAGTCTTTCCTCTGCCCTTTCAATTTTTTGACTCTTTCTCCATAGCCCTTTGTCATGGGTCAAAGTGCTCTTTCTTAGGGTGCCTGGACTCCACTTTGGTGGTCGGAGCCCCATTAAATTCCACCGAACATCTCCTTCTCAGGTCTCCTTCCCCCTGTTTCCTCCTCCTCAGCTGCCTTTGGACTGGCTTTCTCCCTCCGACTTTCCTGGTCGCTGAGTGGTTTGGGAGCCTTCCTCCAGGTTCTCTGGGCCCTCGGTAGAGGTCAGGTGTGACCTGACTTCAGAACGTCCCCATGCCACCCGAGCAGTGTTCTTCCCCCATCTCCACTCACAAGCGTTCCCTCCGAGGTGTGTTCCCCGTGTGGGGCATCCCTTCCCCAAGTCAGTTTCTCTGAGCTCTTGCTGCTCTTCAAACTTCTTTCGTGGCCACTCCCTGAAGGCCTTCCCTGAATCTTCTCATTCCCAATATTTCTTCTTTGAGCGCATGACTCCTTGTATCTCTGTCTTCTTCATCTTGCCCTTTCTCCAAAACTCTGATTTTCTATCTTTACTCTTGCTTTTATACTAATCGCCAGAGACAATATAGAAAGATAGCACCAAGGACAAAGAGATCATTTATACCTGGTCCCCCCTCCTCCGCACCCCCCCCCCCCCCCAGTTTGTCTCTCTTTCTTTTTTTATTGGTCAAAATGTTACAAAGAGTAGTACATATGTCTCCTTTTTTTTTCTTTCCCTTGACTTTCCCTTGGCCTCCCCTACCCCCCAGTGTCTTGTGTCCATTGGTTATGCTTATATGCATGCATACAAGTCCTTTGATTGATCTCTTACCCCTCCCCCAACCCTCCCCGGCCTTCCTGCTGTAGTTTCTCTCTTGAGAAAGGGTCACCATGCAATCTCCAAGGGTCTGGGGAAACTTACTTCCTGCACATTAAGATGGCTAACAGCTCTCAGGGCCTTAGCAGAGTGGATATTTTTCAAGATATTTTTACAGAGGTGACCAGAAAGCTCCAGCACTGATTAGTGCGCTGCATTTGCACGCTGTGCTCTCTTGCTTCTGCTAAATCCTCTCTATTTGTAGGAGTCACTCCCTGGCTGAGGGTTAACTGCTCAGGAGGCTTTTGATCTGTATGTGAAAAAGCAACTACCATCAATCCAGCAGGCAGCCCAGCCAGCTAGCTCTCTCCTTTTCTTCTCTGTTTCTAGATGACATCCAAATAGCCCTTTTCCGATGGGTGCCAGAGAGTAACTATTCTAAAATTAAAGGGCAAAGAAATCTTTTCAAAAAAAAAATGTTTTAAAACGTGGGCCCTGTAACTTAACCTTTCCCTCTCAGTGAGGTAGGCTTCCAGGACAGCCTACCTGTTATCCTAGTTTCACTGCCGCAAAGATAAATGAAAGGCCAAGTGCGTGTGCGAGCACCTCCTGGGGCTGGGGCTGGTTACTCGACAAGTCATTTCTTCCAGGGCACAGCCTGGCTGTTTGCCAGGCCTTGCAGTGTAAGCCCCGCCAAGGAGAAACCTGAGCAAGGTGGATGACCCCCAGCATGGGTCCCCTGCTTCCCAGCTGGGGCCTTCCTTCCTGCATCTCGTGCATGTGCACAATTAGTAATGCTTTTGAGGATAATGATCTGGTCTCATGGAAAAAGGAGAACTGGTCCAAGATAATGTCTGGTAAACTTTGACATTCCACCCCGAAGTGATCTTACACTCATGTAGAATCACTAAACAGCTGTGCGATCATATTACAGAGTCTTTCTCAAGAGCCAACTTGTCATTGAATCCATCCCCAAATTCCAGATTTTCTCAAACAAAAGGAGCCCTGATGTAGAGGGAGCTGCAATGGGCCAGATGGGCGAGGCGTGGAGATCGCCAAGATTGGGAGCACCCTGTGAGATGTTTTGGCCCAATCCTCCTCATTTTGTACATAAAAAAAACTGAGATGCAAAAAGAAGAGAAAATTTCCTAAGGTCACCCAGTAGAAGAGTCAGCCCTCCTCGACCCTATTCCTGAAGAACCTCTGAGGGTAACATTCCAGGTCAGAGGAGCAATGATGAAGCTGTATTGATAGAGTCTGCCAGGAGGAGAAATCTGCCAAGAGAAGGAAGAGGTGTTTTATGTTTAACTTTGTACTTAAGCCATAAATACAAAGTTAAACAAGATGAAGCAAGTCGTCTAGGTCTGTGACATTGCTAAGAACCTGTATCATTGAGGTCTTTTTAGAGGATCAAACAGAAAAGAGCAAGTAATGTTAATCATACAATACTCTAAGTACATACTTTGTGTAGGACATTGTGTTCGGTGCTACAAGAGATCAGGAGGGTAAAGTGTGGCGGGAAAGAGCTGTTCCAAGAGCTAGTCTGGCGCCTGTCAATGACGATATTTTTACAGGTTCACACATATGCACATGTGCCTTAAGGAATGGAGTATTTCATACATTTATTTTCTTTATTTTGAGATCATGTTCTGTCTTTCGGGGGGGGCTGCTGTTAGTACAACATTCTCAATTTTTAACAATATCCTTTTGGTAAAATGTTCGCAATTCAATCGGGGTTCCCTTAAGTGTTTTTGAAACTGTATTGGTTGATGAAATCCAAAAGTTTGGCAACCATAGATGTGGTTGAAAGGGCATGGACTCTAGGGACAGACAGATATGGGCTCGAATTAGGATGCAGCTATTATTAACCATGTGACCTTGGGAAAGTGTCTTAACATTCAGAGTTCAAGTTTCCTACCTGTGGTACGAAAAGCCCCCAGAACACTGGGGACTTCCTTGAGAGTACTCACAAATATTCCCCATCTCTTGGACATATTTCATGTGTTTATATATGCACATGCGCACCTACATTGTACGAGGTGCTGTGTGGGAAACAGGAGACCTTTAATAGCCTTTGCTCTCAAGGAGCTAAAAATGTTGCTGGTAGAACATTCTACCTCACCAGAAATCATGGGAGAGACATAAAGTCTAGCATATCTTTCTTGTTCCCCTGAACAGTTTCTTTGGTTTGGTAACAGTGACAGAATTTTCAGATATTGCCTTCCACAGTTCACATTATATTGTTTTTCCATGGCTGGTTTCAGTTTATATGAAGGCTCCCTCAAAACTCATAAAGTTCCCTTTAAAACCTCATAAAATTTCACCTGTGGATGTTTATTGCCCACAGGATGTGAGCTATGTCCGCTTGGTTTTGATAGGTTTAGCATTATTAAACTTGGGCCCCCATTTCCCACCAGCCTTGTGAAGATGACTGCCTCCCGATTTAGCCCAGGGGGACTCTCTCTTTTGTCCCCCAGTGAGGAAATAGTTCAGTTCCCTGGAATTGAGTTTGGTTTATGGGCAAGATTTTTAATCCCAGCCTTGTGAAGTCCAGCCATTTGCTCTAGCTCTGGGCAGTGGGTGTTCTCTATGAAGGTCACCCCAAGCTCATTCCAGTCTCCCTCGGTGCCAATCCCAGGAATCCATCCACAATCGTTTGCTAACCTAAACAGGGAGAGGCATTTGCAAGCTGACAAAGATGTTAAGGAAGTTTCTGCTAAAGTCAAGGGCAAGTCTCAAGTGCACAAAAACAATCCAAAGTAGTTCCTTCTTCTATTGCCCCTAGATTCATCTCCCTGGGACATTCACCCATTGGCTCTAGTCCCATATGACATTCCTATAAATATTGGCAGACAGAAATCTCGTATCTCCTTTAATCTAACTCTTTTTCCAGGCCAAGTGCCACCCCACTCTATTGAACCTGACTTTAAGGACCTGGTTTCCAGACTCCTTGCCATCCTGGTTGGTCCCTGTAGAGCAGTGGTTCTCAACCTGTGGGTCGCCAACCTGTGGGTTGCGACCCTTTGGGGGTCGAACAACCCTTCCACAGGGGTCACCTGAGACCATCGGAAAACACATATATAATTACATATTGTTTTTGTGATTAATCACTATGCTTTAATTATGTTCAATTTGTAACAATGAAAATACATCCTGCATATCAGATATCTACATTACGATTTATAACAGTAGCAAAATTACAGTTATGAAGTAGCAATGAAAATAATTTTATGGTTGGGGGTCACCACAACATGAGGAACTGTATTAAAGGGTCGCGCATTAGGAAGGTTGAGAACCACAGCTGTAGAGGCTCCCATTTGGGTGTATCTAAATCACATTGGAGTTAAGAAGCTTCTTTAGGAGTAGACCTCAGACTGCCTGGCTCAAGACCCTTGTTCCCAGGATGAAGGGACCTGGCTGTAGGGAGGCACTTCAGGGGTAGCCAGAGTGTATTCCAAGTTGACAATAAGTTCAGACCTCTGTGAAATCCAAACAGGCAGTCAGAGCTCCAGACTAGAGAATCCACTGCAATCAGGGGGTTTAGGCCATAGAATCAAGGACAAGGCACAGAGACGTTAACTGGGATCAGGAGGGAGAGGTCACCGTACCTGAAAGCAACTCAGATTCCTGAGCCTCACGCCCTGGGGATACTGGGTCCTGGATAAGACTGACATGTGGGAGAATTGGGGAAGAGGCTGGAGAAGCAGTCTGAGTTAAGAATTATTTTGGGAATTATTTCATAAGGTATATAAATATCGAATCATTATGATGTACACCTGAATGTAATAGAATACTGTATGTCAATTATACATCAATAAAAAATAAAACGATTAGTAAAGGAAAAGTGAACTTAGATAAACACAATGACTATGGGTCCAAGGGTCTCACTTATCAAAACCAGAACATTATAATCCCAATTTCAGCTGTTCAGAGGACTTGTGCCACTTCCCCCGTCCAGACTTTTTGATTTTGAATGTTTGACAGTTGAGGTCAATATAAAAATACTATTGTAAGTATAAAATAAAAATAGATCTAAAATTTTAAAAAAATGTTATTTAATTCTAAGCTTCAATGGAATGTTGACCTATCCCTTATCTATATTATCAGGATTCCTCTGCTTGGAAGAACAGACACCCAACCTATCCTGTCTTAAGCACAAAGGAAACTTACTGGCTCATATAACTCCAAGGTCCTGGGGCCGAGAGCAGCTCCTGCTTCAGGAACTGGTGGACCCAAGTGACTAAGTTGATGTTCCTCTCAGGCCAATGTTTCCAAGGGGTTGCTTCTAGCAGCTTTGGTTCACTTCCTCTCGGCTTCATCTTCAGCTAAAAATTAGCTTATGTTTCCTAAGAATTCTAACAAAAAGTCCCAGAATTGAGTCATGTGCCTATTTCTAGAGCTCAGAGGTAGACATCGAACCATGTAAGGCAGAGAATGACGGAGGTGGTTTTTCAGAGGGAAATGAAGGCGGATCCTGGGGAAGCATAGATGGTAGGTTTTCACCACTCTGACCAGTCAGATTAGCTCTGGATTTGGGGACACCACGCTTGGGGTGAAGCAATGAGAAGAATTGGCAGTGGCAATGAGTTGAGGGTGTCTGCCAGCTGGAAGATTTCCTCTTTGTCAATAGTCAGCCCTGCACTTCAGACATGGTCCAACCAGTGAGGGGCATAAAGGGACAATCTCCATATTCCTGGCCCTGCTTTTTAATGAAAGTCCCAGCCTGGAAGGCACATGCCTTTCTGAAGGTTTAACACAGCTGCTTGGCACTCAGGTAACACCTTTGGAACCTCTGTTCATGAATTATCATTAAAGCACTTGGTCCCCATCCTTTCTCAGCTGAGGTGTTATATATTCAAGATTTTGCTTTTAGATCTGTCCCTTTCCAACAGCAAGGGAGATTTTCTGGGACGAAGAAAGAACATTTAAAGCAATATTGCCTCTCTTCATCTTTCTCTTCCTCTGGAAATAATCACAACAAAACCTCACCATAATTTTAAAATTCAAGGCTTGGCTGGGTTTGGTAAGCCAGGGCCTAACTTGGACTTGGACTTCAATGCCAACATCGACCTCAGCTCAGCCTGGATCCTTGCTGAGTTGTTTATCTTCCCCTGATCTTAATCTTAACACTCTTGTGAAGGCTTTTTGGGAGAGGGGCACTCCTCAGAACAGGAACTTTTTGGAGAGGCAGAATGACTTCATCCTTCCTGCCCCCAGGCATCCTGCTTTCTTCTTTCTGGACAAGAATCTTATCCTTCCCTGTCCTCCCTTTCAACTCTCCCACTCTTCTAGCTGGAAATTTTCCTGACAAAGTCAAGTCAGAGGTGATAAATCATATATGGGTCATAGTCCTGCGTCTCCGCCTCCTCTTGGCTACCTTCAGGCTAGAGAATCTGGAAAACGTCAAATAATTCAGAAAGTGTCCTAAATGGGTTCTTCATGCTTCACATTTAGTGCCAAGGAGCAGAGCAGTGGCTGATGCAAGGATTGGACACTAGGAGTTGAGCAAACATATACTAGTAAAAAGAACCCAACCATAGCTAAGTACCCCTGCACAAAGTACTTAGGAAAAGCACTCAGCGGAGACCCATGCATGGCTGTGGATATTTAGTTGCTGCTGGAAGCCAGGCAGGGAAGGTCTCTCTGCCTGCAAGATGTGCTCAGTGTTCACAGAACTCCCCTCTCTGTGCCTAGGGCCACTGAGAAAGGGAGTGATGACATTAGGCGATTGGGGCAGCTGGGATTGGGCTCAGTAAAATCTTAGGGTATAGACAAATGTCACTTATCACATCCACCAGTGACAAGCATGTTACTAGGGAGGACAGAGACTTGCGTCCATGCTTCTTCAGTACATTCAATAGGCTGTGTGCACTTGAGTGGTGATGCAGCCTACACATGGCCTTTGGGAGCCTGCAGCCCCCGTCAAAGGGGAAGACTCACTGCTGACTTCACTTTCTCCCAGAACTACCTCTTCACCCTATATCACAACTCTCCAGTCCACTAATTTTTCCAGGATCCTGCTTCCACCCAACTCCCAACCCAGGGGACCTTCTCTGGTTTCCCTGGGGGCAGGGTCTAAAGTGGGGTGGTCTGGTCTCCCCATGCTTTTCCCAGTCAATGTTGAGCATAATATTTCAGTCTTGTTTTTTCAGGGCTGCCTCATATAAAATCCTGTCTGGGTGTGTTTGAGGGAAATTAGCCCCACATATGCCCCACTCTTATTAGGGGGAAAAGGAAACTTATATTCATTAATTAGCCCAGTCCTTGACATAGATTTTATTATGTAATCTTCATAGGAAGATTCTTCCCATAGGGGAGAATCGGTTGGAGTAACTGGGTTCAAAGTCACCAGCTAGTAAGCAGCAGAGCTGGAGGTTTTAATGCAGGTCTACGTGAATCCAAAGCCATTCTGTTCATAGCTCATTTTCTGCCTTAGGTTGCCTCTGAGAACCAAAGATAACATGGGAGCTGTTCTAGAAAAGTTTCTGAGCTTAGGTTCTGAATTTCTCTAATTTGGGGGAAACCCCTTAGAGGAAAGCTATGCCATAGGCTGGTGTTCACAAAATGTGGTTTTCAAATCACCAGTTTGTCTGCAGTGGCCACAGGTTGACACTCTGGAGCTTGGTGAAGACTTCGGCCATGAGCCTCCCTCAAAAGGAACAGAAGGCATGGCCGGAGCAGATTTTCTAGGAACCCTAAAGCAGCAGGACCCCTCAAGACCTGGTACCTAATTTTGCATTTGTAATTTTGTAACCTGTACCTTGGAGAAGACCCCCCAAATGGCATAAGCTTCAAACTCTACCAAACCAGGATCTGCCCCATCCAGAATTTCTTCCTCCTTTTCTCTTGAAGGCAAGACTTCTCCCTCCCCTTTCCCTGAGGCTATCCATTCCTAAGTGCCCCTTTAAATGTCAGGTTCCTTGGTTCTGAGTGTCCCCATCATCAGTCACTTTAATCGTCATCTTCTGCACCTCAAAGCAATGTTCCCCAGGAAGGTAGTGGGTGTTGGGGTCTCCAAGGGTGTTCAAACGTTTCGGGAAGCTGAGGGAAGGAGCACATTTGTCTGTCATCAGACCTCAAAGGTCAACTGAAATGTCAACTGGCATTGCACCAGGCTCAATTGTACCTGCTCATGTGGGAACGCTGAGTACCTCACGCTCATGAGAAGCCTGGCGGGCAAACACATTCATCCATGATTAATTAGAACACGGAGAAACAAAGTCATCTTCATGGGTCATTAAAAAAAATCATTTGATTGCTTGGAGACCAAATCTTTCAAAAGCAAACACTTGGAGGCAAAAATAATGGGAATCTCTCCTTTAAACCTTCAGTCTCCAGAAGGATTCACCTGTCCAGGAGCAAAGTGGATCCAGGGCCAGGAGGGAGCAGTTTGAAGACAGTAGGTTAGATTGAGCAGAAAACATATCTGGTGCCGAAGCTCCCAGTATGGGGCTCCCAGAGGCTCTCTTGGAGGGAGACGGATGGCTTTTATTTGAAGGAGGTGATCACCGAATGGCTCTTGCAAATATCCCTTCTGCAACCCTGGACTCTGATTACACAGCCTAACCCTCGAGTTGGCAGGAACTGCTGTCTTCGTGCGGCGTCTGATTCAAGAGCAGTTCATCTTTCGACAAATCCCACATCTTAGCCCATCTCTCAGCCCCACATGATCTACTCTGAAAATGGTAATTGGCCAAAAGAAAAGAGAAAGAAGAAACACAGAGGTACAGAGTAAGGAAGAAATAATGAAAAGCAAAGGAGAAAAGTGAAGGGAAGAAAGTAAAAGAGGGAAAAAGAGGTAAGAAAAGAGAAAAGAGCATGACCAGGACACCTGAAGAGCAATAAGGTCTGTGAGAGAGACAGGGCCACACAGCAAATCAGATCTTTGAGGAACCCCCAGCAAGGGAAAGGGTGCCTTCCCTGCAACTGTAAGATTCCTACTCTACCCCAACACCTGCGTACCCCCCGTCCCCATTCACTCGCAGAACCCACTTCTCCAACACAGGTTGGTAGCTTTGGGGAGACTTCTGAGATGACTTAGACTTTCAGGATCGTGGTGGGATTTTGAAAACCCCAAACAACACATAGCAGAGCAATTGCTCAACTGATTCCTCACATACCACACCTGGGGTAAATGTGGGCCAGTTGTTGAACAGCGGTACCACATCAGCACTCAGCGCCAGAGGTGGAGCGGAGCTGTAATTCAACAAGATAAAGAGGAGCCTCCAGGGCAAGACATGCGCAGTGAGAGCCGCCACAGAAAACCCTTGGCCTGGTTTTCTTTCCACTTTTATTATAAATACACTCATATAAAAATAAGTACCACTCCACTTTTGTATAACACTTTATAATTTAAGCATTTCCCATGCATTATCTCATTGGATCCTCTAGCATTTAAAATTGTTTAAAAATTAGTGAAATGTTAATTGTGTTTATAATTTTTCCTACCTACCTCACATATTTCCCTACAAACACTGTCTATCACTTTCTTATAAATGCAGCACATGCAAGAAAATAAAATTCCTTTGGCCTTTGATCTTTGTCTCTGTCTTTTCTAAAGAAGCCTTTCCTCCTCTGGCCAGTGCTCTTGACACTGTAATTATAGGTTTGTGGTTTCTTTGTTTTTTGTTTTTTGCAATTTTGCTTTCCTGTCTACATCTTCGAGATTGTAACCCTTTGTCCCCTTTTCTGCTTACCTTCAGAAAAGGATTTGTTCTTTGTACCTACGGCTGCCCCTTTACCTCCACTGTTAACTTAGCCAAACATTTTCAAATTCTTTCATGACCAGAGGACAATTAGAGGCACAGAGATAGCTGTTGCAGAATCACTGCCTCCCTGTCTCCTCTCCTGGCAGTTCTGCTCCTAAATATTATATTGTCTTGAATTCAGTTCTTTCCTTACTAGCTGGGCAACCTTGGGAAAGTTACTTAATCTCTCTGAGCTTCGGTTCTCTCAACTTGAAAATCAGGATACTTGTAGCCCTGGCCAGTGTGGTTCAGTTAGTTGGGCCTTGGCCTGAGCACCCAATGATTGGCAGTTTGATTTCTGGTCAGGGCCCTGGGCTCAATCCCCAGTAAGAGGTGTACAGGAAGCAGCCCATTCATATTTTGCTCTCTTGATGTTTCTCACATCGATGTTTCTCTCTCTCTCCCTCTCCCTACCTCTCTCTCTAAAAGCCAATATAAAAAAATAACAATAAAATCAGGATACTTGTAAGACTGATCTCATAGGTTTATGGTTAAGACAAAGAGATAATGATGCCTGGGTACTATGGCGCTTTATCCTTGCGTGTACCTGGCATGGCGTGGGGCCCACAAATGTCAGGTCCTAAGCTCTCCATTGCACTTGCACCTCTTTTCTCACCAACAAGGAGCATAGTATCAGAACACATGCCTATAGAATCACAAGACCCATGTTTAATTCCAGCTTTTGCCTCCTTGGACATTCATTCTAGACTCATGCTTCCTGTGCATAAAATGGGGATAAGAAACATCTGTACCATTCATCAACACGGCTGTAAGGATCAAATAGAAGGTGTATAAAAGTGCCTTCTAAACGAAAAGGTGCTCTGCCAACACAATTATTAATAACACATCCCGAGGATAGTACTGTTTTGTCCTACTTTTTAAAATGTCCTGTAGCTTCCCAAGGAGCTTTAAAAAATAAGAGTAAAATACAAATATAAAATTACTCCTTAACCATTTTTAAGTGTACAATTTAGTAGTGTTAAGTATATTCACATTTTTGTGCAATCTCTTGAACGTTGATTTTGCAGTTGATTGCAATCCTTGTATAAGAGCAGGGATATTAAATTTTTAAAAAAGTTAACGATCCCCTGAGAACGGGTTCCCTTGAAGTACTTGGGGATGGGTGAGGAGTTGGCTATCTGAGCAGAAAAGAACTTAGGTGATTTGGGGATTGCACCAAGAACACTCTGTTCAACCAGAAGCTGTTAGTTCTGATATGCAGGAAGATGAGCAGTTTGTCTGTCATGCAAGAGTTAACTTGAGGACAAGATGCTCCTTGGAAGATGGCCAATGATACCCTTTGTGAGAATAGGCCCAAGAAACAAGTGTAGAACAATGGATCCGCAGAGCAACGGTGGGACTGACCAACTCCTGAATGTATTTCAGAGAAATCTGACAAGATGGAGTTGAGTTGAGCCATAGATAAATCAGGGTATTGCACGTGCATTAAGCGGTGGCAGCCCCATCCATCTAAGCTTTGGGACTCTATTTTCATAATTAATGTATTTTGAGTATTTGAGGAATGGAGATTGGGTTTATTTTTCCCAAGCACTCCCGGTCTTCTTTGTAGGTTCCGTTTGAAAAACGTCAGTTGTTTCTGTCTGCACAAAGAGACTGAACCATGTTTTGAAGATACTCACAGTGCTGGTACTGACCCGCGTAAAGAAGGAGGGAGAAGCCAGCTGAGCTGGAGCAGAGAAGTGGAAACTCAAAGGATAGAAAGGCCACGGAGATTCCGTGTCCACCTTGAGGTTTCACAAACTCTCCCTCCTTGAACCACTGATTTCCTTCCCAGCATCATTTCCTTCCCTGCATTTTAAATTAACACCACTTCGTTGCACTCGGCCATTTTACCACTTTGCTACACTTTGCTACACTTGTAGGAATGCGTGCGGTCTTCAGCAGTGAGGCTACCTGCTCAGGAGCATGTCCCTGTCATCAGGCCGATGGTGCTGCTGCCTTGAGCAGTGACGTCCGGGTGATCATTTGCAGGGCTGTCCTGTGAGTGGCTCTCAAGAGGCAGACCATATGCTGGACCTCTCCTCCTGTGGGCCACACTCCATCCTTCTCCTTGTCTGCTAAGGTACCTATAGGTATTGTCCTTTTCCTTGATTAGCCTTCTCTATCTTCACTAATCTCCAAGACCCTCTTTATGGGGATGTTCCTCATTTGTTCTTTGATTTGTGCTATTTCTGTGCCACCTTCTTCACCTTTACAGGAGAAGGAACCTCACTCTGCATTGGTCACTCCTGAGCAAGGGGAGAGCTATTCTGTTATTTAAAGACTTTGGCTTCGTGCTTCCCTTTGGGCATTTTTTGTGTATTTTTAACATGTCCTATTTCTTCATGGCATCTTGAAAAAACGGTCTTCTCTCCCTTTAATGATCCCTTTTACAGTTCTAATTTCTTCCCGTTCCAATAGAAATGTGCATATTCTCTATTTGATCTTACCAGGCTTCTAAAATTTTGAGAATTCCATTTTGACTAGAAGGGAGAATCTTGGTCATCACTCCACTCTTATGAGCCATGTGACTTTAGGTCAGTCTCTTAGCTCTGTGTACCTCTGCTTTTTCACTTACATACAAGGATAAACATATTTTACTGAAAGGCAAAGTGATAGATAAGACAATTTCTCAGCATCTTTACTGCTTTAACACCTGGACTTCTAGGATCAGAAGAGATGGCTTTTATTTTATAATAACCTTTATTTCATACATGTCCTGTTCTTTTTATTAGCCTATTTCTCCCTCATGTTCTTTTAGTACATTTATTATCGAGATTATAAAGTTTGTATAGCACTTTACAGTTTTCAAATACCTTTCATATGCAGTATCTAGCTTTGTTCTATTGTTAGCACATGTAACTAATAAGCCTTGAATCCCGCAGCCTTAAAAATTGTTACATAGATGTACGATCATGGTATGCTTTCTTTCTGTCACTTCACTTTCCCCCATACCATTATATCAGGAACTCCTTACAAAATTAACATATGTAGCTTGAGTTATTCTTTTTAATGGCTGCATAATATTCAGCTGCATGGATGTGCCATAATATATCTAATCATTCTCCTATCAATAAGATAGTTAGGTTATTTTCAATTTTTGCTATCATAAATAATATTGCAATGAATGTGTTTCTGTATATATATTCATGCAATTTTTTATTTAATTTATTTTCCTAGAAATAGGTTTATTGCTTCTAGGATATACTTACTCCTGGTTTAATAGCAATGAGCCCTACATCTTTGCACCCATACACTACTTTTTCTTTTTAACATTTGGCTCTCTCTCTCTTCTTCATGACAACTGAATTATCTCTACATTTAAAATATGGCATTGACATAAATTATATGTGTCCTTCCTTTGATATAAAAATTTCCATTCTGGAACTTTATCTTATAGAAAGAGTTAAGGATGAGTATAGTAATTAGCAATAAGGGTTGTTTAAATTATGAACATTATTACTAAGTACCTATTATATGCAAAGCATTTTAAATATATTATTTTACTTAATTCTAACAATAGGTTTTGGTATTGGTAATATTATTAAACTCATTCTATAAATGAAGAATATGAGCCTTAAAGAGATAAACTTTCACAAAGATATATAGTCACTATGCAGGGAATCTGGGAGCTGAAGTGAATTTGTCACTGGACCATATAAGTTTAACCACTACACATACTTCCTATAGCACAGTATGCAATAAAGAAGTGTTGGAAATAACGACCTCACAATAAAAGAATGGTTAAATAAATATGATATGTCTATACAAAATATTATATATAACTGTTAAAATTATATTGCCCAAATTTATTTACTGTTACCTATATGACAAATATTCAACATGATGGTTGTATAAAAAGACATATTGCAAAATGGTATTGTGTTGATCCCTTATCTTTTTTTTAAAAAGGTGGTGAGTGAACCAAGTTCCTTCTGTGTGCATAAAAGAATTAGAAGAAGATTTAAAGATTGTCTTTAGATTCATAGGATTAAGAATATTTTTAAAATATTATCTTTGGGCCCTAACTGGTTTGGCTCAGTGGATAGAGCGTCGGCCTGCAGACTGAAGGGTCCCAGGTTCGATTCTAGTCAAGGGCATGTACCTTAGTTGCGGGCACATTCTCAGTGGGAGGTGTGCAGGAGGCAGCTGATTAATGTTTCTCTCTCATCAATGTTTCTGGCTCTCTATCCCTCTTCCTTCCATGAAAAATCAATAAAATAGATTTTTAAAAAATTATCTTTGAGGCTTATTTTTTCTATTTTTTCTATAATAATCATATATTACTTTTATAATAAGGTTAAAACTAAGGCTTTAAAAATAACAAAAAGGAGATTTTTCCAGAGAGGTTTGATATTATTGAAATGGATTTAAATTTCTGAGGAATTTATTTCACCTATTTGATATTTTAACTTGTTTCAGGTTACTATCCATAAATTGCCATAAATTAATCAACCTTTCCTTTTTTGGGGGGGAAAGTTATGAATATTTGCAAGTTTGTTCTTTTCCTCTCTTTTCCCCCTTTATCCTTTCACTTTATTTTTTTACATTTATCTGTCTTTCCAACCGGCTTCCACAACTTTTTAAAATCCAGGTTCCCCTCAGCACTCTACTTCTACTCTTGGAGATGCTGGGCTCTGATACACCTTTGCTCTATCACCCCTGTCTCCTGAGTCTGCAGAGTTCCTATAGAAACCCCTTTCTTCATTTTCTAAGAGACTAATTCCAATAACTGCACATTCTCAAATAGGTTTTTACAGTTTAAAATGCTTTTACATGACTAATCTTATTTGGTTTTGCCAGTAAGTCTTTACAGAAAGTAGAGAAAAAACTTATGAAACTCATTTTACAGAAGAGAAACCTGAGCTTCACCAAGTTAGACTTAACTAAAGCCATGCATCTAGCAAGTGGCAATGCTAGGAGCAAAACATAGGTCTCTTGACTCCAAGCCCAGTAATCTTTCTTTCTACCATCTGATCCACCCCTGAATAGAGTTATCAAAGGCCGCCAGACAGATAACAACGATTCCCAAGATCTAAAGACGTATACCTTAACTGGGCAAGCAGATCCTCTCAACACCGAAAATGGGACCCAGGCAGTGCTACCCATGAAGGTAGCATTGTGTTAATAGACCACCTTTATCCCAGGCACAGAGCAGGCACAGAGCTATCCATGGTCCTGAGATCACTTGTCCTGAGCCCACGCTGACCCCTAGGGCTCTCGCCTAACTGACTTGTTCATTACTTGGTCATTATTGCAGCACTTATTTGTTTGAATCTCACTGACTGTTCTGTCTTGTGTTGTCTCTATTTCTCTTCTTGCATTTCAGCAAGCATCAGGATCAGCAGTGTCTACTGGTCCCGAGTTCCATACATGCTCCATAAACACTTTTTTCTACATACTGCTATTCTTGGTCCCAGGAGTAAACCCACCTCCATGAGAAATAATAAAAAACGAAAAAATCAAGCTGAATCTTTTTTTCTCTTTGGCCTTCTGCATATATATGCCATTTGTCCCATGTGCATCTGCTTTCCATCCTTCTATACAGATATTGTGTGAATGTTTTTTACCCTTCAAGACATTTTGCTTTCTCTTAAATTGCTTTGTTGGTCTCTTCCTTACTTCCCAGGCTTTCTACGATGCTTTACTTCTATTGCCACTTCCTACTTCTGGAGTTTTGGTTCCAGCAATAGCTAACCAATAGGCGTCTTAGTGTTCATTTGTCTTATCTAGCACTGTTTCTCAAAGAATGGCCCAGAGTCTACTCTAGCTGAATCGAAATCCTCCGTGGCCATCACTAACATTTAGATTTCTGGGCTCCATCTCTGAGCGATTCTTCTGCTTTGGCCTGGGGCCCTTCTCCTTCTATTTTCCCTTCTTATGGACCGGGAACCTCTGTCTCTAACAAAGCCCTGGCCAGCAGTGAGAAAGTGGATTTCAGCCCTGCCTTTCCACACTGCATTCATATCAGTGACTATTTCTGCACTGCCTCCCTCTGCCATTGACTGGACTGTGTATGATTTGTGACCACACCACACTCTCAAATCGATCTCCTTCTGTTTCTCCTCCCTCCTCGTCCTCCACCTTAACCTCCCTTTTCCTTATTTTTCTTCTTGGGTAGCCTGCTTGAATTGTCCTGAGGTTTCCTATAGCTCTAGTATCTAATTGGAATAGTTCCAGCATTCCTATAGTGTTTCCTCTTTTTTTGTCATTTCCAGAGGACACGTGTTTTTCTCTTAGAAGGTACCATTTACAAGGCAAAGCTAGTTTGGTGCTAATGATAAAGTTGTGAGGGAAGTGAAGTATATGTAGACATTTCTCTTTTTTCAGATACAGAAACTGAGATCTGGGAAAGTTATATTCAAGGCCAGTGACAAAATTGATACTAGAAACATGGTCTGAAGACTTTTATAGAACAATTCAATTCCACAAATACTTCTTGAGTCTCTTCTATTGGCAAAGCACTGAATCAGCCATTAGAGATACAAGATGGAGAAAAACTGCCCTCTGGTTCCATGAAGTTTGCAGTGGTTAAGAGGAAGTTAAGAATTGCCCAAATAACAGCACCAGATGCTATGTGCAATGATTCAAGCTCTAAAACATTTACTCATGAAATATGAGGGTCTAGAGGAAGGAAAGAATGCTATGCTTGAATGCTTTTAACTAAGAGGTAGGGAGAGAGGCAGAGAGAGGAATTCTTGGGCATGTGGAGTTTGATACAGGCACTAAAAACCATGTAGAAATTCCAGTGGGAGTACACTGCATGTTTGGAGAATACCCTGGAGATTTCAGGCTTGGGGTCTGCAAGTTTTGAGAGTTTAGAGAGATAACTTGAGGTCACATCATGTGAGAACTTCAATGTCAAACTAACTTGGAGTTGGAGGAAGTCTATAACTCATCTCCCTAGACTAGGCTGCCTTTATATGTACATAGGAAGAACACAGAATCCTAAGTATTGTTTTGCAGATAATAGCACAGATTTGTACACACAAGATTGAGAGCTTGCCCTAATGGAAGAGGGGCCAAACACAAGAGTCCCTGAACAAGGTGGTGCCAGCCACTCTGAGCATCAAGTGGGAAATCAACATTCAGAGTTGCCCTGGAGAGGACAGCCCTCCATCTCAGAGAGAAAGCTGACACATGCTGCCCAGGACTTGTGCTGGCTTCCCGATGAGTATCCTGAGTCTGAAATACAGCTCTTCTAGCCTGAATCTTGGGGTCTTAGTTGTGTCTTTCACATTGTAATAACGGTAAACAAAAATTCCTATCCATGACTCAAGCCACTTGGGCAGTGAAATGGGAGGGTGTGGAGAAAGATGATGTTTAAGTACAAGACAAAGAACTGACTTCTCTAAAGTGTGTATTAGCAGCATATGGGGCTAAAAATAGCCACCTGTTCCGGGTCAAATTCCAAATTGGAAGAGCTCTTCATATACCAGATTCAAAATGCATCTGTCACCCGGGAGCCATGGCAACAGGCATCCCTGAATAACTGTAGAGAGATGTTTTTGGAATGGGGCTGGTGAAGGAAGTGGACCTGACAACCTCTGGATAAGGGGTGGGCCTTTCTGCTCCTCCCTTGAGTTGAAGCCTCATCTTTCTCTCCTACTTTCTGGTCCTTCTAATTTTACACAGTCATTGGTTCTTGTTTTCACTGAAAAGATAGCTTCCCAATGAGCTGGACTGGGAGAGGAGATAGAGAGCAGGGTGGTACAGCCCACTGGCATGAGCAGATGGTATGGGTGAGCCTTGGGAACTTCTGGAGAATGCAGTCGCTCAGAATTGAATGTATGCTATATTATTTTGCTGTTTGCATATTTCCTTTGTCAATGATCCCCTTAAAATATATTTTCACTTCATGTTAACAATATTCAACACTGGGGATCTTTTTCTTTCTATTGCCTTTTATTCTTTGTAAACTCCTTGAGGGCAGAGAGTTCTCTTTTTAGGTCCCCACACAACACTAGGACACTCCTCCATTTGGTCAGTATAGCTTGCATGATGCAGCATCATAGATCTATCTTAGGGCTCAGAATACGTACCCAAAGGGTGTATTCAGCCTTCCACCTGTCAATTTCCAGAATCCCCAGTTCTGACAAATGTGTTGAAATGTGGCAAATAGGATCTGTTGTTCAGGTCCTCCTGGAAGACATTTATAAACTATGAACTAGCCAGTGATGGCGAACCTATGACACGCGTGTCAGAGGTGACACGCGAACTCATTTTTTTGGTTGATTTTTCTTTGTGAAATGGCATTTAATATATAAAATAAATATCAAAAATATAAGTCTTTGTTTTACTATGGTTGCAAATATCAAAAAATTTCTATATGTGACACGGCACCAAAGTTAAGTTAGGGTTTTTCAAAATGCTGACACGCCGAGCTCAAAAGGTTTGCCATCACTGAACTAGACTAATCCAAATCATTGTGCACAATAAACACTCTTACGTGTGTGCATACATGTAAATGACTAAAGATGCTTGGGATGACCTTGGTGATGAGGACAGAAATGTGAGGATGAAAAATAGCCAGAATCTCCTGATTGTGTTCTTCAGGTGACTGACAGCCTGAATAAGGCAGACATTTGGGCCCTGGAGAGAGAGGATTAATATCAGAATCCTAGTCAGGTAAGGAGTCAGCATGTATTTTCTGAAGACAATGTCAGGAGTCCTGGTGACATTTATGAGATCTTCACTAGACAGAATCTAAAAACTCTGTAGGTTCCACTAAGAAGAGCTCTTCGCAAGCATAGCTCTAGATCCTGACTATTAACGCTGCTAAGGTTCTCTCTCTTCCTTCTTGCTTACCTGAAGAAAATGATATATTTATCATTTTAAGCCCCTTCACCTAACCCCCAGGAGAGGGGGACGGGTGCTGCTAAAATATTCAAACTAGTCAATCCCAAACCTGTGTAACCTGTTTACCCTGCCAAATCCATTCCTTCCTAGGAAAACTACAATAAAAGCTCTTGCCCATGCTTGTCTCTCACTCCTTCTGCCCCCTGACAGACCCTGGAACTTCCCCTAGTGCAGCAGTTCTCAACCTGTGGGTCCTGACCCCTTTGGGGGTCGAACGACCCTTTCACAGGGGTCACTTAAGACCATTGGAAAACACATATATAATTACACATTGTTTTTGTGATTAATCACTATGCTTTAATTATGTTCAATTTGTAACAACATGAGGAACTGTATTAAAGGGTCGCGACATTAGGAAGGTTGAGAACCACTGCCTTAGTGGCTATGTGGCATGGAGTGCCCCCTCCTCTTGAGAACTGTAACAAACTCTCTTTTCAGTAGAAATCATCTCCTAATCTGTTGGCCTCATCATGTCTGAAGAGTAATAGAAACTATATTTTAAAACAATAAGAGCCCAAGCTCTAGAGTCAGATCACCTTGTTCAAGCTCATCTCTACCATTTCCAGGCTGTGGGATGTAGCCTCAATTTTTCATCTCAAAAACAGAAACAATCATACCAAACCCATTGGGCTGTTAGGAGGATTAAAGGAGATAATACATCTAAAGCATTTGACCTATAATAATTGCCATAAATGAATGCTAAATAAACATGAGATCCAGATATATATTTGAGAGGAAATGGAATGCCGGGTCCATGCCCTTTTGAAGTCTATAATCAAACGGAACTTTCTAGATTTTCCCAAGAGTGTTGATATTCATTATCTCATTTGGTCCTTATAGCTCTGTGAAGGGGATGGGCTGGTGAGGCACTCCTGTTTTACGGACAAGGAAATCGAGACTAAAAGAGTACTACCTGGTCAATGAAAAGGTTGGACTTAGGACCCAGCTCCTCTGACAACTGCTCTCCACTGGCCTTTCTACTGAGATGAGGATTTGGCAGGCAGACAGACTGGGCTTAGAATCCAGCTCCACCACTTCTTAACCTTGCACACTCCGGGGCAGGCTGGAGGTCTCTGAGCTCATTAATCAACTGTTGAAAATTGGAAATAATTCCACTCATTACTTAATTGAGACTTTTAAAAATAAATTTAATCAAAGCTGGTTAGGGTATGGGGAAATGAGCACTCGTATATCCTGTGAGCACTCTCATTTTCTTACAAAGAAAATCTCAAATTTATAACAACAAAATAAAGCTTTATGCACAGGGTTGCTCATCACATTAGTACCTAAATACAATTGGGAAGCAGATGGCATGTACAATAACAGGAAGATAGATAAACAAAATGTAGTATAGCCACACAATGGGATAATGCGGAGCCATTAAAAATGATGTTTACAAAGTTTATAACAAAACCTGTGTTTACTGTTAGGTTGATAAATCATGTTTTATCCCCCTTCATTGAAGTTGTTTCATTTTCACCAAAGTTATATAAGGATTAAGGAGGCAAGCAGTTCAATAAGACTTGTCATTTTTTTTCTTTCCAGAAGCAACTGTTTTCAACTCTCTTAGTTGATTATTTGGTATATTTTATCTAAAAAATACAATTTTATAGTTACTTCTTGATTATAAAACTCAGGAAAAGAGACAAGAGATAGTTCCCCTTCTGCTCTTTCCTTGATCTCACTGATCAATTGGCAGTGCTAAAAGAAGTCTTCCCCAAAGTGCCCGTCCCGTGGGAATGGAGTGGGTGTTCTCTCTCCACCATGTAGAATGTGCAAGAGACAAGCATTCTGTCCTAATGTTTGCAGAGTATGAAGTGACATGAGAGAAATTCTACTACTTTAATACTGAGTGGAAAAGGAAGCCAGTGTGATTTCTACTACTTACACAAGAATCAAAGGGCAGGAGGAGAAAAACTAGTATCTCAGGTAGTTTCTGGATGATAGGAATATGGGTGGTATTTTTCTTTCATTTCTTTTTATGTTTTCTGAAATTTCTATAAAAGTCATTCCTTTTATTGTGGATAAACTTGTTAGTTTTTAAAATCTGATGAGAATCCTATTTACTTGTTTCCAATTGCTAGAAGACTATACCTGAACAGAGCCTAGAACATATTAACTGGCACCCCAGAAATGGCAGTGTTCTTTCTTCTACCAGCCCTGACCACCTCTGTGGGCTCCACTCCTGGTATAATGAACAATGAGGTGGACACTTACGGTCAGATCCAGGAGTGGTTCGTCAGGGTGCTATCCATCTGCTATTGGAATTTGACCCCACAGCACCTGATTTGAATACTTGCAGAGTATTAGGACCCAGGGTGAGGGCATGACCAATAGGAAGCCACCCAGACCCAGGTCCACTCCAACATACTGGTGACTCAGTCCTGCACCTACTCAGCTGGGGAAGCAGGAAGGGTTTTGGCAGGAAGAATTGTGTAGGCAGGTGAAGGGCTGAGGCTTGTGGGGAGAGGAATGGCTGAGAATACTCTACAGGGAAAGAGGTGCAAAGGAAGTTAATAATAACAAGGCTCATTAGGCCCCAGGGAGGAAAAAATATAGCTCAGTGTCTCAGCTTGGGTTCCCCCAGAAGCACACCCTGAGGCAAGTATTCAAGGGCAAGGAGTTTTTATGGCAAGTGCAGGAAACACCAGTAGGGGAAGGAGGAAGTGGGGCAGGGGTGGGGGCAGCTAATAAAGGGTGTGATATTAAGCAGTTACTCCTGTGGGTGAGCAGAGCAGAACCCTATGGGGAAATTCTGGGAAAGGTGTAGAGCCTGGGCTCTCTCCCGCCCCAGGGGCGAGGATGCTGGGCTACATCACACACATTCCCCTCCATCACTGGTTGAGGGCTGCTCCTGGGAGAAGCGGATTCCCTGGCACTATCAGCCCAGTGTGACGTGGCCAGGGTAGCTCTGTGGCTTAGGACAAACACAAGCTAACAGAGGCAGCTACTGGCTGTTGCAGGCAGGACGGAGTACTGAGACGGGGAGGCTCTGAGGGGAGGGAGGCTTGGTCACTCCACCACACCTGAAGCAGGGCCTCGGCTGCCTTTCAGACTGTTTGTGTATCTTCCTGCTTCCTCCCAAACAGCTTATCCCAGCTGGATCATACATAAGTGAACAACATAGCCACATATTTATAGTCTCTGTGAATCACTAGTGACTAATTTTTCCCATTTTTTAAACCCAAATAGTTTTCTCTTTAGACTCCCCACGAGGGCACAAACCAATCATTTAGATGACAACACAGACTTTTATTTTATATATATATATAAAAAATCCTTTTCTTAACACAGGACAGACGGTTCACAAACACAAACATTTAACCTAACAATTCCAGTTTCCCTTCTTTCTTTAAAAGTGGCATTTTTATCTGCACTCAGCTCGGGGGAGTCAAAGAACTTCTCTTACTGATTGTTTTGACTCCTAGAGCTTTTCAAGGCTCTAGGTTCTGTACTCTAACGGAAGATTGAAAAATAAACTCCCAGAGAGAGAGAGCTATCTCCTATTTTTCCACTGTGTTTGTTGGCTGGGTCTCCTTAGCAAAGAAATGGTCTTCCAGTATTTTGGTTACATATCATTCTGTTCCATTTAGAAAACCCAACTGACAAAAGGAGGCAGGGCAGCCCGTTTCCAATGCCCCGGTGCCTCTGACATGGTCTCATTTAATACTAATTGCTCCCTGTAAAATTTGGCCTCTTGAAATGTGTTTTTCCATGATTAGCATTCTTCAGCGTCTCCTACCAAAAGGCTCCATCACTCATGCATATCTCAGATAATTTATTGCATTGCCTCTGAGGAATTTATTTCTGTGGTGTGTTTCTAGAAAACTCATTCAACTCCTAAATCAAACAACAAAGGGCATGAGGGCTGGGAAGAAAGGCCTGAAGAGGAGATCTGGGGTGAGAAGAGAAAATATCTGAGGATGTTGTTTAACCAGAAAACCATACTTTCTGCATTTAGCATATCTAAATTGCTGAGAAACTAACTGACTGAGGGTTTGGTATAGGAGTAATTGCTTGGCTTGAACATGACCTGTGTGTGCGTAAAGGTGAAAGCAAACGTATACCGAGGAGGCATGGACAGCTGAGTGGTAAGGCCCAGGCAGAAGAGGGTGGCTGGAAGAGACAAGACTTGGGGGGCCAGTGGGCTTCTGAAGGACAGAGAGGATGGGTTCTGGGAGGCCTTGGGCTCCTCTGACCTGGCTGAGGCCCAGCCTTAGGAGAAAGCTGGCATCCTGCACTTCCCCCTAATGACTCCAGCTAGGACCGGCTGCCTCTTCTGAATTCCCATTGCAATGAATGTGTTGTGAGCTGGCAATCCTTAATACTTTGAGGCTCACAATGTCATTTTGCCCTAGAGAGCTGAAACCTGCCACCTTCGGTTTGAGTTCATTTCTTGCTCCCAGAAGCAAACGACTTTTCACCTCTGGATCTCTGCTCGCAGCATATTTCAGCCATGGAGCCAGGCAGCCTTCAAGAAGCCAGGTTTCCCTGCCTGCCAATGGAGACTTGCCAGTGCTGATTTTACACATTCCCATTAGTTTTTAACAAGTATTTTGTTTTAGTTTTTAAAATGCAACTACAGGGCCATAAACTTACAGGTCATGTGATTGGAAGTGCATGCTTTAATTTTCTAAGGGTCTGTATGTAGAACTAGGTCCTTAACTTTTCATTGACCCCTATTCTTGGTCAATGACTTCACAAGTATTAATTGAGCACTTACTGTATGCACAGCCCCATGCTAGATGTTATGAAGACATGAAAAAGGTTAGAATCTGCACTCAGGATTTAAGACCGGAAGGGAGTGAGGAAGTGAGTACTTAGTTGATGCCCTCAAACCCGGTGCACTCATTCACCTCTTACTGGTACCCTCTTACCTCTCAAGCCTCATCTTCCTCTGTCCTGTTGCCCTCTGTGCTCCAACCATCAACATCTCTCAGCAGGGGATTTATCATTCATATCTGCTGTTTTCTTGGCTTTAAACACCAGTCTCCCCTTAAATTTCACCTTTCCCAGGAAGTCTTCCTTGACTAACCTTAACCACTTCTCTCCCACCAAGTGCTCCTGACACCCATGTGCTTCCCTGCGTGGGTCACAATATCCATCATTCTTCATTGTTCTTTCTTTCATTGTCTATAACTCTTACAAGCTCTGGGAGGGCAGGCCAGTGTCTGTCTCATTCATCACCATGCCCCCAGTGTCCAGCACAGTGCCTGGATCCCATAGAAGAGACCCAATAAGGATGTGTTGAAGGAGGGAAGAAATGTCTTCTTCCCAAGGTAGATGGAGAAAGGCTCTGTAGCAGCTCATCATGGCCTGTTCTACTTTAAAGAAAGCCTCCATGTTTATCTTACCCATTTTGATTTCAGGATGGTGTCAATACATTTCTCCCTTCACAGCCCATGGATTTAGGAATCCCATGCAGATCTTCCTCAAGCCTGGCTGGGTCAAGGCTGTGGAGATCTCAGATCCCAGCCATTGGCTCAAACATCTACTGACCAACACCCTACGAGAGTTTTGGGAAAGCAAAGGCCAGGTAAAGTCCCCACACTCATCAGACCTTGATCAGCCCACAGATATAAAGATTCATGGATAACTGTGAAGACCAGACAGGGACACGTAACATCTCAAAGGAGGACTCAGTGCAGATTGAGCAGAGGCACAGCCTCCCTCTCTCCACAGATGGGGTGAAGGGAAATGAAAGTGAAAATCCTGAATTTGATAGAGCTGAGAAGTAAAATGATTGAGAAAATGACTTAAGTGACTGATTCGCCTGGAAGTAACTGATTTACCTGGAAGTAACTACACTAGTTTTTCTGCATCAGCCAGAATAGGGGCTTGAGATGCAAAATAAATCTGATGGCAGAAAAATAAAGAAAATGACATTGCACATACCAGCCATCCGACTGGGAAAATCAAACCCTCTGCTTTTACTTCTTGTCTTCTCCACCCACTTTCCCATTCTGCACTCCATCCCATCCACTTCAACTTGCTTAACTATGGCTTCTGTTCATAGGAGAACTGTGGGCCTTGTAAGAAACTAGGAATTTATGGCCTAAAAATAGCAAAGCTAGAAGAGAACTTTGAGATTGTCCAACCCCTTCATTTCACCAATAAGGAAAGTTGGACCCAAGGAAAGGACATGACTTGCATGGGTCCTAATGAAGTTGGGTGACTGAGCTGAGAAAACTTGGTTCTTGAGGTGTCCCAAACCAGCCCTTGTCTCTACTGGTCACCCAGGTAGGCAAACCACTCCATGGCCCCTTCTCACCAATCCTTGGCCTTGCCCCTTCTTCCCCCCCATTAGCAGCCCTCTCTAAGTTCAGGCACAAGCCACCCAGTCTCTCTGGCTAGATCTGTGATCCAGAGCAGATGGCTCTGGGGACGGGTTAGCTGCCCAGCATGCAGACTTATGGGCGACCCTCCCACAAACTGACCTCTTGGTCCCGGAACAAAGCACTTTTCCAACACACCATGGATCATGGCTTGTGGAGGACACATGACACATGCCAGAGATTCTTTCCAAGCCACAATTGCTTTGCAGCCATGGCAGCAGCTCTCTGCCTGCGGGGCCTACGAGCTCCCCCCAGGCCATGCTAGAAGGAAGAGGAGTCTTAGAACTCATTGAGTTAGGAGCACTAGCTGCTAGGAGACCACCCTGATCATTGACGGCTCTGGGCCTTCCTTGCCCTGAGGGTCAGCTCTAAATCAATGCCAGCTTTACAAAGAGGGAAAGTGCCAGTACTGAGATTACTCTAGTAGCCCTGGGCTAGGAGGTTTTGCTCACTGTTCTCAATTAATCCTCACAGTCCAGTAGGCAGGTACAATGATCTCCTTTTTAGATGTGAAAAATGGAGCTCAAGAAAGATTAAGTGACTTGGCCAAGGTTACACAGGTTTTTAAAGAGAAAACCTGGGATTAGAAGTCAGGTGTGTCTCTCTCATTGGATACTGTGGTCTTTTAAGATATTCTTGTGTCTCCAGCTGCAAGACAGTCTTGGCCATCCTTCAGAGCCGCCCTGAATCTCTCCCAGGAATCTGTTTCCTAGGAGTCCTTCCCACCAGAATCTGGGGTGTAGACAGGGGGACTGTGAACAGCCCAGCCTTGCAGATTAGGGGTTGGGCGTCAGCACACTCAGGCATTTGGCTTTACCTCTCACTGGCCATGTGCCCCGAGCAGGCACTTCTCTCCCAAGGAGGCAATTTCTGGGCAGAGATTGGAACCAGTTCTCAGGATTCCCTTAGGAATGTTTTAAGTTGTGAGCACAGCAGCTCTGTATCAGGATCAACACTCAATGAAGGTTGACCACCTATCAGCAGAGTTTCATGCCATCAAATAAACCTACAACAAAGTCAGTCTCACATGAAATTTAATGACAAGCATAATCAACACTGATCTATATGGAAATTAGACCTGAATGTTGAATAGCTCATGAAATTGACTGTAGTGTTCAATTTTTACTTTTCCTATTCTCACATGGTTGGCTCTTTAGTTATAATCCGTTATCAAGGTTGAAAGTTTTCCTTGGTGTCATGAATAGTTTTACTCTCACTCTGCTCCCACTCCTCATACCCATATACACACTGATCCCTGCACATATGAAAAGATAGAGGTTGGCCCTTCTGTAACCAACACTGGAGGCCCTCACCAACCCCTCCCATGGTCCAGGGATGAGGTTCCTGATTATTCTAGTTTCTTCTACACCCACATCCTCCCCCATTACACACACACACACACACACACACACACATGTATGAGCCCAAACCATGCCTCTGACATGGGAGGAGTCCTTGAAATGATGTCCATTCTCCACCGCCAACTTCTGGGTACTGGGTGGGCTCCAGGTGTAGGTGAAGGTGCCAAAACCTGGGCCCCAAGGCTGTGGAAGGCCTGTCCATAGGGTCACAGGTTGGAAAGTTCCCCTGCATCCTCCCTTCAGGCCCTCAGCTGTGTCAGCTCCTGTTCTCTAAAGGGTTAAGGTGCCCTACAGTGACTAAGTGGGGCCAGAGCCTGGCTCCCTGATGGCCTGACTCAGAGAGCAGTGTGTGGTCCCCCTGCTACATCCTGTTGTGAAGGATGCTGTTCCCTGTTTCCGAGGCCCTGCTCTTATCCCCAGGCAGGCAGAGGAAGTAAGGCGAGGGAAACAGCTTGGGGGTTTATATAAAAGTCTGGCCCCTGGCCTCCTTCCTGCAGGACGGCTTTTCTGGGCCCCTGTCATCTCCCTCGGAGCAGTGTGCTGTGGAGGAGCCCTCCTGGTCAACGCCAGAGATGAAGGAAAAGTAATTTTGGCACAGGCTATAAATAGGCCTTGTGGTTATTTTAGAGCTGTTTTGCTTGAATCAGAGGAGTAAATCTTGGATTTTGCTCAAACATCCTGTCAGTCCCATGGGTCTCTTCCTCCTCCATGCTCACTCTCCAGCCTGGGAGACTCGGAGGTTTTGACTGTGGCCCACAGGGATTTCACGTTCAGGCTCTGTACACAGGGAACTGAAAAGTATCATGAAGCAGTACTTCCCTTTATGAGGTACTCTATTTTCTACCCTACTCTATTTCATTTTTTAAAACTTCTGGTTATAACTCACCAATGACTTTTTTTTTTAATTACCCACTAGTGAGAAGCATCCACAGTTTGAAAAACAATCAACCTAGTCTTCCTTTTTTCTTTTCTCTGATGCTGTCACAAATCAGTTATTGGCTTTGAGCAAGCCACCTAAACTTCACAGAGCCTTTTTTTATCCATAAAAAACAGGGTTGGTCAATAATCTCTAGATTTTCTGAAGTTGTTTGTTTTTGTCACATTCTTCCTGTAACTAGAATCACCTGTGGCATTTCCCTGGAAAGCCCAATTTGGGACTCAAAGTCTCAAGTTAAAAAATAAAGAAGAGAGGCTGGCGTCTTCCCTCCATTTGTCTAGCTATGGCTTTGTGATAAAGAACAGAGCTTTGGACGTGGCCAGATCAAACCCAGCTCCCAAAGGATTAGCAATGTGCCTTCCTTAGCTTTTCTGTGCCTCAGTTTACTCATCTGTAGATGAAGATGAGACTTCTATAGGGTTGTTGTGGGTGTTAAATAGGATAATGGCAGGACAATCCTTATCACTCCTCTCCTCCCCTTTCCCTCTTCTCTTCCCACCTCCTCTCCACTCCTCTTCTTTCCTCTCCCTCTCCCCTTTCTTTCCCTCTTGGATTTACTAAACTTCTTTGTGGAGAAATTTTACCAACACCGCTTCCTTTATCTAGAGCAGCTGTGGGCAAACTACGGCCAGCGGGCCAGATCCGGCCTGTTTGAAATGAATAAAACTAAAAAAAAAAAAAAGACCATACCCTTTTATGTAATGATGTTTACTTTGAATTTATATTAGTTCACACAAACACTCCATCCATGCTTTTGTTCTGGCCCTCCGGTCCAGTTTAAGAACCCATTGTGGCCCTCGAGTCAAAAAGTTTGCCCACCCCTGATCTAGAGTTTTATGGTTTTCAGAGCACTTTCACCCAGGATCTCCTTGATCCTCACAAGAACCCTTGGGTTTGGTAGGGTTGATATGATGCCCATTTTATAGATTATTAAAAAAAAGACTAAAGTGACTTGCTCATTCAGCTATTTGGGCTGTGGGCTCAGGGCTTCTCGTGCCAGAGCCAATGGTTTTCCCTGCAAACCTGTTAATTTTAGTTAGCCTGAGGCGAGCCCTTGGCCTTGGCAGAGGCTAGTGGTGATGACCAGGTGAATCAGCAAGTATCATCACAGGCACTCTGACTTCACACACAGGTGTCAATTAATTTCACAGACAGTTATCAAAACTTGTTTACAAAAAGCATAGAAAAGTTTTTACTCTTTCTGACCCTCGCTATAATTTCCAAGCATCGCATTTGTTCATTTAGTTATTGTTGCTTCTTTTTCTTACCAAAATAAACACTTTACCTGGGCAAGGACCCATGTTTGCTTACTTATCATTGTATCCCCAACACCTAGCACAGTGTCTGCCAAAATAAATATTTGTTGCTTGAAAAATGTCTGTTGAATATATGACTAAACACACCACCTGTGAAGAGACTGGGCTGGGAACGTCTATCTTTATTTACAAGGTTTATTTAATACCTGTGTTCTTTGACCCGGCTGATATTAATGATAAATGTTGTCTCGTACACCCAGAGTGAATGGGAAAATCAAGGTTATTATGTGAGTAATTTGAGCAGAATGAACCACTTACTCCAACCTTCCTTATCTGGTTATATTAGGTAGAAGTAGTTTAAAACCTGAAGAACTGGAATAATTGCCTAATATCTCCATTTCACGTGATTCTTGCAATTCTAGCTGCCGACAGACATAGACATGCTTCCCAATTAAGCGGACATAGCATGCAGGCATGCATCGGTACGCATGCGCACACACACACACACACACACACACGTGTGAAGGAGGACAGGAATTTAAAAGACTGACAGGAAAGGCATCTAGAAGGCTCACTCTCCACCAGGAGAAAGCCTCCATGCCTGACCCTCTGCAGCATTCCATTTCCCAAGTGTGCACTGCCTGAGCCAATGTCCTCAGTCTTTGGCCTTGGCAAAGCAGACTAGCTCTGAGCTAGACCCTCACAGATAGAAAGGACTGGTCTGACAGACAGTTCTAAAGGAGATACATTCTTCACTCTGGGATTTTTATAAAGAGCAGAAAAAAAATCAAGCCCGAGCCAAGAAGTTTGGCTTTGTCGTGTCAATGGCAATGAAAGAACTAGAAGTTGTGCAAATGAAAAACAACGTGACCCTCCCTCTTCTCTCCCTTTCCCCCCTCTTCCTGTCGGTTCCCAGCTCCACCCTTGGCTCTCCTCGGAAGCTTCCTCTCCTGATGCCTTCTGAAGGCACATTTTATTGGGGGAAATCATGTGTACATGTGATGCCAACCTAGCCCATAGCTAGTTTCCCCCTCTGTGCTGCTTGCTTCTGAGGAATTGGGACATCTCAGTAGTCCACCAGTCTCCTGAGGATCATGGTGTAGATGGGGGAGCAGAGCAGCTTCTTGGCATTGTAGGGAAGGTGAAATAGGAGGAGACATTACCTACTGCCTACTGTGTGCTAAGTAGGCACTGGTGAGCTGCTTCACATGATAACACATCTGAAGCTCAAAGGACCCTGTGAGATGGCTAATGTAGGTAGTAAGATGAAAAAATGGAAGCTTAGAGGGGTTAAATGATTTACTTAAGATCACATGGTTAGTATGTGATCAAATCTTTTAGATTCCAAAATTCATGTTTCTTCAACCATGTACAGGGAAGTGATTGGCTCTGAGTCAGGGGGCCATGTGATGACGTATCTACCAAAAATGTTTCCAGCCTTCATTTATTCTTGCCTCCAAGTCTTGGCTGACAATATTCCCTCAGGCTTTTGTCAATACTCTAGCCATCTCTCAGTGCTAGTTTATCTCTTTCTTTCTGATGAAGCTTTCCTCCATTCCCCAAGCCAGAATTACCACCCCCTTCCGTGTTCCTACAGTGGGGCTGTTCATTAAGCCTGTATTGAAACATCTGTCTGGTTCTGGCCTGTGGTATGGATGCTGGGAGCATGGGTGCCATTTAAGGCTGGGGTGCTGTGATCCAGCCTGACACCAGCTTGGGAAGGCACAGGTGGAGACAAGGTGTAGGGTGCACCGGGCAAAGAGGTCTTCTCTACTCCAAGGCACTGAAGGAGACTCAAAACCCACAGGCTGGACATTCAGTCCTCCAATGGACTTTGCTACATGGAGGCCTACTCATATCGTGCTCAAAGGCTAGGAGAAGGCCTCCTTCATCGTGCTGGGAAGTCAGCCGTGCAGAAAAGATAGCTCTGAGCTCCCCCAAAGCAGGATATAGGTCTGCTTTGGATAGGTGTTCGGTGAATGGATGAATCGCTTAATGACTCAATGCTGCTGTCCTCAGGAGTGACCTTGCATGGTCCTGCAGCAGGACAGCCATGGAAGATGACTGTAACTGTTACCCTGAGTCTCCCTGGTTTTACCCAAAGCATGAAGGTGTGACCTGAGCATTGGCTAGTCTTCTAGGGCCTCCCAGGGCTAAGCCTGGCATTCTGCCCTCTCTGGGTGCATCTGGGAGTGTGGTAAAGCCAAGTCCCCACATCCTTGCCTCCTGACTTGCCTCAGGGTGGATACTCATACTCTTCTTTTCTGCCGCATTCTCCTTGGCCCACCTGCTCCCCTCACCACTGGGATAATGCAGAGACCAGATAGGAGAGTGGTCCCAGGCCTCGGTCCTTTTCTCACCTGGGGAAAGGCCTAACAGCAGCAGCACAGGTGTGCCCACGCCTGGAACTCAAGCCCATGGTTTTCCACAAAGACCAGCTTATTCTGACTTGAACCCATGGAACAGAATGTATGTCAGTGTGAGCAACTGTGCATCCATGTGAATGTGCATGTGTACATGTATGTGTGCATATGTAGAGTGTTTCTCCATGTATCTAGAGACACCAAATTGTAGTTGGACAGAGCTTGAAGTGCAGCCCATCCAATCCCTTCACTTTATAAGTAGGGAAACAGTTTATTTTATTAATAGGAGTCTTTGCCTGATATGAGAGAAATAAAAAATATGTAGGCAGACCCCATGGTCACCAAGGAGGAGGGGTCCCAGCTCCTCCTGGCCTTCTTCCCTGCACCACCACCCTGTGTTCTAGATCCTTCCTCTCCTCACAGGGAGCTCCTCTCCGATCCTCAAAGTCTCTATTAGAAATGAAACAAACAGAAGACATCATTAAGGAAGCAAAGATCCTCTCCATTGTCTGGGGTCCTCACCTGTCCTTCTCTGCCCCCACGCCATGTGGCCCAGCCTATCCCAGCAGGCTCACGCTCTATGACACACCTTTGTCCTTTTGCCCCTTTTCTCGTGTAGCCTTGCCACAACCTGGTGAGGATGGCCTTATTATCCCCACTTGGCAGGTGAGAAGACTGAGGCTCAGAGAAGTCACGTGTGAGTTGTCCGCAGCACTCAGCCTAAATCTAGCAGGAATGGGATGGGAGTCTCAGCCTTCCAGACCGCAAGTGTGTGCTCTGAACGGCAGCCTGGAGACAACTCTGTGGTGAATGCTCAGTGTCCCATGACTCTCTGAGCTCCTCTGGGCCGCTGAGCTGCCAGGGCGGAAGCCCCCAGCTGCTTCTCTCCCTCTGCCCTCTCTCTGCACTCCAGCAACACTCAGCCTGAGCTGATAACTGTGGCAGGTGCTTGGGAAATGGCTCTGACACCATAGGAGGGAGCCCTCAGAGGGGCCAGTTGGTGGGTATCTGCAGAACGCAGAGCTCACCACTGCAAGGGCTCCTCCCGCACCAGGACCTCCGGCTCCTGCGCTCTTGTGCTGCGAGCTGCCTCAGAGCCCTGGCTCCCAGCTGTCAGCACCAGCAATCTTCACGCAGGAGCTAAGCCCTGGCACTTCCCAGGTCTGCAGGAGGCCAAGATTCCTTTTCCAGAGAAACACTTATCTGTCTCTGAGCCCAGGGCCTTGTCCCCTATCCAAGTGTCTTCATAGTTCAGATTCCTGTGACTAGGAAGGGGTTGGCACCCTCGAACACGAATCCTTCCAGCTGAGTTCCCTGAGAAAGCTGACGCCTTTTCCATTAACTACCCGGCCTTCGAGTCCTTGTAGCCATTACAGGATTGGAAGAATCCCCCAAATTCTGGTGGCCTCTGATCCAACCCAGTACTCCAGGGAGCCCCTGTGACGGGGCAGTTGGCCTTCCATCCCGGGCAAAGGCCTGCGGTGGTGTCAAAAGCTGGGGACCAGAGGATGGAGCTGGATGGGAAGAGAACAAAGGAATGCTGGCAGCCAACGAAGCAGGAGCTGGGATCCCACCTTTAGGGGTTACTTTCTTTAAAATCAGGGCACAGGGAAGGAGTGTGTGTGGTCAAAATCACCTTGACCTCTCCTTCAAAAGGTACCGTGCTGGCCAGGCTGACTTGGCTCAGTGGTTGAACTTGACCTATGAACCAGGAGGTCACGGTTCAATTCCTGGTCAGGGCATATGCCCAGGTTTCAGGCTCGACCCCTAGTAGCGGGTGTGCAGGAGGCAGCTGATCAATGAGTCTCTCTCATCATTGATGTTTCTATCTCTCTCTTCCTTTCTGAAATCAATAAAAATATGTTTAAAAAATTAAAAGAAGGTACCATGCTGGAGACTGACAAACTCTCTCTCATTAAGTCCCACCAGCTGGTGTCCCCACCAGGGTGGGGACAGGTGCTGTGACTTTGGGTGAGCATGCATTGAGGTGGCTGTCTTACATTTGGGGACCATGTTGTGTGAAAAGTGTGTATGTTAAGCACTAGATTCAAGCTCACCCGTGACTCAGGCAGACCCACGTCTTCCGGCACCTCTGCCCACTCAGTGGACGGCAGGCCCAGTGCTCCCACGATTGCCCCTAAGCTAACGTGATGTGATACTCCGCTCAGCACTCCCATGCCTGGTGTGTCAGGCTGGGCAAAGCAGCAGGATCGGGGTGAGCCCCTCCCAGAGGGGCGGACCCTGTGCACCTAGCCCGCCCCTGCTTTGCTTTTCACAGTTTCTCATTTTGAAATGCTCCCTGTTGCTGTCTCCTCGCTATGTTACACCTGGGCACAGCCTGGCTTCGGGCTTGAATCAATGATGTTTCTCTAGCACATTCATATTTCAGAGCCTCTTCCCGCTACCCCTCCTGCACTGAGCTACCATTTGCTAAGGGGGTAAGTAATCCTACACCCTGGGGCAGGTTTCTTCTTGCTATTGAGGACCAAGGGCTGACAGAGCACCTGGGCATGCGTGGGGAAGAAAGTAGGGGTGCTTTTGATGGCAAACCAACAGTAGGGAGAGAAGAGCTGATTAGACCTGAAATGCTTCCTGTTGGGAGAGTGAAGGGTAACCCCAGGATGAAGGAAGCTGTCCTTGAAAACAGCTCAGATAATGAGGGGCACCGAATTGTGCTTGGGCTGCTACGATTTGGAAATCTTCCTCGAAATGACTGATTTTCCCCGAAAGTCCATGTGAGCGCACAGGTAAATGGTGTTCTGCAAATATTTACACTAGCATTTTAAAAATTCATTCTTTTTTTTATGACAAAAGTAGTACAATGGTTGTTAGGAACAAGCTAAATAGCAAAGAAACAGATGACCAAGGAAGTGCAAGTCCTCCCTAATCCCACAGGTTGGAAGCAAGCACCGTGAACAGTGTAGGATATTTATACCAGGGTTTTAATCATCGTTTATTTATACAGCAAAGGCCCAGGCAGAAGGGGAAGCTCGCCTTTACCTTGCCTTTCAGCCGTCCCTGCCTGGAGGGCACTGTGCCAGGCTCTTTAAGACCAAGTGCCACTGTCTACCTGGGGGCTCCACCTGCATTTCCTGGTAGGATGGACTGGACCAACTCTGGGCTGTCTGTTTGGTCAGAAGCAGCAATCTCACCCCAGTGCCCTCCCCGCACTTGCTCCCCCAGCCACCTCTCACTAGTCAACATATGGCCTCTGGGTCCTTCCCCAGGACCCCTCTGGAGAGGCAACACCCCCAGGGCACCCCAAGTCCTGCCTTGTCCTTAAGGCTCAAGGATGGTCGGAATCGCAGTCCCACCCTTGCTCATAATCTTCTCTGTCCATCATTGTCTAGTAGAAAGTGAGCTGAATTTGGGGTAGGGGCCAGGTAGGGAGAAGATTGGTGTTTCTTGAACACTTACATCATTGAAAGAATTTAAATACATTTAAGTAAGGAGGCTGACTCTCAACTTTGACCTCACTGGAATTACCAGACAAGCTTTAACAAACTGATAATACACGGGTTCCAGCCGGGGATTCAGATTTACTAAGTTAGGATGTGGTCTGAGTCCTGCCTTCGATGGTTCCACTGTGGGTCTGAGGGGCCGAGTGTAGGAAGGCCAGAGCTGGACTGCCCCCCTGCCCCCCCCCCCCCCCCCGATACATCCTCTCCCTCCGTCTGCTTCCTCGGACTAAAACCTCCCCTGCCCAAGAGCGCAGTGCAGCACAAAACCTGAGGGTTCACTCCTCAGTTCCCTCACCTGGTGGCCTTCGGCACACTCCTTGGCCCTCGGTGACTCCGTTTCCTAACCTACGAAGGGGGGTAAACAGTGCTTGCCTATGTTTCTGCTGGATGAGATACCGTGCTAAGTGCCCAGCTCAGTGCCTGGCACTGGGGAGGGCACTTCTCTGTGTCCTTTCCTGCTTCCTCCAGAGAAGCTCTCTTCTGTGACTGTGGCTCAGTGGACTGACCTGCATGCACTCTGTACCTACAAGTCTGGGTTCAAGGATCACACTACAGAGTCGTGGACGTCCAAGTAAAGGGAAACCAGGAGACGGTCCAGAGGGAAAACAGGCAGATGCAGCCAGAGGAGGTGAACCACTGAGGGTTTTTGTTGGGATTTTTGGCTGATGAAGAGGATGCCTCCATGACCTCACTGGTTCTCACTGGCCCTGGCCCTGATATGCCCAGATGCAGGGCTTGTTTTGCCACAAGGAAATGGCCTTATCCTACCCAACCACCCAATCTCTGGCATCAACTGAAAGACTTGCCTCTGAGATCCAGAGAAGGCCCTTCACATCTGAGAGCCTCAGCCAGTGGTAGGCACCCCTCAATCCCTGCCCCCTTTTAGAAATCCAGAAATGCCCCCCTCCCTCTCTCTCTCTCTCTCTCTCTCTCACACACACACACACACACACACACGCACACGCTGTCCTTTTGATCTCCCAAGTGTTGGATTGTGACTCACTGTTTTTTGTAATCCTGCGGTTGACGGCTCTCCAGGAGGAGGCTTGGCTTCTTCAGGACTCGACCTTCACCGAATCTCTGCTCTGCCTGGTGTGGCTGCCAAGCTAGGCGGCTCCCTGCCTCCAGGGAAGGAGGGAGGCTGAGCACTGGGACCAGACACACCTGTGTTCCCTGCTCTGCTTGGATACTTGTTAGCTCTGTGATCTCGGGCCTGTGGTTTGGACTCTGGAGCGGAGCTCATTAACCTGTTTGACTCCAGCCTCCTCTTGCCGAGCTTGATCACGGGGCATGGTTATTTCCTCATAACTGGGAGGCGATGGGCCAGGATCAAAGTTAAATTTCTGGGCCTCCCAGAGCCAGACCCTGGGAAGAACACAGTATACAAAGTCTGCAGGCCTGACACACAGTCCCACACAGCCACCAGCTGACTGCCACCTTGGGCAAAACGACTTCTCGCAACCTCATTTACAACAGCTGTGCTATAAGGCAGCTGGTCTAAATCAGTCATTCCCCAAAGCTACTAGTAAGTATTTGGTACACTAGTTTTTCATGCTGCTTAAAAAAAAAAGAAGAAAAAGAAAGGTCTCTAAGGTCAGATAAGTTGGGGGAATACTGTAAACTCCACCCCCAATTAACACATCGTAATATATACATATCACCTTATTAAAGGCACCCAGAGATTCAGTAACAGGGAAGCCAGTTTGGCTTTGTTCAACTTGCTCTTTCCTAAACTCATTTGACCATGAAAACTTTTCTTTCCTATTAACATGCTGGAGACTAGTAATCAGACCACATCTAACCTAGAGCTGGGCTTCTCCGACGTGAAGGTGCATACAAAATAGCACGGGCTCTTGTGAAAAGTGCAGGGCCTGAGACTCTGCATTTCTAACAAACTCCCAGGTGATGCCATGCTGCTGGGTCTAGAGGACTGATTTCTAAGGTGGTTTTTTTTTTTTTTTCCAGTTTCAATATGGAAGTTGTGTAAAAATGGTGACTCGAGGGCTCTGGGCTCATAGAGACCTAGGTCAGGGTCCTGGCCCCTCCACTGAGCAGCAGTATGACCTTGGACAAGTCTCTTGACCTCCCTGAGCATTAGCTTTCTCACCGATAAAGTGGAGATACTAACGGCACCTGATCCACAGGTTTGTCTGAGGAATAAACAAGACTGCAAAGAAAACGTGCAGTGCTAAGACCTAGCCCATGACGGGACCCACTGTAGCAGAAGACGGGTGACACAAGTCCTCCCTGACCCTAGACAAAGGGGTCCTCATTGGCCAGTGAAGCCCCAGTGCTGGCAATGCCCCATCACGTTATCCGGGGCGTGGGCTCTGCCAGCTGCCGTGTGTGTGTGTGTGTGTGTGTGTGTGTGTGTGTGTGACGTGCAGCTATTGGGAGAGAGTAAGTTTCATTGGATTCACCTTTGTGGTCCTCAATAAGCGGTTCCGCACTTGAATCACATTAAAACTTTCACATGAATCTGCTCACATGGTAAAATAAATCACGTGGTAAAATAAATCGTAAATATATTTGGGCTCTATTAAGATCCCAGCTTGTATGTAGAGAGTGAATTAGGACCACATCACCCTGGCTGCCCAGATCTTGCTTCATATTGGAATCAATGGAAGGAAGGGGAAGGGAAGATAACCATATATTGATCACCTCTTGGTGTTTGGCTCCTGGTAAATATCATCTCATTTAAACCTCTCAGCCACTCTGTGCGATAGGCTCAGAGAGACTAAGTAATTTGCCCAAAGACACACAGCCAGTAAGTAGTAGAGCTGGGATTCGAGTTCAGTATGATTTGACTTTGTTCTCACTAGAGGCTTTCTTTGTTCCCACTATACATGGCAGAAGATGGCTGTTCACAGCTTCTGAGTTTTACCTGTTATTGGAACACCTGAAGAGAAAACAAGTCCTCTCTTGACCCCTGTTTTGGGTCACGTTCTGCATCTGGACCAATCAAATGTGGCCATAGGGGCAGGGAGAACTTGGCAGCTTCTGTTCTGACCCTGTGGGATGGGAGTGGAGGTGGAGGAGACAGGATTAGTCTATGTCCACTGTGGACTACCCCTCATTAGGAGGAGTAACTGGTAAGAGTGAAATTTAAAAGGTAGATGAGGTCTGGCCAGTGCGACTCAGTGATTGAGTATCTATAATAATAAAAGGGTAATATGCTAATTAGACCAGATGTCTTCCAGATGTCATTCTGGACGTCCTTCCCTGATGAAGCTGGGGCCGGAGGGAAGCTGGTGCTGGCAGCTGGGGGAAGGACAGCTGGCAGCTCGGGTCCCAGGTGCCTGCGGGTGGCCGGAGGAGGGAAGCCTGGATCCCGGGTGTCGGAGGGAAGCTGGTGCTGGCAGCTGGGGGAAGGAAGGCCTACTCTTGCACGAATTTTCATGCATCAGGCCTCTAGTCCTATGTAATAAAAGCATAATATGCAAATTGTCCTCTCGGGTGGTCTTTTGACCGGGAGTTCGACCGCTCACTATGATGTGCGCTGACCACCAGGGGATGGTGTGGAACATGGCGAGCATCGGCGACTCGGCGCTGGCACTGGCAGCGGGCAGCAGTGGAGGCACTGCCGGCCCTGATGGGCCCTCAGTGAGAGTGGGACCAAGGTGGGATGGTGGAGCAGGTGAGGGGGCAGCGCCAGGCCAAGGTGGGGTGCCAGGCAGGGCTACAGGGCTGCAAGGCTGGGGGTGTGAGCTGGGCCCGATTTCCGCAGGCCACCCCAAGGGACCCCACCCATGCATGAATTCGTGCGCTGGGCCTCTAGTTGATCTATAAACCAGGAGGTCCCAGTTCAATTCCCAGTCAGGGCACATGCCTGGGTTGCAGGCTCGATTCCCAGTGGGGAGCATGCAGGAGGCAGCCAATCAATGATTCTCATCATTGATGTTTCTGTCTCTCTCTCCCTGAAATCAATAAAAATATAACATTTTTAAAAAGGTAAATGAGAAGGAAAAGTTCACCTTGACCAGATCCTGATGCCTTGTTGGCCACCTTCTGACCTGGTGGAGGTTGGCACAGCCAGTTATCCGCCTACGCGGCTTTGATCTTCTCCAGCAGCCTCGTCCCTGGAGGGTCCCAGGGATGGAAGTAAATCACATCCTGATTCCTTACTTCTGGCCTAGACCTGCGTCATCCTCCGACTGGTCACAGAGACTTGTCGGGCTGTCCACACACAGCTGCACACATCTGGGAGATTCTGGATCCTGGATCCTGGCGACACTGTGTCACGTGCTTTGTTTCTCTGCTTCTCAATTTTTCCCGTGATGGAAGGGGGAGTGAGATAGGACCCATGTCACAGGCCCATCTTGAGAAACCGTTTAAACCAAGACTTTCTGGAATCTTGATGGAATAGCAGGGTAAAACAAAGGGAAGGGTGAGTTGCTTCAGCCATACCTCCAGGCACATGGGAATTGGCTTTGGAGAGCCTTCCTGAGCCCCATCGCCAGCAAGTTGTCCAGATGCACAAACACCATTCAAAGCTGACAGCTACCAATCTGACTATTGTCCTCCACCCCCCGCCCCATCCCTCCCTACCCCCATGCCAATGTGAGGGTGCTTATTTAATAACCCGGGATGCCCTGTCCGCCCCACACTCGGAGCTCAGTGCCTTTACCTCGGCTGCCACTGCAAGCTGATTTTTAATCATCTTTTGGGACAGTCGCCGTTTGGAATGCTGGAAAGGAAATGCTCTCCCCAGCTGGGCTGGGGCCAAGCTGCTGGAGAACAATGCCCACCTCTGAGTCCATTGTGTTTATCTCTCGGCTGGAACGCTAGTTCTCAGACAGGAGGCCTGCAAACCAAGAAGACCAAAAAGGAGTGGAGCCTGGTGCCTTGTCAGCACTTCTGTGGCTGCGGGGCTGACGTGAGTCACATGCTGACCCCTTTTTAAACTCTAAAAACTTTGCTCCTTGGAGTACTTTGTTGAACAAGGCAACTGGGGTCTTTTATTATTTTTCTAATCAACACCATTATGATTATTTTCCCTTTAATTACAGCAGCTGCCCTGTGGTAGGCACTGTGTTTTCCATGCCTCACTTCATTCAAGTCTTGCAGCTGTGTGAGGCAGGTACATTCACCGTTCCCATTTTACAGATGAGAAGACTGAGGCTCAGAGCCGTTAAGCCCATTTCTGCTGCCTGGAGTTGCAAGTGGCCAGGAGGTAGTGCTGACTCCAGACAGTCTGACTCCAGAGCCTGCCCTTTAGCCACAACCTCTTCCTCCCTCCTTGGAATCAGGTGTATGTTCAGTTCTATGGGCCTGGAAATAGGAACTGGGAAAACACCCAAACACTCCAAGCTTCGGGCTTGTAAATTTTACCCACTTCATCTCAGCAACCTGCGCTAACCTACTTCTGAGTAACAGAGGACTGTGCAGGGTCAAGGTGTCACATTCTCCCATCGCAGTGAGGGCCAGGGGCTCGGCAGACAGAGGCACAGACAGATGTCTGTTTCTCGGGCGGGCTGGCTGAGCTCCTGGGCCGCCGGGTTCTTGCATGTGCTCTCACCAGCTCCACTGGATGTTTCAGGAAGGAGAGGGCTCATTCATGCCTCATCTGGAAAAGAAGAGTCTGGGGTGCTGCAAAGAGGGAAGGGGTGAGAAATGGGGCAGGATGGGAGCAAGGGACTCCAGACATAAGCTTCTCCTGCCTCTGCTTTTTATCATGTTCCACTGTCTTGACCCTTGGCCTGCAAGCCTTTCCCCTTTACTGCCTCTGTAACCCTCCTCTCTAGCATTTTTAAAGCCACAAAGCTAACAAGCCAGGATTTTAAAGTAGCCCCAGACCAAGTGTGATGAGTTAAACTTTATCCCCAAAGATATGTCCAAGACCTAACAGCCAGTGACCTCATGTGGAAATAGGGTCTTTGCAGATTTAAGTGAAGGATCTCAAGGATGAACCCTAAAATCAATGATAATGTCCTTATAAAGGAGAGGGGAGGAAGATGAGACAGACACACAGAGAGGAAGGCCATATGAAGACAGAGAGACACCCTGACATTGTACCACCACAAGCCAAGGAACGCCGGGAGCCATCAGGGGGTGCACGGCTGTGTGGGACACCTTGACTTTGAACCTCTCGCCTCTAGAACTGTGAGAGATGAGGTTCCTGTTGTTATTAGCCAGCCCATTTGTGGTGGTTTTATGGCAGCCCAGGGACACGAACCCACCAAGGCAAGACGTCCTCTCCTCCCCTAGGTCCCTGGGAGGGATCTGAGGAGCAGTGTAGCCTCCTTGGCACAATGTCTCGGTTGGGAATTTCAGGCTGACCAAGGTGCCAAGCTTTGCCCACAGTCAGCCCCTGGGGCTATCACCTGCCTGGCTCCTGGACTTGGAGGACAGGTGGCTCATGGCTGGGAAGTAATGCTTGTACCAGCTGGCCACGGTCAGAACCGCTCTGGAAAACAACTCCCTCTCTCACATCCCCTCACCCCCCACACCAGGCACAGTGTACCCTGGCTGGATAGGAGAGGACCGGACAAAAGGAGGGTTAAGTTGGTCCCTATAGTACAGTAACAGAAATTCTTAAAACTCAAAAAGAAAGAGGTATGGGTCTTTCCTCTTGAGAGGTGGCAGGATCTAGAAGCGGGGCGTGTCCCTCAACCCTGGTGGAAAAGAGAATAACATGGAAAATGCTTTTTCTCTTGGTTCCTCTAGCAGCTGCAATAAAGGATGTATGTGTTCCTTGTTCCTTTGAGAAATGTGAGCTTTAAGGACAGCTGCAGTTTACATCAAGCATGTCAAACTTGTGGCCCACGGGCCGCATTCCTCATTTACAGTATTTGGCCCGGGTTAGCCTTTGAGTTTGACATGCTTGGTTTACATAGTACTAACAACTCCCCTTGGAGTTCAAGCAGGAACAGCCAGTATTTGTCAGCATTCTTTTTAAAAATATATATATATTATTGATTTTTTATAGAGAGGAAGGGAGAGGGATAGAGAGTTAGAAACATCAATGAGAGAGAAACATCGATCAGCTGCCTCCTACACACCCTACACACCCTCTACTGGGGATGTGCCCGCAACCAAGGTACATGCCCTTGACCGTAATCGAACCTGGGACTCTTCAGTCCACAGGCCGACGCTCTAGCCACTGAGCCAAACCGGTTAGGGCTGCTAGCAGTCTACTAACAAAACATGTTATGGTCCCGGCGTTTAATTAGCCTTCTTACAGAAATCCCGGGCAACCCTATGAGTCTCCCTATCTTCTAGATGAGGCTACTTGCCTAAGGTCACCCCGCTAACAAATGATGGAGCCGAACCTCCAACTCCGGCCAGGTTTCGCTCCCCTCTCACCTCACCTAGGATCTTCCCTTTTGTCACCAACTTGTTGGGGACTTCAAGGGGACCCTTTTCCTACATCTCACATTCCTGCTAGGAACCTGGACACCTGAGGCCTCAGCCCTTCCCACGCCTGACTTGGACTTTCAGGGCCGCATGGGGCTGATTTGGCAAAAACTGGGCTCTGGATTTTGCTTTAGTTGTTTTCTTTCCCACTTCATTGTTTCCCTAGGATGTCTGCCTTCCCAAAATAGCCTGGGGCATTCCAGGTAAACTCAACATCTGACCAACATCCCCATTCAGCATCAAGCCCTTTGCCTCTGTTTTCCTCCCTTCCTTTGATCCCTGTGGTTGGGGAGGGGCGGGAGTCTGGGACTGGCTCACTGTGGAGCCTGGAGGGAGAGGGAAATGGGAGGGGCTTGGCAAGCTCTCTTGGAAGCCAACCAACTCACCGCCAACTGTCTGCCCCATCACTAGAGGGCGCTATATCCCTGGCCTTAGGGAATGTTATGACCGGAGAAAAGAATTAGAGCCTTTGTTTTGATCAGAGAAAGGAAAAAAACCCTAAGGTGGATTCAGATACTTTTCTGATTTTTAGAGGCATCATAGTACAGTGGAGAAGCACTGGTTTTGAATTAAGACAGAGCTGGGCTGAGTCCCGGCCCTAGTGCCTACCAGCTGTAAGGCATAAGGCAGCTGTAAGTTGCATCAGCCCCTCACTTACCCCTCTGAGCCCTCATTTTCCCATCAGTAAAATGGGGATAACAGTGCCCACCGGGAACAATAAAGACTGGTGGATACAAAGCCTCTACTGGGCCCAGGTCCACGGTGGGCACTCCATCATTATATGTTGGCTTCCCACCTCCTTTCTAGAGTTCAGAAGAAACGATTGTTTATTTCTTCATTGCCTTTTTCAAATCCAGTTTTTATAGTGAGAACATTTAAGATCTATTCTCTTTGCAAATTTTAGGTATACAATACAGTGTTATCAACAATAGTCTATAATTCAGTGATGGCGAACCTATGACACGCGTGTCAGAGGTGACACGCGAACTCATTTTTTTGGTTGATTTTTCTTTGTGAAATGGCATTTAAATATATAAAATAAATATCAAAAATATGAGTCTTTGTTTTACTATGGTTGCAAATATCAAAAAATTTCTATATGTGACACGGCACCAGAGTTAAGTTAGGGTTTTTCCAAATGCTGACACGCCGAGCTCGAAAGGTTCGCCATCACTGGTCTATATGCTGTCCGTTAGATCCTCAGAACTTGCTCAGCTCAGAACTGATAATGTGTACCAGCACCTCCCCATTTCCCTCACTCCCCTGTTTTTATTGCCTCTTGATGTCATCATTACCCAAATATTGAGGCAGTCCTGGGGGCCAGTGTAGAGAAGTGAGAAAACGCATAGACATTCACCCTTATGTATGTACCCCTAACATAATTTCCTAAAACTATCCACTCCCACCTCCAGTACATTTTGAAAATGAAGTCTAAATATTGTTTAAGTTTAAATAGCTGCAGAGAGGGATACTTTCTGGCATATTGTAAGTATTGACATTTAAAACTGTCACATCACACTTTCCAATGTATCCGATGAACTATATAACATCTATGATTTGATACCCACTATGGTTCACTTAAAAATGTAAGAGCTCACTTAACATTTAGAAACGTTCCATCCTTTTATCTCCTTGAAGGTGTGTTACTATTCCTAGTTCCTCCACAGATTTTTATCCCGTATTATTTCTTATGTTTCAAAGTAATTTATTGATCACATTTTTTAAAATGGAAAAAGCCATTTTTAGCATTTAATGCTTTTCCTCTTTGCTCTCGCAGGCCTCTGCCTCAAGCGTTTGCATGCTTTGATGAGAGTAGGAGCGAGAACAAAGTCATTCAGTGACAATTGAGTGCAGCAGACCCTATGGCTATGGAATTGCCCAAGGACTTGACCTGTACGTTGGGTGTCCCCCCCCCCTTCTTTCGTGAAGTGGGGAGAGCCCTAGTGTGTAAATTCAGTCTTATTCCCGGGTAACTCCATTTTAGGAAAGAGGGCGATGGACGTGGAGGATCTGGAAAGTGGTTTCCTGATAACTATTTCTGTCCAGTCACCCTCTGGAATGCCCCGTGTGTTCCAATTAAAGGGCATTCTTCCTTCTCTACATTCTCATCCACTCCCAAGACAACGCACTATTTCTGCACTGTCCCATCGGGTAGTCACTGGCCACAAGTGGCTATTAAGCACTTGAAATGGGGCCAGTGCAAAGTGAGAGGTGCTGTGGGAATAAAATACACACTGGATTTCAAGGACTTATATGAACGAAAGAATGTAAACTTTCCCAGTAGATTAAGAAGTACAAGTTGGTAGTTACAAGAGTCACATGGGGATGCAAAGTACAGCATAGGGAAGAAATGTCAATAATATTGTAGTAACTACGTATGGTGCCCAGTGGGCACTAGACTTACCAGGGTGATCACTTTGTAAATTATATAAATGTCTAGCCTCTATGCTGTATGCCTGAAACTAATACATAATAATCTATAATAATAAAAGGGTAATATGCTAATTAGACTGGATGTCTTCCAGATGTCATTCCGGACATCCTTCCTGACGAAGGCAGGGCTGGAGGGAAGCCAGCCTGGGTCCTGGGTGCCAGAGGGAAGCCGGTGCTGGCAGCTGGGGGAAGGAAGGCCTACTCTTGCATGAATTTTCGTGAACTGGGCCTCTAGAATAAAATAATATTGAATATCAACTGTGATTGAAATGAATTAAATTAAACTAAAACCACTTTTGTTTGGAGCCTTTGCAACATGCAGTGTTCCTACCCCAACTTTGGCACCTTACTGTTTTGATAAGACCTTCTTGTCTTTTACCAACTTATTACTTGAAATGATAATGCAACTTGTCTGTTTGCTGTTTCAGGATGGTGACATATTTTCCTTGTGGTCTGTTCTTTTTTAAAAAAAAAAAAAGGTTTCATTTTTCCTCCTAAATAAATAAAAACAAGTAAACTATCCCACTAAAAATGTTTAATATTGATTACATGTAAAATTGATAATATTTTGTACATAGTAAGCTAAATAAAATGCATTATTACATATAAATTTACCATTTTTTGTTACTTTTTTAATGCGCTTGCTAGAAAACTTCCAACTGTATAAGTGATTTGCATTATGTTTCTATTGGACGGCGCTAATCTAGATGGCTGCTTAAACTATGTCACAGTTTCCTCATCTGTAAAATGAGGATGACGGTAATACCTTCCTCTTAGGCTTGCTATGAGGATAAAATGAGTTACTATCTGAAGGACAGAACAATGCCTGGCATATAGCAAGTCCTTCTTAGTGTCTGTGAAATAAGTAAATGATTCTTACCATATTTAACACCTAAACCCCTCATATTAGCCCAATCTCCTGCAACACTGAATTTGAGGCAAAGCCCAGGGGCTTACGTTTTATTGGAAGATGTACTACCAGGGAAGCAGGACTGAGGGAAAGGGGCAATGAAGCAGGGAGGGAGGGAGGGAGGGAGGGAAGGAAGGAAGGAAGGAAGGAAGGAAGGAAGGAAGGAAGGAAGGAAGGAAGGGAGGGAGGGAGGAAGGGAGGGAGCGGGGAGGGAGGAAACATAAGGTAGGGTGTTGTGGAACTGGCTACAGCTTCTCAAGAAAATGTGTAGCTGGTTGGCTGACCATGTAAGCCATCCAGTGAGGCCATATGGAACCACCACATCTTGAAAGAGTTGTTGGAGGGCAGAAGGCGAACTATTTATCTTCCAGTTCCTTCCTATCACCTGTCTTACATTAATTAACATTGGCCCTTTTGCATTTTCTGGTTATGTCACTGACCCCCCCCTCCCCCCGCCCCCCACCCCGGACAGCAGTGGGGAAGTTGGAGGCTGCAGGAGCCCAGGGGGGCTGGACCTGGGCTCCGGAGTCACTGAGCCCCTGGCATGCCAGGTGTCATGGAAATCTTGATGAAGCCTGACTCTTATCCCTGGAGGGTCGGTCATCAGTGTCAGGAGATTAAGCAACAGCAGTGGCCGTGAAGCTTTGTGACTGTGGGGAGGTCATCCTATGGTTGGGGTGGGTCCACCCAGGCATCAGGGCCAAGGCCAAGCCCAGGGCAGATGGAGCCTCATGGAACCAGGGAGGGAGGTACCCCATGGAGCCCTGGTGCACCCTCCTCTGAAATCCTTGGATGTCTCACAAGCATCTCAAGTTTAGCCTGTCTGAGACTAAACTCTTGATTTCCATCTCCAAATCTACCCCCTGATCCCTGACCCTAGACCCTCCATGTCTTATCTTCTATAGCTCAGTAAATTCACCTACTTGCTCCAGCCAGAAACCTGAGCTCCCTTCTCCCCGGCCCCACATGCCTCCATCAGCAAGTCCCGTCGACTCTACCTCCAAATCCTATCTCAAAGTCATCCACATTTTGTCATGTCCACCCGATGGTTAGATCTCTAGCTCTCTCCCTGGACGAAGATGGTCTTCCTGCTTCCTTTCTTCTCTCCAACTCCATACAATAGCCAGAGTAATCTTTGCTGCTTTAAAACCTTGCCATGGCTTTCCAGGGCATTTAGAATTGAACCCAAACTCCTTCCTTTTATCTACAAGGCCCTCCACAACCTTACTCTCACCTGTTGCTCTAGCTCACCTCAAGACACTCCTTCCTTGCTCCCTATTGGCCAGCCGGTTCTTTCTTGACACATACCCAGTGCTTTCTTGTTTTAGGGCACACATGGGCAGAATGCTGCCTGCATCTATTTTGTAAATAAAATTTTATTGGAACACAGGCAATACAGAGATTTATGAGGCATGCACCTCACATATTTACCATCTGGCCCTTTATAGGAAAAGTTCACGGCCCCTATTCTAGGGCCTTTGACCTTGCCCCAGGCTCTTTCCCCCTCACTTAACCCAGTGGTTCCGTGACTTTCATCTCAAACTGAGCTTCCTTGGCAGCCATGTTTTAATAGAAGCTTTTCCCCCCACATTCCCCCACACACCCCTTTATTCTCCACCACACCACTTTCACAATTTGATATTACATATTTATTCCTGTACCTACTTATTGTCTGTTTCCTCTCTTATGATGTTAAGCTCCACGAGGACAAGGGCCAGGGCTGATTTGTTCGTATTGTACCCAAGCACCTCCCCGAGTCTTCTTTTGCTAGTGAACTACTGGGATAGACTTGACCCCTTTGTAGTGATTCTCCCCCTCCTCACCACCACTGTAGCCTGTACACCAACCCAGTGATTCTGCTCTTGCTGTGAACCCCTTGGGGATGGGTGATGCTTCCAGAGAACAGTCCAGCATTGAGCCTGAACGATGGTGTTGGAGTTCTTACAAGTCTCACCCACTGGGGAGTTGTGGCCGCACCTCACTATGTATTTGACTCTTTTTTAACAAGTCTACAATTTCCACACACACCAGAAAATACAAAATGAGCACAGGAAAGCATGCATTTACCTTTCTATTAAAACAGCCCAAGAGCCCAGCTGGTGTGGCTCTGTTGGTTGAGCATTGTCCCATGCACCAGCAGGTTGCTGGTTGGCTTCCTGGTCAGGGCACATGCCTGGGTTGCGGGCTTGACCTCCAGTAGGGGGCATGCAGTCGGCAGCCGATGTTTCTATCTCTCTCTCCCTCTCCCTTTCTCAATTAAAAAAGTATTTTAAAAATTTAACAACAACAACCAAACTAAAACCAGCCCAAGAGTTGCTCTGTTGGGAGCACCAGAGGGCTGAGGGAGAAGTCCTCAGCTAGGGCACTTGCAGTTGCCTCCTCCACAGCCACCAGGGGGCTGTGCCATCTTCCAGGGTCCTGATTCCTTTCTAACTTCCCCAAAGTAGAAGTCAGGCTCCATGAGCTGGGAAACCAGGTGAGCAGCCCAGCTCAGGGGGATGAAGGAGGCAGGCCCGGCATCCCTCCTGGGGACAGACTGAGCATGGGCAGAAAAGCCTGTGGATACATCAACAGGTCAGACTGAGACACAACCAAGCACAACTGCCTTCAGACACCCACAGGCAGTCATCGGTGGAGGGGTTAGAGCAGGAAGTGGCTCAGAAGGCCACTCCCTCTGCTTTACAGCTGAGAACACCGAGATCTAGAGAAGGGAGCTGGCTAGCTGATTAAAATTAGAACCAACTAGAGCTCAGGTCTCCCCATTCTCTCATTATCTCCCTCTAGGCTGGATCTTCTAGGCTGTTCAGTGCTTCCAGGTTGTTTTTCTGGGCAGCAGCTAGAATGATGGACACAGGTAGGATTTCTCTGGAAAGTTTTCATGGGGAAGGCTTTAGAGAGCACTGGACTTAACCTCAGACAGAATTCTGGCCACTCAATAGTTGTGAGGCCAAGGCTAAGGGCCCAAGTCTCTTTGAGCCTCAGTTTCATGTCCATAAATTGGAACAAGAGTCCTGAATTGCTGGCAGTTTTGAGGATTAAACGAAGTAACACATGAGGCGTGCCTAGCAAGTACCAGGCCCAGAGTAGACATGTGGCCGTTCAATGGATAGTAGTTGAATTTTGAGCAGCCAACTTGCCAGAGGAGAGGGCAGAGGCAGGAGAGCAAATATCCATGGGTTAAAATATCCTCTATAATAATTACAGATACGTTCCCAGAAAGAAGAATCTGCAATAAATGCTCCTGTCCCAGACCCTCAATCCTAACCTCCCAGAAGGCAAATGCACTTTATGAGTCTGGGCCACCTTTGGTAAACAAAAGAATTACCTCCTGAAAGGACAGAGCTGGGCTCAGGTGCTGGGAGGGTGGTGGCATCTCCTCTCCAGGTCTTCCGAGAAATCAGGATGTGTTCTCATAACATTTCACCTCCTGGGATCCAGGCTTCAGTATTTCTAGACCCCACTCTTATCTTTGGATGTGTCCTTAGAAAAGGCATCCCAACCTCTCTAAGCTACCATATAATTATAAGGTGGAGCAATGCTATTATTAATAATGTGTCCTTTTTTTTTTTTACTTTCCTGGAAGGCCTAAAACAAACGTGTCTACACAAAATGTCACTATTGCCTTACTGGACCACTGGCTGCCTAGCCGGGGGTAGAGAGGGGTGGGTTAGAGTATAGCAGTGGATGTCAAGGTCATGGGTTTGGTCCTGTTTATGCACATTATATTCCTTCCCCTTCCCTAGCCAGGTGACCATCTGGGAATAAGGCAAGAGGGACCTGTATAAATCCATTAGCCATTTTCGGTCATTAAGGTCCTCTGTGAGATAAAAGGACACCACCTGTTTTAAGGTGGGGCATTTATTCCGAGGCCTTTGAGATCTCAGGGTATCTTGCTCTCGTTAGCTCTGGCCTGCCTAACTGCTTTGAAAACTTGTGGGTGCTCAGCAGGGTCTCTGCAGAGGGGAGGGGGCAATGCTCCCTCCAGAGAAGTCCCACTTTTAGCTCTTTGCATGTTGGTCATTTCTGTAAGATGGCATTTGAACTAAAATTTCTACAGCGAGAAATTAGCGTGAAAACTGGCGCATGAGAGAGTTAATGGCCCACAGGCTCTGTTCTAGGTGATCTGAGTGTGTAACCTTGTGACATAGTACTCCTCCTTATAATCAACTGAGCAGGTGGTATTAGCCCCATTTCACTGATGAGGTTACCTAGGCTCTGAGAAATGAAGGGATCGACCCCAAGAGCTAAGGAAGGAGCCCCAGACTAGAAACGGAAGTCTGCTAACTGGAAGCTGTGCCTCAGACCCTGCAGAATAATGTATCGTGGTGCAAATAACATTCGAGCAGGAGATCTGGATTCAAGTTGGTCTCCTGCCTCTCCTACCCCGAGAGGCCCCTGACTAGACACTATGTGTTGTGAGCCTTGTTTTCCGCCCCCACAAGATGGGCCTGCGAATACCCCCAGGGAGAAGATGCACACAGCACAGCACACCCTAGTGGGGCTGTTGTGTGGAGTCTCGGGAAACAGGCCCGACGCCTTGCTGAGGACCCCTCGGCCCCCAGTTAGTCTGGTGGGCACTGCAGCCAGCAGACTCCCTGGTTCCCAAAGACCCAGGCTCCGGGTTGCTGAACTGCGAGGGCGGAGTCTCTGGGGGAAGGGACTGGGCCACAGCTGAGGCTCAGGATCAAAGCGAGCGCTCTGCTCTCCCCGGTGAGATGCACATCCCTTCACCCCGCAGCCCTCTTTAATTAGCTGGGAGCCTGGGAGAGGTACCTTTTTCGGGTACTTATCAGTGCTTCCTGATAAAGTAATTAATGGGTTTCTCTTCTCCACTGAGCATCCTGCAGCCCAGGGAAGGCTGTGCTTGGAAGGACGGTGCTAATTAGTTCCTGTGTGATTATCTGGTTGAAGCAACTGCTCCAAGTCTCTGCAAATCATCCTCAGCCCTGCTCTCCCCTCGGGGAGAGGCCAGCTCCCTGTTCATTCCTTTGCTGGGTGCCAGCTCTGCCCACAAAGTTCAGCCTCTTCCGCAGACAGCCTCTCTCCCTCTTATTGTCTGCCTCTGCAGGTGGCACCCTGGCACCCAGGGCCCTGCCTTGAGCCAGTGAACCTCCCTGAAATCTTCCTGGAAACACTTTGAAGCAAGTCTGGACTTCCCAAGCCTGCCTCGATGAAAAGGGCAAGGGCCACAGAGTGCTATGGCGAGAGCACACAACGGGGGCCAGAGAACTGACTCTAGACTGAGCTGTGTGACTTGGGGTAAATTAGGCTTTCTCTCCTTGTCTCAGACTCTTTAGCTGTAAAAAAAAAAAAAAAAAAAAAAAAGAAGTTAGTCTTCATCAGGGATGGCACATGTGTGGTTTTGCCAACTGTGAGGAATCAGTCACAGCTCTGCACCGCGTCAAAGAATAATGAAGCCACAGCCAACCTCAGTGGGAACTCCGAGTTGAAGAGGTTGATCAGCGCCATCTGTCATGTTCCGTGCAGGTGCCATGTTTCCTAACAGCGGCACTGTTGGCTTCTGGGTGAGAGCAGTTCTTACTGTGTTTAACTGTGCTGTGGCTCTCAGGATGTTCAGCATCCTTAGCCAACATTCACTACATGGCAAACAAACACTCCACACATTCCCAAACATCCCCGGGGGCTATGCCATCCCTGGCTGAGAACCACAGGTAGGGGGATGAAAGTATGATTCGGGATTCTTTTGGCTGCAAATGACAAAGATTATATTTAAATTAGCTTAGCTAAAATGGATATCTATTCGTTTATGTGCTAGAGAAACCACGGGAGAAGCTTGGCTACCTTTCTCCATCCAACAAAGATAATGTCACCCCTTCAGGGGAATTTGCAACAGGGCAGGTTTTCCCATATGTTTGCCTCCTCCTAGTCCTTTCTTTTTAGAGGGAACTAATCAAACAGATGAACAGCACGGCTCTCCCAACTATGGAAAATAAGTGGGGGAGAGAGAGCCCTTTCCTCAGCCCTGGTATCTGGAATATTAGCGGGGATTTAAGTGCAGCCAATGGCAGGCGCCTGCCTGGGACTTGGAATCTAGAGACACCATGCAAAGTCTCAAGGGCCCATCAGGAATTATTCTTGGCAGCGGTGCTGCAGTTGAGGGGTGGGGGATTGCTAAGTGTTCAGGGCTGATGGGCTACAGCAGGGCAGCAGGGGGTCCTGTGGCAGTGGTGGCTGTGGCAATGGTGGGTGTGGCAGCAGTAGCTTGAGCTACTGGACTTAGCTGAGCTTTTGCCACTCTTGGTTCCTGGCTCTGCCCTATTCTTTAGCCTTTCTGTTGATTCTGTGAGTGACCCAGTTCCCTTCCAATGAATGTTAACCAGAGTTGGGTTCTATTGCTTGCAACCAAAACTCTCATGAATGCAGTTGGAGTGGGGGTCAAGGCAGGATGGAAAACCAGAAAGCAAGCAGGATGCTCCAAGTTCTGAGGGGGCTTAGGAGAGGCAGATTGGAATCAAAGCCAACAGGACCCAAAGGCCACCAAGGCAATTTTCCCAGATGGTTAATGTGCAGTGATCCTGTTAAAGACTGGAAGTTCATTCCTACAGGCACAGACTCACTTATATTTAAGGCTTGGCTTTTTGAAGCTAGTTCTTAGCACCTCATCTCATGACTTACCTCTTTGCTAGATTCAAGTCCCAAGAGCAAACAGTGGCAGATGGGACGAGTCTTCATTGTACTCACCACCCATGATGTCCTTTTCTTTGCCACGTAGGGCTAGATAGACAGGTGGCTTCACACTTGCCATTGCCAGTTCTAGAAAACACCAAGTGACTGAACTTAAAGAAGCAACCACATCAATCCCTGGTCTTTCCCTCCTCCCCAATCAACATAGACACAGCAAAAGAAGGGCTAGGTTTGCTCCCATGGGATCTATGGGTAGGGAGAGTTCTCTTTGCAGTGGAGGTGATTATTATACCTCCAGCAGGAAATGGCAAAATGTAAAATTCTAAAGAAGCTGTAGCAGGAACAATAAGAGCATCCTCTGTTGGAGTTGCAAAGAGAAGAGACCTGGATGTTAAAACGGTTGTTATCCTGTGAGGTCCTCTGCTTCATTGTTGGATATCAGCTATAACTCCTCTTTGAGTTACCTGTTAATTGTTCACACACACACACACACACACACACACACACACGCACACACACCTCACAAGCGCCTGGAGGGTCAAGGCCCTGTGGCAGAGATTGGAGGCTAAGACCATAAACTCTGGACTCTAGAACAAGTTTCCTTGGGTTCAAATTCCAGCTCTGGTCATAAACTGTGTATATTTGGGCAAGTTATTAAAGAACTGTGCCTCAATTTCTTCCCCTAGAATGATGAAAATAGTGATAGCTACCTCATAAGACTACTATGAAGATCAAATATGCTCCGATTAGAGCCTGGCATCAATACATGTCCATATCTTAGTTCCTCTGTGTGGCATCTGGCTTGTTGAGTAAATGATCCAATTCTCCAGGAAGTTAGGATAAGCAAAGTCATCACAGTCTGGGTGTGCCCAAGGTTAATGTTTGTTCCTTAAAACCAAAGGGATAGACAGCTCAATGGCCTCTGTAGCTGAAGCCCATCTCCTCAGAAATGCTTTGATAGACCCATGCACACACATGGACACACATGCACAGACACACGGGAGGCTAACCTCAGGCAGCCTGCTATAGTCATCAAGTACCTTCCTTACCACTCCAGCGACTCCTAGCCACCTTTGACCTACCTTTCCAGAAATGGGATTCTTTTAGTAATTTTTTCTAGTCCATACACCATGTCTATACCCCCAGTGCACAAAATCAAGGTCCTCCTTAGAAGAGGGAGAGCAGTCACTTGGTATAAACCAATGTTCTTAAACTCCTCCTACCCATAAGTCTCCTATGTTTTTTTCTTCTCAATCCTTGTAACACAGAATTCAGAAACTCAAGAGCTGTTGACTCCTTGGCAGGTGTGGGAGCATACAGCATGGCCTTGTTCCCATGCTCTCTCCTAGGGCCAGAAGAAGACCTTTAGTGGCATTAGTAGTAATGCTACCACTACTTACAACATGCTTAATACTGTACTATATGCTTTTTGTATATTAATTCTTTTTTATCCTCTTAACAATCTTAGAAAATAAGTACTATAACCATCCCATTTTACACAGAGAGAAACTGACTCACAAAGAAGTGGTAACTTGCCCGAGGTCATGTGGTTAATAAGAGGCCACTAGTCTGACTCCAAATGCTGAAACATTAACTGCAGGGTGCTTCACTCTAAGCACAGAAAAGCTTATAGCGCACACACACACACACACACACACACACACACACACACACACGTAGTTCAAAAATAAAACTAGGACTAAATCATAGAAGAATGTGAGAGGTGCAGCAGAGTTCTGATTGTTTCCCCTGATGACTACTTTACTGCTTAAAAAATATCTTTCCAAAAATATATTTTCTCTCCTGCTTGGCTGGTGCCCTAAGCAAGGGTTGCTCAGCCTAGCAGATCATCTAAGCATTGCTTTCTCCTCCCTCTGGCCAGAACAGCCTCTACCTGAAAAGTTCAAGGTTGGTCAAGCCTAGGAGAGGTTGCTGCCTCTTGGGAGGCAAGCAAGGTGCTTCTTGGCTGGAATGGGAGTAGCTTTGGCCCCAATCTGTAAATAGGAGGACAATTGACCAGAGGACAAGCTGGTGTGAATTGAATAGCATGCCCCTTGGGAGGTGAAGGAGGCGACCCAGTGTGTTCGTGCATGCATGTTGGGGGAGGGGGATGCCTTAGAGCTCCTTCCTGGTTTCCTTGACCCACTGACTCTTCAGTCACTGGGTTGATTCCTGGTCTCCCTTTCACTCTTAGGACTAGGCTGTGGTGTGTTCTTGGTCAATAGTTGTGACCAAGAGAATGTTTCCCCCTCAAAGCCCACTTTTCATTTCAGTCATCGCTACAACATAATACAAACAGAGGCTCAGCCTCTTTAGCCTCCAATCTACTGACTTTCCTTCATCCAACAGGCAACATGGACTTAGCAAGTCCCTATTCCAGGGCCGATAGGAGATTAAAAAGGGGAATCAAGCTCATAGCTCCTGTCCCCAGGTGCTCAAAGCCAGGTGGGAACTATATGTTTCATTTTCTTACTCTTTCTCCCTTCACCCCTGTCCCCCACCACACTGTAGGGCATGGGCAGTGTTTTATCTCTGAATCTCCCCTCATTCAACCTCACAATGGCCCCATCTTCCAGCCCAAAGCCTTGCATCCCATGGACTCTCCGTAGGCAGGGGCTGGGAGGGGGGAACCTGGAAGCTTACCTAATCCAGTTCTTCTGAAAGGGGCAATTCAGCCTCCAGGAATGTTCTGGAAAAGTGTGGGCCGCTCCCGTTTGCTGGTCAGGGCCACAAATGCTAGGTGTCCTGCCATGCATGGGCCAGTCCTGTACAAACACCTGTTCTCTAACCCACCTGTCTTTCCAGTGTTTCTCCAGACATTCATGTACTGAACACCTCAGGTGTCTGAGCTTGGAACCTCTAATTCCATATTTTATGTAAAAGCAAAGTATTTTTGTGTGGTTTTAATATACATTGAATATTCCAGAAATACAACTGCTGTGAACATGGAGGGGAACTTGTGCGGATTTCGATCAGTACTCTAAGAGTTGTTCATTGCTTCGGAAAATCACATCGCCAATGGCAACTCTGCTCCTGGTGTTAGAGTCACCAAGAAGACAACACACGGCTATCAGTCTGCATGTGTAGCTGCTGTCTCACAGTGATTCCACATAGAGATCCAGACATCTCTCAGTGTGTCTTTTAGTGTAATGGTGGTTGGCAATCACATATTGAATTGTGTGCATCTGTGTGTGTATACACATATATATGTATATGTATATATAACATTGTTTTATTTCTCCTTTTGTGTTATAATTAAAGCATTAAATTGAAATTTTGAAATTACATATTTAGATAGTTTATATTTTCATGAATTTTATTTTAGGATAATATATGGGGTGCTATAAACTATTTGCTACAAAAGAAGGTGTGGGGTCTGATGAAGCTAAGGATCCTGGAGCTAGTTTGTCCTTTCAGCTTTGTCTCAGCTGTCCCTGAAGGATGCAAGCTATGGAAATTTTAAACTTTCAAGACAAAGAGTCTCTACTATCCCTCATGGCAACCCATTTATTACATCACTACTGTTGCGAGTCTCTGTGCTGTGAGTCATCGTTCAGTCTCCAGCACAAATGATGGTGTGCTCAGGACCATGTTGAATCTCGGTCTCTTCTAAATTACTTTTCTTGCCTTGGGAAGGACCTTGGGGCAGTGGGAAGGGTGGGTGAAGGGAATCTAGCTCCAGCCAGCAGAATGGAGAAGGAATGGGGCGGGCTGCACAAACAGCAAACTTTAAAGATGGATTGTAGGCAAATGGCTCTGGGCCTCATCCACAAGATAGGGGTCTGGGTGGGGTTCACCCAGTGCTGGCTATCTGTAGCTGGTTCTTTGGTTCTGCGTGTGGTTCAGAATAGGCACAGCTGTTAAAGAGCAAGTGCTTTAAAGTCAGAATCTGGGCTCCAAATCCTGGCTCCTCCATTTAATAGCTGAGTGACCTCTAGCAAGTGCCTTAACCTCTCTGTGCACATTGAATTAGACAGGGCATGCAAGTGTTCCTGGCACCTACCAAACGTGAATTATTACTGTGGCCCTGCCCACCACTGGGGACTTGCAACTTGCCTGGCCAAGGTACTTCTGTTATAATGTCTGCTGTGATGAAGCATGAGAGGTGCCCACACCAACACACAGCAGCGTTCACAACACAGGTAGCTTGCACTCACCCTACACCAAGTGGCCTACTCTGATATTTCTGATCCAAACAGCCAGCCCTGAACCAAAGCTAAAACCTTCTTACTCTCCAGGCCACCGAAGCCCAACCAACATTGAGATAAATCACCAGCTTTAACATTAAAAAGGGAGCTATGGTGAAGGCATTATTCTATTGAAATAATAGGTTGATATGGGTTCATTGTTCATTTCTTTGACAAACAATTTTCTATGCCTATGATGAGCTTAGAGCCGTGCTCGGGTGTCCAGTGGTGAGAAAAACAGGCATCTACCACGTACAAAGCAGAGCGGTTGCTGCATCTGTTTTGCTGTTTGAGGAATCTGGAGCTTAACAATAGTATCTACATTATATGGATCAGGAAACTGATGGTGGCTTAAGGTCAACCATTCCACTTGCAAGGGACAGAAAAGAAACTCATACCCAGGTCAGCCCAGCACTGTTCTATCCCACACTGTCTTCCCACCACCACGTTGGGTGGTTTGAATGGAACTTAAGCTCCTGACTATGTTAATAAAAATACACGCTATTCCTGAATCAGATGGAGAGTGGTTAACTCTGGGTTTCCTGATCACACTAAATGTTGTTGGAATGGTGGGATGGATGGGATGTCATGCCTCTACCCCCCTCCCTTGCCCAGGTTGGTTTCGTGGATATCAGGAGGTGAGAAGCCAGGACGAAGTCCAAGGCTGTGGCACTTTCAGGAAGCAGGTAGATCCAGCAGCCATGTAGACCTTCAGAGAGGGGCTTCTGCTGTATCAGTAGCCTCATCTATACAACAGGCTTGACACCTTCTCTGCCTGAGGGCAGGGGGCTGGCTGGACGGCCACCTGTGGTCCCATCTCCCTCTCAGAACCTCTATTAGAGCCTGTGACTCAGAGCTTCTTCATGGCTGAGGTGCTAATTAGTTCACATGCTGTTTTCCTAGATGTGAGCTAGGAAGGGCTAGCTCTGCAGGCAGCAGTCCATTCCAGAGTATTCCCTAGGGTTCTCCATGATCTTGGGGCAGGGCATGGGGGAGGGGTAGTGAGGAAGAGACAAGTGGTGGAAAATTCAAGCAAGGAGTGGAAATTATTATTCTATTGTCTACTCAAGCTGCACACAGCAGACAACTTTGGGGGGGAAAAAGTTCTAGGGATTTTTTTCCCCTACTAATCTGTGATCAAGTGTCGTCTGTCTGTTCTTAATGAGAGTATAGTACAAGTCCTGGTAGTTCAATCTTTCCAGGGTCACAGAGGATAAATACGAAGACATAGTTACCTCTGACCAAGTCCTCAGAAGTCTCCAAGCCCTTGTACACTACCCTTTGTTCCCATGCCTTCTTCCCTTACTGCAGTGGTTCTCAGCCTTGGCTGCACATTAGAATCACCTGGGAATCTTTTTAAAATCCTGATTTCTGGGCCTCATCCTCCGGAAATTCTGTTTCTTTGTTATGGGTTGGGGCCACAACATTAGTAACAAAGAAACAGAATTTCTGGAGGATGAGGCCCAAAAATCAGGATTTTAAAAAGATTCCCAGGTGATTCTAATGTGCAGCCAAGGTTGAGAACCACTGCCTTACTGGGACCAAGAAGGGGTTAAAGGTAATGTAGTGCCTAGAAGACTGATAGAAAGGTGCATGTGTGTGTGTTGGGAGGGGCTTGCAGAGTGAACAGGGTCTGGAGCACATTTCATCTGACAAATTGGGGTCTTCCCTAGAATGAACATGCCTGTCCCGGAGCTGGCCTGGCTTGCTCCCTGGGAGAAGAGGGCTGAGGCACACAGGGCTTTATTAATAGCCCAAACATCCCAGGGCCCTGTTTCCCTAAGCCATTTCCATTTGTGGTTCCAATGGGGTTTTGTTTTTGGTTCTCATGAGTTATTTTCTGCCCTCTGCCCTTCTTTAGCGGGTCAGCTGGGGGAGCTGAGCAAGGGGCCTGGCCAGTGGCAAGAGGTCCTGTCCTCCAAGAAGAGAGAAAGGCCCAGGGGTGGGGGTAGGGCCCTTCCCTACAAAGCCTCCAAGTGTTTTATGGGGGCTCCAGGATTATTGCTGAAGAGAACTGGGACTGTTTGGAGCAAACTAGGCATTAAAAAAAATCTAAGTGGGGGTGTGGGAGGTGCTTGTGAGCACTGCCAAGGCCTAAGGCTCACCCCTAAGGGTAGGGATAAATGCGTTCCCTCTGTGCACTTGGATGGAGCGCTCCCAAGATGGCAGCCCAGAATTCCCCAAATAGGCTCCAGGCTGCACATGCAAGCTCAGCTCCACCTTGTTCCCATCCTTCTTCCTGCTGGGAGCCAAGGTTTGCAATATTAACAAGAGACTCCAACTCCATTATACTGGTTCATACACAGCATTGCAATGGACACCGGGCCAATTTACATCATTTTTGTTAAGAGAGAGCGTCATGTGTCTCATAGCTGTCAGGATTTGAAGAGGGGGTGCCATTCATCATGCCTGTTCCTTACGGCCTTCAGGGACATTGGACAGGTGGATGTTTATCAAGTATTTCCTGCTTGGGAAGAAAGAGGAATGCAGCTGAGTGCAGGACAACCGGGGGGGGGGGGGGGGGGGGGGGAGATGTCTTCAGGGAGTAGGGGATGGGGCATGAGGTTTAGAAGAGTCAGCCCTAGATTTGCAAAATCGGGGATGATTGATTCGCTATGGGCAGAAGCGTGAAGCTGTGAAAGTAGACGACCTGTTTGAGAAACAGACTATTGGAACTGAAAATATGCTATGGATGAAGGCCTGGAGTAGATCACGCTGAGGAGTGACAGAAGGAGGAAAATCACGCTTAAGTCAACTTGCTGTTGTTTAAACTAGTCAGGTGCCTTGAATGGAAGAAAGGAGGGAAGAAAGGAAGGAAAGAAATCAAAATGGTGAGGAAAGGAATCCTCCAGTACCCATTCTGTGCCACACACTTTGAGTACATGGCCATGCTGACTTCTCCCTACAACTCTACAAAAGGGAGATGATTATTCTCATGTTACTGATGAAGGTCCAACAATTCAGTCAGGTGCCCAAATGTACACAAACGAGCAGTTAATGGTGGAGATCAAATGCGATCCCAGTGGATTCAACCCCACTTCCTTTTCACCATATTCCCTATCAGAGGAAAATCAAGGACAGTTGGTCAGAGAGCAAGGGCAGAGAGAATTGGTAGCTCACAGGGGCAGCAAGAGCAAACCTAGGTTTGTTCAAGATTGGGGAGACCTGAGCATTTCTTTAGACAATGTGGATGAAACCCCAAGACAGGAAGCAATGAAAGATTCTGGGCAGGATGTTATGGGTGAGGAGAAATGATCTCCTTAGGTAATATGGGGATATAAAAGAGAGCAGCCTGGAGGGAAGAGAGGGGCTCAGGGAAGTCTTCAGAGATTTAAGATGAATGGAAAATAAGCGTTCACTGAATAAGACAGGGAATAGCATTTCAGGTAGGGAGAGTCACATGCACAAAGGTATGAAAAGCCTGAAATGAATGATCTGTGTGTCAATTAAGATTGTGTTTGGCAGGGGGTAGCAGAAAACCCTAACCCAGTGGCTTAAACAAGTAAGGGGTTCACTTTTCTCATATAACTGGAGGACCAGAGGGAGAGAGCACGGGGCTAGTGTGGCAATTTAATGAGGCCATTGGGGACCCAAATCATTCCGTCCTCCTGCTCTGACATCCTTAGCTCAAGGCTTTGCCCTGTTTATCACAAAATGGTTGCTGCTCCTCCAAACATTGATCATAGCTCCAGTCAGGAAGCAGGGCTAAATGACGGCCAAAGCTTAGACCATTTATATTGGTGGGCAGCCTTCCTCCAAGACTTTTACCTACCTTGAACCAGCCGGGATGGGATAGCTAACCTGGTACCTAATTTTCAAGACAGGAATTTGAGTATTTCTCTTTCTACCTCCTATAGTACAGGAAGGCAAGGCAGAAGGGTATTGAAATGGGTGTTGATCAAACCAAACTATGGAATCTGCCACAGTGTGTTTAGGAGAGATCTGAGAGGTCCAGAGTAGTCAGAAGCTGTGAGAGTGACAGCAGATGGGAACTGAATTGTAAGTGCTCTTCTTTTTCCAGGATTAGCTTAAATTGTTTCTAAGGGGTCAGGCCCTGGTTTTTCAGTTGTGACCCTGGATTTGGTCATTGCCAAGCAGGGTAAGTATATCTCCCCAGAAGGGGATCTACTCTAAATTCTCAGAGTGTCTCATGGATAAACATGTCCCCCCCCCCCCCCCCCCCCGCACACACACACACACCTATCCATTTATCCATCCATCCATCCATCCATCCACCCATCCATCCATCCATCCATCCATCCATGATCCATGCATCCATGCAGTATCAATTAAACATCTACTACCTGTGTGCCAGATGCTGTACTAAGCTTGTGTTTTTGCTGTCTCTCATTCTTACCCAAACTGAGCCAAGACCTTTTCCAAACGTGGGAGCCTAAGGATGAAGAGTTATCTAAGATAGTTGCTATTTCAGACCAGAATTTGAAGCTAAAAATATTTGAATGGAAAAAAAAAGTTTAAAAATATAGATGTGTATTTTTCTAAAACCCCATTAAGCTGTCAAGGGCCCTCTGTGTGTGTTTCCTTTCCCATCGTTGCTAATCAGCAAGGTATGTGTGCCCTAAACAAAAGAGTAGCCAGCTAGCCTCCTCCTCCTTCTCTCCACCTCTTTCTGCTTGTTGCTCAGTCTTGAGCTACTCCCCAGCCTTGGGAACCCAGTAGCCTGGCCTCCACTCCCCGGGGAGACTGCACCCCAGATCCTTCATAGAGGCTGGAACACCAGTGCCAGCCTTCCCGATGGCACAATCAGACTGTGTGGGCTCAAACCCTGGCTGCAGCACTTCCTAGATGTATAACTTGGAGTGTTTGATTTTTCTGGGTCTCAGCTTCCTTATCTGTAAAATAGGGATTGATATCATTACCTACATCTTAGTGTCACTGTGTGTTTAAGTGAACTGAACATGCAAAGCACATAGCAAAATACCCAAGTTCATATGAGACACTCAATACATGTTGTTCGTTATTATTGTTACCATTAGTGGTATTGCTACTGCCTCATTGTTCCTCATTCTTTCTCCCAAATTTACAGTCTTAGAGCCCTGGCTGCTGTTTCCCAGTGGTTAGAGTGTCAGCCCATGGACTGAAGGGTCTTGGGTTCAGTTCCCGGTCAAGGGCACATACCTCAGTTGCAGGCTTGGGTTGGAGAGTGTGTGGGAGACAACCAATCAATATATCTCTCTCACATCGATGTTTTCTGTCTCCCCCTCTTCCTTTTCTTTCACTCTCTCTAAAAATCATTGGAAAGCAGCGATCAGACTGTCAAACCTCGGAGGGAAGGTAGGGGAGGGTGGGGGTAAGGGGGAGAGATCAACCAAAGGACTTGTATGCATGCATATAAGCCCAACCAATGGACACAGACAACAGGGGGATGAGAGCATGAGTGGCGGAGGTGGGGGGAAGTTATGGGGGAATGAGGTCACATATGTAATACCTTAATCAATAAAGAAATTAAAGATTGAAAAAAAAATTTTTTTTTAATCAATGGAAAATGACCCTGGATTTGGTCATTGCCAAGCAGGGTAAGTATATCCCCCAGAAGAGTCTACTCTAAATTCTCAGAGTGTCTCATGGATAATCCTCGTGTGAGGATTTAAAAAAATGTTTACAGTCTTAGAATAGAAACAGAAAACAAACCTCAAGACTCATATCAAATGTATAATTAAATGATAGCAAATATAAATGATAGTTCAAGATATTCCAGCACAACACAAGGTAAGGACAAATGAGCTACAGCCCCAGGGTGCTAGGAAAGGCCACTGGGCTGGGGGTCAGGAGACAACTGGTCTGCTCCCAGGACTGCCAGCACCTTGCTCTGTTGCCTGAATAATCCTCGACACCTTGGGAAGTGGGTGGTTGGACTCCATGTGTTCACCAATCCGGCCTCAGATCTCCTCATTCTATAAATACAGTGGGACTCGGTGCTCACTCTCCAGGTCTGCTACCCCAGTTCAGGGCTGGAACTGGGCTTGTGGTGGACCAATTTTTTGGAACAGTTGATTAACTCCAGGCAGTGTCAGAAGCATGGGGGCAGAGATTCTTCCATTCCTAGAATCCATCTCTAACCCGCCCCCTACCACCGCCACTACCACCTTTCCTCTGATGTGAGTCCTCTCCACGTCACTAGACCATTGTATTTCCAAGCCCTTGTCCCTGCTTTTAGTCAAGTCAACCAAATGGAGAAGCTCTGGGTTTAGCGAAGCATCCTTTGCTGGTGGCCGGGTGAGCTTAGGAGGATGCCCAGTGCCCTGGAGTCACTGTGGAATTTCCCACATCTCCCCATCCACCACCACTTTCACATCGTCCATTTTGGTTCTCCTGGAGTCTTGTTTCACAGACTTTAAATGCCGCCTAGATGTTTGTGTTTTCTGGCTTCTTTGGGCTCCTAGGAGGTAAGGACAAATAGGACCACACAGGACAATGGGGTGATGATCTCTTCTCGTACAGGAAACCTGGAGCACCCCAGCTGACGCTCCTTGACAGGTATAGACACCAATGTTCTCACTCCTTGATCCAGTTCCCAAAGCCCGCATCAATGACCCGTCTGGTTGACCTCACTGAAAATCAAAAGGAGCCAGCTCCAGAGAATGGGAGTATGCGTGTACTCTCGTTTTTATACCTCTCTGTAGATCAGCCCTGGCTGTACATTTAAATCACCCAGAGAGCTTTTAAGTCGCTATTACCACCTAGGCCCCAGCCCAAACCAATTAAATCATAATCTCTTGGGTGTGGGGCCCAGGCTTCAGGGTTCTTTAAAACTCCCAGGTGACGGGACATGCCACCAGCATTCAGAACTTGAACCCGTGCATGCGTGTGTCTTTTCCTTACAGTGAGTGCGTACTTCATTTTTTTAATCTTAAAAAAAAAACACAAAGCAATTTTTCGTTTTGAAAAAAATTAGCCCTATCTGCTCAATTCTTGCAAAAAGCCTTAGCACTTTTATTAATGTTTTAAAAGCTTTTCTAAATTTACCACAAATGAAAACATTGTATATGAGAAAGTATGCATTTTCAGTGTTGTACGTAATGAGAAATCAAGTAAAAAATGAACATCAAGCTGGTGAAATCATAATTTTAAATAAATATCATTTATATTTTATTTCTTTAAGTGAGGTAACTATGTTTTATGAGATTTTTGTAAGGAAAAAATACGCAAAAAATTCAAAATGAATAACAAATCCACTGGACAGGTTTTTTTTTTATAGGGGCCAACATATATTCTTGTCATATGTTGGTCCTTAAATAGATTTTTTTTTATTTCTGTACTGACTCATATGTTAGTTGTTTCTGGTGGAAGCTGAGATTTTTGTAACTGCATGTTTTATACCAGATGTGGTTGGAAAAGTAGTGGTTGCTTGGATTGAGGTCATTCAAAGAAGAAAATAGAAGAACAGAGGGTAAGGAAAATCCATCTGCATGGCATCATGCTCCCATGTACCTTGGAGGAGTTAACCCAGGGCTTTTCCTCCTAAAAGCTGACACGCATGGCCTTACAGGCCATGAACTTCAGTCCCTGGACGTGGGGCTCTGACCCCTGGCAGAGCTGGCAAAGCCCTGAGCCTGGGCCTCTCAGAGCAGCAGGTGAGTGACTTACAGGGGAGAGGTCAACCTTTGGCTAGATTCACGACAGCTCTGTGCTGGTGACTGACTTCAGAGTCATATCCAGGTGTTCATTTCTCTAAACCTGTCTTTCAATGTTACCATGGTCATGTATATTAATAATCAATCTACCTAACATTTCTTTTAAATATAACAAAGTAAAAAAAAAATAATAATGCCTTGCTGTATCAAGGCCCTATCTGGAGCCAGTGTTCCTATACATGTGAAGTAGCCCAACTACTTACATGCTGAAATCCCAAACATGCAGTGACCTAATGTCATAGTCCTCCTTTCCTCATATTCCCATTCCCATGAGGTGGCAAAAGCCTTTATTGTCAAAGATCTTGGATATATAGTTATTAATCCATTCTTTTCTTCCTTGTAATTATCCTATATAATAAAACCCTAATATGCAAATTGACCCAACAGCGGAATGACCAGTAGCTATGATGCGCACTGACCCCCAGGGGGCAGATGCTCAACGCAGGAGCTGCCCCCTGGTAGTCATTGTGCTCCCACAGGGGGAGCGCCGCTCAACCAGAAGCCAGGCTCACAGCTGGCAAGCACAGCGGTGGTGGCGGGAGCATCTCCTGCCTCCATGGCAGCGCTAAGGAGCAGCAAGCAGGCAGGCAGTAAGGAGCAAGGGGTCCTGGACTGTGAGAGGGATCCTGGACTGCAAGAGGGTGCAGGCCAGGCTGAGGGACAACCCCCCCTCTCAGTGCACAATTTCATGCACCGGGCCTCTAGCTCTCAAATATTTGCCCAAGATAGTTGTGTCTTAAGTAGATCATAAGGCCTCAAGGGAAGGAACCATTTTACTGATCTTTCTCCTCAGGACATTCCTAATAATTGAACTGCACACTATTGCTGCATAATAAGTGCATGGTAGCCAGCAATGAAATCACTGAACTTTGGCACTTTGCTGTTGTATCACAGCCTTGAAAATCAAATGACAAGTCAAAATGATTGTCAGAGTCAGAGCACCTTAAGATCATGTGGGATTCAGACAACCCAATACTGCTGCCCTCCAGGAACCCAATTAAATCAAGCAAGCCTGTAGGGGTAGGGCCAGAGAGGGGACATCTCACTTCCCTGGGTGAAAATCATGCTTCTCCCTCGGCCCCTTGAGCTTGCTATAAAAATCCAGTTTACAGGGACCGTGGTCTTTCCTTACAGGACACTGGGCAGAATTTTGGATCCATCCTCCAGAAAGAGAAGCTACTGCCTCTGTGGAGCTCTTTGGCAGAGGCCTCCACTAACCACCCACTGCCCTGCAACCTCCTTACGGCCTTCTCTCACCCCTGCTCTCTTCCACAGCCTCTTGCTGCTAGAAGCTGTTATTCTCTGGCTGGTTTATGTTTCTGCTCTCCGATGGCTGATTTGACCTCTGAATTCTTCGTGTGGGGCCCACCCATCCTTTCCCTTACTCTCCCGAGCCAGCTCACCTAAGCTGATGCACACAGACTCCTCTTTAAGGCCCCAGCAGCCCCTGCTGATGTGGGCGACTGCAAGCAAGTTACGTTGCTTTCTCTTTTTAAACCTATTGCATTGTGATGGAGCTTATATATAAAAATTGCACCCATTTTAAGTGTTCAGTTCAATGAGTTTTGACAAATGTATATACACCCATGCAAATGCCATCCCATCAGGAAATAGAGCATTTCGATCACCCCAAATTGTCCCTTCCCCACCACCCCAGGAAACCACGAGCATGCTTTTTCTCACTATAATTTAGTTTGTCCAGTTCTAGAATTTCATCTAAAAGGAGTGGTAGAGTATGTTCTCTTTAGTATCAGGCTTCTTTCTTTCAATGTTTTAGAGATTTATCCACGATGTTGCACGTGTCAGTAGTCTATTCCCTCTTATTGCTGAGTAGGATCTCATTGTGTGGATAAGCCACAGAATATTTTATCCATTCATCTGCTGAGGGACATTTGTTTTTCCCCCCACTTTGGGACTATTATGAATACAGCTGTGATATATATATATATATCTTTGTGTGGGCATGTGTTTTCATTTCTCCTAGGAGTAGAATCCTTTTTTAAAATATATATATTTTATTGATTTCAGAGAGGAAGGGAAAGAGATATAGAAACATCAATGATGAGAGAAAATCATTGATCAGCTGCCTCCTGCACACTCCCCACTGGGGATTGAGCCCTGAACCCAAGCATGTGTCCTGACTGGGAATTGAACCATGACCTCCTGGTTCATAGGTCAACACTCAACCATTGAGCCATGCTGGCCAGGCAGGAGTCAAATTCTTGAGTCACATGGTACAAGTATTTTAACTTCATATTACAAAAAAACAACAACACCAAAAAAAACCAACAACAACAGAGCTGCCAAACTTCTCTAAAGTGATTGTACCATTTCACACTGCACCTTTACACCATGAAAGTTCCAGTTTCTCAACATCCTCACCAACACATGGTGTTAGTTCTAATGTATCTTTCTTATTTTCTGCCCCATTATCAGCTTTCATATTCCTATGCCTGCCCAAAAGGGAATAAACGCTTTCCCTGTACGTTAGGTAGGGTTCCAGAGCTTGGCAGGAGAGGAGGTCAGAAACAGGAAACAGACCTTCACTGGCCTATCTTGCTATCCTGTTCAGACAGCCTTAGAAGCAGCTACATGGTGAGGCCACCCATCATCATTTTGTGATCTGATTCAAAAAGAGTAAGGCCCCCAATGACCTGCTGCTCCTAGGTGCCATGCAGTCTGAATATCATCATTTGCCAAATCATAAAAGCAGGGTTGATTATTGTTTACTAGAGGCTTGGTGCATGAAATTGCCAGCCAGGGTCCCTAGACCTGGCCGGCAATCAGGGCCAATCTGTGGGGTGACCAGCGGGGTGACCGGGGGGGTTCCGCTGGCACCCGCCTTGACTGGTCTGGGGCCTGCAGGCTGGGGGCAGCTCCTGCGTTGAGCATCTGCCCCGCTGGTGGTCAGTGCACATTAAAGCGACTGGTCGTTCCACTGGTGGTTCCGCTGTTCAGTCGATTTGCATATTAGGTTTTTATTATATAGGATGTTATCCTCTAAAGCAAGTGTTTATATGACAACATATAAACTGGACACAGGGAAGGTTACCCTGATCCTCAAATAAACATCTTCCTAAACAAAGAACAGGCAGATTCAAATAAAGAGCTTCTCAAATAAAGATGAGGTGGTTTTCAAAATTATGGTTGCAGGGGGAGAGGAAAATGGAGACAATGAGGGAAACCAAGACACACAATGCGCCTAAGCCTAAACTTCTCCGGAGTTGTATGCCATCCTCCAAGCTCATCTAATTCAATTTCCCCCCTTGGTTCTGCTTCCTGAAAAGAGTCATCATAAAAATAGCTAATATTTATTGAGCACTTCATATCCCCAATCTCATTTAAACCTCACACAGTCCTATTTAGTGAATACTGTCATTACTCCTATTTTTCAGTTCTTTGGCCTAGGTTTATAGCTGGTAAGTGGCAGAGTTGTGGTTGGAACTCTGGAAATCCTGTCCCATAAGCCCTACTGACGACATTCATTCATTCATGCATGCATGCTTTAATTCATTCCTCCACCAGACATTAACTGAGTCACGGATTGTATGATGAATTAATATAAAAAAAGAAAAACCATAGATCCTGCCCCAAGGAACTCACAGGCTAGTGAGAGAAACACCTGCAAGAACAAATATTCATATTAAATCACAATGAGTACTACAGTAGGGTCCTGGACAAGTTATTCATCAAGTTGTCCTTGATATATAACCAACTCTTAGAGTCTGCCCTTCCTTGTCTCTTCCCACAATCTTTTGTCATCCTCCAGGATGCTGGTGTTTGTGTTTTTGTCTTCAGTTGATACCCTCTGACACGCTTTTTCTTGTCCTAGACTTGGCTGCCCTCCAGCTCCATTCAGCACCGGCTACACAACATCCTGTCAGGTTGGAGTGTGGTAAAGGAGGGGCCCTGAGACCAGTCGGAGCCAGTTCTCCCCACAGCTCTGCCTCTGACAGCAGGAAGTCCTTAGACCAATCACTTAATGCTATGGGGTCTCATTTCTCACATTTTGTAGAAGAAAAAATAGAATCAGATTCTCTTTGAAGTCCTTTAACTTTAGGTATTTTTTGAACTGAGCCCGACTTTCCAACATGGTGCCAGGATAGGGAGGAAGTGATGAGTGGTGGCATTTCCCTGAACTTTCCAGTATGCCCACCTTCTCTTCCCTCCCCTATCCCAGGCCTCATTCCTGGGAAGCCTACCTGACTCCTCTAACATGACACCCCTTTCTATCAGGTACCCCCCTCATGGGGTGTGCTCAGGCTCCCAGTTCCGTCCTGGGTCACACCCCACCAACTCCTGACCCTGAATGGTTTTCAAGGTCTTCTTTACCCACATCTGAGGTCCAAATGACAGCTCAGACCATGAGTCACCTGTGGAAGCAAAGGAACTCTAGGATTCCTAGCGCCTGGCCCAGGCTCAGATCCACTTGAGTGAGCTGGCTGCTTCTCTGACAAGAGGGCCAAGGCTTCCTTCCTTGCCAACAGATGATCACAGGCCATAGGAGGGAGACTTGCTGGCTGCCACCAGACACTGACTCGCCCTTTGTCCTAGGCCCAGGGTTTATTATTTAAGGGTAGCACCCCAGGAAGGGACACTGTGGGCACATAGTCTATAGAAAAATATTTTAGGTATGAGTGTTTTGTAGCTCATGTCTTCTTATTTCTTCCTGCCTTCCCCAAATCAGCCATGGTTTAGGAAACTAGTATCCATTCTAATACCACCAGCTCAGCACCTTCTTCTGATGGAACCAAGATGACATAACCATAGGATACTAAGACTTGCAGAAGGGAAGTGACATAGCCCAGGTAATCTGACCAACAATGGGCCTGACCCAATCAGACACGCCTGTCTTTAGACTCTCAAGTCAGCACATAAGCCTTCTATCCCTGACTCACAGTCTTGATTTGCACTCTCATGCCCAGCTCTCATGGTCCTGATACACTTTCTTACAGAGGAGGATTTTGAGGTTCAATCTTGGTATGAAATCAGTTGTTCTGCTCTGGAAGAGGGCATTTTAAGTGCTCCAAAACCTGAGCCCTGGCCTTTGCCTCCTTTCTGCTCCTACTGTTTGCTGTTATTAAGACCTTTTTCTCTCAATAGGTAGAATGTACAGATGAGGGCACAGCTGCCTCCCAAATATCTAGGCTCTTTAATCAGTCTCAGTAGCCAGCCTTCTTCCCAGAACACCTACCCCATAGAATCACCCTCCTGGAGGGGCCAGTGTTGACTTTAGACCCATGCAAAAGCATCTACTGAGGACCCTCTGTGCCCACAGCTTTGTAGCAGGCCTCTCCTCTGCAACACAAAAATAATCACCTTCAATAAACATGTATCATGCACTTACCATGTGTAGGAATGTGTCCGTGAACAAGAGGCAAGTCCTTGCCTCCTTTGAACTTACATTCTAGCAGCATGTGAAATGATGGTAGGAATATGAAAATATGTAAAAGTTTCCTATCTTAAGGAGTTATAATTGAATGGGGAAAATAAAATATGGGAGAACATCGTCTGAGCTGACAAGGACATGTGGTGGAGAGAGCTCTGGGGTTGGACTCAGCATCCCCCTCCCCCGCCCCGCACTGTCCCCCAGATGGGCTTCCAGACTCAGCTGTGTGCTGGCTGTGAGGCCTCCAGCAAAAGCTGTACCCTTTCTGGGTCTCCATTCTTCATGTGTAAGAGGGTTTGCCTTGCTTCCTTGCCAGGTTGTGTGAAGTAGATAAGTTAACATGCATGCAAATAGTTTGCAACCTAGAAATAGTACTAAAATGTTGTTATTATTCTTGAGACTAAAGGTCAATATTTAAAAAAATAAAATGCTCCAAGGGTTCCCAAGGACTAGAGAGTTCAAACAGCAACAAGCACACTCAAGTGCATCCATGTTAAAAAGAGAGGGGCGATTTTCCAGCTGTGACCTTCAGCCAGACCAGGGTCAGTTTTAAGTGGAATTTGCCACCACTTACAGGGGAGTGATTTCCAAACTGGTTGCTGACATTTGAAACCTATAATCAAAATGTTATCACTTTAGCTTAAACCAGCTGGGTTCTTGTCACCTGTTGGATGAAAATACCCCACCTTCGTGAAAATACCCCTCGTTCTCACCACGGTGGGGTATAAATTCTGAGCAGGGCACGAGTTCTGATAAGGTGCTTCACTCCAAAGCATCGCTCTGCATGGGAAGATGCCCTGGGAAGACAATGGTGGTCAAAACAGACATGCCCCCTGTGCTCATGGAGCCACAGTGGAGACCTGAGACATCGGACCAGCAATAGAGGGAGGAAGTGCAGTGATAAGGGGTGGATAGGGGGACATGGACGCACCAAGCAGGAGCATCTCACCCAGACCTGAGGGTGGAAGTGGAGGTTGGTAAATGCTTTGGGGGGAAGTGCTATTTACACTGGTAATTGGAAGATACTTTGAAATAAGTTGTGAAGGGGTGGGAGTGTGGGTCAAAGAGGTTCCTGCCCTGGCCAGTGTGGCTCAATTGGTTGGAGTGTTCCCTGTACATCGAAGGATTGCCTGTCAGGACACATACTAGGTTGTGGGTTCAATCCCTGGTTGGGGTGTTTCCGGGAAACAATCGATGTTTCTTTGTTTCTCTGTCTCTGTCTCTGTCTCTCTCTCAATCCCTCTCTCAAATCAATTAAAAAAAACAAATATATCTTCAGGTGAGGATTAAAAAAAAAAAAAAGGTTCCTTGCAGAGGGAACAGCATATGCAAAGGTGCAGTGGGGAGAGAGTGGGTGGAAACTAAAAGAAAGAAATTGGGGTCAGAGGGAGGAGGGCAGGGGTGATGTGTCCAGAGATGAGGTTGCAGCGCCAGCAGGGGCCTGTCCTGAGGACTCCATTCGCCACAGGGAGCAGTTTGGATGTCCTCCCGAGGAAAGGTGGCCGGTCTGCCAGGGGTGGTCATGGTTTATGCCTGTTGCCTGAGGGAGTGATGAATTGCACCATTTCCTTCACTCTCCAACGCTGCCAGGGTTGGATGATAAGCGATAGGGTCACCCCTCCTTATGGAGGTGGGGAGGTCGTGGAGGAGGCAGTGGCTGGGGGCTGGGGGAGAGATCTTCGGATCCTCTATGATGTGAGGGGTGTGGGCGCAGCCTGACATGTCTCCCAACATTAACGGGATCATTTCTGCCTTTAAGGTAACTATTTTGTAAATATCAGAAGATTGCATTCTTACCTAGTCTCAGAGCTTCTTTGTGGCCACCAGCTGCTCTGCTAGCCACCCAAAGAGGCTTACAAATGGAATGCTGTGCCTCCGAAGGGTCAGTTAGGAAGAATCCCAGAAGCCTGGGTAGCACTTCCTTCAGGAGAGAGGCAGGAAGCAGGCAGGGTCTTCCTTCAGCCCAGGTTGGGGAGGGATGGTGTCTAAACCCACCTAACCTAGTTAGGCACCACCCAAACCCCCAACACCAGCTCTGGGCTGGGTCAGGGCTGGCACTGTGGGGCCATTCACGCCTGTTCTCCTGCCCCCTCATCCTGGAAACTGGCCAGTGCTCAGCTGCCCTGGGAATCTAGGGGCCTCCTGGGAGCTTCACTCGCCCCCATGCTCCCAGTAGAACAGACCTGGTATCAGAATTAACGAGAGTTACTCATGGTGTAAGTGCTGCTTCCAGCCTAGAGTTGGCGTTTCTGCTCTGGGTCTGCCTCTCCCACAGTAATTAACTAATTAACTATCAACCAGGGGGTGATGTAATTATGACACACAGCCTGGCTCCTCAGCCTCCTACCTAAAGGACCCACTGAGCCCCGAGAATCCAGAGGGGGCTGAGTTAAACACGATGTCTGCAGGTGCCAGCGTTGGTCACTCTGCGGCGTTCAAGGCAACGCCCTTCCTTGGTCCCAGAGGTCAGGCTGGGACTGTCCTGAGAGTGAACACCTGACTCTCAAGAAACCCCCAACCCCTAGCCCTTTGGAACCAGCCAGGGCCGTGGCCCAGGGTTAATCCCTGAGGCTTCCTGTGTCTCTCATCTGTAAACAGACATTACAGAAGCTGTTATTTTAGTGAAAGTTAAAGTGCTTTGTAAAGCACTACGCCAGCCCTCCAGTGTCTGGGGTATTAAGTGACTCACCTGAGACCACCAGCAGGCCAGGGGAGCCTAAGTCAGAACCCAGGGCCCTGCCGAGCCAGCCTGGCCCTCTGCTGCTTGCCGAGCGGGGCCTCTGGATTGCTCTTGTTCTCAGGACAGCAGACCCACCGAGGGGCAGTGACTCTCCACTCCTTCCGCCCAAAGGTGGCAGGACAGGAGCTCCAAGTGGCAAAGAACTGGAGGCCCATCTGCCCCAGCAGGGGTCTGGGGAACTCCAGAAGGCACAGTTGAAGGGGCCTCAGCCTGCAGTCCCTGGTCCTGAGGCCCAAGGCCATGGAACCTGGGTTCCAGAAAACTGCAGAAGCAGCCCCTGGTCAGCATTTGCTCACCTTCTCATGTTTGGTGATGGATCCCCAACTATGCTGTGAGGTCCTTCTGGGACAAGCTTCAAGCCACAGTCCCTTCTGGATCTCCTAAAACACTTAGCACAGTGCCTCAGCCGAGCAGCTGCTCGATTATACTATCAATCACAGACTGTTTGCATTACTACTAATTTCTTTCCAAATCTGTCAATGTAATTTCTAAACATGTTAGCATCCCTATAATGGTATGCAAGTGCCATTTGATTCTCAAAATTTTTATTTGACATTATTTTATCTATTGCACACTTCGATGCATAACCCACATACTTATCATTGTTCGTAGCTACACTGGATTCCAGGGTCCCTGCGTCTCACTCTTTGGCTAAGTGGTCCCTGATTGCTGGGCATTTGGGTTGTCTCCAGGGTTTGAACACTATAAATAGCACTTCTGGGCCACCTGGCTTTTCTCCCCCTCGCCTGGCCAGGAGGAGGAGGGTGGGATGGGGGGCAGGAGCCTCTTCTCTCCTGCATTCCTGAAAAGGTCTGTTCTGCTTTCTTGGGCTGGGGAAACGGAGGCCCATGCCTGCTGCTCTGTCACAGACAGGTTGGGGTCCTGTCTCCCAAACCTACCAAGGACACCAGGGTCCTCCAGGGAAACTCAGCTCTACCAGAGACCCTGGGATTGATTAGGGACACTGGGGTTCACCAAGGACTCTGGGTGTTCCAAAACCACTGAGGACCTTTAGGGACACCAGGTGCTGAGGGACACCCAGATCTACTAGGGACATCAGTATCTACCAGGACCCTCTATTAACACCAGGATCCCCCAGTGGCACCAGGTTCCTTTAGGGACACTGGGTCTTCCAGGGACACTTGGATCTACCAGTGACACCAACATCCATCAGCAGCACTGGGGTCCTCAGAGACCCCATATACACCAGGGACAACAGGCTCCTCCAGAGTCACCAGATTGCCAGGGCTATCATTGGGAGACTCCTCGTCTGGCCTGTGGTGCCCCAGGAATAAGAAAGGGCACACGGCTGGCCACAGCCTCCAGGCTCTTGACTCAGTAGGGCTCCCACATAAACTCTCTAGTTTGGAGCTGACCTTTTTGGTACAGTGGCTGTAGGGCCATCTCATCAGACAGGTCCCGAGAGGAGACCCAATAACAATGCGCATGTTCCTGGCAGGCCAGTTCAAGGTTACGCTGGGAATCACAGAATATCTGTGCTAAAAGGGGAACTTGTAGTTTATCTAACGGTCCCAACCTTTCATTTTACAACTGAGGAAATGGAAGGCCAGAAAGAGGAAGTGACTTTTCCAAGATCGCTCAGATGTTATAGCCAGAGTTGGGCCAGGAGACTCCTCATACCCAGGCTGGGTCTTAGCATCCTCCAGCCTCCTCAAGGGAGCATGGTTATGCATTGGAATACTCACCATAGTTAAGCTATCAATTCTCCTTAAACTGACTTATAAACTTAACACAATCCCCATAGAAATCACAGCAGAAGTCTCTGGAGGTATGGGGAAGTGGATTTTAAAATTTATGTGAGGAGGTAAAGCCAAAGCAATTTTGAAAAAGAAGAACAAAGTTGAAGACTCACACTACCTGCCATTAAGATGCACCACATAGCACAGTAATGGGGATGGTGGTGTTGGTGAAGGGATAGATGGATCGATGGACAGATGTGCCCAACAAGTCTCATTCTGAATTTCACCCAGCAGAGTCCTCAGCATACATTTTGGAGGCCCTGACCTCTTTGCATGTGGACCTAATCTTGACTCTGGGCCCACAGAGAATATATGAGGCATCAGGTCAGGGTTCCTCCATGGGAGCCACTGTTGGGAAGTCCAAGTGGGGGTGAGGACCAGGGTCAGGGGCCTATGGGCAAAAGGGAAGGGCCTGGGTGCAAAAGGGTGGGCCCACGGGATAGCAGCAACCCCTTGGGCAAAGATCTCCTTTCTCGAAGGGAGAGAAGAGTTTGGATGAAGATGGTCTCAAGGGCAGGGCCTCAGGCTCATAATTTCCTCAGTGAGGCAGAGAATAAGTAAGAGTCAATGTCATGGGTTGGAGAGACTGGCAATAAGTGAAGGATGGGGGAGCCTGGTGACCAGAAGCCTGAGACGGCCAGGAGCAAGAGGTCAGGAAAGAGAAGTAGGGACTGTGCCAGTCTAAGGGACAACTGTTCATGTCCCAGAGGGATTGACTCCAAGAGATAAGCTCAAGACACTAAGGGGCTGGAGAACTCATCAGCTGGTCCAACCCAGGGGAAACCATATAGCAACTCTGTATAAGGAGCTGGGTGTCAAGTGGGGGCTGTTCATGGGAACCTGGGGGCATCTCTGCTCACCCTCAAGCAGAAAGTCACAGGAAAATTCCAATAAAGCCAACTTGGGGCTGGTGCATCAGGGCCTAGAGCCAGGGCTGGTCCCAGAGCCTGGAGTAATGGTGCTGGGCCTGCAAGTCAGGTCCAGAGGCCCTGCTGGGAGACTGAGTGAGGAAGAGGGTCAGGGGGCTGGGGGTAACATGACATGGCCAGCCATGAGGAATGTCATGAGTTGGGAACAGCAAGGAGCATGACTTTGGAATCAGGAATTACTGGCGCTATGGACTAGGCAAGACACTGCTCCTCCACAGGTCTGGGTTTCCTGTCTGTAAAATGGGGGTGGAAACCAGTCTTGAAAGGTTCTTGTGAGCCTTGAATGGCAATAACACACAACGTGCCTAACGCACAGGGGGTGAGGAGAGAAGGGTAGGAAAAGGATTTAATTTGTTCAGTTGTCTGCTAAGGAAGTAGAATGAATAGTGTAGACCAGTGGGTCTCAATCCTGACAAGGAGAATTACTTGGTGGGGCTTGCCAAACCCCACCCCTGGAATTTCTGAGTCTGTAGCTCTGGGGTGGGTTCTGAGAATCTGCATTTCTATCAAGTTCCTAGATGTTGCTGATGCTGCTTCCTGAGCTATTGGCCCGAAGACTACACTTTGAGAACCACCCATACTATAAACACTAAGCCTGTGGGCTCTTAAGCCACTTGCTTTTGAATGATTGAAAATTCTGGTTCTGCCACTTGCTAGCTCTTAGAGCTTGGACAATTTAGGTAACGTCACCATATCTCATTTTTTCACCTATATTGGACCTTGAGATTGTTGTAGGGAGCTGTAAAGATTAAACGAGTGAGTAAATGTGTAAATGCTTAGAAGAGTGCCTGATAAGATGTAAACACTCACAAGTGTCAGCTGTCAGTACATGCTACACTTTCAAAATACATCATCTCTTTTAGTTGTCAAAAGGCCATTAGATGTCAATAGTGTCATTTCCATCATTTCCATTTTACAGACAGGGACACTCAAGGTCAGCAAGATGAGAGACACCATGCAACTCATCAGAACCCGACCTTGGATCTGAACCCAGGTCTCCTACCTCCATAGTTAGGGTTCATTACAAATCAGGTCTCTCTGCTTCCTGGAGCCCAGACCCCTTTCTTCAAACTCCCAGCCCTGGAGGCAGATGACTGGACATTACGGCTGAGTGCAGACTCAGTCCACTGAGAGTGGGCAGGGCTGAGCGCAGAGAAAGAAAGGGAAGGAGGAAGCTGGGGGTGATGTTTGTCTGGGAACCTGGCACAGAATTACTCAGGATGCACAAGAGTGGGCATTTTTGAGTCTTCAGAGGGCAGGTATACAGGTGACTCAATGTCTTGCCCACACATTCCTTCTCTTCTCTTGGCTGCCATAGCTGCTTGAAGTCATCGGTGAATGATGTGGCAGGTGCAAACGGATCGGATCACCCACTGGTGGTTTACACAGCCCAGAAGGACACCCTTACTCCCAGCCTAATATGGACAGAAAACCCAGCTACTGGATGACAGCCTCACAAACACTGCCATCCTTTGCTGGATGAATCAGAGCATCCCACTCACCCACATGGACCACAGTGTTCCACGAGAAGTGAGGATCGACAGCCGTGAGCCCTTCTGTGGTGGGCAGGGGGCCTTTGTATTCCCCTTGCTAACTGTAGGCAGTTGCCTTTCATTCAATGCTTATGAGCAACAGTGGAGGCAGGATGCGGGGTCAGTCCAACTCCTCACAGCTGCTGGAGAGAAAACTCTGACCCATGCCCAGCTGGCATGGATGACTCCCATTGCGTATTTGCAGCCTGCCTGCTCCCCTAAATTCCAGACTCTTCCATCCCGTAGTCTAGAGATATATCTATCTGGGAGTCCCTCAGACTCCCCGGGTTCACCATATCCAAACTTCTTCTCAGTATCTTCTTCCCTCAGTTTCTTCTTTCTCTTGTCCCCACTGTCCCAGTTGATAATAGCACCCACTAAGCACTCACACCAGAGGCTCCAAGAGGCTCCAAGATGGATGTTTGAATGCAAAGTTCACTCCTAAAGCAGATAGTAGCCCTGAAGTGGGGTACAGAAGAGCACTTGGCAGCGAGCTGCCCTGTTGTCCTTGCTGCCTTGGCCCAGGAATGTCTACTCACCTCTGCTTGGTTCCCAGTTGCCCTGGCCCTGGCCTGCTTCTTTCTGAGGGGAGTTGCCTGTGATTTGTAGAGTAACCCTTATTTTAAATGCCCAGCTAGAGGGATCCACTCACAGGAGCTTTGAGATGAACTGATTATGATCAACGTAGAGGACACACATTAAGTAAACAAGTTCTTAACCACCATGCCTGCAATTCATTCTCAGTTTGCCCTCAATCAATTTCTTCTATTCATTGACTTTCTTTCTACAGCAAGGTCCACATCACCAGCCCTAGATTTGGAGGGAACAAAAGCTAGGGAGACAGAGGGTCCTGGGGACAGCTGGAATCCTAAAAGAAATCCTTCAGTCTGATGTCCATTTGATCATCTTGACCTCCCTTGATAGTGTGCTACGGGGAAGAGGTGCCTTCTTCTCACTCCCCCCCCCCCCCCCCCACTCCGCCCATAAAGGCCCCCAGTACCATTTCTGCTGTGGGAGGGGATAGGGTAAGAGATGGGGAGGGGGTGGAAAGAGAATGCACACAAGAAACTGAGGAATTAAACCACATTCCTGTACTCCACATTCTCACAACAGAAGATTTCAACTCAATGCTGAAACAGTTAAGTTTAGAAGGAACAAGGGAATTATTTGGAATGCCTTCCCTTGTTACAGGGAAAAGGAATGCATTGTTCACATTTCTTAGCCTCTTTTTTTTCTTTTTTAATTTAAGAGATGTGGGCTATTAAAATGTTTCCTCTAAAAAAAGCTTTTTGAAAATTCTATGAAGGTAGCCACATGACAATCTTATTTGTTATAACTAGATTTAGATGTGTATCTTGTGTACTGCTGAGTATAATGTAAAGCCAGGGTCACCTTTGTGATGAACATTCTAGACTCATCCCTAGAAAACTGCGCTTTGATGATGCTTGTAAACTTTGCATACGTTGGGGAGGGGGGTATGGCGGGGGGAGAAGGGGGGTGGATCCTCTGCAGCCACCTGGCCATGGCCACTAGGCTGACAAACTTTAAACAACCAAGCCCATAGACACTGAGACACTGAGTGACCTTGAGCAAATCCCAGCCTAGTGTCTCAGGTTTCTCATTTGTGAAATGTGGAGCCTAGACTAGGAGGTCTGTAGTAGTTTTCATATTCTGATTCCACATTAGTGCTAGGGTGTGTGTGTGTGTGTGAGAGAGAGAGAGAGAGAGAGAGAGAGAGAGAGAGAGAGAGAGAGGTGGCTAAATTTAATAAATCATGAAAGTATTAGGCTGCATCTATTGTTTTCTTCTTGCCTAACGGGGGTTCTCAACCTGTGGATCGCGACCCCTTTGGGTGTAGAACGACCCTTTCACAGGGGTCGCCTAAGACCATCGGAAAACACATATATAATTACATATTGTTTTTGTGATTAATCACTATGCTTTAATTATGTTCAATTTGTAACAATGAAATTGGGGGTCACCACAACATGAGGAACTGTATTAAAGGATCGCGGCATTAGGAAGGTTGAGAACCACTGCCTTAGAAGCCCTCATCAACACCCCTACCCTGACCCTTTATGGGTGTAACCACTCCACGACCTCATCCTCTCTGGGAAGGGATGTCCCCGCCCACTGCAACAACTTCTGCTTAACAAACTTCTATGAATATTGTAGAAAACTGTGTATTGTCTATAGCACGCCCTTTTGGTTCTCAAATTCTATTGTTCATTGTCTTTGAGCTATTTTGCAATGTTCTGTTAGTGACAGGTATGTAAATTCTGAACTGATAGAGATTTAATTGACTTCTTAAAACCAGTTTTATCTCCATTTATCTCCAATTCATTTCAACATTCCTTCACTCAGTATAAATTTTTGACTTTTCCTTTGAACATCTGCCCGGTTCCTATCATGAAGAAAATAAATTCTTGAATATGAACAATTTTATATCTGTACTAGAGGCCCAATGCACGAAATTTGTGCAAGGGACTCGGCCCTCACAGCCCTGGCTTTGTTCGAAAGGTTGTCCTGGCTTTGTCCTAAAGGTTGTTCAGAAGGATGTCCGGAAGGTCATTCAGCTGTTCGGTCTAATTAGCATATCAGCTCTTTATTATATCGGATGATTTTACCTTTCTCTGAGAATTATTTTTTAATAATATATTGTCTCTTCCTAACCTTCAGGAGACTGTTTCTATTTTCACCCCATCATTTGAATTTTGTTCTACTTCAGTGCTCTCCTATCCTCACCAATTCCCCCTCAGACCCCCTCCCCACCCTACCCCATTTAATGCTCCTTCTAGATTCTTCTGTTCTTTTTCCCTAGGTTTGTACAGAATCAGGCTTGAACATATCCAGGCACTGCTGGAAACCAACTGTTTTGGGGTTTGTTATTTTGGAAATTTCAGCATCAGTGCTTAAGAAATACAGCCTGGGCATGTTTTGGTATTTGGGATCATTTAAGAGCTGCCTATCTGGTGCCAGGAGACAGAGACCACAGTTAGCATTTTCTTAGTAAGGCAGGTAGGGCCTGCATCTTTGCAGATCGCTTGTATGGCATTCATTGTGCACATAATTTAACCCTTTGTTTCAGATTTTTTTCACCTTATAATCAAGGGGTTTCCTATTGAGGTGGATCTCTGTTACCTTCACTTAATGTTGGGGGGGGGGGGGGGGGTATTTGTTTGTTTTTTTAGTGTCTTTAAGAACTACAATGAACCCTGTATGTGACTTTACCAGTACAGTTAATTGGCTTACTTTGGTGTACATGTATGTGTGAAACACACAGGAGATAGAGGAAATGAGAGAATGCCCCAACACTTTGCAAAATGTATAAACTGTGATGTTTACATTTAACATTTCCGTTTTCTTTAGCTGTCAGGTTTGGGCCCCAAATATTTGTTATCCTGGGTGGGGGAAACAAGAGCCCTTTCAGCAGCCCCAGTTCCTGGCTTTCCTGGACCCCTGGCAGGGGGAAGGTGCTTTGTTACTTGGACAAGCTCATTAGAGACACCGTTTACTCTTGGTTCAATTTCACAGCCTGGGGAGGTAGGAGAGAGAGGAAGTAAATGAGTCTCACTTGCTTGATTTAAAAAAAAAAAAATTAACTCTTTCTTTACCCTGGTGTGGACAAAGTACATTTTCCTCCCAAAAGTCATGGTTCCAGCAGTCCACTTGGTTAATGTTCTTAGATCTCCTGCCAGAAGACATGTTGCTACATCAAAGAAAGGGGGAATGATGTGTGTGGTAGATAGCTGATGGAGGAACATTTTCTTCTGAAAATAGATAAGAGGGTGGATCACAGATTGGGACTAAACATAGACTCCGTGGGCCTTGAGGAAATTTCTCTGGATCGTTCAATGAGAACCAGGGAGGCCATTTCAACATTTTATGAATGAAATTCTTCATTAACATTTTTTCATTCAAAAGGGACAGACCTGATCCTAGACTAATACAATTGCAGTACCAGAAAGGTGAATGTAAATTTGAGGCATCCTACCACATTATAAAAATGCCAAGCTCATCAGGGCACCAGATGGCACATTTACACAGAGAAATCTTTTCCTTGAACCAGAGAAAGTCTGTGATGTCATGGGCGGGAGAAGACACAGATGCTCAGGATCTTGATGTGAACGCTGACGTTCTTCTGAGCCAGCAGCGGAAAAAGCCCAGCAAATAGATTCCCAGAGGGGAAGTGCCAGGTTGTATGTGTCCCAGCGCTGCCTCCTTCCTGGAATTGATCCTCTGGTTCTGACGACTCAAGAAGGTGTGATTGCAAACTCCTGGCCTCTGGTAACCCCCCTGATGGCTTCACTCGGATCTCATTTCTCCTGAACCCCCCAGAAGCCCAAATGGGAAATCTTGGATCATTTCAGACTCACCCTTTTCCCTCTTACTCTGCCCACATAAAGCACCGTGGATTCCAAGCCGGTGTATCCACCCCCTGCGTTGGCTGCTGCCTGAGCTTGTCTTCATTCCCTTGTCTAGAGAGCAGTGGGTTCTGCTTGGGTCTCTCTCTGCCCTCCCCATCCTTTCCCTTCTATCTCCTTCGGCTGCAAGAGAGGTTTTCTTAAATGCAAATCCTATCATGTCCTTCTCTTGCTTACAAATCACTGCCTGCCCCAGGAATGAGGAAAATTGGCCCTAGACTCAGGTTAATTTTGCTCCCACCTAAAAAGCTTCAAGCAAGACCACATATTGGGTCACAAGCAAAGTCTCCACAAATTCAAGAAGATTGAAATCATAAAAAGCTTCTTCACAGACCACGATGGCATAATGTTAGAAATAAACTACAATAAAAACAACCCAAAATACTCAAACACTTGGAAGCTGAATAGCATGTTATTAAATATTGATTGGGTTACCGATGACATCAAAGAAGAAATTAAAAACATCCTGGACACTAATGACAATGAAAACACAACAATCCAAAACCTCTGGGACACAATGAAAGCAGTCCTGAGAGGGAAGTTTATAGCTCTACAGGCCTATCTCAAAAAACAAGAAAAAATGGTAGTCAATCATCTAACTCTACAACTCAAAGAATTAGAAAGAGAGCAACAAGAAAACCCCAGAGTGAGCAGAAGGAAGGAGATAATAAAGATTAGAGCAGAAATCAATGAAATAGAGACCAAAAAAACAATACAGAAAATCAATGAAACCAAGAGCTGGTTCTTTGAAAGGATAAACAAGATTGACAAACCCCTAGCCAGGCTCACCAAGAAGCAAAGAGAGAGGTCCCAAATAAACCAAATCAGAAATGATAGAGGCGAAATAACAACAGACCCCACAGAAATACAAATGATTGTTAAACAATACTACGAGCAACTCTACTCCAACAAACTGGACAACCTGGAGGAAATGGACAAATTCCTAGAAAAATACAACATTCCAAAACTCAATCAGGAAGAATCTAAAAACCTCAATAGGCCAATAACTATGGAAGAAATTGAAGCAGTCATCAGAAAGCTTCCAGCAAACAAAAGCCCAGGGCCAGACGGCTTCACAGGGGAGTTCTACCAAACATTCAAGGAAGAACTAAAACCTACCCTCCTCAGACTACTACAAAAAATTCAAGAGGAAGGAACGCTTCCAAGCTCATTCTATGAAGCCAGCATCACCCTAATACCAAAACCAGGTAAAGACATCACAATGAAAGAGAATTACAGGCCAATATCCCTCATGAACATAGATGCCAAAATCCTCAACAAAATCTTAGCAAATCGGATCCAGCAGTACATCAGAAGGATCATACACCATGACCAAGTAGGATTCATCCCAGAGATGCAAGGATGGTACAACATCCGTAAATCAATAAATGTGATACATCACATAAACAAATTGAAAGAAAAAAACCACATGGTCATATCAATTGATGCAGAAAAAGCATTCGACAAAATCCAACACCCATTTTTGATAAAAACTCTCAGAAAGGTGGGAATAGAAGGATCATACCTCAACATAATAAAAGCCATATATGACAGGCCCACAGCCAACATCATACTCAATGGACAAAAACTAACACCATTTCCCCTAAGAACAGGAACAAGACAGGGATGCCCACTCTCACCACTCCTGTTCAACATAGTACTGGAAGTATTAGCCATTGCAATTAGGCAAGAAGAAGAAATAAAAGGCATCCAAATTGGAAAAGAGGAAGTAAAACTGTCCTTATTTGCAGATGACATGATATTATACATACAAAACCCTAGAGACTCCATCACAAAGCTACTAGACTTAATACATGAATTTGGCAATGTAGCAGGATACAAAATTAACCCCAAGAAATCTGAGGCATTTCTATACACCAATAGTGAACTTTCAGAAAGGGAGATCAGAAAAACAATCCCATTTACCATCGCACCAAAAAAATTAAGATACCTAGGAATAAACTTAACTAAAGAGGTTAAAGACCTCTACTCAGAAAACTACAGGACGTTGAAAAAAGAGATAGAGGAAGACATAAACAGATGGAAGAACATACCATGTTCTTGGATTGGTAGAATCAACATCATTAAAATGTCCATACTACCCAAAGCAATCTATACATTCAACGCACTTCCCATTAAAATACCAATGGCCTTCTTCAAAGATCTAGAACGAACTCTCCAAAAATTCATCTGGAATAAAAAAAGACCCCGAATAGCTGCAACGATCCTGAGAAAGAACAAAGTAGGTGGGATCTCAATGCCAGATATCAAGCTGTATTACAAAGCCACTGTTCTCAAAACTGCCTGGTACTGGCACAAGAACAGACATATAGATCAGTGGAATAGAATAGAGAGTCCAGAAATTAGCCCGAACCAATATGCTCAATTAATTTTTGACAAAGGAGGCATGAACATACAATGGAGCCAAGATAGTCTCTTCAATAAATGGTGTTGGGAAAATTGGACAGACATATGCAAGAAAATGAAACTAGACCACCAACTTACACCATACACAAGAATAAACTCAAAATGGATAAAGGACTTAAATGTACGACAGGAAACCATAAAAATTCTAGAAGAATACAAAGGCAACAAAATCTCAGACATATGCCAAAACAATTTCTTCACTGATACAGCTCCTAGGGCAGTTGAAACTAAAGAGAAACTGAACAAATGGGACTACATCAAAATAAAAAGCTTCTGCACAGCAAAAGAAACCATCAACAAAACAACAAGAAAACCCACCTCGTGGGAAAACATATTTGCCAACGTCATATCTGATAAGGGCTTAATCTCCAAAATTTATAGGGAACTCATACAACTTAACAAAAAGAAGATAAACAATCCAATCAAAAAATGGGCAAAGGATCTAAATAGACACCTTTCAAAAGAGGACATTCAGAAAGCCAAGAGACATATGAAAACATGCTCAAAGTCACTAATCATCCGAGAGATGCAAATCAAAACAACAATGAGGTACCATCTCACACCTGTCAGAATGGCCATCATCAACAAATCAACAAACGACAAGTGCTGGAGAGGATGTGGAGAAAAAGGAACACTTGTGCACTGCTGGTGGGAATGCAGACTGGTGCAGCCACTATGGAAGGCAGTATGGAGGTTCCTCAAAAAATTGGAAATGGAACTCCCATTTGACCCTGTGATCCCACTACTAGGAATATATCCCAAGAAACCAGAAACACCAATCAGAAAGGATATATGCACCCAGATGTTCATAGCAGCACAATTCACCATAGCTAAGATCTGGAAACAGCCTAAGTGCCCATCAGTAGATGAATGGATTAGAAAACTGTGGTACATCTACACGATGGAATACTATGCTGCTGTTAAAAAGAAGGAACTCCTACCATTTGCAACATCATGGATGGAACTGGAGAGCATTATGCTAAGTGAAACAAGCCAGTCAATGAAGGAAAAATACCACATGATCTCACTCATTCATGGATAATAAAGACCATTACAAACTTTTGAACAATAATAGATACAGAGGCAGAGCTGCCTCAAACTGATTGTCAAACTGCAGTGGGAAGGCCAGAGAGAGTTGGGGGGCAGGAGGGAGGGGAGTAAGAGATCAACCGAAGGACTTGTATGCATGCATATAAGCATAACTAATGGACATAAGACACTGGGGGGTAAGGGAGGGTAGTGGTTTGTCAAGGGCGGGGGGGGGGGGGAAAGGATACTTATGTAATACCCTTTGTAATACTTTAAGAGGAAAATAAAAAAAAAAAAAAAAAAAAAAAAAAAAAAAAAAAAAGCTTCAAGCAAGTCTCAAAAGATTCTTCCAGAATAGAGTGATCATCCACAGTCCACCCCGCAAGTATTACCCCAAAGTTGCCCGAGCAGCCCAGCTCTTCCCAGTCGCGTGCCACAGCTACCAGCAGACTCGGTCTCCATTTTCTCACGTCTCCCCTCCACCCACCCATGAGAGTTATCTTTCTGCAAATCACAGCTCCCTCTTCTCACAGAACAAAACTCATCATTTTCAGCCTGGAATTCCCTGTCAATCTTATTTTCCCCTTGGCATAAGCCAAATGCATTCGTGTCTGTTTCCCCACTAGCCTGCCCCAGAAAGCAGAGCTAGAGGCACACACTGATATGCTACTGCTTTATTGGGGGGCAGGGGGTGAGTTTTTGGGAAGCAAGAGCAAATGAGAAGTGGGGGAGAGGCAGGAAGCCAGGAGAACCAACATGTGGTTTGCTACTGGACTGGCCCCCACTTACATTGAATAAATTGATTGCTTGACATTATGGGGCCATCTTCCCAGAGATGTGTGAAGCGCTCAGTCTCAGGACAGCCTATTCCGGGGGGAGGAAGGGGAAGAATGTGTCCAGCCTCCTGCATCCATTGGTCAAAGGTCTGCCCACCCTTACCCTTTGGGGTTGGGTGTAAAGTGCTTGGCCATTACTGGCATCTCATACCTCCGAGGACACACAGAAGCCCAGCGGTAGGAAGGAGAGGTGTCCTGTGCGGGTATGAGGTGAAGGGATTGGAAGGCTGCGTCCACTGAAAGTTGCCAGAACCGCTGCCGAGCTGGTCACCCCAGAAGCAGCTGGAGCGCAGCCAGTAGCCCAGAGCCCCGGAGTCAGTGAGGCTCAGAGGGCGAGGTGGCACATGAGAGGAGCCTCCTACACTACAGCCCCGCGTCCACTGCCTGCAGGGGTTCTTAGGAAAGAAACATGTGAGGAGGGGTAGGTTCTTAAACAGGACAATCTATATGAAGCAAAGTGCTCGGCATGGTACTTTGGAAGCGCTCATAAGCATTGGCTTCTACTGTTCCTATGATCATGCACAGTGTCGGCCTTGCACTGCCTGGGACAGCAGTTTCCTGCCCACTCTCCAGCACTATTTCCTAACACAAGGCAGGTGGTTCCTTTCCAAAGGCCATTCCTGCCCCCCTCCCCCCCCCCCACACACACACCCCTATAATTCAGGCTGGGGAGCTGGTCAGGGGAAGAGAAAGTGGGCCTGAGGACAGCAGGGCGGGGCTGGGTGGGGGCCCTCAGCTGCGTTCCCAGATGACTTCCCCTGGCCCTGCCAGGCCTGCTCTTCTCTCCACTTGGTCAGCAGACGTGAACCGACACAGTGGGCCTCCTACCCAGCTGCCCGGGGCCGGGACCCACTCTGCACAGTGGTAGTCCTGAGAAGGCAGAGGCCCTTCCTCGGGACCAGTGCCTCGGGCAGGAGGGAGCAGCTGCTGGAAAATTCCAGGGACTCCCTTCCAGGAGCCGGGCTGTGAAGCACGTCTTCACTTCCTCATCCTTGGTGCAGACCCTTGCCTGGCTCCATCCTGGCCTTGGTCTCTACCTACCATCCGCAGTTTGGAATAAGGTCTGCTGGCTTTGAACAGTCCCATGGTTGCAGGTTGGGGCCTAAAGCAGAACCAGGCTCCCCCAGGAGCACAGTTTACCAGTAATTGGGGCGGGGGAGGAGATGGGGCTGGCACCTCCCCTTCCCACTCCTCAGGAGCCCATTCTGGAAGCCCACCCAGTAGCCCGAATCAAAGACCTGCTTCAGACCCAACTAGCGAAGCACAGGAGGAAAATCCCAAAAGCTCTGGCCAGAGGGAGTGCAGCATAAGAACTTTACTGTGATCCAGGATTAGCACATATGTTGGGCAATTCACATTTACATGCATTACTCTAACATGACAGCTAAGCAATGTGCTCACGTTAGCTCATTTATTTGTCTAATCATCCAGCAAAAGAATGAGCAACACTGGAAGAAAGGGACATGACTGTCTAGTCCAGCTTCAGTAGGCAGAAGGCCCGTAAGCAAGTCACTAAAATACTACAAGAAGGAAAAGACTATCAGCTTACAGAGAAGGAGGAAACTGACTTCTGCCTGAGGGAACCAGGAAGGAATTGTGGAGATGGGCTTTTTTAACTGGGGTCATGAGGACAAGTAGGAGTTTTCTAGGAGGGAAAGAATGGAGGCTGTGGACAGGGTTGGTGCATTCTAGGCACATGGGAAAATGTACCAAACTAGGGGGTATGAAGGAACATGTGTTTGTTTATTATCATTTTGAAAATTGTATTAAAAATCTATTAGGTTGCAGGTAATTGTGTTAAGTGCCAGGATGTAGAAATAACAAGATAGACATTATCCTTCTCTCATTCTAGTGGAAAAATAGACATTAAACAAACAAAAATCACACCGATAACTATATTTACAATATGTCAAGTCTGGGAAGGGGAAGAGGAAGCTATAGGAGCATGAGTGGGGTGAGAGAGGGGCCCTTATGATCTGGGAATCAAGAAAGGCCTCCCTGAGGAGGAGAGAGTTAAGCTGATTCTTGAAGGATGAGTGGGATTAGTCAGGCAAAGCATTCCAGGAAGAGGGAGCAGCATGTGTGACGGTTCTGAAGTGGGAAGAGCATAGGGTCCAGAGTCTCTGATTGTGTTCTAAACAGGTAGGACACCCAGGCTTGCAGGAGGCAGGTGGAGAGAGATGTGGAGGACCAGAAGGCTTTGACCTTTATCCTAAGTGCAAGGAGAGAGAGGTAATGAGAGTTGCATTATGAAAAGGACCACTCTGGCTATCAAGTGGAAAAATGGAGAGGAGCAGTAATAGATGTGAAGAGACCAGTTAGACCAGTGAGTCCCCCAGCTACATTAGAATTAACTGGGGAATTTTTTTTTAATATATATTTTATTGATTTTTTACAGAGAGGAAGGGAGAGGGATAGAGAGTTAGAAACATCGGTCAGCTGCCTTCTGCACCGCCCCGCCCCCCCGCCATTGGGGATGTGCCCGCAACCAAGGTACATGCCCTTGACTGGAATCGAACCTGGGACCCTTCAGTCCACAGGCCGACACTCTATCCACTGAGCCAAACCGGTTGGGGCTGCTGGGGAATTTTTAATAAGGAGGATTGGGGCCTACTCCCAGAGATTTTTTACTTGGTCTAAAATGAAGCTGCTGCTTTAGTGATTTTTATAAGTTATGAAGGTGACCTTGATTTATATGTAGGGTTGAGGACCCTTGAGTTAGAAGAATATTTCTTTAAAAAAAAAAAAGGAAAAGAAAAAGAAGACGCATATTGCTCTACTCCAGGTGATAGAAGATGGTAGCTTGGCCTAATAGTGATGGAGACAGAGAGCAAACAATGGGTACTTTCAGGAAGCAGAATAGATAGTAACCAGGAAGAACAGCCAGATTTTTGGTTTGGGCAATTCCCTGAGAAATAAAACATTGGGAAAGTACCAATTATGGGGTTCATGACATTAATTCAAGTTTGGACATGTTGAGTATAAGGAACCTACAAGCCATCTAAGTGGATGGCAGGCAGCTGGACACATAGACCTGAAGCTCAGAAGAGTCTGGCCTAGGGACGCAAGTCTGAGAGTCATGGATGCAGAGGGAGTATTTGAGATGTGGCTGGGGTTGCTTAGCAAAAGGAAAGTGTGTGGGGTGGGAGGAGAGAAGAGGGCCTAGTACTCCCGAGTTGGGGGTTGAGTAAAGGAGAGAGGTTGGCAACAGAATCTATAAATGAGAGGCTGGGTTCAGAGCATTCAACATTTCAATGTTCCTGAAGGTTAAAAAAGATGAGATCTGAGGAATGTTTATTTGGAGGATGCATTAAAGGACAAAACTGTGGAAGGGCTTTGGTCAGGTTGTAAAGGGCCATGGATCCAAACCAAGGGATTAGAGTTTCACCCCTCAGACTATTTGGAGTCATGGGCAATTTTAGGCAGGAGGGTGGCAATTCATTTTTAAAAGGCTTACTCTGGGGCAGGGTGGATGATGGCTTGGTTACGGAGAGAGACAAGGTTTGAGTAGAAGCGCCAGAGGCCATGGCAATAGACTCTAGATGGTAGAGGACCAGAGAGGACGGTGTTTGAGAGTAGCTATTGGCAGGAAAAAAATGGATTTAAGAAATAGCTGAATAATGTTACAGATTTCCGAGCCAGCCCTCCTGCTTGTGATCCAAGGGGCTACCCCTGATGAGGAGTTGAGCGGGGGTCCTGAGTATTTTATATCATTTAATTTTATTCATTCATTATTTTTTAGAAAATTAAAAAAAAATTTTTGATTTTTAGAGAGAGAGGAAGGGAGAGGGAGAGGGAGAGAAATATCAATGTGAGAGAGAAATGTCAATTGGTTGCCTCCCGTATATACCTGACTGGGAATTGAGCACGCAACCTGGGCATGTGTTCTGATCCAGAATTGAACTGGCAACCTTTTGGTGCACAGGAGACACCCAACCAACTGAGCCACACCGGCCAAAGCCTTGGGTATTTTAAATATTGGGAGAAATCTCCCCAATGCGAGGGGGTAGCTATTTCTGTCTTTGTGACATGACTGTGCCTGGGGGTGGGGAGCCTCTGCGAGGGTGGGTGGGGTTGTAGATGGGTCCCTTCATTCAGGGAAGGTGGGGACTTTCATAGAGCAAAGGAGCTTAGGGAAAAAATGCAGATTTTTGAGAATCCAGCGAAGGGTGGACTGATTCAGAGTAACCAACTCAATAGGAAAACTTAAAAGGTAAGAGAAGGAGGAAACAGGAAGAAGAGAGAAGCTGGGTGGAACCCAGGCTGGGTGGGACTGAGGTGGAGGCTGAGCCGCAGGGCTGAGTGACAGGGCACTGGGCCAGGGAAGCCAGCTAAGTCATGAGCTTGTGGCTGGGGGGCTGTGGGGAGAGAGGGTTGACCTGGGCAGGGTCATAACTACTTACATTACATAGCATTTGACAACTAGAGAACATGTCCATATAGGTTCTAAGTAATTTCACAGCAGTGTGGAGAGGCAGGCAGGGCAGGGGTGGTTACAGCCTCCGCTTCCACGTTAAAAGTGAAGAGAGAGTCTCAAGGAATTCACATGATTTGTTCAAGCTTGTGTGGCTAGTACGTGGCTGAACTGGAGGGTGAACTCGGGCACCTGAAACCAGGCCAGGGTCCTCTTGTTTCACTAAACAAGAGGACTTTAGGCACTTGGTATAGGAGAGAGGGGTTGGCAACAGAATCTATAAATGAGAGGCTGGGTTCAAGCCTTCTTGAACCCCAGAGCATTCAACATTTCAATGTTCCTGAAGGTTAAAAAAGATGAGATCTGAGGAATGTTTATTTGGAGGATGCATTAAAGGACAAAGTCAGCAGGGTGCTGGCCTGGAGTCCTACTCCTCCAGGGACAAAGAGAGTCAAAGAGAGAGTGCTTGCTGGTCTATGAAGAACTAGCAGCAAGGAGAAGCATCCCAGAAGGTGGGCTCTGGGGTTCACTTAGGAGAAACGAAGGGGCAGGTGGGAGTAATTATGGAGATGGGGACAGCTGGTGGAATCCGAGGGTAGGAACCCAGTGGGGCCTTTGCAGGGAGAGACAGGAACCTGAAGCTATTGGAACCCCAAAGGCAGGCTCTCTCCCAACACCCATCCCCAGTCTTTGTGTCAGTCTCTCTGGCCTATCAATCATGTTGATCTATCTCTTCTTCAGGCCTTCCTCTCCCCTTTCTGCGCATCTGCTTTGCCATCTCTTCACCAACTGTTTCCTCTGCTGCTGTGTGTATGTGTGAGGGAGGAGTGCACACGGGGCCTCCCCATGGCTCTAGGGGGCCACATCACAGCTCTACTGCGAACAGACCAGACCATTAACAAAATCTCCTGGGAAACAGGGCCCAACAGGCCAACAAAGAGCAAACACAACTGCCACCTTTGTGATTCCTAGAAGAGGGTCACTGTGAGCTGGGACCTGAGAACTTGCATCTTCAGTGGCAAATCTAAGAGACTGTTCGATGCTGTACAGAAGAATCAACCCCCCAGGGCCACAAAATGGCACTCCCAGCCCATTCAGCATTCCTTGTCCCCTGCTTCATTCCTTCCCATTACACATCACTATCAGACCCACTAGACGTTTTGTTATTTATTTATTTTATTGTCTGTCTCCTCCTTAGCTCTACAAAGGCAGGGACTTTCTGCTATTTTGTTCACTTCTGCATCCCCAGAGCTTAAGCACACAGTAGGTACTCAATGGAGATTTGCTGAATGAACTAATTAACAAGTAAAATATCCCATCTTCCCAAATGCCCTCTTGCTGGAGATGTAAATGTAAAGTGACTGTCTTGTGAAGTGGGGGTGAGTAGCAACCTCCACTGAGTGACTTCATTTCCTTCACTTCTCTAAGCACCAGTATCTTCATGTGTAATTGGTTACAATCAAGTAAGAGTTGTTTCTTGCAATATAAATAGGAAAATGTAATAAATATGTAATATGACCCAGAAATTCCACTCCTAGGTAATACCCAAAACAATTGAAAGCAGGGACTCAGACAGATATATTCGCACACGCGTGTCCATAGCATCATTATTCACAACAGCCAAAAGTTGTAAATAACCCAAATGTTTATCAACCGATGAATAGACAAAATGCAGTGCTACATACATACAATGGAATATTATTCAATCATAAAAAGGAATGACATTCTACAACATGAATGAATCTGAAAACATTTTTGCTAAATGAAATAAACCATACACAAAGGGATACGTGTTATATGATCCCGCTTATATGAAGCGCCTAGAACAGACAGATTCATAGAGGAAGTTCAGAGTTCCTGGGTGGGATGATGGAAAAGTTCTGGAAATGAATAGTGATGATGGTGGCACCATATTACAAATGTACTTAATGCACTGAATTGGACACTTAACAGTTAAAATGGTACATTTTATGTATATTTTACCACAATCAAAATAGATGCATGAGCACTTTACACAGGGTAAAATGTCATACAAATGTAAGAAATAAATCATTATTATCATGATTGATAATTACTGTATTGCGGTGGTAGACAAGCAGTCCAAAGTTCACAGACAGACTGGCGGGCATAAAACTGCTTTGTAAACAGCCTCCTCCAGCCCAGGCCTGTTGCTCACCGCCCACTGCAGCCCACAGATTTAATGACCAAATCCAAGAATGAATGGACAATAGCCAAGACGCTGGAAGCACTGGGGATCACAGTGTGCACTTTCATCCTGAAAACCTGTCTTGCCTTGCCCTTCAGTAGCATTCCCTTTGGGGCACCAGGGACTATGGGCTCGGTGGAGAGATAGTCCTGTTGTGAGTGACACAAGGAATGACCTGGGAGAGGCCAGGCTACCCGTCAGGCCCCGACAGTGGGCACTTTGTGCTGAGGTTGGCCTGATCCGATTTCCTCCTTTGGAAAGAATGTCCTGGTATCTGAATGAGCTGAAAGGCGATATCCGGGGGCGTTACAACCTGGGATGGGTACCCATAGGCCTCAGTATCCAAGCCACTTCTCTTTCTATAAGCAAGCCCTGCTTGTCAAGGAGAAGTCTTAGAAAACACACAAAAGGGGTAACGTGGGAGAAGGATTCCCAGGACAGAAGGACACTTCACAACAAATTCACCGCAGAGTTTGTTTTTTCTTTCTTTCTTTCTTTTTCAGATAATATGTCTGAACAGGTCAATTTGGGTTCCCAAACACCTTGCCTCTCAGGGCAACTTGTGAATTCCCTGTGTGCGCCTTATGTAGTATTTATGGGGAGGAAGTCTATACCAAAGCTTCCATTAGCTTCTCAAAGGGGTGTGGGACCCCCAAAATACTCTTACTATCACTGTTTCTGTACATTTTACAGGTGATCTTAGAGACCAGAGTTTAACCTATGCCCAGTTTTTAGGGGGCATACGGATTGTTTCAAATGATGTGTTAGACGGCTCACCTCTGGAGGCAGAAGAGGTACAAGGCTTGGGGTGGGAAGGAGACACCTCTCGGTCCTCTCACCCTTCCCCTAAGTGAACCGATTGGTTTTTAAACAAGGACGGTTTACATCTTGGCACGAACGCTGGCCCCACGTCTCCTCGTCGACGTGATTCCTCCCAGCTTCTGTACCTGTGTATAAGTGACACACCCGAGTCACCGGTAGCCCAGAGCACTGAGCCGGTAAAAGACCCTCCATGCCCCACTGATCTCTTTATAACTAACTCTTTGGCGGCCACTTAAAGGGCCCAAACAAATCTTCGGTGATCCGTAGGGACGTCTGGCCAGGCTGGCAAGCACCTGGCAAAAGCCGGGTGCAGTGCCCTGCACTTTCCCCTGCACAGGAGGGGAGGCGGGAAGGAGAGGGGTCATGACGAATGAATGGGTAATTTAGAGGCTCTGAAGAGTGACTCAGACATTCCAATGGGGCTTTTTTTTCCCTTTCTGTTGATGTGTAAAATGTAATTGTAGTCATTTTTTCCAACAAGTTGAGCTCATAAACAGTGATTATCCATGGCAGCCTATGAACTAGACCACAGGCCAACATTCTTCTCTCTCACCTACGAGAACCACCGCAGGCCTGGGGTTAGAAGTTCCTTGGTCCCAGGAATTTTAGCAAAGGTGCAGGCTTCAAATGGTCAAGGGAGGCTCCCAGGAAGGGTGGCCTTGGGGGGGTTGGAAGCTTGTGACCTCAGGCCTGACCTCAGCCCCACCACACACCCCTTTGTTACCTGGGATAAAGGAAGAGCAGAGAAATAGCACGGTCTGCATCAGAGAGATGGTTGTCAAGAAAGGGACAGAAGACAGGCCATATTTGGTGAGCACCTTCTTTGAGCCAGAGGCTCAGCTAACTGACCCCTTCCACATGCCCTGGTCCCTGCCACCCTCATGGCGGTAGAGAATTGTTTAAACCTGATGCATACTAGATGTCACACGTGATATACACCTGATCTTTACAATAATTACTCTACTTCATTATTATTGTCTTTCTCCAAATCACAGGCAAGGAAATTAAAACATAGAGAATCAAGTCATAGGTCTGGTTAGTGAGTGCTGGGGGAATCGGGACTTGAACCCGGGGCTTTCCAACTCTAAAATCCATTCTCTTGTCACCACACAAGGCTGCCCCCACTGGACAGCTGGCCTTGCTGGCCCATCATGGCCCTGTGTGCCCAGCGGTGGTGATTTGGTCGCACCTCTCAGAGAGTTCATGCATGGTTCCCTCCCACCAACCACGGACACAAAGGCTTCCAAAGAGAACCTGCTCTACTCATCGCTGGTCCCTATTAATAGACCTGCTAGAAAATGACAATGGGCAAAACTAGCTAGGGAGTCCTGCTGGGTGTCATTGCTGTCTGCTATCTGCTGTCTGCTGTTATCTGTCCTGCCCTCGGTGAAGGGATAGTAGGATGGCTCCTTAAATTGCTGTGACAATGCTGGGGACATAGCCCTCACCTCTATAGGGAAATTCTCTTTGGTGGCAGGACTATTGGGGGAATCCCATACCCCAACCTACCTGGTGGCGCTGGGTAGCGGTGGAGAGGCAAGCTGGGACTGTGGTGTTCGGGCAGGGGGGAGCTGTTTAAGGGCATTCTAGCTGGACAGCTCTCTCTAACCCTCTAGGTGAGAAGCCCTGCCATAGTCCTGGGCTGGGGCAGTGGGCTGAGCTGGGCTGGGGTGGGCCGTGTCAGGGTAAGGAAGGAAGGGGGGTTGGGAAGAAGTTTTGGTGAAAGTCTGACTGGGCCAGGCAAGGACTCAGGGGACGCAGAAGTGAACACGTGATTGAAGGCAGAGATTACAAAGATAGCAGGACCCTTTTCTAGAGAAGTTTGTACTAAAGACTAGGTGAGATTTGGACCTCCAAGGTCAATTTTTAACTAGATCCAAAAGTTTAATACAGTACTCACAAATTTTATAAGGGGTAGATAGAGAGGGGCAGGTGATTTAGCTAAGAGAGCCTTCGTACCTGGGAGTTAAAGCTGTCGACAGCACTGTGGGCCTCTGAGCTACTGTCTCTCATCATGAAAATGGGACTGTCACATCTCAAAGTGTTTTCCTTTTGTGAGGGGAGAGGGCTTCAGAAATTGCATTACTGTTCATTCCACTGAAGTCAAAAGTCTTTTTCTTTCTGGCTGCTTTTTAGGATGCCCTTCTTATCTTAGGTTTTCTATATTTTAATCTGTTGTGTCTAGATGTGTGTTTATCTTTTGGGGGAGTTTTAACGGCCCTCTCAAATATTTAGAATGTTGCTTTTAATCATTTATGACAAATTCTCATCCATTTTCTTGTTAAATATCGTACATCTTTCTTTTCTTTCTAGTCTCTGTTGGAAGCTCCAGCAGGTGTGATTAAATATTCTATTTCTGCTCTCTATGTCTCTACTCGATGTTGTCATATATATTTTTAAATTGTTGACAATATTATAGATATCCCCTGTTTCCCTCTCTTCTTCCTCACCACCCAGCCCCCGCCCCCATCCCAGGCCTTTCCCACCCTATTGTCTGTGCCCATGGGCTGTGCATGGATGCATATAAGCTCTTTGGTTAATCTCTTTCCGTCCCTCACCCCCAATGTTGTCATATTTTTAAAAACTCTTTATTTCCCTACCCTCGGAGCTGTTGACGATATCTGGCCCATAGTGATCACATGGTAAATCATGGTACCCTGACCCTAGGAAAGGTGGGTAAATATATACAGTAGGCCCTCAGGTTACATCAGAGATCCATTCCTACTGCGCAATGTAACGCGATTTTCACCGTAAGTCGGAACCCACCTACATAAGCACCTACATACGTCACTCACATGGAGCACAGACACAGCAGTAATGAAGTGAAACAGTAAAAAAAAAATTTAAAGAAAGATAACAATTCCTGACCTTTACTTGTGGTAAATAACTAATAAAAAACATAAAGCACATGTGAACATACATTGAAATGACGGAACTTTTTTTTTTTATAAATAAATGGGAGATGGAGACGAAACCACGAAACAACGTACGTCGAGTCCCATGTAACCCGAGGACTGTCTGTAATTATTTGGGTGGCTGGGTGAGCCTTATGTTCAGGAAACAAACCGAAAATGAATCAATGCAAAATATATTTATGTGAAGAAGAATTGGGAGGCAGGAAGAATGGGGCAGAATATCTTTGCTCCTCTAGGCGTGCTTCCTGGACTCACCAGCAGGGCTGGCCTCAGCATCAGCTTGTTAGAAATGCAGAATGTCAGGCCCTACCCGCACCTGCATTTGCAACAAGAGCCCCCGTAGGCCCACATGTCAGGTCTGAGAGGTGCTTCTGCTTTACAAACGTGGCTGAGAACATTGGAACCGCCTGTGGCGTTTTAAGAAATACTGGCGCCTGGGTCTTCCTCTCAGAGACGTTGCTTTCACGGGTCTGGGTGAGGCCTGAGCACTGAGCATGATGTAAAGCTCCCCCGTGATTCTGATGTGCAGCGAGCGTTGAGCACCACAGCTCTGCAGCCCTGCAGTTTCAGGCGCCAGGGGCACCTGGGCGGAGGAGAAGCAGGGCAAACAGAGGGTGCCCACTCGGCCTCTCCCAGGCAAAAACCTCCAGCAGGCAGGACTCAGCCCTGGCTTTTGCAAGGTTTAAGGAGGCAGCAAGGTTTAAAGGAAGGTTGTTGCCCTGGGACTCTGGATTCGAATCTCAATTCTGCCTCCCTAAATGGGCTGTTTTCCTGAGCCCAGTCCCTCTCTGAGGAGTCCTGAAGTCCTCACTTGAAAATGAGGCTATTTATTCCCTCCAGGTCTAATGTTTCCCTACATTCTCTGTCCAGTCCTGTTGACGATCCTGCTGAGATGGGCTCCTCCCAGCCAGGCTGCCAACACTGGCACCCCTGGCAGTACCTGCGCGGTACAGAGGGCGTGATTCCATTTCCATGAAGGTGGTGGGGTCCCAGCGGTGGTCACTCTTTGGAGGAGTGATTGACAGTGAAGCCACACTTGGGAGCCTTCTGGGGTGTGACAGCATTCTATATCTAGACCTCGGTGGTGGTTTTATGGGTGTGTAAGCCTTCACTGAGCTATTCACATGGGAATTGAGCGCTTTATGTAAATTATGCCTCAATTAAAAACAAAGAGCAAGTGGTGCTTCACAGGCCCTTGGAAGTCAAAGCACTTGACAGCCAGGAGCTGGGGACTTTGACCAACTTGGGAAATAGGGCAGAAGGGAAGAGAGCGAGAGCCAGAGAGGTACACACAGAGATGGACAAACGGACAGAAAAGGTGCTTATGGGAACAAGTTGACCCAAATTCCAGGCAGTTGAATTAGTCCTAGTTCAAAAGGGGGTGGGGGTGTCCACACAGGGTGACCAACCGCCATACTGATTGCCCAGGACTCCTGGTTTTAAGCACCGAAGGTTCTGAGAAACGTCTCAGACAGAGGCAGAGGGGACTGCTCCCAGGCCAAGGGCTGAGGCCCAGACAGAAGCCACCTCCCAGGGCCCTGAGATGTTCAGGAGGGGCCCAGGATGGGGTAGGTCGATGGGCTCCCTCCTCTTTGGTCAGAGGTGGCTGCCAATCCCCAGAGAGTCTGAAATGAGGTAGTGGCCTTCCCAGGTATTCCCCAAGTGTACCTCTGTCTGTGTAACTCCGCCTGCCCAGCACCCAGGCGAGTTTGCAGTTGCTGGTTTGCTCATGGGTTTTTCTCTTGGTTTTGAGCCCCTGGGTGAGGTTTGGGTGAGGTTTCCTCACTTTTGCACACCTCTCTCCAGCTCAGCTCAGGCCCCAGCACCAGTGCCTCAGGGGGTTCTTAATCTTTTTGTGTCCTGGATCCTTTTGGCAACTTGAGGGAGTTTTAATCCTCTTAGAATCATGCTTTAAATGAATAAAATAAAATGCAGAGAGTTGCAAAGAAAATCAATTTTGCTGCAATACAGCTATCAAAAGATTTCTTAAAAACACATTTGTGATAAAATCATGTGTCCTCCTTTATCGGTGCTTTACCTAACCCGATCTGGCAGGAGGTGTGATGTTGAGGTGGCCATACTACAGATGGTAATTCATGATACCTGCCACCGTGTCCTGGGAGAAGGAAAATCCACGTGATTGTTACTGATGACAATCACAGGTGTGCTGACACTACTGTGGCTGGTTGCCTACCTTCCTAACAGCAGGGAATGCTAAATTACTGGATGGTTAATGAAAATATAGATGTAATTTTTAACCCATCCACATTCACACACACTCCTGAGTCCTACCCATGTGCCCAGTTGGAAAAATGCCACGTAGGTGAATGAAAGATCAGATGTGCGTATTTCTGTTGCAAACGGAGGGCACAGTGTTCCAGTGAATTCTATGAGTCTCTGGGGGATGTGGGCGCTTCTGGGATGGGCAGGGGAAGCCGAGAAGCAGGCTCTCACTAGATTACTAGCCAGTAAGCACCCTTTGAGGCCAGAACAAACAGGGGAGCCCCCTCTGTGTCCCAGAGCTGGCTGCACACCCTCACTAGGCTTTGTTGTGGTAAAGTAGCATTTGGTGTGACCCTCCCCGCCTCCCTCCAGTCCTCAGTGCTGGAGGAGGGACAGCTGGCGGAGCTTGAGCACTGAGGGGCCCGGGAGCCTTTCTCTTCAGCCTACACAGGGGCTTTGGGTTCAGCCCAAGGTCAGACCCTGCCATAGCCAAGGAGAGGCTTGGAGGACTCCCAGAGAGGCCTCCGTCCTCACGGGGCCCAACATCCCCCTGTGTGAGAGAAGCTTTGGGGAGGTCCTCCTGGGACCCTCTTTTAAGATGAAAGTCCGCCTGGGAGAGGTGAGTGCATTTGCACATCTCCCTGTGCAAGAGAGCAGGGGAGCAGGCTCGGACCCTGGGCCAAGGGGCCCATCCCTGGCACCAGCCCCAATGACCTGCACCTGGAAAACGGCCCTCGAATTAGCAATCAGGAAATCAAGGCATAGCCCGGCGCCAAGCAGCAGGCCCCCAGCCGTAGCCTGGTGACATTTCAGCTCTAGACAGCATGCCTCTGCCCCTGCATGGCAGAGCCATAGACCCCATGGGTTATTTTTACCTAACGGCACTATTGTTGGTTGTCTGGTAGCTGCTGTGGTGGGTTCCAGCAGCAGCGAGCTTGCAGCCAGGATTTCCTGTGCAGCTTCCTCCTCCTCCCCCATGCACGGTTACCTCCCTCCTCTGGTGCTGGTGGGGCAATCTGAGGGCTGCCTGGAGCCTACCCTGGCCATGGCGGAGGCCAAGGGTGTTGGGGCCTAACCCCCTCCCCGCCAAACACACATTATACACAGGCCACCCAGGGTCTGCCCCTGGAGCCCCATTTTCTCTGCAGAGAAGGAAATACTAGTCTCTCTCTCACCTCATCACTCTATAAGGTAAAAGCACTGCTTTCTAGAAAGTTAGGTTCACTAACTCAGTGAATTCAAACTGTTCTGACTTCAACCTACAGCAAGAAGAATACCTTTCCCATGATCTAGTACCACCCTGTACATATGTAGGAGTAAAACAAAGATTTCAGGGAGTAACACGTACTCTTCCCACGCCTGCTGGGTTGTTTTCTGTTCCATTCTAGTTTTTTGTTTTGTTTTTTCAATTCTTTTTTCTCCTGGAAAGAAATTATAGCTGCAACCCACAAATAAATCGATTCTACAACCCAATAAGGATTCGTGATTCCGTTTGAAAAATACTGTGCCAGACATCTCTTTCTGGAGGCTTTCTCTTTTCTGAACGAAGGAAGGGTGCTGGCATTCAGACAGGCCTCTCAACTAGATGCCGCCCTGGTTTTTGGAGTTACATCCATTTCACAGAAAAGGAAGTTAACGTGCAGCAGGCTGAGCAGCTTGCCCATGAAATCAGCCATGACGAGAGCATCTACACCATAAAGACTGGCAAATGCTACAAATCAGGGCTATGGTCCCCCCAGGGGGAAGCCAGCTTTTAGACATTTACCAGCACACCGCTGATTCTAACCTGGCTCTTTCTGGTTCCAAAGTTGGTGTGTTTTGAAGCCCTCTGACCTCAGCTTCCTCATCTATAAAATAACATGTAAAATGCCTACTTCATAGAAAAAAATATATTCATTGAGCACATTCTGGTAAGTAAGAGGGACAATGACTGGCAAGAAACAAAAATGCAAATAATTGATTGCTACAATAATGGGACTTGAAAGATGAAGTTCCCAAATTTCACCATCTTATAAGATTTCCATCATTGCTAAGTGTAGTTTTTGCAAAAAAAAAAAAAAAAAAAAGAAAGAAAAATTATACCCACACTTTGCAAAACTGTTGTGAGAATTAGAAGAAATGAAGGTAAACCTATAGGCCAGTGCTCTGTAAATGGTAACTAATTTTGAAAATAGTGAATTTTTTTGGGGGGGGGAATGGCAAAGGAAGTATTCCAAATGAATCACATTTCAAAGTAGGACCTTCTATCAAGGTAAATGGAGAGAAGGGAGTATTCTGAGGAATCTTCTGATTCATAGACTATTACTGATAAACATATCACACATGACTAATTTTCAAAATTCTAGAATAAGGGCTTTACAGCCTCAAATTTATACAGTCCCAGTGAGGTGGTGCCCCCTCCATCTGACAGATACCTCTGCCTGGTGATGCCCAGAGAAGACACTGAGTTAGGAAGGTGTGGGCCCCAACTGCTGGAAAGTGGCCCGGGCCTGCATGGGACCCCCTCCTGTTCATTGCCACCCAGCTTTGTGAGGCCACACAGAAAAGTCTCTGTGATTATCATCATCATCATTATTGTAGTTATGATAACAATGGCCGTATTCATTTCCAATTGTGTCTGTAACAAATTACCATAAAATTAATGACTTAAAATGAATTTATATTCTTACCGTTCTCAAAGTCCAAAGTCCGAAATGGGTGTCACTTGGCTAAAATCAAGGTGTTTCTGGGAACTTTAGGGAGAATCATTCCCTTACTTCTTCCAGGACGTACCTAAATTTCTTGGCTAGTAGCCCCTTCCTCCATCTTCAAAGCCAGCGGCGTTAAATCTTCACATTTCTCTTTTCCCTCCCCCTTTCATTGTAAAGACAATTGTGAATAGATTGGGTTCACCTGGATAATCCAAGCTCTTCCCAAATCAAGGCCAGCTGATTCAGCAACCTTAATTCCCACTTGCCATGTAATGTAACATCCAGGTTCCTGAGATTAGGACATATACATCTTTGGGGCGGGGGGGGGGGGGGGTGCATTATTCTGCCGACCATTATTCTAGCTAATGTTCCTTGAGTACTTATGTGCCTTGTACAAGTCCAAGCACGTTACCTGAAATAATGCATTTAAACTTCACCACAACTCTATGTACCCATTTTACAGATGAAGAAAGTGAGGCACAGAAAACAAAAGTAACTTTCCCAAGTAACTTGACATAGCTAGTAAGAGGTAGGAAGGACTGAGCTACAGATCTGGGAGTATGATCTCAGAACCACAAGTTCTCTTAGCCCAGTGGTCCGCAAACTGCGGCTCGTGAGCCACAGGCGGCTCTTTGGCCCCTTGAGTGTGGCCACGAAGTTTCAATCACATTGTACGTGTGCTCCCACACATGGTATTTTGTGGAAGAGCCACACTCAAAGGGCCGCAGTTTGCCCACCACTGTCTTAGCCACAAGTTCCCTTCAGTAATTGGAGGACAGATGAACAAACTGAATTCTACCTCATTTAATTCTTCCTTGATGATCCAGAAGTCCCTTTAGGATGTGATAGTGCCTCAGGTCCATCAATACTGACTGACATATGTCATGAGTCAGGTAACTTTGGATAGACTGACCAGTAGACTTTTAGGGGCTGAGATGCCTGGCGAGCCTGCTTCCTTCTTAGGGGGGCTTCTCACACTGGGCAATAGTGATTCTCCGTGGTATATGACCTCAGCTACTCCTCTTTCTCTGTACTCCAGCCATGCCAGCTTCACTGATATTCCTCAAAAAGGTCAATTTCTACCGTGGAGCCTTTGTACTGGGTGTCATCCCTGCCTGAAAGCTCTCCCCAATCTACACTAATAAAAGAGAAACATGCAAATTGGTGTCACTCTGCTACGCCCACCAGCCAATCAGAGCAACTATGCAAATTAACCCAACAAAGATGGCAGTTAATTTGCATATGCAGGCACGAAGCGAAGACTGAAGGCTCTGGCCAGAGTGAAGACTGAAGACTGAAGACTGAAGAGGCTTGGCTTCTCTGCTGCGGCTGGACCAAAGGCCTGGGTCCCGGGTGCCAGAGGAAAACCAGTGCCAGCAGCCAGGGGAAGGAAGGCCTATTGCGTGAATCTTCGTGCAATGGGCTTCTAGTATACAATATACACAAAGCTCAACAAACACTTCAAGGATCACAAAGGAGCCAGGCTTCAAGCCCACTTAGTGGGTCATGTCTCCCACTTCCCTCCCAACTAATTTGGTGGGCAGAAGGCATTAAAGTTCCCTTCTTTTTCCTGCTTCCCCCTCCCCTCCCATATCCTACCCCCTTCCATCCTCCAGTAAAGACTAAGGGAGTTGGGTTTGCAAGTAGGGAGATGTCTTCATCTTGAAGTTTCCCTTGACTCTGTTGTGCACAAATGTCCCGGAGCAAGAAGTTGGAAGAGAAGGCAGGAGCTAGTTTTGTAGACACCAGATCTTCAAGGGAAAGAGAGAAAAAAATCCTGACGTGGGAGCACCTACGGAGTGCTCACCTTCACACCCCTGTACAGGAGGTACTAATCTTAGCTCTGTTTCATAAAGGACACTGAGGATCCTGGACACTGAGGATCCTGGCTCCCAATGACACATGGAGGGGCAGAGCAGAACTTGAATGTAAGTCAGCCTGAATAACCCAACAAAGGTCACCAGTTGCCACCTAATGCTCCCCCTTTAGGGAGAGAGGAAGCAGTCTGGGGTGGAATAGGGACAATATTGAAGCAATTGGCCAACCATGAAAAAAGAATTTATTTCTCAATGCATAATTTTTCTATTTAGAAAATTACATGAAAACAATGGGAGCAGAAGTGAAGACACATGTTCCCATCCCCTGGGACTATTGCAGGTGAATATCCAATTGTCCCAGCACCATTTGTTGTAAAGACTAACCTTTCTCCACTGAGTTGCCTTGGCACTTTTGTCAAAATCAATTGACCATTTATGTGTGCATTTATTTTTGGATTCTCTATTCTGTTCCATGAATCTATTTGTCTCTCTAGATCAGTGATGGCGAACCTATGACACGTGTGTCAGAGGTGACACTCGAACTCATTTTTTTGGTTGATTTTTCTTTGTTAAATGGAACTTAAATATATAAAATAAATATCAAAAATATAAGTCTTTGTTTTACTATGGTTGCAAAGTCTTTGTTTTACTATGGCTACTCCTCTTTCTCTGTACTCCAGCCATGCCAGCTTCACTGATATTCCTCAAAAAGGTCAAAATCAATTGACCATTTATGTGTGCATTTATTTTTGGATTCTCTATTCTGTTCCATGAATCTATTTGTCTCTCTAGATCAAACAATTTTTATATGTGACACAGCACCAGAGTTAAGTTAGGGTTTTTCAAAATGCTGACACGCCGAGCTCAAAAGGTTCGCCATCACTGGTCTAGATGCTACTCATTGTTTTGATCACTGTAGCTTTGTAGTAAGGTTTGAAATGGAATTCTTTGTTCTTTTTCAAATTGTGTTCTTTTTCAAACTTGTTTTAACTATTCTAGGTTCTTTGCATTTCCATATGGATTTCAGAGATTGTCAATTTCAAAAGCTTGCTGGGATTTTGAGTGTGTTGAATCCATAGGTCAACTTGGAAAAAATGACATCTTAGCATTATGTTCTCAGATCAATGAACATAGTATACCTCTCTGTTTATGTAGGTCTTATTTCATTGATCCCAGCAGTGTTTTGTAATTTTCATTGAAGAGATTTTGCACATCTTTTGGAGATCTATCACTGAATAGTTTATATTTTTTGAGGCTAATGTAAGTGGTATTTTAAATTTCAACTTCCAATTGTTTATTGCTATTATATAGAAACAGAAGCCCAGTGTGCAAAATCGCACATCCCCGCCCACCCACGCACGCCTTGCTGCGCCCAACCGTCTGCTGCCCCGCCCGCCTGCCAGCTGCCATCCTTGTTGCAATTGCAGCCTGTGGGCCGCGCTGCGTGAGCCGAAATTACACGAGACCCCAGACCCGCCGAGTGAGGCGGGACCCCAGACCCCAGACCCGCTGCATGAAGCGGGACCCCAGACCTACTGCGCTGGCGAGACCCATCAATGCACATCCTGGTGACCAGTTGTTTGGTCGTTACCGCGTTACGGCCACAGGCTTTTTGTATAGATAGATAGATAGATAGATAGATAGATAGATAGATAGATACAGTCAATTTTAATATATTGATTTTAGATTCAACTGATCTCTCAGAGCACCCTATCTTTCCTGCCTTGTACTTACCATACTTGTCATTGAAATGTGCACTAAAGCAATGCCATGGGGCTGGGGCCATTGCTATTTTGTTTAGCCCAAACCTCTCAACATGCCCAATAAGTGGTAGGCACTCAATAAATGGTCTTAATGAGTGCTGGCACTTTCTTTAGCTACATACACACCCTTCCATTCACCCCTAGTTTTTGTGAACAAACTTATATCTTGGGTATTTCTCTTCCATTAGAATGGTGTTTTGAAATTGTGTATTAAAATCTCCCCAGGTGATTCTAAAATATACTAATGCTTCAGCCTCATGCCGGCCTATTGAAAGCCACCTCTTGGGGTGTAGGACACAGGTATTTTTATATTTTAAAAAAATATTCCTTGGTGATTCTGATGTGCATCCAGAGTTGAGAAACACAGGCATAGAAAAACAGACTGCCTGCATTCAGCCAAGTTGTAAAATAAAAACATGGATGGGCTTACCTTGGAAGGTCCAGCAGGTGAGATATAAGGAACCTCACATGAGGCTCCCCCCTACCCAGCCTCCTCTGAGAGTTGCACCTTGATTTCTCTCGCACTCTCTCCGCTGCAATGGAGCAGGAATAAAAGAAGGAAACCAGACCAGAGTGGAAAGCATTTTCAAACTTTATTTACAACTGTCACAGTGACAAAAAGTAGTTTGGAAAAAAAAAAAAAAGCTAGTTTCTCCCTGAGCCTCAAAAAAGAATAGATAGAAGTTACAGGAGGTTCATCTTACAACAGGCATGTTTACTGAAATACTAGTTTGTTTTTAGTACGATCAGTTAGAAATACACACAAGATACTTTAAAAAAAAAAAAAGGAGGCCAGACAGGAGCTCAGCCACTTGTCCAAGAGCGACTGGGTCCCCCCCAACAGGCTCACCGCTGAGGGTCCTAACTTTAGCTGTCAGCCTCTGGCCTGCTCAGACTCCACATGGTCGTACAAAGGGGTCTAGCAACCAGCAAAAATAATAAACCACCCCCATAAACACACATATACACAAAGTAGATCTGTTATGCAGTTTACAAGCACGTTTCCATCACACGGACAGATGATACAGGGGAGCACATTGGAGGGGGACATGGAAACACAGGATTTTAAAAGGCAGGACCCCATCCACAAGGGAGGCACAGGATGAGAAATGCTGCTGTGAGGGAATGAGAGTGGGAGGGAAGGGTCTCCGCAGCCAAAACCGAAGGAAAGGGAGAGCAAGAGAGAAACACCCCCAGTGCAGGCTGCGGGCTCTCCCACTTCCTCGAGGAGCTGGAAGAAGTTATTGCCATCGATCGGTGTGAGTAACACAAGCAGTCAACAGAGAGGAAGGGAGCAGGGGGGGGATGGGAGAGTGTCGGCTGCCCAGAACCAAACCCTGTTGATGTATCAACAGCACACCCTGGTCCTCCTGCCCAACCTTCCCCAGAGCCACACTAACCTTGAGGTATTAAATACAACCTTTATGCAAGTCCAAACCCGGTCACCCTGGACTGACTGGACACCCGAGGGCTCACATGGGTGCCTCGCTGGGCAGAGTTCAGCCCCAGGGCTGCTCTTGAGCCCACCTCTTGGCAGCACCGTCTGCTCTGAGATAGAGATGAAGAGCGTCCTGCATTGTGCAGCTCCTGGTGGTTCTGAACTATAAGAAGCTCTAAGTCCAAGGCTAACCTTCTTGGGTAACTGTGCCCTTGCAGGGGGCAGGCGGGAGGTGGGGAGTGAGGAGGACCACCGTTCCATGCTCCCTCGCCACGCCGTCCTCCCACCAGGAACGCCAGGGGAGAAGCCAGGGATCTCATGACACCCTTTAGTGTCAAACTGGATCCCCAGGCTGCTGCACAAGAGCCTCCTCACCCATCCAATAATTCCCGGGCTTTGCCAGCTCTCGGGATGTACACTAACTCAGTCACCTCCCCAACAAGAAACAGAAAGTCTCCTCTGCTCTTCATGCAGCTCCCACCAGGAAAGCAGGCCACAAGCCCACATGGGAGTGGGTACTCAACTGACTCGGGTGGCTGGAACCCACTGCAGGGCTGGGAGCCACCTGGGCCTCATGGCTGTGGCCAGGGGCTGGGAGGGCATGGTTAGGAGAGAGAAGGGCCAGCCTGGGAGAGCCCACCCACTCGCTCTGGGCCTCTGCTCAGACTGAGAGCAAGTGTGGAGGGGACCTTCATGTCCAAGTGTCCACATCAGTCCCCCCAACAAGGGCAGGAAGAACTCTCACTACTCCCAAAAGGGCAGGGGGGAGGATGGGGGGCAAGGGAGGGCCGGGCAAAAAGGATAAATAAGGGAAGAGAAGCTCAAAAGCACTGCCTCTTAAAAACAACCACTCCAGCTTACTGCAGGGATGTCAACCCTCCACAACCAGGAGCAGAGGGGCCGTGGAGAAGGAATGGGGGGCCTTTCCCTTTCTGAGCATCACCTCCAGCTGGCTTTGCAGGCAGCCAGGGTGCACTGCTCTCCTTTACCCGCCTCCCCTGTAACAGGCAACACACCTGAAACGAAAGCAAAGGCTGGCGGTGGGTGAAGCTGGAGAGAGATGAAGACTTGGTTGTCTGATGCCCCAGCAGCAGAGAGATGGCTCACTGAGAAGTAAGTACTTCCTGGCTGCACCTCCCTGCTCAATGTCTTCCTTAAACCGTGCATTTGCTCTTTTGTCCCGTGTTTGTTTTCTTAGCCCAAATGTTCCTTGCTCGCTGTGCACGCCCCATCCCCCGACCCGCAGAGCCCCCTGGAATCCCACCACTGCCTCTAGGTGCTGAGTTCAGATACTGATCTCAAAAACCAAAGCTTCCCCACACCCCCAACCCCGGCTCGAAGCAGCTTCCTTTCTCAGAAGGCCTTGCAAAGTGCCCCAGAGGGCTCCAGGGCGCGACACAGTTCAAAAAAAAAAAAGAAAAGAAAAGAAAGGGAAAGAAAACCAACTCAGTGATTCGCAGGAGCAAAACGGAAGCCTGGTCTGACGTTTCAGAACGATTGTGGCCCACTCTCTTCATCCATCACAATGGGAAAGAACACAGTTCAGGTACAGATGCTGTCTGGTGTGACCCGCGGGGAGTCGGTGGGAATCTACTGCTCCTTGTTCTCTGTCGCTGACTCTTCACAGTTGTCCTGCTCATCCTCCTGGACCAAGAACTCCTCCGGGGGCCACCGCAGCTCCCCGCTCTCCACCTCCCCCTCTGTGGGTTCCACCACTATGGAGGGCAGGCGGTCCTTCAGTTTGCAGCAGCGGTCAAAGTCTGACGGGTCAGGGAAGATCTGAAATAAAAGCAGAGTGAGTGCCCGGTCACGTACAGATCTAAAAAGTGCAACTCCTTTCCTTCATCTCACACCCGCAGGCAGGGCTGAGCACCTGCCGTATGCTATGGACGGTGCTAAGCCGGGGTACAGCAGCCGGGAAGCGAATTCTGGGCAACGTTGGAAAGCATTCCTCAACTTGAAGCTGCAAGTTTTCAGAGCAGCACCACCGAGTCTAAAAGGTGGGGTAGCTCTGTTTGCACTATTTGTTTTGTTTTATTTCTGATAAAATCATTCAAAGTCATGTCATCCTCAGTAAGCCACATCTCTGTTTGCAACAAGCATTTCACTCTGGCAGTCTGACAGGTCTCATTCAGTAGCTCAGTTGGTCAGAGTGTCACCCTGATACACCAAGGGTATGGGTTCAATCCCGGACAGGGCACATACAAGAATCAACCAATGAATGCATAAATAAGTGGAACAACAGATCAATGTTTCTCTCTCTCTCTCTCTCATCAATTTTTAAATTAAAAAAAAATTCCTCTCAGGATCATTACTGACACCTTGTATGAGCCAGCTACCAGGTGCTTTACATATATAATTTTGAACTAACATAGTCATACTGACAAACAGGTGTTCCTGATATTACCTTAAAGAATCCCAGGCTTAGAGAAAGAGGCTGCCCAGGCCATGCAGCCTGGAAATGGGTGGTGGAAGGAGATTAAGACCCAGGTCTGTTTGACTCCTGTGCCCGTGCCCCAGGACCACCCCCGCTCCTCCAATAGATGGGTCCTGATCTCCTTTCAACTGAACAGTCAAGGTCAAATAAGGGTTGAGGTGTGGCTCCCAGCCACAGGCAGGCTGGGGACAAAACCTCAGGCTCCTTTTTCATCTGTGAACAATTCCTGGCTCCTTGATGGCTCTACACCTGAAAGAATTTACTTCTCTCTCTAGAGTCCCATCAACGAGGCTTTTAAAAAATGCCTACTGTGTGTCCTGCCCAGAAGTGGGAGAAACCCCAAACCAGACTATAAAATCGAGGCCTCTGTGTATTCGCTTCGCATACACCGCCCTGTGACTACAGCTGACCCAATTCTTTGCCCAGCAGTTTAAGTACTTAATCCGATGGGCTGCTGGTCCCTTGCCATTCACAGTCCTCGGTGACGCATCCCAGAGCTGGAGAGAGGAGCCTCTGTGGCTCTCAGAATCCCACGGCACCATCAAGGCCATCTCTTCCAACCTCTCTATTTGATAGATGAGGAAACTGAGGCCCAGAGGGGTCAGGAGACTTGCTCGAGGTCACACGGTTCGTTAATAGCAAAAGAAAGGAAGGCAAAACCAGGACTGAGTAGAAACACACACCTGAAGAGATGCCTGGCTCAGATCCAGACAGGCCCTCTGGGCTGCTGAGCTTCCCAGTCCAGTTGTTCTAAATCTTCAGGACCTCCATTCCCCAGAGGCAGAAATGCTCTCCTACAATCGCAGGCCTTCCGTGATGCTATGAGGGTGCCCCATCTTCCTGCACCCCAACCCCAAGCAATGCTGTCCCAGTCAAGTCACCAACCACGTCACAGGTCACTCGGGGCTGCCGGGAGTCATGGGCCTCGCCGAAACCTCCCCAATCCCTGCAGACAAGTGATTATTAACCATTTATCCAATAAAGCCCTATTGCTGGGGATTAAGCCTTAAGCCAGCTGCACAACCAGGCATCATTAAAGACTTAACAAGCCTTATAAAAAGTACCTTAATGGCCGCCAGGAGGAAAACAAGGCAAGGGAGGGGCTGGGGGAGTGGGGCTGAAAGAAAGCACGGGCAGGTTGACCCCACTGCAGGCTTTCTCCTCCTGGTGTGGCCAGCCCTGCAATTCTGCCCTCGGACTGTGCTGTGCACACAGACCTGCTGGTGCTGAGACGGAAGAGGGTCAAGGGCCTCTCTGGGCCGCTCCTCACTTCTCTTCATGTGCAGCAGGAGCCTCTTCCTGTGTGTGACGACACAAGTCCACCAAGCTTTCAGACATCACCTCCTTTCGGCCTCACCACCCCCAAGAGCAGTGAGACCTGGGGCTCTGAGGGCCACGTGGAAGAGCCAGGATTCAAACCCAGATCTTCAGTTTTCAATGCCTGTACCTTCTGAAAAGTGAATAGATGCCACTGGATGAACATGTCAATTTTACAGACAGAAAACTGGCCAGGGAGGGTGGGCAAGACTGTGGGTTTCAATGGTTCATTTGGCTGCCAGGGGCCCCATGATGACCCTCTGGGCTGCTGAGCTTCCCAGTCCAGGCAGTTGTTCTAAATCTTCAGGATCCGAGAAAGAGCTGTGAAATATCAACAGATGGGCACCTGGCCCAGACTCAGCCCCCTACCTCTATCCTCTGACCGCAAGCCCAGGGCTGTGCCTGCCCTGTGACTCCCAGATGAAAGAGATGGCAGCCAGATTCTAACTGTGATCACCCATCTGAGCAAGAGTGACAGGGACAAGAAGTAAGAGGAGGAGGATAATAAGGGTGGAGAACATGGACGTTTGTTTTAAGCTGGAAGCAGGCCTTTAGCTAAAATAGGCAGGGGTGGGGTGGGGGTGTGTGTTAAAATAATGATGATGATGGGAGACATGCCAGGCTTATCTGCAGATCAGCCCTTGGTGACACATCCCAGATCAGATTCTCCGTCTTCACAATAGTCCTCTGAAGTAAGCAGCGGTGTGATCCCCATCCGACATAATAAAAGCCTAATATGCAAATTGACCGAGCGGCAAAACAACTGGTGGCTATGACACACACTGATGACCAGGGGGCAGATGCTCAATGCAGGAGCTGCCCCCAGCCTGCAGGCCCCAGGCCAGCCAAGGTGGGTGCCAGCAGGGGCCCCGCCGGTTGCCCCACAGATTGGCCCTGATTGCCAGCCAGGCCTAGGGACCCTACCTGTGCATGAATTTCGTGCACCAGGCCTTTAGTATTATAGATAAGGAAACTGAAGTACAGAGAGGGCAAGCGACTTCCTCAAGGCCATGGAGCTAGGAAGTGGCAGATCCGGGACCCAAACTCAGACCTCAAGGACTTTAAGTAATGTGTTCATTTGATAACACAGCATCCAGCCAAAGACCCCCAATTCTCATTATGCCCTTGACATCAGTTGTATAACCCCAGCCAAGTCCTCTCAGTCACCCGTTCCTCAGTCTCTCCTTTTGAGAAGCAAAGTGACCTTCGTATCTCACTAGATGGGTACAAGTGCTTGGCAAATCCAAATATAATAAAATGCTGTGAGGACACAGGCTAAAGTCAAATTTGAATGTCCTTTCTGGAGTGGTTTCAGCAGGGCTCCGGTAAGTGTTCAATCTGCAAACAAGAGGCAGCCATACTAACGCAGCAATTAACATAACTCCACACAATGCCTTTCATACCAGCAGCTGCACAATTAAGTCTCTGACGTCCTTGGGGGAAGTCTGAGCAGCGAACTTCTGATACTGCTTAGCTGCCAGAGAACTTTGCTCCCTGAATTGTTCAAAGCAGGCACCATCAAAAAAAAACACACACAAAAACCCATAAAACTTTTTTTTTTTTACAAAGCCTGTTACTTACATTTTTAAAAATCACTATAATAATCTAACCCTTCCATCAGAGATTTTATTAGTAGATAATACCAATTTATGACTCTGGAAATTGTAGCTCTCTCCAAAGACAAACAAAAGGCACCCAGAAACCAACAGCTTCTCGTTTCCTTGCACACAGACAGAAAGCCTTGCGAGAGGAGGATCTCACCAGCGCACTCTTATCTCCGACAGCTGCTGAAGAGGCTGACCCTAAGGAGGTCAAGATTTTTCCACTAAGTCATGCTTTTTAATCATCTGGGCAGCAGAAAAATGAGAGGTTGCAACTGCTATTTGCCGGGGTGGGGAAGGCAGTGGAAAAAAGGACTCAAGTCAGCCTTGCCAAGCACATGACAGGTAGGGTTGAAGCGGCAAGCCAGCCCGGCATGCCGTTGGCCTGCAGGAACTGGCAGGGAATAAGGAATTGCCCCTGTTCCAAAAAGAAACTGCTTCTGGTTAAACCGCTTACCCCAAAGCGCCCCTTCTCTCTGGACAAGGAAAAGAAAAAAAAACAAACAAAAAAAAGGCAGGAAGAGATCAACCAAAGAACTTGTTTGCATATATACATAACCCGTGGACACAGACAATAGGGTGGTGAAGGCCTGGGGGCAGGGGGTGGGGGCAGGCTGTGGTTCTCTCAGCTCTGCCCTTTCCTCCCTCTGCCAGTGCTGGATTCCACAATCCAGCTGTCACACTCGGCTGTCTGTTGGGGCTGATGGTCTGGATTAAGCTAATAGACACCAAGTTCCCTCTTTCATGAATGAAGTGATGTGTTGAAGATCAAACACATCAAGAATACCCCGGGCCCCAGGTATCCGCCGTGTAGAAACAGCAGGCACGCAAACGCGGTCCTGGTGAATTTTATGGGAGACACGTCTTCAGGGGCAACCTTTGCCAGGTGACCTCTGATGCCAAGAGGCCCTGACGTTTTGGGAACTCAGATGGGTTCACTCGAAAGGTCAAGGGAACTTCAGGTCCTTCCAGGAGGAAGGCACGGCCGGTGAGATGCCGTCTGGAGGCCGGGACACTAGAATTTCTGGCTGTGTAGATCAGAACTTTCTGTGATCGTGGAAATGTTTCCTACCTGTGCCCAACAGTAGCCACTAGTCACGTGTGGCCACTGAGCGCTTGAAGCAAGGCTAAACATGTTCATTTTCTTTCATTTGTATTAACATACATGTATAGGATATATTTAAATATAATACCTTTATACCTGTGGCAACTGCCCTGGATGGCACAGACATAAGCGTGTAAATAGGAGGACAACGAAAGCAGGACTGTCCAGAGAAATTCAGGATGTTTGGCTGATGGACCAACACAGGCGGCCGCGCAGCAGAGAAGTCTGGAGTTGAGGGCGAGCCCTGGGGATGAGGAGTTAGTGGGCAGGCTTTTGGCTTAAGTATAAAAGTTGCCAGTCAGTCAGCTCCTGTTTCAGCCATGGAGGGGACCTGAAAGGCAATACCAAGGCTCCAAAGGCCTGAAATTTGGGGGCCTAGCTATCAACTGTCTGCCTCGACGCCAGGTGATCTAAACCTGGCTGTCTCTGGGGTAGGAAGAGGAGAGAGATGTCTGGCACCTGGGATGGAAAATGTGAGTAATTCTGGTTGGACCAGCCCTCCCCTGTGTGTTTGTGTGCGTCCCTCAGCCATCATCCCTGACAAGCAGCCTGAGCTGGCCACAAAGAGGGCGGAGGGTTCGGCCAAGAGCTGAGAGATGCTAATGGGGAAAGCGGACACCTGCGAGTAGAGGGGATGAAAGGTGGCTAACTGGACACAAAGGGCTAATTACCAGCTCTGCAAGCTGAGACCTCGGGAGCTCCTCTTTGCTGGGTGGGTGGAAAGGGGAGGTAGGGCAGAGGGCCTGAGATGAATAATCAGGCAGCTCCCCAAAGAACTGAGAGTGATCTGCTTCTGTGTAAGCCTCTCCCCTCTCTGGTTCCAGCGAGGGAAAACGTCACCCTCCAACATGCTGTGGGAAATGGCCGCTCCCACGGGAGTCTAAACACCTGGCTTTGACCTGGCCCCGAAAGCATATTATCTCCACGACCATGGTCTCATCATTTTAACTTCTCTGAGCCTCAGCTGCCTCCTGCGTAAAATGAGGAGGGAATGTCCATGTTACAGTATTGTTGCAAGATTTCCATGAGGCTGCCTGCTGAGCGCCATCATGGTGCCCGTCAGGCTCAAAGAAGTGGAGACCCATCCCCCAGCCCTTCCTCTGTAAATTGGGGTTAATGCTAATTCCCATTTTATGGGGCTTTGGAAAGACTGAAATACAGGGATATGTGAACATGTTCTGTAAACTTTAAATTCCTAACTATGGTTCTTATTAGGTAAAATTGGGGTCTCCAGGGACCATTTAGAGCAGTGGTTTCCAACCTTTTTTTGGCCATGTCCCACCTAAGCATTTCTAAAATCCTGATCCCCCACCCCCCCTTGTGACATAATTCTTATTATTCAAAAAGTGAACTCCTATTCACATGGAGGAAGCCTAAGAGGCCATTAACTCGGTCTAAACAAACTTTCAAAGAACACAGCATCCACGAAAGAGAAAAATAAAAGAACGAAAGGACAGTGGAAGTACTGAGGAAGAAATCACTAAGAAATTGTTTAAAAAATAATAATATAAAGTGATAAGAAAAAAATAGCAAATAAATTTCAAAACATATAATAGAGAACTGAAATGCATAAATATGTTACAATATATACTTTATATGCTGTATATGAGGCCCCTAGAACCATAAGAAATGCAAAAAATTCACTGTTAAGAACTCATTCTCAAATTGCCCCCCTCTTAAAAATCAAATTGCCCCCCCAGTGGGGGGGCTACCTTGGGAACCACTGGTTTAGAGTGAGGGGCTGAGAAGTCACTAGCTGTGGCTTAGGACAGGAGCAAGTCAGCAGCACTCCTGGGCTTGTGCTCACAAACTCTAGGCCAGGTTCTTTGGAGAAATGGTTTGACCCCATTGCTTCCCTCCCAGCGCCTGTTTTCCTAGGGCCTGGGTTCGCCAGCTGGGATGGAAGCCACTGCCTTGTCCAGATCCTGGTCTCTCGGTGGAAGTCCTAGAGCTGGAGGTCTTTGCATTCTGCGCCTCTCCCTCAGCCTACTGCATGGGTAAGTCAGGCCCCTCCTGCCCCTCGGATCCCCAGAGTCTTATTTCTCCTGGAGAACAACAATGTGTTGGCTCTGTGTGTTTATTCCTTCCTAGGAGGGGCTGGCTTATAACAATGGGCAGATCTCTACCAATATCCTGCTCTCCAAGGGCTGAATGAATGAGCAGCAGCAACTAATTAAAATGAAAAGTACACCCTGCTTTTTTGCCCCCTAACAATAAGCGAAGGTAAGAAATGCGTTCTTTGCCTCCTGCTATTTTATCATCATCATCACCATCATTATTATTTACATTTTACTGACTTTTCAAAGCGAAATGTGGCTGGTAAGAACCAAAAATTTAGAGCAAAGGGGCAGAGTGGCTACCGCCTGGATTCAGGGAGGGAAGAACATTCTCCAGTTTCCATTTGGATGCAAGTCACCTCCTTCTCCATCCTTGAGACTCTCACCTCGCTCAGATCTCTCCTGGACTGGGGCTATGGAACAGCCACCTCTCCCTCTCCAACCTTGCTCTGGTGTTTCTAAGCCTAGAAGAGACTCCAACAGAGATTGGAGGCTAATAAAGATGCTGAAGCCTCTAGCCTTGACTTGAAAGAAAAGGAAATCCTCTGGGAAAACACCACCTTTCATAAACATCTCTCACACACACACCCATCCTGCAGGGGGAGAGTTCCACATCCCAGTTAATTAGCACTAATTGCTACCGAAAACTCTCCGGGCCCAGGGAGCTGATGGGGCTTTTGGACTGTTCTCCAAGTTCTCCGGGGCAGTGAGAAAAGCCTGCAGTTACCTGGCTTAGATGATTGAAAATACCCACATCCTATCCACTACACCCTTTGGGAAGAAGACACGCCTCCCAGTCACTTTGGGGCTCTGCAGAATGACAGATCCCTTTCTCTATCTTTCTCCTTTGGTGCTACCCAAATGCCCCACAGCCCCACCCCCTCCTCTCGGAAAGCCCAGATTGATGTGGCTGCCATTTCCAACCATTCCTTCATTCTTCATTTTGGAGACAAAAATCTTGAGACCTGGCCTGGTCCCACAGCCTTCCCATCGTTGTCTGGGGTTCCCTTCCTAACCCCTACCAAACCCACCCCTGTATGGGACAACTCTTCCTAGTCCAGTGATGGCGAACCTATGACACGCGTGTCAGAGGTGACACGCGAACTCATTTTTTTGGTTGATTTTTCTTTGTTAAATGGAATTTAAATATATAAAATAAATATCAAAAATATAAATCTTTGCTTTACTATGGCTGCAAATATCAAACAATTTCTATATGTGACATGGCACCAGAGTTAAGTTAGGGTTTTTCAAAATGCTGACACGCCGAGCTCAAAAGGTTCGCCATCGCTGTTTTAGTCTCTAGGACTTTGTTACTACCCTGCCCACGGCACCGCCTCTGCAGCACATGACCTGGCCAGACAGCCTGCTTTGGGCCGTACACTCTCCCGATTCCCATGACCCTGCTGAGATCCACCTGACCTGTCCAACCTCATCTTCCCTGTGCCCTCCTAGACTTGGAGTCATTCTAGGATTTCTCCAGCCTCAGGCAGGCTCCTGGCTTCACCTGTCCATCTTAGGCTGCTGGTTCCCCAGTCCACAGCTACACTTTCACCTTCCCACGATCTGTGGAACATCTCCACTTGGATGATATCCATCACCTCCAATCCACCTTGTCCCACACTGAGGTCATCAGCTGATTTCCGTGTCTTTAAGTTAAAATTTTTTTTTTTCCCCTCCCAAGCAGGAAGCCTTGCTTGATCGTAGGTCCTGCAAAAGAGGCCTGGATATTTCAGTTGGTCAGAACTGCAGTATTGATGCTAAAAAAAACCCTGAAGTAAACAGGGCTATATTCCCAGTGGCCCACTCATCTCACGGAGGCCGTCCACACTCACAGGAAGGCAAAGGTCCTCCTGTCCTCTGGTCAGACATATTCTGTTCAGTTTAGAGCAGTGGTTCTCAAAGCTCAATTCCCATCATTCTTTCAGCGAGGGAGTGTCCATGGAGTTACATATTTTCCTTAACAATACTAAGATGTTACTTGCCTTTTCTCCTGTGTTGACACTTGTACTAGTGGTATGAAAAACAATGGTGGGTGAAATTGCTGGCACCTTAGCAAGAATTAATGAATGCAGTGATATTAACTATACTTGTAGTGATTATATTTTTCGCCATCTCCTGCTCACAATTAAAAAAAACAACTTAGTGTTTGCAGTGGAGCAGAAATTTTATTAAATATTGACTCTTAAGTACATGTTGTTTTTTAAAATATTCTATGTGATGAAATGGAAAGTCAGCATAAAACACTTTTGCTGCATAGCAGAGCACAATGGTTGTCTCGAGGGGAAAAAAGCACTTCTGTGATTGAGTTGCAAGCTGAACTAGCCACTTTTTCCACGGAACACTATTTTTACTTGAGAAAATGACCAGCAAACTATGGTTATCCAGACTTGATTATTTAGCAGACATGTTCTCAAAAATGAATAAAATGAGCCTCTCATTTCAAAGAAAATGACTGATGGTCTTTGTTACCAGTGATAAAAATTGAGCTTTCAAACAAAAATCAGAATTTTGGGAAACATGTATCAGCCACTGTAAGCTTGACAGTTTCCTAATACTTGAAGAACTTCTGATGAAGCCAGTGGAGACATTAACAAATATAATTTTTTTGACATTATATAATGAAATGTGTCAACATTTGGAAGGTCTTTTATGTTCATTTGTGAAGGTTTCAGATTCCACTTGGCCACTAACCTTTAAGAAACCATCACTTGTTGAGTCTAGGTGAAATATCAAAGAAAAACATATTAAAAGACTATTACAATATTTCTTCTTTTTATAACTACATATTTGCATAAGCCAGATTTTCTTTATTTACTATAACAGATTGAGGCAGAAACAGTTATGAGAATCCAGCTATCTTCTGTTAAGGCAGACACCAAACAAATTTACAAAAATGAAAAACAATGCTTTTCTTTTCACTAAACTTTTCTTATTTTGGAAAATGGATTTGTTTTTATGATAAACTTACTGATGTTAACATGTAATGGTTTTATTATTTTAAATGAATTAAATACAATTTAAAAAGACATAATCCACATATGACATAATCAGAATATATAACCCACATGAACAAATATCCATGGGGCCCTCAGTCATTTTTCGGAATGTAAAAGGGACTGAGACCGGAGTGTGAGAACGGTTGGCCTAAAGAACCCTCAAGAGGAGAATCGTATAAGTCAGCAGTTCTCAACCTGTGAGTCGCGACCCCTTTGGCGGTCGAACGACCCTTTCACAGGGGTCACCTAAGACCATCCTGCATATCAGATATTTACATGACGATTCATAACAGTAGCAACATTACAGTGATGAAGTAGCAACGAAAATAATTTTATGGTTGGGTCACAACATGAGGAACTGTATTTAAAGGGCCAGAAGGTTGAGAACCACTGGGTCAAGGTTGAAGGTCAGTACATTTTAAAACTGGAAAAGATTTAAAGGGAACCTAAAAGCTGCCTTCATGATCAGAAAGGCTGGCATAAAGAAGAAAGCCGATTTTTTAACTCCAGGGCTGATCTAGGATCAGGATGGCGGATTTCACCTCCCTGCACAGTGTTCTAATCACAAAAGTGACACAATCCACACGCCCCTAACGACAGAGGAATCAAGGCCCAAAGAGCTGACTGATGCGAGTTGCCCGAGCTGACACTGACAGTGGCAAAGCCACGATTAGAGAACAGCTACCCAGATTCGTAGTCCATAATCCCACTGTGCTGAGAGCGTCTGAGCGCCAGGGCACTGGCAGCATCCAAAGAACACCTACATGACTCAACGCCATGCTACCGTGTGCATCCCTCTATCTGATAGGAGACTGGCACAGTCGCGAAGGTGCCCTCCCACCCTGCGAGACTATAGTGCCACAGTTCTCACTCTAAGAACAGTGTATGCATCCAAAATTTTGTTTGGGTCCCTCCTAAAAGAATTTTGAAAAACTGTGTCTCCTTTCATGTGTTTTTAAACCGACACCTAAAACTTCTGATAAATTATAAATCTTAACATTTTTAAAATAAAACTTTCATGCCACTCTTTTCAATGCACTCAGTATGCCACAGCAATTTGATATCAACAATCGCCTATTTTTTAAAAAAAAATCATAAACAAGCTCTTAAGTCAAATCTTATTCCTTTCTCCACTTGAAACTATATTTCCAGTCTACTTCCCTATAGGATTTTCCTTAATATATTTTTATATTTGAAAGTTTTAAGTCATTAGCTTTTCATACTTCACTGAAATAAAAAGATGTATTTGTGTATATAAAAACGACTTAAGGTTTTATGTCTCATGACCCTAAGGCTTATTAATTTTAAAAAATTCTGAATTGGCTTATTGCAGCTATTAGTATATAACTGATCAGTAAACATACCATAAATACTTATTAAGCACAATGATACATTATTTAGATTGGTTTCTTAATGTGATAGATAGGAAGATTTATGGAGCTTCCTAGACAGTAACATTTTGAATGATTCATTTATTTGATGCTGCCAGGGTTTCTATATCCTGGAGGAAAGCACCTTAAAATATTGGGGAGGGGGAGGGGCAGGTCCTTCTCTTATAAGGGGGAAGTGGGCAATTGTGATAGGAAAGGTAGGAAGAGAAAACTGACAAAGCCCGTCTCCAGGAAATGCAATTTTAGAAAAGCAACAGAAGGAAGTTGAAGATGTGGAAAATGATTTTCCGAAAATGCTCTCTGCTGTCATATCCCTTGGAAAGTTTCTGTGAACCCCAGGGGCAGCTGTCCTCCTGTTTTAACACTTTGTTAAAACATGAAGTAATATATACATAGAACATTCTATGTATTAAAAAGTAATCTGGCATGAAAACCTCCAATATTAGGATGCCAAGGAAAACAGCTAGGAAGGATCCTGACCTTCAACTGTTATATCCAAAGGGGCAAATGACCAAAGGAATACAGAATTCATCATTGAGGACTAGCTAATCTTTAAGAATGCTTTCAACCAAGAGGATCACATTCAACTCTTGAAGAAAAGAAATTCCTTCATGGTAACAACAGTGATGTCAGCCTCAGGAAGTCTTTATTCCTTCCCGCCCAGCACACATATGGCTCAATTCTATTTCTACTTTACTCATTGTTTAAAAAATAAAACTATCTCTACACAAATGGGAAGCTAGCATTACTTATTATAGGTAGCAACCATAAAGTTACACTGACATTTTTAAAGTTTGTCTGTGTGACACCTCAATGAACTTTTTGAACCATCAGGAGTATGTGGACCCTGGACCATGGCCAAGGCTGCTTACTCACTGCGAAGCACCTGGGGTCTGCAGGGTTGGGCAGAAGGACCCTGAGCCCTGGGCCCAAGGCTCCATTGTGTACAGATCTATTTCTAAAAGCGCAGTCCATGCTTGATTTCAGGGAAGCAATATTTCTCAACCATGACCATTCATGAGCCAGACCTGGAACCCCAGAAATACCAAGATGGCTCAGGGGATGGAGCGTCCATCTGTCCAACTTTCATGGGACGCCAGGCTGAGGCAACGTCACTGGTCCCCCTTAAGGTCACATGGCACTCAACGTCATTAATAGAATAAAGGAGATAAGTAGGGCCTGTACAAATATACATGTGTAATTTTGTCTACACACCCACTGTGGGACAAGAATATGATCACCAGCTAAGCTATTTTGCAATGCTGGCTAATTGCCTAACATCATCAACTGCTATCATCTCTGCTCAAAATAAGCAATTAACAAACTAGAGGAAGATGTACAACATCTCCTAACCACTTTAAAATAACCAAGCACCTTTCTGACTCAGTCCACAAAGCTCCTCCATTATTCCATCCCTACAGATTTGACACCCGTGAAATCCTGTTTGCTAGAGCTTTCAATGCCAGGAGCTTATATTTTGATAAACTCTTTGATTTGTTTTCTGTTTTTAAGGTAATCAAGAGGCTTAATAATGTTGAATCTCTTTGAATCAGTAACTCCCCTTCCAGGAATTTATTCCAAGGAAACGAATCAGACCTAAGCAGAGATTTACGTAAAATGAGGCTTGGAGCAGCGCTCTTTTTAAGAACAAAACATGCCACCACCTAATTTTCAGCGATAAGAAGTGGTACATAACAAAATGAAATGCCATTTTACAAAGAAAACCAAATTACAGGAACACAGTCACCGTATTATAGTATGTGAACAAAAAGATTCAGTAGAGCATAGACAGTATTATCTCAGTTTTTCAAAAATATAAATGCATATTAATATACTGGAAGGAAACATACCAAAATGGTTCAGTAAATAAGAATACGGGTGTTCTTTTCGTCATACTTCTCTATAATTTTTCCTAAATTTCTAAAAGGAATGAAAATTACCTTTATAATAACACACACACACACACACACACACACGCCCTTGGGAAGGCCAAGGATGCCTCTCAAATCCAGGATGGGCAAAGCAAGTATTTCCACTCTCCAAAGTAAAGACAGAAGGCGTACTATTAACCCTGCCTGGGGACAACTATTAAATTCAAGGTATTCTAGTAACAGAGACCAACCACCTCTGGACTGAGGTTTGTGAACACCCTCGTTGCTCAGGCCAATTCTACTTTGACGGAGAAACCCAGACCCTTCCTATCCATTGGCTCCAATAGAATTCCTGGTCGAGAAGCAAGTTGTTGCTGCTACTTCAGCTAAATGCTTGGGCGCCTCTTCTGTACAGTTTCCTGAAAAGGAGCTTCTGACAGTGCAAGGGAATTAATTCCAGCGGGAGCGGCCGAGGGAGCTCCCAAAGATCCCCTTGGTCAAAGTGCTAGAATCAGCGGTTCTCAACCTGTGGGTCGCGAACCCTTTGGGGGTCGAACGACCCTTTCACAGGGGTCGCCTAAGACCATCAGAAAACACATATATAATTACATATTGTTTTTGAGATTAATCACTATGCTTTAATGATGCTCAATTTGTAACAATGAAATTGGGGGTCACCACAGCATGAGGAACTGTATTAAAGGGTCGCGGCATTAGGAAGGTTGAGAACCACTGTGCTAGAGGGACAGCAGCTGGAGAAACTTTTCGCTGATTTTTTTTTTTTTTTCTAAGACAGGTCTGTGCAAGAAGGGGCCCTCCCCCGCGGAGGAGTGAAGCCACAGCCACAGGCTCTGATTTACTGATAAAGCCTCCTCCTGAGGTGGGCTCGGCGACAGGGGAAGGACAGGTGGCGAGGTGGCAGGCAGCAGGCGTGGCACGGGGCTGGCAGACTGGAAAGGAGTGAAGTCCCGTCAGCTCTGAGCTCCGTGTGAATGAGGGCCTGTCTTCATACCCTCCGAGGATTATTTTAGGACTCGGGCCTGAGAGATCATTTCAGGACATTCACTAGACACCCAGGAATAGCTCTTGGCTCTAGTCATAAGATTCGCCACCCAAACGCATCCCTCTCCCTAATGGTGCAGTCCTCCTTTCTACCCAACTTGGGAGACTGGGGCGACATAGAGAAAATGCTGATCCTACAAAAGTCTACGCCATGGGGTGGCCAAGGTAGAGGGATCGTCCTCGGTGCAGGAAAGGGAGGGAGGAGGGGTCCAGCCAGCCACTCAGCCCTCGGTAAGCAGCTATTGGAGGACACTGCGGGGAGCACCGCAGGAACAAAGCAGAGTCTAAGATGCAGACCCAGCTCCAGGCGTGATGAACACGCCAGCACTTGAGAGGCGTCAGGCCTAACACAGGCCCTTTGAGAGGAGGCCGGCTGTATGGTTCTAGTGTGCACCACGTTGGCTCGGAAAGTGAAGAGAGCTTGTTCTCTCCCTGGACGGGCTACAGACTCACTGTTGTGATCACAGTGTGTGTGCAGGGGGGTGGGAGGAGAAGTAGAGGGGAGGGGGGGTCCCCCATGGGAATAATTCTAGCCCTCTGCAGGCCCTCACCCAGGGGCATTCCAAACAGAGAACACTATGTTTGTGTCCAGGCTTCGGGCCTAGGAAGGAAGGTGCCGGACCCCTCATAGAAAGGGGGCTGGATCTGAACAGTGTGTGCTGACTCCAAAAGAAGCAGGCTGCAGACACAACGCCACCCAAAGCACCGGACTCCTCGTGCTTCTGCACCCTGTGGCCCTCACTGCCTGACTTGCATCACATGATTTTGATTTGTACCAAGGAGGGACTGGGGTGGAGGGGGACGGGACAGGAGACAGAAAACTCGCTGCAATTCCAGTAACGTGTCGTGTCCATGGCTGGATGTCTCCTGCCAAGTGCTTTGGAATTTTAGCTTTATGTCTCTCCAGGGATGACTGAGGCCTTTTAAGTCTGATGTTGTGAAAGATGATTTCCTGGTGACCATGAGACTTCCAAGGGACTGCTCCGCAGAACGTGCGGGGTACCACAGCTGGGGGTCACCCGCGAGACATGGGGTGAGGAGGAGAAGGAAGCAGGTAGTTGAAAAGGTAATGCCCAGAACAGCCTCATGAGCAGGGGCTTGTGGGAGATGGAGGCAGGGACAGGAAGCAGGAACCTCTCTGAGAACTTAACTCAGAGAAGAAGCTCAACCCATCACGTATTTTAACACGTGCATTTAACAGGTGGGAAGGGCTCGGGGAAAGGCAGGCTCATGTAGATGTGAGTGAAGACAGCGTTTCTAACCACTGCCTGACTTCAGTGACTAAACCGAGCCTGTTCCCTGCTGCTGATAAAGAGTGAGGAGCGGGGAGAAAGGAGCCAGTTATTGTTGGGCCAGGGAGCTAGAAGAGGCTGGGAATTCGGTCCAGGGAGAGGTGAGCTCAGCCAGCATAATGTTTTAGACCTGCCCTTATGCAGAGCTATAACCGAGGTGCTCGGACTGCCAGGAGCAAATGGCAGGGCTGTGGCAAGAATAGGTCACCCCCACTGTCCCTCCTCCCTACCATATAAAACACCAGGATATCCCTCCCTCTAGTCTTGGGAAATACAGGGGATGACGCAGGGAAGCTCTGAGCTCTGTGGATCACAGGGAGGGCACGGGCACGGGGGCACGGTGGTGTGTGAAGACCTCACTCCTGGTTGACAGCACATCCTCCTGGCTTCCCTGAGGAGAGCCGGCCGCCTGTGTGACTGGTGGATGGGCATCAGGTGGTAGGAGTACGTGACCAAGACCAGCAGAAGGAACACAAAGGGCCTCCGGTAAGGGACACGCGTACTAATCAGAGAGGAATTTAAAGAACCTAGGGAAGGATAAAGTCATCAGATCTTGGTCCAGATGCTTTAGAAGGGACTTAGCAAGGGAGTAAACCTGGAGAAGCTCAGCATGCTGTGCTGGGGCCCTTGGGTTGTGGCAGCATCCGTGTCCCTGGGCAAATGCTCAGGACCCCTCCCTATTCAGGACCCAGGCCAATCGTGGGCAACATGGAAGGAGACCCAATCAGAGAGGCATTCCAAACGCCACATTCTTAGAGCCCCTGGAGCCAGGGCCGTGCAAAGCAGCACTGACCTGCCTCCTTGAATTAGGGAAAGGAAGAAGGCCTTAGATGGCATAAATTCTATCCCAGGGCAGGACCCCAGGAGACCCACAGATGCAGTGTGTGTGTGTGGGGGAGGAGGCGGGGGGGGTGGGGGGGGACTACTTGCAGCCATCAGGGACATAAATGTCCTCAACGAGACCCTCCCCCTCAGCCCAGTGAGCTGGCTGCCACCCACAGCCATCCCAAAATGTACTCAGACTTTCTAGTAACCATTTACTCACCCAACTGGTGGGTGTTGTAATTCATGCCAAGAGAGTACACAGACATGAATTTCTCATATCGACTCTCTACATAAATGTTAAGACAAACCAAGGCACTGGCTCTGTCTATTTTTATACAATGCTCACAAAATAGCACTAACTTCCTGAGCACAAAAGATCGGGCTTGCCTGAATCTTTCAGGGGATACAAAGGCATTTCTGTAAAGCTGTGACCAGGCATGAGACTAAGGAGGACCTTTTCAGGTCCTCAGGCAGAAGGGAGGCTGGCTAGCTTTAGAGTTAGGAGACTGGGTGTCGCTGAAACAACCACCATCGTCTCGGCGCCTGCTCTGTGGAGGCCCTGAGCCGGTGGGCACCTTGATTTGGGGAGGGGTGTAAGAAGGGTGATGGCTGATGGGCACAAAGAGGGTAAGAAGTCATCCCCCTGCCCTCAGAGATCTTAGCAGGGAGAAGGTAAGGTGGGACCCATAACCTCAAAACCCAGTGCAGCATCATTTCAAAGCACCATGTGCCACAGGTGTTGAAAGAGGTCAGACCTGGGGCAGAGAAATCAGGATAGCTTCGTGCTCCATAGGCCTGGAAGGTGGGGGAATGATTGACAAAGCCCCGTGTGCCTATTTACTTTATGACCTTGTTTCAAGGTCAAATCACAAGCCTGAGATTCTATTTCATCTGCCAAGTCGGGATTGATGTCTCCTTCCCACTTTCAGTTCCTTGGAAAAGCAGGTCTCAGTGAAAAGCCGCGTACTATTATTACCCTCAGGCAGAATGCCAAGAACAGAGCTCTGAGGTCTTCCGCCCCCAGCTCGGAGCCCAGCCTGAGCATGCACAGTGGACGGCGCTGGCCAAGTGCAGTCCCAGCCAATCCCCAGAACGCTGGTGGGAATGTGTTTAATGGGAAGGCACTAGCTTTGAGCGAGCCCCGAGAATACCCATCATAAAGCCATTGTCAAGCCGGCACTCTGCCGAGCCCCGCACCTGACCTCACGGGGCATGCCAGGGGGTATCTGGAGATGCAACAAAATTCGATCAGAGATGGAGGCGCCTTCTCAAAGACCTAATTTTCTTTCAAGGCCAGCCCCAGTTTGACCTCAATCCAAGTCTTCTCATTGCCACCCAGACCTGGATTGACCATGGCTTCTGATCGCTCCACCAGCCTGCCTGTGTTCCCGTTGTTATGTACCTGCTGGCTTCCCCCGTAAGCCCTGAGCCCGCTCTGTGCAGGTGCCCAGCACAGCACCTTACACTTACCAAGTGGCCACTAAATGTTGCTTGGTTAAAGATGACAAGCTTTCTCTTCACCAGGCAACCAGAAGACCTTTCTGAAATTTTGTGAAACTTTCAAAGAGTGCTTTGAAATTCCAGGAAAGATATTTTGGAACTGGACAGTGTCCCCACCCCAGCAGCAGGGACAAGTTTCCTTTGGGTCTGTGAGAACTGGATGGCGGCCCTCAGTCCAGCACCATAGGGAAGAGTTGAGGGCCTGTTCTTCAGGCAGCGCCAAGACATTTCAGGAGCCCAGAGGTGATTTGATTTTCATTCTGCCGTTGCGACCCCAACTCAGCCGTCCTCACCCTGTGTTGCAGCCCTGTCCTCCATCGTCACCTGCCCTCTCCCTCAGACCCAGCATGGCGGTGTGAGAAAAGTGCCCTGTAGGACCTAGCCCTTCATCCTGGGGCAATTCAAACGTAGAATATAAAAAGCCCACACCACACATACCGACGGCTACGTTTGGAAAGGTACTGTGATGGAAATCTAAAACTCAGAACTGAAAGAAAATCTCACCTGTAACCACAAAGAGATTCAGTCTGATTCAGTGGCTTGGAAACTGGTGTTTGAAAACACCCCAGCTGGTGAGCCAGGAAACTTCTGCCCTCCCACAGGCTGTGGGGCCAATTGTCTCGCTCAAACCCACTCTGGGTGGAGAGGATATAAAACCCCAGGAAAGGGTATTCCCCTCCCCCTCCCCACAACCCCTCGGGCCACCTGAATATTTATTTTCAGGGAGAAAAAGTGGGCAGATCACACTGACAAAACAAAGGGGTCTTCTTGAACCTCCCCAGCATGCCTGTGGGTGACTCCGCTGTCACCTGTCAATCTCCTTTACCCAACCTTAGCTTTCACCAAGGCAGGCTTTGATCACCCTCCCTCCACTGCACCCACCTGGCTTTCTATTTGTTTCTTCCTTTACTAAATAAATGCCCTTGGGATGGTGCTAAGGAATGGTTAGCCAGAGCAAGCCTGGAACCTGGCCAAGAACCAACTCGAGATATAAACACATGATCCATCAGAAGAGCAAGGCTTTGTAGTTCCAGACCCAAGTCACCTACTCAGTCTGAGCCTGTTTCCTCATCCGTAAAACCAGAATTCCCCCCTCAGGGCTGTGGTCAAGAGGGAATGAGGCACTGGCAGGGTAGTTCAGTTGATTAGAGTGTCATCCCCACACACCAAGGTTTCGGGTTCGATCTCCAGTCAAGGCACACACAAGAAGTAACCAATGGATACATAAATAAGTGGAACAACAAATCAATGTTTCTCTCCTTCTTTTTGCTCTCACTATCATCTATACAGTGCATGACCCACAGCAGACATTCAGTTAGTATCTGCTGAATGGGCCCATTACCCCCAACCCCCATATTTCTTCCCCAGGCCAGCCACCCTACACAATTTCCCTAGCCCCGAGGTCTTTCCTTAAAAACAGACTCCTAATGTAATAACTTAGGTGCTCTCCTTGGAAATCAGCCCCACAGGTAACCACAGGGGTTCCAATGCCGCTGTCAGAGGGAGTGGAGGAGCAACATGGCAGGTCAGAAAGAGCGTTGTGCTGAGAATCCAAAGCTCTTACTTAGGCCACATTTTTGGTCCTTTATGTATTTTAAATCCACCACACAAGACAATTTCTAAGCTAGATCCCAGCAATGGCCCCTGACATGGCCTCTGACTGGGGAAAGCTCTCTTCAATTCTAAATAGTTTGACCATTAACTCTGTTGGAATCAGTTGGTCAACCATCGTCCTGCGGAAGAAAGCAGCCTTTGACACAGCTATTCCTCCACCACACCACCCTTCCCCATTAGCTGCCCCTCAAAGCAATGTTCCCACTGCCTAAGGCCAGGCTGGGAGGGGAAGTTCTGTCTGAACTGACTTCGAAAATTACTTCCTCCTTAGCTGCCTTGAATGGGAGAGTCCACAGCCGCCAGGATGACTAATTAATAGCATCGGCTCATGTTTGCTGAATCCTTACTGTGTCCCAGGTTCTATGTGTGCCTTATACACATTCTATCATCATGGTGAATCTTCACCACAATTCTATGAGGTAAAGAATATTGTTGCGCCATTTCACAGACAAAGAAACTAAGGCTTACTGGCATTAGGGGACTTTCCCAAGGTCACACAGCTCTTAGTGGCACTGGGATGCAGAATCAAGTCTGCCACCAGGCCCAGCAAAAGCTACTAGGCTCTGCAGAGCTAGGAGGAACCCAATACTGAACTCACCTGATAGGAAAGGCCATCCTTTCGGGGGTTGAGGCCAATCTCCTCCATGGATGGGGTGCTCATCATCACCTCAGTCATCTCGGCCGATCTCAGATAGTCAGGGCTGCCAAGAAACCCAGACCAAAAGTCAACAAACACACACTTTCACATTCCTCCTCTTGGTGCACTCTGCTGCTAGATCAAGGGAGTGTCTGGAGGCAGGATGAGAGGTGTTCAAAACAAAACTCACAGAAAAACAAGCTCACACCCCGAGGAAGTGCCTACAAGGCCAGAGCATGGGGCTCTCAACCTTGATCAACAAAGCCCATTGTCTGAAAACCTCTCTGGCAAACCTCCTCTTCCCTCCTCTCCTGTACTAACTAGTCTCCACTGGCTCAGAGGGACTGGGTTTTCTTTTAAGTGACAGAACTAGAAAAAAAACAAAACAGTAGGTAGCTGAGCACATCTGTCTATATGAAAACCAATTCAACCCTTCTCCTGGGGAAAGGCATATTAGAGTTACATAATAATAACAGGTCAACCTCAGGGAAACCAAGTCCAATAATACTGCCTTCCTAAATCTCTCTCTGGTGTTGCTTTTCTTTTCCCAAAAAAAATGTTCCACTTAAAGCCCCAAGGGGTCAGCTTTCTGCAAGCTTCACATCTGCCATCCAACCCCCTTCTCTAGCCACAGCCACAGCAGCTGCAAACTCACAGCTTGAAAAACATCCCTGTATTTTTTTTAAAGCCTTAAGGATGCCCGGACTCTGATCGCAAAGGAAATTTCCAGAGGGGCCAAGCTGGCCCACCAATGACAGACATGTGAAGTGCTTTGTACTCTGTAAGCAGGTTACAAACATTCCATTATCCTCACACAAGCCACGGGCACACACAGGGGCCCGAAAGCAGAGTGCCAAATGGTACCAAAGTCAATGTATTTACTACACAATACCCAATATTTTCATGCCTTTACACATGGTTTAAAAAAAATTAAAAATGGAACGGGCTGTAGAGAGATTCTGTCTAAGGAAACAGGGGTACCAGACGCTTCTTCATTTTATGGATACTATAGAATAGCAATGACATTGGATTTGAGAACAGACACAGTAGCTTCTGGTCCAATCTCTGCCACTCAAAAGCTGTGTGATCTTGAACAAGTCATATGACTTCTCTGAGCCACAGGTGCCCTGTGTGTCTGTTACCAAGATGCTAATAATGCATATCTCACAGTTATGCTGAAGAGTTCATCTGGGTTGGGGGTGGGAAGCGCTCATCAACTATAAAATAACCCCAAATCTTCATGTCTCCGGGGATAATAACTCCGATGAGCTCTAAGGGGTTAGACTTAGAGCCTTGGCAAGTTTTAGTGGCCACGGGCACAAAGCCTCCAATAGCCTTCAGTCTCACCCATATGGCACCTGGCTGCTTACACCCACGGAGGTGGTAGGGAAGGGGAGCCCCGAAGGAGAGGGGTCTAAGAGAAGATGCTGGGATTCGGGGCAAGTTTTGGGTCAGAAGCGGGAACTGCAAAGGCATTTTCCTCCTGGGTCATGGAAAGACTGCCGCCGGACCCCCCCCCCCCCCATCCCCACTCCCCCCCCCCCCCCCCACCTCCCCGCCCCCAAAGAACTCGGCCAGAAGAGCGAGAGCGCACAGGGCTCTCTCCAGGCTCTTCGTCTGGCGTAGGGGCGCTCGCTCCTCGCGCGCCGGCCGGGAAAGTTGAAGTCAGAAGCATGAACTTTCTGGAGGTGCCCGGGCTGAGTAGGAACGCGCCGAGCTGGTCTGCCGGGCCGGGCTCTCTGCGCCTGCACCTGAGAGCGCGTTCCGCAGCCGCCAGCGTTCGCACCCCGGCCGCTCCTCCTCTTCCCCGGAGCAGGAAGGAAGGAAGCAGCAGCCGGCGCAAGTCCCAGCGGCCTGGGGCCTCGCTCCGCAATGTGCGCATCCCTTCCAGCCCAATCCCAGGTCGAGTGCAAACCTCCGCTGCCCCCTGCCCGGCCCTGGCTCCTTCTAGCCGCGCCAGGGCGGGCGCCTCCTCCCCAGCCCGAGCCCCCACAAAAGCGCGTCGGTTTTTAAGGGCTATGGAGAGGGAAGGGGTCGGGAAGGTGCAGCGTGCGCTCCAGCTGCTGCTTGGGGCTTCAGACAGGTTACGTTCCCCCCCACCCCCCACCCCTCCGAGACGGGAAAGCGTTTCCCCGCACCGCACCGAGCTCTGCAAACGCCGCCTGCACCAGCTCAGCCCCGCTGCCGCCGGCCTCGACGCTAAGACTTGAAAGCAAACAAAAAGAAAAAGGGGAGGGGCTCGAGAAGAGCAGCAGCCCCCAGAACAGGGCAAGGCGCCTGCAGCCCTCCCCACAGGGAGTTTTATTAGCAGGGTTCAGACGTGACCCCTGGTTCTCCCCCCACCCCATCACCAGCATGTATACACCTTCCCAGACGCCCCTTAAGTGAGGGCTTTGAGTTCACTTCCTTTGTCTCTATGCTCTCAGCACCACCTCCCCCCACCCCCATCTTTGCAACCTTGACGTTGACTCCTGCACGGGCTTGGGCGGTGGGTTAGTGCCACGCCGCCGGCTCCACTCGCACCCGAGCTGGCACGAGTAGGCGCCCGGACCCCGTAACCACGGCCGCGAGATGGATGCCCGCCGAGGGCGCAGGATACTCACCAATGAATGGGGAAATATACAGACATGAAGTCCTAGGGGAGGTTGACCCACGCCCTTGTGATTTAAAAACGGTCACTGCGTCCCGAGTAAGGATGGCACGGGCGCAGACAGGCCCGGCGGGCGGGGGCAGGCGGCGGAGTGCGGGCACTGGGCGTCCGCGGTCCGTCTTCCGGAGACAGCCCCACTGCCAGCTGCCTCGGCAGAGCAGACGGAGCTCAAGGTTCTCCACTGAGCTCTCGGCCCCACAAAGAGCCCGGGAAGTCTTATTTATAGGGGCGGAGGCGGGGCCCGACCCCGAGAGGCCCCGCCCTCCCTCGCCCACTCCTGGAATAACGTCACCAAAATCATGAATGGCTTCAGTGCTTGCAGATCCCGCGGGCGGCAGCTCGGGGGCGCGCTCGGCTCTGCTCCTCGAGGGCCGTGGTTTGCTGCAGCTTCTAGTCCGCCCCCCCCCCTGCCCACGACTCATACACGCAGACACGCGCGTGGATACGAGCGCGCGCGCACACGCACGAACGAACTGGGGCTGGAGTTCAATGTCAAAGCCGCCTCGAGCTTACAAACCAGCCCGCGTTGGCGCCCCCTCCCAGCACTCACCCCTAGGGACTTGGGGTCGCGAGGACCCTAGGCCTGAGGAGGGCGCTGGACCCACTCCTCCGGACATGACCGCCTGGCGACCGCGCTGCGCTGGCTGAGGGAGGGCGCCATCCCTGGATCCTGGCTGTCTGGCACTAGCGCTCTCCTTTGCACTCACTCACCGTCCCCAGCCCACATCTCGGGACCCTGCTTCAGCGTCCATCCCCCAAACTAGGCCTCTCCTTGGCATCCTCGCCTGCGGCACCTCGATCGCTGGTCCCCTCTATCCCTGGCAAGCTGTGTGGAAATGAGAGCAGCGCTTAAAGAAACACTGGGAGGCGGGAGGGGACACGGAGCTGGGGGGAGCCCGAGGGGGTCGCGTTAGCGTTCGAGGGGCTAGTCCTGAGATCCATGGAGTGTTTTGTTTGTGTGAGAAAGAAGTGTCGTCTTAGGGTTTTTCCATTGGACACACACAGACACACGCGCGCGCACACGCACACAGCAGCGGCGCGGTGGCGGGGTGCGGGGTGGGTGCTGCTCCGCACACCTCACCAGCCTTGGCTCCCAGATCTGCTCCAAGGAGAAGAAACAAAGAGCTTCGGCGGGACCCCTCCACACCGCCCTGGAATCGCAACTCCAAGGGTTTGTCCAGGCAGGCAGCCTGCACAGCCCCAGAGCCGGGATGGGAGTCTGCCCCTCTGTGGCTAGAGTGCATTGCTTCATACCTCTGCTCCAGAAACTTCTGTAACATGGCTTTATAACCCTGACCTATGTGTGTGTGCTTGGAGGACGTGTGTGTGTGTGTGTGTGTGTGTGTGTGTGTGTGACGGAGTGGGGAGGGCAGGTATCAAAAACTTGGCAAATTAAAATGCGCTTTAAAGTCAGCCAGCTCTTTGAAAGGTAGTGAATGTATTGAATCCATCTATATGCACTTAAAGGTAGAAATGAATAATCTATCTCAAGTAAAGGCTGATAGGTATAATGGTGAGGGCGTAACAGAGGTGTAATTTTCATCAGACCACCTAATCTATAAGAATGGATGAGTATTAATTATGTATATAAAAAAGAATGGATAAGAATAAATAAAAATAATTTTTGCTATTTTTAGTCATTCATATATACAATCTGAGTAAAAACGGTACTTTCTAGGAAAATGCAGCTTCGGGACAAACCCCCTAGTTGCTCCCTCCCAGCAGTGAAATTCAGGAGCTTCTCCCCACCCCCCACGCAAGAGTTAAACCAGAAATTGACTTGCCCTGCCAAGTACCACCCGCATTCTGCTCCTCTGGAGGAGGTGTCCTGCTGGAGGGCAATGCTTCTCTGGACAGGAGCTGACGGGGGAGGCTCCAGGTGTGGGCTTACTGCTGGGGACTGGCTGTTTGTGCCTTTTGCATAGGATGGGGCAGCTTCTCAAAGGCTGGGTATGACGCTGTCATTTACGCAGGTAACCAAAGGAGAAGCCAATGGTTTCTAGGCTGGGACTCTGGGAGCCCTGAGCTCGGTTCTGGGCAAGCAGCACTGATGCCTCTCGCCGTGTCTCCCCAGTAGCCATCCCTGGCAGGACCGGGATGAAAGGATTTGTCTCACGTTCACGTGCCAACAACCCCGCATTATATATCTGTGATTATTGCTTTGTGAAACTTTCAAGACTCGGAAAGAGACCCTCCTCACACACATATATAACCTTGAAGTGTCAAAATGGCCTCTTAGAGGAGCAGAGGGGGGGAAGTAAGACCTCCATCAGCAGATATCTGGCCTCCGGGAAAATTCCCTATATTGGAGAACACTGAGGTGCCTACCCTAAGGGAAATGTTGTATGAATGCCCATTTTAAGTAAATTAAACCAAGCCTTGGGCTGTGACCCCCAAATCTACGCTTTCTGTTTCCCTTCTGAGACCACAGTGACACATCCATTCATTTGAAAACACGGGAGGCATGGGGCTGAACTTGGATACAACTATAGCAAATATGCCATTTCTCAATCGTAATACTTTATATAGTGCCCTGTGGTTTTTCAAAGCATTTTCACAAACTCGGCTCCCTAATGAACATAATAAGAGTAACACAGCGCAGCGAACAGCCCCCAGTTTACAAATATTCAAACTGAGGCTGAAATAAATTAGGGGATTTGCCAAAGATCACAGAGCTATCCTGTTACGTTGTTCTGGGTTACAGCATTTCCTTCAGATTTTTAAAGATAGGGGTATCGGTCACGCAGAATGACCATTTCTTCTTAATATCCTCTGAGCTAGGTTCCTATCCCACTGCTTTTGAATAAATGAAGAAAAAGAAACACAAGGGAATGAAGTTACTTAGAGGCCCAGAAACTTAGAGCTGAAAGAGACCTTCCAAATCACCTAATCCAGTTTCCTCATTTTACAGGTGAGAAGACACCTAAGAGATTGAATGGCAGGTCCAAGGTCACCAGGCTATTATGTGGTGTAGATGGAACCTGAACGCAGGCCCTCGGGGGATGGTCAAATGTTCTTTCCACCACCACCCTACATCTTGCATTGCACTTGCCAAGAAGTCAGCAGCAGAAGTCAAATACACGATCTGGACTCTCTCAGCCACCTCAGCCAACCACCAACATTTAATGAGCATCTCCTATGCGCAGATCAATGAACTAAATACTCAGTTAAAGCCCTCTGCCTCCCACCTTTGTCCCAGGAACTAAAGGGTTGAATTGCAATTCTGCTTCAATAAAAACCCAAGTGTAATCAGAACTGCTTTGTTTTCCAACGTTACGCAAGTCCAGTTTTCCAGCTCCTTCTCTCCCTCACCTAAAATAAGGATTTAAAATAATAAAGGTACTGAGCTTGATATCTTATTAGAGTTACCGCTGGTGCCACTGTGCCATATATGGAGGACATGTAGCTAATTATTCCTCGAGTAAAAATGTCCCCATTAGCCCTAAACGGTTTGGCTCCGTGGATAGAGCGTCAGCCTCCAGACTGAAGGGTCCCAGGTTCGATTCCGGTCAAGGGCATGTACCTTGGTTGTGGGCACATCCCCAGTAGCGGGTGTGCAGGAGGCAGCTGATCGATGTTTCTCTCTCATCAATGTTTCTAACTCTCTATTCCTCTCCCTTCCTCTCTGTAAAAAAATCAATAAAATACATATTTTTTTAAATGTCCCCATTAAAATTCATTTACCAACATATTCCCACACCTTTTCTCCCCTCTGGCTTGCAAAAAGACAGTATTGCACATTTAATTTGCCAAGTCGTGGGGCAACTGGTCCCTTGGTTAGCTATAAGGAACGTCACTGAGTAACTGTTTGCTGAGGCACACCTATAGCTGTTCGCATATTTATGCCTCACGACAACTTAAAGGCATAAGCACATTACCCCATTTTACAGATGAAGGAAGAGGGGCTCTGAGACGTTAAGCAACTTGGGCAAGACTGCAAGGCTCTCGAATGGCTGAACCAGTATTTGACTCTGGGCTTATTGGTCCTAAAGCCTTTCTCACAATACTGCACTTATCCTGGTCTCTGTGGTTTTATTTGTTTGTTTTAACGGCTGAACTATAAACTAGATACAAAAGTGTTGGTTCTGCCCTAACCGGTTTGGCTCAGTGGATAGAGCGTCGGCCTGCCCGACTGAAGGGTCCCTGGTTCGATTCCGGTCAAGGGCATGTACCTTGGTTGCAGGCACATCCCCAGGAGGGGGTGTGCAAGAGGCAGCTGATTGATGTTTCTCTCTCATCGATGGTTCTAACTCTCTATCCCTCTCCCTTCCTCTCTGTAAAAAAATCAATAAAATATATATATATTTTTTAAAAAGTGTTGGTTCCAATAGCAAAGTCCAGAACTACTGGTGTCCATTATTGGGGACCAGTTAGCAAAATAATCAAATTTCCCACCTGGGGAATCTGGGAGCTTCTTATAGAATCAGTCAAAGGCCTGGGGTTTAAGAAGAAGAAGAAGAAAGTGAATAGGAGAAGGGGAGTTTCTAGCCAATTTTTCGGTGAAACTTGTTTGAGTACATAAGAAATCTGAAAGGCAAGAATGTGTGTGGGTTGATGTGAGGCTGAAATGAGATAATGTTATGAAAACACTTGGTGAGTGGGAAAGCACTGAGCAGACACATAGCTTGTTTTTAAGGTGTTTGGGGGGAAAAGAGAGGGTTCAACAGAGTTGATTGCATCTGCTTCAGTTTTTCACTCATTTTAACCACAGACCGCCCCATTTTCCCCTGGAGCCCCTTGACTGAAGTTTCCAGCTTTGGGGGGACAGAGGCAAATAGTGAAGCTCTGCCTGACGGGCACCGCTGTGGTCCTGGTGTCCCAGCATCTCCCCTCACACCCCCTCCAAGTTCCTCCAGTCCTTGGTGCCTCCCAGCAAGTGTCCAGCTGGGTCTGGACACAGGACGGAGGGGCGAGGCCTGAGGGTGTGAGCAGGCATTCCCATCTTGGCTGTTAGGGAATTAGCAGTCCACAGCACGAAGCAACCCAAACCCACCGCACAAAATCCTCCAGGCTCTCATTGGCTTTGCTGGAAGTCCGCAGGCGAGTTGCGTGACCTCTGTGTCTCAGACTCCTAAAGCAATAAAGCAGGCAATAGCCGTCTCTTTTTAGCTCTCGGGGTGCTAATAAGGCTGAGAGAAATTGCTTCTATAAATGCTCTAGAGCAGCGGTTCTCAACCTGTGGGTCGCGACCCCTTTGGGGGTCGAACGACCCTTTCACAGGGGTCGCCTAAGACCACCGGAAAACACATATATAATTAGATATTGTTTTTGTGATTAATCACTTTGCTTTAATTATGTTCAATTTGTAACTATGAAAATACATCCTGCATATCAGATATTTACATTACGATTCATAACAGTAGCAAAATTACAGTTATGAAGTAGCAACGAAAATAATTTTATGGTTGGGGGTCACCACAACATGAGGAACTGTATTAAAGGGTCGCGGCATTAGGAAGGTTGAGAACCACTGCTCTAGACTGAGGAAAGTGCTTTGCAGCCTGTGGGTACCCCCGCCATGTGCCACCTCAGCAAGAGCCTCCTTCTTTCTACCCAGATCCCTCTCACCCCCAGAAAAAGCCTGGGATCTGGCAGCTCATGAACTCTTGCCTTTCCAAATATCAAAGAGCTTGAGCCCTGGCTTTTTCTTTATTTCTCTCAAGGGGCCTTTGAACCAAAGGGATTTTTCAGAGAAAGAAAACTCTATGGAATCTTTAGGGTCCAGGCTCTTAAAAGAAAACACTAAACCTGGAACCAGTTCAAGGCTCTCGTGTCCAATTAAGGAAATACTCACATTCCTGTCCCAGCTCTGACCCGAGCATGCTTTCTCTCTCTCCACAGCTCCCCAGGAATGCACGCTAACAGCCAGAGGCGAGGTTGCTATCACCAGGACACATGTCATTATAGCCGGGGCTCCTGGGGCGGGCTCCCGCGGGCGGATACCTTCCCCAGATTAGACAAAGAGCACGGGCCACGGAACAATCCACATTTCCTTCATTCCTCTCTGCCCCTCCACCCCACCCCCACTCCTCCATCCACCCCCATGCCATTTCACCCAAACTCTGGGCCAGAGAAACTCCACTGTACCTGGGAGGTAGCGGGGAAGGGGGGGGGGGGGGGGCGGGAATGAAAAAAGAGGAATACACTTACAATAGTTGCTTGTGAAGAAAAGCACTTTCAGTTTTCTTTTCAAATCGACAGGATGTCAGCTAGCTTCCTCCAGGGCAGCTGTGTCCCTGCCGATTTCACGCCCACTGCTCCTCCGCAGAGGAGCCCCTGTGAATTATGCAGAGAGGAGCAGCTCCTCCGAATGCCTCTGCCAGCTCCCCGACCTGTAACCCGAGCTCCCACCGGCTCGCTGGAGTCCCAGGTGTGCTTCACACCCACAGGGCGCCCAACCTTGAGATCAGATAGCTGGGTCCATGTTACACCTCCGTGCCCTTTCAACAATCCTCCTGGGGCGTAGTGAGCACCCAGGATGGACCAGACGGTGGTGCTTCCAAGGAATCGCTTTAGGACAACTTCTGTTCCCTCCCATCTCCATCACCCCCAACCATTCCAAACACACACACTCGCTGATAGGCCAACACAGCTTTAAGACGTTCTCTAAATTGCCCTGGGGATCAGCTTCAAGACGTAATCATGAGGCTGAGTGAAAAAGGCGAACTTGCTTTGCAAGAGCAGTTTGCGAAGAAGACCCAGAGTCTCCATCCTTCCTACCAGATGTGCTGCTCCCAAGTTCCTTTTCTAAATAAAGCAGGGGCTGCCTCTGGAGCAGGGCATGGTGCCTCGGGGGAGACTGGGAGGACCAGAGGCCAGCCTCCTGTAAGATGGACCTATGATAACTGCTGCAGTAGAGGCATGTGACCATGAGGGGGTGCTGTGATTGCTCTTGTCTTGGGGCGAGGGTGCTGACCACCAGATTGTAAACTCTGGAAAGGTAAGGATTGAGTCTGTCTTCTTTACTGCTGTACCTCCACCACCTGGGAGAGTGCCTGGCACCTAGTAGGCACTCAGGAAATATTTGTTGAATGAGTGAATGAATGGCATCAGGAGAAGCTCAAGAGTAAGGATGCCACTGAGCTGGCCTCCAAGGATGAGTAGAAGAAGCCAGAGAAGGGCCATCCTAGCAACAGGGACACCACAAACAAAGGCACAGGGTTGAGAACGTGCCAGGGGTGTGCTGGGAATTGAGCAAAAGAATCCAGATCGTGGGAGGGGGCACTGGAGTCCTCCCCCACTTGCAGGCCGCATGCTAACTGGGATTCTTATTTGTTAGTGAAAGGCCGTGTGCTCTGCAGAATGGACCGTGCACAGAATTTCTGGCAGGAAAACACTTGTGTCATTTGTATTAGCCGAACCAATCCAGTTTCCGTCACCGGTGCATTATTTGAGTGAATATCAGCATGTCTTCTGTGGTCGGTGGGGCCCAAGCAGAAGTGTTAAATAGGTCAAATTGGGTTTATGTGAAATGTGTGTTCTGAGACTTCCCCTTTCCATTCCCTCTTGTTTCACACTTCTCTTCGACCCGCCCCAGGAACCCACTGATCTCAAAACAACAACAACATTACAGCTTCCCAAACTCCAAAACCATCCTTTTCTTTTTCCATTGACACATTCATCTGTTCATCCTTCAGCTCTATAATCTCAGGCAGCTGCCAGGCCAGCGAACTTGATCTGACAAATCGATTCACACTATGGTGAGAATGACCTGCTCCCAATACCTCCCAGGCCTCAGTCCAATAGCGGCATTCAGGCGGGGTGAGGGGGTGAGAGGCAAGATCTCTGTGGTCTCTGAGGCGACCGATGGTTAATGGCTAATGTACCAAGTCTGAGGGAAACCAAGCCAGTGTAAGACGGAGAAGGAAGTGAACCCCTCAGAAGGGCTGGGTGGGTGCAACCCGTGGGCACCCATCTAGAATGGCTTTCTCTATTGGTCATAGCCCTATGGAGGATCTGATTAGAATCCTGGCCCTCAGCTGGGATATGGCGACAACATTTTAACGAATTACCTGCAGTGACCAATGGGAGGGGAGTAAAAATGGTCTCAGCAGACCCTTTTCTTCCTCCCTGCTTAAGAAGGGACAGAGCTTCAGGCTGAAGGGGACTCCTACAAATGGGCCCCGGGCACCAGTGCCCTTGCCCAGGCCAGGCCAGGCCCGGAAGTCCAGGTGTGCCCCGGAGAGGTGGCCCTGACCCACGGCGAGGTCCTGCGCCAGCCGGAGCAAAGCCGATGACAGGTGATGGTAAGAAAGGCCAAATGCCTTTTCACCAGCTTAACGAGGCCCTCAGGCAGTGGGGCTTTCCTGAAAGTGTCTAAGCCCAGTGAGCGACAGGGTGGCACATGACAGGCCTGGGAGAGCCAGTGATCGGACTGTCTGTCAGCTGCTGAGGACAGCAGGGCAGCTGGCTTCCCACACCTTCGGCTCTGACTCCTGAAGCCTGAGGACTCTCCGGCTGCCTCTCAGCCAGCACCTGGCTGTCTTGTTCCTTCTTAGCCAGGCCTCAGCTTAGGAAAGGAAACCAGAAAGGTGGGAGGCAATTCTCCTGAGACTGTTTTCCAAGTTAATTCTTTAATTCCTCCGATGTCACTATTGAAAAAAGCCAGAGCATTTTGTGTGTTTGAGTCTATGGGGTGGCATTCCCCACTCCTGGCCACTCCTCCCTTTCATTTGGCGGGGGGTTTTGGACAGAGCATCAGTGAAAGTCCTGACTCACTCCCGGTTCCATACTAGACAGGGCCCCCTTCCCACAAACGCACCAGGGTCATTCTCAAGGAATTGCCTCGTCGCCATTTAAAAAGAAGAAAATATAAACACTGATGAATTATACACCACATGTGATGTCGTCTGACATGCATAATAAGAGAACAAACAGGTCTCTTCACTGGTCCGGCCTCAGTTTACTCTTCTGTAAAATGGGCCTGATACCCCTGCCCTCAGCTCCTCGCTCCATAGGGGAGCCACTGTGGCAAGCACTGGCCCGCCTTGGCAGAAAGGCGCAGCATTAAACTACCCTCTGTTGGATCTGCTTGAAGATGAACAGTAAAGAAGGGAAAATAAAACCACATCAATGATTTCGTTTTGTTGCCTGTTAACAGAAAAACTTAGTAGAGTCAGCAACCCCCTTTCGTTTGCTGGGAAAGAGAGGGCACGCCAGTGATCTCAGGAGAGAATGATGCCAAATACAATGACTGATATCCCGACTCTCCCTCTTTGCAGCGCATTTTTAGAATATTTGCACCGGGCCTCACACTAGCCAACGCCTGGGCTGGAGGCACCCAGGTGTGAATGTGGCTGCATTCAGTGGCTGCCCAGGTTAGCTCTCGCTGGCAGGCTCGCAGTCTCCCACCTTCACAGCCCGCCCTTCCGCACGTGGGGACACTGGCATCTTAAAGCTATTTGTTCAACAGGAACATTAAGAAATAGCGTGGTGGCAGCTGCCAGCAAGTCACCCGGCCTTTTGTTCTCGGGACCTCCGCGTGTCCACACAAGCACATACCCTTGTGTGCCAGGGGCATCGCGGCAGTTGAACAAGTGCTCTGTTTTCTGGATCCAAGTTGGGGAAATAACGCTGACCTCAATCCAAATAGAAACAGAAGCCTCTCGTCCAATTCACTTTGCTTTACCACCTTTGTTTGTGTTTGGGGATTTGTCACAAGCAGCAACGAACACCTCCCAGTGACTTCAGGGGAAACAGGTGTGAGGGACTGGTGCGATTCCAATATACCTGCCTTCTCCTCCTCCGGCAGAGCAATGGCGGGGAGCAGCGGGAGGCATGGGGGGGGAGTGGTGACCTGATAGTAAGAAAGGAGGGGTGAGTGGGAGAGAGGGAGGTCAGGAAGGGGCTGCTGCCGTGGCCCACCAGGAGGAGGCGGTGATCTTGGGAATGTGGGTGATGTGGTGAGGCAATGCAAAGGTGAGGCTTCAGAACTTAGCAACTCTCTGGATGCAGGCAGCCTCTGAGCCCTGGGTGCTGGGCCCGGTTGCAGACTGGGTTCTTCAGTGGCAGATGCAGAGATGGGGTTTGGGACCAGCATGGATAGAAGGAAGAGGGGAGTAGCAGGCTGGGCCGAGAGAGAAGTCTAATTGAGATGCGGGCTCCACAAATCCCAGCCAAGCCTATGGGGACCTTTGGAGCTAATATTTCCTGTCCGAGGGTCCTGCATTTCGACAAAATGCCCGGGCCTTTGTTCCCCTGCCTCTCCCAGTCTTAACTGCGGGCTCTCCTGCGGAAGGGCATGGTCTTGGGAGAGGGGCTCTTTGCTACAGAGGCCAACCTTGAAGGAGCTGACAGCTGGAGGCAGCTTGCTGACCACTCACCACAGCTGGGCAGCAGGTCCTCCCCTGAAAGGGGATCCAGGTGACACATTTTTATTTCCATCACAGACCTCGAGGTTCACAAGGCTCCTTCATTGCCTCTCTGCTGTTTGCCATGCATTGCAGAGGGGCCAGCTGGGGGAACCCTCAGAGAAGGGACGGATTAGAGCAGTGATGGCGAACCTATGACACACATGTCAGAGGTGACACGCGAACTCGTTTTTTTGGTTGATTTTTCTTTGTTGAATGGCATTTAAACATATAAAATAAATATCAAAAATATAAGTCTTTGTTTTACTATGGTTGCAAATATCAAACAATTTCTATATGTGACAGGGCGCCAGAGTTAAGTTAGGGTTTTTCAAAATGCTGACACGCCGAGCTCAAAAGGTTCGCCATTACTGGATTAGAGGCTAGTCTATCTTCCCCTTGTCGCAGGCAACAACATTAGGATTGCCTTTTCTCAGTTCTGACAGTGAGTGATGAACTCAGGGCCAGCACTGGGTCCTCCGGCTGGCCGACCTATGCTTACCCCAAGAGAGAAGACTGCTCTGTGCTCAACAAGTCATGGTGGGAAGATCATTGCTCCCAGACTGTAAATGGGCTACATGCTGTGTCCTCTGGCTTGCCCTTCAATGTCTTTAGTTTTGCTGGGAGTGCTGGGGATTCATGCACTGAGTGAGGGTGCACCAGACCTGGGGAGAAGACTAACTTCAGATTCCCAGAGAGAAGGGGTGCGATGGGGTGCTTAGAAATTGGCAGATTACCAAAGCAGTTCCTTGCCTCTGGTTTCTATCCTGGGACTAAGTCAGCTCAGCAGGGGTCATTCTGGAGTCTTCCATCATTTCTCTCGATGGGCGAGGCACTGGCATGGTCACCGGCCTGCATTGGGGTGTTATAGGAAACATCCCCATGAGGCGACCTATGAGGGTGCCCACAGAGCTGGTGCTGAGGACACTCCATGACATTCCACTGTGACTCCTGGTTGCCCCTTTGAGGCCCAGGGGAGCCTTGGCATCGGGAATGGATGTGCTTCTCTGAAGCAACTGCTTCATTTTTTTCACGTCAGAGGTACAGTGAACACTAGATGTGCTTTTTGTGCACTTTTGGTTTTTAGGTTAAGAAGTTGGGGCTTGAGTTGAAGATGCCTTAGTCCAAGTGCATGGGCCTGACTGTAGTTGAGGAGATTCTGACCACACCAGACTTTGTTCTCTTTTACCTTTTGTTTACCCTCCTCTCAGTATTTTCTCTTCTTATTTTTTAAAAAGGTATTTTTATTGATTTCAGAGAGCAAGGGAGAGGGAGAGAGAAGTAGAAACATCAATGATGAGAGAGAATCATTGATAAGCTGCCTCCTGCACACACACACACACACACACACACACACACTGGGAATTGGGCCCACAACCCGGGCAGGTGCCCTGACTGGGAATCAAATCATGACTTCCTGGTTCATAGGTCGACGCTCAACCACTGAGCCATGTGGGCCAGGCTGTCTTCTTATTCTTTGACCTTGTTTTATTTATGTGGTTTCTGTAAACTCCCTCAAATACTTTCTAGAATGATGTAATATGTAAATAACATGACTTCTTTGCAGGTCGTCGATTTGTCTTGGGACTCGCCTCTCTGAGAAGGTTCTTCTGTGTAACAACGTCCCGGGATGGAGTTGTGATGGGCTCCAGGAGGGCCTGGACCTTCCCCTCCCGCTGTGCAAGTCATGGTCTTACCTTGGAACCACTGTGAGTGAGGTTCTAGTGGGAATGGAGTCCCAGAGCAGCCTGGCATGTAGAATGGTCACCACAATCCAGGTCTTCCAGGGGCTCCAAGCCCTGAGCCCCTGGGCTTTCCCCACGTGGCCCCACGGGTAGTGTACAGCCAGTCGGGCCACCTTGCTCCTTGAGATCCAGACATGATGCAAGTCCATACCTGCAAGCTGTCTGGGTTTTGCAAGGGCACATCTCGGTTCTCCGCGGCATTTAATTATTTATCTCTGGGTGGGTCAGTTGGTTATAATTGCCTTCACTTTGGTGTTTCCACAAGCTGGGGCACTCATCCCCCACACCCCTGCAGTCCTGAATGGCCCTTAAGGGACATTCTTTCCAAGCTGAGTCATCAAAGCATCTCCTCCTGGTATTAAGAACCTCAAAGGGCATGTCCTACGGATGAACACATCAGCACGGGAGGGGTTTGAAAGCCACACTTGTCCACCTTTCTGAGAACCTGTTGAGGCTGAGGCTTACTAGGTCAAACCCTGATTCTAGGACTCCTGAATTCCTGTGATTGGACCTGATAATTCTGTACAAAAGGAATTAGTCATTCTCAGGTGTCAAGAGGGCCAATCGCCACAAGCAGACCTACCACGGGGTGTTTATTATCCTTTGTCTTTGGGTGATTTCAGATCACTGGGAAGGGGAGGAAGGTAGTAATAACATCTCTTGGAAATGGCACATGCATAGCACAAATTCACCTCTTTAGCTTCAATTTCCTTGCCTGCCAAGGAGAGGGCAGGGACAATAACGCCCACCTTGCAGAGTTGGTGTGAAGGGTAAAAGAGCTAGATGACAGAAAACATCTGGTACCGCACCTGTCACAGAGGCAGACGGAGACCCTTACGTGGTAACTATTTCAACTGCGTAAAATGCACACGGTCATCTGAATATTAAGATTTTGCTAGCTCACAGCGTGGTCCTCAGGCCAAGCTTCATCAGCATCACCAGGCAGCTTGCTGGAAATGCAATTTCTCCACCCTGGCCCAGTCTCCTGAGTCAGAAGTTGCGTTTTAATGAGATCCCTAGGTGACCATATGCAGTCTGAGAATCATCAAATTGAGGGATGGCAATTTTACCTGTGAATCTGGTAGATCTGATGGCAATTCTCTTGGCAACCAACAGTCAGCAAATGAGTCTGTCAATCAAATTTAGGCGATATTGACCCCAAACAGCCTGCTCCTGGGCCAGACTAGCTCTGCAGTGGCTCTGGCAGCCCTCAGCTCACCCTGCTCACCTGCCTCCTGCGGTCACCTGCTCAGTGGCCAAGGCTCCAGGGAGATTGAAGGCTCCTTGTTTACTGGGCAAGTACAGATAAGGTTTCTCACAGCCCCACCTGAGCGCCTGTGCCAAGGTAAACTTGCTCTCCAGAATTACTCCCTGACTGGAAAATGTGTCAGTCTATTTATTTCTCACTCCCACTGGAAAAAAGGTGGGGTGGGGGAGTGGTTGATCATGATGTCATTCTTTCCACGGAACTTCTCAAAGGCATCGCATTTCACGGTGACTTAAGGCACCGCTTGTGTTTCGCTGCACAGTTCGGAACAGAACTGGCCAAGAGCAAGGAGTTTCTCTTCCTTCTCCCAGCACTCTGCCCCTCTCCCCCCACTCTTTCTGGGGGGTTTTACTCCCCGAGGGCTTTGCAAGCAGTCCAAAAAAGCAACCTGGAATCCAAGAGGTGTGGGAAAGTTTTATTAGCATTTCTTACAAAGGTGACTTGAATCTGGGGAACCAGTTCCTGGTCCAAGGGGATGGAGGGCAGGTGCTGCCTCCAAGGGCGCAGGGAAGGGACTCCCTGGGGACAAGCCTGCTGCTTTCAGACACATCAGAGAATTGGGAGCAAAGGGGGAAACAATTTTTCTAAAAGCCATACAAAGTGTCAGCAACAGTTGGGGTCATTGCATTTCTCACAATTCTTGTTTGCATTTCTCTGGAGAAGAGCTAAGACTTTATATTTGGGTTTCTTCTGGCTGCCACAAGCTAATAGCTAGCAGAGAGCAGCGGAGGGAACCTGGACTCACGCTGGGAGTGTGAACTGATCATTCATTCCTCTGATGAAGATGTCCTATAGTTCAGCTTTGCTTCCATCCAAGTCTAAAGTACTTATTTAAAAAAATAAGAATTAATAAAATAAGAGGGGCCCTTGCACAGACCAGTAAAGATAATGTGCCATGTTCATCATTCTTATGAATGTTTTCATATATTTTTATAAATGTACTAGAGACCCAGTGCACAGATTCATGCACCGGTGGCGTCCCTCAACCTGGCCTGCACCCTCTCGCAATCCGGGACCCCTCGGGGTATGTCGGAGAGCCGGTTTTGACCTGATCCCCGCAGGCCAGGCCGAGGGACCCCACCGGTGCACAAATCCATGCACTGGGCCTCTAGTATGCATATAAGATCTTTGGTTAATCTCTTCCCACCCTCTCCCCTCCCCACTTCCCTCTAAGATTCATCAGTCTGTTCCATGTTTCCATGCCTGTGGTTTCTGCTCCTGCATTGAGCATCTGCCCCCTGGTGGTCAGTGAGCCTCATAGCTACCGGCTGGTCGGCCAGTTGGCTGGTCGCTTAGGCATTTATATATATAGATATGTATCCATAGACAGTTTAAAGTATTATTATGCTGGCTTTTAAACTATAAGTGTATACATTTTATTAAAATCTTTAGCAATGAGCATTTCTTCTTTAGCATTGCAATGATGAGATGTTTATCTATGCTAACACATGCTTGTTGCACTTCATCATATAACACAATTCAGTCATTCACTCTCTTGTCGATGGACATTTAGGTTGTTTCTATGCTGCAGCAAACAATCTCAATACATGTTTCCTGTGCACACATACAAGGCTATATGCTTCAGAGTACAATTTCTGGACATGACCACCTACAAGTTTACTAGTTATTGCTAAATTGCTCTCTAAAGTACTGGTATCAACTTACAGTCGCACCAGCAGTGAATGAGCCTCTGTGATTTAGCAGATCTTTGCTAACACTGGCATTGGCTGACATAAATTTCTGCAGATCTGGTGGGTGTGAATGGTATTTTATTATTATTTTGATTTGTTTTTCTGTGATTAATAGTGAGAGCAAGCATTTTTCTGTATTTTTATTGAGTTTCTGGGGTTCCTCTTCTATGAATTGATAGTTTATGTTCTGTTCCATCTCTCCCCTGTGCTATCTTTTTAAAATTAATTTGAGTTATTTCTTTACATGTTATATTCATCCCAGGCTATGGCTTGTTTTTCTGTGGTGTAGAAGCTAATTTAATGTAGTCAAAATTATTACTTTTTATGGTTTCCATTTTGTGTGTGTGTGTGTGTGTGTGTGTGTGTGTTTTAAAAGCACTCCATCTTAAGGTCATAAAGAATTTTTCTTTATTTTCATCTTGTGTTTCAAAGTTTTGCTTTTTGCTTTTAGCTCTTTAATCCACCTGGATTAAACCTACCAGATCTAAAATAGAAATCTAATTTCGTATTTTCCACATGGATAAAAGTTGTTCCTGGGACTCATTTATTAAACAGCCACCCTGTCCCCTGCTTTGTAACATCATCTCTGCCGTGTATGTGCCCAAGCATGGGTGAGCAGTGGCTCAACTCTCTATTCTGCTCTATTGATCTATCCTTTTGCCCCAACCCTATTGTCTTCACTACTAAATATTTTCATAATAAGCCCTGACAGGGCAAGTTCTTCCACCTTGTACTTTTTCAAAATTGCTTCTCAGTTTTTCTTGGCCCTTTGCCTTTCCAAATCAATTTTGAGATCAGATGGTCTAGTTCCAAACAAAATAAAATGAAACACAACACCCTGTTGGACTTCCATTAAAATTCTACAGATAAAGTTGACATCTTTATGATTTTGAATGTTTCATCATGTTCCTTTTCTTTCGTGTGGCATGCGCATATAATTTCCAAGCCCTCCATAGACTCTCATTTCCTGCTTTGCTCCCCTAGCCAATCTTACTTACTTTGACTCAAACATTGCTTACTTCCTATTTTTTTTTTTCTGTGGCTTCAGTTTCTTTTCTTTTAAAAATATTTTGTTTTGAGAGTATGTTTATTAAAGTTGGGGACAGTGAAACAAGGAAGGACCCAGAATAGAAGCAGCAATAGGAGAGAGCTTAGGCGGGGCTGATTTGGCTCTGTAGATATGTTATGGGAAAGAAGTGAGCCTAGGAGAGGCTGCTGTCAGCTCCACTGGGGAGTCAGAGAAAAGGGGGCCTCGGGGACAGGTTTAGGGGGTTAGCCCCGCATGAGCTGCTGCTGCCCTTTGCTCCCTTTCTGGCAAGTCTCATGGGGTCCCTTAGAGTTCAGGGCATGCCTGTGGGGAAGAAGGGAAGAAGGGAAAGGGGCAGGCCTGCTCCCAGGAGAGAGAGTGCCTTCAGTTTCTTTGCTGATAGTAGTTATCTCTTTCTTTCTTTCTTTTTAAATATATTTTTATGGCCTGGCCAGCGTGGCTCAGTGATTGAGCGTCGACCCATGAACCGGAGGTCACGGTTCGATTCCCGGTCAGAGCACATGCCTGGATTATGGGCTCGATCCCCAGTAGGGGGCGTGCAGGAGTAATTATATCTTTCAGAGGTCTCCTAATTCCAACTCTTGTCGGTGTGCAAAATATAAAACCAAGACACATGTTATAATGATAATGAGATAAGGGAGAAGGTTTGGTAGTCTCCTGTGAGGAGATATGACAGCATAATTATATATGGGGATGGGGGGGGCTACACAATAATCTTTGCAGAGCTTCAGGAGGTAGTATGGGGAGTGGTTAAGAGGCCAGACTGCCGAGTTTGAATCCCAGCTCTATCATTTATCAACTCCATTGCAGGGCAAATTACTTAAACTCTCTGTGACTCAGTTTTCCCTTCTGAAAGGTCGGGATGAACATATTAATTATCTCATAGCATTCCTGTGAGAAATTAATAAGTTAATGTATGTAAAGTACTTGGGACAGTAGCTGGTATATTGCATGTTATCTATTCCTGTCATTACTACCATAGGATTTTCGTGGCACGTTGGCCATGTTCAAAATAGATGATGTCAGAGTAAATCACTAATCTTAACACCACCTAAGAACTTGCTGATTAGTGTTTTATCTTCTCATTAGGCAAAAGGGCATCACCCACATAGTTGAAGGTTTAATCATTAGTGATCCTCAATGGAGCTAGTTTAGTGTTAATCATGTTTTAAATTTCATAGAATCAATGAGTTCAGGGTAGGACGGTGCCCAAGATAACCCAATCCGATCTCCCACCGCATGCTTGAAACCTCTTTTTTAAAAAGCTCTAAAAACAAACAAACAAACAAAAATGCTATAGAAAAGGAAGACTTTTATGAAAGGAGATCCGAAAGTCAGGAATAATGAGAGGGCATGTGATCTACTTTAAAAAAATAAAACTGAGGAGGTGGTAGAAAAAGCATGATTCAATAAAGGTTCAAAGGTCGCTGGGAGTGGCCATTGAGAAAAGCTGAAAATGAGGGGTGGTTCTAAAAGTGAGAGTTGATAGCCTCCGTCCACAAGAATCTCATCCAGGAAAATGTCTGCACCTTGGAAACCAAGGGAGTATTTCTCAAGATTCTACATCACTGCCTATCGGGGCTATTTGAGGGGCTTAGAACATCTCCTTAACCCTCCCTGTCACCAGGCTGCCAAGGGACCTGACATTTCCACCTCTGGTGTCCCTTTGGAGTAAGACTTTGGGTGCCCTATTGAAAGAAAAGCATATAACTTATGAGGAGTAAGCCCAAACCATCTACCCTCCAGGAGACCCTTCAATGGAATTCTTCAGTAGAGAAATAGAGTACAGCAATATGACATTAAACAATCTGGGTGTTTTTAAAGGTTATAAAATACACAAATACATGACAAGTTAATGGAGGAAAGGAAGAAAGAGAAGACGTAAACATGCAATTAATATGGAAAGAAACAAACACAACAAAAAGTTTTAAACTAACAATATGATGAAGAATTTTAATTTGGAGACTTACTAAAATTGATGGAATTCTGGAAAAATGTGAAATTGCAAAATTGGAAGAACAAATAGCAAACCTAGTTTAATTAAAAATTACAATATAATCAAAGACCCACACTTCCTGAAAAGCCCTGGGCTCATATGTCAGATGGTTTTATAGATAAGTTCCACCCACTTGTAAGGATAAGATAATCCCCTGATAGGTATAAATTGTTCTGGAAAATAGAAATCAGTTTCTTCTTTGTTATAAGATTGGTGTAACCTTTATTACAAAGTCAGATAAGAATGGTGGAAAAAAATCATAAGGCTATTTCATGTTTGAATATAGATATAAAAATTATAAATAAAATGTTAGCTAACTGTATCCAACAGTGTATTTAAAAATGTGTGACCAAATAAGGCTTATTTTAGAATATGGGAAAGTTTAATGTGAGAAAAAAAACAATTAATGTCAATTTTACCATTAGTGAACTGAAAAATAATTTTCATGAGTACCTCAAGATTTTTTAAAGCATTGAGTTTTAATTAATTAAACTTTTTAAAAAGCTAAGAACCATATGATTTCACTCATATGTGGGATAGGAAACTGAAACCCATGACCCTGACACCAGCGTGGTGGTGACCAGAGGGAAGGGAGGTGGAGGGTGGTAAAAGGTAAACAGAGCCAAATATTTGGTGATGGAAGATGATTTGACTTTGGGTGGTGGGCACACAATGCAACATACAGATCATGTTTCACAGAAATCTACACTTGAAACCTATATAATCTTATTAACCAATGCCACCCCAATAAATTTAAATTTTTTTCTTAACTATGTGCTTACTGATTTTAGAGATGAAGGGAGAGGGAAAGAGAGAGAGATGAGTTGCCTCCTGTATGAACCCCAACTGGGAATTGAACCTACAACCTGGGTATGTGCCCTAACCAGGAATGGAACCAACAACCTTTCGGTGCATGGGACAACCCTCAACCAACTGAGCCTCACTGGCCAAGGCCCCAATAAATTTAATTTTAAAAAGTTAGCTCCTCAGTCACATAAGCTGCATGGCAACTACTCAGTAGCACATTTTGCTAGTGTTGGCCACGCTGGACAGTTCAAAATTATAAAGCGTTTCCATTAGGTGGAAGTTCTGTTGGACACCACTGCTTCATCATTCAACTCTTGGAGTATGTGAAAGTTGTCAAAGGATCCAGATGAAAGCAAGAGCATCAATGACTTACTGTCAGCCTTATAAGGAGTTTCCTCGGACTTCTATGTGATGGTTGAGAACTGACCTAAAGTGATTGATTCTGGACATCACTGTCACTGACTTGGATGAAGGACTCAAAAGCACGTACAGTAGATAAACAAATAATACAAAACAAGCTCCAAGGTGACCATTAAAGTCCAGAATAATATAAAACAAGTCAGAAGCCAATAAAATAAAACAAAGTAAGCACAAGTAGCAACTAATATATTTAGGAATGGCAAGAGTGGGAGACAGCATGTAAATATAAGATGGGAAATTACCGGAGGTCCCATGAGTTGTGAACAGCAATAACAAAAAATATTTGTTTAAAAAATCATAAACAAATTATTGGTCAGAAATCTATCTGTCTCAAGCCTCTGATCAAATGAATGAATGAATGAATGAATGAATGAACAAATGAATGAACTAGCCAGCCAACCAAATTGGAGGGAGAGCCCATTTGTGAGGGGGGAAAAAGTGTATAGAAATACAAATTAGGGATAATAGGAAAAAATGAAATAAAATTAAATCAAACAAAACAAGAGAGGGTTGCCCTAACCGGTTTGGCTCAGTGGATAGAGCGTTTGCCTGTGGACTGAAGGGTCCAGGTTCGATTCAGGTCAAGGGCATGTACTTTGGTTGCAGGTACATCCTCAGTAGGGGGTGTGCAGGAGGCAGCTGATCAATGTTTCTCTCTCATCGATGTTCCTAACTCTCTATCCCTCGCCCTTCCTCTCTGTAAAAAAATCAATAAAACATATTTTAAAAACAGAACAAAACAAGAGAGGGTCTTTGCATAGCTTGATAATGATAATGTATCCTAAATTGAAAATGATGACTTTATATATCTATCCGAGAAGTTTAAAAAGAGAGAGAGATGGAAAATCTCTGTTGGTGAAAACATTACTGCAAGGTGATGTTTTAAAGCCACAAGACTGGGTTCTGAGTTTTACTCTGTTTTGTTTTTAACCACTGTGACTTTGGGAAAATCAGTTAAGCTTGCTGAATTCTTCATTTTAAAAAAAAAAAAAAAGGCGGGGGGAGGGGGAGAGGGACGATAAAGCTGTATTTGTTTTACCTGCCTCTCAGGATTGCTGGTCTGATGAACCAAACCACGAACGGGACAGAAAGTTGTGCTCCTGGGCAGAACTGCAAACTGCTGTTACTGTAACAAGTGGTGTGTGTGGGTGGGGTGCGTGGACTCTCTTGCTGAGCGTTTCAGTTCTGAGCCATCCGGCTGGGAAGGAACTCTGACCGTGATCCCCCGGGGCTGAGGGAGCTGGGTCACATTGCTAAAACTCAGGCTCTCAGCTCCGGAGTTTAGGGCTCTCGTCTGAGGACCTAGGACCCCAGGGGGCAGGCCGCCTACTTGAAGCACACCACACTGGGATGGAGTGTCCTGAGGTCAGGTGACTCTGACCAGAGGGTGGGGGCAGTGGCATCTCCCTCTTCCTAGCATACCAGCTGAGTGCCAGCCCAAGCCTCTCCCCCTCCCCGCAGCCTCCCAGCATAGGCTGCACTTGGCCACCTTGTCACCCAGTCATGTGCTACTGTGAGACACTGAGGGGGGGGGGGGCGGGGGGAGGGGGCGGGGGGCAGCATTCAAACGCACCTCAGCTAACCTGTGGGCATAGTTTATAGTTTGTAAAGTGCTTTTACCTGGTTATTCCAATACTCCTGTGAGGCCGTTGCTATTATCTTCTTTTCATGGATGCAGAAACAGAAGCAGAGAGAGGAAATGACACCAGCTAGACAATGGCCGATGGAGGACCCAACTCTTGGCTTGTTTGTGTTTAAATCCTGTGCGTGCTCACGTGGCGTGCTGCTGTCGGGCTCTGGGTGCGGGCCCGAGCGGAGGGCTTTTCTTCCATGCACATGGCTCTCAGATGCACGCTGCCTGAAGCCGGCCTCCAGCACAGTCCACACTGGCATTTTTTTTGCTTTCTCTGCATTCCCTCTCAGTGAGAAGGATGGGCTTCAAAGGATGTAAGCATCTACTAGTAAAAAGGCAGACTCCTGCCCCCTCCTGGTGACTCAAGAGCACTGCCCTGGCAGCTAACTCACCCATTCAATTCCCCCCTTTCTTCTTTGAGATCATTTTCTCTCTTGAAGATAAATACTCAATAAGAGCAGAACTGTGTCCGAACAGAATACAAATCATGATATCAGACTCTGAGCACCATACTCAGAGCCTGGAAACCTGGGCGCGAACCATTTACCTTTTGTGGGACATTCACCTTCTTTGAACCCCAGTTTCCTTATTGGTGAAACAGGTATAATATCTAACTCTCGGAGTGTCTGTGTCACAGAGAGGATCTGAGGACAGTCCCCGTTCATGTTTGTTCATACTTACTGTTTTGCAGGATTATCATTGCTCCTCCCCTTGCAGGAGACCTCCTGAATTCAATCCAAACACTTCAAAGAACTGTGAAATTGCAAGGCAGTTAAAAGCAGGTCACAAAGTGGGTTTCAGAGGTTCCCTGTAAGGCACTTTCAAGGTATCCAACACCCTATCCATTGTTCAAATAGTCCTGCTCTCAAACCTCCCTTTACATCCTCACAAAAGGGTCCTAGTACCAAAACGCCATCTCATGAAGCAGTCCAGCTTCTCTTTGGCCATCTCTGCCGGGAGCCGTGGGGGAAGGGCTCTCTCCCTCGGGGGAGAACACCCCCACTTGACCACCCTTGCTGAGGCCCAGAATCGAGGTCAAGGGCAGACTTAGGGCATATGCTGTTTTTTGCCAAAATCTTATTTACCAGATTCTCTTTAGTGGATCCATTTAAGTTGGGGCTGCCTGGTTTTGCATTGATTAAAATATCTCACCCTTGGATCCCCTGGCTTTTGTAGGAACAGAGGTCTGAAGTGCTCTGGAGCAGGTTTCTTGACCATTCCTCCCTCCATATGGAGTCCAGCCCAGCTCACTGTCGCCTGCAGCACAGTCAGAACCACCATTGGTGAGAGGTAATCTGGGGACAGGCAAGCCTAGATAGGGTGAAGAACATAGAGTAGTGAGGGGACCAGCTAGGGCATCCGGAAAGAAGGGCACCCAAAGGTGGAGGCTGGAGAAATATTCAGAAGAAGAGGTGGGAGCCCTAGCTGGTTTGGCTCAGTGGACAGAGCGTTGGCCTGCAGACTGAAGGGTCCCAGGTTCGATTCTGGCCAAGGGCACATGCCTGGGTTGCGGGCTTGATCCCCAGTAGGGGGTATACAGGAGACAGCCGATCAATGATTCTCTCTCATCATTGATGTGTCTCTCTCTCTATCCCTCTCCCTTCCTCTCTGAAATCAATAAAAATATATTAAACAACAAAAAAAGAAGAGGTGGGAAGGGGGTGCAGAAGTTGACTTTAGTTACTTGACAGTTTGGCGGTGGAGCTGCTGAAAATCATCCCAGCTCAGCCTTTGCAACTTGTGAGAAGGGTGTGCATTCCTGCGCCAACATTCACCTCGTCTGGAAGGCCACACGGCAGCCCCCAAGAGCCCTCCCCATGCCCCCCCGAATCCCAACCTGAGAGCCAGGCGGCTGCCCTGCCACACCACTGTGTTTCTATTTGATCTGGGTCCTACTCCCTCTGAGGGGAAAGGAGAGGGGAAGTAATGATGATGGAGGAGAAAGACCTAGGTTCCTGCATGCCTGCCTCTGCCTCCCCTTTTATTTGTAAGATACAGGCAACATTTCCATTTCACTGTTTGTGGGGCCTCCAGATGGAATGAATGCTGCATGTTTTATCTCTCTTGCTGGACTGTGGGAGCCTTCAAGGTAGGAACTGGGGCTGATTTCCTCCTGTCTCTGGAGCCTCACATAGTACCTGGCATACAACGGGGTACAAGAATGGGTGTTGAACTTAAAGGAGCAAGTCCTCTGAATAGTTTAACGTTGGAAACTTGACATCATTTAGTCTAGTAGTTCTCAAACCTGGACGTGCATTAGAATCATCTTGGGAGCTTTTAAAAAATTAGTGCCCTTGCCTCGTCCCTCCTCAGACCAATTACCTCAGAATCTCTGATAGCAAGATTTTCATAGTTAAATGCCCAGAAAACGCTCATCGCCTGAAGGCATGTTACAATGAATCCTTTTATAAACCTGAGGTTATTTTCTAATGCATGATAATTATCCATTGTCTTATGTTTGAATTATCATATAATGCATTTTCTTAAAGTTAAGCCCATGTCCACGAGATAAACAGAACTTAATTTTTAAAATAACTAGAAATAATATATAAGGGAAAAAAGTAAGTTTCATTGGGTATTCAGAGATTTGCCCATTCATGGAATGGCAAAAAAAAAAAAAAAAAAAATAGCATATCATAATGATTGAGCTGAATTTCATTAACACACACACACACACACACACACACACACACAAATGAGCTGAAGGGATGAAATGGAGAGAGAGAAGGAAGACAGATTCTGGCTCAAAGACATCTTCTTTGGAAATCTGTGCATATCTGAACGTCCTTCGGTTTCAACAGAGCAGGAGTGATAACAATCTGAGTGTGGGTTTTAATTCCATTAAAGTGTCTGCTAAGAGAAGCTTGCTTGGCAGCATCTTGCCTACACAGATCCAGCTGCATGAAGGGTTAATCGATCAGAGCACTTCAGGACTGGAGGGAGGTAGACGGGAAGAACCTCCACATCTGCTTCTCTAGGTGTGGTCCTCGCCTGGGAGCTCCTTGGACGTACTGAATCTGAATCCGCACGGGGACAGGATCCTGGGATGGTTTACAAACACACGGGACATGAGGAAACACTGCGTGAAAGGTGCCCCCCTCGGCCTCCTGATGACTGCCGCCAGCTTCCCCCGGTGGCGAGGGCGAGATCTTCATTGTCACCCAGGAGCCAGTGCGTAATAACCCTTCCAGTCTCTGAACCACCTTTCCGAGCCCTCCTGACTTTCCCGCTTTATAGGGGAAAGAAAAAAGAAATGAAATCGCTGTCATCACTGATGGAGGCCCAGAGGGAGAGGAAGAGATCAAAAGTCAACATCTGTGATTCTGCGAATAGAAAAAGAAACGTTTCCCAGGCGGGCTGGGAAGCGGCTCTCAGGGCTTGGCTGCTCCTCCATGATGTGGTCCCATTCGAGGTGGCTGTGCTCAATCCAGAGCTTTTAAAGGGAACCCCAGGGCTGACAGCATGGAGCAGTGGGCATGCTCAGCCATACTCCTGGGTCCGAGAAGGCCTGGGTACCAGCAGAGCTGGGCACCGTCAGCCCTTGCGCTCACTGGAGATCCCTAAGAAGGAGCAGTTGGACTGTCACCCGGGTGAAGGACACGTCCAGCTACCTCCTCCTCACCCTGGCTCTGAGCCAGCGCCTTGTCCTGCCTTCATCTGGGATCAGGTGTATCCGGGAAGCAGGAGAGTCGTGCACAGTCCCCAGCCTTCTCTCTGGTCTTCCTGACAAGGTGTTGCTCTCACAGTGGTTCTCAACCTTCCTAATGCCGCGACCCTTTAATACAGTTCCTCATGTTGTGGTGACCCCCAATTTCACTGTTACAAATTGAACATAATGAAAGCATAGTGATGAATCACAAAAACAATATGTAATTATATATGTGTTTTCCGATGGTCTTAGGCGACCCCTGTGAAAGGGTTGTTTGACCCCCAAAGGGGTCGCGACCCACAGGTTGAGAACCGCTGCTCTAAGAGAAAAGCCAAAACACTGCTAAGTAGTCCAGCAGCCGGGACCCCGTCTCCTCTCTGTAACGGGGGAGGGAGGGTTGGTGAGCCCTTGGAAGCCCCTAGTGTTGGGGAGCGAGGGCTTAGTCTCAGAGACTGATCCCTGTGCTCCTTACCTGGATGGGCTTCCCCAGCAGGGCCTTCAGCAGAGGTGACGGAGCCAGAGAGGTGAATGTGTAACTGGCGGTAGTGAGCTCCTCCTGTGGGCCCAACATGACACCAGGTCCTTGCGAGCCTTATCCCTGTGACTCCAGGAGGAGCCCTACAAGGCAGGTAGCCCATTCACAGAGGGGAAAGACGAAGCTCAGGGAACGTGGTATCAGCCCTAGGTTCAAAGAATTGATGCAGAGAAGAGCTGAATGGGAGCCCACGGCCTGTGACCTTCCCCTACTGCACCTGCCTCTGAAGCCGGGATTGAAAGGCAGCCAACTCTAGTCCAAACTCTTTAATTTATTGGCCCTGTAACCTTGAGCAAGGCCTTTTGTTTCTCTTGGCCTTGGTGCTCTTGCTTGTAACAAGGGGAATATTAACAAGCCTCCCATGTATTGTAAAGAGCACGGCGCACAGCAAATCCTCGGGGGAAACTGGTTTTCTTGCTTCTTCCTTTTCCAATGAAGGGATGGCCTTGGCACTGAGGAGCAGACTGTGGAAGTCGAGGGCTGTGTGACTGACTGCCCTCGGGCCAGGGCTACTATCTCAGATTGAAGGGCGCCTCAGGCAGAGGGCAGAGTTCCATGTGGTCAGCAGGTATATGTCCACTCTCCTCCACCACCACACCTGCTGGCAGCTCTGTGTGCCCTTCTCCTCCTGGAGGCCCAGGGACTTCCAACCAGACAGGCTCACCTTGGCCCAGATGCAGTTTCCTTCTCCCTGCTCTGAATTCCAGCCAAGAGAAAACCTCAGATGCACTGGCCGCAGGAACATCGATCACTCCTCGGCCCCTGGCAGTGCTCCCAGCCTGGAGGGCTCCTGTGAGGAGGGTGCTGGGAGCCAGGTCTAGAGCAGTCCCCGTGCTCTGCCATGAGGTGCTCTCCCCACAGTGGGGAAACGACATACTGAGCACAGTAGGGGAGGGCTGGGAGCGATTCCGTGGCCAGTGGCCCTGAGCCAGAGTCCCCTGGCACCCTGAGCCAGGTGCTCATCACTGCCTGGGCCCTGCCCGAGTTAGTTACGAAGAAGAGCTGGGTATGACTGAGCAACTATTTATTTCCAACCCAATAGCAGCCAAACAATCACAATTGGATGCGTTCCTGGCTTGAGGGTTGAGAGTAGAAAGAAGCACTTACCTCCTTTAGGATATTGGTTCTAGATCAGTGGTTCTCAACCTTGGCTGCACCTTAGAATCACCTGGGAATCTTTTTAAAATCCTGATTTCTGGGCCTCATCCTCCGGAAATTCTGTTTCTTTGTTATGGGGTGGGGCCACAACATTTGTAACAAAGAAACAGAATTTCCAGAGGGTGAGGTCCAGAAATCAGGATTTTAAAAAGATTCCCAGGTGATTCTAATGTGCAGCCAAGGTTGAGAACCACTGTTCTAGATGATGGGGTGATGGTTTCTTCGGGGAATAAAACTTTAAGTGTTGGTGCTCTTTAGCCAGTAGTTTCATCTTTCTGAAAACAGATCCAGGGATATAAGCAAAGTTATATACAGACATTCATGCTATCGCCACTTAAGATAGCAAAAAATTGAAAATAACATAAATATTCAACAATAGGGAAATGGTTAAATAAATTATGATGTAGCTTTATAATGGATACTGACACCCATTAAAAGTGATGTTTTCTTAGAGTTTTAATTACTGGGAAGGTACAGGAATCATGTCAAGAGAGCAAGTGGGATTCAGATCTATACAAACACACCTTCATTGTAAGGAATCGAGTGCTTTACAGTCATCCACACTCATTTAGCAAGTGTTTGCCACATGCCGACCGAGCACGAGGAACCGAGGCACCTACCAGAGAGAGCCTGGGTCTCGTCCTTCAATGTGCTCACACCCTCGTTGGAGCGCCAGACCCGTGCGTGTGGAATCACAGATTGGAAGGCAGAGCTGGAAGGGGCTTCTAAGGGCTCACCAACTCTCCCTCCCCCATTACAAAGAGGAAACTGAGGCCCAAAGAGGGCAAGAGTACAAGGCCCACAGCCGGAGCAGGTGGCATAGAATGCACTTATGCGGTAGGTGGAGAAAGGAAAAGCACACTGTGGGGTGGGGCAGAGGCGGGATCTCAATAGAGCTCTGAATGAACAGGAGGCAGGCAGGCAGGTGAAGGACAGAGGGTGGTCCCAGGAGGCAGAAAAAGAATGGAACCAAACTTGGGACCTTGGTGCTTCCTGAAGGACAGGAAGAGAGAACTCTGAGACCTAACCTCGCTGCCCTTAAGTTTCCTCATTATGAAATGGGAAAAGTGTAACCTCTCATAGGTGACCGTCGGGTGTTGGGTGTTCAGTGAGATAGCGTGTGTTAGAGCACTGGTCTTATGGCTGGTACATAGCAGACAATCAAATGGAAGCTCTTTATTAGGCCCCTTAAATTTCCCCTAAGTAATGTACAAGAGGTCTGATCATCTGTTTGCTAACTCCAGGAGACCAGGGGATCTGCTGAGTAGGTCAGAAGCCACACCCAATGTGCCCCACTCGAAGCTGAGTTGTCCCCATTCAGGGTCCCACAACTCCAAAAAGGAGTGGGGTCACCTTCAGCCTAAGTTAAAAACTAAGAAATGCATGTGAAGTGCTTGCCATGGCTCCATAGATGCCCGGGAGGAGGTGGGGAAGGTGCGGGGGGGAGGGGGGAGGAAAACAGCTGCCTCCCTCCTCTGGTTTTACCACCTTCAAGACACAGCGTTTGGTGCATTGGGGCCACTGTGACCTTTCCCCTCCCTCGTCTCTGCATCACTCTTTGCTGTCCAGCCCACAGCCCTGGAATTACTGACCCCTTGACCCTCAGCAGGGTGTTCTGCCACCATCCAGGCACCTTCCTTTCAGGGTGACATTGACACAGATCTGCTAAAAGTTCACGGAAGGATCCAGTGATATGTGCTCATGCAAACAAGCGCCCCCTCCTGGCCCCTCCTCAAACAAGACACAGGGAGAGCCTCTCTGTGTTTTCAAGTTAATAAGCATGGAAGGCAACCAGCATTTCTTCTTTCTTGTGTGGACAGCTCTTTTCCTACACCGGGCCTCACTGCAGCCCCACCCGATGGCCACTATGAACAGGAAACAGTTTGGTGACTAGAGAAGGGAGAGTCGGGACAGGCGTTTTTCAAATTGTTAAGAGATGAGCACTGACATCTCATTTAAAAAAACACACCAGACTATAAATTTTAGAGTAGTTTTAGGTTCACAGCAAAAATGAGCAAAAGGTACAGAGATTTCCCATATCCTTCTGTCCACAGAGGCATAGCCTCCCCCATATCAGCAGCCCTCCCCCGAGTGGTACATTTGCTACAGCCAATGAGCCTGCCTTGACACGTCACTATCACCCAGGGTCCATAGTTTACATTAGGGTTCACTCTTGGTGTGTTCTGTGGGTTTGGACAAACGTGTAATGACTCATATCTATTGTTAACACAATAAGCGCCGAGCCTGTTTTGTCTTCCTTTCCGTTTCAGTCACCGGTGACTGACATGGCGCTTAACGTGTTAAGATACCACATAGAGTATTTTCCCAGCCTTAAAAATCCCCTGAGCTTCACCTCTTCATCCTTCTCCCCAACCCTAACCCCTGGCAACCACTGTCCTTGTTACTGTCTCCATTATTTTGCCTTTTCCAGAATGTCATATAGTCCAAATCATGCAGTATGTTGTCTTTTCAGATCAGCTGCTTTCACTAAGTAATATGCAGTTAAGGTTCCTCCATGTCTTTTCATGGCTTGATGATAGCTCATTTCTTTTTAATGCTGAATAATATTCCATTGTTTGGATGTGCCACAGCTTAGCCATTCGCCTACTAAAAAACATTATGATTGCTTCCAAGATTTAACAATTATGAATAGCACTACTATAAACATCCGTGTGCAGGCATACCAGTAAGTTTTCCAGGCACCTCGTTTTTAAGAACGCACCAGGCAAAGGAGGAGATGAAGGGTCTTTCCTGTGTTGTGAATGAATGGGTGGGGGGTGTGAATCCATAATTTGTGATACCCTTCCTGGATATCTGGAGACCAGAATCACTGTTTACACCTGGCAGTGAAAAGATGACATAGGATTTCCTCCTCTACAAGCCTTCCCTTGAACTTCCTTCTTGCCGTCTCCAGCTGCAGAAACCCCCAGGTCTTCTCAGCAGGATCACAGCTGCTGAAGGCTCTCAGGAGCTCATAAGCCTACAACACTCCATCTTCCACACCGGACTGTGAGGCCATGAGGACAGGGACCTATGTCTTGCTCTCTTTGTGTCCTCCAATCCTAGCAATTGTTCAAAAAACATTTGATGGATGCATACAAGGAGAGAATTCTGCTTTACTCTAGGAGCTATAGATACAAGTGGATCCAAATTTCCACTTGTATCTATAGCTAAACCAGTTTGTGTTTTATTTTTTAAAAATCCATTTTTATTAATGCCTTTTGTGGCAGAAGGTGGTGGTGTTATTCCTCCCCGGATGCAAATTTCATGGTCACAGAGCAAGTCCCCAAGCCAGGAATAGCACCTGGGTCTTGGATCTCAAACCCAATCCTCTCTCTCGTCAGCCTGAGCCCAATCTTTTTGGAGCATCACTATCTAGACAAAGAATGAAGTTGTGATTGACGTCAGGGAGGGGCAAACTTCAGCCAACAGCATCATTCTTTACAACATGCCAGCTATGATTGTTGGCTAATTGCAGTTGAAAGATAAAGAACTGGGCAGTCTTGCTTCACATGGCATTGTGAGGTGAAGAGGGAAGAGAACTCAGAGCCTGCTACCCTCCCCAAGCCCAATCTGGTTCAGTCTCTTTCCCAGGGTTCAGTCAAGGGGTCAGGTTCTAGGAGCTGTGCCTGAATTACTTGGTTTCATCCTCACAGCCCGTGAGGTGCTATTATCTTACTTTACAGATAATGAATCCAAGGACCAAAGAAGTTCGTTGATGTGCCCAAGATCATCCATCTTGTAAGTAACAAAAAAACATGATTTTACCCCATACCTAACAAATTCCAAGACATGCATATTAGCTATCTGTCAGTGCCATGATAAAACAATAGAAATATAGCCCCTCACAGTTCTGGAGGCTAGAAGTCTGAAATCAAGGTGTCTGTAGGACCCTGTTCCTCTGGGGAAAATCCTTTCTTGCCTCTTCTGGCTTCTGGCCATCGCCAGTGATCCTTGGTGCTCCTTGCTGGTAGATTTATCACTCCAGTCTCTGCCTCTGTCTTTATATGACCTTGTTCCCTGTGTGTCTGTGTCTGTGTCCAAACTTCCCTCTTTTCATAAAGACACCAGTCATATTGGATTTAGGAATCACTATAATCTTGTATACTTCATCTTAACTTGATTATATCTGTAAGGATCCTGTCTTCAAATAATGTCGCATTCATGGGTCCCAAAAGTTAAGATTTGAACACATCCTTTTGGGGGACACACTCAACCCATCGTATCATGTGTTCCTTATTATATCAGCTGCTTCATCGGAAAGATGACAAAAATGTCAAATGCTTCCCTCTCAAGCATTATTTGTTTGTTCTCAGTTTTGCTTGAAGACTTCACGGTATGATGGAAAGAAGCAAAACTGGTCCTTGAAATGTGGGTTGTGATTTCAACTCTGCTGTGCACTAGAAGTAACTGCTCTCATCTACTCTCCCTGGGTCTCAGTTCCCACATACGTAAATATGGACGTTAGACTAGTCAGTCAGGCCCCCTGGAGCTTGATGTGATGGGTGGATTACAAAGACTGTAAAGACAAAACCTCACAGAGCACCTCTCTGTTCCAACTGCAGCTACTTGATCCCACTTCAATCAATATTTACTTAGCACCTCTATTGTCCATCTCTAAGCATACTGCATTTCCCACCACTGGATACGTTGTTTAGGGCAGTGACTATGCCCAGCACCTACTGTGGGCTCAGTAAATACCTGTTAAATAAACAGTATATCTGGAAGGTAAGGCGGGAGAGGTGGGTGGGTGGGAGGTGATCAACCAAAGAACTTGTATGCATATATGCATAACCCATGGACACAGACAATAAGGTGGTAAAGGCCTGGGCAAGGGGGCAGGGGGGAAAGCTGGAGAGGGTCAATGGAGGGAAAAAAAGGAACATATGTAATACTTTCAACAATAAAGATTTTTAAAAAAAATAAACAGTATAATAGAATAGTAGGAATGTGGGAGACAGAGAATAAAAATGTCAAGTCATGTTGCTGCAAGGGTTTATGCCTTGTTTCTCCGAGGGTGTGGTGGACAGAGCCTTCCTCTGGTCTTTACAATGCCTGCAGCCGGGCTAGAGACAGTAGAGATGCAATGCATAGTTTCACTCCCTGTCTCCTTCATTTTTACATAAACACATACATTTGATGACATCATACTTGGCTGTTTTTATTGTTCCTTTTTGTTTGCTTCCACTTTTCCTCTCCCCTCCAGCCTCTTCAGCACCCACCACCACTCAAAATCCTGCTGGGAGTAACTGATATTAACAACCTGATATGTTTGTTTTTACTAGTATATTTTTCTCCATACCGAACATGTAGACTCATACACATGTATGTAAGTACTCATGTGCATAAATGAGAAGGTTGTTTCTCACTGTTTTGTATGGTAGGACTGTATTTTAGATGCTTCAAGAGCTGAAGTATCTTACTTTTCTCCTTTAATAATACTTGATGGAAATCCATTTAACTCCCTTGGTGTAAATCTAATTTATACTTTTTAAATGGATGCACATTATTTCATGGTGTGGGTGTACTGTAATTTATTCGGTCATTCCATGGCAGATAGGTGGTATATGATTTATTGATTACTTGTTCTTGAGTGGCTGAGAATGCTCTGATCTTACGGCCAAATTATGCTGTCCTCATTTACTACACCCTCCCCCCGCCCCCCACCGCCGCCCCCGACAGGTGTCCATAGGAGGCTGCTGGTACTCCATGTTCTGACTTCTCCCATCAAGTCGGAATCCACATGGTTCTCAATATGTCATTTTAATGGGATCTGAGGCTTTTAATAATGGAATCCAGACTTTCTGAGCTGTTTCCCAAGGAGATGACTTTTTACTTAATGGCATCAACCCCACTAATCCTGTCTGAAATCTAATCAACACATCAGACGAGGGAAGAAAATGATGATTCTTATGTGAAATGGAACGGACTTTCCACAATAAAATATGCCCCTTCTTCACCAGAAACGCTGGAATAAGGGAAGGGCTATTTCCAGGGTCCTAACAGGCTGAGGGGCAGGTGAAGGAGGTGGTCCCTGCAAGGAGGGGCAGCAGGCCCTCTGAGCTGAAGCCACTCTGCCTGGCAGGACTTCCCAGAGCCTGAAATCTTCAGCTACATTATGAAAGCAACAACTACATTGCCTGTTTAAATGTTTAAAACTTTGTCTTTAAATTGTAAAACATAGCCATAAACATAAAAATGTGACCATCTTGTGAGCACCCCTAGGTCAATAAGTAGAATATTACCTCATTTGAGAATATTACCCTTTGCTGCCCTTCCCTAATTACAACCTCCTCTCTCCTGCCTAAGGCAGCATGTCCTGATTCTCATGACATTTGCCTCCTTGCATTTGAAAAAGAAAATAGCAGCTTGTTTTCTTGGCTCAATATTATTTTTTTTAACCTTTCACCTTTGCTTATTGAGTTATAACATACATACAGCAATATCCACACGAGTGGATTTTTGCATATTATTGTATCTCTGTAATCATACCCACTTCAATATAAGCACATCATCTGACCAGTTGAAGGCCATAAAAGCAGAGACCGAGGCTTCCAGAAGAAATTCTCCTCAAGACCTCAACATAGAAACCCTCAAGACCTTTCTGTTTCCAGCTGCTGCCCCGCTGAACTCACACTCAAGGCTGTAGCATCAACGCTCAGCCCAACTGCCAGCCTGCTGGCCTGCTCCATGGATTTCGGACTTGCCAGTCCCCACAATCATGTGAGCCAAATTCTGAAAATCAATTACTCTCCTGCATATATTCTATTGCATAGGTATGCATGTGTGCTATTATATATGTGCTCTAATATACATGATAGAATTATATACATAAATGTCTATTTATAGGGGTGTCTGTTTCTCTAGAGAACCCTAACACACTTGCTTCACCTTTCTAGCCTTAATTGGCTCATCCATAACATAAGCGAGGATAAAATCAATCTGGTAAAGCTGTTGTGAGAATCAGATACAATAAAATTCCTAACACAGATATGTAATGGGGGTATTTTATAAATGGCTATTTACAAAAAAAACACACCCCACCTATTTTATGTTAAGTAGATTAAGAAAGTGATATATGCCCAAGTTGATGAAAAACTTAGTAGAAACAAAGATATAAAATGAAAAATAGTCTCTTTCTCTCAGCTCCAAGAACACGACTGTTATTGGTTGCTTGTATTTCTTCTAGAAATTTCTATGTAAAAACAAATGAAGGCAAGCTACATCAACAGTTCTAAATCTTAGTTAAAAACACATATTGCATTAAAGACTATCTCCACGTGATCTAGATTCTGAGCAGTGTTCCAAACAAAGAATATCGCCAATAACCAAAAGTTAATTAGAAAGTATCTCAAGTTCATAACTGTATTCTTCAAACCGCATGAAAGGTTTCTCTTAGAAAATCTAGCTTTTCTCTTCCATCTACTACACCTGAGCTTCCCTTCACTCCCTTCTTCAAAATTCCCTGAAAACTCTCTCAGCGTGAGTCCTGGTTCCTCTTCCTTTTCTCTTTTCTCTCCTCTCACATAGAAAAAGCTCATGGAAACTTGCCTGGCAAGGCAGGACCCCTCAGAGCTTCACTGAGAGGGAGGAACTGAGTCTCTTTCAGAGACGGGGGAGGGAAAAGGCTGGTGACATGGCAACAAACACCAATGTGAAGGTCAGGCACTGCCATCACCTTATCACCTAACTTAATCCTCACATTGACCCTATGAGATGGGCGTTGTTATCATTCACATTTTATGGATGGGAAAACTAAGGCCCATAAGTTAAGTGAGTGCGTCAGTCACTTGTAATTTAAATAACCAGCTTATTCCAGAAGCCAGGGTCAAACCATGGACATTAGAAAGATTCCTGCTCACATGCTAATGGGTTTTGTCCAGTTCGCCTTCCCCTCTGTTGATTTTTTTGTGGAACCTTCCCAAAGAGATGTCTAATGTCTCGTCTAATGATGTCTCCTATTAACTCTCCCTATTTATAGCCTAAAACCTTCCTTCCGTACATCATAATCTTCTTAAGACCTTAGCTAATTCCCTTCTGGGAATTGTTTGGGTACTTCTGGCTGGAGCCTGAATGAATCCATCTTACCTCCTTCTCACATACTAGGCTGGGGATTGGAACGGCATCATGAGCGTAAAAGTCTCCAGGACATCTTTCAATTCCTACTCTCTTGGAGCCTCAACCTCTTAGTTATGGTGAGGAAAAGGAAAGTGGGGAGGGAGCAAGCAGCCTTTAAATGCCCCTACTTGTCAAAATCCATGTACCAGGGAGGCCTGGGCTCGTTTTAAAATAGGTTCACAAATTCTTTGACATTCCTTTCTCCAAAAGATGGAATCTAATCCTCCTTTTAAATATGGGTTGGACTTAGTGACTCACTTCTAACAAACAGAATGTGACAGAGGCAAGTCTGTGACTTCCAAGGTTGGGGCATAAAAAGGATACAGCATCTGCCCAGCTCTCTCTTTTGGGACCCTGGTCCTTGGAACCCAGCCACCATGTTCGGAGGAAGCCCAGGGCACATGGAAAAGTCACATGTTGGCTTTTCCATGGCCCAGCTAGTCCTTCAGCCTACAGTCAGCATCCACATTAGCCATGCGCATGGATGAGCCTTCAGATCATCCCAGCCCCAGCCTTTGCTCCTTCCAGCTAAAGTCCCAGACATGGTGGAGCAGAGACAAGCCATCCTCATTGAGCTCGGTCTGAATTTCTGATCCATGGAAACCATGAGAGAGAATACATCATGATTGTCTTAAGCTGCTGAGTTTTGGGCTAATTTGTTACACAGCAATTGGCAGCTTATACAAAGACATTTTCAGCCCTCTCAGTTTTTAGGGTTATCCCACTCACCCTGTGAAATGTTAGAGGGCCAATGACTAGAGTACAATGTTCTCATGTATTGACAGTTCTGGCATATGGACAGCAAATTAGAGACTCCTACCCAATGCTTGAGGGTCCTGGGCCTGGAGCCTGCTTGTCTGTACCCCTGAGACCTGGAATGCCAGGGATCTGTCCCCCGGGGGTGGAGCCATGACCCCCTCAGCTCTGACTGAGGCCTGCCTAGACATCTCAGGTCTGAGCTGTTTCTCAGGCCTGCTTCTCGCTGGCTGCTCGAGGTATTTCTCTCTCTTCATCAGCTATCTGGCACTCACATTAGCTGGTACCTCAGAATAAAAATGACAGCCAGTACCCCGTGGTTTGCTCATTTTTGGCTGCATGTCATCACAGCAGGAACTCAGAGAGGGCATGCATGGGCCTGCCAGCCTAGTTCTTTGGGTCCCAGGCAGAAAGCACCTCATGATTATTTTCAGAGACATCAACACTCCCGCTGTAAGGTTAGGAATTTGACATATCCATCCCAGTTGCTACCTACCCAGCCATACGCTCGTTTCACAGCAGTGGGGGTGACCCACCCAGACATGCCCGCCCGCCAACTCCCCTTTTTGTGGGGCCTTGGAAATGCTCACGTGGCAGCAGCATCTCCCTGTTCTGCGGCCTCTTCCTCCATGCTGTTTCTGTAGCATGTTCTAGCCCCTTCCCAAACCTTGTCTCTGCTCCCAGCACAGGGATCCCTGCAAATCAAATGTGTTCTGGTGCTTCCCAGATGTTCAGTCTCCAAGGCAGTGGCGGGGGGGGGGGGGGGGGGTGGTTAAGGAGGATCATGCAGGTTGCTGGCCCTGAACCAGCCTGAGCAGCCGACTGATTCCACAAGGGAGTCTCAGAGACTTCCTCAATTTAGTGACTCACATAATCGTTCTCCACTTGGAATATCCAGTTCTGAAACGTGCCATCTTCCAGAAATTGTAATTCCAGCTATGGCCTCCTCTCTACAATGTCCCTTTGACTTTCCAATGGCATCTAGGAAATTTATTCATGCAGGGTCCTCTCCCTCCCCTGTCAGGTGGCCAGGATGAAAACACAACTTTGGCTCACATCCAGGGGTATCATTTTACTTCAAGATGTAGCTGGGCATGGGCATTGCCCCTTAGTTCCAAAATCCTTACCAGCAACACCCCTCCCCAAAGTTGTAACACTAGCAAAGCCACCCACGTTTCCGCTTTAGAGCGGTAATACAGTGTATTGTTCTACGTCATTTAATTTAATGGGTGCATCATGTACCATGGCTGTACCATAATTTGTTTCACTAATCCCCTATTGAAGAGCATTAAGGTAATTATTATTGTTATTAGACAAGCAGCTGAACCTTGGAAACACACTCTTAAATGCTTCCCCTCTGAGAAAATAAAGAAACTGACTTTTAAAAAAAATCATGCTAACTCTGCCCTTGAGATGATTATACCCCAGCTGAGGTCCATGGCATCCTCAGAGATTGTTACCGACGGAGTGGGCCACTCAGGGGTGCTGGGGTGGGGGGGAGGGGAGGTTGACAACCAGCATGGCTTTTGAGGAATACATTTTCAATAAAGGAGAGTGAAGGGCAGACCTCTGAGATAACACTGCTGAAAAACTATCTGCCTCTGATTATAACCCTCAGAATCCTCCTTTACCCAGCATGGAATGTCTTCCTGGGTATGCTTGTGGCTGATGGTCCTCCTCTTCGATGTTCAGAAAGGACTGCTTGTTATACCCAAGAGGAGCCAAGAGACTGGGGGTGTCTGCCACAATCACAGCCCTCCTCTGTGGAGGTGGGCTCCTCCCCTGGAATGTGCCATGCTTTGTGTCTTGTGACTGCACTTCTTAGCCAAAGGCAGCCGAGGTTAGGCAGAGGCCTCTGAAAACTCTCCATCCAGAAAGTATTATCTACACTAATAAAAGAGAAACATGGTAATTAGCGTACGACCGCTACCCTTCCCATTGGCTAATCAGCATATCCTTATGCAAATTAACTGTCAGCCAAGATGGCGGCCGGCAGCCATGCACTGAAGCGAACAGGGAGGCTTGCTTGCAGCAGTGATGGCAAACTCCAACGTTCCCCACCTGACTTGCCGGCCTCTCAGCTGCAACTCTAAGCAACTATGTTGTAAATATAGAAGCTAAACAAAACCCTAGAAACCGGCTTTCAGTCAGCCGGGCTTCAGCCAGCCAGACCGCAACATTGTATCAAATACAGAAGGTAAAGGCCAGAAACCTGCTTTCAGCAGCGAGGCCTCAGAGCTAAAGCTGGCCCAGAATAGAAAAAAAAAAAAGAAATAAAGGAGTGGTCGGGAGCTTCAGTCACCCGCCAGCCTGAAAACGGCCCTCAGCCCCTCAGCCAGACTGGCCAGGCACCCCAGTGGGGACCCCCACCCTGATCCAGGACACCCTTCAGGGCAAACCAGCCAGCCCCAACCCGTACACCAGGCCTCTATCCTTTACAGTAAAAGGGTAATATGCCTCCCAGCACCGGGATCAGCATGACAGGGGGCAGCGACCAAACCCCCTGATTGCTCTGCAGCTCTGTGTGTGACAGGGGGCGGGGCCACAACCTCCCTATCTGCCCTGCTCTGTTTGTGACAGGGGAAGACGCCCCAACCCCCTGATCAGCCCTGCTCTGTGCCTGATAGGGGGGAGCTCCCCAACCCCCTGATCGCCCTGCGGCTCTGTGTTTGACAGGGTGCGGCGCCCCAAACCCCTCCCCCCTCCCCCCCGCCACGGGCCCTGCTCTGTGTGTGACAGGGTAGAGCCATAACCTCCCCATTTGCCCTGCCCTGAGTGTGACAGGGTGCAGCGCCCCAACCCCCTGATCTGCCCTGCTGTGTGTGTGACAGGGGGCGGTACCCCAACTCCCCTATCGTCCCTACTCTGTGAGTGACAGGGGGGAGCTCCTCAACCCCCTGATGGGCTCTGCTCTGTGCGTGACAGGGGGTGGCACCACAACCTCCCCATCAACCCTGCCTTGAGTGTGACAGGGGGCAGTGCCCCAACCCCCCAATCGGTCCTACTCTGAGCGTGACTAGGGGTGGCATGGCAACCTCCCGATCCGCCCTGCTCTGTGCATGACAGGGGGCGGTGCCCCAACTCCCCAATCAGCCCTGCTCTGAGCCTGACCAGGGGCTGCACCTAGGGATTGAGCGTGCCCTCTGCCACCCGGGAGCAGGCCTAAGCCAGCAGGTCATTATCTCCCAAGGGGTCCCAGACTGCGAGAGGGCACAGGCCGGGCTGGGGGACCCCCCTATCCCCCCAGTGCACAAATTTTTGTGCACCGGGCCTCTAGTCCTATATAATAAAAGCCTAATACGCTAAGTGTCCTGTCATTGGCTGTTCAACCAATCAAAGCGTAATATGCTAATGAAATGCTAAGGCCACTCAACTGCTTGCTATGATATGCACTGACCACCAGGGGGAAGGAGCTCTGACTGGTAGGTTAGCTTGCTGCTGGAGTCCGGCCTATGGGGACTGAGTGAGACGGACCAGACATGCTCTGGAGCCCTCAAGTGATCCCTTCCCAGCTGGCAACCTCCCGAGTCTCTCCCGGACCCCGATTGTGCACCAGTGGGGTCCCTCAGCCTAGACTGCACCCTCTCACAATCCAGGACCCCTCAGGGGATGTTGGAGAGCTTGTTTCAGCCCGATCCTGCAGGCCAGGCAGAGGGACCCCACTGGTGCATGAATTTGTGCACCAGGCCTCTAGTAGAATAAGAAGAAGCTAGGAAAATTCCAGGACAAGTGGAATAGGGAAACTGAGACATGTATTTAAATAGCAGTTTGTGTCCACCTAGCAAACCCGGTCTTCCTAAACCAAGGACACTTAAGAGTAAATGGTTTGCACTTCTCCCCCCAACCAGAGGGTAAGTAGCTTAAGTCACCCTACTAATAGCTTCTTACTATTCTATACTAGAAGGAAACACTGAACAGTGACACAAGACCTAACCAGGCTCGATGGGGAGACCACAGAAAGATGGCACAGAAGTAGCACAGATACTTGGGAATCTGTGACTGCTATGTGCCACACTCTCCTAAACACTACCCATGTCTGGCTCCTTTCATCTCCTAACAGCTCTGTGATGTGGGTGCTACTATCCCCATTCCACAGATGAAGAGACTGAAGCACAGAAATGTTACTTACGCAATCAGCCCAAAGTACTTATCTGGTGGCACTTAGATATGAACCCAGCAGTCTGACTCATGCTCCTACCACGAAATGGCTGGTTTTTAAACATAACCAAAGCAGAAGCAGTGAGGACTAGATGCAGAGTCTGGCCGGTGTGGCTCAGTGATTGAGCATCTACCCATGAACCAGGAGATCAGGGGTTGAGGGCTTGATCCTCAATAGGAGGTATGCAGGAGGCAGCTGATTGGTGATTTTCTCTCATCATTGATGTTTCCTCTCTCTCCCTCTCCCTTCCTCTCTAAAATCAATAATAATATGTATTTTTTAAAAGACCAGTGATTACAAAAAGAAAAAGACTACATACAGAAGCAGAGTTTTGTGACTGTCAAGGAGATTTGAGTTGGGAACTAAGGACACCCATGTCTAGGGGGAAAAACAAGGTGACCAGATCACCAGGACAGCCAATGGTCCACCTGAGGACAAGGAACCCTTGTTCCCTGCTACCTGGGATGGATGGGGCATAGCTTTGATGGTTTCCCAAGCTGCTTCTCAAGGCTCAAGTAACAGGAGCCAGCCTTTGTTTCCTAGGGCCTGAAAGAGCCTAACTAACTTGCTTTATTATGTTAATTGAGCAGATAATCATTTTGAGTTAAATGGACTTGAGGAAAAAAGATTAGGGTAAATAAACCAGGAGACAAAGGAATTGCACGTCTTGGGACCTTGAAGTCAGACAAAGCCGGCTCTGTAACTACAGAGGAGTCTGTGCATCACTACTGTCCATGAAAGTTCCGTTGCGTTTCACAGGTTCAATAGTTTTTTTATGTCCTCTATTTACTGAATTGTCACATCAGCCCTAGGAGGCATACCAGTGAGGTACTACAGTCTCAGTTTCACAGATGAAGAAGCTGAGGCCCAGGGAAGGAGGGTGGGAATTGGCGGGTCACGCAACCAGAGAGCAGCAGAGCCAGAATTAGAACCCTGGTTTCCCAGCGGTGAGTGGTGTGTGGGAGCCGGACCTTATCAGCTCTCCCGAGGGGAGTGCCGCATAGCTTCCCAAGTCCACATTTAGTGAGATCACTCTGTAGCTTGAAATCAGTCATGGTGGGAGTATTTACACCATGGAAATCAGCAAACACTACAAATCTGGGCTCCCCGTGCCCCTGAGAATATCCCCTTAATTTCTCATTGGTGCTAAAGATAATGTTATGGCCCTTGAGATTGCAGTTGATGCAAAATAACCAAGGTAAGAAGGTTCTGTATTCCCAAACCCTTCAAGTTCCCCCATTGTGGCAGCAGAAACCAAGGGAACTAACATTTATTTTGTGCTTGCTAAGTGCAAGGCTCTGCTATGTGCTCTATGCATTTTTGAATTTACTCCTCAGCACAACTCTTCTCTATAGATTTGAGAAGTACATTGCTCCAGGTCACACAGCTAGAATGAAGTGAAGCTGAGATTCAAATGTAGGTTTGTCTGAACTTCTAAATCATGGTGCCACCATCTTGGTTACCATTATTATTTCACTAGGGGCCCAGTGCACAAATTCATGCACCTTGAAAGGAACTGTGGGCCACGAGGCTGCAGTGGGCACAGGGACAGGTCTCGGCCCATCTTCCATGCCCCCACCTGGCCTCTCCTGCCGTGGCCCCTGGTTCCCTGTCTGCCAGCAGCCCCACTCCCACCGCTGTCACTCCCACACGCTGACGGCGCTGGCCCTGCTCGCACCCACTGATGGCCCGGAGCGATTGGAGCCTGCCCCAGGGGCAATGGGGGCCAGCAGCTGCTGCTTGCACCCACTGATGGCGCCAAGTGATCATGACTGGCGCCGGGTGCCAGCAGCAGGTGTGAGCAGTGGCTCCAGTGCTGGCAGTGGGTGCGAGCAGGGCCATCGCTAGCAGCGGATGCGAGAGGCGGCTGCTGGCCCCACACCTCAGGAGCAGGGGGAGGTGGAGAAGCCCTGAGGGACCATCGGGCCAGCAGCCACTGCTCACACCTGCTGACGGCGCTGAGTGATCGGGCCGGCGCCAGTGCCAGTAGCAGGTGTAAGCAGCAGCTCCGGTGCCAGCAGCAGGTGTGAGTGCCATGTGAGACCGTGGCACATGGGAGCAAAGAATTTTTTGTAACCACCAGAGGCTCACCCCAATGACAGCGACAGGTGCCCCTCCTTGGTCTGGCACCCCTGCTCACCTGTTCCACCATCCCTCTGCTGCTGACACTTGCCATGTTCCATGCTCTGCCACCTGCTGCCGAAGCCTGCCATGTTCCGCACACGTCCCCTGGTAGTCAGTGCACGTCATAGCAACTGGTTGTTCGGTTGTTCAGCCATTCGGTCTATTTGCATATTAAGGTTGTATATATATGATAAGTAGAATGGACTTTGCTTCTCAGTTCAGTGGCACCCCTCCTCCTCCCATCTTATAAATATATTATAGAATTAAAAGAAAATCAATCAAGACAACTAATTTCTAACACACAATAAATATTTTAAGGGCCATCTCAAACCTCAATAAAACTCCATAACCTATTAGACCATTTTAGCAATTTGTAATCATGGCCTATAGAGAATGTCAGAATTAATATTCTGTTCTCTTATTATTTCAATAATTAGAGATATCTTATATGATAATTGGCTCTTAGCAACCACAACCTAATTTAAGTTATTTATGAATACCTTGTATATATATTTCCTAGTTATTGTTTTAAATATTAAATCACTACATCTTGGAAAGAAATGTCATTTTGTTACAGAGCAAATGTTCTTTATGTCGAAGACTGTAATGCCATTTTAAAAGTGTAGGTGGATAAAAAGATTGCCTAGGTTTCAAAGACAAAATTTGTTACATTTTGCTGAAAAACATTTGTTAGAAAAAAATATTATACATGCAGAACTATCTAGAGATCTACCTGATAATACTCTTTAACCTACAATGTCCAGAATTATTCTTCTAATTCAGAGAGATGGGCTGACTTGAATTAGATAACTAAGTCAGGAAGGCAGTACCACTGAGTCAACAGCGTGGATTTGGGGTTGGTAGCAAAGACCTCATTTCAAATCCTAGATCTGCTTTGTCCCATCTGTATGACGCTGGGTGAGTTACCAAACCCACTCTAAATATCAATTTCCCGTTTAAAAAATGGAATCAACATACCTACTAAGCAACAGAATTATAGTGAGGATAAAACTGGCTATATAATTTTCAGAGTACAGTGCAAAATGAAAATGCAGGGTCCCTTGCTCAAAAGTTATTAAGAATTTCAAGACAGTAGAAGAATAAGCCAGGTGTGGGCCCTTCTGAGCATGTGGCCCTGTGAACTGCATGGGTAATATATGTCCATGAGCCAGCCAAAGGTAAGGACTATATTAAATGTCACGTGTAAACTTTATCCAACCTGAGGTATGCCTGAAGAACCACTATTTGTGTTTTTGGTTCAGTTTGGCACATTTCTATGCATCATGGAAAAGAAATCTAGCCCTAACTGGTTTGGCTCAGTGGATAGAGCGTTGGCCTGGGGACTGAAGGGTCCCAGGTTCGATTCTGGTCAAGGGCATTACCTTGGTTGTGGGCACATCCCCAGTAGGGGGTGTGCAGGAGGCAGTTGATCAATGTTTCTTACTCCCTATCCCTTTCCTTTCCTCTCTGTAAAAAATAAAAAAAATATATATTAAGAAAAAAGAAATCTAATAGTCACTTTTTTTCTTAAGGTAGTTCAAGTTTTGCAGAATAGGTTCATCAATATCCAGCACTGACAGGGTTCAAAGGCACGACAGTCAGGGCGGGGTGGGGCACTGAGCCCAGGAGAGCCGTACCAGGCCCCACCTCCCTTTAGTTGTCTGCCCATTTTTGGACGAGGAATAGAGAATGCGGGATTCTGTTTCTTAGCAAGAGGTCTTGAAACCATAAAGCTAATCTCATTGAGCTTTGCACTACATTGAATTAAACTCCTAATTCTAATTTCACCAAATAGGGTTACTGAGAGAACAGGAAGTGAAGCTTGATAACTGAGTTCCACTGTCCAGAGGGAGTCAGGAGAGAACAGAAAATCAATTTCGCTGCCGTGGAGAAGTGGGTGGAAGCAGCTTGTTTCGTTGTAAAGAGAAGAGGACATTTCGGGCTGAGACTTCTCACACAGAGAGGGGCCATGATTTTCTAAACAGTTTTCTTTGGGGATCCGCTTCATTGGGGGCTGACGCAGCCTCCCCTGATTCTCCTTGCTCGATTTAAGAACACCCTGACTAGACTAGGGGTTGAAAACTGAGGGTCCCTGCGGTGGAGGCATTCACCCACCTCATCTAGATATCCCTGAGAGTTCCTTTTTGGATCATTTAAAAACAAACAACATAGGTGTCCAGTTTCTCCCCAAAGCCTACCATGTTGATCCTCATGGCTCCCCACTTTCTTCCCTGGACCAGAAGGGACCACCCCAACTTCTCAATGGTTTCAGAGTACTGTCCACTTGGCACACTGCTGTGCATTTCCACCTGAATAACAACCTAGAATTGCATATGAGCATCATGGCTTCGACACATGTCATCCAGGTGGTAGACCCGACCCAAGTCTGTCTATCGTTCTGTGTGTGTTGAAAGTGGCTGACGAGAAAGAGGGCTGTTTTGTGACGTACTTTTACACGTGGTTTCCATGGAGGAGATCTGTTACTGGATTACTTTAGAATCCTCCACAGCACTCAGTACAGTGCCTTGTGTAGCAGGTGCGAGGTCATTTATTGAGTAACTATATTCCTGTGACACTGCTTCTTTTATCTATTTAGTTGTAACATGCCATCGAGACCATGAGCCTACTGAAGCATTCATTTATAAAAATGTTTACTGAGTGCCTGCTATGTGACAGGAACATTCTGAAAACAAAGGCAATGAGCGTGATGGACCCTGTCACTCAAACAGATGCCCTTCTACAGGGACAGCACAGCGTACCTGGAGAGGGAAAGCCACTCGCTGGGCCAATGAGAGCCGCCCCAGTCATCTAACACAGAGCTTCCCGCGGACTGGAGTTGACTGTACCGCTGGGACCGACCTCTGAGAGTCCCGATGCAAAACACAGGGCAGAGAGAGCTTTGGGACACTTTGTGACAATAACTACAAAATCAGACTTGTTGTCAACTGGAGGCCTCCCCAAACAAGGTATAAGCTGGCATCTTAGCCCATTCAGGCTGCTATAACAAAAATACCGCAGAAGGGGTGGCTCAAACAACAGGCATTCATTTCTCATAGTTGGGAGGCTGAGCGGTCCAAGACCAAGACACTGGTAGATCTGGCACTTAAGCTCTCCACACCAGAAGGAAAACCATGCCTTCCCTACATTTCCCCCCAGGCCTGCTGGAGGGCGGTCCTGCCTCCTCTCTAGTCCTACTAGCAAGGAGAGCAGGTATCGGAAATCATTGCTGGGGTTGGGGATCAGCCATCTCCGGGGCATTGATCTTTACCCTTGCACCCCTTCAGGTGACCTCCATCTCGCACCACCTATCCTGACTTCATACACCAATAAGAAATGGGGTGAAGCATCCTGAACCATGTTCTTCCCGTCTCCTTCCTCCCCAGAAGAGGCCAGGGAGACATCCAGAGGATGTGGAAGGCCTTTGATGCTCTGTGTCTCTGGCTCAGAGGAGATAAGGGCCAACCTGGCTCTCTGTTGTCTGGAGGACACAGGAGAGCGGGGAGTTGTGCTCAGCATCTCACCACCTTTCTGACCTCACAACAGGAACTAGGGCCCACACTCTGGCTCCAGCTATCTGAAGCTTGTTGTCTGGACTTCTTTAGGGCTGGCTGTCTGGTCCTTAGGTATGGTCTCTGGTTTCCCAGCTCTTCTAGTTTGAGGCGGACCCAGTTGCCAGGCACTTACTTGCTCCTTGAAGCTGGGCCTGGCTCTGCAAGTATGTGATGAGGGGCCCCAAAATCTCAGGCATGTGATGGAGATGTCAACTGCCTCCCGCGTTAGGACTCTCTCACATGCTGATCATGAGGCAATCACAAGGGTGTACTGACAGGGTAGGAGACTGGGGTACACCAGGGGGTACAAGATTTGTCACTGCTGCCAGCGTCTCTTTGGCTCTTTTCAGGGACAAATGAGTCACCTCATGGCCACAGCACCCCGATCAGGGTCTTTGCTCAGGCCCAAGAATAGGAGCTTCTCTGGCTGCTGGGAGTAGGATTCGAGCCTGCCCCAAACTTAAAGCTGTGAAGCAGATGCTGAGTTGTTCTCTGGGCTTCCTGGCTAGAGGGGCCAGGGCCTACTCTGAGCTCATCCTTGCACCCAGCTATTCCCCTGAGACCACCATCAGGCCTGCCTATAAGCAGGAGCCTAGGGTGGCTGGCCTTTTCCTGGCAGGTCTGGCATTTCCTCTTGCCAAACAGGGGTGTGCCCACTGCTTAAGGGAGGAAAATGCCCACAGCTAGATCAGAAAATGGTCCACTGGTGCCCTCTGCTGTTCACATGTTAGATCACATGAATTTGCAGATGAAAATGCCAACCTGTTTTTCACTTGGAGAGGAGACTTTTTTAAAGCACTGTATTAGTTAATTATTGATGCATAAAACGCAATTGGCTTAAAACAACAACACTAATGTATTATCTTTTCCCTGTTTCTATGGGTCCAGAATTTGGTTTGGCTGAGCAGTTCTGGCTCTGGGTCTCCCACGAGGTTGCCATTGATGCCAGTCAGGCCTGCCTGCCTAAGTCATCTCAAGGCTTGGCTGGGCCTGAGGATCCACTGTGTGTGTGTGTGTGTGTGTGTGTGTGTGTGTGTGTGTGTGTGTGGTGGTGGGGGGGGGCACTCACATGGCTGACAAGTTTGTGCTGGCTGTTGAAAGGAGCCTCGGTGCCTCTCCTTGGGGGCCTCTCCACAGACTGCTTGTGTGATCTCACGGCAGGGAGACTGACTTCCCCCCACAGCAAGTGAGTCAAGAAGCTGAAGTGAAAGCTGCAATGGCTTTAATGACTTGGCCTTGGAGACACACATTGTCACTTGCACTGTATTCACACGTAGTAGCTGTGATTCAATGTGGGAGGAAACTCCAGGAGGGTATGGATTCATGGGTCCCAGGGGACACTGTAGAGGCTGGTTACAGTAAGCACCTACCATGGACCATAACAATAGCGTCATAACATACATATACTTGGAAATTATTTCATGCTCATTATGTGTCCAGATGCTAAATAACTTCCCTGAGTTATCTCATTTACCTTCACCACAACCCTACAAGCTTGGTTCTGTTTTGCACATTGAAGAGGTTAGAAAATTGGAGCGAAGGGCAGTTAGGCACTGAGATCATACAGCTACTAAATGGTAGATTGAGCATTTAAGACTTTGTTTCGTGTTCACTACGCTTGAATGTCTCCCTAGGCATTTAGAGCTAACAACCAAGGGAAGAAGTGGGCACAGATGAGGAACCTGAAGGTCAGAGAAGTCAAATAACATAGTTTCTTATTTTAATGAATTATCTGGCATCCCAAGGCATTTGGGTCTGAGATCACTACTCCGACAATGCCTCAATTTCAGGTCCTATGAATATTCATTTCTTTCCCCTTCACTTTTCTTCTCCATCCCTCCCCACCAATCTAATTTAAAGAGCACTTTTCCTGGGATGTTTCTTATGGAAAGGCTCTGAGCCCTGGCTTCCCACCTCTATTACGGAAGTCCTCTACTTGGCATGACTGTCAGATGTGAGCTGGTGTTCTTATTGCAAGTGCCCTCAAAATGCTGCTTTATCTCTGCTTATGGAAGGAAGAGAGATGTGGCCTGTTTCAGAATATAAGGTTGATACAAATTCAGAACCCACTGCATATGGATTTCTGTTACTTTCACTAAATCTAGGAGGCTTCCTCTTTTCAAACTTAGAAATTAATCCATTGTTGAAGAATGAGGTCTTTTATTATGCTTCATGAACTTACGCACCCTAATGTGGAATGTCTCTCATTTCCTGAGGCAGGAATACATTCACTATTAATATAGTGGCTCTGGAGATTCTTACTGGGCTTTGTAAACATCCTCATATGGCGGATGGGAAGTAGGTGCCAGGTGTTGGTAACTATAAGCATATTGCCCGACATGCATAATAGGCACTCAAATATTGCTGAATAGATAAATGATAGAGCATATACTTTCTAGCAACTGATGCTGATGCTAGTTAAAAACTCATTGAACCTCATTGAATTTATAGAAATACTAGAGGCCCGATGCACGAAATTCATGCAAGGGTAGGCCTTCCTTCCCTTGGCTGCTGGCACCAGCTTCCCTCCGGCACCAGGGACCCGGGCTTCCCTCACAGACCCAGCTTCATCTGGAAGGTCATCCAGAAGGACTTCTGGTCTAATTAGCATATTATGCTTTTATTATTATAGATATTTTTAGAACACTGGATGATTTATATGTGTTCACACACATTTTCTAAAAATTATTTCCTGTATTTTAAAGTTGAGAAAATGAGACTTCAAGAGGTTAACCAACTTTCAAAGTCATACTAAGACGTTCAATTTTCTAGAACCTCAGGTTGTCATTAGCAAAATAAAAGCTGATATTAAAAAACTGTTGTAAAAATTTTGAAGTTATGTAAGCTATAGCTTTAGATACTAAAACAAACATGGCAGGAAAAAATGACACCACAAAACCTGGAAACTGTACTAGTATTTGTATATAGTACCTTTTTGTAGTTTCCTAAGCATTTTCTCACATGTGATTTCATTTGACTCCAGAACTCTACTGGATTGGAGTAAAATTGCCTCACTTTAGCGACTAATAGGAACAATAACAAACTTCCCCAAATGTTATTCTTTTCCAAAACAGGTCAGACTGGCTGTTAAGAACTAAATTTCTTGCATACTCATGCCATCTGCTGGTACTTTTTTGGTAACATGGATTCCAGCTGATTTTATATTACAAAAACAAATTTTCTTGCCCTGGTGGGTGTGGCTCATTGGTTAGGCATGTAGAGGGAGGTTGTTGGTTCCATTCCTGGTCAGGGTTTCAGGCTTGATCCCCATTAGGGGCCTGCAGGAGGCAGACAATCAGTTTCTCTGCCATATTTATGTTTCTTTTTCCCTCTTTTTCCCTCTCTCTCTCTCAAAATCAATAAAAATATATTTTAAAAAGACATTTTTTTCTTTAGCCTAAACTTCAAAACCACTAAAATGTTTTACTCCTTATGACTAAATTCCTTAAAAATAACCCCATTTCAATCTTTGAAACTCATTTTTTAAGGAGCTTACTCTAAAATAGGATCCAAGACTTATTTAAGAAGGGACTGAAAAACATAATCCTTCTGGCATATTGATAGGTTTAGAAAGGCCTCCAGCACCTTTCCATTGGCCTAGAGCCTAGGGAAGGGAGAGGGCTTAGCTAGGGACAGAACGCACGCATGGAATTATCCTTTGTCCAGAGTAATGCCTCCCCTTGGCCCAGTATTGTGAGTGGGTTAGTTGAGAAAGTAGTCAGGCAGGCACTATGTGGTGCCTAACAGCTGGGGGAAGACAAAATTCTGGAGAACAGATGAAGCCAACCTCCTGGCTCTCGGGCACACAAGTCGGGTTTCTTAACCAGTTCCTGTTCCTGAAAACCTCTGGTTAACCCTCGGAAACACAAAAACCTCGTTTTTAAAACCTGGGCTTTATATGTTCTTTGAATTAGGTGAAATTTATCTTTGTACTTTTAGATCCAGGGACAAGAAATGACATATCTTTAGGGAAAACTAGAAGATTAAAATGAGATGATTTGGTATACAAACCATTTCTCTCATAAACGGAGAGGGAGAGAAAGAGAAACATCAATGATCAGAGAGAATCATCCATTGGCTGCCTCCTGCATGGGGATCCAGCCTGCAAGCCTGCATGTGCTCTAATTGGAAATGGAACTGTGACCTCCTGGTTCATAGGTTGACGCTCAACCACTGAGCCAAGTCGGCTGGGCACAACCTTAGTATTCTTTAAAAACTGGACTATTATAACAATAGTGTAAAATAGGCTGAGATAAATATAGGAGAAATGAAATTGGATCTGAAAAGCAGTCAATGGAGAAAGAAAATTGGGTTTGAAAAGTAACTCGTCAATATCTTAGTGGAAATTTCTTGTAGGATTCTAACAGAGGGGAACTGAGGCTTGTTATTTTGTTTTTTATTTATATTAAGATTGTATTCAAAAATAAAAATGAAACTACTAGAATAAAGTTTGACCAATTAAAAAAATTGTATTCAATGAACCTTTTACATTTTTTCCTTCTGCTCCATGGTAGGAGAAAACTAGGAGCTTCGACAATTTTTGAAGGCAGTCAAATGTCTATTGTAGTCGACTATGAAAGACTCCTTGTGGCAAAAGGTTGAGAGTAACATTTGATAAACAGATTTCATGTCCTAACTTGCTTACAGGTTTAGCAGGGCATATTAAGACCAGGAGGAATTTAAAGAACTCCCCCCCCCCCCTGCCCCGCCCCGCTTTGGGTACATTTTAAATTTAATTTTACTTGAATTTCACAAAAGAAAAAGAAAGAGAAGTTGATATAAGAGATACTTCCCCTAAAATATCCCTTCAAGATTAAAAAAAAAAGAAATTGTAAGTACATTAAAGGCTGAAGTCATTATGATTTTTCCCAAGGACATATTTTCATTTTTGTGTGTATAGACTGACTTCTTGCTGTGAAAGATGAGATCGTTGGCCCAGCCACATGGGCATGAACATGCAGTTCTGAAAATATTGAAGCCCTTCTGTACCAGTTAGTAAATATCGGCCACTGGACTCCCCCCAGGGCTCTCCCTCCCTCTCTCATGGCTGCCCCATCCCACCGCCAGGACCAACCCCAACTCCCATCTCTCGAGAACTTCACCCCAAGCAGCTTCGTTTCCATCTGTTTTATATAATGGCCTCAGGTAAGGCTTTGTTTGCAGAAGGTATTCAATGTGAAAACCCCTGCTCAAGGTCAGCCCTTAGGCCCTTGCAACTTTGACCACAGTCCAGGATTTCTGAGAATGGAGGCCTTTCTTCCAAACACACTAGCTCCTTATGAAATCAAGTGCACGTCTGCATCCAGGAGTAATTACCTTGCATCCAAAAGGGGCAACAGACACAGGCCTGTGGGTATGGAGACGGCCCCTGAGCCGGTCCAACTCAGATGAGGCAGAGGTGCTGGAGCCCAGGCTCAAGTGGAGGCGGCAGGAAGGGAGTGGGCTTTGCTCCGTGCCCAGCCTTGTGCCAGGTGCTCAGGGTCCGATCTTCTCCAGTCCTATGAGAGGTGTTTCTTTGCTCCCTTCCCTCCCTACCTACTTCCTTTCCCTCCTCCAGGATATACTGAGCACCTGTCTGTGCCAGGGGCTGGAGCACAAAGGCAAAGCTAGCATCCCCAAGACCTCACAGCCCCCTGAGAGCTTCATCAAGAAAACGGCTGAGACTGGGGTGGGTGCAGGATGCAGGGGGAGCCCCAAGTGACTCAGAGAAGGTTCTCCAGTGGAGTTAAAGCCGAGCTGGGATTTGAAGGATGAGGAAGGGCATGCCACGTGGAGGGAACTGCAGGTGCAAAGGAAGGGAGGAGGAGACAGCCTGCCTGGTCTAGGAACTATGGAAGGGCATAGAGCCTAGGACCAGAAAATCTACTGGGTGAGGTTGGGGTCCCAGACTCACTACCTGGTTCCTCTGCTGCCTTGACCTTTACTCCTGCTGCCTGGCCAGGAAGAGGCACCCACCTACCTGCACAAAAGAAGGCTTGGAAGCTATGGAGAGGGAGTGAGGAGGGAGGGCCAGCTGGTGTGTATTTTTGGACTGATTCTCTGAAATCTCCTCCTCCTCCTCCAACACCATGGCAACCAGGCAGCACCTGGGAAAGACCCCTGTGAGCTGGGCTGAGTTGAGGGGGAGGTGGGCTGAGGCTAGGGACCTCTGCTCCCCCTCTCTGAGCCTCAGTTTTGGCATCTAGAATATGGGCACGACAACCCAGTTGCTGGCTTCTATCAACTCAGGTGCTTCAGGAAGGGGAGCCCAGGTTGGACTCATTAGGGGGAATGCCTGGGAGGTAAGGGTGGGGCTTTGTGAGTACCCTCATCACCCTAGAGCTGAGGGCTCACAAAGGAGAGGAGTCCCTGAGCCAAGTAGCCTGCACTTCCTACCAAATGGCCTCCCCTGCTGTGCCCACTGCACTGTCACTGCTGAGGACCAGGAGGGTAGGGGGCAGGAGACAGGGCTGAGGCATAGATACAGGGATGAATCTCCGTGAGCCGCTGCTATCCACAGAACCCGGTCAAAGCCCCAAAAGGAGAGGAAAGGAGAGGAATATTTCCTGAGGCTGCTGCTCCAATTAATACAGATTGGCCTAAACCCGTGGTGGGCAAACTGCGGCTTGCGAGCCACATGCGGCTCTTTGGCCCCTTGAGTGTGGCTCTTCCTAAGCCTTAGGAGTACCCTAATTAAGTTAATAACAATGTACCTACCTATATAGTTTAAGTTTAAAAAATTTGGCTCTCAAAAGAAATTTCAATCGTTGTACTGTTGATATTTGGCTCTGTTGACTAATGAGTTTGCCGACAAATGGCCTAAACAAACAGGAACATATGATCTACCCTTTCTGGGGCCAGAATCTGAAATCAGGATGTCTGGGGCTGTGCTCCCTCCAAGGGCTTCAGGGGAGGGTGCTTCCTGCCTCTTCAGCTTCTGGGGGCTCCTGGCCACATCCCTTCAATCTTCATGTGGGCCCTCCGCCATCCTCCCGGGACATCTCTGGCATAAACAACTTCCCCACCCCGTTCACCTGCCCACTTACAGCTGTGCCCACTTCTGGCTCATCACAAGCCCCGCCCCCATGTTCACATGCCCACTTTCAGCTGTACCCACTTCCGGCTGATCACAAGCCCCGCCCCATTCACCTGGCCACTTCGGGCTACTCACTTCCCCTGCCCCCATGTTGAGGTGCCCATTTCTGGCTAATCATGTGACCTCCTCCTCTTTGCAGGCGGCTGAGACTCCTGTGAGCTGGACTAGTTGAGGGGGAGGTGGCCCAAGGCCAGAGATCTCTGCTCCCTGCCTCTGAGCCTCAGTTTTGGCATCTAGAATCTGGGCACCACAACCCAGTTGCTGGTTCCTATAAAACCTGGTACTTCAGGATGGGCAGCCCCAGGCTGAACTCATTGGGGGAAATGCCTTGGAGGTAAGGGTGGGGCTTTGTGAGTACCCTGCATCATCCTACAGCTAGGGGCTAAGCAAGCAGGGGAGTCCCTGAGCCACCTAGTCTACACTTCCCACCAATCACTCAGCCCTTGTGTGCCCACTGCGCTGTCTCTGCCGAGGACTGGGCAGATAGGGGGTGTTGGGAGACAGGGCGAGGGCACAGACACAGGGATGAATCTCCCTGAGGCCCTGCTGTCCCCAGAACCTGGTCAAAGCCACAAAAGGAGGACAAGGAGGAATGGATTTCCTGAGGCTGCTGTTCCCAGGACTATAGATGGGCCTAAACAAACAGGAACATGTGGTCTCCCAGTTCTGGGGCATAATTTAAACCAGGGTGTCTTGGGCTGTGCTCCCTCCAAGGGCTCCAGGGGAGGGTCCTTCCTGACTCTTCAGCATATGGGGGCTCCTGGCCACATCCCTTCAATCTTCATGTATGAGTCGAATTTAAATAACGTTGAAAGCATTTTGGTCATCCTGTATGTCACAGCAAAATTTATTGTGAAGGGTTGTCCAGAATTCCAAAAAAAAAAATCGTGCATAACAAACGGGTGTTTAGACCAAATATTTCACTATATCCTAAGAAGAATCATTTTAGGGTTTGTTTTTATAAGTTATACTTGAGAAAACTAAGTTTCAAAGGTTAAGTCACACAGTTTCCAAATTCTCATAGCCAATATATCTCTATCAGCATTTGAGGACAGAGCCTTAAAGTCTATTGATCTTTCCAGAAACTCTTTTCCAGAGACTTTTTCTTTCTTTAGTCACCGTATCTAACTGTTGTACTTACCCATTTTGAAGTCAGTTTTTAACAGGTGGAAATCATAGTAATCTATTTTCTCTTATTCACAGTTCTCAGCCTGTGGACCTCTTATGGCAAATATTGGTTTACCAGGTGGTAACACACCACAACCACACATTGAGTTTGAATAACTGTATGAGTGATTTTCATGTTTTAGTAGATAGGTTTATCTTTGCAGTTTGCTAAAAAAAAAAAAAAAAAAAAAAAAATCTGGATTTCTTGGCTCCCCCTCAGAGACCAATTCAGTACTAGGGGAGGGAATAGGGACATAATTTACTGTTTAACCAGCCACCAAAGTGATCAAATTGCAGATGATTAAAAAAACACCTAAATATGTAGTGATGTCTGGGGTCACAAAATCCTTCATGGTGCTTTTGGAATGCATTCCATGCCTAAATATAGAAGTTTTAATTTGGAAAATCACAATATCTTAAAATAAAGAAGCCATACATTTCACACCCCTTTTAGGATAGGTAGAATCTACCTTAATTTTTCCCCAGTTCTGCTTTATCTCTAAAACATATCTTCATATCAGTGCAAAGTGCTGGCCAAATGGGAGTTTTTCAATCTTGCTCTGTTCCCAATTCACACCATCCATAGATTAGAATTAAGAGTTTGAGTTTTATATGGCTCAGACATCCAATTAGCGGTTATCTGTTTAAACTGTGAGGGTTTTTTTTATAATTGTGGAAATGAACCATCATAAATATGTCTCTTGAATAATTTTTATAATCAGTAGTTTTCCAATCCTGCCCAAACAAAAGTTACCTGTGGACGGATTTAGGCTTGCGCTGTGGCTCAGACTCTACATTTAAACATCCCATATAACTTTTATGAATAGGTAAATTTAAAAAACAGACATGGCTACACTATTTTTCTCTTCCAACCTCAAAATAGCTTGTCACAATTGTAACTTAAATCATTGCATAATCACTAGCATATTTTTTACTCACAATATTCACCTTAGGGTCTCTTTAAATAAAAGCATTCACATTAAGATCAAAACAACTTAGTCATTGTCACCTAAAACTAAGAGGAAAGATTCTAAAGTCTTCAAAGGAAAAAGCTTAATGTGTACATCCTTCAGTAACCTACTTATTTTGCAATATACTCACCTTATTTGGTTAATCTTCCCATCCCAAAGCAGTATCATTTTCATTACTGGTTTTCTATCTCAAGTGAATGTGTTGGCTTTTCTGTACAGAATCCAATCTGACAGTATCTTCCATATTGCTTGTTGTGGTTATCTGCCTCAGTCACCTTAAAGTTAACCTAACGATATGACTTTTTTTTGTTGTTTTTGTAGCTGTCAGCATCTGAAGCAAAATGATCTCAGAAAAGTTAATACTGGTGAATTAAATATCCCAGGTGTAAATTAGGTAGAGTTAACTAAGCCACAATGCCACCTGGTGCCAACTGAAGCCAGCTATAGCCATTCAAAGATATGATATATGTGTTCATAGATAAAACTAAGACAAGGTGATTACTAGACAAGGATCAGTGAAAAATAAGTAGCAGTATTGCACCAATGCAAGTCAAAATATACTTTATTATAACAGCAAATGCACACAGTGCTATAAGTAAGGCATGCTACTAGGAATCTGCATATAATCAAAGACCGGTATGAAATGAATGGGAATGAATCTTGTTTCTTAATGCTTGAAGATTAAGTCCACAGTGAAGGAAACACAGAATTTGTGTCCACTTATCTCAAATGCATTATATACCTACTTAACCAGATCCCTATGCCTCTAACCAAGAGCCCAAAGGTAAGAGAAATTTAATCTTAACTATACTGACAAGTTATGTCTAATGTCAATGACAGATTTTGCTAATTGAGATAAATTTCCTCTTTAGACAAAGACCTATAAATTGAGCACTCAAACATCTATTCAAATTAGCCAATTTTAATGTCATTTACTCTACCAGAAACAAATACTAGATTACTAGAAATACTTTGAATAAAGAAACATTTACATGTTAATAGTTCATAATGTAAATTTTGGGCTAAGATTAACACCCTGAGTCAAATTTGATTCCCTTCCACTTGAAGGGACCAAGTACAGCTTCAATTTCAATAGCTGAGTTAGGAAAGAGTTGAGAAAATAATGCTTATGAGAGCTAGTCCTTTGATGAAACTATTAGGCTCTACAGACTTGTCAAAATCAAAGCAAAACTGAGGACAGGCTGAAATGCTTTGCAGAGTAGTATTTTTAGACAGGCTGCTTCATCTCCCCCTCTCTTTTAGAACAGATGCAGATGATATGCTTTCTGCATGAATGCACATTGACATTCTGTTCAACTGTTTTCTAAATACAATACTGTAGGGATTTAAACAGTATGCTTTAATTTAAACAAAGTAGTATCTTATAAGCAGTCAATTTAGCTTAAGAGTTGAAAAGAAACAGTGCTATGAAAATTATCAAATATTCTATTCTTTTAAAGAATGTTTTTTAAAAGCAACACAGGACCAAAAACATTCAACTATTACTTTATTTATATTACTATGCTTACGTTACATGGAAAGGACACCAAGCAGTTCTGCCCCATTTCAGGAAGTTTCCAAACAACACCAATTACGTGGTGACAAGTAACTAGGAATGGTGGCATCTTTGGGTCAAGACGGACAAGGAAGAATGGGCTCTGGTGCTATGGTTCATCTCCAACAAGATTATGGCACAATGGCCAGCACAAGCCATACTAACACTGAACCTTTAGCGCTGGTCACAAATTCGGATCTCTTCTCTGAAGCTAGCAAATCAAGTGAAATAAAAAAAAGTTTTAAAATAAAGCCCAAATACATTTAAAAACCATGCTCTTGACACATTTTCCTTTCAAAATTTACATAAAACACATTTTTCCACTCTAATAGCCCAGATTTTTTTCTCACATAGCCCACCATGTAGCTGCAGATAGATTATTCTGCCTCAAGATGTAAAAGTAGGGAAAAAAAATTTAACAGCATCTGCATAATATTCTCTCTACATACTGTTATTGGATGTAAAATAGAAAATTAAAAAAAGAAAGAAAGAAAGGTTCCATCTTAGATTCTCATAACCTCTTGTTCCGCAGTTCATGAATCCGACTCTGTGCTAAGGTGACAGTGTATGTAAGTAGATTTTTGTTTTCAGTGAAGGAGACCTGGGAAAAGATGAAGTTCTCTCTTTTTCTTCAGGAGTTATCAGATGGTACATGCTCCTCAAAACCCTCACTCTCTCGAACTAGAGCACGTTCCAGGATCACACGGCCTTCCTTATAACGCTGGCTGTCTTCAGTGGCAAACTCATAGATCCATCCCAGTTTGCTATTGCAGTTTTTACAGCTCACATCTCGAACCATGTGGCGGCCAGTAAGCATGACCCGGTCTTGCACTTCACTGTACTGCAGGTTAACTACCTAAGAAACGTGAAAACAGAATTGAAAAAGCAAGTAAATTATTTGCCAAAAAGTACACAATACTTGGTTGGTGCAGTTAACAGCAAATTCAGAAAAGCAAACAGCAGTTACTTTATCAGAACTATAATACCCCTTCCCAAGAGCTATTTTTAGAAGCTGCTGGGACAGGTAAACATCTGGAATTGCACTGTACTGGACATCTAATGAGATCACACATTAATGTACTAGTCCAATCCACACTATAAATACTAGTTACATTTCTGAGTTGTAGTGAAGAGTCCTTGACTTTGATACATAAATTGTAGCGTTGTGTCTAATTGTTATTATTCACTATTCAATCATGGGTGCAAAACAAGGCTACCAATGTAAAAGACCTACTACACAACAGGTATTTTATTTAAAAGTTTACTGAATTTGTTTCTGAAAATACATTTTATATACAGACTAGGATAAGCCTACTATATATCATACATGACAACACATTGTTTTTAAGTGAGTTCAAAGAATCTGTGAAGAATTTCCAATGATTCTGAATACGCTATACTTTACTTTTCTGTAAAGGGCCAGATAATAAATATTTTTGGCTTTGAGGTCAATACGTTCTTCATTGTAACTATTTAGCCTGCTGTTGTAGCACAAAAGCAGCCATAGATAATACATAAATGAATGAGCATGGCTGAGCTTCATTAAACTTTATTTTTTTTTTTAAAACACAGGAAGCTGGCCTGCCGTGGTGTGCCAGCTCCCGCCCTATATCCAAGTAAAGATCAAAGAGTATATACTACCAATTCTTTGAGAGAAAAACTTGTTTCTGAATTGAACAGAAGGGTGTCCATTGGAGAAGTTTAGATGACCTTCTAAGAGCAATGCCTTCGTACTAGTTCTGTTCCTTAGCCTAAAAGACTTGGAAATTCAACCTCACTAGTATACATTAGACTCCAGGAGGCAGATATCACATCAACTAATTTCAAAGCAAGTCAGAAATTAGAGAAGCAGATAGATTAGACAATTGTTTGTAAATGAGTAAACTTCCTGTTGGCAAACCTATGTAATAAACTAAATCATAATCAGAGGGATGACTGGTGAGCATAAATTAGAGCAAGGGAAGTTGGTTAGATGATTCGTATTCATTTGCATTGTCAAGCTATCTCCCTATAAAGATAAATCAGTGACAGGATATGGGGATGTCTCAGCCGCTTCCTTCCATAGTCTATGAAGTCCCCACTAAATTCTTACACTAATGTTTTCTAAATGGAGACTACCCTTCTTATTATAACAGTCTTTCAACTTCCAATTTAAAAAATCATATTCTAGTAATACCTTCCTAAGGTCCACTCAAAGACAAGTTAGTGGGTAATAAATTCTATAGATTGCAGCTCTCATTCTTAAGCCTTCCTGGCATCTCCAAGTTCTGAGGAGTATTCTGGAACTACTGTCAAATATATCCACCACTTGACCCACTTAGGAAATGAAACTGATTTTCCCACAAACCTTGTTAAAAAGAAATGCTCTTCCAGTGGCACCTGTAAATCGAGTCGAGATGAGTTCTGAGCGGTTGGTCAGAATCGTATCGCAGTTTGCACAAGAAAACAGACGGGTACCACCAATATGATCAAGGAAAATTCTGCCCATTTTTGTAGCTGAAGTTCTAAAAACCTAGGAGCAAATGGAAAAGGACAATAAATGCATTATGATTTTAAAAAATTGTTAGTATCTACTTGGTGGGGGTCACAGGGAACCATTTATATATGTGATCTCTGTTTTATAATATTCAGTATGTGAAATAGCTGACCAAACAAAAGGATCCAAAGTTCATGCAATGAACCAAGAAATTGGCACATGCAATCTAAGAATATTTTAGAAGTAGTAAGCCAAGGAATTAAGCATGCTTAGGCAGAAAAAGAAATGGTATCGCTTCTCTTTTGGTTGGAATGAAAAAACAGTAAGAATGTGGAATATCACGCCGAAACCGGTTTGGCTCAGTGGATAGAGCGTCAGCCTGTGGACTGAAAGGTCCCAGGTTCGATTCAGGTCAAGGGCATGTACCTGGGTTGCGGGCACATCCTCAGTAGGAGATGTGCAGGAGGCAGCTGGTCGATGTTCCTCTCTCATCGATGTTTCTAACTCTCTATCTCTCCCTCCCTTCCTCTCTGTAAAAAATCAATAAAATATATTAAAAAAAAAAAAAAAGAATGTGGAATATCAGAAATGGAATGATGAAAAGCACAGGTAGAGAGGTGAGAAAAAAGGTTTAGCTCAAATGTTAAGTATACATTGTGAGTATGGGTAATTCGAGAAAAGACTTGTGGAACGTGAGTGAGTTGATCAGATAAGAGTAGAAAAAGGAGCAATCACAAAACAAGTGGGTTTCCGATCATCAAGTGTTATCTACAACAATATAGGGATGATGGCACCAATATTAGAGTAAAGTTTGAGTCCATGGAGCACTGTACTAGGTACTTCACTTATTTCAAAAACCATCACAAGTCTGTGAGGCTCTCACCCCCATTTCATAGATTATCCAAGGATATTATCTGGTCCTAGTTTACACAACTTTCAAGAACAGAAAAATCATAACTAGAATGCAAATGACCCAACTCAAAGCCAAACTTATTCCATTACTGTACTTTGCCTCCTCTAAGAGGAGGGCACACAAGATGGTCTAGGCTTGGCAAAAGCTAAAAAACAAGTACAGAGAAACCAAGATGGCGACATAGGTTAACGCCGGAGTTTGCTGCCTCGAACAACCACTTCAAAAATACAACTAAAAGACGGAACAGACATCATCCAGAACCACAGGAAGGCTGGCTGAGTGGAAGTTCTACAACTAGGAGGAACCGAGAATCAGAGGAGGTGCATGCTGAAGTAAAATACTAAGGTGCGGAGTGCGTGCAGCGCGGGCTGGTGGCTGAGGGCGTGGTTGTCTGTTTCAATCCGGAGGGAGCCTCAGACTCAGAGCTCCAGATCTGGGCGAGTCTCTAGGGACCCAGACTCAAACGGGAGAAGCAGGACTGTCTGGCTACGGTCCCTCCGAGGTTTACAGCGGTTGCTGGGACAGAGAGGCAGAGCCCGTGGGGACGGACTGAGAGCAGCCATAACTGCTCCCTCCTCTGCCCTGTTGATCCCGTGGGACCTGCCCTGCCCAAACCCTGCACAGAGGCATTTGCTGGATAGCCTCAGGCAAAGGCTAGATTAGCACCTCCCTAGAGGACACAAGTTCTTCCACTGCAGACACAGCTGATTATCACAGCCAGTTGGCCTGGAGGTCAAATCCCTCTAGTGTTAACTACAACAATCAAGGCTTAACTACAACAAGACTGCGCACAAAGACCACTAGGGGGTGTACCAAGAAAGCGTAAAAAATGTGGAGACAAAGAAACAGGACAAAACTATCAAGGGAGGATATTGAGTTCAGAACCACACTTTTGAGGTCTCTCAAGAGGCTTCTAGAGTCTGTCGATAAACTTGATGAGATGTACAGGTAATCTAAAGAGACCCTCGATGGTGTGATAAAGGACCATCTAGAAAGTAAGCATACACTGACTGAAATAAAGAATATTATACAGACTCCCAAGAGCAGACCAGAGGAGCGCAAGAATCAAGTCAAAGATTTGAAATGCGAAGAAGCGAGAAACACCCAACCAGAAAAGCAAAATGAAAAAAGAACCCAAAAATACGAAGATAGTGTAAGGAGCCTCTGGGACAGCTTCAAACATACCAACATCAGAATTATAGGGGTACCAGAAGATGAGAGAGAGCAAGATATTGAAAACCTATTTGAAGAAATAATGGCAGAAAACTTCCCCCACCTGGTGAACAGAAAACTTCCCCCACCTGGTGAAAGAAATGGACTTACAGGTCCAAGAAGCGCAGAGAACCCCAAACAAAAGGAATCCAAAGAGGACCACACCAAGACACATCATAATCAAAATGCCAAGAGCAAAAGACAAAGAGAGAATCTTAAAAGCAGCAAGAGAAAGAAACTCAGTTACCTACAAGGGAATACCCATACGACTGTCAGCTGATTTCTCAACAGAAACTTTGCAGGCCAGAAGGGAGTGGCAAGAAATATTCAAAGTGATGAATAGCAAGAACCTACAACCAAGATTACTTTATCCAGCAAAGCTACCACTCAGAATTGAAGGTCAGATAAAGAGCTTCACAGATAAGGAAAAGCTAAAGGAGTTCATCACCACCAAACCAGTATTATATGAAATGCTGAAAGGTATCCTTTAAGAAGAGGAAGAAGAAGAAAAAGGTAAAGATACAAATTATGAACAACAAATATGCATCTATCAACAAGTGAATCTAAGAATCAAGTGAATAAATAATCTGATGTACAGAATGATCTGGTGATTATAATAGAATCAGGGACATAGAAGGGAATGGACTGACTATTCTTGGGGGGAAAAGGGGTGTGGGAGATGCGGGAAGAGACTGGACAAAAATCGTGCACCTATGGATGAGGACAGTGGGTGGGGAGTGAGGGCAGAGGGTGGGGTGGGAGCTGGAAGGAGGGGAGTTATGGGGGGAAAAAAAGAGGAACAAATGTAATAATCTGAACAATAAAGATTTAATTAAAAAAATTTAAAAAAGAAATAAAGGAGTAAATAACAAATTCTAAAAAAAAAACAAAACAAGTACAGTGAAGGGAAAGATGAACCATTATAACATAATTTAGTTAATATATCATACTGGTTCAGTTAAGTCACAGACATGATGAAACATGGGGGTGGGAGGAGAGAAAACTCTGAATCCAACTTAGATCTAGTCAAGACTATACTATAGCTTTCATTTAAAAAGTAATTTATTCCTGGGTGTAGTTGTTAGCTCTTGTGTTTTAAATATTGAATATTATACGTCTTTGAAATGGCATGCAGAACTGATATAGTTGCCACTATGAAAACGATTCCACTGTCATCTTAAATTTGGGGAAATTCCATTACAAATTTTAAGAAGTTCCATTCCTCCTTACATCTGTGAACTTCCTCAGCCCTTGGAAGTTGTAATGCCATCAGAAATGCCATTATTACAAAGATCGTTACGACTCCCATTAAACATTATAATATGGAAGTTTAATAAGGAATGAAAAATAAATGGTGGATATAAGTACAATTTATAACTGCCTCCTCCTTTTTTTTTTTTTTTAATGTGTAGCCCATTAGTAAATGTGATTATTGATATGACTGGGTTTAAGTGTGCCATCCATTTTGCATCTTTGTTGTACCTTTCTGCCTCCTTTTTTTTTTTTTTAATGTGTAGCCCATTAGTAAATGTGATTATTGATATACAATTTATAACTGGTAAAAGGAAAACCAGTCCACAAATAAGAATGTCAATGAATAAACCTTGGGTAAAACACTGAGACTTAAAACATGATATGTAGTTTTCTATCTTTCTGCAAAAGGACAATAGCTAAGATTTACTGCCTATTGTTTCAGCCCTTAATATGATAGCATTACTTTTTCCAGATGGTGCTTAGGAACACAATGCTGTTACAAAGTCACAGGCTGCAAATTGGCGGCTTGCAGGCTGAATTCATTTGGTGGTGTAGGGATAGAGCAGTGAACAAAACAGACAAATAACCCTTTTCTCACAAAACATATGTGGCCATGTTTTGTTTGGCCTACACAGTTTTATTCTTTAAAAAAGAAATATGGAATGCTTCACTAATTTGCATGTCATCCTTGCGTATGGGCCATGCTAATCTTCCCTGTATCATTCCAATTTTAGTATATGTGCTACTGAAGTGAGCACCAGTTTTATTTTTAACACGTTAAGCGCCCAGCCTGTTTTGTCTTCCAACGGGAAGTATAGTGTCAATCACCGATGACTGACAGGGTGCTTAATGTGTTAATAAAAAAAAAAACAGTTGAGTTGCCACTTAAGATTTGAGAGATTTCATTAAAGAACCTGTTTTTTTGGTCTTTTTTTTTTTTTTAATAAAAAAACAATGGGGATACCTGGCAACATGGGCAAGTATTTATGTAGAGCAACAACTAACTAAAGTTGAGAGGTAGCTGCAACTTTACATCTCTCACTGCATTTGCTCAATCTCCATCCTACATCACATAATTAACACATTTGAGTTTAAGAATCTATCTAATATGCAAATACACTGAATGGCGGAACAATCGAACTGATCGCTATGATGTGCGCTGACCACCAGGAGGCGCCAGACCAAGGTGGGGCACCGGTCACTGTCATCAGGGCAAGCCTCTGGTGGTTACTGAAAATTCTTTGCTCCCGCGTGTCACGGTTCCACCTGGTGCTCGCACCCGCTGCCGGTGGCCGGTGCCAGTCCCAATCGCTCGCTCGGCGCTGTCAGTGGGGTGAATGGTGGGACTAGTGCTGTCAGTAGGGTGAGTGGCGGCTGCGGGCCCCGATCGCCCCTGTGGGCTTCTCCACCTCCCCCTGCTCCTGAGGGGTGATCGGGGGCAGCAGCTGCAGCTAGCACCCGCTGACAGTGCTGGCCCTGCTCGCACCTGCTGCGGGTTGCCAATAGACAGGGGACCAGGGCCCGTGGTGGGGGCACAGAGGATGGGTCGAGACCCACCCCTATATCCACCATAGCCTTGTGGCCCCCACAGTTCCTTTCAAAGTGCACAAATTCATGCACGGGGCCCCTAGTCTTGATAGAAATAAATCATTCATCAATCCTGTGAGCAGTTGATTTTGGTCATGTTTCTTACTACTGGTCCTTTACAGAAAATAATCAACAGCAAGGTTTTACAGTCTCACCTTTTAACACATAGTCTTCATGTTATCATCATAATTAGCAAGTTAATATTAATAAAGGGAAGTAAGGGGAGGCCAGATTTTGTAAGCATGTTTACCTGCGAAGTTTCACCAGGAAGCTACAGCTTTACACAGTATTATTCCTCCAAGGGGGTTAACACCCCTCCCTTCCCCCATCCAGTACTGGATTGTTGGGGGAAGACAGGGGAGCACAGAAGTCAGGATGATGTAGGGAAGGTGCTTGCCTGTCAGTCTAGCCAGGGGAATAATGGATTGGCTGCTAGGGAGTGGAACCCATCAGAAGTGTGCAAGATCTTGGAGAGTTAATTGGTTAGTTTGAAGAAGCTCCCAGTAAAAAAATCCCTCGAGTTCCCTGGATCTTGCTCTTGTTCACTCTTGCTCTGTGACCTGCACTCACCTGCTCTCTCTCTCCATAGCCATGTGGACCCCACACACAATGGACTGCAGCTGGAAACACAAGCTAAGCTAGCCAGATGCTAGACTGGACTGTACTAGTACTTTAATGTAAGAGCAGAAATTCTGGGCAGTGGCCTTTATTCTAGCCCCAATGAAGACAAAATTGGACTTTTTCTGTGACAAGATGGACAAAGGTGGGACCTTGAAGGGGAACCCTCTTCATTTTTGATCATTAATAAAGATTTCTAACAGCAGCCCTCCTCCCATTGGGGGGAGACTCGGGAAATTTTTTTCCTCTGTCACTCAAGAACTCCAATTCCACCGATAACACTCAGATTCCATATTTCTCTGAACACTAGTATTTGTACAGTGATTTAGCTTCCAGCGTGGGTTTCTGGAACTTATTACTTTAAAGCTGATTACTTCAAACTAAAAAGAAAAAAAGCATGTTGTGATTTATTTCAACCATAATGCAGGAGAAACTAGATGTTTCTGAACTGACCATAGCTATTACAATGCTCTTGTGGAAAATGTACTGGATTTCAAAATGAACTTTTCCTATGCCTTCTGCCTACATTCTACCTTTGGTTCAAAATTACAATATAGCTGTGATCATTTGCTACTGGATACAGGCAAACTTTTTTTTTTTTTAATTTTTTTTTTTAAATATATTTTATTGATTTTTTACAGAGAGGAAGGGAGAGAGAGATAGAGAGCCAGAAACATCGATGAGAGAGAAACATCGATCAGCTGCCTCCTGCACATCTCCCACTGGGGATGCGCCCGCAACCCAGGTACATGCCCTTGGCCGGAATCGAACCCGGGACCTTTCAGTCCGCAGGCCGACGCTCTATCCACTGAGCCAAACCGGTTTCGGCTACAGGCAAACTCTTTATTTGTAAGTGGGGTAAACAGATTTAACATGCTTCCTTCTCCCTGCTTCAAATTCTATTTTTTACTCTTTTACCCAAGTATTTTTACTGTATTCAATTATATGATTCATTACCAAAACCGAAAATATCAGTGCAGAATCACCATTCCTAATTGTGGCCGCCATTTATATGTTTATATTTATTGGATAAAACTGCAAAATGTAGTTTTCATAAGAAAACTGTTCTTATTTGCCAAAAGGGATAAGCTAAAATGCCATGGAACCTAGCAAAAGCAAGCAAACAACACTTGCTGTCAAAGCTCTTGAGAAGTAGGAAAACCTCTGTAGGGTCATTAGATTCCAAGTGTTAAGCCTTAGCTTTGCAGGGCTAGAAACAACTTACTACTGATTTACACTATCCAAACTCTCAAGAGGCTGCCATCAATCAGTATGCCACTTGACTATTTATGACATAATACCTGAATCAGACCTCTCTGAACCTGGATGATATGCTGAACTCTTCCTTAGGCCTAATGATTACTTAGTGTCTACACTGTTTGGGACACTGCCTCTGGTACTTTACATACTTAACCTCGACAATTTCTAAAGTAGGTATTTATTACCTCCTTTTTGTAGAGGAATAAAGATTAAATGACTGGTATCTGAACTACATCTTGCTCCATTTATCATGTACCTCTCCTGCCTCCATGCTGATCCTGTATTCCCTATCTTGGTTGGTGGCAATTCCAATCACACACTCTCTGAAACTAGAAACCCTGGCAAATTCTTAGAAGAAATCACAAAATCGGCAATACGTCCTAAGTCACTTTTAGAGGTCTTACCTCCCTCTCCCTAGTCAATGTCTTAATTCAAATTCTCATCACTTCTAGATAAATGTTTTGTAGTTAGGGAGTGTGGAGTATATTATCAAATCCACCATACAATCACAGGTCCCACTTGCATTTGTGCTAAATTAGATAGTGCTACAAAAAACATGGGCTCATATAGATTACAAACTTTGAAACTTTTTTTCTGACAGGACAGAATATAGCTGATTCGTTAAAACAAAACAAAATAGCATATTTTTAAAGGAATACATGCATACCATAAAATTAGCCATTGTATGTGTAAAACTGAATGGCTTTTAGTACATTTATAAAGTGTGCCATCAGCACCACAAACCAGCTTTAGAATTATTTCCATCACCTCCTCCAATTCCCACAAACCCTTCTGCAGTTAATTCCTCTTCGCACCTCTAGCCACAATCAGCCACTGATCTACTTTCTGATTGTTTTACATTTAAAATATTTCCCAAATATGCTAATCACCTTGCTTGGACTCAGAAGATTTCAAAATCTCTTCAGCCACGTGACTCTAAAACATCTTAAAAGTGACCTGCTTCTCTGTGTTGATTCTGGGGGCCATGTTAGTGTGTCCTTAAGTAATAAAATGCGTGTTTTGATATCTGTCGGTGTTGAAGTTCAAGTTTATAACCAAAGTTAAAGCTTTAAGATGTTTTCTTCCTTCTCAACTTTCAAGAAAAAAAAAACTAATTTAATAATCTGAATTTCTATAAGTACCATTCCCAGATAATTTTATAAATAAGGCCTCTTTGATATTAGCTTTTCTTAGTTCCAGGTTACTAAAATCCTTAAAAGGTTGAAATAAGAGAAGTACCAAACTTGATTGTTTAGCTGGGAGCCTATTATCAGTTTATTTGAAATTATTGGAAACAGTGAGGGGCCAGGTTGAAAATATAAGTGAAATTCATAATGATATATAGATCATTATTTTAGTTACTAGAGGCCTGGTGCACAACATTCATGCACTGGGGGGACAGGGGGCCCCTCAGCCAGGCCTGCGCCCTCTAGCAGTTCAGGATCCCTCAGACATCCCCCGAGGAGTCCTTGGAGCACTGCCACGGAGGTAGGAGAGGCTCCCACCACCACCACTGCACTCGCCAACCATGAGCCTGGCTTCTGGCTGAGCAGCACTCCCCCTGTGGGAGCACTCTGACCACCAGGGGGTAACTCCTGAATTGAGCATCTGCCCCGTAGTAGTCAGTGTGTGTCATAGCGACTGGTCACTCCACCATTCAGTCAATTTGCATATTAGCCTTTTATATTACCAGTATATATGATTTCTTCCCCCTTCAACAAATAGCACATTTACAACCTAGAATTTTCAATTTCTATTTTAATAGGAGACTCTGGGGAAGCGATCACATTTTAGGACCTCTCCCTTTTTATGTAACTTTTTAGAAATTTACAGGATTTATAGAATCTATTTTTTAAAAGGGGGGAGGGGACTTCTCTTTCAGAAATCCACGAGTCCTAGCTGGTTTGACTCAGTAAATAGAGTGTCAGCCTGTGGACTTAAGGGTCCCAGGTTCGATTCCTGTCAAGGGCACATGCCCGGGTTCTGGCTCAAGGCATCCAGACCATGAATCTCTCTTATCTTTGATGTTTCCATTTCTGTCTCCCTCTCCCTTCCTCTTTGAAATCAATAAAAATATATAAATAAAATAAAATGTTTAGAAATCCATGAAAGACAGTGTCCAGGAATGTAGTTTGAATCCAAGACAATAAAACAATTTTCTAAAAGACTATTTTTTAAATTGAGATTTAAATTTTTAGAGCAATTATAGGTTCAGAGCAAATTAGGGTAGGTTTCCTATATATTTCCTGCTCCACACATGCATATCTCCCTCATTATCAATATCCCCCACCAGAATGGTCCATCTGTAATAATTAATGAACCTACACCAAGCATGTCAAACTCAAAGGATAACATAGGCTAAATAAACAAGGTTTAAGTTTATGTGGGCCGCAAAAAAAACCAAAAACTTCAATTTTGATAGAAACATAGCTTTATTTCAATAGACATGCTGAATACAAAGAACTTAAATGAGTAATTAATTGTTCACATAAAATAGAACATTTTAATAAAAATTAGTATTTTTTCTTGAACATTAACTTACCAGACACTGAATAACTGCACAAATAAGTGTAACACAAATAAACCTATCTTGTTCTCTGAAAGTGAAATATTTCCTGTTGCACACAACAAACAAGTCAGTACAAGACTAATGATGTGGCAATCGGCTGCCAATATTCGCTGCTAGTATTAGTGGAGAGAAATGGTGCAAACGTTGTAGTTCCTTGTTAATTATGTGTAACAGGATATTGTAAAAATTAAGTTATGAAATTTTAATTAAAACGGTTTCTTACATACTGTTATATTGGCTGGGCCACAAAAATATTTGTTTTGGGCCATGAGTTTGACATCTTGGGCTATAGTCTCGTCAACATTTGGTGGTGTCAGTTTTCTGGATTTTGACCATTCTATTGGGTGTGTAGTGGTATCTCATTTTTGTTTTAATTCACATTTCCCTGATTACATATAATGTGGGGCATCTTTTCACATGCTGCTTGCCACATCTTTGGTGAGATGTCTGTTAAGGTCTTTGGCCCATTTTTTTAAACAGGTTTTCTTATTTTTCGTTTTTTTTTTTTTTTTTTTTTTTTTATGTTTTAGAGCCAGGGGTGGGCAAACTTTTTGACTCGGGGGCCACAATGGGTTCTTAAACTGGACCGGAGGGCCGGAACAAAAGCATGGATGGAGTGTTTGTGTGAACTAATATAAATTCAAAGTAAACATCATTACATAAAAGGGTACGGTCTTTTTTTTTTTTTTTTTAGTTTTATTCATTTCAAACGGGCCGGCCGTAGTTTGCCCACGGCTGTTTTAGACAGTAGTCCTTTATAAGATATGCCTTTTGCAAATATTTTCTCCAAGTCTGTGGCCTGTCTTCTCATTTTCTTGACGTTATCTTTCACAGAGCAGTTTTAAATTTTAATAAAGTTAAGCTTACCAATTATTTATTTCATGGATCATGCCACTGGTGTTACATTTAAAGTCACTGCTGTACCTATGACCATGTAGGTTTTCTCTTATGTTCTAGTTTTTTAGTTTTGCTTTTTTCATTTAGTCCCGTGATCCATTTTGAATTTTTTTGAAGGGGGTGTAAGGTGTCTGCCTAGATTCAATTTTTTTGCATGTGGATGTACAGTTGTCCCACACCATTTAGTAAAAAGGCTATCTTTGCTCCACTGTATTACCCTGCTTCTCTGTCAAAGATCAGATTACTATATTTCTATGGGTCTATTTCTTTTTTTAAAAATATATTTTATTGATTTTTTACAGAAAGGAAGGGAGAGAGATAGAGAGTTAGAAACATCGATGAGAGAGGAACATCAATCAGCTGCCTCCTGCACATCTCCTACTGGGGATGTGCCTGCAACCCAGATACATGCCCTTGACCGGAATCAAACCTGGGACCTTTCAATCCGCAGGTCGACGCTCTATCCACTGAGCCAAACCGGTTTTGGCATCTATGGGTCTATTTCTGGGCTCTCTATTCTGTTCCACTGATCTATTTGTCTTATTCTTTTGCTAATACCACATAATCTTGATCACTATCACTTTATAGCAAGTCTAGAAGTCGGGTAGTGTCAAGTCTTCCTATTTTATTCTTCTTCAATACTGCGTTGTCCACTCTTGAGTCTTTTGCCTCTCTATAGAAATTTTAGAAGCAGTTTGTCGATATTCACAAGGTAACTTGTTGGGATTTTGATTAGGACTGCATTGAATCTACAGATCAAGTTAAGAAAAACTGACATCTCGACAACATTGATTCTTCCTATCCATGAACATGAAATCTCTCTTCATTTATTTAGTTCTTGATTTCATTAGAGTTTTATATTTTTCCTCATATAGATCTTGTACACATTTTGTGAGACTTATACTTAAATATTTCATTTTTATGGATGCTAGTATAAATTTTATATCTTTTAATTGCAAATTCCACTTTCATTAGTGGTATTAATACACACAGACACACACACATACACACAAATTAAATATTACGGTAGCCTGTTCTTCGGTCTGGCTCACTGCTAAATTTCCTTAAAAGCAGGGATCAGCAATTAAGGCCTGTGGGCAAAATGCAGCTCACCACTTGTTTCTGTATTGCCCATAAGCTAAGAATTTTACACTTTTAAATGGTAGGGGAGAAAAATCAAAAGAAGACTATTCTGTGACACATGAAAATTACATGAAATTCAATTTCCAGTGTCTTAAACAAAGTTTTATTGGGACACAAACACCCGAATATTTATTTATAATTGGCTGCTCTCTCACTTCAATGGCAGAGTTTGAGTAGTTGCAACTGAAACCCTATGGTTTACAAAGATTACAATATTCACTACCTAGCCATTGACAGAGAGTATACCCAAACCCCTGCTTAAAAAATCTGTTCAGACAGTGAAAGAGCCTTTCATTTAGAAAGCAGGCAGTCTTTCTCAGACAAAGTAAATTTGGTCAGCATTCAGGTTCAAGGATCAATATAAGTATTTGAGAAGGTCAATTTAATCCTGCTCCCTCTTTTTAATGGTTTTTACTAGCTAAAATCTTTAATTTTCTGTAATCAGTTCAGCATGCTGAAGATCAACTATAAAAAGATTATAAAAATAGATAATATATACCCAGCTTCTGCCTTCTTCTCTCCTCACCCCCAGGATTTAAACAATATAGCTCAGATAGTTGAACTCTTGAGTTAGACTGCCCAAGTTCAAATCTCAGTTCTGTGCCTTAAAAGCTGTGTAAACTTTGGGGAATGTATCTTTCCCTTCCTCACCTGTAAAATGGAGTTGTAGTATCCACCTGAGTTGTGAGAATTCGAGAGATAATACACTCTTAGAACAGTGCCTGGCACAAAGTAAATGTTAAATAAAGGTTCATCTAGTAAAATAGATTACCTTCTTCACCATTCCACACCCCAACTTCCCTCTGCTATTATAGATGAAGAAAGCAAGACTCAGAAACAATATAAAACAAATAACAACTGACTAGCTTCACCTCCTGTTAATTACTGAAGAGCTAAGTGACCAGGTGACAGAAATTACAAGGAGGGAAGTTAGAAACCTTTTGAAGCATCTCAAATTATTAGTGTCACAGTGCTAGGTCTTAAAATAGGTACTTGCCCTCCCTGTAATTAATAATCCAATTCGGATTCAACTCTGGCAAGTAGAATACCCTAAGGGAGGCAGCACATACCAGCCCTAAAAATAACAGGAAGAATAGTAGGTGTTGATTTGCATCTCTAAGGAACTACTTCACAGATAGACTTTCCAAAGACCACAGAAAACACAAACCACCGGAACTGAGAGGGGCTTTTCTAACTGCACCAGAAGGTGGTGGTGGGCAAAGGTAGGATACAAGCCTCACCTGCAGGAAACCTAGTACAGAAAGGGTTAAAGGAATCTGCCATTCAGGAGAGCTTGTTTAGCAAAAGGTTCAGCTAAAATGGAAACATGAAGAAGCATACTTGTATTTCTGGTTTTGAGTCTCTCCAAAACAAAGAAAGGAACAAAACCCAAGGAACTTTTAACAGTGCTGGGTTGATTACTATAATTAACATTTAATGTTATTGTAATCTCATTAATTATTTTCATAGTGATTTGTAACCGAATTCTATTGAAAAGCTACAAAGGAAAATAACAAATTGAGTTTTATCCACAAACCAGTTTTCCGATTTTTGTACAAAATACTCACCAAGCCAAGGTTTTGGTTACACATGAAAGCTGTGCTTTCTTTTTCGTTAATTCTTTTGCAATACCCGACCAGTTTCCTTTGCTATGTTAAATGATTTTCTGGTGGTGGAATCAGGTCTCCATTTGACTGTAACTTTTATATTTTTGTTCTGTATCCTCAAATAATGTATTTGTTGTTGTTAAATGTTTTTCAAGTTTACTGTTTTTTTTTTTAATATTTTATTGATTTTTTACAGAGAGGAAGGGAGAGAGACAGAGAGTCAGAAACATCGATGAGAGAGACATCGATCAGCTGCCTCCTGCACATCTCCCACCGGGGATGCGCCCGCAACCCAGGCACACGCCCCTGACCGGAATCGAACCCGGGACCCTTCAGTCCGCAGGCCGACGCCCTATCCACTGAGCCAAACCGGCTCCGGCAAGTTTACTGTATTTCTATAACACTTTTTGTTTAGTCATCACTAGAAAATAAGACTAGTCATGTAACTCAGTGAGTCATCTAAACAATCCAAGTTGGCAACCTCCCCAGTCTTTTGCCAAGACAAATTCAAAATCTCTCATTTGTTGAGATGCAATACTATGAGTCAAACAATCTCACAAGGAATAGACTGGAGTATAATTTAACTACCTGGTTTCCTGATACAGGTGTCAAATAGCAAGTTCATGTCACAACTAAGATCAGTTCCTCCTTTACCCAGACATTACTGCACAGGATTACCAGAGAAACTGGTATTGATTTACATAGTCACTTAGATACTTTATAACTGAAAATGGCATTCTGGGCACAAATATACTTAGGACTATCTTCACAGCTCATGATTATATTTAGGACTAGCTTCAAGTCTCATGGACTGTTTTTTTGTTGTTTTTTTTTTTGCAGGCTGGTAGCTAAAGCTCTTCTTTTAGTTTTAATTTTGGCCTTATTTCCTTTTCCCTTTTATTGCTTCTAAACGTTTTTTTCTCTTCTACCACTTAAGTGGAGCATAAGAAAAGGCAAATAAGTCTAGGGGTAAATCCTCAATGACCTAACCAGGTATTATTTTAGTAAAACCCACATGGATTTTATTAATCTTTTTAGGAAAGTTGTTAAAATCTAATTCACTTCAGTGCCCTTGTATAGAGTTAAATAATTTACTCGTCATCTCCCTCTCCTATAGATAAGATGGTTCCTAGAGATAATCATTAAAAACAAAAAGTCAGCTAGTAGGCCTGTATTGGGCACTGAGCTGGGTGAGGACACCCTCCAAAAAGGTAGACATCAATCCTTTCCAAGGGGCTATATAGTCTAGCTGGTGTTCCAGTGTATACCCATAAAAATAATGGGATATTTGGAAAATATTTTGTGTGCCAAACTGCACAAGCTTCACCTTCTCATTATTTGTACATGCTCTAAGCCTTTGTTTTTGCTCCTAGGCCTCTGTTTGCCTAATAGCAACCCAAAGCCTCTTCATCTTCTAGCTCTAATCAATACCAATCCACCTCAGAACGCTTCCAAATTCATACTTCATCTCTCACTACCCTATTTTTGATCTCTCATAACACTCATTTCATAACTAATATTTAACTTTGCATTGTTACTCAACTGCCATCTGCCCACGACTCTTCACTAAATTGTTAGCTGTAAGAGAAACAATTCTAAATTTTTTTTGCAATTTTCTTCTTACCTAACACAGCACAAGTATGCAATAAACTTTTAGGAAAAAAATACACCAAGACACTTCACATTTGGCATAAATATGTACCCTGTGTTGGAAAGCAGCTGAAACACTTCCTATGTGGCTGTGCAAAAAAAATAGCCAATATCCTATTACCCCGCTACTTCACCAGCAAGTCTAATTTTCTAAAAAAACACCAAGGTTAAGCCTGAGGTTACTTCAGGTTTTCCATTTGTCAAGGAAACCTGGAATAAAAATCCTCAGATTACCAACAGGGTTCTGTTAACAGAAAAAAAAATTAAAAATAAATGAGCTGTACACGTTCCAGCCTCTCCCTCGGAGGGAGGATTGATCGGCGGCGTGAGGATTAAAGAGATCTTTGCAGCAGTCCAGGTTCCAACTCCTGCTGCTCACAATCCTCCCGGCCCCACCTACCTAACAGGAGTGGAGAATGGAGGGGCTGCAAGAGCGCGCCGACCTCCTGGCAGCGAGGAGGAAGGACGCGCGGGGCGGCCGCGGGACCCGGACGCAGACGCCGAGTTCTTCGGGCCCGTGGCCGCCCAGGCCCCGCCAGCTCAGCGCCGCCCGCGGCCCCGGCTGGGCCCAGCTGATTGCGGGCACGTGACGCCGCCGGCCAATAGGGAGGGGCCGGGGCGCGGGGCCTTCCGCTGAACAACAAACACCCGTCCCCACAGCTGAGCGGGCGGCGGCGCTGGGCCCTGCCGCGCCCCCCGGCTGTCCCACAGCCACACCGCGCCCGCGGGGGCTTCTCCCCGCGGCCCAGCCGGGGGACAGACGCCCACCCCGCGGGGCGGGAAACAAAAGCCAACGCCGCCCTCCGCCCGCGGCAACACTAGTCGGCCGCAGACGTGGTCCTCTCTAAGGACAGGCCTCGCCGGGCGTCCTCACGGCCCCGCTACTCGGAGCCGAGTTCGCACTTCACTCCGGGGACAGGGGCGCGGCGAGGCGGCAGGCCTCCCGCCTACCACCGCGGCGCCGAGCCCGGGGCGCGCCCCCGATACTGCGGCGGGGTCGCGGCCCGTGGGGGCGGGGCAGCCGAAAAGGGGGAAATCGCCGGCCAAAGTGCCCAGGAGGAGACGCGGGAGGCCTCGGCCGCGGCCGGCAGGGACTCCGAGGCGGCGCCGGGGGGGAATGGCTGGAACGGGAGGGCGGACGCCGAGCTGAGGGTCGCGGCCGTGGCGGTCGCGCTGGTCGTCCCGGCTGCGCGGCGGGGGCGGGCCGACGGCAGCTGCCGCGCCCGGGCCTCACAAAGAAGAAACAGCTCAGTTCGCCGGCCCGCAGCCCCGTTGGCCGGGGGCCGCCCTTACGGGGCCGGGGGCGGCTCGCTGGGACCCTGGGGGTAGCGCGACGAGGAAGAGGTACTTCCTGCCTGGGCCCCCACCCCGGGCTGATTCGAAGCCGCCGACCTAGGTGGCTCCCCGGAGGGCTCCGAGCCCAGCCCCCGCCTGTCTTACCCCGAGCGGCTGTGAGATCCGCGACTGCCTGCGGCTCTTCCTCCTCAGGATGAAGCCCCTCGGCCTCCCTAGTCTCTAGGTTTAGTCAGGCCCGGGCCTTGGCCCCGCCTCTCCCTGGTTGGGCCTCGGTGTCAATCACCCGGAGTAACTCCGCCCCTCAAGCAGTCGGTTGTCCCGATTGGCCCAGAACGTCCTTCATTTCTAGGCCCTGCCTCCTCCCTAGTACCCAGCCCCTTCCGCTGGACCACGCCCCTTCTCTGGTTCACCCAACCCCCTTCTCCAGCTCCCCTCCGCGTCGATGCCAACCCCTCGCAGAAGCTGCAGACTCCGGCCAAGCTCCCGGCAGCTCGCCCCGCCCCTGACCCGACACCTTGGACTCGTACAGCCAATCAAAGAGGAGAACTCTGCCCCCTCTCCAGAGGTGTCCAATGTGAAGAGATTTAGGATCCACCTCCCCTTCCCAGCTGAGAGCACACAACACAGCGTCCACGTGAGTCAGCTTCTTAAAGGAGAAGGCTCATTCTAATTGCCGCAGCTGTGAGACCTGGGGTGTCATCAGCGTCACCAGGTGCTGGCTGAGGCCTAGCTTCCTGAGGTTCAGTGATGACGAATGAAAACAGGCGGCTGTTTTCTAGGCAAAGGAGGTACTTAGGTGGTTAACATGCACCATACATGTATGTAATTTCTTTGAGCTTGTTTACTCTTGCCACTCCTTATGGAGGGCCATTTTTTAAATTTACAAACCCCAAACTCTCTGAATCTGAGGATATAGGAGGAACTCCTGAGAGTATGTATGGGGAAAAAATATTTTTCAAGTGTGCCCAGCTTTATTTACAACTCCTTGAGTTTTTGCTTAGTGGGATAGAGGTTTTGAAGCAAATCCTAGCATTTGCTCCTCATCAATCCCAAATTCACCAGTATTTTCACCTGAACATCAAAGGCAAGAGGACTAATTATTTTTTGATAAGTGAGTTTTCCAAGAGGAAAGGAAGTTTTAAACTTTTAAAAGTTTGTCAGTCGGCCGTGGATGTGGTCCGTTTTTGGACGGATAAGACCACTAATGTCATTATCCTTTCTTATTTAGCTTTAATTACAAAAGTAACACTTGTTTCTTGTAGGAAGGTCACTCAGCCTCATTCTGAACAGAGAAATTTGTCCTTTGCTTGCACTATTACACCCATTTTATAGATGAGTAAACTGAGGCGAAGTGATTAACTTGTCCAACGTCACCCAGTAGAGTTACTGAACACAAAATTTGTACACTTGGAAGAGAGTGATGAAAATCATATTTTAGAAAGATTAACCTAAATGATGATAATGTGCAGAGTTAGAATCCAAATATGAGGTAAGGAGGACAGACAGGAATGGAACTGAAGAGGCAGGTTTAACTTTGCCAAGAATGTCTGTATAGGTAGACAAAGAAGATAGAATTTTCAAAGATAAACCAGAGACTATCCTAGGTGATTGGTAGGGTGACGATTTCCCATTGCTACATATAGGGTGGCTGGGAAGATTGATTTTGGCTGAAAGATGATGGATATGAGCTGATGGTGACATGCCCAGTAGAAATCCTATATAATAAAGAGATAATATGCTAATTAGACCAAACAGCAGAACAACCGTCTGGACAACCTTCCGGACAAAGCCGGGGCTGCAAGGGTCGAGCCCCTTGCATGATTTTGTGCATTGGGCCTCTAGTGAAGAATATAACAGACATGAAAAAGAAATGAAAAAGAGTGAGAGATTAGAAAAATATCTTGTTGGGCTTTTGGTTATAGTTGTGTTATATCTATTAATTTAATTTGGAATAAATTGGCACTTTATAATACTGACACTTCCCCACCAAGAACATGGTTTATTTTTCCATTTATTCAAGTGTTCTTTTATGTCTTTCAGTAAAATTTCATGGTACAGCTCCTTCCTTTAGGTTGTTCATATATCTTTTTAGAATCATATTGATTTTCTGGGAATATTATGGACTGAATTGTGCCCCCCCCCCCAAATTTATATGTTGAAGTCATAACCCCCAGTACTTCAGAATGTGACTGTATTTTAAGACAGGTCCTTTAAAGAGATGATTAAATTAAAGTGAGGTCATTAGAGTGGGCCCTAAAACAATCCTACTGGTGTCCTTATGAACAGAAGAGATTAGGACACATAAAGGAACAGTAGGAATGTGTGTGCACTTAGAAAAGACCATGTGAGGACACCTGCAAGCCAAGAAGTGAGGCCTCAGTAGAAACCAAACCTGTTGACATCTTGATCTTGGACTTCTAGTTCCTAGAACTGAAAAATAAATTTGTTGGTGAAGCCACACAATCTGTGGTATCAATTTGTTCTGTCAGCCCCTGGAAACTAATGCAGGGATTACTGTACTCCTAAATGAGAACTTCTCCTACCATCTATTATAAAGCTAGTTGGTCACTTGTTATTTTGTAGCTATGATAATAATTTTGTGATTTATTTATTGGCTATGAAATTCTTCTGTCTGAAAAGGATCATAAGTTTGCCTACTTCTTCCCAGTTATTTGCCTTTTATTTCTGTCTGCGTATCCTCGTATGTATATCTTTGAGTACATGTGTGACTAATTTCTGTCAAAAAAATTTCCAGAGTTTATTATATTTGGTAGGGTTTCTCTTTCTTTATAAATAATGGGTAGTCCACATTAAATCAGCTTTGAATTTTGGGGATAAAAACTCCTTCATCACTTGACATGTGCTAACTCTGACATCCTTTGAGTGTATAAAGTTAGAAACATAACAAACCAACACACAGTTCTGCAAGATGCAAAAAGTTCTGGAAATTGACTTGCACAGCAATAAATATATTTAGTATTGAACTGTACCTCAAAAATGGTTAAGATGGTAAATGTTTTGTATATTTTACCACAATTAAAAATAAGCTAGGTTTTCTAACAACAACAAATAAAAAGAGGTAGGAGAGTCAAAGTCGGAGAGAAGATGTGATGATGGAAGCAGAGCCTGGAGTGATGCAGGGCCACGAGCCAGGAATGCAGGCAGCCTCTGGGAGCCGGAAAACACAAGGACACAGACTCTCCCCTAGAGCCTCCAAAAGGAATTTCACCCTGCCAACACCTTGATTTTAGCCTCATGACACCCATTTTGGACTTGTGACCTCCAGAATTGTAAGATGACAATTATTTTTTTATTTTAAATGGCCAGGTTTGTGGTAATTAACAGTTACAGTACCAACAGAAAATTATACATTGCCTGATTTTTCTAAAGCCATATTGCATATTGAGTTTTCTTTTTTAAAAAAATATATTTTATTGATTTTTTACAGAGAGGAAGGGAGAGAGATAGAGAGCTAGAAACATAGATGAGAGAGAAACATCGATCAGCTGCCTCTGGCACACTCCCCACTGGGTATGTGCCCGCAACCAAGGTATATGCCCTTGATCAGAATTGAACCTGGGACCCTTGAGTCCGCAGGCCAACGCTCTATCCACTGAGCCAAACCAGTCAGGGCTTGAGTTTTCTTATTAATTACTTGGTGCTGTTTATAATTAGTTTTAATTTTGTTACCACGCATAACTACATTCTTTCTAATGATATTATTTCTACATGTCTGACTCAGCAAATATTAAAGTGGCCAGGGAACAGAACCTGAGCCCACAAACCCCTAAACGTTATCTGCATCAAGGACACCAGCCAAGAAGATTTTGTAGTATCCTACCCTAAACTTATTTTAAAACCAACAGCAAAAGCTGTAGTAATATTTCCACAAACTTCCCCAACAACAAAAACTTTTGTATCTCAAAATCCAAGTCCTGAGGTGAGGATAGATAAATGTCCCAAGTCGGTGTGGCAAGTTGGAGAGCAGAATAAATGGTGGTAAGGAGCGTGGGCTTTAGAGTTGTTTAGTCTCTGGTCAAATTCCAGCTCTGCTACTTCTTAGCCATCTGACTGACCATGATTGAGAGCTTCAACTTAATTACTAAAGATAGTGATAATCTTAGTGTTATTGTGGGATTAAATAATATAACTGATGCTCTAGCTGGTTTGGCTCAGAGTGTCAACCTGTGAACTGAAGGGTTCTAGGTTCGTTTCCGGTCAAGGGCACGTGCCTGGGTTGTGGGCTCGATCCCCAGTAGGGGGCGTGCAGGAAGCAGCCGATCAATGATTCCCCTTCATCATTGATGTTTCTATCTCTACCTCTCCCTTCCTCTATGAAATCAATAAAAATATATTTTAAATAAAAAAATAATATAACTGATGTCAAGTGCTTAGCCTGTGTCCTAGGCACCTATCAAGTGCTCAATAATAGTTAACTGTTGTATTCGTTCTTGTTATTATTTCTATGGCTCTTGATTATGAAGCTAAGTCCAAAGTGAGCAGTTCTGCTGTTTCTCTTAAACTGTCCACATTACAGAATGTTAAAGTCACCTCACAGGCTGTCAGACAAATGACAGATAGCTCTTTTGTGTGATTCAACCATGAATAGGGAGAGAACTTGAAATACTGCCAATACTCGGACATGATTTATATCATGGAGGTGAAAGATGAGCCAGTCAACTTCTTTCAAAACCTGTCTGCACACAAAATGTCAATAGTAATGGTCTCTGGGCTCTGGGCTCTAAGCTAGATTCCTATCAATGAGATAATACACTCCCACCATTACTACTGATAAGCATTTAGGAGGACACACTTTGAACATAAAATAAACATTTAAAACACCACCAAGCAGATCTATATGAACTGATATCATGATATCCAAACTATAGTATTAAGTGGAAAATGCAAGCTCTAGGATTCTATGCATAATCTGATCTAATTTTTGTAAAATAATAAGTCCATTATATGTATTGACAAAAATCTCAAATATTCATTTTTTACACTGTCCTGGTTTTCATAAACGTATTTTACAATGCATACATTTAACTTTAGCAATAAGGAAACTGATAAAGATAAACTTTAGTACCACATGCATTTTAAAGTTTAGTTCTCACCTTTTATTGAGGACTGATACAAAAAAAATGTTCATGTGAAGAATTTTCATCTTTTGCAAAACTACTAGTATCAGTCAACATGGATAGATTGTGCGTAGCAGAACTCCAGTAGCCCACATCACCAAGGAACAAGAAGAGAGGTTTGATCTGGCCTTAGGGAACTTAGATGCAGCCAAGACTGGCCAATTCTGTTTCTGCTTCTGTTTTTCTTTGCAAGTTGACTTCTGGAACTTCCTTAACCAGTCACCATGGCCAGATGAGTGGAGTCTTATGATTGGCAGCCCCCAGACCTTTTCAGTACCAAAAGGTTGGAATTAGGGAAATGGCTGTCTTAGTCAATATGGGCCACTATAATAAAGGCCCGTAGTCTAGGTGGCTTATAAACAACAGAAACTTGTTCCTCACAGCTCTGGAGGCTGCAAGTCCAAGATTTGGGTGCCAGCATGGTCAGGTGCTGGTGACAGCCCTCTTCTGACTTGCAGACTGCCAACATCTTCCAGTGGTTCTCAACCTTCCTAATGCCGCGACCCTTTCATATAGTTCCTCATGTTGTGGTGACCCCCAACCATAAAATTATTTTCGTTGCTACTTCATAACTGTAATTTTGCTACTGTTATGAATCGTAATGTAAATACCTGATATGCAGGATGTATTTTCATTGTTCGCGACCCACAGGTTGAGAACCGCTGTATCCGCACATGGCAGAGAGTGAGCTGCCTACTTTTAAAGGCACTAATTCCATTCATAAGGGCTCCACCCTCCTGACCTAATTACCTTGTGTTGGGAAGTATTGACATAGTGTTTAGATGAATTGACATAGGCTGTTGTCTATGTAATATTTAAGTGAAACGAACAAGCTGAAAAGAATATACATAACATGAAACCATTATTTAAAAAATCCTGGCTGTGTCTGTATGTTTTTATTCTTTCATTCAATGAATATATACTGAGCACTTACTATGTACCAAGCACTGTTTTAGAAGTGGGGATGCAGAGCTGAGTAAGAGCAAATCCATCACTCCTGGGTGATGGACTCTAGTGAGAGAAACACTGAACAATTAAATACTTGCAGATTATTGGGGGCGCCTGGAAGGAAACTAAGCAGCATCTAGGGTAGGGATGGGGCTGCTATTTGAGGTTGTGTAGGAGGGGCTACGTGAGAAGGAGCACCATGTGCAGATGCTGGAGAAGAGTGTCCCAGACAGAAGGGACAGGAAGTTAAAGGTTTCTGCATGGAAGGAGCTCCATGTAGCCTAGAGAGGCGAGTGAGCCTGGGGCGTAGGGAGTGAAAGGAAGGGGTTTAAAATGGGGAGATCACAAAGGGCCAAAGTGGGTGGATTTGATTCCAAGTATAATGGAAAGTCTGTGCAGTCGTTTAAACTTCATTTTGCATTTTAAGACAATTCCTCTGACTTTATACACTCCCTCATCATCAGTCATAGGATGTGGGTCACCCAGTAAAGGGATGCGACCTTTAGCAAGGCAGTTTTCTTCATTGAGATCATCCCTGGGGCGGCTGACAGCATGGGGTGGTCTGTCAGGGGTGCTTCTAGCAGCTGGGGAAGAAGGCTGCCATCCTGAGGGTGCTCTGGGTGACACATCACAGCTTTTGTCACACTTAACTTTCGGTAGTGGGCTGGCGATAGAGTGCTCTGATTGCTATCCGTAAGTTGTCGCCTGACCTGGGGGTTTGTTCGGTTTCCATTGATGTTTCCATGTTCTTGATTACTATTTTCAAGGAAGGAGTAAGCTTTGGATATGGGATGTATTCTCTGGCGACACAAGGCTAGATTCTAGCAATGAGAGCAGGATTCTTATTCTGTCCTATTCCATGGTGTCTAGATCCAGCCAACTTCGCCTCAATTTTAACTCTGTTGCTTCAAGACTGAGCCACCACCTTTAAATACATTATTGTTAACAGTTCTAATAATATGACTATAATTGCACACCACTGTGTTTCTGTCGATTTAGATATTTTATTTTATTGAGTGCTCACAACCATTCTATGTGGTAGGAATTACTATTTCTCATTGTGCAGAGGAGAAAACTGAGGCCCAGAGAGATGAACTAACTTGCCCAAGATTCCAAGAAGCAGAGTCAGAAGCGAACTCATATGTTCTTACCACTGTACTGTGCCATCTGCCCCCTGTCCACTAGTGTCTCAGGTGGCTCCCTGGAGCCATTGTTATGTAACACATTCACTCTATGCTCTGTACAAAATGAGACTCACATGCAGTTTTAGTTTTGAAAAAAGGATTTTGAAGAAAATATTTGATTATTTCTAGATTTGTTAGGGTTACAGGTAATTTTGTTTTTTTCCCCATACTTTTCAGTGTTTACAAAAATTTTACAAGAACATATATTACATGTATAAATAGGAAAAAATATTTTTAAAAAAATAGACAAAAATATTTTAAAAAAGAAAATAAACAATCAGACAAAAAGATTGTTCAAAAGTGAAGTCAGCGGTCAGTGGGCAAAGTGTGAAAAACACACACACAACAGAGTCCAAGAATAGACACAATTTATATACTCTGCCCTGATTTGTAGAAATGGGTCCATTTATATCTTAGATGAGTTCTGAATAGGCTAAGAAAAATACTCATATCAATAAATTTTGTATTAATTCCCTGTGTAAAGTTACAATAATACATTTATCTGCATTTTACAGTTTACCAAGCATTTTACTATATACTCTCGAGTTTGACCCTCCCACAATCAATGTTCCAGGCATTGCTTTATTTTTCTTTCCAAACATTGAACCAGCCCGAAATCCAGAATTTTCAGTACAATGACCATCAAAAGCTAGGGAGAAAAAATCCACCAAGGGCTTAAATTCATGTCTTATGACTGCTCAACCTAGTCTCCTTTCCATTGTGCCAGCTTTGAATTTAGTTACTTACAGATAATTTCCATGTCAATTTGAAGTAACTGTGTTTATAAAGTACTCCATTCATTCATTCCAAAGCTATTAAGCGTTCGCTATGTACCCCCCCCCCCCCCCCTTGAGTGGGGGGACACAGCAGTGAATGAAACAGACATGATCCTAGTCCCTTGGAGTTTACAGACTGTGGGCAGGAGCTGGGGTGTAGGAGAGAGAATCGAACAGGATATTGTCAGATGCTGGCTAAATACAATAAAGATGACAAGTGCGATGCTAGGGCAGAGAGACTCCCTGGTGTGTGGGTGTGGGTTTACTTCTGTAGGGATCTTCCCTGGGCCCTTTCTGAGGGGGTGGTATTTGCACTGTACCTGGAGGAGGAAGCCAGTATTGACTGGGGCACAGTTAGAACATTCTAGTAAGGGGGAACCATAAGAGCAAACATCCTGAGAAAGCAGGAATAGACTTGGTTTGTTTGAGGAACCAAAAGAAGGTCTGTATGACGAGTGGGGGCTGTTGTAAGGACAGTGGCAGCTAAAAGTTTGGCCCCTAACTTAATTTTGGCCTCCCAGAGAGTGGGCTCTTCCCAGAGGCTTTTGTGTGAGCAACTGCCAGGGTGATCTAGTGGGTTCCAGCCTTGGCCGGGCACTGATTCCATCCCAATCTTGAGCAAACAGCTTCCTGTGTTCCCAGCCTCAGTTTCCCCACTCATGAACAACAGAGGTTGTCATTGTCCTTCTCTCCTACCGAATTCATTCCCTCCTCCTCCTCCTCTTTATGAGATTATAGGCTCCGGGAAGACTGGAATGAGGACTCTGTTTTATATCTAACTTCTCTACACCTCCAACCCTTCCATCCACCCACACCCTAAAGCAGTGACGGCGAACCTTTTGAGCTCGGCGTGTCAGCATTTTGAAAAACCCTAACTTTGGTGCCGTGTCACATATAGAAATTTTTTTATATTTGCAACCATAGTAAAACAAAGACTTATATATTTGATATTTATTTTATATATTTAAATGCCATTTAACAAAGAAAAATCAACCAAAAAAATGAGTTCGTGTGTCACCTCTGACACGCGTGTCATAGGTTCGCCACCACTCCCCTAAAGCATTGAGTCCATTTCCCATAAATCATGACAGATCAACGGGTGCAGAAGATATGGATTTAAGAAAAACACAGGGTTAGAATAAGCTGGATATGTTGACCAGTAGTAAAACCTAGCAATAAATTTAGCTATTTCTTAAAAAGGAGGCTTGTGTAGGCACTACATCTGGCTTGCTGCTAGCTCCCACTAGCCCTCACCATCTGGGGTCTGGGGGCAGGCAGAGCCTCATCCACCAATCCTCTCTCTCACTAGACTGAGTTGCTGGGAAGAAATGTACTCTCTTGCCTGATAGGCTCTTTGTCCAGAACCTTCCTGGTTTTAGTACTGAAAGTCCTCTGTACTAGGTCCCCACTGAGTCCCAAGTAAACTACACCAGGAGAGGGTAGGGGAATGTTTTTTTCTCTTTAGCTCTTAATGTATACAGTCTGTCTGATTGTGTGACAAACTTTCATCATCATTCCCAGAAATTGACAGATTAGGAACAATGTGCTTTTGCAGTTGATGTCTTTCATTCCTGCAAGTCCCCTTTTGGACACTAGATGGCAGCCTCTGACCCCCTGTTTAAATAAAACTGGGAATATCACTTAAGTGGCCTTTTGGGAAAACCATGAGCCAGAAGATTGAGAGGGAGAGAAGTGGAACATATATGTTTATGGGAAAGACCGGAATAAGCATATTAGTGTGAAGTGGCAAGGGCAAAGCAAAAAGAATTATATTCAGCTTAAAACCCTTCAAGCATTTAGAATTTAGGGTGGGAAGAAAGGCGTGTTATTTCCCTGCAGTCTGTCAACTTTGACCATCTCATCCAAATAACTGTCCATTGTGAATAAATTGTATAAAGGAGGAAAAAAGCTAACTGGAGTTAGAGGAGCCAAGTGCAGGGAACAGAATATCTTGTGGAGTGATTTAATTACAGCTTTGGTTCGCTGGGGGAGTGAACAGTGCAATACAGGTGTGTTTAACCAGGCCCTGCTGTCCGGCTGAAGACAGGCTGACAAGCCCCGGAGGAGAGGCCCCTCTGGAGGCTGAATGACTCATACCACCTGCAGGGAGCACAGTTGCCATGAGCTTTGCTCAACCTCCTTGAGGAGCTATATTTATATTCTGAGGAAAGAATCCCGTGGTGCTGAAGCTGGCAGGAGGGAGCAGGGGGAGATGGGAAGGGGGTGGGTCCCAGTTCATTTTTAGTGAATTCACATTATACAGGCTTTGTGAGGAAGCCCAAAGGATTTTTCCTGGAGACAGTCCTATATGATCAACTCTAGTTTTCTCTTTAAGCATCTGCCCCCTTCTTAAATCTCACTAAATATTCACATTGAATGTACAAAGCCCACAAATTATACTATTGACCACCGTCTTCTTTGAAAAAACTTGCGTGAAAGATGAGCATCCTGCCCGTCACAAGCTATACTCATTAACCCAGAGAATGGCAGAGCTGGATGGGCCCTCAGCGGCCCAGTGGCCCAAGGGCTTCTCAAACTGCCTGAGAACCCTAGCTATCCAGAGTTACTCTGGGATATCTTTAAACAGCGATGCATGTGATGCTGCATAGAGAATAATTTAAAAATATCCAAGGAAACTGTTACCACTTTTATCTCTTTTGTTATGGGCTCTGGGAAAAATTGTTTTGAAAAAAATTACTTATTAAAAATACAAGTTTGAAGACCAGGCCCACCAGAGCTCTTCTCACTGGCCCAACACCTACGGTTCGTCTTTGATGGGTCTTTTTTTGTTGCAATTGTCTCATCATCAGTTCAGCTGCTATAACATGGACTGGATGATTTTCAACAAACTTTTATTTCTCATAGTCCTGAAGGCTGGAAGTCTCAGATGAGGGTTGAGTTTTGGTGTGAACCCTCTTCTGGGTTGCAGACTGCTGACTTTTCATTGTATCCTTGCATGGTGGAAAGAGAGAGAGATAGCTCTTTGGTCTCTTCTTATAAGGGCACTAATCCCATTCATGAGGGCTCTTCTCTCATGATCTAATTATTCACAAAGGCCCCACCTCCTAATACCATCACATTAAGGGATTAGATGTCAAAATATGAATTTGGGGGGGAGGGGACACACATTCATTCCATAACACATATACATTTCTGAGAAAGTCCCCTCCAGATGTTTTTGCAGCTATTTATACATCTGGACTCTATGAACACTTCTTGATTATTATAGTTAACACTCTAGTGTCTAGAATGACCAAAACCTGAGAAGTTCTATTTCATAGTGAACATAGGTCATTTTGGCTGTTCTCTCTGTCCAATCACAGAATGAGCACTGAGCCAGGCTAGGCTCATTATTACATACACTTCACCCTCTTGGCTACAATAATTGGTCAATGGACTGAGCATTGACCAAAGCCAGGTCAGTCAAAGTTCTTCCCTGGGATTTTTTCATACAGCGATTGAGAATATCTGGTATCTCAGGTTATGAGTGTGGTAGATTATATTTTTCAAGGAGGCTCACAACCATGTCTCAGACTACAGCTTTTTGTGTGATGTGATTTTTTTTTCACTTTTCCTACTGAGAACTGGGGGTTATGTTCCCTCTCCTAGCAGCTGAGGTCCCAGTCAACAGCTAACAACAATCACCAGAAAAGTGAGCGAGGTGTCCCTCTGATGTTCCAGGTCTCAGCTCTCAAGCCACCCATACATAGTCTTTGAGCCCCAAAGACTGACGCCACAAAGACTAAAGACGAGAGTCCTGCCCAAATAATAAATGAGAATAGTAATAATTATTGTTGTTGTATTAAGTCCCCAAGTTTGGGGGGCTTGTAATACAGCAATATATAACTGAAACATGGAACTCAATAATAATAATTTGGAATTTCTAGCAGCCATGTCCATGATATGAAGGAAATGTATTAATAGGAGGGGGAAACAATGCCAAGCAGAGATAAAGGGAAAGAAGAGAGACAGAGTTCCAATGATGATTGAGTCCCCAAAATCAGTCCCTGGGATTCTCCCCTCTTCATCTGCTTCTGTAGCTTTTTCACTCATACTGGGAGCTACCTACTCTAGCTTCCTCCCAACAAATCTATTTTCTTAAGATGGCTTGATTACTTACTTAAGATGATGTGGATCTCTACCACCAATTTCATGAAGAGGTCTTTATAATGCTTGCTTCCTTCAGCATGTGTCCTACATCATTTAAAAAATATATTTTTATTGATTTCACAGAGGTAGGAAGTGGGAGAGAGAGATAGAAACATCGATGATGAGAGAGAATCATTGATTGGCTGTCTCCTGCATGCCCCACACTGGGGATTGAGCCTGCAACCTGGGTATGTGCTCTGACTGGGAATTGAACCATGACCTCCTGGTTCATAGGTCAATGCTCAACCACTGAGGCATGCCAAATGGGTGCTATCATTTTTACTTCAGGTGTGGTGCAAAGATCAGTAGCATCAGCCTCAAGTGGGAGACTGTGAGATTGCACATTTCCAGGCACCATCCTGCACTTACTGAATCTGGGGGTGAGGCCCTGGAATCAGATTTTAACAAGGTTTCCAGTGTATCCTTATGCATGTTAAAGTTTCAAAAACTCACTCTCCATTATAGCAGTGCCCATTTTTCTTACCCTCCCTAAAGTATTGGCTAGAGGATGAGGCAATGACATAAGATTCTGAAGGTCAACTTCTGACTCTGCCTCATCCACTGGATCACACAAATGAGTTGCATCCCAGGTGTGGGGTGCTGTTAACAGGGGGATGAATAAGGACCTGTGATGGGGACACTATATGGGAGTCATTTCCCCACAGATATTATGGACTTGAAATTGTTCATTCATAAACATTTCCATAAAGTATTTGCTGGACCCTGCTTAGGTGTTGGGAGTATATCTAGGTATTGACACATTCCTGTCCCCAAGTAGTTAAAGTTGAGCTTTGGGAAAGTGATATGAATAAAAGAACTTAATAATGCACTGTATGTAGCTCATGCTAAAAAGCCAAGACAGGCCCTTGTATTCTGGGTGCCTTATATCATTACCATTTCAAATATTTTGTTCCCAGGTTCCATGCACTATTAAGATGTCCTCCAAAGTCCAATTTTTGAGCTTTTAGCAACATTTCCCAGACTGTCTTTCACATCTGTCAAAAGTACAAAATTCTATATCCACATGCCCCAATTTTGGCTTCAGAAAATATAATCTCTATAGATAGGTTTTTAATGAAAGGAAAGATAAATGATCATCTGGTGGTGAAGCCAAGAAAATATTTGCAGAGGATGTAAAATTAAACTGGGGCTAATAGGGAGGGCAGGGCTTGAATTCTAGGGGAGAGGGGGCAAGGGCGGCCTGGGGTGGAAAGGAACCATGCGACCTGAGCAGAGCTAGAGACATGCTGGGAGAGCAGCCAGGGGGCCTGTGAGACCGGACTATAGAGGAGAAGAGTTGGAGAGGAGAAAAGATGGGTATTATTTGTCCGTGAAAGTCATGTGGGACCACAGGAAATGGGAGAGCAAGTGCTCGTGATGAAAATGATCCCCGAGAAAGGTTATTCTGACAGTGGCACCCAGCAGGAGTCAGGAGCGACTGTGAAAGGACTTAAAGCTTTGCTGTGCCCTGTGCCATTTCTGTTCCCAAGTGCTTAATAAATGTTCGTTGAGTGAGTTTGCCTTTGACCCTCCTAGCTATGCTCCCCTTTCTGAATATTGCCTTTTCAATTTACATGCTTTCCTTAGACATGTTAATGGAATAAAACAAATAATAATCCTGGTTTTTCTGTTTCAAGAGCCATTCTGTCTTTCAGGTGACTGCTTATTTCTGCTCCTATTTATTATGTGTTGGTTTATACTTTAACTCTCAGAGGGGAAGCCTACCATCCTGTCAAGTTCTAAGAAGCCCAAGTATTGCTAAGAGAGCACTGCTTTCCCAGAGGTGCCATTGTTCTCTACCGGTATGGGCGATCACATGAAAGCTCTACTGCCTAATATGCAATGCTGAACTTAACCAGAAAGCATCACACCCTGGATTGCTAACAAGACATGAGTGCTCCCAGCCATCTTAATACCTGCGTGGATAGGGTGGGTTGTGCCATGGTAAAAATAAATACATCTGTTTATTTCTTGTTTTTGCTACTTGTGCATTGAGGTTGTTGGGGCTTCTGTTTCATGTGACCTCACTCAGGGCCAAGGTGAATGGAGGTTTGACCTTTCAGAGCAGCCCTGGTTGCCAGGGGCAAGGGAAGCAGGAAGGAGAATTGTGCACCGATTGTTAAATGCTGCCACCTAGAGGTGACATACGTAACATTTTCATTCATATTTTACATGAGTGCTGGGTATGTTCACTATTTCATGGGTGTGCACAGATCTTTAAATTTATAAAAGTATACTCTTTAAATATGTGAAGTTGATTGGTTACATGTCAATTATACCTCAACTAAGCTCTTAATATTTTTTTCCAAAAAAGGAGAATAATCCATCAAAATTTAAAAATCTGTCAAACCAATATACAACCTGCTTCATGTTGACTCAGTATCTTCCTTTTGAATCTGGACAAACAGCTGAAAGACCTCCACAGAACTTGACCTATTGCTTAGGAGAATCAAAATACACATTTAAGTCTTAGCTCCGAGGTCCTCTGAAATCTTGTGCAGTTTAAATCTATTACGTTGGAAAGAAAACTTCACACGACTTTGATTAGAGACACTAAAAACTGTTTCAGAAGGAAATGGTGTAAACGAAGACACTGTGAAAACCATGCCAACATTTCTGGGCCTGCACTTGGGAATCCATGATTGCGATTGTACCCATTTCACAGCCCCAGAATGGAAAGGGCTGGGCACTGTGCGTCACGGGCGCGGATGTGCACTCCACACGAAGACCTGCTCCTTTAGGACCCGTTGAGTCCAAATAAACGTCCCATGGTTTCTCAGTTTTCTACCATATCGTAGATCCAAACTCCTTTGCATTCAATTTAAACTCGGAGGTTTTCTCCGCGGTACTCTCCTGGCTCCCCATTGGACCAGTGCCATAGATGGTTCTGATTTCTGCCCACGATGCTGTGTGCAATGCCGCTCACTGTGCACGGTGAAGGATTGTAAGTGGTGACTGGCTCAGGTGTGCCAGGACCCTAAAGCGATGTTCAGTATCTGAGGAGAGAACTGGGTTTGAAAAGGTCAGGGAGACTGCTCGCTGCATGAGTGCTGGGTATGTTCACTGTTGAACGCTGTGAGCCGGGATGCGTGCGGGCCTGCCTGTGCACATGATGCGAACGCCCCCAGGTCCCGGACCGGCCGGAGGGGAAGGCGGGGTGCAATCCCCCGAGGCCGGGGCCTCTCGGGAGCCAGGTCCCGGACCCTGGGGTGGAGGTGCGCCACCACTGAGTGACCCTTCGACCACCACGTGGGAGGCTGGGAGCCAAGAACAGGTGAGTCCCTGGCGCAGCACAGAGAGCCCTTGGCCCCCTGGTGGCCGATGTGTGTGTGTGGGGGGGGGGGGGGGGGGGGAGGGGGGAGGGGGGGGCCGGGTCCGTAGATGAAAGTGCGGGAACCTTTGAAGGCAGGGCGTCATCCTCTGTTTGTATTTGACCAACGTTGCTGCCTGCGAGGCTCGCGATGAACTTTGGACACAAAGCCTGGTCCTTCTGTGGTCTGGGCGCCGAGGCCGCGGGGTGGGAGGCCAGGCCCGGGAGCCTGTCGAGGTCGCAGGGGTGGGTCTACGCCATGGAGAAGGGGTGGGTAGCGTGCAGGAAGTTCCGCCTGTTTCTTTTCACATCCTCACGAGGGATTCCACCTTCACGCAGGCCAGGGCCGCCGGGGCTGGGCCTGGGCTGGACCTGGGTGGGGCCGGGCCTGGAGACGGCCGTATCTCTAGCTCAGCCGGCGGCCTCTCCTGTTAGTTTAGTTCTGTGCTGTCACCTGCAATAGGACATCTGTACACTCCTGGAAGCCCTTGCTTCCTATTCCTAGGAGATCATTGAACAAGCAGAAGAGAGCTTCCACCAACGCCATCACCTCATCCACCCTCCTCTCCATCTGCTCCCTGTGCTCCCTCATCCTTCCTGTGAGTCGGTTTACTTATTTATTTTTTAAAAATATTTTTATTTCAGAGAGGAAAGGAGAGGGAGAGACAGAAACAACAGTGATGGGAGAGAATCATTGATGGGCTGCCTCCTGCACGCCCCCTACCGGGGCTTCAGTCCACAACCCGGACAGGTGCCCTGAACTGCATATTGATATGTCTAAACGGGGGCAAAGAATCTCTTCTTGGATGTCTAATAGACATTTTACATTTACCATATAAATGTATATATATATATAAATTTTATATTTACCAAATATATTTATAATATGCCCCAAATAATTCTCCTGCCCTAAAACCTACTTTACTTTTAGTCTTCTGTATCTCAATTAATGACAACTTCAATATTTTATTAAGATTAGATTTTGCAAATATTTTCTAGGCAAGTTCTTACCAAAAGTCTTCATTCCTTTTTAGGATGCCATTGGTTGATGATCGCTGGAACTGGTCACGTGAACCAGGGCTAGGGGCCAGGTCCACGGCTGCAAGTGGTCAAGTTGGACAGGCTGATGGGGCCACGTGAGTGGGGAGGAGGGTCCCAAGAGGACGCAGAGGCCCCACCTTCCTATGGTCCAGACTCCGCATGGCAGCAAGAAGGTCCCTGTCCTCAAGGAAGGGCGTTCCCGAGAAGGAGGAGGAAAGCTGGCCCCCAGGGACCCGGAGAGCAGTAAGTGGCCCTGGAGGGGGCAGGACATTTGCTCTCACAATGGAAAGGGTTTTCAGGGGCTTAACACCGCTCTTTCCCTGAGGTCAAAGCCCACAGGCAGGGCTGGTGGGGTCACAGCCTACTCCAGTGTGAAATGCCCCCATGGTGGGGACGGTGGGGGATCCCTCCGTGCATGGACACCCTCCCTCCCCCATGGCTGTCTTCAATGGGGGCTGGCGGCCCCCTGCTTGCTGCCCGCCCCACAGGGTAGGAGGCCGCCTATGAGCGGAAGGCGATGTGGGGCTGTGGGTGTTTGGCCCTTAACCCAACTTCCAGCTATTGGGAAGGGCCGGGTCTGAGTGACGAGCTGAGTGGCCCGGCCAGTGTGGGTCAGTGGTCAGGTGCACAAGGGGGCGGAGTCTCAAGAACTCAGGGGGCGGGCCCAGGTGACAGGCCAGAAGTGGTGACGGCCGGCCGGCCGGAGCTGGAGTGCTGGGCCCTGGTGAAGAACCGGAAGTGGTCAGGTTAACAAGGGTGGGGGCCGGTGACCAGCTGGGAGTGGTGACATCATCAAGGGGGCGGGGCCACACGGGCAGCCGGAAATGCTGTGGTGAGCGTGGGAATGGGCTGGGTACAGGTGAATTCTGAAACTGGTCATGTGAACCAGGGCTTGGGGCCAGGTCCACAGCTGGAAGTGGTCAAGTTGGACAGGCTGATGGGGCCACGTGAGTGGGGAGGAGGGTCACAAGAGGAAGCAGAGGCCCCACCTTCCTATGGTCCAGACTCCGCATGGCAGCAAGAAGGCCCCTGTCCTCAAGGAAGGGCGTTCCCGAGAAGGAGGCGGAAAGCTGGCCCCCAGGGACCCAGCGAGCAGTAAGTGGCCCTGGAGGGGGCAGGACATTTGCTCTCACAATGGAAAGGGTTTTCAGGGGCTTAACACCGCTCTTTCCCGATTTCAAAGCCCAAACGCAGGCTGTCAGGGTCACAGACCACTCCAGTGTGAAATGCCCCCATGGTGGGGACGGTGGGGGATCCCTGGGTGCATGGACCCCCCCCCCCCCACTATGGCTGTCTTCAAGGAGGGCTGGCGGCCCCCTGCTTGCTGCCCGCCCCACGGAGTAGGAGGCCGCCTGTGAGCGGAAGGCGATGTGGGGCTGTGGGTGTTCGGCCCTTAACCTAACTATTGGGAAGTGCCTCCACCTGCGTGAGGAGCTCAGTGGCCCGGCCAGTGTGGGTCAGTGGCCAGGTACACAAGGGGGCGGGGTATCAAGAACAAGGGGGAGGGCCCAGGTGACAGGCCAGAAGTGGTGACGGCCGGAGAGGGAGTGCTGGGCCCAGGTGAAGAGCCTGAAGTGGTCAGGTTAACAAGGGTGGAGGCTTGGTGAGCAGCTGGGAGTATGTTTTTTTCAATTTGTTTATTTTTCTTTTGAGGTTGTTATTTTTGCCTCTAAGCTTAAGTTCCACTGGGAATATCAGCTACTCTATTTGGTAATGTGCATTTTAAAAGTGCTTTTGTTTGCTTGCTTTGACTGTTTTTGTATTAATTGTATTGTAATAAAAAATGTGATCACTATTTCATATCCTATATAATAATCCTATACAATAAAGAGCTAAATGCTAATTAGACTGGCCAGCGGATCATCCCCTGGGAACCACCTTCCAGCACTACCAATGGGTGGGGGCAGGGGAGTGGGAGCAGGACCGTGAGGGCCGAGCCCCTTGCACGAATTTCCTGCATTGGGCCTCTAGTACAGTATATTCTTTGAACTTTATAGATTCTTGCTTTATGGCCTTCCTTATATGTGGTGAATTTTTGTAATATCTCAACATGGAATTGAGAAGAATGCATATTCTCTAATTGTTGGGGGAAGGGTTCTATAACTGTTAGATCAAGCTTGTTAAGATATTGCTCAAAATCTTCTGTAACTTTACTATTATTTGAGTGTTTGATTTTTTTCGATAACTGAGAAAGGTGGGTTAAAAGATTTCCCTATGATGTCAGATTTATTAATTCAGTCAATTTTTGCTTGGTATACTTTCAAGATAGATTATTAGTTGCATACAAGTATAGAATTGTTGTATCTTCTTGACCTCCATTATTGATAATAATGTTTTCTGTTAAGTTATATTTTGTACTAGTGGTCCAGTGCACAGATTCAAGCACATTGAAAGGAAAATAATTAGAAGAAATATTTTAATATTGCTATTTGCCCTTTTTCTGTAATGGACACTGTTTGCCATCTGCAGGGCGATTGGGGGCAATCAGGCCCCATTTGCACCCACCTTGGCCTGGTGCCACCTGCTCACCTGCTCCACCATCCCACCATGGTCCGGCTCTCATTTGGGGCCAGTAGGGGCTGGCAGCGCCTCCACCACTGCCTGCTGCCTGCTGCCATGTTCCATGCCACCCCCTGGTGGTCAGTGCACGTCATAGTGAGCAAACTCTCGGTTGAGGGGACAATTTGCATATTAGGCTTTTATTATATGGGATGATATAGGAGAACTATCAATTCTGTCAGTTAATGTAGGCATGGTATATCTCTTCTCAATCTTTTGTAGTCTATGTCATAGGTGAAGACAGCTGATGATAAAAACTCTTAGTATTTATTTATCTGAAAGTATATACAGTATGAAATATGGGTTGGGTTTATTTTATATGTTTGTTTTTGTATATGGATGTCTAATTGCTTTAGCACCATTTGTTGAAAAGGATATCTTTTCTCTTTGACAGCTTTGTTAAAAATCAATTGATCAATATTGGTTATATATATGAGGGTTTGTTATGTCTCTATTCTGTTGCACTCATCTGTATGTCTATCCTTTCACTCAGATGTAATAAACTATTTTGATTATTATAGCTTTATATTAAATTTTGAAATATGGTAGTGTGGGTCCTCAAACTTAGTTCTTCTGTTTTAAAATTGTTTTGGTTAATTTGATTTCCTTTGCCTTTCTATATAAATTTTATGATTGGTTTATCAATATCTGAAAAAAAAACACCTAGTAGGATTTTGTTTGGATTGTATTGAATCTATAGGTGAATTTGGGAAGAATTGACATCTTAACATAATGAGTCCTTCAATTCTTTAACTCATTTAAAAAGTACCATTTAAAATAGCATAAATGAAAAAATTAGACCTAAATTAAAGTATGTGCAAGAGTTGTATACTGTAACTGTAAACTACAAAACAGTGAAGAGAGAAATCAAAGAAGATCTAATTGATTGGAGAGATATACCAGTTATTTTAACAGAGATAATTTAATATGAAAAATTGTTAACCAGATATAAATTTGTTGAGTAGATTTCTGAAACGGTCCAACACAAAGGACCCTCAAGTGTTAGAGAGGCAGGAAGTGCAGATACCATTCCTAAAGCTGGGAGAGCCTCAAGAAGCTGAACTGTAGACCTTTCGGCGGGGGGGGGGGGGGGGGGGGGGGGGCACTGCTCATCTGGTGCTGGTGTTAGTAAGCTGAGAGGAAGGGCCTATGGGTCTGGGATCCAGCTCTCTGAGGAGGGGTCCCAGCTGGCTGTGCTGGTATCTCTGAGGGTATGAAATGAGGCTTGTTCTGCTAGAGTTGAATTCAGCTGCTGCCATGGGAAAGCACTCCTGCTTGGGTGAAGAAGATATTCAAGGAAATAGGAAGCAGACAGGAAGCCAACAGGAGAAAGTCTTTTTCCTCCTCCATCCTTGCACTCTGCCTCTGACACCTCCTATTTGCAGAGGGAACCATCTGGTAAGGCAGAAATGTGGTTTTAGGGAGTCTCGGCCAATAGCTCCACAGAGCAAAGCAGAGAAACTTTAGCTGAATAACTGGAACAGTCAGAGAGCAAAGAAATGAGGTACTAGAGTATTTATAGTATAAAAATCATGATTTTGCAGCAACTGAACTACTGACAACAATAGTAAATAAAAGCAAGTTTTATATAACAACCCAAAATAGAAAAGACTCAAGGGAGACACCATGCATGAGAGGATTAAGGGCAATTCAGTAAATTTAGAACTGTACACAAATCACAAAAGTGGAGACATGGCACAAATGCGAAGCCTTCCACAAAATTAATAGTAAGATAGTTGTAGATAGTAAGATTAGATTTTGCAAACATTTTCTAGGCAAGTTCTCACCAAAAGTATCCATTCATTTTAAGAATGCCATTAGTTGATATGTACAAGGATACAAAATTCTTGGTTTGTGCTCAAACTTTTTAAAATACTGTGTTTTGGCAGTAAATTCTCAAACCTGCATAATTTTGATCTAGGGTATTTGGTTCATTTAAAAATTTCCATGTTTTTAATACGGTGTGTCTAATTGTGATTGTTGGACTTTAATCCTTATCTTCCACTAACCTGGCCATTATAAGTAGAGCTGCCACGAACATCTTTGGACAAGTGTTTTTGTTGAAATATGTCTTCTATTTTCGCTTATATTCTCTATCTGATAATTTTAATATCTGAGTCATTTGGAATCTTTGTTTTCTTTCTTTTTTTTTTCATCTTTCCTGGTGGGTTTGCTTTTGTGTTTTTCGTAAATTTTGATTTGGTCATATTTTGCTGACTTTGGGAATCCTGAGGGGTTTGAACAATTTTACATTTGTATCTGCCTGGTACCCAGGGTGATTTTGACTGAGTGGCATTTGAAACTAATTTCCCCTTTGGTGTTTCCTCCACATAAATACTGTATTTTCAGACCCCTCCTATGGGAGGGAAGGCTTGTGCTTATAAATTCCCAAGTCTTTTTTTTTTTTTTCAACCTTAAGCTGGGCCTGAGACACACAAATTTGCCTGTCAGCTTCCATGTTGACATTTTCCTCTAGTTCACCCCTTTCCAAGGGTGTAGCTCTTCAAAGATCCTGGATTCAGAAGATGTCTCACTTCCAGCCTCCACAGTGCTTGCTCTTGGATCTTCCATGGGACTCTTAAAACATGGCTTTGAGATTCTGGACAGAAGCCAGGGCAGCCTGAGGCTCTCTCATCAATCTCCTTTCAGTTCCCCCTTCGTTTTTTGACCTTGAGGATTTCCTTACTTTCCTATGAGCTTAGGTATACATTAAAACATATTTATTATATCTGTTTCACTTTTAGATATTTATTGCATGAACTCCACTTCCCTACCTCCTCATTGCTACTCTGCAGTATCTGGTCATCCTTTTAGCAGAAGCACAAGTCCTTAAAATACCTTTTCATAGACCGTGTTCTGCCTTTCTGCAGAGAGTATATAACATCCTGCATTGTCACAGGTTTCTTTGGGTAGAATTTTAGCATTTACTTCTTCTTGGCTATCTTGGATCAGATGTGGCAGAGCTGTTTACTACCTGCCCTTACCTAGATAGCTAATTTTGTGTAAAAATGTTTTCCTGCTTCTCCTGTTCCTTGGTGGTACCTCGTGAGTTCTGAGATGTCATATTCCTTCCTTACTCAAGCTGATGTTTGCTGGTTTCCCTTTTGTGATGTGTGCAGACTTTTCTAGAACTGTGCCCTGCCAGGGCCATTCTCTGCCTCTGCCCTTGACTTGGCCCAGTGGGCATTACTCCTGGCTAAATCCTGATGGTGTGGTGTTAAGGAAAGAACACTTGCCTTAGGACCAGAAGACCTATGTTTGTAGATACATATTAACTTCTCTGTGGTTTAGTCTTCTTTTCAGAAAATGGGCTTGTGGCAACTTGCTTTATCTGCCTCATAAAGTTGAGTGAGAATCAAATGAGACAATAAATGCAACAGTGCTTTAGAGACTGTCAAGCTCTCTCTTTACGGGTCTCATCATGGGAAAGGAAGAGATGGTCACTTTGTGTTTCTCAGGGAATAGCTAATTCACCCACTAGCACTTAACTCTAACCACCCCTCAGCCTGATTTGCCCTTCTGACCTGGGAAGCCAGAGGCAGCTCTGGCTGGATGTTGCCTGGGAGTAGGTCTGTCTTCTGTGCCCTGAACAAAAGGGGGAAGTTGTTGAGAGCCTGGAGTGATCTCTATGACCACTGGGTGTCACTCTTGGCCCTAAAATAATGTATTATCAGCTCCTATCCTGGAAATTTTCCTCTTCCTGTCTGTCCCCTTTGGTTCTGGGCATTGAGCATGGCAGGGCTCAAATGTGTCGTATATTTCCAGTATGTGTTTTTTACAGTTTTTAAATTCCTGGCATCAACATGTCAAGCTCTCACCACCATACTTAGGTCTTTGCTTTCAGGTAAAGAGTGTGCAATTCCAATTCATTTTTAATTTTTGAATACAACGCATGATCAAAAAGGTACACCTATGGCCAGAATGTTCATAAATTGGATTTCAAGGCTAAAAATTACTAAATTTTTATACCATTTTCTTCCTCGGTTTATTGCTGTTAAAAACATGTTAAAAGTCTGCTGCCTCAGTGCTAAGTATTGTAAAGGCAGGACAAAGGAGGGAAACCTCTGATTTTACCTCCACTGAGGTCTTCCAGAGGAACAAAGCCAAAGGACTCTCCAGTTTAGCTTTTATCTTTCTGGAGCTCCCAGTTGATTACTCTCCCCCTTTAAAAACTCTTCCTCAACGATTGCTCACAATTTTCTCCTTATATACTTTCTGATTTTCAAGTTGTTTCTTCTCAGCTGTCTTTCTGGGCTTCTCTTCCTTCTCCCTGTTTTGGGGGTGGGCTGGGTGGGGGTGGTGGACAGTCTTTGGCTTTTGTTTTCTACTTTATACAATCTCTCCATCCACCCTTTGGTTCAAAGGCAGACGTCTGACTATTGTCATCTCCACCTGGGTGTCTTGAAGGACATTGCTTAAAAAAGTATCTTTACTGGAGCCCTTTCCAGTACTTAGGGTGTTAGTCTGTATGGGTTCAATTCCCAGTCAAGGGCACATACCTGGGTTGCAAGTTCGATACCCAGCCCAAGTTGGGGCATATGTGGGAGGCAACCAGTCAATATTAATCTCTCTCTCTCTCTCTCTCTCTCTCTCTTCCATCTCTCTAGAAATCAATTGAAAAAATATTCTTCGGTGAGGATTAATGAAAAAAGTAGCTTTAATCGAGTAATTTTTATACACTAAAATTCATTCATTCTAGGTGTATAGTTTCATGAATTTCAGTGACTGCCACATCAATGAAGATGGTCTTAGAAAAGTGTACTATCTCCCATTCTGTAAATTTCTTTTCACATTTTAGCCTTGGTTCTCAGTATCCCTCCACCCTAAAAAGTTTCCCTTTGACCCTTTGCAGTGGCCACCTGCCCTGACCGTTCGCTTCTGACAACTACTGCTCTGCTTTCTGTCACTATGTTGCTTTGCCTGCTCAAGAAATTATGAAAACAGAATCAAATGGTATATAGTCTTTTGTGTTTGGCACCTTTCACTTAACCTAATCATCATTTGTGACATGTGTGAAAACCAAGCTCATCTCTCGTTCTAAGCTGCTCTTGTGATAGCCGCTCTATACATCCTGATAGCAAAGCCAGAAACCTGGGTGTCATCCTACTGAGGCCCCCTCCTCTCATTCACCTCTTTCCCCAATCCCATCAGGAAATTCTGGAGCTTCTTTCTCTTCTATATCTCTGAGTGCATCCTTCCCTTTATTTGCAAGGTTGCTGACTTAATTGAGGTTTCATTTATTTACTTCTTTCCTCTCCTAACTGGTCTTCATGCCTCCAGCCAGGATCTTTCAATCTGCCCATCTCGAAACCGTCAGTGTGAACTTCTAAGACAGAAATCTTATTTTACCACCTTCTTACTTCGTTGGCTTCCCATGGCTTCTTAGCTTAGCAAATGCCACCCTCCATGCTTTGATATATTTCTGCCTAAATCTCTGTCTTTTACTTTCCAGTACTTTCTCAAATGAAGCCTGTGCTCAGATGTTACTTGTGATTTTCTTACAAGGGCCATGCTCGCTCATGCCTTCATGCCTTTGCACCTGCTGTTCCCTTGACATGGGATGTTCTGTTCTTCTTCAGCTCGCTAAGTGGAACTCATTCTTTAAGAGCTCACACTTAGGACTCTTTTTCTGCAGTGCCTTCCCTAGGCACAGCCCTGTCCTGGGTTAGCTGTTCCTCCAAAGTGTCCTCTCCATCATCACATTTATCATCAGTCACATCAGATTATAGCAGTCTATTTGTTGAGTTAGTAATCTGTCTCTCCCACTAGACTCTGTGCTCCTTGAGGGTTTTTGTTCTGTTTGATTTTGCATCCTCTGTTCCTAGAACAGGGCCAGGTACACAGGTGGCATCTAACGAATGTATGCTGAATGATTAAGGAAGAATAGAGAGATCTAGAACTTCATGAGGAGGTAGGGGTGAGGATCAGAAAGGCTGGTGTGGAAAACAAATACCCCGTTTTATCTGGCCCCAATCATAGGTGAATCTGCCTATTGTGAAAGGAGAAGAAGAATAAGGGTGGGAATCGTGGAGGAGAATCCAAGGGGACTGAGTATGGGAAAGTACATTCAAATGTCTGGATCTCAGGTTCTGGCAGTGACAGGTCTGGGGAGAGGGGACAACCTTTTCATGTTTAAATAAATAAGTTTAAAAAGATTTTAAGTGAGGAGACGTTAAGAGGGGAAAAGAGCATAAACTATGGCACAAGTGAAACTGAGAGAAGTATACATTTTATTTTTTATATATTTTATTGATTTTTTTTTACAGAGAGGAAGGGAGAGGTATAGAGAGTTAGAAACATCGATGAGAGAGAAACATTGGATCAGCTGCCTCCTACACACTCCCTACTGGGTATGTGCCCGCAATCAAGGTATAGACCCTTGACTGGAATCGAACCTGGAACCCTTGAGTCCATAGGCTGACTTTCTACCCACTGAGCCAAACTGTTTAGGGCGAGAAGTATACATTTTAAAATTTCTGCATGAGAGTAACACTATGGAGTCCCCGTGTCCTTTTGACAACCTCACACAAGTGGATAGGTCACAAACGTATTTTCTTACTGTGAATAGTGTTTTTCAGTTTTCACAGTACTCTTTCAAGCATTGTCTCATTAAATCTGTACACTAACCCCAGGAAGGTGGAGTTGATGTGATGAATCCCATTGAACCAATGAGGAATGGGAGGCTTATTCATGCCACAGAACTGGAACTTTCTTTTACAGCTTCTGTTTCTAAGCTGAGACTTTCAGCTGAGTTGCCAATATCAGGTGTGTTTAGAAATGATGTGCCTGAGAAGACCTGTGTCTATTTGCAAAGTCCAATGAGACAAGAGAGACCTGACAAAGATGTCGAGAGGCGGAAGCTACTGTAGGTTGGAGAGCAATCTTTGAGTCAATGAAATGTTAGAACAATTTAATACCAGATTAAGAGGAGAACTGTGAGTTCCCTAAAGTCTTAATGTCTTCCAGTCGCCCATCTGGGGCAATTGGCCAAGGAAACTTTTGATTAGCTGAGCTTTATGAGATGAAACATTTCCTGTGACAGTGCTTTTTATCTTTTTAATGAAAGAGAGAAGAAATGATTCTCAAAGGGGTGAGGGATAGTTATAAAAGGAAGCATTTTTTTCTTTCCCCTCTTTAATAGTTGTTATGTTAAATCATGTTGAATCTTTATACTAGTGACCTGGTGCATGGATTCGTGCACATTGAAAGGAAATTAATTAGAAGGTGACCAGTGGGGTGGGACTGGGTGAGATGGGCCAGACACATCCTGGAGCCAACCTCCCAGAGTCCCTCCCCAGCCAGCTGCACCTGGGGTGGCGCCCCGGCAGAGTGAGCGGGGTCCCTCTTGCAGGAGGGGTCCCTCGGCCTGGCCTGTGGGGATCGGGCTGAAACTGGCTCTCTGACATTCCCTGAGGGATAGTTGCTGTCATACAGGGTGTGGAATGCAAATGCAAATGTGCAGTAAGCCAGATTCAGGCCGACAGTGCCCCAGCGACAATATAACCCACGGCCAAAGGTGGAATTGTATGGCCCGAGAGGAATTGGGCTTCCTCCTTTTTGGTTTCAGGGTGCATCACCTGAGAACCACCGCTGCCAAGTCACTGCAGCTTGGCAGCTCCTGTGTTGAGCGTCTGCCCTCTGGTGGTCAGTGCACATTATAGCAACTGGTCAGACGGGCTTAGGGACACTTAGCATATTAGCCATATATATATATATATATATATATATATATATATATATATATATATATATAGATTATGAACGTATCACAATATGAAACAGGAAAGTTTTTGTTTTGAGTGGAAAATCAGCTTTTTCTTAGTCTATAAAGCCTAGAGGTTAAGAGCATAGGCCCTGGCCTCACACTGGATTCACATCTTGCCTGTACCATTTAAAAGCTAGGAACTTGGGCAATTTGCTTAATCATCCTATGTCTTAGGTCTGTTCCTACCTCATGGGCTTACTTAAGTATTAACTGATATCAATAGAGAGCACTTGGCCTATTATTAGTAATGATAAGGTAGTAATAACAGCTTATATTTGCATGTAGCTGGTTTCAACTTTTTAACAGCTCTTCCATTTCATCAACCCTATGAAATAGGCAGTATGGGAATTATTGTTGCTCTTTTGACGGAGGAGGAAACTGCAGCCCAGAAAGGTTAGGTGATTTGTGAAAGGTCACAGTACTAATAAAGGACAGTCTTCTGGATACCAGCTCAGGCATTTAACAGAAATGGTGGAATTGGGAATTATTGCTGGGGAGTGAAAAATTGGGCATGGTGGGGATCTTATCCCCTCCTATTCTTCCTGGTCTGGAGTTTGCTCTAGATATTAAGTAAGCATCTGAACATCATCTGAGGCTCTACAAATTAGATTGTTGGGTGTCAAATTCTACTCACTAATTTTAGAAATGAAACATTTTTTATTTTCATTGATTTCTTGTTGGGGTTGTTTTGTATACATTTTTATTCTCAAGTTTTAACTGATTAGAGCTGGAGTCCAGTCTAGTATTTCAGTACGTACCAGGAAATGTGCTAAGTGATTTCATATATTTTTTCTTATTTAACCCACCCAACAACCCTATATATTATGGCAAATTGTCTCCATTATACAAAAATGGAAGTAGAAGCTCACAGATATTGAGTAATGTACCCAGACCTATTAAGGACCATCACAAGAAATTATAGGTAAATCTCTCTTTAATAATAACAAAATATTAGCAACTTGGATCCAGCAGTATATAGAAAAGATATTATATCATGACCAAATTGGATTTATATAGGAAATTACGTTGGTTTAACATTCAGAAATTAGCCAATGCAATTTTGACCAAATTAACACAATAATGGAGAAAAGTCATATGATTAGTTCAGTAGATGAAGTATAGCATTTGATAAGGGTTTATATCCATTCATGATTAAAAAACACACACCTCTCAGCTATCTAGGAGTAAAAGGAAACTTTCTTATTCAGATAACAAGAATTTGCAAAAAGTAATAAAAATTTACAGTAAATATACATGAAATTTTGAAAAATTTCCTGATAAACTCAGGAAGGAGACCAATGATACTCCTAATGCTACTTCTCTCTAACTTTGTAATGGAAATCCTAACCGGGAAATAAGTCAAGGGGGAAAAAAAGGCAAAATGAATGAAAAGAAAAAATAAAACTCTCATTATTTGCAGATGACACAACTGTAAACTCAAAAAGTTCATAAGATCTCATAGGTGTGGGATTCCAAAATTAGGTGAAATTGGTGAGGTCATTGGATACAAGGTCTGTGGTCAAGAAAACAAACAGTTAGAGAATGGAAATTAAATGGAAATTAAAAATACTATTTGGAATACTGTCAAAAACATCAATCAAATATATATTATGAATAAGTTTAAAGAAAGACATGCAAAATCTTTATGTCTGATCTACCTCTCTGGTATGTAGAATTTCATTTTATATCACTGTTTTCACTGAGGTACCTGACCCTTGTTTTCTGGTAAGTCTGATGTGCTCAAGAGAGCCTCTCTAGTTCTGTTACACTAATGGTAATACCTTCAGTTTTCTCCAAAAGTAGGGAGGTGTAGTCACTTTGGTTCCTAAGGGTGGGGCTCCTAGCTGCTTTCAGTCCTATCCTTTTCAGCCCTGTCCTTTACCCCACACTCTTGAGTTTTCTGATTTTTCCAAATTCTGAGCTTTTCTGTGTTTCTGAGGTGCGGATTGGCTTGGTTCTTGATAACTTCTCTCTCTTCATGCTTAGTTTTTAGCTCTCTCTGTATTATTAAGTCAACTATCACTCCTATTTTCCAAAGTCTTGTTGATACCATTGTCTGCTTTATCCTTTCTCTCCCCTTTTTGTCCTTATGAATTCACACTTCAAAAAAAAAAAATCCTTTAACTGTCATTTTACCAGGGTTGATGGAATGCATGAGCTTAATATGCCATGTTTAACTAGGAGTTCCACATGAAGTTATAAAAAACAAAATTACTAGGCAGTGTTTGTTATGTTTGGTTCTTATACAAGCCACTGAACACCTACTGTCTAATACCCTGCCACAGTTCGTTTGGCTGCTCTCTCCCGCGTATTTTGAGTTTGTTGCTGCTGGACCAGGTGGTCTCTGGGGCTGAATCCAGCCTTGAAAGCCTGTCTTGACATTGTGTCCCAGATGATGTCCTGAGCCCCAAGGATCCGCAGTTGACTGACAGGAAGGAGACTGCAATCCCAGAGTCCTCAATCCCCCACTTTATTCCTGATGTTGTCTTTGGGGACTTGAAAGAACACAGAGTAACTTGAGCAATGCCATTAATTAAAGCATACGCTAATTGATTGGATAATCCTTAGGTAGCTTCACTTTGGGAAGTGAAGGGATAAAGGAAATGGGAATAGAGGCAGAAATCTAGATAGAAAACTCTCTTCTCTTAGGCTCATCCCAGCTCCAAGAACCTGATAAAAAAGTTTTCTTTATCCTGTTACTTGCCGAGTGAATGGCTCTCCTCCCTACACTCTCCTTGCCTTTCTTCTACCCTCAAACAACTATAGTGTCTTTTAGAGGCTGTGGAATGCAGTGAGCAAGTGGGGATATCTGCATTCAAATTATGCTTCCATCACTTATTAGCTCTATGACTGTGGGCAAGTTACTTTACCTTGCTGTGCCTTAAAGATAAGATAAGTTTTCTTATCTTTAAACTGGGTCAATAATAATGCCCACCTCATATGTTTTTTTTTGTGAGAATTAAACATACTAGTGTGTAAAATTACTTAGAACTAAGCACTCTATGCACATTAGCTGATATTATTATATGTGCTCTTCTCTGCAAATGAAGTTGAACGACAGTCATTATTCTCAAGATCTCCCCATTTACATGAATAGGCAAGATAGACTAGCATTTGAGAGCACAGGATGGTAAGAGGGCAAAGAGGGACAGTCACTAAGTCAGTGGAGATTGGTGAGTTGTGGTTGTGGGAGGGGAGTGTGGAGGGTGCATTTGGGAAATGATCCTAGAGCAGGTAGTGATCCTTGTGTTGAACCACAGAGGGAAGAGTCTGAGTTGGCCATTACCAGAATGTAAGTACTGAGGGCAGGAACTTATCCCAAGTACCTGGAACAGTGCCTGACACATAATAGGTGCTCAACATTTGTTGAGTGAGTAAGTGAGTGATAACTTTGAAGGGTGGCCTAGGGAACTAGAGAATTCCAGACAGAAGAAACAGTGTATGAGAAAGCACAGGGTTCAGAGTACATGACACATTGGGGGAAGTATGAGGGCACAGTATGGCGGTAGCTCAGGATCTGTGTCAGAGAGTAGGTCAGAGAGGAGGCAGGCCCAGGACCAACAAAAATTCAGAAAATGCAATTCACAAGACACAAAACCAATGAACTCTTTTCAGTAGCATGTGGGCCCCAAATCCTCAATTTCGTAGACACAATGTATCAATTGCATTAACAATCCAAAATAATATCAATCAAATTTACATTTTTATAATGCTTTCCACTCTACAAAGCAATGAAAAACTTTTACAATTATTATTTAAGAATCACAATACCTTGCGAATTTGGTGATATTCCCATTTTACAGATAGATGGTTCACTGATTTTGTTGTTGCAGAAACAAATTCATAATATGCTGAATAGTTTAAAAATAAACACCCCTGTAGCTATCACCTACATTAAGCAATAGAAACTTTAACATTGAAGAACTGGGAGATAGTAAATTTTTCCAGTCTGGATGCCTGGTAAACCAAATACTTTTGTTTTCGCTCTGTTGGTTATTTCTCTGACCACTAAACAGCCTCATGTGCCAGTTTTACCTGTGTCTTTCCTAACATACAGAACAGAGCTAATGAGCTTGTTATGACTATTGGAGGGATCCTATCCAGAGTCATGGAATTTCAGAGTAGAAAAGAAAAGAACCACTATTTCTTAACTGAATTGTTGCAGAAGCCTCCTAATTTGTTTCCCTGCCATCATGCTTTTCCTGTTCCATTTTCCCCATGGATCAGACTTGGGTTCCCTAGAAGAAGAGCCTGAGCTGGGATTGGGATGCTGGTTTTTTGAGAGAGTGATGTATGGAGGGAGTGTTCTTGAGAGAAGGGGTATAAGGGAAGTAGGAAATGGTGTGTAGGTGGGGGGTCGGTGTGCAAGGACATAGTCTCAGGTAGAGCCCAGCTTCAGCCTGATCCCATGTTTGCTCTGGAGTGGAAATCACACCACACAGGTGGTCCAACCTTGAGGTAAAGAGGCAGTCCTTTGTATCCTGTGTCAACCAGTCATTGGCTGTGGGTTCCCCAGGCTAGTGGAAACAGGACTAAGGGCAATTCTTCAAAGTAAAGGGTAGCTGTGGGCATTAATAGCCAGCCCTCACAACACTGAAGGATGGGTGCTGTGCTGTGCTAGAAAAGACCATCTGGGCTGCCCATCAGCTGCACATTATACTAGGTAAACCTAAAATACACATTTGATGCTGGCAGATTGTAAATCACTTGCCTGGGAGCATATATCTAGTGCTTTGCCGATATAGCCTGCCTGCATTTCTGTAAAGTGTAGCCTAGCTTATATGGCATTTGGTAATTTGCCCAAAACTATATAGCTTATAGTTAATGAGATTTTTTGGGTGTAGCAAAACTCACCCCCAAACATTTCTCACAGTTTATGCAGGCTGATGGGGACTGGCCTGCTGGGACTGAGCAGTTATAGCACAGACTCTTGAGGAGGGTAACCTGTTAATGTCCAAAAGGCTCTCCAATGCAATGAGTTGGATGCAACAACTGGGTGTCCAGAAAATGGCATTCTTATTGTCAGGTGGATATAGGATAATTCTGGAAAATGACACAAAGGGCCCAGACATCATCCCCAACTCTGGCTCTGTGTTAACACAGCTTATTGAAAACCTAGTCACTAAAAGCCATGGGGCTTGATATACCCTGTCTTGGTCAGGGTTGGTTCCAGGACTGTGTGGGGCTGGGCGTCAAAGACTTTGTTGAATAGGGCTGGGTGGAGGCAGGGACTAACAGGAACTAAACTTTGAAACAAATCTTTAGTAAAAGATAGTACTGTCAATTAAGAAGCTCAAGTGAAGATCTGGGTCCCAAGGGGACCTGTATTATTTTGTTACAAACTAGTTGTTGCTTCATTTTTTGAGAATTAAGCTTTTTTCTAAAGTAGTTGGATGGTTTGATGATCTTCATAGCAATTATAGATGTGACCTGGAAGCTGGTGCCAGATGAAAGGAGCTGTCCCTATGGCCTGTATCCCCGCGTGCTTTACCGACTGGCAAATTGGCACAGAGCACTCCAAGCACAATGATTGCTCAGCCAACTCGATCAAATCTTATCTCCAAAAGCTGTTTTCTTTCAGAGTTAATACGTCCGTTCCTGACTCCTTCTGATCAGTGGGGCATCGAGTTGTAAGGAACAGTTTGAAAATTATTTTATTGATTTTTTCTCTACCAAAGGTGAGAGTGAATTTCTCTTTCCTGAGAGTTGTTTAGATACGAGTGAAACGAAGGACATTGGGAGGTTTGGGGAGAGTCGATTTAGACCAGTGATGGCAAACCTATGACACGTGTGTCAGAGGTGACACGTGAACTCATTTTTTAAAGTTGATTTTTCTTTGTTAAATGGCATTTAAATATATAAAATAAATATCAAAAATATAAATCTTTGTTTTACTATGGTTGCAAATATCAACAAATTTCTATATGTGACACAGCACCAGAGTTAAGTTAGGGTTTTTCAAAATGTCGACACGCCGAGCTCAAAATGTTCGCCATCACTGATTTAGACCATCACAGCATGACTTTGCTGCCCTGGCACATGAACATGTGGGGAACTGCCCTGTGGAACAGAAGAGCAACTTCACCCTCTAACAGGCACAGTCCACTTTTCTTTATGGCCCTGGCTGCAATGGTCCCTGGGAGATCTTAACTGCCTGTGCAAAGGGTGTCCAGCAGAAGTCCCAGAGCCTCACCGGCTCCCTTGAAATCATGGGGTGAGATCGCAAAGGCTGCTCTTTTGGCTCGAGTTCTTTGGAATTGTCTCATTCAGAATCATCCTGTCCTCCCCGGCCCCCAATCCTGCATCAGGAGGGAGAAGGAGCAGAGTTGATTTATGAAGAAAGCTTTCCTCAGTACGCACAAGAGGGAGGTTTGGGTGAGGAGGTTTATTTTCCTTCATTTTTTTTCTTCCTCAGGATTCACCACATTTGCACTTATAAATTGTTTTAAAAATTAACAGCGAAAGTCATAGTTAGCATGTCTTCACATGGCTCTCTCTGTTTTTGGTTCCCCTGAATGATTTCTAAAGTTATGCCAAGTGAAAACTTTACGTGCGCTATTAGCAAATATTAATTACTTAGCATGCACTGTGCTAAGTAGCTTTATATGCATTATTTCATTTAATCCTCAATAGAACTCTTTGACTTAAGTTATCATAACTACCTATAATTTACACAACTGGGAAGTATTAAAGTGGAATTCAAACAGAGGCATACTGCCCAGCACTTCAGTATTCACACTGCACCATGAGGCTGCACTAACCCCCATCGCACTGGGGGTGAAGACATACCAAACCAGTGAGCCTGCTGTGGGGGTCTGGCTTCATGATACCCTAGGACCTCCAGCCCCCAGCCAAAGCCTTATTGTGGGGCCGCCATGGTGATCAGAATAGGCTGTCAGAGCCTGGCAACCCCAAAGAGGTTCACTTTTGACTATACTTCCACACATGCTACGCCCTATTCACTGAGAACAGGTGGTAGAAGACAACTCTTAAATGTAAAAGGAAGATGCACATTGGCCTGCAAGAAGCACTTCGTCGTCATGAGAGAAGGAAGATCATTTGTTCTCACGTTGGACTTGTGGATTACCTCCTGTCTCTTTTAGTTGTAGCTGCTTAGACCTCAGAGTTCTGGAAGTGGTAGAGACCCTGGAAGTAGGGTTGAAAGAAGAAAGAAGTACCCTGCTTTCCCTCCCCTGGGCTTCAGGCCCTGAGCACCACAAGGGCATCTATCTCTTCAGTGCTATAAAAATGTTAAGATGTTATAGATGTACTACTCAGTATCAGTTAATTCTGTTAACTTGTATGTGTTTGATGTGGCCTGTTAAATTGATGAGCACCACCTATGCCTCACATATAGGTAGAGACCTAAAGATGATAAAGCAGTAGTTCTCAATCCTGAATGCACATTAGAATCACTCATAAAGCATAGCAATGCCTGGGCCCTACTTCAGACCAATTAAATCAGCATCTCTGGGTATGAGGTCCAAGAACCATTATATTTCCAAAGCTCTCCAGGTGATTCTACTGTATCCAGGGCTGAGAACCACTGGACGAAAGCTAAGTCAACTGTGAAACTTTGCTATTAACTATGCCCTTAGTAAACTATGATACCTGTGGGAGCTTAAGTGTTAGTGTGCAATTCAATTGACCAGCTGGGAAGAGGTCTTGGTGGCAGCAGTTGGGTTACCCATAATGATAGCTTTGTGGAAGCAACATAAGGGAAAAGTTGAGAATGAGGGACATAATGATTGTCTGGCTGACAGTGTACAGCGGCTTTGAACTCTGGTGGAATAACTAGCTGAGACTATGCAGGGGATGGTGTCAGGTGGCTGTGGTCCCAGCAAGGTGGTAGCATTGGTGGTGTTACTGTGTGATCATTTGGAGGTGTACAGGTGTAGGCATATAAGGGTGTAGCAGCGGTTAGAATTATGGCAGCCTCATTGAGCAAGATCGCAGGCCTTGGAGACATAAAGGACAGTGGCGGCAGCAGCAGCCCCAGGCTGAGAACAGTGGATATGGAGCTAGGAAGGATTAGAAAGCACAGGCCTCATAGGTTTCCATGCAGGTCAGACAGGTATAAAGACTTCAATCCTATCAGAATCTCTATTGGATGCTGTCTTTGCTTTTAACTGCTTTAGAAAAGCAACTCTTAGGAACATTTAAAACTGCATGTGAAAGTTTATACAATGATAACAAGTGGAGGACATTGTAGAGGGAGTGATATTCAAAATGTTTGTTTGCAAGCTCTTCATACTTTATTTATGTGCAACCTCTGTATTATCCTCCGCCAACCCCCAACAAAAATAACAATGTATTGTAATTTTCCCAGAATTACAGCCTAGGAGAAGGCAGACTTTTGGAAGACTGCTAGAGGGAAACAGAAGTAAAAAAAAGCTTCTATTCTTGAACCTAGACCTTGTATCTTATGGAATCCACACTTGTTCAAGCAATCACACAGGAGCTGAAACAGAGTACAGAGATGTGGCTGGGTTTCTTCTGCTTTGAATGGAGACTGGCCATTCAAGCACTTGCTGTGCTTGGAAACTTCTAGATCTAAGAGGGTAAGGCAGGCCCCATTGTTATTTTATGGCATGGTCCCATCTCCCATCACCACATCACCATAGCTTAGTGGGTGTCCCTTAATGGACTCCAGTCCTTGCCCCCAAAGAGCCTACAATCAAGTGAAGTGGATAGGATACCTACACAACTGTCTACAAGACAATGCAAGTTTGTACAGTGAGGTAATGCTTCCTCATAGTAATGCATCCTCACCATGTTGTTATGAGAACTAGTTAGCTAGCATAAGTATATATGCAATAACAGTTAAGGTGTTAGTGTTATAAAAATTCAGTATATTAAGCTATATTTCAGCTGTATTGCCACATTTTTCTTGTCAGAACCTGATGTCTAATGCAAAATCACCTACACTTCAGAAAGGAGGTGAAGCCTACAGGAACAGGAAGTTCTTGAGCATTATGCCAAAATGATGCCATTACAGCATTTACACATGTTCTGGTTTAACTAGCTCCTTAACTGCAGTCTTCTTCCATGCCTACCTCCTCTAAGCAAAATGATGAGACTAACTTTGACATATGGAAGAATTTCTGCAGTGCAAATTATTCTGGAGCAGAAAAACAAAACATAATTTGCAAATGCTGTCAAGGAAATGTTGCTTTCCAAAGGCTACAAGCAGAACAGCATGAGTCAGTGTGTGAGGATTGTCTTATGGCTGTGAATGAGAGGACCATGGTGAGGAGCGCGTCAGGTACTCTACCTCCGTTCCCCACCTGAATCTTTTTCTGTGATCCTCTTATGACCCCAGCATTGTCACCCTGAAATCCTCAAACAAATTTTCCAGGAACCAAATTTCTACACCTCCGTCTCCCATCATTTGTAGATAGGATGACACCTGGTCGTGCTCTCCCAAGAGCTGTCTGTTTTTGGATGCTCTACTGAATAGCCTTGAGGGCATTCTTAGAGGGAATGTTTGAATTATGAAGACCATCTCATTTTCCCTGCAGGCTCTTTACGAGTGAATCTTTTCACAGTCATGCTGAGTGGGAAATGGCATTGGAGCAAAGGAGAAGCAATGATGCTTTTATCTCACAGCACTTACAGATAGATGGACAACGTGTGGGGGAAATGGATCATTGCATTGGCGACAACACCTCAACCAGTGTTGTACAGAAGCACTGAAACAAGGACCAGATACACTGAAGAACAATTTTGCTATAAAATGCACAAGAAGCAGAATAGTATAACGGATAGCAACGTAGATTTTGAAGTCTGACAAAATTAGCTCCGTCCCTTTCTAGTTAGATGGTTTAGGGTGAGTTATTTAACATCTCTATGCTGTGGTCTCCTTAGCTGTAAAATGGGGGGTAATAACAGTACCTACCTCAGGATTGTTATAAGGATTAGGTGTAATCATGCACGGAAAGGGCTTTAGCACAGGGCACAGTACACTGTAAGCACGTGAAAAATGTGAATCAAGTTCTACTGAAGATCTGAAGATGGTGAGGATAGAGCATTTGCTTTGCCAACTGATAAAATAAGTACTGTCATAGCTGTAGCCAGATGGGAGGTTATAATGCATAAATATTCATGTATGACTGCAGCAGAGTATTCATCTCCTGGTTTAAATGTGTTTTTTATGACATCATGAAGTTGGGAACTCTCCAAATGATGTATAGATGCACAGAAAATGTTACAAACATGAAAACTACTGGTCATTCACTTGAAGCGATCTTCCCTAAGTCAGAGTGAAAACATCATCAAGGGTGAAATAGGAATAAAAAGTTCTGTTAAACAAACAAACAAACAAACAACTTAGTGGCTTCTTAGAATCATAATTTTAATTTTGTCAAATTAATACATATGCATGATTTTAAAAAGTAACTAATACTACAAAGTTTACGTGGAAATGCTATAGGTTCCTGTTCACCCCATTTACCTTAGAGCTCCACTCACTATAAGCAAAGACTTTAAGCTCTTTACTTTTAATGTTTCTATTTTTCACCTGTTTCTAGTATCTTGCAATATATTGCTCTTAGTGCGTTTTCAATTTTGTATATTATCTGTTAACTTCCTTTTCTCAAATGTCTGGTGATTCTTGGCCAATCGTTTATATTGAGACCCTAGAGCAGGGGTGGGAAATGTCTGGCCTGCAGGCTGTATAAGGCCTGGGAAATCATTTGATTTGGCCCTGCCAAGGCCTTAGGAATGAGTTAATTAAATGTTTGACCAAATACAGCAGGCTAATTTTTAAGTTGATAATTTTGTATGGCCCGTGAATGATGTTAAAAATATCCAAATGGCCCTTGGCAGAAAAAAGGTTCCCCACCCCTGCCCTAGAGAGTGAATTGGATTTCCCAAACAGGGAAAAGAATACTTTGTTGATACTGTTTTGTCTTTGTGAGCCTGTGTCTTTTTTATTCCTTTTTTTTTTTTTTTTTACTTAAATTTTAGTGAGATTTGCGATAGAGTCAGAAATAAATGCCAGGATTCCATCTACCTGTAAAATGCCATCCAGAACTTGTCAATAATAGCCTTTTAGAGGCTACTAAATGACGATTTTAAAAAACAATCAGTGTTTCCTCTAGGAAATGGGAATTTAATTAGAGTGAGGAGAGTGGATTTCATCTTCCATGCTACATACTTTTAAATATATGTGTGTACTTGTATTTATATGTGTATATATAAATTTAAATATGTATATTTATATTTAAGTCAAACCTTTCATGATAAAAATGAGAACACTTTAAGCAATTTAGTAATTTGCAATAGTTGTTGCTTAAAAATTACACTTATAGCCAGGGATAGGATTGTGGTTAGGATAGAAATTTCCATTATTTCAATCCCATTTGAATTCTTCCAAATTCTGAGAAAGCTTTCTTTTAGGTTATTTTATGCCAGCTTAACGTGGCTTTGTGCTGTTAAAAAAGGTTTTTACTCCATTGGAAGAAAAATTGATCGGGTCCCTGAAAATGAAAAACAATATTTTGTATGATGATGTCTTCTGGACTCTAACTACAATCTAACAATAGAATGACTGAGTAGATATTTTAAAAGTACTGAAGAAAGGAAAGTTAAAGCTTTGAGTAAGACATGAGAAACAGTTTATATTTATCTGCTACAAATGTCTTGGTGCAAGAGTGAAAGGCGTAAAGGCAGTAATATGAGCTGCAGTAACTCACTAAAAACCCACAGCAGGTGAGAGCCAAAGCCAGTATTTGGACCCCAGTAGGTCCATCTTGGTTTTAGCCACCACAGTAAACACAGGAACCAGGTGCATCAAAACAAGTCTGAGAGATCAGAGGCTGTCACTCTGCCTGGGATGTAGGGGAAAGCTTTATCAAAAAAAGGGACATCTAGACCGAGTAACAGTTCACTGCTCTCAGGGGCAGGGTTTACTTAGGACTCTTCACAGGCCTCTGAATTTTAAAATGAATGTATGTTTGTAGGTGGTAAAACTTGCTGGCACTCGTCCTGTTCCTCACTGTACATAAAGATAGTCTTGATTTTCATGTGAGGAATGACTCTCTACTCAGAAACTTAAAATCACTGAACAATGAAGTTATAGTGACCAAGTCAGCATGGTATTAGAATGAGGATAGACTTGTATATCACTGGCACAGAATTGAGAGTCCTGGAACAGATCAGAGAGTCCTTAAATGGTCAATTGATTTTTAAGAAATGTGTCAAGGTAATTCAGTGGTGAAAGGATAGCCTTTCACTCTATGGTGTTGGAACAACTGGTTATTCTTTCTATCACTCTTCATTTTCCTTGTTGTATATAATAAGGGTATTCTTGATTTCCATAAAAGAAATGCCTCTACTTAGAAACTTAAAATTATGGACCACAGTGAATTAAATTATAAATCAACACAGAGGAATTTGAAAAACTCCCAAATATGTGAAAATATAAACAACACACTTCTGACTAATCTGTGGATTAAAGAAGTAATCGCAAGGGAAATTAGAATATATTTAGAACTGAATGAAAAATGAAAATGCTGTGTATCAAAATTTGTAAAATGTCAGTAAAGCAATAATTAAAAGGTAATGAATAGCTTTAAATGCTTTCATTATAGAAGCAGAAAGGGCTAAAATCAATAACCTAAACTTCCAACTTAGAAAATAAAAGGCATCTTTCATTCTGAGGTGGGTCTCTTGTAGACAGCATATATATGGGTCTTGTTTTCTTTTCCATTGAGCTACCCTATGTCTTAATTGGAACTTTTAATCCATTTACATTTAAAATGATTATGATAGGTACATATTTACTGCCATTTTATTTTTTATAGCTGTGTTCTTTTTCTTTCCTCCCTCTTTCCCTCCCTTCCTTCTCCTCTCTCTCTTTGATTCTAAAATTTATATGAAATACAAAGGACCTAGAAAACCCAAAACAATTAAAAACAAATGGAAGGACTTATGCTTCCTGATTTCAAGAATTACCCCAAAAGTTATAGTGATCAAGTTGGTATCTTTTTGGCATAGGATAGACTTGTAGATCTTTGGCAGAAAATTGAGAGTCCTGGAACAGAGTGTCCTTATGTGGCCAATTGATTTTAAATAAAGGTGTCAATGTAATTCAATGATGAAAGAGTAATTTTTCGAATATGTGGTGCTGGAACAATTAGTTATTTATATGGAAAAATGAACTTTGACCCTTACCTCAAACCATACACAGAAATTAATTAAAAATGAATAAGAAATATTTAAAATCATCATATTTTTATAAGCAAACATAAAATCTTTCAGAATTTGGGTTAGGTAAAGATTTCTTAGGGCAAAAAACCCCCCACATAAACCATAAAATTAAGAAATTATAAATTGGATTTTACAAAAATTAAAAACTTTTGCTGATAATAAGACAATTAAGAAAATGAATGAAAAGCTATAGATTGGGAAAATATTTGCAAAATGTCTATCTGATAAAGAACATATATAAAAGTGCAAAGAACGTTTACAACTCAATAAGAGAAGACAATTTTAAAAATGGACAAATTATTCAAATAGACATTTTTTAAAAAACATGTAGAAATGGCCGTCAAGCCTATGAAAGATGCTCAATGTCAGCAGTTATTAGGGAAATGCAAATATAGCCAATATCAGATGCTCTTAGACTCCCAAGAGTAGCTGAAAAGATTGACAATAGTAACGTGTTGAACAAAATGTAGAACAACTGAAATATTCATTGCTAGTGGAAATGAAAAAAATGAAACAGCTTTCATCAAAACAGCTATGAACAAAATAGAAACAGAGGTATGGATACATGGAACAGACTGACAGCTGTCAGAGGGGAGAGGGAGGGAGTGACTGGATGAAGGAAGGTGAAGGGATTAGCCAAAGAACATATATGCATACCACATAGATATAGATGAGAGTGTAGTGATGGCCAGAGGGAAAGGCGGGAGGGGGCTTGGTGGAGGTGGGGACATCTGTAATAATGTCAACAATAAAAATAAAGTTAAAAAACAGCTTGGAAGTTTTTTTAAAATAAAGTTTAAATATAAACTTACCCTATGATCCAACAATTCTGCTTCCTATCTATTCCAAGAAACAAACCATATAATCACACATGGAGGCATTATTCTTAGTATCTTATAATTAGAAATAACTTAATATCAACCAACAAAATATGGACTATCCATGCAATGGAATAATACTTAGCAATAAAAAGAAAAGAACTATGAATACACACAACAACATGGATGAGTCTTAAAACCATCATCCTATATAATAAAGAGGTAATATGCAAATTGACCACCATGCCCTCGCACAAGATGGCCGCCCCATGTGGTCACAAGATGGCCACCACAAGATGGCCGGCAGGGGAGGGTAGTTGTGGGCGACCAGGCCAGCAGGGGAGGGCAGTTGGTGGTGACTGGGTCAGCAGGGGAGGGCAGTTGGGGATGACCGGGCTGGCAGGGGAGGGCTGTTGGTGGTGACTGGGCTGGCAGGGGAGGGCAGTTGGGGGTGACCAGGCCTGCAGGGGAGGGCAGTTAGGGGCAACCAGGCATGCAGGGGAGGGCAGTTGGGAGTGAGCAGGCCAGCAGGGGAGGGCAGTTGGTGGTGACTGGGCTGGCAGGGGAGGGCAGTTGGGGGTGACCAGGCCTGCAGGGGAGGGCAGTTAGGGGCAACCAGGCATGCAGGGGAGGGCAGTTGGGAGTGAGCAGGCCAGCAGGGGAGGGCAGTTGGAGGTGACCAGGCTGGCAGGGGAGGGCAGTTGGGGGCAACCAGGCCAACAGGAGGGAAGTTGGAGGTGACCAGGCTCGCAGGGGAGGGCAGTTAGGGGCAATCGGACTGGCAGGGGAGCAGTTAAGCGTCAATCAGGATGTCAGGGGAGTGGTTAGGGGGTGATCAGGCTGGCAGGCATAAGTGGTTAGGGGTGATCAGGCAGGCAGGCAGGCGAGCGGTTGGGAGCCAGCAGTCCCGGATTGTGAGAGGTATGTTCAACTGCTGGTTTAGCAGGGATCGGGCCTAAACTGGCAGTCAGACACCCCTTGAGGGGTTCCAGATTGGAGAGGGTGCAGGCTGGGCTGAGGGACCACCTTCCCACCTCCCCACCCCCCTCCCCCATCCCCCAGTGCACAGATTTCGTGCACTGGGCCTCTAGTGGTAAATAAAAGACACACACACTAAAGATTCCATACTATATAAATCCATTTAGATGGACTTCTGGAAAAGGCAAAGCTATGGTTGCAGAAATTAGGTCAGTGGTTGCCTAGTATTCCAGTGCCAGTGATTGACTAGATAGGTATAAGGGGGCTTTTTAAACTACAAACTCAAAGTGGGTGAATTGTAGGTCATTCATACTTCAATAAATTATTTAAAATGTTACAGAAAGCTCTTTACACAAATGGCTATTTTAGCTCTACTTGCTTTCCCTCCTTTATGGTGGCAGTATGTGGTGGCATGAATTTTTGTGGCTAATTTACAAGACTTTCAATACTTGTGTGTATAAACTCTTTTATGGAGTTGAGCAAAGCTATCCTGGTGGCACTGGAATAAAGTGGAGTAAAAACTTAAATTCAGACATGATTATTTTAAGAAACATTAAAAATACCTTCGTTTATGTCACAAAAAATGTCTGAAATTTTTGTGTAGAGTTCTTCCCAGAAAAATGTACATGCTTGTTTATCTGCAGTTTTGTAGATTCTATAGTGCCCCCCCTCCCCCCATGCCCTGGTTTAATGTGTTGATGAAGAGAATGATTCTCATCTGTTACTACAGATGGCCACGTCTTAAGCTTCTGGAGAGCAAATGATGAGAATGTAAATGTTCCTTATTGAATGCCAATATTTTGGCTACTTTGTGATTGATTATTTTTATTATTTTTAATTTTATTTTTTGTTAATCCTCGCCCAAGGATATTTTTCCATTGATTTTCAGGGAAAGTGGAAGAGAGAGGGAAAGACAGAAACATCGATGTGAGAGAAACACATCAATTGGTGGCTTTTAGCAACCAAGGTATGTGCCCTTGACTGGAATTGAACCCTGGAACCTTTGGTCCAGAGGCCGACACTCTATCCACTGAGCAAAACCAGCTAGGGCTGATAGATTATTTTTAGAGAATCTTCTAGAGGTCTAGGGCTCAACAGGGAGAAGAAATAGTAAACTTTTTGATTTGAGCAAAGAAAAGTTGGAATAAAGCAGGAGTTGAACTAATGCTAATGAGATATAACAATTTCTGTTTTGACTTCTTTTAGTCTTTTTCTTTCTCTCACTTTCTGTCTTATTCCCTGTCTTACACACACACACACACACACACACACACACACACACACACTTTTATAACAATTGTGACATTTGGATCCAGAAATGAAGAGAAAACAAGAAGTAAAAAACAAACACTCCCCCCAAAGGCATAACTTTAAATAAAGTATTTCCACTTCCAGGATTTTATCCTAAGGAAAAATTAATTAAGTGCATGGTCAAAGTTTAAGCTGTAGGTTTTTTATCTCACTTTTGTATGTAATAATGAAAAATTATAAACAATCTGTCACTAGGGATTTTACTCAGTAACTACTGTACATTTATATAGTGGAATAGCATGCAACCATTAAAAACCATGACTGGGGAGGGGGTGGGAGCAGGGTGAAGAGGGTCAAGGGGGGGGGGGGCGGGGAGGGGACATCTATAATACTTTAAACAGTAAAGATAAATTGAAAATAAATAAAAATACTGTAGAAGATATACATTACATGGATAAATATTATTTTGCTAAGCACAACACTAAAAGTTTGTTTCCATGACTGTGGTGGGTCCTAGCCAGGTCTACTGTGGGACCAGAAAACAAATAGAAGACAATATGTGTCACTGAGGTGCAACAAGAATTTCCTTACATAGCTATAGAATGGACATATGAGTGCTGGCAACCCCTAATGCCATGGATTCTCTACCACTTGCTTCTTAAAGTGCAGTCCATGGACCACCAGTATCCTGTCACCTGAGTCTTGTTAGACATACAGAATCTCAATCCCCACCCCAGACCCACTTAATCAGAATATGTATGCACATTTAAGTTTGAGAAGCTTGCTTCAACCTGAGTCTGTGAGGGCTGCATAAACCACCTCTCTTTGGGTGCCCATGGAGAGCTCCACTAATTTACTTGGACTCTTGGTTTTGTGAACAACTTTGCTCTGCTTGATTTGCTGGTTTGGAAGTCAGTTTCAGTGAAAACAACATTAATGGAGTTCAAGTCACTATTCTCTTTCATCTTTGAAACAGACCAACCTTAGTTGTCTGGACTAGCTCATATGTAATGATTCTAGACTAGCAGTTCCTAATATGTGTTCACTGGAATGCTGGTTCATTTATTTTCTCAATAACCATTTGTTAAACCACGACTGTGTACAGGACTAGGGTTACAGCAGGGAACCAAACAAAATCTGCGCTATCATGGGGCATATGATCTAGTTGTAAAAGGTATGAACAAATTTTAAAAATAAGAGATGAGAGGGATTGTGACCAAAATATATTCATTAACTGCAGTTTTTCACGTTTTGGTATGTTATAGTGCATTAGAAGTTACCACAGGGGTGGAGAGGTAGGGTGGGCAGAGGTCTAGGATTTGTGATGCAGCATTTTAAAAATCAGTTTGACAATGGAGCCTCTTTATTAAGGGATCCTGGCAGGATTCATGTTCTGCAGAAAATACTTTAAAAAATCTAATTCCGCCCTGACCAGTTTGGCTCAGTGTAGAGAGCGTTGGCCTGCAGACTGAAGGGTTCCAGGTTCGATTCTGGTCAAGGGCATGTATCTTGGTTGCGGGCACATCCCCAGTCGGGGGTGTGCAGGAGGCAGCTGATCGATGTTTCTCTCTCATCGATGTTTCTGACTCTCTATCCCTCTTCCTTCCTCTCTGTAAAAAATCAATAAAATATATATATAAAAAAGTCTAATTCCAAAATCTTTAGTGAGAGGGTTTCTCATTGTTGTTATTGTTATTCAAGAGCTTAGTAGGATAGAAATCTATTTTTCATAAAAATTAGAAATGCTTCTTTTTTCTTTTACTTTCAAGTAATGATACTTTATACTAATTTAACAACTAATGTTCACTGTGCTTAAAATGCTGACATTACCCCATAATGATGGTAAGGCCAAATGAAATTTAAGAGGTTGATATTTTCACTCACATGTAATAGATGAGAAAATGCTGAAAGAAGGATAAAAATATCTATAATAATAAAAGCATAATATGCTAATTAGGCCGGATGTCCTTCTGGACGACCTTCTGGACAAAGCCAAGCCCCTTGCATGAATTTTGTGCATCGGGCCTCTAGTCCTATGTAATAAAAGCCTAATATGCTAAGTGTCCAGTCATCCGATCTGCCGTTCAACCAATCAAAGCGTAATATACTAATGATATGCTAAGGCAGCCCAACTGCTCTCTATGATGTGTACTGAGCACCAGGGGGCAGACAGTTGACCGGTCAACCAGTCCCTATGATGTGCACTGACCACCAGGGGGAAGAAGCTCTGACTAGTAGGTGAGCATGCTGCTGGGGTCTCGCCGATTGGGACTGAGCAAGACGGGCTGGACACGCCCTGGAGCCCTCCCGTGGGTCCTCCCAGCTGGCCAACCTCCCATGTCCCTCCCTGGCCCTGATTGTGCACCAGTGGGGTCCCTCGGCCTAGCCTGTATCCTCTCGCAATCTGGGACCTCCTTAGGGGATTTCAAAGAGCTGATTTCGGCTTGATCCCACAGGCCAGGCCAAGGGATCCCACTGGTGAATGAGTTAGTGCAACGGGCCTCTAGTATTGAAATAATAACCATGATAGAGGATGGCAGCAGAATTTTAAGGTAGCCCCCATAACCTTCACCCCTCTTGTTACTTTTGTGATTATATATCTTATATAGCAAATGGGTTTTGCAGATATAATTAAGTACTAGTCAGTTGATCTTTAGATAAGGAGATTATTTGTGTGGGCCTTACCTAATCACACGGGCTCTTTTGGATCCAGAGACACAGAAGCATGGAACAGGCTGTTGAATCTTAGAGGGAAGGCAGGGTTGGGTGGATGGGTAGGAAGATATCAACCAAAGAACTTGAATGTATATATGCATAATCCCTGGACATAGACAATAGGGTAGTGAAAGCCTGAGGCAATGGGTGGGGGTGGGCTAGAAGAGATCAATGTAATATTTTCAACAACAAAGATTTTAAAAAGTAAAAGCAGAGTTTTCTCTGGCTGAAACTTGATTTCAGCTTTTGATACCCTGAGTAGAGAACTCACCCATGCTGGCCTGGATTTCTGACCTGCAGAACTGTGGGTCTGGTTTGCGATGCTAAGTTTGTGGAAGTTTGTTACACAGCAATAGAAAACCCAAACACAAAGCTAGAAAGCAACTGTGCCTCTCATTTGATGAATGAAGGAAGTGAACCCATGGTTTCCCTAATGAGCGTCTCAGGCGGTGCCTGAGGCCACTTCCTGAGGTCATTTCCAACTTGCAGATACAATAGTTTTAGCATTCACCTGGGCTTCTGGGAACTTATCTGGCAGAGTGTTCTCATTACTCATATGGTGTCCATTAGACACAGCCATTCCCTTCAAAGAGCTCACAAGTCTGATGAGGGCAGCAGCCAGGTGCACAGAGCCGTTTTGTGGAATGCTGTACAGAGAAAGGGGTGGCCTCTGCATCCTTTTATTGGAGAAATGTATGCTTTCTATTAGGATTTTGGTGATATGTGATATTATGAAACCCTATTATTACCTGCAAGGACTTCTAGGATGAGTTCATGGACTTCAGGATGGAAACAATTGCTCTTTAAATTAATGAGGAAACCGATACCAGGAGAGGGGTTATGACTGGCTCTAAGTCACATTGTAGAATAGTTCAGAACCTGTTTATGAACCCAGGAGAGGAGTTCTTGTGGTATACTTCTTTTATTTTTCTTCCCCAAAAGAAGACAATTTCTTCCCCTTATCTGTAAAACTCTTCAAAGGATAGCAGAGGACTGTTAAAAGCAAATTTCCACAAACAATTTACTGACCTAGTGGCTTTTATTTAGCAACTCATGAATGGGGAAGCATCCAGTCTAGCAACCAGACAGGAGCACTGAAGAGCTGTACAAGGTGAGAGATTTTCATAGACCAAAGTGAGCAGGAACAAGAAAGTTACACTGGGGCATTTGTTGAGAGGTTAAAGCAGTGGTTCCCAAACTTATTTGGCCTAGCGCCCCGTTTCCAGAAAAAATATTACTCAGCGCCGCCTGGAAATTAATTTTTTTAAAATTTTAATAGCAATTAAACAGAAAGATATATGTATTAATGTTTCTACCTTTTTCATAAAATATAGTAAAGAAAGGTGTAAATTAGAAACATTGAAGTTTGAAATTATGAAACTATTTATTGAACTCAGAATAGAAAGGTAATACAAAAAAAGTTAAGACAAATGCACCTGTGGCCATCACCGCCGCCCTGGATCTCTGCAGCGCCCACCAGGGGGCGGTAGTGCCCACTTTGGGAATCATTGGGTTAAAGCAAGGCTACTTTCTTTATATGGAGCAAGGGGGAAGCCTTTAAGCAGGTCAGGTAACTTGTGTTGATCCATTGACCTGGGCTTGCCTTTTGTGAGAGAGTCGAGCATAGAAACTTAGTTAAGTTTTGGTTTGCTGACTTGGGGCTTAGCATGTGCAACTCCATCCTAAGTCCAGAATTGTTCCATTTCAAGGAAGAGAAACTCATTCAAACAAGCTTAAGTCCTAGGGGAACTCCTGATAACGGCACTTGGGTTTCTCACTGGGCTCAGAGGAGCCTAATGCTGTCAGCCTATTCTGTTCTCTGCCTCTGGAGCTGCATGGAACTTTCTCTGCCTTGCTGAGCCTCTGTTTTTACAGAGTCCAACCTGGCCTCCAGAAGTGGATCCTCTTCACCTAAACACCCCCAGCTTGGTTCTTCATGGCTGATTGACTAAGTCTCTGATTGACCTTACTTGGTATTGGTGGTTATTGGATTTTGGGGGGTTGAGGCACCTGGGACCAGGTTTCCACTCCTGGCCTGTGGTTGGGGCAGCATCTTTAAGAAGTCTATTATGGAGATAACTATTACAAGTGCCAGGTGAGAGTGGCTGTTGCCTGGCTTGGTGCAGCTCCTTTAAGAAACTGCCTCTGCCCTGGCAAGATACACCATATTATAAAGAGCACATCCTGTTCCCTTGTATTCTCTATAAACCCTGTTATCTAGAGACCCTTTATGTCATTTCTTCTGTCACTTAATATTTAATTCAGCTTTTTAAATAGAAGCTTTGGCTCTCCTTCTTGGATTAGAATATCTGGAGGGCTTTCAGGGACATACATTTATTTCATGACTCTACTTGGTCCCTGGAATTATTCCTTTCTTTATGTGTCCAAAGAGCAATCCCAACCTTGGTGTGTCCTAGCTTTGAGGGCAAGGACCAAACAGCCATGGCTAGAATGATGGTGACCAGATGGGATGATGCTGGTGATATTTGTTCCAAGGGCCCAACTACTTGGCTGATGTAAATGCCAGGTGATGTCCCTGACCATGATGACTGCCTGGACTCCAGGGCCACATTCAGCGCTCTCACTCTTCCTGTGATTCATCCTCACTGTGGGCTGTTGAATCACTACATTCAGGATAAGGTACCAATACTTGGCACTGAAATTAAGCAGCTTTCTTAGCCTAGGGACTTCATTAACTGAAGGGAGAACCAGTGACAGACTCTTTATGACCAGACTTCCTACTAAGTGGTCCCTAGGCCATACCATCCAAAACCAAGAGAAGCTGCCATCTTGAAAGGGACATAAAAATTACTTTTTGTTGTAATACATCCCAGATATTTATCCATCTTCTCTACAACCCAGACCTATATCCTTGATGTCAAAGTAATTGTAACCTGGCCTTTGGACAATGAAATACTGATGACAGATATTGTCAACTGACTGACTTTGGTAAGCTAATAGCTAACATTGTTAGATTCCTCATTCTGTCTTTGGAGACATATGTATTTAGTAGCATTGTCATCCTATGTTCACTTGCTTAATTATATCACTAAGCAACCTAATTTATTGTGTCAAAAGTATTCCTTTGCTTTTTCTACTTCACATTCTTGTTTAACTTTTTTCAATTCCAATCAACTCCTCAAAACATTTCCCACTAAGAATTCAGTTTGATTACTGTAGATTAAATGTCTGGGGTTGGCTTCAGAAGATCTGAGTTCTAAGCCTGGCTTGGCTGGTCACTCATTGTGAACCTTGAGGACGATGGAGATAACTAGCTTTGGCTATCTCTTATCATCAAAAGAGAAAACTTATCAGAAGTCACTTTACTTTTATGATTCAGTGCCCTCATTTTCAGGAATTGGCATAGTTGTTATACAAACAGGACTTTGGAGCAGACAAATGTAGATTTAAATAAAAATAAAGCATTGATTAGTCATGTGGTCCTGGGCCATTTTATGAGTTCATTTTCCTTTTCATCTGAGAGGTAGTATTGCCTTGTTGCAGTACTACTTACTGTCTTATTGCCTTTTTTGGAGTTCAATGAGGTGATTTAGGTAAAACATAACATGCATTATATTGCAACCTCTCCCCATTCACTGTCACCTCTTTTTTTATAACATTTATCAATTTTTAAATTTGTTATAATTTACTTATTTATTTTGTTTAGAATCTCTTTGTCTCTGCAAGTACTACAGAGACAGTTTTTTGTTTGTTTAGTTTACTACTATATCCTAATGTCTAAAACAGTATCTGGCACATAATAAGCACTGCATAAGTAGTTGTAGAGTGAATGTTAAATGAATGTTATTCTTATCCTATATAATAAAAGGCTAATATGCAAATTGACTGACCAGCAGAAAGACCTGTCGCTATGATGTGCACTGACCACCAAGGGGCAGACGCTCAATGCAGGAGCTGCTCCCTGATGGTCAGTGCATTCCCATAGGAGGAGCGCCACTCAACCAGAAGCTCATGGCTGGTGAGCACAATGGTGGTGGCGGGAGCCTCTCCTGCCTCTCAGCAGTGCTAAGGATGTCCCGCTGGGGAGCAGGCCTAAGCCATCAGTCGGACATCCCCCGAGGGGTCCCGGACTGCAAGAAGGCACAGGCTGGGCTGAGGGACCCCCTGAGTGCACAAATGTTGTTCACCAGGCCTCTAGTGGAAGAGAAAAAGGAAAGTCAACAGACTTTTTCTGTAACGGGCCAGATAGTAAATATTTTAAGCTTTGTAAGCCAGACAGTGTCTGTTGTAACAACTCAACTTGGTTGTGTAACTTGAAAGTAGTCCCTTAGACAATACATAAACAAATGCATGTGGGGATGTTCCTATAAAATTTAATTTACAAAACAACAGGCCTTGAGCTGGATTTGGTCCACAGGCTATAGGTTGCCTGTTCCTGCTATAGACCCATTTAGTAGTTCTGCATTGTTATGTGTCATTCCTGTAAATTATTATTTCAGGAACAGGAACAGCTTCTATTTGGCCTCCAATAGTAAGGAAATAAGCAAGTCCATCCTGGATATCCTTTTTTGCTCTCCAGATGCTGTTTCCTCCCTTCTCCATGCTGTCCCTAGGTGGCTTTATCCAGTCCCTTTGCCCTCTGACTTTTGGTTGATTTCATTGCCTTGGAGACAATGGCAGGAATTCAGAGCATAGGAGGAGAGATGGGTGCTTATTCCCCAGCTCTTTCTCTGCTGGCAATGGTTTGGGTAAGACTGAGTTTCTTCCCTGAAGCCCCAGCTATGTGCAGCTTTCGATTCCAATGTTTCTAGACCCAGGATGCTTTGCCATATTTTTGGCAAGCTCTCTTAGCTCTTTTCATACTTTTGTAAACAGTGCCTTCATTAAACTTGCTTTCTTACCCACTTTAGAAGGGGCCATCTGTTTTCTGCCGGATCCCTGACTCAAGCACTGTCCAAAGGGAGAAACCAACAGCAGCTTCCCTCATTCCCCATCCACAACTGCCTGTGATCTCATCTCCAGCAGCAGCTTCGTAGCTCTTTTCTTGGTTGAAATTTTGTGTTTTCTCCTGACAGGAAGGATAGATGAGAGAGGAAATGATTTGTGTAGGCTGACAAAGAAGTGAGAGATTCTCCTTTTTTCTCAAATTCATAAAAAAAAAGAGAACAGTGTTAGAATTTGTAGGTTCTAGACTCAGCCTTTTTACTTAGCCCTGTTTTTGGGGGAAAATTATTTAACTTATCTGAGTCTCAGATTATTTATCTTTATAATGAGTATAATAAACCCTGCTATCCAAATCTGTATATTCGATATGATTACAACTTAATAAAGAGGGAAAATCCCAACAAAACAAATTCATAGAACATGAAGTCTGAGTTAAAAATCTTAAGCATGAAAATCTGTAGGTAGTTTCCCCTTTTTCTTTATTTTCCTAATTCCGTTAACAAGCATTTATTATTTTATTATGAGAAAAAAGGAATAACATAGTCTCTATGAACTCTACAAAGTGGCTCAAGAAGTAAGACAAAGTGTTATATTTAAATGCACTTTGAAAACTACAAAGGGCCATGCGGATTAGACTTATTGTCATTAATTTACCCTGCGGGTTTGAGACACTGTGGCTCGGTGGGTTTCCCTTTTCTTGTTTGCCATTATGTCTTTTTGCTAGGTCCTTTACTCCCAAAGCTCAAGAAGACAGTACCGGAGGTTGGCAGAGACCTGATGCTCTATCTAGTTCACTTCTGTTGCAGCACTACTCCCCCCTCAAGTTGACCCTTTCCCTTGGTCTGTCCTGATTTCAGCACCGATTATTTCACCAATGTCCTTAGCTCCAGGCTCCAAGGCCTTTTGCCTTCTGCATGAGCTCAGATCCTGCTAGACCAGCGGTTCTCAACCTGTGGGTTGCGACCCTTTTGGGGGTTGAAGGACCCTTTCACAGGGGTGGCCTAAGACCATTGGAAAACACATATATAATTAATTACATATTGTTTTTTGTGATTAATCACTATACTTTAATTATGTTCAATTTGTAACAATGAAATTGGGGGTCATCACAACATGAGGAACTGTATTAAAGGGTTGCGGCATTAGGAAGGTTGAGAACCACTGTGCTAGACGGAAGTATCAGGCACCAGTTTCTCCCCAACACCACATTCCTTTGCCTAAGCTTCTGTGCGTGGTCTTTGGCCCTGGTGCCTCTGAGGGAGGATAGGAGGATGGAGCACCATGGGCAGTCCACCACAGTCTCAGGCAATAAGGTTGGTTTACTGTCTATAGAGAATTTAAAAACAAGAGAAAAGCAGTCATTCTACTTTTAATTATTGTCATGCATTGGCTATTCTAAACGATGTCAGTGGTAAAATAGTCATCCCTGCTGGGGCTGACTGCTCCCATGCCCCCCTTCTTTGGTATGCCTTTCAGTGAACACATTTATGAGCCACTACCCATCTCTAGAAGTGGACTTGACCAGCATTGTGGAAGACTTACCTGCAATGCCACAGATTTATTGTGCCTGTATTTTAATCTTATGTAAATGGAATCATATAGTATGTACTCTTTCAAGGCTGGCTTTTTTTTGTTTACCATTATCTGGAAGCTTTGTTGTTTTGCTTTTAATGTTTAGATCTATAATCCACCTGGAATTGATTTCTATGGATGGTGTGAGATAGGGGTTAGTTTTTTTTCCATGTGAATATCCAATTTATCCAATAATTATAAAGTGATCAGAGTAAGCATCCTGGTTTTGTTCTGTGTCTCAGAGGGAAAACTTTGAACAATTCACAATTAAATGCAATGTTTGCTATAGGATTTTAGGTAGCCATCTTTTATCAGATGAAGAAGGTTTTCTTCTGCTAGTGATTAATAAGTAGGTTTTTTAAAAAAATCATGAATTGATCTTCATCAGATGATTTTTTCTTCATTTATCAAATGGATTATGTTTTTCTATTAAATTGGAAAATCACATTAAAAGATTTTAAAAATGTTAAACCAGCCTTCCTTTTTGGAACAAAGCTAATTTGATCTTAATGTTGTATATTATTCTTGTGTATTGTATATTAGTTGTTTAATGCTGTGTATCTTGCCCTCATCCCCTTGAGGGTAGGGGTTTGCCTTGCACCAATTTGACACTCCTCCCCCTACAGTGCTGAGCCCTTAGACAGCGGTTCTCAACCTGTGGATCGCGACCCCTTTGGCGGTCGAACAATCCTTTCACAGGGCTTGCCTAAGACCCTCCTGCATATCAGATATTTACATTACGATTCATAACAGTAGCAACATTACAGTTATGAAGTAGCAACGAAAATAATTTTATGGTTGGGTCACAACATGAGGAACTGTATTTAAAGGGCCAGAAGGTTGAGAACCACTGCCTTAGGAGATGCCCAGTGAATTCCTGTGGAGATAAAGTGACATTAATCCAAGTAGAGTTATCTTTCCTTCCTAAGATTCTCCCAGTGGCTAATGAGCAGCTCAGGAATGCTAATGAAGGGTTTCCTTTGGTTGTCTCTTGTGAGTCAGCAAATGAGCTCTGTAACTTGGAGAGCCAGAAGTTAATTAGCAATTCAGTATAGACAGACCCTGGTGGAAATAAGGGAATTTAGGTTTGTCAGAGCCAAGTACTAAGGAGCTTTGAAAGTGAGGTCAGGATTGAGGACAGGAGGCGAAAAGTCAGTGGAAAGCAGAGCTAGGGTTTTTAAATATGCCAGTGCTGACGTTCTGCAAAGGAAACCAGGAGAGGCTAGAACACATGGCTACACAGGAAGAGGAGTGGGCCCACATCTGGGTGTTGCTGACATCAGAGGAGCTGTTGTTTCTCATCTCTCCCTTGTAGCAGAATAGAGGAGAGAAATGCAGGAGATGCGTAAAGGTGTAAAGCACAAACAGCTGAAGCGGAGCACCTGCTAGCGGACGGTGATGGATGAGGGATTTTAGGTGCCTTATGCTCCTTGTTCATTTTTCTTGGAGACAGGATGGAAAATCTAAAGCCCCATCTGCTTACAAGTTTACTACAATAACCCAACAGATAAATAATTTGCCAAGCAATACCATGGATAATGTTCTCCAAATGAAGTCGAATCGACTGTAGACATCAGGCAAGGATGAAAGGCTGGGGCCTTCGCTGTCGAGCTGTGTAAGTGATGTCCACCATCACTGGACTTGACGTGCTTTGGGCAGGCTAATGGTCCTGGAAAGGCAACTTCAGCCAGAAACAGTATCATTCCCTTGGCGTAGGCAGATACCTAATTAGGTTAGGAGAAATGCCAGAGAGCAACCTATTGAAAGCTAAACTATTGCAAGGCACCATGAGTAAAAAAATATGCAAAATGCCACCGAGGCAGAAGTAAGGAAGCCTGTGAACAGGTGCAACATAAAACTAACCTGCCAGGGAAATTTAGTTCAGTTTCCTCTTGAAATAGGTTTAATCTCCCCCAACCCCTGCTGCAGAAGCTCTGTCCCCTTTACCGTTTTAGACCCAGAAATAGATGCTCGCATCCTTGCCCCACCTGGTTTTTAATATTAGGTTCAGGATGGACGAGAGGCTCCTGATTCTGCCATGTCCAGATCAGGTGTCCCTACCATTGTGTGTTCACCAGAAAACGGTACAGAATGCCATGGTGAGGTATCAAAATTCTCCATGGTTTAACCTAGTTCTTTGAGATTTTTAATTATTTGAATGAAATGTTCCTAAATTGCTATACTAATTTCTTATTGCAACAACAGTAATACAACACCGATTTCAGCTGGGGAGTTTATACTAACCCAGGGAAGGCCAAGTCTGTCCACACGATTCTGTAGATTCTCTTGGGCCCACTCATGGTCTTAAGCTGCCCCGGAATGGCTAGGTGTAAAGTGAAGCTTTATTACACACTTGGACATTCTACTTATACAAAGGTGTTGTATTAGTTAGTAATTTTGCCACAGATCTGAGGCTTGGTGGGAAGCTGCGGGATGGGGGCAGGGTGGGGAAGGTGAATTCTGTCTTAGCCTCTGGCCACTGCCCTGGCCTCAGCTCCCCTCTCTCCCTCAAGCTCTTCTCTGCCTTTTATTTTAGAAATCCATCTTATTATTGTAGAGAAGTTTCACTCCCTTCCCTGAGCCTCTGGTACCAGTGATACCCATGCCTTTTAGGTCGTACATAACTTGGGGGAGCTTTTTGGGGAAGTTTACCTACAAAGGAGGGTCTGAGGTTTGTGGAATCCTTGTGATCTCTATTTGTGTTTTCAAGTTGGGTTTTAGCCTAGGCCGGAAAGGATAATTAGCTCAGCCACAGATTCGGGTTTATCCTGTACCTGCCACCCTCCTTACCCCCACCCCTCTCTGCCCATTCCAGGTGTGAGGCTATGCCATCTCCAGGAGCAGTGGAGGGCGTTGAATCTCCCTGAATAGACCTGAAATGGCTGAGCCTTCACATTTATTTTCTTCCCTCCCCTTGGCTCTTTGTGGAGCTGAGCCTATCATTAATCAGGCTACAAAGCAAAGGAAATAAAAAAAATTGCCATGGTAAGAACTCTTATTTATTTAAAATTGAAAAAAAAAACACCAACAAAACACCAGTCTAGAAAAGACTGAAAAATATTTCCAATATACTGGATTTGATTACCTTGCTGTGAACTAGGGGATATAGTCATTTAAAATTAAAGCTTCGATATTTGGTGAGTTTTTTTGATGGTTCTGGGAGGAGACCCCACCATCAGCAATGGTGAGGCTTCCTTTATCTTCTCTCTGTAATTCTGAGGTGCTTGTTAATTGCTCTAATTGTTCTAAGGGATGAAGTCAGAGAAGTCCAGCACGCACTTATCATATGTGTTTGAACAAGGCTTTTCATCCTAGCATGGGACCCCTGGGTTTCTATCCTTAGGAGTGACCATTAGCCCACCCTCCTTGCAAATACTCCAGCTCTGTTGTTTGCAAATACTCCTAAGATTCAGCACAGCTGCTTTTGACTTTGATGGTGAGTAGTAATCATAAACATCATCCTTATACAGCCAGGAGCAAAGTCGAATACATCGTTCAGACAGTAGGACAGAATGGAGGAGAGTAGGAAGCAGAGGATATTATTATTGTTCTCTACGGCAGCTCATAAAGGAGAAGAAAACCTGGCAATGAGTGCACAGGAAGCAGTAACTGGTGATTACAATCCCAGCAATATGAACACTGGGACATATTGTTAGGTTATTTCAGTTGAATTGCAAAGTAAAATCCCAGTGGATGGGGGACCCCTATTTATACGAGCTCATGGCCTTTTCTTCCTCACACTGCAGTATTCACAATGGAGTGCTCTTTCACCCTTCTTCCGAATTAATTTTATTTTTTCCCTTTTTATTAAATTTATTGGGGTGACTGGGGTTAACAGAATTATACAGGTTTCAGGTGCACAATTCTACAAAACATCTGTACACTGTATTGTGTGTTTACCACCTCAAGTCGAGTCTCAGTCCATCACCATTTATTTCCCCGTACCCTCCCCCACCCCCCCCCCCGCCCCCATGATCACCACACTGTTATCCATGTCCATGAGTACTTTCTCATTTTTTCCTGTTTTGCTCAATCCCTCCACGTCCCCTAACACTTCCCTTCCCCCGCAACCTGACAGCTGTCAGCCTGCTCTCTATCTATGATTCTGTCTCTGTTTTGCTTGTTAGTTCTTTTTGCCAGATTAATTGTCCTCAGGTACAGTTCTGAGTGTTCCTCTCTTGTTTAGGAACCTGCAGGGGCTCTCTCTTGTCTATAGAGTTGAGCTAACTTAGCATTCAAATTTGCTTTACCATTCTCCTCTTGACTTGTCCACTCATACTTTTTCTACCTATTGTCTACACTTATTGCATCTTGCATTTCAGCCAGAAGGAACTACTGTGTTTCCCACCCCTACTTTCCCTCCTTTTTCAGCTCATGCTTTTCCCTTTTTTCCTTCTGAAATGCCCTCAATTTCATCCTTGCATGCTGCCATTCTTCCCATAATTTGGTGAAATGACACCTTCTTCTTTAACTCCTCTTTCCTAACTGGACACCCCTTCTTCCTCCTCTGGGCTCCCACAGTACTGTCTTTCTTACCATAATACCCAGTACCTTCTACTTTGTATTATAGTTGCTTGGTAAGGTTTATTGTCTGCATATTTTCCCTCATATGTTCTTAAAAGCAGGATTAAATGTTTCTACTCTGGGGTCAGGCAGGATGCCTTGGGCAAAGTAGGCATCCAAAATGTTTACTAAATGAATGAATGAGTGAGAGTTTTATTGAAGCAAGGGTTAGCAGTCTTTGGCCCAGGTTGGTACCCAGTAGTTGCATCTGTCCATCCTTTTGCTTTTCCTTCTTCTCGCTTTACCTTCTCCTTTTCTTCTCTTTTATTTCACCTGTCCCCATGCCTTGGTCTTTAAACAGTTCTCCTGGGCACATGCCATCTTTCCAGGTGGGGAGTCCTAATATGGAGGAGTTTTCCATGGTCCCAAACAACTTTTTAAAAAATATATATTTTTATTGATTTCAGAGAGGAAGGGAGAAAGAGATAGAAACATCAGTGATAACAGAGAATCATTGATCAGCTGCCTTCTGCACGCCCCCTACTGGGGATTGAGTCCGCAACCTGGGTATGTGCCCTTGACTGGAATCGAACCTGGGACCCTTCAGTCCACAGGCCAACCCTCTAGCCACTGAGCCAAATCGGTTAGGGCTGTCCCAAACAACTTTTAAAGAAGAAGAGCCTGCTCATTGTTGCTCATTGTGGTTGAGCATTGACTTATGAACCAGGAGGTCACGGTTTGATTCCCAGTCAGGGCACATGTCCATGTTGTGGGTTTGGTCCCAAGTAGGAGACATGCAGGAAGCAGCCGATCAATGATTCTCTCTCATCATTGATGTTTCTATTTTTCTCTCCCTCTCCCTTCCTCTCTGAAATTAATAATAATAATAATAATAATAATAAAGAGTAGAGGAATTATTTTAAAAAGAAGAAAGAAACTGTACACTCAACATGGTTTGTATAGGAAGTAGGGACCTTTCCCCGTATGATGCTTATTTGCTTTGAAGATTACTATTTGAAAGTATGTATTTGTGGAGCATTTCCTTCTCCCCTCTGGAAGCAACTATTGCTCTTTCCTGGCCAGTGTCGTTGCTTCTCGCCAATGGAGGGTTATGCATGGAGGAGGTAGGTGGGTACAGCACCAAATAGCAGCCAGCCCTCTCTTTTTGCTAAGATCCCTCTACAAACCCCACCTTCCTGTGTGGCCGAGATTAGTAGACATAGTGATTTGTCTTAAGGAAGCAGGAAATCAGCAAGGTTCTAGGGAACTTGACTCTGGCTCTGCCACATACTGATGTGGGGGGAACCTGCCAGCTCAGTTTTCTCTCCTGCATAGTCGGGGGAAGGGGTTGGATTATCTCTGGGGTCTTTTCGAGATCAAATACTCCAGTATTCCTGATTTGAGGTTTCAGATCCATCTGTAAAGATTGCTGTGGCCCTGCCTAAGCCAGGGCCAGGAGGTGGCAGCACTGCCTCTTTCAGAGCCCACAGCCTCAGTTGCAAGGCTGGGGTGGAGGTTATGCTGCTCTCCAGTAGGGACTCTTCAGAGCAAGCAACCAGGGGTTGCTTGTAGTCTGCTGGGTTATGACTGCCAGCAGGACTGCCAGGCCTCGTGTACAGGAAGTACTTAATGCTCCCTCTTTGCCAGAGTCTGACTTCACCTGGCATGACACACGCAGACCAAGGCACACTCATCCCCAATGAGGCCCCAGTGACGAGCTCACCGGAGTTTCTTGACGCAAGCTAGAGTCTCCCCCAGGGCAAGTGAGAGCTGCATCCGTGAGTAAGCGCCTGTGTTCGCCCACTCTGAATGTGTACTCCTGTCTCCCAGGGATCCCTTGCTGCTGCTAACAGCTGCATTTGCTCATGGCAAAAATTGAAATGCCTGATGCCAGGCATGACTGATCCAAGCACAAGAAATCAACTTGTGGGAGCTTTTACTAGATGGGGATGGAATTAGACACTGAGAATGCAATAGAATGTTTGAATTGCAAGGAACCTGCTAGATGATCTGGTTCAGTGGTTTTCAATCTTTGCAGGGCATCACCCAAGAAGCTTGTTAAAAATACATATTTCTGGACCCAGCTTCAACCCATTTGAATAAGACTCTCTGGTGCTGGAACCTAAGAATCTGTATTTTAACGAGCTCCTTAGGTATGTCTAATGCAGCTGATCTGCAAAAAGGCATTGAGGAGGCACAGTCCAGTCTATAACAGTACATCCCGGAGCTTATTAGAAATGTACCTCTCTGGGATGGGGTCCAGCACTCTGTTTTAAGAAGCCCTCCAAAATGGCCAACTCGTTTTGATTTGCCTGGGAACTTCCTGGTTTTAGTGCTGAAACTCTGGTGTCCCAGGGCTTCCCTCAGTCCTGGGAATACTAGGATGGTTGATTCCTTTTCAAGGTGATTTTTCTTTCTGCTAAAGTTTGAGAGACACTGGAAATATCTTATTTCCCAGTTGAGGAAATGGGGGCTAGAATAGAAGCAGTTTGCCCATGGACATGCAGTAAGTTAGTGGGAGAGATAGGACCAGGCTTCCAGCCCAGCATCCTTGCTACTCGTGGAAACATTTTGCTGTGAGTGAGCTGCCTCTTTCCTACTCTCCACTAGGAGCTAGCTCTGGAGGAGCTCATTAGGGAGTGGCCATATTTGGGGTGAATAATCTGTATTCTGTGGCCTTATTGAGTGAGGTATGCAACAGTGACAGGTGCAGGTGCCATCAAACTTTAATTAATTCTTCCAGGGCTTGTCTTAGCCCAGGTGGGGAAGGTGATTTATAATTTAATGAATTTCCATTTGGCCATAATCTTCAGGCTCGTAGCATTACTGAGATGGAGAATCCTTAAGAAGGGATTACAATGCAGTGACTGTGGTCAACCACGTCAGATCCTTGGCTGCTCTGTTATCTCCATGGTTTCCCCCCAGAGGCCCTTGCGTAAATTCTTGCGTGGATCCCTTTGTTTTCTCACTGTTGGTTGCCAAGACTTGCAGGCTATGCCTGATTATCTACATCAGATTTGATTTATTTCTTCCAGGGTGTGCATTGCATTACCAATTAGCTAGGAAGGGAGTAACAGGCTGGAAAGCTCTTGTAATACAGTGGTTCTCAAACTGGGGCATGTAGCAGACTCATCTGGAGGGCTCGTAAAAGCTCAGATGCCTGGCTCTACCCACAGACTGACCACAGACTGCTACATAATGAGCTCCCAAGAGACTTTGTCATATGATACTCATTATTGCTGTCACTAGGCTGGCCTGACTATAAGGCAGGACACGAGATGATTTCTTTTCCTTTTTTTCCCCCCCAATATATTTTTATTGATTTCAGAGAGGAAGTGAGAGGGAGAAAGAGATAGAAATATCAATGATGAGAAAGAATCATTGATTGGCTGCCTCCTGCATGCCTTCTACTGGGGATTGAGCCCACAACCCAGGCATATGCCCTTGACAGGAATCGAACCTGGGACCCTTCAGTCCACAGGCCAATGCTCTATCCACTGAGCCAAACCACTAAGGGCATGAGATTATTTCTAAGGGCTCTCCTAGCAATAGAAATTTCACTTATAAACAAAGTAGATATGGCTTTATATATGACTAGAGGCCAAGTGCACGAAATTCTTGCACGGATAGGGTACCTAGTCTGGTCAGCGATCAGGGCCAATCTGTGGGATGACCGGCGGGGCAATTGGGGCCCCCACTCGCACCCACCTTGGCCTGGCACCACCTGCTCACCTGCTCCACCATCCTGCTGTGGTCCCACTCTAATCAGGGCCCATCGGGCCTGGCAGCACCTCCACTGCCGCCTGCCGCCAGCACTGCATCACCAATGCCTGCCATGTTCTGCACCACCCCCTGGTGGTCAGTGCACGTCTAACTCCTGGTCAGTCGAACTCCTGCCCATGGGGACAATTTGCATATTAGCCTTTTATTATATAGGATGCTCTTTCATTATCATAGTTCTGCCTTCTCCTAAGCATCATGTATGTAGGCTAATATTTAAATCCCACAAATAGAGAGCAATTGTTTTGATGAAAAGGTTTTAACTTAGAAAACTAACATTTATTTAGACCCTCTTTTGTTAGAGCTATCATAAGAACAGAAATATTAAGACTTAACAGTCATTTGTACTTAAAAATCTCTTATTCTTGGTGTCTGTGGTCTGAAACTCTCCTGATTTCCTTTCTATCTCCCTGGCTGTCCTTCTCAACCCCCTTCATTAGCTCCTGCTCCTCCTGATTTCTTCATATAGGTATGTCTAGGGCTTGGTCTTGGGCTCTCTCTCCCTGGTGGATATCCTCTATTCCCTTAGTTTAAAACTTCATCAACAAGCTGATGACTCCCAATTTATAACTCTCAGCTTGGACCTCTCTCCTCAGCTCCAGCCTACCTGATGGCTTCATTTGGATTTTTTTCAGATTCCACAGATGAAACATGTTGAAAGCCATATCATATAAGAAGTCTACACATTTCTCTATCTCCATGGACCCTTCCCTAGTCTAGGCCACCACCATCATCTATCTTCTGGACGATACAATAGTTTCCTATTTTACTTCACAGTGGCCAGGTGATGTTCTTCAAATGAAAAGCAGCCAGTCCTTCCCATACTGAAAACTTTTTAGAGGTTCCCTGTCCACATTTCTCACCATGGCCCACAAGGCCTTGCAGGATCTACCGTTACCTATCCTTCTAATCTAGCCTCATCTCATATCATGTTTTCCTGTAGACCACACACTTCTTTTGGTTCTCAGAGCACAATAAACTTTGTCACACCTTTGTACATATTATTCCCTCTGCTTGGAATGTGTGTTCTTTCATTGTCTTGAGGTAACTGGCTCCTCCTCATTCTTCAGGTGTCAGCTTAAATATCATTAAAACATTCTCTGACCATCACATCATGGTAGGTGCTTCATAATTTATCATTTTCTATTTCAGCACCCTGTTTACATTTGTCTTTGACCTTACAATCTGTACTTATTTCCTACAATGTCATCTGCATACATTGTGCTGCCAGGAGCAGAAAGAGTGCCATATCAGTTCTTTGTTTATCCTGACATATGTCCCAGATCCATTGCTCTAAAGAGAAAGACTGTCAAAGGCTCTGAACATTTTACCTATGGATCAAACAAATTCGCAGGCACAGCATTATCCTCCCCTAGTGTAAAGCAATCCTCTAGAAATGGTGGTGGTGGTGGCAGCACTGGGATCTTCCACCTACATATATGAGCTCCTCTGATGGCACAATAATTTCATGGTGATGGGTATATTACCTCATTTTAGTGATCAGGATTGTGGAGACCCAAATTCCCAAGATTGGTTGTGGCTGAGCCAGGACTAGAATCCAGATTTGATGAGTCCAGGCCTAGAGCTCTTTCTACTACATAAAAAATAGAAGAGAATATTACTGAATATATATCTCATTAAAACAGATTACTGCACTAGTAAAGAAGAAATTAGTGTGAGAATGTGCCAAAGACATGGGGACTGTGGACGAAAGGGACCACAGGCTAACCTGACTAGCTCAGGGAAGGCCTGCATGGCGGTCTTGCAAACTCAGAGACTAAAGTAACCACAAAGGATGGTCTGAAATTAAACTTTAACTAAAAGCAGTTATGGTGGGTACTTGTGTCCTAGGCCATTATCTTCACTGACAAGGTCAACCTTTACCTTAACTGAGCCTATCTGTCTTTTTGCATCTACAATAACATACCCTTGAATAACATACAAGTCTGGGTAACTTGTAACTTCCCTTTTTCTGTACCCCTTGGGGCACTACCTAATGTGCTGGGCGCCAGGACAGATACCACAAATTCCTTCATTATTATCATATTAATTGTTCCTGCACCCACTTAAGTATGTGTCTATCATTTTACTTTTATCCAATCCCAGGGGTTTCCTCCCTTTGCTTTCTCCCACCTCTCTAGTCTTATCACCAATGGATTTCATGTAACCTACCTACATCCCTTTCCTTTGATTGCAATGTATAAATACAGATGTAACCCGCCATTCTCAGAGCTTTTTTTATTTTTTTATTTTTTTTTAATATATTTTATTGATTTTTTACAGAGAGGAAGGGAGAGAGATAGAGAGTTAGAAACATCGATGAGAGAGAAACATCGACCAGCTGCCTCCTGCACATCTCCTACTGGGGATGTGCCCGCAACCCAGGTACATGCCCTTGACCGGAATCGAACCTGGGACCCTTCAGTCCGCAGGCCGACGCTCTATCCACTGAGCCAAACCGGTTCTGGCCAGAGCTTTATCTCAATTCGGTGAGGTTCTGCTTTCCAGCATATGTCGACAGTTTGGCTCAAATAAACTCACAAAAATTCTTTACAGGTTTCAATGTTTTTTTTACGTTAACATTACCTAGAACTTAAAATAGACCAAGTTGCCCTAACTGGTCTGGCTCAGTGGATAGAGCGTCGGCCTGCAGACGGAAGGGTCCCAGGTTCGATTCTGGTCAAGGGCATGTACCTTGGTTGCAGGCACATCCCCAGTAGGGGGTGTGCAGGAGGCAGCTGATCGATGTTTCTAACTCTCTATCCTCTCCCTTTCTCTCTGTAAAAAATCAATAAAATATATTTAAAAAATAGACCAAGTTATCACTAAATTTTATTTTCCAAGAGCACCCAAAGAAGAAGGATCCTATCTGTAATTTTATTACAGGAGGCCTTTTTTATACCCTTCAACCAAATTTTCTATTATATACTTCAAGGGAATCTTAGTTTCTTCATCTAGAGCAGTGGTTCTCAACCTCCCTAATGCTGCGCGCGACCCTTTAATACAGTTCCTCATGTTGTGGTGACCCCCAATTTCATTGTTACAAATTGAACATAATTAAAGCATAGTGATTAATCACAAACCAATATGTAATTATATATGTGTTTTCTGATGGTCTTAGGCGACCCCTGTGAAAGGGTCATTCGACCCCCAAAGGGGTCGCGACCCACAGGTTGAGAACTGCTGATCTAAAGATAGGAAAGGTTGCATTATAGTCAGTTCTTTCCAACCCCAGCATTCTATGACATAAAAAGTTAATATAACATGATATGAAGTAAGGAGAATGACTTCCTTGTTGTGTGTTGATTCAGGAATGGTCATAGTAGAGTCAGTCACACAGCAGCGCATCTGATCTTGTAGCTGTGGTGCCTCCAAGGTCAGCAAGTTATTCTGCCTGAAGCCACAGGGAAGGTAAGTGCTTGATTTCATGATTGTGGAAGATGATTGGCCATTTTTAAGAGCAAAGAACTCATACCAAATTCTCTGTGAGTTTAAACAACATTCAAATGAGACCATTGACATGTAAAAGGAAGCGTAAATGGGTCAAGAAAAAGAGCTCTCTGCTGACACTTAAGGATTCATGAAGGTCAGATACACTTGTGAAGAGGGGCCTATCATCTGCAGGACTGATGAAAATTTTAAACGGTGAGAAATTTGGTTTGTACAAATAGACAATTATCTGTGAGAATGATGGCTGAGTACTTAAATTGAGATGAAAGAACAGATTCATTTTGAGAGAACGCTTGAGGAGGAAAGTTTCTGTGTGATCGTGCTGTGCATTTTATTAATGATCAGAAACTGCCAGGACTTGGCATTCATCGGGATCTCTCAAGGGAAGCTGGACACAGTAAAGGAATTTTTAGGAAAGCAGCAACCGCTCAAGCAATACCTTCCATCTCTGGGCCACCCCTCTAGTCTACTTCATAGTCACAAGTCTTGATCTGCAAGGACTCATAAAAAATAATATGGGTAATATTTATCTCCCAGGTTGTTGTCAAAAGAAAATGAATTTATGTGTATGAAAAGGTTTGGCAACTGGAAAAGCCTTCAACTTACGTTATTGCTGTGTTTTAGGGGGACATCAGATGGCGTGGTTTCTAACCCCTGCACTGTCACCCATAGATAAATCACTTAACATCTGGAGTCTCATATTCGTTGTCTGTAAAATGGGGATAACAAATTCCCACTTGCACAGGTGTGTTACTTAAAGCTAAAATGAATAACATATGGAAGACTTAGCAAATGCTAAAGCACTATATAAGTGAGAAATTACAAATATGATTATTATTGTTTGAGACCCTATTTTATGGGATTGAAATTCAGCTGCTCCCATGACAGATGAGTGGGAATACATGGATGATTACCCTCAAAGTATACTTTTTCTCCTTGACATCTATCACCAATAAATGCCAAATACTCAGCATGCTGCAAAGTGTTTCCCAGTCAGAGCCTCCACCTGTTCTGTGATGCTTGCCTTGTGCGTGTGCTGACAGACTCACTCACTGCTGGTGCTATCTATGATGTCCCACCTAACGGTCAGTCAACAGCCTGGCATATGTGGCCACTGGAAGCAATTTGCAGGATCTATAGGCAACTACAGAGGAAGCAGAAAGTTTGTCCTAAAGAGCTAATAAGCTAAGAGTTTCTGTCATGGATGACTGTTGTTTCTGCCTGTCCAGCCTTCATATACTCTCTTCTGGTAAGAAAACCTCCACTTTCCTTTTGTTAACCACTCTTCCCCTACTCTTTCCAGTGTGGTGTTTGGGAGTGGCTGACCTCAGGCCCTCGATCTAGAAGTGGGCACATAGCCCAGGTCTTCTAATCAGAGACAGCCTTGACAATTGGTTCTGAGAAGGCCAAGTCATTTTGGCCCATTGAATGTCAGGTACAGAGCCCTTGCTCAAATATGGAGAAAAAAGTATTCTGTGAATCTCAAGAGAACCATAAATAGCTTCCTGGTGATATTACTGAGCACCTAGATCTAGCTGCGCCTGAAGCTTACATTACACTTTGAAGTTTGCTCTGGATTTTAAATCTACCTCAACCAATGAATTCCTCTTATTTCCTTATTCACTTGTGTGCTCTAGTCAGGATTGTGTATAACCATTTTACTGGCTCTGGTTGTGTTCATTCCTTCAGTCTACACACTACTTATTGGTGCCTCCTTGTGTCAGGACCTGTGCAGGGAGTTTTGATGACTACGACATGTGCTTTCTCTTCATGGAGCTTGAAAACTATGACACATTATTAAAATTCAATGTAGTAAATATAATGAGTGACATATGTAAGAGGCATTAAAGAGCATAAAGCGGAAGCCCTTAATTCATCTAAGTGTAGTAGATCAAGTGTGGATGACCTGGGAAGGCAGAACATTTTAATGACTCCCCAAATATACCCCTCACTCATTAGCAGTCACTGTCTACCTCGTGACTCAAACCCCTGGAAACTGCTCATCTAGTTTCTATCTCTGTAGATTTGCCTATTTTGGACATTTCATAGAAATGGAATCATACAATATGTGGTCCTCTTTTTTACTGACTTCTTTCACTTAGCATAATGTTTTCAAGGTTCATCCATGTTGTAGCTGAATAATAATAGTTTGTTAAGTAGATAGTCCACTTTTGTTTATCCATTCATCAATGGTGAACATTTGATTGGTTTTATTTTTGGACCATTATGAGTAAAGCTCCTATAAACATTCATGTACGAGTTCTTGTGTAGACATGTTTTCAGCTCTCTTGGGTAAATACCTAGGAGTGGAATTACTTGGTTATATGATGTTTATGTTTAACTTTTTGAGGAACTGTCAACCTGTTTTCCAAAGTGACTGTACCATTTTATTTTCTTCCCAGCAATATAGGGTTCCAATTTCTCCATATCTCCAACAGTACTATTATTACTTTAAGAATAACTATCTTTGTGGATGTGAAGTGGCATCTCATTGTAATTTATGTTTGTATTTCCCTAATGCCTAATCATGCTGAATATATTTTCTTGTGCTTATTGGCATTTATGTCTCTTTTTTTTGGTAGAAATACCTATGCAAATCCATTCCACATTTTAATTAGGTTGTTTTTATATTGTTGAGTTGTAAGCGTTCTGTACATATTCTGGATTCTAGATCCTTATCAGATATGATTTGAAAATATTTTCTTCAATTCTGTGGATTTTTCTCTTTTCGCTTCATTGATATCATCCTTAGAAGTACCAAAGTTATTCATTTTAATGTAGTTATTAATTTTAATTTCTCAGTCACTTCTTTGGTTGCTTGTGCTTTTGGTATCATATCTAAAAAGTTACATTTGCCTAATCCAAAGTCATGAAGACTTACACCTATGTTTTCTTCTAAGAGTTTTATAATTTTGGTTATTACATTTAGATTTTTCTATCCACTTTTTTAAATTAAATCTTTATTGTTCAGATTATTACAGTTGTTCCTCTTTTTTCCCCCCATAGCTCCCCTCCACCCGGTTCCCACCCCACGCTCCGCCCTCACCCCCTCCACTGTCCTCATCCCTAGGTGCACGATTTTTGTCCAGTCTCTTCCCGCATCTCCCACACCCCTTTTCCCCCCAAGAATAGTCAGTCCACTCCCTTTCTATGCCCCTGATTCTATTATAATCACCAGTTTATTCTGTTCATCAGATTATTTATTCACTTGATTTTTAGATTCACTTGTTGATGGATGTGTATTTGCTGTTCATAATTTGTATCTTTACCCTTTTCTTCTTCTTCCTCTTCTTAAAGGATACCTTTCAGCATTTCATATAATACTGGTTTGGTGGTGATGAACTCCTTTAGCTTTTCCTTATCTGTGAAGCTCTTTATCTGACCTTCAATTCTGAATGATAGCTTTGCTGGATAAAGTAATCTTGGTTGTAGGTTCTTGCTATTCATCACTTTGAATATTTCTTGCCACTCCCTTCTGGCCTGCAAAGTTTCTGTTGAGAAATCAGCTGACAGTCGTATGTGTACTCCCTTGTAGGTAACTGACTGTCTTTCTCTTGCTGCTTTTAGGATTCCCTCTCTGTCTTTTGATCTTGGCATTTTAATTATGATGTGTCTTGGTGTGGTCCTCTTTGGATTCCTTTTGTTTGGGGTTCTCTGCACTTCCTGGACTTGTAAGACTATTTCTTTCACCAGGTAGGGGAAGTTTTCTGTCATTATTTCTTCAAATAGGTTTTCAATATCTTGCTCTCTCTCTTCTTCTGGCACCCCTATAATTCAGATGTTGGTACACTTGAAACTGTCCCAGAGGCTCCTTACACTATCTTCGTATTTTTGGATTCTTTTTCATTTTGCTTTTCTGGTTGGGTGTTTTTTGCTTCTTCGTATTTCAAATCTTTGACTTGATTCTTGCGATTCTCTAGTCTGCTGTTGGAACTCTGCATAATATCTTTTATTTCTGTCAGTGTATGCTTAATTTCTAGTTGGTCCTTTTTCATAACCTCGAGGGTCTCACTAGATTTCTTGAGGATCTCACTACATTTATCGGCGGTCTCACCAGTCTTTTTGAGGATCTTACTAAATTTATCGGCGGTTTCTAGAAAGTTCTTGAAAAACCTTAAAAGTGTGGTTTTGAACTCTATATCCAGTCATTTGCTTTCCTCCATTTCTGTCATTTGTGACCTGTTTCTTTGTCTCCACATTTTTTATGCTTCCCTGTGTTGGTAGAGTGGCTTTGTGTGCTAGGTGTCCTATAGGGCCCAGTGGCTCAGCCTCCCCAATTACCTGAGGTGGACACTCTTGGTGCACCCCTTTGTGGGCTTTGTACACAGTCTTGTTGTAGTTAAGCCTTGACTGTTGTAAGTATCACTGGGAGGAATTGACCTCCAGACGAATTGGCTGTGAGAATCAGCTGTGTCTACGGTGGGAGAACTTCTGTGCTGAAGACACCCTTATGAGGCAAGACTTGCTTCAGTGGAGCTTTGGTGTTCACTGAGTCTGCCCCCTGAGTGTGTCCCTTATGGATCTGAGGAGTTGTAATTGGATGGTCCCACTCTGACCACTGGGTACACTGGCTCTTGGATCTAAGGAGGTGCTAATTTAGCTTCTGCCTGAGGCTACCAAGCAGGAGCTATGAGGAGATCTGCAGATTCCCCTTCCTTGTTTGGGGTTTGGAGGTGCCCAAATGAGGCCCAGCTGTGAAGCAATGCAAGCTGCTGTGGGGCCTTGGGCCTTCTCTTGGAAGTTCTGGGTCTGTCTGGCCCAGCTGCAGTTTGTTAGGTAATTTTCAGATTGCAAAGGGCCAGGGCATTCATATGCAAAAGCCTCTGCCGAAGCTTGGGTGGGGCGGGGTTTCAGGGAATCAACAGGGCTGAGTGAGCAGCTATGGCTGATCCTCAGGCCTGCCCTAAGGGGCCCCACATCTCAGTGTCCTTCGGTAATCGCTGCAAGCACCTTTGAGAGAAAGCCGCCCTCAAGTTCCGAGTTCTGTCTGCTGCCAGACAGTCCAGTTTCTCCCTGTATGAGTCTGGGTCCCCAGAGAATCACCCGGAACTGGAGTTCAGAGCAGTCGGGGGTGTGTGAATCCCTCCCGATTCAAAAAGACAGCCGCGTCCTCAGTTGCCAGCCCTTGCCACGTGCGCCTCCGTACCTCTACACTTCCGCACCTCCTCTGAGTCTCAGTGTGCTTTTCTCTTTCCTTCTAGTTGTAGAATTTCCACTCAGCCAGCCTTCCTGTGGTTCTGGATGATGTCCGTTTTGTCTTTTAGTTGTATTTTTGAATTTGTTGTGGGAGGCAGCAATTTCCGGTGTTTACCTATGCCGCCATCTTGGTTTCTCCTCTTTTTCTATCCATTTTAAGGTAACTTTTATATAAAGTGTGGGATAGAGGTGCACCTTCATTCTTTGGCATGTTGATATCCAGTTGCTTCTCCTTCCCCTACCCTGCACTGTCTGTTGAAAAGACTATTTTTTTCTCCATTGAATTGTCTTGTCCCCCTTATAAAAAATGAATGAATTATAAGTGGTTTATTTCTGGATTCTCAATTCTATTTTATTAATCTACTAGAAGCCCGATGCACAAAATTCATGCAAGAGGAGGCCTTCGCAGCCATAGTGACTGCCTGGATCCGTCCCTCTCAGCGGCGGAGGCTGCCTCTATCCGCAGCCCCGGCTTCCTCCAGAAGGACATCTGGTGTAATTAGCATATTATGCTTTTATTATTATAGATTTTTCTATTCTTATGCCAGTACTATTATATTTTGATTGCTGTAGTTTAGTATTAAAATGAGAAGTGAGTCAAGATTATTTGGGCTATTTTGGGTTCCCTACATAGGTATATGAATTTTAGGATAAGCTTTTCAAATTCCACAAAAAAGCCAGCTGGGATTTTGATAGGGATTGTGTTAAATTTGTAGATCAGTTTGGGAAGTGTTGCCATCTTAGTAACAATAAGTCTTCCAATCTATGAACACAGGATATTCTTCTATTTAGGTTTTTAAAAAATGTCTTTCAATGGTATTTTGTAGTTTTTAATATACAAGTCTTGCACTCTTCTATTTTAATTTATTCTTAAGTATTTTATTCTTTTTGATGATATTGTAAATGTAATTATTTTCTTAACTTCATTTTCAGGTTGTTTATTGCTAGTATATAGACATACAATTGATGTTTATATGTTGAGCTTGTATTGTGCAACCTTGCTGTTTATTAGTTCTCATAGTTTGTGTGTGTGTGTGTGTGTATTTATTGGTATTTTAAAACATATATGTGATTGATCTTGTCATCTGCAGATGGAGATGCTTATTCTTCTTCCTCTCTAATCAGGATGCTTGCTTTTCTTTTCTTTTTTTTTTGCCTGCCTCATTGCCTTAGCTATAATGTCCAGTACAATGTTGAATACAGGTGGCAAAGATGCACATTCTTGACTTGTTTCTGATATTAGGGGTAAAGTTTTTAGATTTTGTCAAATGCTTTTTCTGCATCTATTGAGATAATCATGTGGTTTGTAGCCAAACCAGCTAGGGCTAGAATCACTTTTTAAAACACTGCTGCATGCTACCACCAGCAATATCAGAGAAAGGCCCCCTTCCGTTCTTTTCCTCTCTCTTCCTTCCTCCCCTCTTCTCCTTTTTCTTTCTTTGTGCTGGGGCATGAACCTGCCAACATGTCTTTGCAATCTCTCAGAGCCCTGATTTACACCACTCAGAAGTTTTGCATGGCTGTCACCTCATTAAGATATTTATATCCTAGCAGAGCCTGAACTTGAATCTACCTTGAAGGTGTAATTGCGTGTTGCTAATGTAATGGCTGGAATTGCCCATGCAAAGAACAACATGAGAAAGGTCACTGGGAGGAATGCAAGGTCACAGAGCCACCTGAAGGGTGCTCAGGGTTGATTTGCTCATTTCCTCCAATTGCAGGGAGGAGAAGTCTCATGACAGCAGGTAGGGCTCACAGAGGAGAATGACTGCAGCATGGGCTTGTGCAGATGGGAATGGAGAGGAGTTTATTATACTTTCCAAATGGCTAAAAGCCTCATAGACAATCTGAGCACACACACAGCAATAGCCCCAACCCAGATCCCCATAAATATGACTGAATCAATGGAAGAGGTAGTTGTCCCTCCCCTAAAGATGGCTTGCAGTTTTCCCAGCATTAGCAAAGTTACCTGCAAAAAATATAGTAAGACTCCCCCACCTCTGAAATAGATACAAAATTCAGTTTTGCTCTCTTACATTTGATCTATTTCCAGATTCCTTGGGGCATGAGGTGTGAGAGATATAGCTAGATGGACCACTGCATTGTTTTTCTTCTTTTAACACACAGTGAAGGGGTGGTGACTGTGCCATGGGGCCTCTCGCCCCACAGATTTTGTTACATTTATGAATTCAGTCAATATTTATTAAGCACCTGATATGAGATGTACCAGGTGCTAAAAATACAGCAGGAAATAAGACAAGCATGGAATCAACGCCCCCTCTCCTCGCCCCCCATGCTCACTGACTAGCCCAGGATGTAGACATTAGGGAAAAATGTGATAAGTGCTATGAGGAAAGACACAGCATGGTGCCACAGAAGTTCCCAGCTCCCCATGAGACAGTGGCTCTCCTGGTTTTTGTTTCTGCCAAAGTCTAAGCTCCATAGGGGAAAGTACAAGAGAAGGGAAGAAGATAGAGGCAAGTGTGTGGCATCTGAGAGACTCAAGACATTGAGGCTGCCATAGAAAACAGAGGGTTTTTAGAACATTTCATAAGACCAGGAGGGGAAAAAAAACTTTTCAGGTTCTTAGGGTAGTAGGCACCAGTACCTGGCCCATGAATGTACTGCAGGGGACAACAGGATCTCAGGAGAGAATGATTCCTTAAGTGCCCAAGGAGGCTAGACTTGGTAGCCTGGACACTCAGACTTGACCATGAGCCCAGTACGGAGGAGATGCTCACCTTTGTGGGCTTTTGTGGGCATATACAATGACCATATTAGTGATGGGCCAAGGACCAGAGAGCCACTACTAAATGACACACACTCTGGTACGTCCCTGGGACTTTGCCAATCCTGAGTGAGGAAAGTATGTTCCAATAGTGACTAAAGTTACATTTGCTACTAACCCAGTGGGATGGAGACTCAGAAAAGATTACATTTTATTTCAGGAGATAAAAATAATGTGAAACTTCTAATGTTCCATGTTGTAGAATAAAAGTTATACCTGCCACACATGGGAACCTCATCTACAACTGCTAAGAATCCCAGTGCAGAACATAATCTGCCCACAGATTGATTACTGCCCTAGCAGTGGGACCAATTGGTTTTGAGAAAATAGCTGTTTCCCTATTGGAAAACTGGTGGGTAGAGATGGGTATGAAGTCGCAGGAGTCACAGCTGATATGGGGAACACTATGTACTAGTGATGAAACTGAGTTTGAAAGAGTATTACAGAATGCTTTTCACCTCTGGGTTGATGATAAGGTTGGTTTATACAGTGTTTGGAAGGAAGAAAACAAGTGTAGTTTTGTTAGATTATTCTGACAATATTAAAGACATTTCAGACTCACAGAAGGAGAAATTTAAGGGCCTATCTCTGAAATTATTTTTACTTGCTTTTTAAAAATATATATATTTTTATTGATTTCAGAGAGGAAAGAAAAGGGAGAGAAAGAAACATCAACAATAAGAGAGAATCATTGATCAGCTGCCTCCTACATACACCACACTGGAGATTGAGCCTGCAACTTGGGCATATGGCCTGACCAAGAATTGAACTGTGACCTCCTGGTTCGTAGGTTGATGCTCAACCACTGAGCCAGCATGCTGGCTGGGCTGGTATTATTTTTTAAAACTTACAAAAAATTTAACTTCTTTCCAGGATAGAGAGACATTAAGAGACTAATACCACCAAAGTCTCCACTAAGAGAACTCTCTATTTCCCAAGGGTCATAATGGGTGGAGAGCAGACATTCATGAGTGATTGTAGCGATAAGTCTTTCCAGCTGGGGCACATGGGGTCTTAAAACAGAAGATAGAATGCCAGGGAGAGGAAGAGGCCGCATCCTATTTGGTGAGGCCACTAAGGAGATTTGGACTGAGGATACATATTATAGCTACCTTATGCTGTGCTCCTTAATGTAAGGGTTTTTGCCTAAGGCTCCAGGTTCCACCAGAGCACCCAGAGAAGTCCAAATTAATATAGCATTCCATCCCTCCCTTCCTAACACACCCACATGTTTTGTTCAGAGCCTGGGGCAGGGTGATGACTTAGAAGATGTACAGTGCATAGTTGGACATTTGATTAGAAAGATTCATATGTTCATGCAATAAAAGTATTTATTGAGACCCTATTGTGTGCTAAATGCTCTTGTAGATTCTGAGGGTACAACAGTACACAAAATCTGCCCTCATGAAGTATGGCAGATTGTATTTTCCAAAAGTGACTCAATATTGTTAAGATATCAGTTCTCCCCAACTTGATCTGTAGATTTAATAAAATCCCAGATAAAAATCCCAAAAGTTATTTCATGAATATTGACAAACTGATTCTAAAGTTTATATGGAGAGGCAAAAGACTCAGAGTAGCCAACAAAATACTGCAGAATCAAGTCAGAGAACTGGTACTACTGATTTTAGTCACAGTAATAAAGACAGTGTGGTACTGGTGAAAAAACAGACAAATAGGTCAGTTGAACAGAAGAGAGAGCCCAGAAATAGACTCATACAAATACAGTCAACCGACCTTTGACAAAACAGTATAGGCAATTCAATGGAGAAAGAACTGTCTTTTCCACAAATAGTATCAGAACAACAGGACATCCACATCCAGAAAAAATTGAATCTAGAACTGATCTTAACACCTTACAAAAATTTATTCAAAATGGATAATAGGCTTAAATGTAAAGTGCAAAACTATAAACTTCCAGAAGTTAACATAGGAGAAGATCTCGGTGACCTTGGGTTTGGCGATGAGTTTTTAGATGTAGCACCGAACGTACAATCCATGAAAGAAAAAATGGATAAACTGAACTTCACCAAAATTTAAAACTTCTGCTCTGTGAAACCCACTGTGAAGAGAATAAAAAGACAAGCTAAAGACTAGCAAAACACCTATGTTATAAAGGACTTGTATTCAAAATATACAAAGAACTCTTTAGACTCAACAATAAGAAAACAAACAACAAATTAATAAATGGGCCAAAGATTTAAACACCTCACTAAAGAATATATACAAATGGCAAATAAGTGTATGAAAAGATGCTCCATGTTATATGTCATTGGGGAATTCCAAATTAAAACAACAACGAGACATTGCTACAAATCTATTAGAATAGCTAAAATCTAAAAAACTGGCAACACCAAATGCTGCTGAGGATGTGAGGCAACAGGAACTCTCATTTATTTCTGGTGGGAATAGAAAGTGGCACATTAACTTTGGAAAAACACTTTGTTAGTTTCTTACAGAGCTAAACATAGTCTTGACATATGAGCCAGTAAGTGTGCTCCTGGGTATTATTCAAATGTGTTGAAATCTGTGTCCCCATGAAAACCTGCACTTTATTCAGAACTTCCAAAAATTGGAAGCAACTAAGATGTCCTTCAAAAGGTGAGTGGATAAACAACTTGTGGTACATCTATACAATGGAGTATTATTTAGTGATAAAAATAAATGAGCTATGAAGCTACAAAAAGACATGCAAGAAACTTAAATGCATATTGTCTAGTGAAAGAAGCCAGTCTGAAAAGGCTACACATGATGAGATTCCAACTGGAATCTTATACAACATTTGGGAAAAGTTCTGTATTGTAGGAAGTCTCCAGGCCATAGAGATGTTATATAATGATGCTCCAGTGAATAGTGTCAGCTAATATTCCAGATGACAAGCAGCATCAACTACTAGATATATGATCATCTTCAGATAATTCTAATCCTCAGGCTCTCAAGCCTTCTAGTCTTCCAGCTGAGGACCTAGATATCATAGCAGAGGCAAATCATCCCCACTGTGTCCTGAACTTCTGACCTACAGAATCCACAAGCATAATAAATGTTTAATTTTGTACCACTACATGGTGGGATAATTTGTAATAAGTAATTGGACCATAAATTTTAATAGCAATAGATAACTGGAGAGTATATATTTTGGCTACCATTTCATTGGTGGAAAATTAATTCTTATACGGTTGCTTTCCAGGAAGACTCAGATGAAACATTTAGAAAAGAGGTTTACTTGCAAAGAAGTGCAAGATAGTCAGAAGGCGACCCCGGCAAGGTTGAAACAGCCCCCGTGAGGTAGGGACGACCCCAGTCAGGTCGAAACGGCCCCGGCGTGGTAGGGACAACCCCGGTCAGGTTGAAACGGCCCCGGTGTGGTAGGGACAACCCCGGTCAAGTTGAAACAGCCCCGGTGTGGTAGGGACAACCCCGGTGAGGTTGAAACGGCCCCCATGAGGTAGGGACGACCCCAGTCAGGTCGAAACGGCCCCGGTGTGGTAGGGACAACCCCGGTCAGGTTGAAACGGCCCCCGTGAGGTAGGGACGACCCCAGTCAGGTCGAAACGGCCCCGGCGTGGTAGGGACAACCCCGGTCAGGTTGAAACGGCCCCCGTGAGGTAGGGACGACCCCGGCGAGGTTGAAACAGCCCCCGTGAGGTAGGGACGACCCCAGTCAGGTCGAAACGGCCCCGGCGTGGTAGGGACAACCCCGGTCAGGTTGAAACGGCCCCGGTGTGGTAGGGACAACCCCGGTCAGGTTGAAACAGCCCCGGTGTGGTAGGGACAACCCCGGTGAGGTTGAAACGGCCCCCGTGAGGTAGGGACGACCCCAGTCAGGTCGAAACGGCCCCGGTGTGGTAGGGACAACCCCGGTCAGGTTGAAACGGCCCCCGTGAGGTAGGGACGACCCCAGTCAGGTCGAAACGGCCCCGGCGTGGTAGGGACAACCCCGGTCAGGTTGAAACGGCCCCCGTGAGGTAGGGACGACCCCGGTGAGGTTGAAACAGCCCCCGTGAGGTAGGGACGACCCCAGTCAGGTCGAAACGGCCCCGGCGTGGTAGGGACAACCCCGGTCAGGTTGAAACAGCCCCGGTGTGGTAGGGACAACCCCGGTGAGGTTGAAACGGCCCCCGTGAGGTAGGGACAACCCCAGTCAGGTCGAAACGGCCCCGGCGTGGTAGGGACAACCCGGGTCAGGTTGAAACGGCCCCCGTGAGGTAGGGACGACCCCAGTCAGGTCGAAACGGCCCCGGCGTGGTAGGGACAACCCCGGTCAGGTTGAAACGGCCCCCGTGAGGTAGGGACGACCCCAGTCAGGTCGAAACGGCCCCGGTGTGGTAGGGACAACCCCGGTCAGGTTGAAACGGCCCCCGTGAGGTAGGGACGACCCCAGTCAGGTCGAAACGGCCCCGGTGTGGTAGGGACAACCCCGGTCAGGTTGAAACAGCCCCGGTGTGGTAGAGACAACCCCAGTCAGGTTGAAACGGCCCTGGTGTGGTAGGGACGACCCCGGTGAGGTTGAAACGGCCCCCGTGAGGTAGGGACGACCCCGGTGAGGTTGAAATGGCCCTGGTGAGGCTCAGACGGCCCTGGTGAGGTTGAGACTACTCCAGTGAGGTTGGGACAAATAAAGGGGACCAGTATGGACTGATGAACAGGTGTAGATACAGAAGCAGAGCAACATTGAACAGAATGTTAAACTACAATGGGGAGCCTGGGGAGGGTTGGGGGGGGGGATTAAGAGACCAACTGAAGGACTTATATGCATGCATATAAGATTAACCAATGGACACAAGACACGGGGCGGGGGGGGGCGGGGGGTAGGGGCCGGGGGAATGTCATGGGGGGGAAAAAGGAGACATATGTAATACTCTTTGTAATACTTTAAGAAATAAAAATTATAAAAAAAAAAAAAAAAAAAGGCATGTACCTTGGTTGCGGGCACATACCCAATAGGAGGTGTGCAGGAGGCAGCTGATCGTTGTTTCTCTCTCATCGATGTTTCTAACTCTCTATCTCTCTCCCTTCCTCTCTGTAAAAAATCAATAAAATATGTTAAAAAGAAAAAAAGGTAACTTCTTCAAATAAGAATGGGCACTAAGAAAAGAACATTCACTGCAATAACTGATCTAAAGACAGGAAGTACCTTTTTGGCTTCCTCAGCTGTGACAGAGCTTCCAGAGGCTTCATCTTTGGTGATCAGAGTAATTCCATCTAAAAAGTAATTCAGAGTAAAATCTAAGTACAGAATCAACCCCAGTCCCACCTTCCTTTCCACCATATCTCCTCACATTTAGAACTGGAGATCTTTAAAACTATGATTGTGCTCTTCTCTGTAAGGAATATAAAACTATAAAGACACTTCATTCACGTAGTTCCTTCCATCTTACATTACCCTTTCTCCTAGTTTTGCTTGTGTAAAATAAAAATCACATCGCAAATGCTCAAAAAAAAAAAAAAAAAAAAAAAAAAAAAAAAAAAAAAAAGATAGTCAGAAGGACTGGCTCTTCAAATTACAAAAGCAAACAAATGAACTGAATTATTGGCTGCTGTAACAAATCATCGAAGACTTAGTGGCTACACCAACACTGATTTATTATTTTGAGTTCAGGAAGTCAGAGATCCAAAATGGGTCTCATTCGGTTAAAATCAAGGAATCAGCAGGGCTGCATTCCTTCTGGAGGCTCCAGGGAGAATCTGTTACCTTGTCTTTTTCTAGCTTCTCAAGACTGCCATGTTTCTTGGTCCCAATTCTTCCATCTTCAAAGCCAGCAACGTCAGGCCAAGTCTTTCTCATGTAGTCATCTCTCTGGTTCTTCTTTCGCTTCCCTCTTTTCCTTAAAAGGACCCTTGTGATTACATATAATCCCATATAACCTACCCATATAATCCCGGGTAATCTTCCCATCTCCAGGTCAGTGGATTAGCAACCGTAATTCTCCTTTCCTACAAAATCTTATATATTCACAGGTTCTAGGGTTTAGGACATAGACATTTTTTGTTGTTGTTGTTAATCCTCACCCAAGGATATTTTTCCATTGCTTTTTTTTTTAAAAGAGAGAACGGAAGGGATGGGGAGAGCCAGAGAAATATCGATGTGAGAGAGACATATTGATTGATTGCCTCCCTCAAGCACCCCTACTGGGGCCGGGGAATCAAGCCTGCAATCCATGTATGTACATACATGCCTTTGACTGGAATCAAACCTGGGATCCTGCAGTCCATGGGCTGAGGCTCTAACCAGTGAGCAAACTGGCTAGGATGGACATAGCCATTTATGAGGGCCACTACTCTGTCTACCAAAATTCCAAACTAGCTTCATTGTTAGTCACTGGATGGAAATTCCGGTGGGTTATTTTCATTCCCTAAGGTGGTTAAGCAGTACTTTTGCACCTTTTGTATCCCTCTGCAGATTTTACATATAGTAGATTCTCAATAAATGTTTGTTGACTACCTCCCCTTAGAAAAAAGTTCAGGTAGGGAAAGTAAGCATATTTACATACCAATTACATTGTTCCCTGGAGAAAGAATAATTAAGATGATGTGCAGAGCAATTTGAAACCCACCTGGGATGCAGTAACCTACCCTTGTTCTGGTTTATTGCGCTGAACTCTTAGCATAACTTTGAAAAGTAGGTGGGGTGGGTCTGTTACTGTATTTTACAGATGGGAAAGGAAGTTGCAGGGGGGTGAGTGACCTCTGGAAAGCCACCCAGGAGTCGCTATAAAGTTAGCCTTGAGCTCCGTGTCAGGTTTCTAAACCCAATGCTTTTCTCCTAACCACTCCAAATGCTCCAGCAACCCTTTGGCTTCTTCCCGGGCAGGTGAATTTCCTGCATGTGTCACGATTTTATAATTGCTTTTGTTTTCCCTTTTCTTCCTTTCCTGGCCTTCGGGGATTTTTATTTTCCCCACTTTAGCTTATGATTTCATTTCCAGTCTGTTCTTATGAAGGTTAATATTTTCAGGCATTGTCAGGGGCCAGCCAAGGAAAGCCAGCAGAGCAGCTGTATGAGCTTTTTATCTCGCTCTCCTCCACTGCATGCAGACACTCTAAATTCTGCGCTCTTAAACCAGTGTGTGTAGACTGGCAACAGCAAATTAAGTCTGAGCTCATTCTTAAGTCATGATCAAACTTCCGAGTGTCTTTTAGGGTTCTCAGGGACAGAGAGCCAAACCAACAGCCCCTTCAATTGAGAATTCACTAATTTAGCCATCCATCTAGCTCAGGGGTCCTCAAACTTTTTAAACAGGGGGCCAGTTCACTGTCCCTCAGACCGTTGGAGGGCCGGACTATAGTTTAAAAAAAAAACTATGAACAAATTCCTATGCACACTGCACATATCTTATTTTGAAGTAAAAAAACAAAACGGGAACAAATACAATATTTGTATTTGCATGTGGCCCGTGGGCCGTAGTTTGAGGACCTCTGATCTAGCTGTTTAAAAATATTTATGGATATATCTGGAGAAGTGAAATTGTTCAAGATTACTTAGCCAGTTAACAGCAGAGATGGGATTAGAACCCAATCTACTTCCCCAGAGACACTCAACAAACCATTAACAGAGAACATCATGGCAAAATGATGTGATTAGGGTATGAGGACTGCTAATCTCCATCAGTTCTCATATACAGTTTTCTAAGCATTTTTAAATTCAGGCGTTGGTTGGCACTGGGAGATATCAGGGTACAGAGGAAAGGGCAGAGCTTGGAGTGTGATTGGGGCTTGAACCCCAGCTCTACTGGTTGTTAGCTCTGTGCAAGTCAGTTAAATAATTCTGAACCTTACTCTCTTCTTTGGGTAATGAGAAGATGATAGCTATCTATCTAAGACCATTGTGAGGAATAAAGGCTATGGTTCACATGAAGACATGTGACAAAGTGTGTGACACATAGCAAGTGCTCAGTAAATACCTTCCCTCTTCCTGCCTGCAGTACATTCCTTAGCCCTGTCCCCAAAGAGGGCAGGTAAGGTATATCTGGTAACTGACATTGTAGTCTTGGTTCTGCTGTTGTTGCTTTGGATAAGATGTGGCCTCTTTCTGTACCTTTCTTTTTAAATCCATAAAAATGTAGGTAGTCAAACCTACTCCTCCTAACCTCATGAGGCTTGGTGAATGTGCTAAGCTTTTAGGATCGAAAAATCTATAGAACAATGAGAAAGAAGAAGAGGCTCAGCCTCTAATATCACCATATCAGTGGGTAGAACAAAGCAAATAGAACAACTTGACAGCAATTGAGAAGTGCAGATACTTCAGGATGAAATGAATTTAGAATTGGTCAAAAAGCATTTGATTAATAGCTGCAGGGATTGAAATCCTTTATCAGCATCATTACTATTGTTAATAGACATGTATTGAACAATGGCTGTGCATTGGTAAAGCTACAAATAATAGTATTTAAACACAGCTCCTCCCCAATGTATATAGTTAAAGGAGATTGGAAAACAAGTCAAACATGAATAAATGAGATGCACTAAGGGGAAAAAGGGCTGGGATTTGACTCAGAGTGAGTCAGGAGACCTCCAGAGCACTACACATGCCCTGGGACTCAAAGTCTTAGAGAGGAGATGGGGAACTGGCCCAAAAGAAAGCAGTAAAAATGATAAAATGAGCTCCAAAGGAAAGTTAAATGCTTTAGGTTGATCTTCCTGCGGAAGAAAGGGTTCAGGCTTATGAGACTCCGACTGTGTATTGCACACTCAGCAATTTCCTCCTCTTCCCTTCTGGACTCTTTATGCTCAGTTTCCAGTTTTACCAGACTTGAAGTCCTCTGAGGACAAGAGTCATATCTTATTTGTCTTTGAATCCACTGGTACGTGTACAAAATAAGATGCTTTTAAGGATGCTTTTAAGGAAACTTCCTTTAAGGAAGTTTCAATGGCTTATTATTAGTAACACTGTTTGCTTGGACTATTGAGTGATTGGAGGGGAGGATGGATGTTAAATGCCCAAACCACAGCTGGCTCATAGGAATAAAAATGTACCAGCTGGCCCAGCTAGTGTTGCTCAGTGGTTAAATGTCAACCTATGAACCAGGAAGTCATGGTTCCATTTCCGTCAGTAGGGGGTGTGCAGGAAGCAGCTGATCAATGATTCGGTCTCATTATTGATGTTTCTGTCTTTCTTCCCTTCTCTCCCTTCCTCTCTGAAATCAATAATAATAATAAAAGTATAGGCTATTTTACTACTTAAAAAAAGTGTCCTGACACATTGATGGAGGAGGGGTAGTGTTTTGGATGTTCTAGTGAACATGTGTTGGTGTCTCATCTAGCATCCGCTCCTGCCCTCCCCTCTTCTAATAGCACGCTGCTTCCTTCCTGTGGCTGAGGTGAGGAATATATCAACCTCAGCCAATCAGTCTAATTTCCTCTTCCTTGCGTGGGTGTTGGTCTAGGACAGTGATGGCGAACCTATGACACGCGTGTCAGAGGTGACACGCCAACTCATTTTTTTTGGTTGATTTTTCTTTGTTAAATGGCATTTAAATATATAAAATAAATATCACAAGTATAAATCTTTGTTTTACTATGGTTGCAAATATCAACAAATTTCTATATGTGACACGGCACCAGAGTTAAGTTAGGGTTTTTCAAAATGCTGGCACGCCAAGCTCAAAAGGTTCGCCATCGCTGCTGGTCTAGGACCAGTTGATAACGCAGACCTAAGCTAGTCAGCACATGCACATACCTTGGCTACTCTGATATTTCCAGGTTGGTCCAGTCAGAGTAAAGCTTATTAGTCTGCTCCAAGTTTTGGAGAAGAGAAGGTTCATGTTTCTTTCTTTTCTTTGGGTGTGCTAGAGCATAGATATTGTGTTGGAATCACAGTAACTACTTTGCTTCAGTCACAGATGAAGCAAGTACATGGATAAAGGCAGAACTAGAGAAATGGAACACAAGTCAGACAAACCGCACTGAAGACAGCTCTACATTGCACTTTTCTGCATGAATCAATACACTCTCTTTCTGTTTAAGTCATAATGATTTGGATTTTGTAATATTCATAACACAATGCATTTTAAGTGATGCAGCAGTAATGTTGCCATCAAAGTTTGAAACTGAGCGGCAGTAGCATGGTGGTTAGGAACTCAGGTCCGGCTCTGCTGCTCTGTCTCCAGCTCTGACACTGAGCAAGTTACTTGCACTTTCTGAGACCCAATATTTCTCATATGCAGAGTAAGCATAATTGTCTTGCAAGGATCAAATGAGATAATGCATATACACTGCTACGTATGTAATGAGCTCAGAAGAGGGTAGCACAACAGTATTGACATAAGTACACAACCTCTAAGGGTCCTGCCTAGATTTCGAGTGTAAAATGGCATGTCCTGAGTTATAATTAAACTTTCTTGTCATATTTACCTTAAGTTCTCTGTGTCTACTTCTTAGATCAAGTAAACTCAAATGGCTTATTATTAGTAACACTGTCCATTTTATTGTGCTTTATTAATTGTATTTTAGTCAGGGTTTTCCTGAGAAACAGAACCAATAGGATGTATATCAGATAGAAATGGAATTAGAGATAGCTATAGAGATATCTATATTTAGGATTAATTATAAGGAATTGTTTAACACAATGATGAAGCCTGAGAAGTCCCAAGATCTGCAGTCAGCAAGCTAGGGACTCAGAGAGCCAGTGGTATTAGTTCCATTCCCAGTCGGAAGACGTGAGAATCAGGAGAGCTGATGGTGTACGTTCCAGTTGGAAGGGGAGAGAACTCTGATGTCCCAACTCAAGCCAGGTGAAATTCCCTCATATAGGTCTTTTGTTTTATTCCAGTCTTCTACTGATTGGATGAGGCCCATTCACATTAGGGAGGACAATCTGTTTTACTAAGTCTATCATTTCAAATGTTAATCTCATCTCGAAACACCCTCACAGATACTCCCAGAATAATGTCCCACCAAATATCTGGGTACTTAGTGGCACAGTCAAGGTGACAAATAAAATGAACAATCATACTCATTAATCGATATTTATTGAGTACCTCCTGTGTACCATGTATTGTTCTAAGCACTGGGATATGGGAGTGGAAAGAAAGGAAGAAAGGAAGAAAGCAAGGAAGAAAGAAAAGTAAGAAAGAAAAGAAGAAAGAAAGAAAGGCCTGTACTTTCATGAAGGTGTTTTGGTGACAGTTTCTTCATCATTTAGTAAGTTTTGTTTTCTATACTAGTATTGTCTCATTTAATCCTCATAATAATTCTGTTAGGTTGTTTTGACAAGTATTATATATTCACCATACAAAGGAGAAGACAGAGACACAAAGAGATTAATTTGTTGACTTGGTCAAGGTCATAGAACTCCTAAGCAGTAGAAATAAGACTAGAATTGAAATCCCCTGAATCCATCATAATGCTATTTTCACTATACTGGATTTTTTATATTCCTCTTTACCTGCAGAGAGCCACAAAGCTGAAAAGAGTCAATTTACAGAATTGCCTATCTCCATTCTTCAATGTATTTAGGGACAGATAGTTCAATAGGAATTGTCAAGTCTTGTCTATTACTATTATTACTCATTCGACATCACAATCTAACAACCTTTCATGCCTTTGTTCAGTGCTTGAGAAACACACTGAGCTGGCATCAGTTGACCACTTAATTTTCAACCCAAGACAAGATCTTGCTTCATTTAATGGCTCTCAAAATGTTGACATGCATGGGAGCACAAAACAGCACTCTTTCTTGTTTTTCCCTCCTTTTAAAACCACAAGAAATTATTTAAGGAAGTTTTAATGAAATGCATTTGTCACTTATTAAGATGGATGGCTGGAGTGCAGCTCTCCATTACTGGAAATGGCAGAATCAAATTAGGAAATAACAGTCCTCAGCATCTTCTCTAACCAGCTTTTGCATAATGTGTTGGGAAAAATGCCACTGCGGCAGAAAACTGCTATTGTGGGGAACAAGGTTTTCTCCTCAAAGGGGTTGTGTTTCCCAGTGAGGTTCCTCGTTCACGCCGGCAAATGAAATGGCTGCGTTTGTGAGTGAAGCTTCCTTGTCCAGGATACTTTTTGATGTTTTGAGGTTGGAGGCTCTGTTTCACAAAGAGGCTCAGAGAAACTCTTATGCTATATGTTTACCTACGTCAAAAGCCTGGGTTTTTTATTTGGCTTTATAATGATCAATTTTTCTCATTTCTTATTGGGCCCAAGAATACCCATTCAGCAAATACTGGGTGTCTACTATGTGGCCAGCACTCTTTTGACACTGGGGTTACCAGCAAGAACAAAACATTTTGTCTACTTCATGTTGTTACTATGCTAATGGGGACACAGTAAATAAAATTCAGAAAGTGTTTTATGCCATCATGGTAATAAAGCAAAGCCACAAAGTATAGAGTATGTAGAAGAGGGGTTTATTAGAAGGAATAAAATCTCTTTCACAAGTCATGAAACTCAGGGCCTTATTTTAGGCTAACCATTGTACTTTTATGTCTCCAAGGGGAAGCTGCGTAGTTAGCATTTTTGTTGTTGTTAAAAAAGGATTTTTGAGATCATTGAATACCTCTTTCATCTAAATGAAGGAGTCTGTTTTTCAATAACCCAATAAGTGATAGTAGACTAGTCACCTTTGCCTAAATATGTCTACACTCAAATTTCATTTTCCCAGAAAGAAGTCAAATCAACTGGAAATGTCTGTTATCCATGTATTTATTGGTCCTGTACTATGCACCAGGTATGGTGTGAGTCACCAGTGAAAAAGCAGTGAACAAGGTGCAGAACATCAGCAGCACACCATTCATTTCCCTACACATTATCCCTGCGAAGACCTTTCATGCACTGCATTGTGTCCTCTCAACCATCCTGCAGAGTAGTCAAGACAAGTATAATCAAGACATTGAAGTTTATAATTGTCATTAGTGCATTTCTCTTAAAAACTTCTGGCTTTCTGCTTTCTGCGCATAACTCTTTTCAGTAGTTGTGTCAGTGTGACATGCTCTGGCTAATGAAATATGAGGAGGAAGGATCTGTCACCTATGAACAGAGGCTCCAAAAGAATCTTTCCCTTTCCATTTTGTTGTCATCACGGATGTCTGGCTCACTGAACAAAGATCCCTCCTGCTCCACATTGGATGTGTAGTGTGAGTGGGAAAGTAAACATTTGCCATATTTAGCTACTGAATTTTGTGGTGTTGTAACTACCCTATAACCTGGCCCCAACTAATAACAAGATTCCATCTTTCCTCACTGAAAGCTATCTTGTGAGGGAATTTAACATCTCAGAGAGAGACCATCTCATTGCTAGAAAGTTCTAATTGTTGGGAAGTTCTTCCTTCAAAATGAAAATAAAAATAAGCTTTCCCATCGTTCCCCCGACTCCTCACTCTTCCCTCTGAAATACCAAGGGAGAAACTTACACCTTTTCTACATGAATGCTCTTCACATAATATGACAGCTGTCATGTCTTCCCTCAGATCTCTCTTCTCCAGGAGAAATGTGACTGATACCTCAAACTGGTTCTTTAGTGACACAGTTCCCAGATACCTCACTCTTATTTGTAGTCTCCAGATACATTTTAACATACCAGTGTAGCTTTTAGTGGAGAAATGATAATTTCAGATGTTATGACCATCTCTACTAAATGAAACTTCTATTTGTTAAATTTTTATTTATTGTCTAAAGTTTTACATGTCTCCTTTTTCCCTGATTGCCCCCCCGCCCCCCGCCCTCCAACGATTCCCACCCCGGGCAAGCCCCCACCGCCCCAGTGTCTGTGTCCATTGGTTATGCTAGTATGCACGCATACAAGTTGCTCTCTAACTCCCCCTCCCCCTCTCCTGCCATTTGTCTCTGGATCTATTCTTGTTGATCATTATATCCCACATATGAGTGAGATCATGTGATATGTATCTTTCTACGACTGGCTTATTTTGCTTAGCATAATGCTCTTCAGTTCCATCCATGCTATTGCAAATGGTAAAAGTTCCTTCTTTTTTAAAGTGGCGTAGTATTCCATTGTGTAGATGTTTGTTAATCCACTCATCTGCTGATGGGCACTTGGGTGGTTTCCAAATCTTAGTTATTGTAAATTGTGCTGCTATGAACATAGGGGTGCATATATTCTTTCTGATTGGTGTTTCTGGTTTCTTGGGATATAGTCCTAGAAGTTGGATTACTGGGTCAAATGGGAGTTCCATTTTTAACTTTTTGAGGAAATTCCATACTGTCTTCCACAGTGGCTGCACCAGTCTGCATTCCCACTAGCAGTGCACGAGAGTTCCTTTTTCTTTACATCCTCGCCAGCACTTGTCATTTGTTGATGATAGCCATTCTGACAGGTGTGAGATGGTATCTCATTGTTGTTTTGATTTGCATCTCTTGGATGATTAGTGACTTTGAGCATGTTTTCATATGTCTCTTGGCCTTCTGTATGTCCTCTTTCAAAAAGTGTCTATGATGCTTTGTTAAGTTGTCTGAGTTATCCATAAATTTTGGAGATTAAACCCTTATTAGAAATATCATTGGCAAATATGTTCTCTCATGCAGTGGACTTTCTTGTTGTTTTGTTGATGGTTTCTTTTGCTGTGCAGAAGCCTTTTATTTTGATGTAGTCCCATTTGTTTATTTTCTCCTTAGTCTCCATTGCCCTAGGACAGTGGTTCTCAACCTTCCTAATGCCGCAACCCTTTAATACAGTTCCTCATGTTGTGGTGACCCCCAACCATAAAATTATTTTTGTTGCTACTTCATAACTGTAATTTTGCTACTGTTATGAATCGTAATATAAATATCTGATATGCAGGATGTATTTTCATTGTTACAAATTGAACATAATTAAAGCATAGTGATTAATCACAAAAACAATATGTAATTATATATGTGTTTTCCGATGGTCTTAGGCGACCCCTGTGAAAGGGTCATTCGACCCCCAAAGGGGTCGTGACCCACAGTTTGAGAACCATTGCCCTAGGAGCTGTGTCAGTAAATATATTGCTATGACATATGTCTGCTATTTTGCTGCCTATGGAGTCTTGTAGGATTTTTATGGTTTCCCGTCTTACATTTAAGTCCTTTAGCCATTTTGAGTTTATTTTTGTGTATGGTGTAAGTTGGTGATCTAGTTTCATGTTTTTTGCATGTATCTGACCAAATTTCTCAGCACCATTCATTGAAGAGACTGTCTTGACTCCATTGTATGCTCTTGCCTCCTTTGTCAAATATTAACTGAACATATATTAGGCTTGGGTTGATTTCTGGGTTCTCTGTTCTGTTCCATTGGTCTATATATCTGCTCTTGTGCCAGTACCAGGAAATTTTGAGAACAGTGGCTTAGTAATATAGCTTGATATCTGGTAATGTGATTTCTCCAACTTTGTTTTTCTTCTTTCTCAGGATTGCTGTGGCTATTCGACGTCTTTTTTTATTCCAGATGAATTTTTGGAGAGTTTGTTCTAGATCTTTGAAATATGCTGTTGGTATTTTAATGGGGATTGCATTGAATCTGTAGATTGCTTTGGGTAGTATGGACATTTTAATGATGTTGATTCTATCAGTCCATGAACATGGTATGTTCTTCCATTTGTTTATGTCTTCCTCTATCTCCTTTTCCAATGTCCTGTAGTTTTCCGAGTATAAGTCTTTTACCTCCCTACTTAAGTTTATTCCTAGGTATCTTAATTTTTTTGGTGCAATGGTAAATGGGATTGTTTTTTTCATTTCTCTTTCTGTGAGTTCATTATTGGTGTATAAAAAGGCCATAGATTTCTGGGTGTTAATGTTGTATCCTGCTACATTGCTGAATTCATTTATTAGGTCTAGTAGTTTTTTGATGGCATCTTTGGGGTTTTCTATGTACAGTATCATGTCATCTGTGAATAAGTACAGTTTTACTTCTTCTTTTCCAATTTGGATGTCTTTTATTTCTTCTTCTTGTCTGATCGCTATGGCTAGCACTTCCAGTACTATGTCGAACAGGATGGTGAAAGTGGGCATCCCTGTCTTGTTCCCGTTCTCAGGGGAAGTGAGTTTAGTTTTTGCCCATTGAGTATAATGTTGGCTGTAGGTTTGTCATATAAGGCTTTTATTATGTTGAGGTATTATCACATAAGGCTTTTATTATGTCTGCCAGTTCCCAACAGTCCTGTGGAATATAGTTGTCCCTCACTCACAAATAGACATTCCCTGCACGTCCACGCACTCTCCTTTCACTCTCTTACTCACACACTTGCAGCCTGCCATCCCATTGGCCACCATCTTTCTCTTATTTGAAACTTCTATTTTTTTTATGCTCAGGTACACAAGCTAAAAAAATTATTAAAAGACTTATTAATATTTTAACACAAATTTAATCATATACTTCCTACTTAAAACCCTTCAAAATTTCCCCATTGTGTTTAAGATAAAGCACTTACGAGACCCTAAATAATCCAAAGGTAGCTTATTTTTTCAGTTTTATGTTTTCCAAGCATCCCTATGTTAGTCATTTGCCTGTTTGCCCTCTGATCCATTTCCCACCTCCCATCCCCCAAAATTTCAGGGTTCCATTATTGGCTGGATTCCAGCTAGGTTTGGTCCACTGGAGGGACTGATGGGAGATGAAGGGTGGAAGGGTATTTCTACTTTCCCACCACTCTGCCTCAGATGGTATCTCCAGAAATGGCTTCATTTCCTCTGTCTCCTTGTGGCCCCAGCTCCCACCAGGCTGCTGTATCTCTTGAGGCTCCACTCCTGTAAGCTAGTAGCCACCAAGCTGTGGCCCCTATCAGATGGTTCCAGCGCTGGGCTCTAGAAATGTCACTCCTTCCCTGGCATCTTGCTGTCACTGACCTCTGAGTTGCTTCCTCATCCTTTGTGTATCTTCTCAACTCTTCCATTACAGTTATAAAAAATTTGCCTCCATTAAATTTTCTTTATTTGAAATACCTCAAGAGAGTTCTGTTTTCATGACTTACATCCTTCTAGCACCCTATTCTCAACCACAGTGAACATTTTTTAGTTCTTGTAATAAGCCATGTTCTCTCTTACATGTCTAAACATGAGTAACTTCTATTCATTCTTCATTTCTCAGTGTAGGTATCTTCCTTCTGGGTTCCCTTAGCACTTCATGCTCATTTTTATCATGAGCTTCATTGATTTGTTGACTTGACCATTTCCCATTGGGATTATGTGCTCATGGCAGGCAAAGGCCACATCTGCCATATTCATCTCCCAGAACCTAACCTAGTGTCTGGCTCATGGAAGGTGCTCAAGGAATAGCCAAAGACTAAAATTAATTACTAGTATATATAAGACATGGTGATGAATTATATATTTTGAAAAGTGAAATGAGTTCCTTGGTAACTGTCAATTATGTCTGGAACTTTGAAGGTGATGATGAGCATTTTGGTGAGGACTTGTGTGGTGGCATTAATATTTTCTAACTGCTAATTAGATGGAGTCAGTAATGTCCATATTAGGTATGGGAACCTCAACTAAGGGTATCATGGCATTAGTGTTATGGTAAATCACTGTTAGGTATTGTTTATTTTCATCAGGTTTGAGCACTGGTCAAATTGGATTATTAAAGAGGGAAATAGTAGGAACAATAACTTCTTACTATAATGGCTGTAGGCCTTGTTTCAAAATATATTGGGCTATATTAACTATTTTAACTAGGTAGAAAGGGGGGTGTGAGGGAGATTTTTGGGATCCCATTTTGCAAAACTAACTGTAAGACTTAGGTTTTATTTAAATTTATTACTCAGTAAGCCAGGATTTCCATGCACACAATGGGATATTTTAGGGCAATGGGTGCTATGACCATGAGTAATTTAGGTAAGATAATAGTGCTCATAGTTAAGGTGAGGCATACCTGTTTGCCCTATATTTTGTCTTGTAATTCCCCTAAGAGTATAGGGGGTACTTTGTTGAAATTTTGTGGGACCCCAGGAATAACTGTAACTTGAGCCCAATATTGTTAAGGTCATTAAGATTTGTCAATTGTGGGGAAACCAGTAAGCCACCAGAGAGATATAGGTGCAGTTGTCCCCAGATGGTAGCTGGTGCCTCAGGGAGATGCCAAGTCTCTAGCAGCCTTGTGGTGGTTGCCACTGCCTAAAATCAGGATACTGAGTGGTGGGCCCTTGTGGTGGCAAGAGCATGGGAGTCACAGAAGTCTGGAGGCAACTTTGCTGTATATCTGGTGTGGCCTAGCATTGGGGGTCTTGTAACTTTCCCATAGTCTGCTGTAACAAAACTTGTAACTTCAGGGGTTGTGCCCAAGATGAAATGATTTGGAAAATCCAGATTTTGGAGTCTCCAATATTAGGCCTTTTGATAAAGATCTTGGTTTTTATTTGGATTTTATCTCATTCTTCACAGGCAACTAATAACTCTAGGCCATCTAATGCTTTCTTAATAGTGGCAGCCTGGCTAATACAGGTGGTAAATCTGCTCAATAATTTTGGGGGCACCCTTCTTAACAATGGTTACCATTGACTAGCATCATAAGACTCTGCTTGAGACTAGTAAGGGCCTTTGGTCCATTGCAATGTTCAACAAAATAATAATAAACCTATTGTACCATGTCAATTTCCCCCAGTAGCTGTTGTCCTTCCTTCAAGGTAGGCATGACCATTTATGGTGGTGGCAATGGGATGGGCTATTTTTCATGGTATGCACACTAGTGGATGAGAGAAAAGATAGGGAGATAGCTCTAGAATGCTGTAGATATGCATATTGTGGCCCATTTCAATATATTAAATGGGTTTATTAATAAATTATTAACTTGGGGATCATGAGATATGCCTACCAATTGGCACATTTCAACAGATGTTAAAATTAATTCTGAACTAGTGTGTAGAGATACAAAAACCAATTGGTTAAGTTTTCATCTTCACATTGAATAAATTTTTTTAGTCAACTTTGGATTTCCAGTTAGGTCAAACCATAGACCTTTGTTTCAATTTCTGTTTCCTTCACCTGAAAAGTTTTTTAAGTAGTTATGAAGAACACTTCAGGGTAGGGTAGGTCTTGCTCTTGCCTGTTTTATTTTTTTAAAATATATTTTTATTGATTTCAGAGAGGAAGTGAGAGGGAAAGAGAGAGATAGAAACATCAATGATGAAAGAGAATAATCGATTGGCTGCCTCCTGCATGCCCCCTACTGGGGATTGAGCCTGCAACTCCTGACATGTGCCCTTGACTGGAATCGAACCTGGGACTCTTCAGTCTGCAGGCCGACGCTCTATCCACTGAGCCAAACCAGCTAGGACTCTTGCCTGTTTTAACCTTCTTCATCCAGAAAATCCCAGTGAATGTAATCAGGGTCAAGAATTCCATTCCCGACATAACCTCACCCCACAATCCATTTTGTAGACATGATGAAGTTGGAATGACTGCTTAGCATCCTGATAGGTGATATCACCCAGAGTCTTTGATGATCACTTTTTCAGTGTTTTCCAATTTCCAATAATTTTACAGTCTCCTTTGGGCAAACTGGAGTGAAACATATTGGTCCATATTCTTTACGGTCTATGCCTTGGGATATCAGAGATTTCCCTCTATAATAATGCTGAGGACCAGGAATTTTTTGTGTGTGTGTGACAGAAGCAGAACAGCAACAATAGCAGAGGCACTTTCAACCTCAGAGTCCTGGTGAGCCACATGCCCTGTGGAGCTTGTACCTCAGTGTGCCACATACTAGTTGCTCTTCCTCATGAGTGGCCACCTAATGGCACAGGTATATTGGTTTGTCTTTGAGTGTTCTATGGAACAGGGGTCAATACCTTGGTGGTACACACATACCGTACAACAGTCATAGGACACAAGTTGTTCGCTGAGCCTAGAGTCAGTCAGTCTTGGCTTCGGTGAAATCAAGACATGCCTTTCAATCTGAGACAAATAGATAGATCTGGGCCATGACACACTACCCATTGCAACTTTAAAGAGGACACCAGTCCCACTTAGGGACTCCTGTTCCTAAATGCCAATTTTCAAAGCTTCTGATTTAGGTCAGTTAAATCTATAACAGAATCTCAGAAGGACCCGGCAGGTGCAGCTAGCACAGCTCAGAGTATAGGCTTGTCAGCAGGCACAGCACAAGTCAAAGAGCTCACTGGCCAGTAGGCAGCAGCTCCAAGTGCATGTTTCCCAACAGGCAGCAGAGCTGGTTAACTAGCCCAAAACAAGAGAAGACGGCCCAGGTGGTGGTGGTCATTGCTTAGACCATCCTGCTCACAATGCCTATTTCTGTGGTTGCCCACAGAGGGTGGAATCAGTTCCTCACCCAAAATTGGATTGGATGTCAAGAGTGATGTTAAGAGTCTATATATGCACCAAGACTCTTGAGTGTCAAGAATCTACACACACACACACACACACACACACACACACACAGCATCTACACATGCACCCAAGGTGGTCTGAAATGACCTGAGTGAAACAAGGTGATAGTGGCTTTGGTTTCTATTGTAGTTAGGATCCTGGAGCAGAGTGAGTGTTCTTGTGCACAGCCAGCATTTGTGTGGTTTTAACTTCTCTGCCAATACCCAGAGAGCGAGCACTGGGGCTTTCTTACCAGCTTGCCCAAATGTGGGACCCCAGGGAAAGAGAGGAGTGGGGCCTGTTAACTATAAAAAATGGAGTCACACTTTTTATTACACTGATACAGAATGTTTTACAAAATTCTTATTTTGGCTTGAATGCTCAAATTGTATCATTAACAGTAATTATTGTCAGGTATTTTCCAAGAAGTGACCATCTCACTTTGTTTGCTTTTGACAAAGTGTCTACTACTAATAATCATAGTTTGTTAGTCATTCTTTCAAGTAAAATGGTGTTCCGTGGAAAAACTAGCTAGGACCAGGGCTGTCCTGAAGACAACTCCCACACCAGGGGTGCAGCACAAGTGCTTTCTGTTCACTTCCCCTTCCCTCGCACAGCCTATTAAAAAGATGTTTACTCAGGCACCAAGATTTAATACAAGTAATTCTGTTTCCTGGTTCATCAAGGAAATTTGTGGAGAAACTGGCATTTTCTTTTGCTGAGCGCATGGCTGGGGAGAACATGATGACTCCTGGTAGAGTTCGGTGGCACGGCCTTGTTTGATGTTCGGTGGCATCAGCAGTTTTGCCCCTTGTTGCCTCTGCGCCATCAGTGAAAATGTCAAATCAGTGAAAAGAGCAAGTAATGTTTTAGTATTATTATGAAAATAGTTTTGGCTTCACAGTCCCCCTGAAAATATCTCAGGAACCACCCTCCTCCCTTTCAGATGTTTGCATTCCAAACTTTGAAAACTTCTTGGCAAGATCAAAATCAAGTGCTAGTGATATACACTTTGTCCTCCCTGAGGCCATAGTACAAGGATGGGACCAATAATTAGGGCCAGTAATTCAACCTACCAGCATTGGCTTCTTGTCAATCTCAGCTTGTCTAACAAAACTCACCCACTTAATTTGCGTTATGTTCCAGGCTCTATTTGGGGGAATCAGTAGTGAACAATGAATAAGTTGTGTCTCCTGAGGTGTTCCTGGATCTGTAGGAGTTGCAATAAATGACTGGAAAGCACTTATCAATAGGTTCTAGGATAGAAGTAGTACATACTGTGTGCTAAGGGAGCACAGTGACTAAATCTCCACAGTGGGTTCAAAAAAGTCTGACCTAAGGATGTGATGTTTAGGCCAAGTCTGGAAGGAGCGTCGAAGTAGTTCAGGTGGGGAAAGAAGGATAGGTACTTTTGGCTGAGGGAATGACACATGTAATGACACGAAGGCCACCAAAAGTGAAACCTTTTGATGTTTCTTTAAAACTAGCTCCAACTCTGGGCTCTTTGTCTCTCTCAATGATCTCTTTATTCATCCCAGCTCACAACCTGAGGCATATTCTCCTCTCAGCCGTCTCCTCTCCAGTCATTTATTCATTTTTACAATGTTCTCATTATATAAGAAGAAGGAGTAGGTTGTTTGAAGAAACGAGGCTTCCTTTGAGCCTGCTGGGTTGGGGTAATCCCGAGCCAGGCTAGACAGGGCTGGTCAGGGCATGGTGGGCAGGGTAGGGCGAGGTCAGGCAGGGCTGGAAGGGCTGGCTGGGAAGGCTGGGCAGGATTGAGTAGAACAGGAACTGGATTGTGCGGGGCTTAGCTGAATAAGGCAGAATTGGGCAGGACCAGACAGACCTGGGAAGAGTGAGCATGGCTGTGTTGTGCTGGGCAGATTTGGGCATCGATACCTGGACTGGGCCGAAGTCATCAGAAGTGAGCAGAGCTAAGCAGGACTGGGTATCTCAGAGCAGAACTGGGCAGGGGTGCTGGAGTTGGATAGAGCAAGGCAGAGGAAAACAGGGCTGGGCAGGACTGGACAAGACTGGGCAAGTCTAGGCTGGGGAGAAAGCACAGTAGGACAGGGTCTTAGATTCTGGAAGGAGTTGAAGGAGAATGTCCTCTGCTCCCAGTGGTCCCTAGAAACTTTAGCCCCAAATCTCATCCTCTCTGGGTATCAGAAGGCTGCCTTCCCTGTTTTCTTTGTATCCATCCCATTCTAATCTGTCCTCTGCCTGGAAGACCTTCTTCCCTGGAAAACTTCTGCTTGTGCTTCAAGACCCAATCCAAATAGCCCCTCCTCTGTGCCACCTTCCTGATGCCTCAGCTTCGCAAACTGACTCTGCACCTACATCTACCTTGGAGCACCAATAATTTGTATCTGTGTCATTCCCAGTGTTGGTTGAAATTCAATCCTGTCTCTCTTCATTCATCACCATGAATGAGAGTGATTTTACTTGGATGGTCTCTAATTTGGCACACCTAATATCAGTAACAAACTATTTGTAATATGTCTCACAATTAACATGTCAGGACACCTCTACTGGGAGCCGTTTTCATAGACTAAGATAGATTTGACTGTAGAATTAGGGAATAGAGTTAGAAGGGTTATTAAAAGGTCTTATTAGAGAACTGAGGCCCAGAGAGGATAATTGACATACTAGAAGTCACCCAGAGACTTTGGGGGGGGAGAACCTTGGAAAAGTTATTCTTACTCTTGGTCTGATGTTTTCCTCTCAGGACTTTTCAAAAACTTGTGACTTTATATCTCTGGGCACTCTAGGTTAATGGCTTTGAAATCCAAGATTCTCAAAATGTGGGTCAGTAACTCCAAGGATTTGGGGATTTGTAGAAACTTCTCTGGGATATCCCTGCCCAACCTAAACTTATGACCCCTTCCCCCTTAATTCTACAGTTTCCACAGGAGCTTCTTATTTTAATGGCTTTGCTAGGGGACTATGGAATTCCTGAAATTGAGTGATAATCATAGATAAACACATCTAGATCAGCCTGGTGGAAAGAAGATACACACTGTAGCCAGCCAGACCTGGGTTTGGATCTCAGGTTCATAGCTTGAGTCTCAGTTTTCTAAGCTGTAAACTGGAGATAAGAGTATTTACTAGTACCTCATGGGACAGTCATGAGTAATGTCGGAGATAATGAATGCAAAATGCCTAGCACAAAGTAGGTGCTCAATAAACACATTTTTTGCCTTTCTCCTTCAAAGAGCCCTCACATATCATTCAGTGGAGCCTGTTCTTGCTTGGGTGGAAGTTCAGAGCAGCCTACTTAGGAGTCCAGGCTCTGAAGTCGGACTCCAGCCCTAGTTAAAAGTTTTGCTGTCACAGGTTGTGTTAACTTGCATAACTGAGCCTCAGTTCCCTCATTGTCCCACTTTGTAAAACCATTGTGAATAGCAAATAAAAAACTGCATGCAAACAATTTAGCAGTGCAGTGCTTAGTACCAATCCATGCCAGCCATTAGTGGCAGTATTATTACCCCATTAGAACATTTCAGACGATGACTGTGAGAATCTCCCAAAGGCTGGGGCTCCTGGCAGCAGGCCAACACCTGCTCCTTGCACCCAGCTCTCTTGCCAGGCCTGCTGAGCCCTACAGACACCTCCCTCCTCTAGGATTGATCCTCTAGCCATTATGAAAATAAAGAGGGCCTCCTGAGAGCTGCCTCTCCCTTCCTGGACATAGTGAACCCCGGATTTGTAAAGCACTCAGAAGCCCATCTGAAAACTGTGTATGTAACAATACCAAGTTTTTCTCTTGCCCTGTCCCCTAACTCTGGATTCACCCCCATCTACACAGGGATACCTTAACTCTGTGTCCTCACATCCACAAGTTTCTGGGCCCTGATTAGCATTGTAAATGATCTGAGCCAGGATCTGCCTAACCCAGGATTTGAAGCTTTACCCAGAAAAACATTTAATGAGCACAAAGCTCAGTAGACTGTGTCCTGAAAGGATCGGAGGTTGGGAGAGTAGGCCTCAGGGACCAGGGGAGCTGGAGAACCAGCTGCCGCTTGCGTCAGTGCTCTACATCCCACCATTTCCTTCTGTCAATTTTGGCTCCCAGCAGGCTCTGTGGGTGAGGGGCAGGCTCCCCAGTTATATCATGGTGTGGTCCTGCCCCTCACCTCTGCCTCAGCAAGGGGTATCATGACCCTATGAGAGCTGCAGCCACTGCTCTAAGGGGCCAGAAGTCAGCAAAGTGCATGCCCCCCACGGAGCCTGGGCTGACCAGAATGCAAGGGCCCCACCAGGAACAACCTTCTTGCCGATTTCTGAGGAGGTCAGGGTACCAACCCTGCACTTTCTCTCCTTGAGGTCCTATGCCTGGCCGGTCCCTTGAGAATTTAGGGTGACTCTGAAGGATGATGAGATCCCAAGACATAAACCTCAAAAGAATGCATCTCCAGGAGCCTATGAAACAATAAAATGAAAGCACCTCCTCGAAAGCCGTTTTCAGACATGTTATGTCTGTATCATGTTGAGTTCTATAGTATGCCCATTAGGTAGGCTCATTTACATCTCCAGTTTATGGAAGGGGAATGGAGGCCTAGACAAGATGAGTAAAGTGCCTGATGTTGCTAAGTGAGTCGGGCAGGGCCAAGACTAGAACCAGAATTTAGGTCTTCTGAATTGGTCAGTGATCTTCCTAAGGAAGCTGGCTACCTGGGTGATCAGTTACTCCACTGTGCCTGTTTGGTCCTTTGGAGAATGGGTACAAAAGAGCTTTTACGCAGATACCCTGGGATCATTGGAGAATAAAATGAAATGAGATGAGTGTGAGAGAGTTTTGTAAATTATAAACAGTCATAGAATGAAAAAGCATAATTAACACAGAATTAACGAACCAGGTTGGGAAAACTTACTGAGGAATACAGGAAGATAAGAAGAAAGGAGAATGTGAAAATAGGGCTGATTATCTCTCCTTGTCTCCTTCCATCTTATACCTAAGGGTGATCTCTTTCCTTGTGGAAGGTGCTAGCATATTTTATTTGATCCAGAAGCTCCAAGACCAGCTTTAAGAGGAAAATGATTTCCTGAGGCAAAACCATAATATATATTCCTAACTTTCCTTGAACTTCAGATTTTAAGCATGTTATTATATGGATATTTTTTTTTTTTTTGATGTTTAAACCTTCTTTTTTTTTTTTTTTTTAATCTTTATTGTTCAGATTATTACATTTGTTCCTCTTTTTCCCCCCCATAACTCCCCTCCTTCCAGCTCCCACCCCACCCTCCACCCTCACTCCCCACCCGCTGAGTTCATCCATAGGTGCATGATTTTTGTCCAGTCACTTCCCGCATCTCCCACACCCCTTTTCCCCTAAGAATAGTCAGTCCATTCCCTTTCTATGTCCCTGATTCATTATAATCACCAGTTCATTCTGTACATCAGGTTATTTATTCACTTGATTCTTAGATTCATTTGTTGATAGATGCATATTTGTTGTTCCTAATTTGTATCTTTACCTTTTTCTTCTTCTTCCTCTTCTTAAAGGATACCTTTCAGCATTTCATATAATACTGGTTTGGCGGTGATGAACTCCTTTAGTTTTTCCTTATCTGTGAAGCTCTTTATCTGACCTTCAATTCTGAATGATAGCTTTGCTGGATAAAGTAATCTTGGTTGTAGGTTCTTGGTATTCAGCACTTTGAAAATTTCTTGCCATTCCCTTCTGGCCTGCAAAGTTTCTGTTGAGAAATCAGCTGACAGTCGTATGGGTATTCCCTTGTAGGTAATTGAGCCTCTTTCTCTTGCTGCTTTTAAGATTTTCTCTTTGTCTTTTGCTCTTGGCATTTTAATGATGATGTGTCTTGGTGTGGTCCTCTTTGGATTCCTTTTGTTTGGGGTTCTCTGCGCTTCTTGGACCTGTAAGTCCATTTCTTTCTCCAGGTGGGGGAAGTTTTCTGCCATTATTTCTTGAAATAGGTTTTCAGTATCTTGCTGTCTCTCATCTTCTGGCACTCCGATAATTCTGATATTAGACCGCTTAAATCTGTCCCAGAGGCTCCTTACACTATCTTCACACTTTCGGATTCTTTTTTCATTTTGCTTTTCCAATTGGGTGTTTTTTGTCGAATCTTTGTTTTGATTCTTGTGCTCCTCTGGTCTGCTATTGGGTATAATATTCTTTATTTCAGTCCGTGTATGCTTACTTTCTAATTTCTTTATCGTAGCATCGAGGGTCTCATTAGTTTTCGTGAGGCTCTGCACAAATTTATGGCAAGCCCTCAAAATTGCGATTCTTAGCTCCATATCTTCCATTTCTGTCATGTTTTTTTGTCTCCGCATCTTATATGCTTTCTTGGTGCCCCCCCTTGTGGTCTCTGTGCGCAGTCTTGTTCTAGCCAAGCCTTAATTGTTGTAGTTAACACTAGAGGGATTTGACCTCCAGGCCGACTGGCTATAGGAATCAGCTGTGGGAAACGTCTGTCTTCTGGGGAGGCGTTATTCCAGCCTTTGCCTGAGGCGGTCGGCAAATGGTTGTGCGCGCAGGGCCTGGGCGGGGCGGGCTCAACAGGGCGGGGGGAGGGAGCAGCTATGGCCGCTCTCAGTCCATCCCCAGGGGCTCTGCCTCTCGGTCCCAACAACCGCTGCAAACCTCGGAGGGGCCGTAGCCAGACAGTCCCGCTTCTCCCGTTTGAGTCTGGGTCCCTAGAGACTCGCCCGGATCTGTAGCCCAGAGTCTGAGACTCCCTCCTGATTGAAAACGACAACCGCGCCCTCAGCCGCCAGCCCGCTTTGCGCGTGCACCCTCACCACCGCACCGCCGTACCTTTAAATTTTCCACACTGCGCCTCCGCTGAGCGTCGGAATGCTGTTGTTTTTGCTTCTAGTTGAAGAGACTCTCCTCAGCCAGCCTTCCCGTGGTTCTGGTTGATGTCCGCTCCGACTTTTAGTTGTATTTTTGAAGTGGTTGTCCACGGCGGCAGTCTCCGGTGTTTACCTACGCCGCCATCTTCCTAAACCTTCTATATGGATATTTTTAATACTACTCTCTACTCCCAAGAATACAAATCAGGTATTTGTTTGTCATTATGCATTAAAATAAAAACAATTTAATGTGGAAGTGCTAATGTAATTTGCACACAGGTAACACTTAAAAAATCATGTCCTAAAAATGTCAGACTTACCTTGAACAAGTTTTAGTGGGGATATATTGCAAAGCAGAGGGGATAAATGCATCGTGTAGAAAGTTGTAAAATGGAAATCTTAATCAATTGCAAGTGCAAGTTTAGCCTCCAATAAAGAAGGATGATTATATGTGAGTAAATAATTATTTTAAATATAGGTATAATTGAGATTACCTTTTGGCTCACATAAAATATCATAAAACATGGGTTTTATGCACCAAAGAAACTTTGTCATCAATCCTCATTATTCCTCATAGAATATTACTGGAGGAAGAAAGACCTTTGCCAATGACTGCTTGGAAAGACTTAAGGGAATGGGTCAGTATCATTAACCCTTACCTGAAGAGGGAACTGAAGCCTGGAGAATTTAAGTAATCCACTCAAGGTCATGCTTTCAATAACAGAGGGGATTGTGTAGCCCAAGCATTCATTGGTTTCTAAAGTTTAAATAATGCTTTTCACTATTAGTTGTTGTTAGGAGTGTCATCTGGTGCTACCATCTCCTTTCTCCCCCTCCCCTTTAAACCTCATTTATAGAGCTAAATATACATATATTTAAAATTTTATATATATATATATATATATATATATATATATATATATAGTCAACCCCCCATTAGTTTCAGATTATGTTGCAAGGAGACCCAGGGTTCTGTGAATAACTTCACCCCAGGGTGTGAGTATGTGGTAGTGAAGAGGACTGGAAGTGGGGAATGGTGGCTAATCAGTAGCGTCCTTTATCTGCAACTCCCTTTTATCCAGAACTGCTCCACTACAACTTGTCACCTACCCTGGATTTCAGGAAAAGAAGTGAATTTATGAAGATGATTCCATTGCCAGTAAGAGAATATGAAAACCACTACTGAGAGGAAACCAGGCCACATTGAATTGCCTCTGGAGTTATGGGGGTCAAGGATGGGAAGCGAAGGGCAGAGGCAGTTATTGTTTGCAGTCGGGGGCAGGCAGGGAGCCCCATAAAGAATGGGACTAGAATGTTCTCACTTCAGGTGTGAATGTGGAGGAGTCAGGAAGCACCTGCTTCTCCCAGCTGCTCTGGGAGGTTCTGTTGGCTCAGGAATCCAGAGCAGCAGCCAAGTGCTGCCTTAGAAACAAGCAGGCTGTTTTCAGAAAATAGGACTTCTGGTATCTTTAAAGGCAGCATACCCCCAGCTCCCTACATGGTGTGTTTACTTTTAAAGGGAACAAGATTACAGAGATGTTCAGAGCTGAATGAAGGGTTCAGAGACATCAAGCAGTTCCAGACTCCATGTTTATGGGCCCAAATCCTTTCATCTTAGGATCTCAAAGCACCTTACCTGGCATTAACAGAGATTACTTCAGCTGTTCGGAGAGAAAATAGAGACAAGAGAAAGAACAGAGCCTGTGGATGAGGTCGTGGGGATGATGCACCGGGAATAAATCCTGGGGCTGGAGGCGACCTTGAAGTGCTATTGGAAATTTGATGGGATTTCTTTCTTCCCTGGCCTTGTGGAGCTTAAGACTAAGAGAGGGGCGATTATGTGCTTTTGGATCTGAATTTCATTTCTCATTCCTCAAAATATTGCCAGTGTAATAATTCTAAAATGGGGGTTAGATGACTAGTACGGAACTTGAAAAGCAAGCACATTGTACCCTTTGAATAGTTCCTGATATAAAAAAATGAAAAACATACTGTGCTTCATTGTTTACACATCGATTCTAACCTTAATGAATTTATTGATAAAACATCAGCAAAAGATTCAGCAGCTGTAGCCGTGAGGGTATTCAACAAATCTGAAATACAGGCATACCTCAGAGGTATTGTGTGTTTGGTTCCAGACTACTGCAATAAAGCAAATATCGCAATACAGCGAGTCACATGAATTTTTTTGTTTCCCTAGTGTGTATAAAAGTTATGTCTGTACTATACTACATTCGGTTAACTGTATAAAAGCATTATGTTTAAAAAACAATGTACATACCTTAATTTAAAAGACTTTATTGCGAAATTATGCTAACTATCCTCTGAACCTTCAGTGAGTCATAATCTTTTTGCTGGTGCAGGGTCTTGCCTCATTGCTGATGGCTGCTGACTGGTCAGGGTGGTGGTTGCTAAAGGTGGGGTGGCTGTGGCAATGTCTTAAAATAAGACAACAATGAAGTTTGTTGCATCCATTGACTCTTTCACTTGACCACTTAGAGACCATTGTAGAGTTATTAATAGGCATAATTTCAATATTGTTGTATCTCAGGGAATAGGGAGGCCTGAGCAGAGGGAGGCCTGGCCAGTCAGGGAGCAGCCAGAACACACAATATTGATTGAGTAAGTTTGCTGTGTTATATGAGCTCAGTTTGTGGTATCCCCAAACAATGACAATAGTGACATCAAAGATCACCGATCACAGATGACCATACTAGTATAATAATAATGAAAATGTTAGAAATACTGGGAGAATAACCAAAATGTGACCCAGACATGAAGTGAACAAATGCTGTTGGAAAATGGTGCTGATAGACTTACTTGATGCAGGATTGCTACAAACCTTCAATTTGTAAAAGCACAGTATCTGCAAAGTGCAATAAAGTGAAGAGCAATAAAACAAGGTATGCACATATATAAAAGTGGAAGCTGACAGTCCAGGAATCAATGATCACCTCATAAAAAGGGGGGTAGAGGTAACAATGCTGTGTGCATTCATGTAGGCTGTGCCATTTTATCCTTACAATATCCTTTAGAGGTGGGTTTTATTATCTCCATTTTACAGGTGAAGAATCTGAGGCTCTGCGAGGTTATAACTTATTTAAGATCACATGGTAAAAAAGAGAAAGAATCAGCATTTGAATGCAGATTTAGTTGACTACAATTGAACGTTTGGAAATATTTCCTTTAAAATAAAAATAGCAAAAATAATCCTATATAATAAAAGGCTAATATGCAAATAGACCGAATGGCGGAACAACCGAAACAACCGAACAACCAGTCACTATGACGTGCGCTGACCACCAGGGGGCATGCACGGAACATGGCGGGTGTTGGCCCTGGCGGGATGGTGGAGCAGGTGAGTGGGGGCGCCAGACCAAGGCGGGGCGCTGGTCGCTATCATCGGGGTGAGCCTCTGGTGGTTACTGAAAATTCTTTGCTCCTGCACGCTGTGGTTTCGCCTGGCACTGGTGCCTACTGCCGGCGCTGGCCCCGCTCGCACCCACAGCCAGTGCCAGTCCCAATCGCTTGGCGCCATCAGTGGCTGCCAGCCCTGATCGCCACTGAGGGCTTCTCCACCTCCCCTTGCTCCTGAGGGGTGTTCGGGTCAGTAGCTGCTGCTCACATCTGCTGCTGGTGCTGGCCCTAATCACTCGCGCCTTCAGCGGGTGCAAGTGGGGCCGGCACCATCAGCACATGGGAGTGGCAGGGGCAGGAGTGGGGCTGCCGGCAACAGGGGACCAGGGATCGTGGCGGAAGGATCTGGTCAGGGGCATGGAGGATGGGCCGAGACCCACCCCTGTGCCTACCATAGCCTCATGGTCCACAGTTCCTTTCAAGGTGCATGAATTCGTTCACTGAGCCCCTGGTATATATATATAAAGCCAACTCTCCTGGTTCACTTCCTGCCCTTCCCATCTTCAACCTTGGCTTAGAAGCAATTCCTTTGAAACTATCCCTTTGAACCTTTCCTGGATTTAGTCTGGCTTCTACCATATGCTGTATGGTACAGTGACACCACTCTCAAATCTAGAGCGTCAACTGACTTCCTCTGATGGTGAAGGAAGATGTAGCTTATTTATACTCTTATCCTCCTCTTTTCCTACTTCTAGAAGAACATGTCATTACTTTCAGTTCCTTTAGCTTCCTGCCCCAGCTTTATTGAGATATAACTGACATATAACATTGTGTAAATTTAAGATGTCCAACATGATGATTTGATACACGTATTATTGTATTGCAGAATGATTACCACCTTAAGGTTTGATAGCACATCCATCACACCTCACATAATTACCTTTTTGTGAGTGCATGTGGTGAGGGCATTTAAGATGTACTCTCTGAGCAACTTTCAAGATTATAATACAATATTGTTAACTATAGTCACCATGCTGCACATTGGATTCCCAGAATGTGTTATTCATCTTATTAGCACAAGTTTGTACCCTTTGACCAACATCTACCTTTTTCTGCCCCCCCCCCCCCAAACCCCGGTCCCTGGCAACCACTATTCTACTTTCAGTTCCTTTAGCTTTGAAATTTTTAATATTGTACTTAAACCTCTGAATTTCCTGATACCTTCCAGTTTTATAAAATAAAAATATTAAGATCCTACCCTCTCCCTTTACTTCTTCCTTCACCTCTCAAATTCTGAGCCAAACAGTAATTTACATTGCGTCACTTGAGATTTTCTACATTATATTTTGGAATTACATTTAAGAGTTTATTTGCTTTGAATATATAAGTTGATTCTAGAAGTGGAAAACAACACAAAGCTTTGAGGATATGATGAGGATGTGCTGACTGTTTATTGCAGAGCCAAGTACTAGGCTCTGATTATATTTCTTTCTCTATGGTTGTGATGTCTTTACTCTTGTGCAACTCAAAGGAAAAAAAATCCTCAAATGGATTATTCTTTCTTACATCCCACCAAATGCTCAAAATAATGTCATATTTAAGCTGCTTTCCTATTTGGACTTTGCCTTTCTTGCACTTGTCCTTCCTCAACCCTCATCCTGAAATTATGGATTGCTTTAACATTTTTCTTGTTAAGGGAAGAAATGTATGACTTTTCACTTTATTCCTTTAACTACTTTCTCATCTGTAGCCACCTCTAAGTGCATTCTGGGATGCAGTCTATTGTTTGGAATCTATTTCATGTCTTTTTCAAGGACAGTGATCTGTTCTGTGTTAAACCAGCTGCTTCATATTTGGACCATAACTTTCTTGAGTGCTTTTAATTTTTCTTGGAGTATCTAGATGCCTACCTTTATTTACTCCCATGCTTTTTATGCTTTTAAATTCCTAATGTGTTTTCAAACTCCGTTCTATTCAGTCTCCATTCCCAGCTCTCCTCCCACTTGTGCTTTTTATTTACTTTGGAATCTTCCTTATTTGCTCCTTTCTTCTCAGGTTCCACTGTACTTGGAGGTCTCAGTCTCTCTAATCCATTTTTCACAGTTTTTATATTGTTATTCTGGGTTGTATCCATTATTTTCTGGATCCCATAACTTTCTCTTTCTATATTTCCATCCCCAATTTGTTGAAGTACATCCTAAAGTAACTTTTAAGAGAGAATACATGGAATATTATTGTTCTCTGATACTTAAAAAATGGCATTCTGATCTTGTTTTATTCATGCAGTATTTACTTGAATTCCACTGGGGACATTTTTTAAAAAAAAATCTTGATGTTTCTTCATTATGATGAAAACTTTGCTTGTCCAATCATTTTTAAAAATATATGTTTTTATTGATTTCAGAGTAGAAGGGAGAGGGAGAGAGAAATAGAAACATCGATGATGAGAGAGAATCATCTATTGACTGCTTCCTGCAGGCCCCTACTGGGGATTGAGCTTGATACCCCGGGCATGTGCCCTGACCAGGAATCAAACCATGACCTCCTGGTGCATGGGTCGATGCCCAACCACTGAACCACTCCAGCCAGGCTGTTCAATCATTTTTTGACTGAGGCCGGGAAAAGGCAGATCTCTGTACTTGTTTGGACTTCCTGACTGACTGGCAGCTTTCCTTAGGGTGCAAAGTCTTGGGAGCTCTTATCCCCAAATGTTCAAATGAGGAGGACTTTGCTTAGAACATAAACCTTCACAAGAAAGGCCGTAGACCTCCCAATATAGTTTGTTTAAATACATTAGAAAAAGAGACTTTGCTTTTTTCTTCTTTACATGGTACAAATGCCTAGTATTCTGCATATGAGAGTAAAGGTACATTGTTCCATAAACACACCTCTCATCTTTGCTCCTTTTTGATGTCAGGTTCCACTGTATTTGCTTGAAAATTTAACTACTTCCCCATCTGTAGCCAACTCTAAGTGCATTCTGGGCTGCAGTTTCATCTGTTATCAGCCAGTACTTACCAAGGGATGTTCTTCTTTTGTTGAGTACCAGAGTACTCAACCGCTGATGGCCTCTTCCTGTTCTTTTTGATCTTGAATGAAGTCTTTGGAGGAATAAGACATTTGTTCTGTCCATTTTCTTTGGGAATACATTTTAATTATCAACATTTTTTGTTAACAGGAGTCATTGTCCAAGCTACTCATTTCTGAATTAGTGATTCTCCTTCATCAATGATCTGTATTTACCATTTGATAAATAATCTTGGTTTTCAGGAACTTCCCAAATCCTTGACTTTCCTAAGGGCAAGCCAAAATCACATACTATAGGGTGCTAGCTTTGTCCTGAGCCTTGCTGTCCCCGAGACTTTGCCATTTGTTTCCCCACTGGAATGCTCCTTTCTTTCTCTTGCACTCCACCTATTTTCTCCTTCCATATAAATCCTATCCAGGCTTCAAGGTTAGATGGATAGGCTAAACTGCTTGCTCTATCAATATCCTCCTTTTAACAGAGTCTCTGCCCAGACCCCTGCTGAGGAAGGTGGTCATTGGAGGTTCCTTAAACAACATGCACCATGTTGTACCATGTGATGCCCTCCGTCTCCCTCACCATAGCTGATTGTATGAGGCTGGGCCAGGACCCAAGGAAAACCAATGTATAGATGTGACAGCAGCTTATGAGGTGACTTTGTCTTATTTTACTTGATGAGACTGATGGATCCATTACTCTCTATTGGATAGTTATTTAATAGCTAAAAGGGTGGACAGAGTAAAAACCAAATGGCAAAAAGCAAATATAGACATAAGTTGAGTCATATTCATGGTGGGGTGTTAACAAGTGACAACACAAGGCAAGGCAATTGCCAACAGTGTCTTGGTCCCCAAGTGACCTTTATCTAATCCAAGATTCTATTATCTGGGTTGTACCATGGGCCTTTCCATTAAGTCTGGCTGGAAAGTTTTTCCTGGTTACAGTGAGGTCTAGCTGATGGCCCGGTTTTTTTTCCCTTGGTGCTTCTGTGTACTAATCTCTAGCCTCCCATTGTTTGGGAGAACTGTAGGAGAGTTTCAGAAGCCAGGCCAGGGTGAAACAAACCCCAAGGCACTGTTCAAAAGTCTTGTGCTCCATGAAGCTGCCACTGCAACCTCAGGGGTTTCTCCTTTCGCTAAACTTACAGCATACCTTGAACACCGTAGATGGTCCTTACAGAACAAGGCCCATGACCCATGTTTTGCCTATCATGTTTTGTGCTATTACTCCTACAGGATTAGAAGAGTATGAGGACCATGCCTCATGCATAATATGTTCTCCATTGTGCCTGGAGTAGAGATGACCCATAAGAACTATTTACTAAATGTTTGCTTAATCAGTGAATAAAAAGATGGGCAAGAAACAGAGAAAGCAATGGAGGAAAAGACTTTAATTAAATACACTAGAGACACAGATTCGTGCATGGGTGGGGTCCCTAGGCCAGGCCAGCGATCAGGGCTGATTGGGGCCATTTTGCCCAGTCCCGATTGGGGCTGGGTCGATCAGGGCCTGCTGGCCTGGGGGAGGGACAGGGTGAGGGACTGTGGGAGGTTGGCCAGCTGCGGGGAGAGACTGGAGGAGGTTGGCCAGCCACAGGAGGTTGGCTGTAGGAGCACACTGACCACCAGAGGCAGCTCCTGCATTGAGTATCCATCCCCTGGTGGTCATTGCATCTCATAGCGACTGGTCAACTGGTCATTCCAGTTGTTTGGTCATAACGGTCACTTAGGCATATATATATATATATATATATATATATATATATATATATATATTTCTAGCTATTATTTATTCCACTGAGCACATGGATGCATGAACTCATTTAACAAACATTTTTGGGCACATTTGATGTATATTAAGTGTTAGATATACAAAGAAAAATAAGAATTATATAATCTTTTTTTCCTAAGGTGTTCTAACTCAATTGGGGAAAAAGGAGTTATAAGGTAATAAGTATAATACAATAAATGCTGTACTCAGCTAGTTCTCTAAAAATAAAAGAGAGCCCAATGTATAAACAAGAAAGTTTTCACCAAAGGGGAGGTGAGATTAAGTTCCTACTATGCATCTGCCTTCTGCATAGTTGATTCTAAGTGTAAAGTTTTCATGATCTGTATAATACAGTACATCCTTTGTGCATCTTACAGATGAAAAAATGGACCAGGAGATTTGGATTGTGCCCTGGGTCCCACAGCCAGCAAACAACCAAGCCATCACTTTATCCAGCTCTTCTGACTTTAAACTCTCCTGCTCTCTCAAGTGTTGGGTACCTGACATAGGTAACTGTCTCTGAGAGCTTAACCCTACTCAGATATAAGATTGGAGGCCAAAAAGCATAGGGTTTGATTTAATACTAGAGGCCCTTGTGCATGAGATTTGTGCACTGGGGAGGGGGGGAAGGGTTCTCTCAGCCCGGCCTGTGCCCTCTCGCAGTCTGGGAGCCTTTGGGCCTAAGCTGGCAGTGGGACATCCTTAGCTCTGCCTTGGAGGTAGGAGAGGTTCCTGCCACTGCCCCTGCGCTTGCCAGCCATGAGCCCGGCTCAGGGCTTCTCTGGCTGAGCAGTGCTCCCTCTGTGGGAGTGCACTGACCACCAGGGGGCAGCTCCTGCGTTGAGCGTCTGCCCCCTGATGGTCAGTGCACGTCATAGCGACCAGTCATTCCACCGTTTGGTTGATTTGCATATTAGGCTTTTATTACATAGGATTATTCTGACTGAAGCTCACACCCTTGGGGCCTTTAGGAAAAACATCCCACTGGTTATTGGCCTCACAAGACTCTTTGTAGCCACAGCAGCTGGCTTCTGTTCTAAGAAGGCCTGCTTTTCTCATCTGACACCTGGCCCTCCGACCCACAGCTGCTGGGCCCAAAGGGAGGTGCATACACAGGCTCCAACTTGCAGTTCACCCGGCTTCACTGGACCTGGGCTTTGCATCAGCTCTGTTTACAGGGCTTTGTTTAATTATTTCAAACCTGCTGATTCTGGGCTTTGGATGTGTATGCGCGTGTGTGTGTTTTTAAAGTACTGGATACTTAAGTTCAGCAAGTGGCCTGGAAGAATGAGTAAAACATCTATTCATCATTGGCAATGTCATTACCAAAGCAGTTAGCAGTATTCAGGCCAGGGTTGTGCTGGTTCCAATATGGAGCTCAGCCTGGCTCCAGGACAAAGGAAAATGTTGACAGATGTAAAAGGGGGGTGAGGTGGGAAGGCTCTGGGAGCTCTAAGTGATTACAGAGCCACCTATTGCTACTGATCAGCAAGCAAACAAACACCTGGTCATAAGGCAAGGGCTTAGCAGTGGTGGAGAGAGACACAGTCCCCCAAGTACCAGTCTGAGGGTCCCTGCAAAGATGCCAGCTTTTGCAAAGCGTGGCAGAGGGAAAGGGCATGAACATGTTTCATTGCCCTGAACACCATGTGCCTTTCTTGCTGTGCCACAGAGCAGAGAACACTCCTCTGGAAGGCACAGCTGCCCATGCCTTTCCTGACATTCTCCTTTGTTTTAATGCATCACATTTGATCCCCAACCCTATCTCTTATGAATGCTCTTAGTAAATGATGGGTGAGTATGTCCTGGGTTGGAAGAGAGAAGCTAATATTGCTCTAGGGAGGGCAGAAATGTGTGTAGAGGTTAGGAGCATGGGCTTGAAAATCAGAACAAGAACTTTTCCAACTCCACCTCTATCACTTCCTGTGCGCATGAACTTGGACAAAGAATTTAGTTTCTCTAAGCCCCAAAGATCTATACAGTGGGGCTTATGCTACCTACCTAGTAGTGTGTTGTGAAGATCCAATTAGATTACATTTAAGGGCACAAGAGAGGTATAAATTCTCACTAAATGGTGGCTATTATGTGAGTAAGGACTCTTGGTCTTACCCATGAATAGGCTTAAGAGATTTTTCCATCCTTAATGGGCCCCAGACTCAGTGTTCATGCCTATTAGACTCTTTGTTTGAATGCACACCTTCATCCCCTTCCTGGATTTGGATGGGTCTTAATGATCCTAAAATACCCAACTTAAGAATTTCTCTCTCTGAAACTTTCCTTGACCCCTACTAGGCTGAGCCAAATGCCCCTCGTTGGGTTTCATAGTTTGCCATGTATACCAACCACATTGTTTTGGAATGATCTGTTTATATCTCTCCCATTAGATGGTAAACTTCTGGAAGGCAGGGACTATATTTTTCTTTTGTATTCCAGTCTCATTCATAGTTTGTGGCAGAGAAAGGTCCAATATGAGCAGAACTGAAAGAATTGAATTCAGGGTTCAAGGTTGTTCCTTTCTACAGGTCAATTCAAGGTGCCTGCTGATAGCATCAACTACACCTTTAACAGAACAGATCCAAAGGAGAGCAAAGCCTGCATCCCTTGTCTGAGCTGACAATACCTTTGGGAACTTTTGGCCGATCTAAGCCATTAAGGGGAAGAGAAGAGAATGAGAGGAAAGAAAAATAAGAGGAGAAACAGGAGGAGGAAAAGCAGATTTGTAATAGGTCCATTACAGACCTTTGCTGATTGAACAAAATAATCATTGCTTGATTAAGTATGAAAGGAGAGGAAGAGAAAAAGAAGAATACTAGGGAAAGGACAACCAAGTAATGCTTCATAGACTTACATCTACCTCTTGCCATGCAGCATACAGTAGGTCAGTGAAGTTTTAGTGAAGGGAGGAAGAGAGTGTGGGGCCAAGGGCTCCAGCTCTGGAGTCAGATTGTCTGGTTGGGATCCCATTTCCACAATGGCCACTCAGTTGGCTCTTAAAACGGTATTTGCTGAGTTATACAATGAGGTTAATAATATCTAGTATCATGTTATAAGGATTAGATGATTATAATAGAAGCTGTTGGTCATAGTGCTTGATACATAGTAAGTGCTCAATAAATTATATTAATTATATAAATATCAATTATTTTTTCTGAATATCCTTTGCCTAACTGGAGTCTCAGAAAGTTGGGAGGAAAGTGCAGTGAAGGGGAATCCTTGGACATAGGATTGTGTGTGTGCGTGGCACCTAATGGCCTGGAAAAGTTCTCTTCCTCTCCCAGTTTATATTCATTAAGATACTCAACATCTTTACTGTGGATCTAAGGAAATTAGCTATATCAAGAGAGAAAAACAAAAACAACAACAGTGGAAAGAATGATCCTGGACTCAGGACTCCTGAGTTCTAGTCTAAATCCCACCGCTGATCAGTTTGTGACCTTGGGCATGTTCTATAAGCTGTCTGGGTCTCCACTCACTCATCTGTTAAATAAAGAAGTTAGTATAAGCTCTTTTTATTTTTTGCTATAAGGATCATTGATTCCAATATCCAGCCAAACTGAGTTGATACATTTTTTCCTGCTTGTCTCCATTTACTTGCTACCTTACCCAATTGTCTAGGGGCTATAAACTGATTAATAGGCAAAGCAAACCTAACAAGACAGGTTCTTCATAAAGGGAATTGATGACTGAATAAATACAAGCTATATCTATTACTATCTGTTTAAGTTCTTAAGTTTAAGAATCCAAAGATTTCTGGGGCAGAGGTAGGCAAAGAATAGGTGTAGGAATGAAAAACACAGAGCTTCCTCAGAATGCAGCACTTGATCAGGCATGCATGTGCATGGGTTCTCCCTAAAATACAAGCAGTGACTAAATAAGGCAGGGGTTTTCATCTCAGAGAAGAGAGAACTAAGAGCAAACCACACGCTTTATTACACATAAACAAGGGTTGCCTGGTGGAGGAGGTTTAGAGCTGTCTGATGGAGGAAGGTACAGCCTCCCATGGCACTCCAGGGAAGAATGATGACTAACAGGGAAGATTGCAGATTTCAGTGTAATGGAAAGAAATCCATCCTTTCCTTTAGAAACAGGGGCTGGGAAACTTTTCTGTAAAGGGACAGATGGTAGAAATTCTAGACTTTATGGGCCATACAGTCTTTGTTACAATTGCTTCTACTGTTGTGTTATTATATACATAACTAGGGGCCCATTGCACGAATTTGTGCACCTTGAAAGGAACTGTGGGCCGTGTGGCTGCAGTAGGCATAGGGGCAGGTCTCGGCCCATCCTCTGCACCCCCACCCCACCCCTCCCGCCGCAGCCCCCAGTCCCCTGTTGCTGGCAGCCTTGCTCCCACCACTGCCACTCCCACGTGCTGATGGCTCCGGCCCCACTCACACCCGCTTAAGGTGCAGAGTGATTGGGGCCAGTGTCATCAGTGTGTGTGAACGGCAGCTGCTGCCCTGAACACCCTTCAGGAGCAGGGGGAAGTGAAGAACACCTCAGGGGCAATCAGGGCCAGCAGCCACTGATGGCGCCAAGCGATCAGGACTGGTACTGGCTGTGGGCACAAGTGGGGCCGGTGCTGGCAGCGGGTGCAAGCGGGGCCAGCGTCAGCAGTAGGTGTGAGTGACCATGGTGTGTGGGAGCAAAGAATTTTCAGTAACTACCAGAGGCTCACCAACTCCCTGCCTTGGTCTGGAGCCCTCATTCACCTGCTCCACCATCCTGCCAGGGCCGACACCCACCATGTTCCGCGCATGCCTCCGGTGGTCAGCACAAGTCATGGTGACCGGTTGTTCGGCTGTTCGGTCTATTTGCATATTAGCCTTTTATTATATAGGATAAGCATGGCTGTGTGCCAATCAAACATCATTTACAAAAGCAGCTGCCAGGTCAGATTTAACCCGTGGGGCACTAACCCTTGCATTAGAGAAGCACCTGACGGATTGGATGTCTTTGGGAAGTAAGTGGTAGATTTCCCCCTCTCCAAATACCACAGGTGCACAGTGTTCCAGGAGAGGTTGAAAGATCCTCTTAATACTGCCACTGTGTATGCATATCCCTGCCTTGGGTGGGGGTTCTAATTAGCTGGCCTGAGGGTCTCCTTTAATACTAAACCCCACAATACTTAGAGGATGGACAGAGGGAGAAACCTGGGGTCTTAAGTGTCTGTGAAGGAGCAGAGACCTTGGAAGGAGAAGCTAGGGCTCTTAAGACAAGCTCCACAATTAACCTGGGGCTGCTGCAGGCTACTTTTTTACTTTTGATTCCTCTCTCTTTGGAGGGACATTGTCTGAGAAGGATTTTCTTTCTTTACAGTTTTGGCAGATTTGAGGAGGCTCTTATGAAGATGGCCAATTACTAATATATCAGATGGGAAAAAATTCCTTTTGTCGTTTTGGTTCCCTCTCACCCCATTTGTCCAATACACACACACACACACACACACACTCGCACACACACACACTCATCACTCACTAGTTGTGCTTACATGTTCATATACACCAGCTGAATACAAACCAGGCATCTAAGACCCCAAAAGAAGCAGTCTGAGTAGAAAGCTGCAGTTCTGCCTTTTTTCCATGGTTTACTCCCCCAGGACATCATACCTTTTGTGGGTTTCCTTCATAATTTCTTCAGTCTTCCTCAAAAATGTAGCACAACTCAAAGCAGAGGGAGGGATTTGGGGTTGCTGAGGGAATAATACACGTACACACCCCATGCTGCCATGATCTGACTAACTCCAGGCGGCCAAACACTGCTGCATGTGGAATGTTAGGACACGGGGCTCCTCCAGGGGCTGCCAGCAGCTCCCAGGAGATCCTATCAGAGGCCACTGATAAATCTAAGTCTTTGTAAAGCCCAGCGCAGGTGGCATCAGGTAAGATTCTAGGACTTTATCTGGCCATTTCCTCCAATTAAGAGCCAGCTAGGCATCCTTGCAGACTGGCACTGAATTATCTTTCAGTCTCATGGGGTGGCTGGCTGCAGATTTCTAAGACCTGGCCTGCAGGACACTTGCATTTTTGCTATTTTAGCATCTGCAGTGTTTCAGAGTAGAAATATGATGGGAGTAGAAGTCATACCATTTGGCTTCAAGTCCTGACTCCATCACTTAGTAGATACAGGGCTTCAGGCAAGTCTCAGCCTTGTGAAAGTTAGGCTCCCCGCTTGTGAAATGGAAATTAAAAAGTAAAAGAAGACAAAGCCATTCCAGTACAGTGGGTTATTTTTAATCATGGTGGTTATGTTGTCTAAAGTTACCATGAACCCTGAATTAGTGAACCCCGAACCAGTGCTCCTCGGGGAAATAGAGTTAGGTTCCTGTGAACCTCTGGCCACAACAGTTTAATCAGGCTATCAACACTTAACCTTGTCTTATGTGTGTTTCTGTTTAAAGACACCTTATTTCATATATATTGTTGATTCATCAATACTAAACTCACGGCCAACAATGTTGTAACCCATGCCTGAGTGAAGCTAATCTAACATATGAATTGTTTCTCTAAGGCACATCACAGCCTTCTTGCTGTGTAGGACTCCTACATTTGGGGGTTATTTTAAACAGCGAAATCGCCAGCACAACGCACAAAAATGAGAAAAATGTGGACCTAAATAGATGGCAAGAAGGGCAGTGGTTCATAGTATGAGAGCTGAAACAAATAGGCAGGGCATCTCCTTATTTGACCTCAGTTGGGAACTTGCACAAACATGTTTGCTGCTCTGTGCATGTGAGTGAATGACAGTGAAAGTGCTGCAAGAATTGATTTTGGGGTTACAAAAAGCCTTTAATGAATAGGAGAGTTTGCAAATACCAAATCTGTGGATAATGAGGATTGACTGTACTTCAGAGAGTCATTGTGAGGGTTTATTGTGATAAAGTCCAAAGGACCTCACCTACTGTGCAAAGCCCTGCAAGACATATCCCTTTCCTGCTTTCCAGCCCTTCCTGCAGCTGCCCTCTGACAGGTACCCCAGCCATCCTTCTGTTCTCTGGTCAGGGAATGCTGTTTCTTGCCTCTTTGCCATTGCATACACTTTTTTTTTTTTTTTTTTTTTTACTAAAATGCCCTCTTTATCCTTTCAAAGGTAAGCTATTATTCTTTTTGATGGATACCAATATATAGGAAACCTGGTCTTCCACACCATCTGGATATTTGTCTCAGAATAAAAGGGTTTGATTTTGAAGATTTATTTTTCAAGGCACGCACAAGTCATTGGGCAAACAGATGAAAATTTATTTTTATGAAGGATGTGTTTCTTCTATTTCTCCTAATCGTCAGTCACTGGTGAATGCTGTCGGTGTCAGAGCTTGGGGGGAAAATCCCTGCTCCATTTTTTCAGGCTTTTATTCTCAAGAATTGGGGAGTCCTCACTCCCAGCCTATGGTTTTCAACCTGGACCTAAGCTTTTATCACACGAGGCCCTTCAGAATGCTGAGGTTGGAACAAGCACCACCAAAATAAAATCAGAAATCAAGGCCAATCCTTGATGTTTTAGAATGATAGTCCAGGCCTCAGCCCTGGTCACTCCAGGTCAGGGCTAGACTTCTTAGCAGTGTAGAACCAGTGATGCAGTGAGCACCATGAGTCTGGATCCCAGGTAATTGCCTCCAGCAGCGTGGCTAGGTGTCACTGCCAGTTGGGTTGGGCTCCATCTGCTCTGCATACCCCTTGCACATGCCTGCTCTAATTCTACCTTTATCTGGTCCTGGGCCTTATTTCATCTTCATTCCAGCCTGCTAATTTCCAGTTGCTCCTGGCTTCTCCTACCTGTATGAACTGCTTTCCCACCAACCCTCCTGCCAAGGATTTGACAGTGCCATCTGATTCCAAGAAAAGGTGGCACTGTGTAGGGCAGTGATGGCGAACCTTTTGAGCTCGGCGTGTCAGCATTTTGAAAAACCTTAACTTAACTCTGGTGCCGTGTCACATATAGAATTTTTTTTGATATTTGCAACCATAGTAAAACAAAGACTTATAATTTTGATATTTATTTTATATATTTAAATGCCATTTAACAAAGAAAAATCAACCAAATAAATGAGTTCGCGTGTCACCTCTGACACACGTGTCATAGGTTCGCCATCACTGGTGTAGGGAATAACACTGGGCTGAGAGTTAAGCAGACTTGGGTTCTGGTCCTATTCCCATCTTTAGTTAGCTGAGTATTCTTGTGCAAAGCCTTTATTTTTCTGTGCTCCAGTTTCCCCATCTGTTAAGTGAAAGCATTGATTAAGTCACTAAGGGCTTTCCAACATTCACATTCTATGTTTTGAATCTTTGGAAGGGAGATGGTAGGATGTACCTGATTTGTCTACAGGTGGATAAAATACCATTGATTAGCTCCAGGGCTAATGAAAAATCTGCTCTGTCACTGTTTGGTTGAAAAAGCTTAGCCTATTGATATACATTTCTCCAGGCCTGGGGTGACACCACTGTGTGAGTGCTGTCAACAAAAATGAAAATTAGGCACAAACAAAACCAATATGGATGGTACATTATTGGGTTTTCAAAGTAATCTCACATTCATTTATTACTCATCTTTTGGAGGAGAAAAACTTCCCAGGTTATCAGAGAGAGCCTTACTGCTCATTTTTCTAATCTTGCTTGGTGGTTTAGAGTTTGGCTCAAAAAGGAAACATAAATAGCCAAATACCTATGAATCAAGTGAAGAGAATGTTTGTGAATTTGGGACGTTTATAATTTAAAATGTACAACACTTGATGATAGTGATGAGGATGGTGGTTAGAATGGTGGTGATGATGATCAGAGTAGTGATGATAATGATGTGGATAGTGCTTCTAATGATAACAATAGGTAGCACATACAGAACATATATATTATGTGCTAGGACCTGTGCTAAATCTGTGTATGTACCATCTCATTTAGTCCTCAGAGCCACATTGTATTATCGAAGGTTACACTAATGAATAAACAATGATACTGTATAAACCATAACTCAGTCCTGCTTAGGAGACAATGGTGATATTAATAAGAATATCTTAAATTTATGTCCACTATAAGACATTTCTTATCCATGATACCTTTTCTGTTTTGACTTTGTCAAGACATGAGAAGGGTGGATGTATCTCATGTTATAGGTAATGAAATTGAGACTCAAAAAGGTAAATAATAGACTAACAAACATGTAAGAAAGAACTGATGAAGAGCACTTCAGGGGAATTGCATTGGAGATTCAAGAAGGACAATCTCATCATTGCAATTTGCACACCACCAAGAAAACAAAGTATTTGCTCTTATATTGCAAAAACATTTGCTTAATTGCATGCCATTTGGCTATGTTGGAACCTGATCTGTAAATATTTGAGACTGTGGATGTTCTCAAAATTCTTTAAAAAGGAATTGGTTCCCCTTCCTCCATAGCCCTGGTGGGACTCTGATCCTGCCTACCCAAAGTTCATTCCTTGGGTTAGCTGAGGGGGTTTGCTGTATCATTGAAACTACTGCTAATCTCTGCCCCTCAGTAATGGCTGCCTGCTCTGCTGGGTTTGTCTTTGAAATCATTGACTTTTGAAATTATAGGCATCTTGCTTAATCTCCAGTTTGTATTACCTGAGCCGCAACCAACCCTTAACCCAGGCACTGTGTGGAATGGGGCAATGGGCAGTGGAGCGGAGTGAGGCCCTTCTTCTCTCCACTCTGCTTTCATTTCCCCCAAGGTCACCCAAAGGGCTTAGACAAGAATAAAAGATGATCTCAGTGTACTCACCTCCCATTTCTCTATTCAAGAACTTTATGAACTCCTTATTTTAATCTTCCTTTTTTCCCCTTTTTTGTGATTTATTTTTATTGGGGGTAACATTGGTTTATAACATTATATGTTTCAGGTGTGCATATTTTAATCTTTCTTTACATCTTTCCCTTGTCTCAGCTTGGTACCTTGTGCCTTCTAACTTTCTTCTTATTTCGTCTTCTAGGTCATTCATAAGGTTGTTAATCATTTAGAAGGATGGGAGCTTTTTCTACCCGGAGAAGTCCTTTTTCCTGAACTCATTGAAAGTCTCTTTGATTTGCCCAAGAACTAAGAAAATAAAATCTAAACTAAGTGGGAAAATAATCTATGTGAATAACATATTTATAAGCTCTGGGTGTAATATCAAAATCCCCGCATTGTGGAGAGGCCTCCTGGCTACTCCCACTGGCAGAGTAGACGGTTGCTGATATAGTATATTTTAGTGTTTGCTAGAGAAGTTTCTTGCCTCTAAAGATATTGTCTTGGATTTTGACACTACAGATATAGAGCTAGTGTTAAATGTTGCCCTCTAATGTTATGTAACAGGGGTAAAAACCTCTTTTAAAATAAGAATACTCCTATAGTAGTTTTCAGCTAGAATTGAAACACAATTCTAGCAGGGGCAACAGCAGATGCTGTTAGTACCCCACCCTGACTGTATACAAGATTCTTACCGCTACTGGAAATATCCCCAAATTGGCCCTAAGGCTCTTTCAAGCTGCAGGAGAATGTTTGCCCTGTCTATGTGCAGGGCGAGCCCGTGTGCTGGATAGTTAATGTGCTATGGAAGCAGCCCTCTCCCAAGGATGGATGGGATTTCATGGATCCCCCTTGGTGGGATAATTCTGGTATGTGTTCTACATCGTCTCCCAGACTTCCCTAGTGGGAATAAGCTCCAGCTTCCCTCTGGTAAATGGCTTGATGACACATCATTCTTAGCTTTCTTCCCTTCCCTGTGTTACTTCCTTTCCTCTACTTGTGTTTCCTTCCCAGAAAAGCTACCGTTGAATTCTTGTTTCACGGCTGCCTCTGGGAAACCCAAACCTAGACACCAGATAACAGCAAGTAGGCCCAATCCACAAGGCATGAAGGACCCAGGCTTTGTCTTCCAGCTCCACTGTGTTTTCAGTGCCATGATAGCAAGACCTGCTGCCCCTCCAGACACGAAATCCATATTTTAGGTAGGAAAAAGGAGAAAACACTGAAATCCAAGACAAAGGCCAAAACCTTCATCGCCAGAGGCTTTACCATTTTAAACAGGAAGGGATGTCTTCTTCAAAAAATTCTGCCTACATTTCTTTTGTCAGAATTATGTCACCCCCACTCTCACTATAGCAGACAGTGAGCAGTGGTAATAACCCTGCCAAGCAAAACTGGGCCTCCTGTCAAATGAAAGGAAAATGAGTACTGGATAGGTGAGCAGCAGTATTGTCACAGAAGTAACACCTTATTATGCATTACTAACACCCCAATGTAGCATGGGTTTATTAGATCCATGCTACTCAGAGTTCTGACTGGCAGCATTGCCATTACCTGGGGGCTTATTAGAAATGCAGGATCTCAGGCCAACCTAGACCTGCTAAATCAGAATCTGTTTTTTAAGAAGACCTCCTCCCCCCCCCCCCCCCACACACAGGTAACTTGTATGAACAATCAAATTTAGAACCCTTGTCTTAAATCACTTTTCTTTGTGTCACGATGAACAAGGGAATCCCTGGCTCTTGGCATCTTTTCCTTGGCCTTATCCAGTGCCTTGTTAGTGGTAATTTCTCTGAATGAGAGAATAAGTCATGCCAACCAAGGTTGGGGGAGAAGCTTCCTCCCTAGTCCCTCACAATCAAAGAGATCTCCTCTCCTTTGGACAACCCCTGCTCCCCTCAAAGCCCTTTGCATCTCCTTTTCTGTATCATAGTCAATTTTGAACATCTCTCATTGTTCCCATGGACCAAAGAGTCTAGCATCTTATCTCATTCATCTACAGCATCACTAGCACTTCATCCACTCCCAACATCCAACTGGGTGCTTTGCTAAGTTAAACTGAGCTGAATTAAACCTTCTATACCTAGCTTTGTTTTTTTAATTGCTTTGACTGTTCATTTCTGTGGTTCTTTCTTTCTTTCTTCTTTCTTTCTTTCTTTCTTTCTTTCTTTCTCTCTTTCTTTCCTTCCTTCTTTCTTTTCTTTCTTTTTTTGTTTTTAAAGAAAGCAACTACCACAATTAATAAGGTAGTGTTTTCTTTTGGATTTTTCCAGCATTGTTTTACATGACTATGGTACTTTAATAAATAGAAAAATGTGGTGCAGAGATTTCAGACATTTTTTGGCAGCAGGATTCCCTCTGTAGATATAGAAACTCATTGTGTGCTCAGACTGAAGCAAACTTCTGGGCTTTAATGAAGTGGTGTGAGACCTGGACCCCCAGCCCAGTGCCTCCTTTGCAGTGCCCCTCCCAACCCGCCATGCGTAAATGTTTTTGACCATTACCCCACCTGCATGAGGCGAAGGACTCCATGACTCACCCATTCCCTCTTTCACTTGGTGAGCATAAAAAAGAATTGGAGAAAAACAAAGTCAACAAATTGTGATAAACTTTTTGCTAGTAAGAAATAGATATTGCATATTATTCACATTGTAAAAAAAGAAAGTGAGCCTATGCAAGTCTATATATGCTAAAACAGTGTTCTGTGATCTTAAAACAACCCAGTGATTTTATGACACTTTTTTTTTTGACAGAAGATTCAAGTTATTCCAATGGCACAAATTCACAGGCAACACATTACAAATTAAGTGTCCTTATAAAAGCAAATTAGCACAGGGATAGAGATGATTACTATTAGACTTTAATTATTGGAAAAATTATAGCCCTGAAATATTGTTAATGCAACTATATATCACTACACACCGTAGAGTTAACCAAGTAATTGATAATATTCTAAATTGATAATAATGAAGCTGAATTAATAACTATATTTTAAATTATCAAAAGTAGCAGCTCTTGAAAACCTCACTAGCTCAAAATAGTTGTGGTGATCTTGTTACTAGTAAGAAATCATATGGTAATTATTGGCATTATGAATGAAGCTCGGTGACACGGAAGACCTGCTGATAAGAAAGCCAACTTCCTTAAAATGATTGGAGTACAACTACCTATAAAGAGCTGCACACACAGTAAGCAGGAACTGAGAAGCGTGGCCAGGCTTTGCAAGCCATCCTTACTTTTTAGTGGATATTGAATTAAACTCCTCTGCAAACTCTAATGATGAGCTATTTTTAGTTTATGAATGCCAACGTTTAATAACCTCGATAACTCAATTTAAGTTGTTACTAAGTAGCCCATAGTGCCATGTCATGATTCAAGGCTACAGAACAGCTCATCATTCCCTGCCAGAAGGGAGACCTCTTGCATTCACCAGGCTTTGAAAATCACTGCTGTAAAAAAAGGCAGAGAGATTGGCTGGAAAAATGATTTTCTTTCCTCAGAGGAGCCTCCTTCATTATGTCCTGCTGCTGGAGACAGAAGCTAAACTCACCAGATGGGCTCCCTTGATGGCCGGGCACACATTCCTCTCCCTGCAAACTTGCCTTGATGTGGTGTGACTTGCAGGGAAGTAACTGTCTGTCGTGGTGGGGGTGGGGGTGGAGATGGTGGGGGGTCATTAGCAGAGCCCTGCAAGGCTCCAGGGGGCATGTCCGCAGGACGGCTTCTGAGTGAGTGTTCCTTAATGGGCTCAGCTCCTTTACTCTTTTGCTTAAAGACCAATTTAAAAGCAGTTCAGCAGTTCTGCTTCTCACCACCCCTGACCCTAACCACAGGAGCTGCCTGTGGGTCTCCTCAGTGTTGGAAAGCCACGTTCCAAAGTGGCCCAGGCTCGGTGCATGTGAGCGGTAAATATGGCTGTTTGTCTCCAGGGATGCTTGTCCTTATATGATGTGGCCTTAACTCAGGCAGGTAGCAGGTGAGACCCGTTCTGCATTAGCAGGCTGTGAGGAAAGGAGGAATCAGCAAGAGGGCAGAGGTGGGTACAGGGCAGCCAGCTTTCTCTCACAAAAATGAGAGCCAGCAGATCAGCGAAGGGGCAGCCAGGGGGCGCATCAGATGCTGTCTTGACTCCTGTTAGCCTTAGTATCTGAGGCAGTTAGGAGCTGGCCTGGGGTTCTGAGACTCTGTGGAATTCGAGACCGGCTTGTTTTGTGGATATGGACTTACAGAGCCAGCCTTGAGCATGTACTCTATGGCTGGAAAGATCTTGTCATAGGCTCTCATGGCCCATCCCAGTAAAGGCTGATTTCTGTAAAGAAGGTTCCAAGTTACCTCATTTAATTAATAAACATGTCTTGCCCACTTCCTTCAGAATGTCCATTGGGACCTACCCAGGGATGCTTTGCATGTGTCTCCACCTTTCCCATAAATTCATGGGAACCCTTGAAGACTCTGGGTCAAAATAGTTTAGAAACGGTATTTGTTCCTTCTAAGGTGATCAGAGCACACTTAAATACTTCTAGTGACAGCCTGTTGATTTAAACTGGATCTGGAAGAGTTGAGGAGGAAGGGTTGGACTTTCTAGGTCCTGGGGGGAATTTCATCAGCTGTTGTAACAGTGATGGAACTATAAGGCCATGTGTCTCCTCAGATGTTGGTTCACAGGTCTCTACAGCCCAGGATTCTAGGGTTTTAAGTAAGCATCCCAGCCTACTCTTACGTTCATTTGGGAACACTGCTGTGAAGTTTGGTTTTACAGCCTACACAGGGGTGGCATTAGGTGGTTGGGGCCAGGATAGAACGTGTGTCTGAAATAACTCTGAGTCCAGGGCTGAGGTATGCTTTGTGAGTCAGAGATGGCAAGGACTTAGAGGGCGCAGGGGAGAGAGAGAGAGAGCTCAGATAGATCAGTGGTGTGTGAAGGGTTGGGTTTGAAGATTTTACAGGCAGTTTCCTTTCCTTAAATGCTCCTTGAAAACTAGTTAGACCCCAAATAATAACTTCTTACTCAGCGCCCTAACCCGGATTTTATGTAATGCCTCCTTTTCGGTAATCCCTTTAAGAGGAAAATGTTTAAAAATATCTTATCTTGGTCATCAGGCCAGAGATTACCACCTTATTCTACTGAGGATGTGCCCGCAACCCAGGTACATGCCCCTGACCAGAATCGAACCTGGGACCTTTCAGTCCGCAGGCCGACGCTCCATCCACTGAGCCAAACCAGCTTCGGCAACCACCTTATTCTAGATAGCAAACTCATTCCTCCAATTTGCGATATACACACACATTGTCTGGCAGGTACAGGATGGGGAACCCAATGATTGATTGGGGGATCTGAAATTTTTATGGGAACATAGAGTTTGGAAATGTAAGAGTTGTAATTCAATAAAAAGATATATTTTTCAAGGCAAATCCCAGCATCAGGCTTAATGGTGAGATATTAGACTCATTCCCATAAGGCCAGGAACAGCACAAAGCTCTATACTACACTCACTATGATTTACTTTTGTTTTTGGAGGATCTAACCAATAAAATTTCATGAGAGAAGGAAAGGTGGTATAAAAATCAGAGAGAATGAAGCAAAATTATCACTTTTTGCAGGTGATAAAGTTGTACACTTGGAAAATCCAAGAGAATCAACTGCAAAACTATTGTAAGCAATAAGTGTAACTGGTTAAGAAGGCTGGACACAAGATGAATAGAAAAAAATTAATAGCATGTCCACATATATCACCAATAACCAGTTGGAAACTACATATGAAAAAAAATCTAATTTACAATAGGGAAGGGGACAATAGGAATAAACATTACAAGGAGTATGCAAGAACTATATGAGGAAATTGTTAAATGTTTCTAAGAACATGGTAAAAAGTAAGACTTATGTTCTTGAATAAAAAGACTCAACATTATCAAGATGCTGATCTCACTATGCTAATTTGTTAATTTTAAGTGATCTCAATAAATAAAGTAACAGGATTTTTAAAAACTTAGTTGAGTCAGTTTTAAAATTCATATGGTAAAATAAAGGAGTGAGTATAGGTAAATTCTGTAAAGGGATGATAATTGGAAAGCTGAGAAAGTTTTCTACCTATTATACTCCTGGGGAGGGGTAGACGGGGGAACCAGGAAGAGATCCAAATATAGGCAAAAAATATTTTACAATAAAGGTGGCATTTCTTATCAGCGAGGGAAATATATTTTAATGAAATAAATACTGAGTTTATTCAGTGAGTCCCACATAGGAAGAAAATTAAAAAAAAATAAAGTTGGATTCTAATCTAATTCTTTACCCCCCAAAATCCAAATACATTAAAAATATTAAAAATAAAAACTCATAAAAATACTAGAAGAAAATATAGGATAAATTTTAAAACATTTTGTGTGTATATGGAGGGTGCTTATAACCCAGAAGAATTAAAATAGATTATTTATTTGATAGCTGCAAAAGTTATTTTGCATGGTAAGATAAAATAATCAAAAGAAAAAACAGAAATGAGCTAATTTCTTTAATAGTAAAGAAATCCTAATAAATAAGAAAGAACCAACAAATCAAAAGACACATGGGTAAGCACATAGCTAGAGACTTTCCAGAAGAGATACAAAAGACTTTTCAAAATAGGAAAATATACTTGATCTACTGTTAATGGGAGAAATGGAATGTGAAAGTACAATGGGAGCCCGGTGGGTGTGGCTCCCATTGAGGGGCCACCCAGGAACCAAGAGGTCACCAGTTTGATTCTCAGTCAGGGCACATGCCTGGGTTGGGGGCCCCATCCCCAGTAGGGGGCGTGCAGTATGTAGCCGATCAATGATGTTTCTCTCTCACTGATGTTTCTATCTCTCTATCCCTCTCCTCCTCTCTCTAAACATCAATAAAAACATATTTTACAAAGAAACTTAAGGATCTAAAGAAATGAAATGCAAACAGTGAAGTTCTGAGGAAACAGTCACTCTCAATTATTTTGGGTATAAAAATTGATATATTCTCTATGGAAGGCAATTTGGCAGTTCCTATTTTTAATGTGTATACCCTCTGGGCCAGCAGTTCCATCACTATGAATTCACGATAGGGATATACAGTAGTCCTCTCTTATCTGCAGTTTCACTTTCCACAGTTTCCGTTACCCATGGTCAACTGCAGTCTGAAAATATTAAATGGAAAATTTCAGAAATAAACATTTCATAAGTTTTAAATCATCCCTTTGTATGCTTTCCCCACCTGATAAAGAGAGAGGGGGGGAAGCAAGGAGAGAGGGAAAGAAAGAGAGAGAGAATCCACATTCACACAACTTTTATTATGGTAAATTGTTATAATTGTTCTATTTTATTATTAGTTATTCTTGTTAATCTCTTACCACCTGATTTATAAATTAAAATTTGTCATAGGTATGTACGTATAGGAAAAAACAATATATAGAGAGTTCAGTACTATCTGCAGTTTCAGGCATTCACTTGGGGTCTTACAACATATTCCCTGAAGATAAGGGGAGACTACTTGCATTTGAACAGAATGAATAAATATAAGTTTATTCTACACAATATTGTTATATAATAGTAACTAGAGGCCTGGTGCATGAAATTTGTGCACGGGAGGGGGGGTCCCTCAGCCTGGCCTGCACCCTCTCCAATCCAGGACATCCCTCTTGCAATCCGGGACTGCTGGCTCCTAACCACTCACCTGCCTGCCTGCCTGATCACCCCTGACCACTCTGCATGCCTGCCTGCCTGATGCCCCTAACTGCTCCCCTGCCTGCCTGATTGCACCTAACTGCCACTGCCTGCCAGCCTGATCCCCCCTAACCACCCGCCCCTGCTGGCCTGGTTGCCCCTAATCACCTTCCCCTGCAAGCCTTGCCTCCCCTAAGTGCCTCTGCCCCAGTCCCCGCCACCGTGGTTTTGTCTGGAGAACATCTGATCTAATTAGCATATTACCCTTTTATTAGTATAGATAATGAATGCAAAGATTTGAAAAAAAACATTCTAAATTTTATCAATAGGAGTTGGTTGGATACATATAAAACAATCACAAAATAGAATAAAATACTTACTTAAAATCACCAATGCTGTTTTATAGGTGTTGAGGTGAAATGATCTCAAAGATACATTGTCATAAGTAAAAAAGCTACAGTATGACATGCTATCAGTCTACCGTGTGTGTGTGTGTGTGTGTGTGTGTGTGTGTGTGTGTGTGTACATGTGCTCACTTTAAAGTCTGAACCAGCAGATCTCAAACATTTTGGTCTCAGGAGGCCTTTACATTCTTAAAAATTATCAAGGACCCCAATCAAGGAGTGCCTTAGAAAACTCTAGAAACCTCAAGGATATACAACCATACATTTCATTAGTGTCAAAGTGATGATATCATCACATGTCCTACAGCCTTTGGAAAATGCCATTGCACACTTGTGAGAGAATAAAATTGAGGCAAATGAATATTGTCCTCAGTGTTATTGTAAGAATAGTTTTGACCTTATGCACTCCCTGAAAGGGTCTTGAGGATCCTCAGGGTCCCGCTGATCTACTCATAGGTGATTATATGTGCATACAAGAGTTCTGTGTGAATACCCCAGAATGGGTAACAATTATTGCCGATGGAGAAAGAAACTGGGAGGACCAGGGAACCCAAGTGGGAGAAAGATACATTTTCACTGCTTAACCTTTTGGAACTTTTCAATTCTATGCATGTGTTAGTGGTTACATTTTTTTTTACAAAGAAACTTAAGGATCTAAAGAAATGAAATGCAAACAGATTTATGAGCTATAGAATTAATCAGAGGCATGGACTAAGATTGATGTGCATGAATATTTGTCGCAGAATTATTTATAGCAGCGAAGACTTAGAAGCAACCCACATATCCAAAAATAGAGATTGGTTAAACAAATCATGGTACATCTATACATTGTAATTCTGTGCAGTCATTAGAAATCATAAATCTCTAGAATGTGAGATGGGAAAATGCTCACAATCTAATGTCAAGTTAAAAAATATAGCAGGATATAACTTTGCATGAACCAAATTGTACTAATTTAAAACAATACTGGAAGGAAATATACCAGAATTTTGAGTTATTATTTTTGGGTAGTGAGATTATGGGTTTTTTAAACTTCCATTTAAATGTATTTCTGAATATTCCAAGTTTCCTAGAATTAATATGTATCACTTTTATAATCAGGAAGAGAAAAAGCTATAAAAGAAGATAGGAAGGATTCATTCCCAGGGCTGTGAGGGATGTGTAGCTTCTGTTGCAGGTGCTGGAGAACAGTGAAGTGTTTTTGAGAGGTAGATCCTGCCCCTGGCTGCTGAGACTGAGGGCTGTGTGTGGCCTGTAGTGATGGACACTACCTTGGGGATGTTTGGTCATAGGCAGCACCCGCTGTGGTGAATTGGCCTGCTATGGCATGGCTCAGATAAGGATGCAGGTAAAGGGGAGATCGAGGAAACTTGTGAATTGAAAGGGATGGTGGTGTATTCATTATCTGTTACTACACAATAAATTAACCCCAAACTTAGCAACCTAAAATAACAATAAACATTATCATCTCACAGATTATGTGAGTCAAGAATTTGACTTAGTTAAGTGATTCTGGCTCAGTGTCCCTTATGAGGTGACTGTGAAGATATCAGCTGAGGTTACAGACATCTGAAGGCTTGACTAGGGCTGGAGGCTCTACTTCCAAGATGACTTGCTTACCTGCCTGGCAAGTTGGGACTGGTTATTGGCAGGAACCTTTATTCCTTGCCACATGGGCCTCTCCAGAGGGCTTATTGAGTATCTTTATAACATGGCAGTTGGCTTCCCCTAGAGCAAATGATCCAAGAAAGCCACATGTCTTGTATGACTACACTTACAAGTCATACATTATCATTTCCACATATACTACTGGTGACATTGGTATATGTGGAAGAGCAAAGCACCAAGGTGTACATACAGGGTGTACAAGGAGATGGGACCATCTTTGAGACTGGTTACTACTGGTGGATGCTTACTGTTCAAAGCAATGAGCAAGGCTCCAGAGCTTGGTTATGTCCTATGGCCGGACATCCTGGACTGGTGGTGGGCTTGAGGGTCTGTCTGTTTTGTAGAGTGTGACCTGACTTCCTGGGCTGTCCTGAGGCTCTTAGCCACCAGGAGCCATTAGGCAGGGATTGAGAGTTGGAAAGGGGAAAGAGGTAAAGAGGAAGCTCTTTCTTTTGGGAACTAGGTAGCCCTCCTTGTCTATAGGACTGCTGTCATATCCTGGGAGTTCAAGTATTGGTCCCAGGTATTATAACCTTGCATGCTGAATGCTTTGAATCAGCATGATGTAACTTTATTTCTCACAAATCCTTGAAATATCTGCAAAATATGAACATTGCAGCATCCAAATTGCCTCCCCTGTGGAAACCTTCTATACACAGAAATCATATCAGACTACATATCCAGGTTTATGGCTTTGAACATATGGTCCTTATGGACATAGGTTTCTCCAGTGCTGGCCAATGTACTTGGGTTTTCAGTTCAAAGTCAGCACAGAAGGGAAAGCAGAGGACTCTCAAACTTGGTTTGTCTTATGGGACAAACCAAACCAGCCCTACATAGCAAAGTGAGCAGTGCTGGGGTCAGATACTCCTGAGATTAGAGAACAGTGTCTACGTAGGACTTCTGCAGGGTGTCATGAAGGACCAGTGAGGGAAAGGGCAAGTTCTCAGCTTGTCTTGGTTTGATTTGCCAGGAGCAAAGTTTATCGCCAAAGTGAGGAATTCATGTGTAAGGTCAAAGATCTGATGGAAACCATCAGTCCTCAGGGAAGAGGGCATTCTGGTACCCCACTGTTAATATGACTCAGATATTATTTCCACACAGTCTCTTTGATTCCTAGTTCAAATTTTGGAGAGGGAGGCTGATGGGCTCAACCTGGTGTAGGGATTCGTCTCTCTAGAGTTACGTAAGTGTTTGACTCTGATCTAATCAGCCATGCCCATGCCCTGTGTCCCATGGTAATTAGTGATGCTCCCTCTTGGCTGTGGACCCAATTAGAAGAAGGCAGAAAGGAAAGATGGGAATCTTTAATTCACATCCCTGAGAAAGAGGACTAGGAATCAGTATATATGCTCCTAGGCTTACAATGAATTTCGGCCCAGGGAAGCCAGTCTGTGGAGAACAGACTTCAGAGAAAGGGTAATGTCTGGAGAGAGGGAGCTGTAAAAACAAGGCTAAGCCCAGCCCTTAAAAATAGCAGTTATTGAAACAGGATTCAAAGTAAGAGGATGTTTAGTATGCGAGTCAACTGATGCTGAGCCTTCTGATCTTAATTCTTCCTAAGTAGAACCAAGATTGGTGCCTGAACTAGGTAGGGCTCAATCAAAGGAGTGTAGTCAGCTCTGGGTCTGGATAAGAAAGGAAGGCAGGATTAGAAGACTAGGCAGGACAACACATATGTGAAATGATGGATCAGATCGGACTGGCTAGTGCAGTGGTTCTCAAACTGTGGGTCGCGACCCTTTTGGGGGTCGAACGACCCTTTCACAGGGGTCGCCTAAGACCATCAGAAAACACATATATAATTACATATTGTTTTTGTGATTAATCACTATGCTTTAATTATATTCAATTTGTAACAATGAAAGTACATCCTACATATCAGATATTTACATTACGATTCATAACAGTAGCAAAATTACAGTTATGAAGTAGCAACGAAAATAATTTTATGGTTGGGGGTCACCACAATATGAGGAACTGTATTAAAGGGTCACGGCATTAGGAAGGTTGAGAACCACTGGGCTAGTGGGAACTGTCTGTTATTTGATCATCAAGACAACTGGAGCAAGTCAATTAGATGTAATCCATTGCTCAGAGATTGATTTGCCTATAGTTGATCTGATTCATCATATAGACATGACTAGGCTCTAAGATACCAAAGCCTTCTCCTTGATGCCAGTAACAGTCACAGGCCAACGTACTAATCTGTATTGGCCAAAAGTCAGAAAGAACTAAATGGAATGGATATTATGTGTTGGTTTGGAGCTCTTTAGAAGGCTTTCAAGAAGACAATTGAATAAACAAATTACCCCAAATGTTTACTTCAGTCTTCCTCAGCCAAAAAGGATATTTGAAAAGAAAGAAAAATATTAGGATAGCAGCAGGTGATAAGATCAACAGGTGCTAGTTACAGTAATAGCTGATGTTCTTTTTTCCCTAATGTACCTGCTTTGGCAAAGCCAGGCATTGTTGTGAAACACATAGTGGTTTAATATTTGCTTTGATCTTTCTCATTTCTTCTCTTTTCAGTAAATGTGAGATTGTTATAGTTTCCAGGAGAGAGCTGTCACTCTCTGGTGTTTGAGAAGGGCTTTTTCTGTGACTGTGTGGCCTCATACCACACATGGGGAGGATGAAAATGGAGTGAGCTCTTTCATTGTTTTCATGATGACATATGCACTGATTGAGAGGCTGTGGTATCTGATGGTGGCTGGGCTCCCCATTTAGCTGTAGATCCCAGGGGAATTAAGGTCATTTTTGTCTGGGTAACTCCAGTCTTCTAGAACCCTCCTGGTTTAAGTCATCTAATGCAACATGCCCATGTTTTCTCCCTTGGGAATCAGTAAAGCTGTTGCTAGATATCTCTGTCTACCTTATGGACTCCCTCATGAAAGGTTAGGACCATATGAATATTTACAGCCAGAGTTGTGAATGGAAATAACATGTGCCATTTCCAGGCTGGAGTATTTAATGCGTGCCAGACCCTCCGAGTTCACACTAGTGGCTGATCCATCAGTCCGGGTTCCTAGATGATGGTTATAGTCCTCTGCTCACCTGAAATGGGCATGGACTATCAGAAGAATATATTTCATTATTTTTAAGTTACTGAAATTTGGGTTTTGTTTGTTTATTATTACAACATAACCTGGATATCTTTACTGATACACTTTCTTTATCAAATTCTATTATTATAGGAGTCAAATTCTATCATTATTTATTATACAAAACCACTAACAGTTATTCATAGAAAGAAAAAAGCACCCATAATTCTGCCACCCCAAGAAGTCTATTTTTCAATGTTTCCCTACAGTTTATTTTTCATATTTGTAATTTTTGCTTACTTGTAGCTAGGCATTAACCATTTGTAAGCCATAAGTGTCTATAGACGCAAGCGGCGGACCTTTTTTTAACTAAATTCAAAATATCGTGTGAGTTAACTGGTTTTCAGTTTTGTATCCTGGGTTCTTTTATTAAGGCTTCATGATGGTAGGAGTCCTATTGTTTTATTCACTACAGCATCTCTCATTAGCACCTCATGCAAAGCCAAGTACACAGCAGGTACCTAATAAATAATGGGTGAATTCACAACTATAACCACTTTCTTCTTAGCATGATGATTATTAGAAGATATCTTATGCTTGACTGGTCAGCAATTGCAGGCTATAGATTCAGAGCTCAGGCTTATCTAATGGCAGACATATCATTTTTTAAAAGAAATCTTTGTTTAGTTTTCCCTCTGCCCAGCATTAAATCCAGGTTCTTTTCCTGGTTCTCATGGAAGTTATAATCTCCTTCTAGAACCTGTCACCTCTGGTCTCCAGTCTTGGATGAGGTTTTTGGCCACTTGGAGAATCTCACAATTGGGCATGTGTCTTAAAGTCTATACCTGGTCCTTCTTTTTTTTTTTTTTTTAAAGTTTTTATTGATTTCAGAGAGATGAAAAGAGAAGGAGAGAGAGAAACATTGATTTGTTGCCTCCTGCACGCCCTCTATTGGGGATTGAGCCTGCAGTCCAGGCATGTGCCTTAAATGGGAATCAAACCCACTATATCCTGGTGCATGGGACAATATAAAACTAACTGAGCCACACAGGCTGGGCCCTGGTCCTTCTTTTAATTTGATACCTGAGCCTAGAAAAATCAAGGGTTTTCCCAATCATAGAGCCTCTGAGGAGCAAGATTGTGATTAAAACCCAGTTCCCTGAACACAAATCCATAGTTCATTTGAATGTTTCTTCTGAGTCCCAATTCCTCCTCTTGGCTCAGGGTAAGCTAATCAGGTTGTGGGTTTCCAAACGTCTTAGCAGTAAATATATTTTAACTAGAGGCCCGGTGCATGAAAATTTATGCACTTGAGGAGGGTCCCTCAGCCCATCCTGCCCCCTCTCACAGTCCAGGAACCTTCAGGGGCGGGAGGTGACCTGGCGATCAGGGGAAGGCGATACCCCATCACACTTCTGCTGCTGCCACTGCTGGCAGCGCAAGCCTCAGCCGGCCCTGGTTACCTGAGCCTTGGGCAGCCCTGGGCGGCTGGGCAGCCACCATCCAAGGCTTGCCTGTGCCTCGGGCTGGCCCTGGGAAGCTGGGGGGCTGAGGGGACGGGGCGCCGCCATCTTGTGGCTGTGGGCGCCGCCATCTTTGAGGGCGGGACAGTCAATTAGCATATTTCCACCTTTGGGCTGTGGGCGCTGCCATCTTTGCGATGGTGTGAGGGTCAATTAGCACATTCCCTCTTTATTAGATAGGATGTCTAGCTTCAGTTCAACCTACTGGTCTTTCTCTTGCCTTTTTTAAATCTTTCTCCTCCTTCCTCTCTTTTCTTGCTCCTCTTTCTCTTTTCCTTTTCTTGACATAAAACGCATATATTAAAGTGTAAAATGTGGTAAATTTTGGCACATGTATACACTTGTGAAGTGTCACCGCAATTCAGATATTGAACATGTCCAACACCCTGAAGAGTTTCCTTGTGATCCTTTGCATGAAATCCTCCCTCTTTCCTCTCCTTATCCTCCTACCCCCTAAGCCCGTGGTCAGCAAACTGCGGCTCGCGAGCCACATGTGGCTCTTTGGCCCCTTGAGTGTGGCTCTTCCACAAAATACCGACTTCTGCGCATGGGCCACAAAGTTTCAATCACACTGTACATGCATGCCTGCACGTGGTATTTTGTGGAAGAGCCACACTCAAGGGGCCAAAGAGCTGCATGTGGCTCGCGAGCTGCAGTTTGCTGACCACGGCCCTAGGCAACCACTGATCTGTTTTCTGTCATTACAGATTAGCTTTCATTTTTCTAGTTTACATGAATGAAATAATATAACATGTACTCTTTTTTGGTCTGGTTTCTCTCACTCAGAATAATTATTTGAGATTCATCCATCCTGTTGCATCTATCACTAGTTCATTCCTTTTTTATTGTTCTATAGTATTCCATTGTACAAATGTACATGATTGTTTGTCTACTCACCTGTTGATAGTCTTTTGGATTGTTTCCTGTTTTTGGCTAATACAAATAAAGCTGCTATGAATATTTATACACTAGGGGTCCAGTGCACAAATTTGTGCACGTTGAAAGGAACTGTGGGCCGCGAGACTGCGATAGGCACAGGAGCGGGTCTTGGCCCATCCTCTGCACCCCTGCCCAGCCCCTCCCGCCAAGGCCCCCAGTCCCGTTTGCCAGCAGCTCCGCCCCTGCCGCCACTGCTCCCACGCACAGACAGTGCCAGACCACTTACACCCATTGATGGCGCGGAGTGATTGGGGCCAGTGCCAGCAGCGGGTGTGAGCAGCAGCTGCTGCCTCGATTGCCCCTCAGGAGCAGGGGGAGGTGGAGAAGCCCTCAGGTGATCAGGGCCGGCAGCTGCCACTCACATCCGCTGATGGCGCTGAGTGATCGGGACCGGCACTAGGCACTGGCAGTGGGTGCGAGTGGCGGCTCTGGTGCCAGCTGCGGGTATGAGTGGGGCGGGTGTGTATGGGGCCAGTGCTGGCAGTGGGTGCGAGCGGCAGCTCCGGCACCAACAGTGGGTGTGAGCGGGGCCAGCTCTGGCAGCAGGTGCAAGTGCCAGGTGGGACTGTGGCACATGGGAGCAAAGAATTTTCAGTAACCACCAAAGGCTTACCCCCATGACAGCCACTGGCACCCCGCCTTGGTCTGGCACCCCCACTCACCTGCTCCACCATCCCACCACGGCCGATGCCCGCCATGTTCCGTGTTCTGCTGCCTGCTGCTGACACCAATCATGTTCTGCGTGTGCCCCCTGGTGGTCAGCGTGCATCATAGCAACCGGTTGTTAGGTTGTTCTGCTGTTCGGTCTATTTGCATATTAGGGTTTTATATACATAGATGACTTACATTTCAGTCTTTATCCATTTTGAGTTTATTTTTGTGTATGGTATAGGTTGGTGGTCTAGTTTCATTTTTTAAAATGTACCTATTTTCTTCTACATCATTTATTAAAGAGACTGTTTTTACTCCATCATATGCTCTTGCCTCTTTTGTCTAATATTAATTGACCATAAAGTGTGGGTTGATTTCTGGGCTCTTTGTTCTGTTGCATTGATCTATATGCCTGTTTTTGTGCTAGTACCATGCTGTTTTTATTTACTTTATTTTTTTTAAAAATCTTTATTGTTGAGATTGTTACAGATGTCTGTCTTCCCCCTCCCCTCATTGCCTCCCTCCACCCGGTTCCAGCCCCATCCTAGGCCTTCACCACCCTATTGTCTGTGCCATGCTGTTTTGATTACAATGGCTTCATGGTATAATTTGATATCTGGTATTGTGATCCCTCCAGTTTTATTCTTCTTTCTTAAGATCGCTGAGGCTATTTGGGGTCTTTTCTATTTCCATATAAATTTTTGGAATATTTGTTCTAAATCTGTGAAATATGCCATTGGTATTTTAATAGGAATTGTATTGAATCTATATATTGCTTTGAGTAGTATGGACATTTTAATGATGTTATTTCTTCCAGTCCATGAACACAGTGTATGCTTCTGCTTGCTTGTATCTTCCTCTATTTCTTTTTAAAATGTCCTATAGTTTTCTGAGTACAGGTCTTTCACCTCCTTGGTTAAGTTTATTCCTAAGTATCTTATTTTTTGTTGTTGCACTAATAAATGGGATAGTAAATGACAGTTCTACTTCTTCCTTTCCAATTTGGATGTTTGTTTTTTTGTCTGATTGCTGTGGCTAGGACTTCTAGTACTATTTATAATAATAAAAGCATAATATGCAAATTGACTGAACAACTGAACAGCAGAATGACCGTCCAGACAACTTTCTGGATGACCATGCTATGACACACACTGGTGCTAGGCCAGGGCTGCCAAGGCAGATGTGAGGTGATTGGTCGGGGGGCCCCACCATTGCCCTACAGAGGGGGCCCAGGCTACCCAGCCAGCAGTGCTAAGGCGGGTGGGTGGGGCCTCCCTCAGCTGGGCGATCGATCTCGCAGCCCCGCGATCAGTCACCCCAAAGAGGGAGGCCCAGGCCACCAGCCAGCGACGCTGTGGCGGGTGTGCGGGGCTGGCCAGTGATTGCCCTGCAGAGGGAGGCCCAGGCCAGCCAAGCGATTGCACCCCATGCCTGTCGCCCACAGAGGGAGGTGACCAGTGGCAGGGGAGGGGGGGCAGCACCGCACAGATGGCAAGCAGAGGCAGCAGTGGAGGCAGGGCCAGCTGCTGGCAGCTGGGGAAAGGAAAGCCCCGATATTCCCTGATCCCTGGCCAGGCCTAGGGACCCTACCTGAGGGGTCCCGGATAGCAAGAGGGTGCAAGCCTGGCTGAGGGACGCCCCCACCCCCACCCTGTGCACGAATTTTGTACACCGGGCCTCTAGTGTTGAATAAGAGTGTTGAAAGCGGACATCCCTGTCTTGTTCCTGATCTTAAGGGAAAACAGTCTTAGTTTTTGCCCATTGAGTATGATGTTGGCTGTAGGTTTTTCACATATGGTCTTTATTATGTTGAGGTATGACTCCTGTATTCCCCCATTTTGGTGAGAGATTTTATAGAAAATGGGTGCTCACTTTTATTGAATGCTTTTTCTACATCTATTCATATGATCATGTGATTTTTATCTTTCATTTTGTTTATGTGATGTAACATATTTCTTGATTTGTGAATATTGTACCAACCTTGCAACCCTAGAATAAATCCCACTTGGTTACGGTGTATGATATTTGTAATGAATTGCTGGACCCGATTTTCTAATATTTTGTAGAGGATGTTAGCGTCTGTATTCATCAGGGATATTTGCCTATAATATTCTTTTTTTTGTAGTGTCTTTACCTGATTTTGGAATTAGGATAATGTTGTCCTTGTATAAAGAGCTTAGAAGTCTTCCCTCCTCTTGAATTTTTTGGAATAGTTTGAGAAGGATAGGTGTTAGATTTTCTTTGAATGTTTGTTAAAATTCACTTGTGAAGCCATCCACTCTAGGACTTTTACTTGTTTGGTATTTTTATTTTTTAAAAAATTTTTTAAAATGCTGCTTCAATTTTATTAGTTGTTATCAGTCTATTCAGGTTTTTTGATTCTTCCTGATTGAGTTTTGGAAGATTGTGTGTTTCTAGGAATTTGTCCATTTCGCTCAGGTTGTCCAATTTGTTGGCATGTAGTTCAGAGTATTTTCTTACTATCCTTTGTATTTCTGTGATATCAGTTGTTACTTCCCCTCTTTCATTTTTGATTTTATTTATTTGGGTCCTCTTTGTTTCTTGATGAGTCTGGCTAAAAGTTCGTCAATCTTGTTTTCTTGATGTTTTTGCATTGCTGTTTTAGTCTCTATGTCATTTATTTCTGCTCTCACCATTATTATTTCCTTCCTTCTACATACTCTTTTTCTTTTCTAGTTCTTTTAGTATAGGGTTAGATTGTTTGAGATTTTTCTTCTTGAGGTAGACCTTTAGAGCTCTGGATTTCCATCTCAGGACTGTTTTCACTGTGTCCCATAGGTTTGGGGTTGTTGTGTGTTCATTTTCATTTGTTTCCAGGTAATTGTTGCTTTCTTCCTTGATCTCATTTGAGAGCATGTAATTCTTAGTCAGCTATCCAGGTTTAACAAATCTTGTTACCTATGTAATCATATTGTTGGGAAGTTACCCTCTCTGAACTTCAATTTGTGGTCTGTAAAATAGAGATAGTATTACTTATCCTCAGTGTTATTATGAATATTAAATGAGATAATGCATGATAATTATTTTGAAACATGCTGGTTCATAATAAGTGTACAAAACCTGTTAGCTATCACTTTTTCTCACACTTTTAATTTTTCAATCTCTATTTCCTCCACTTGCTTGTAACTACACTATCTCATCTCCCATCTTCTAGATGGCAATGATATAGGATAGAACTCTCAAAATTATAGCTATCAGCATGAGGAAAACACCTAATTTGTTCTAGCAGGATGTGTAAATGTTGGAAGAAAAGAATCACTGGTTTGAATTCCAACTCTGTTATTTACGTGTTTGACCTTGGGCAGATAATTTTGCCTCTCTGAGCCTTAACTGTTTTGTCTCTGTAATGGAAATAATAATATATAGCTTTCCCCAAAAGGCTTCTCTCTCTCTCTCTCTCTCTCTCTCTCTCTTTTACTGGTGCATATGTATAATGTCAGATAGACTCTATTAATGTTCATTCCTGTCTCCTTTTTAAAATGAATGAAAAGGGAACTTTTTTGAGATTTGATGTGATTTAATCCACAGGAAGAAGCACTTGTATTTTATTGGGAGAAATTTGAGAGAATTTAGAAAAGTATGAGAATTAATCAAGACCCCTGTGTTTACTAGGTGCAAAGGCAATGAATGGTCCAGCCCAGGACATTATCCCAGAGAATGTAAAAGCCATCATGGCTCATCTGAAGTTTCTAGTCTCTGCAGCCCTCTAGTGGCCATTGATTGTAGCAGACAATTCATAGGTATTGACAAATTACTGGAGTCAATTTGACTTAGGACAAGAATTATATAGAAAATAAGGGAGTGGGGAGTGAAAGGGCCTACATTTTAATCTTTATAACATTTTAAATTGAAAATTATTCTTTCATTAGTGTGAATGCCAACAAAATTTGATGAAAATTTAAATCTATATTTTCACGTACTAGGAAAGTATGAACATCAATATCCTTTCCTTCCTCTTCTCTTTCTCTTCTACTGCCATGCCTTCCTCCACCTGTGTAGGAGCATATTTTCTTTTCTTTTGAGCAAATCAATCTTTGCCCTTAAACTTGTAGAGTCAGTGTACCCAGTTTGGGTTCCAGGGAGAGGCCAGTTGCCTATCAAATTAAAAGAGTTGCCAAATGACTTGCAGAAAGCAAGTCATTCCTAGGAAAAAAATATACATTTAGTCTTTCAGCTGCCAAAGGCAATAGCACAATGCTGGAAAGAGTGCAGCCTGGGAGAACAGGGGCCCAGCTTGGCCACCACTTCCTGTGGGGCAGTGGGCAAGTTACTACCGTCTTTTGCAGCTCATTGAGGGAGATTCAACTCTACTCTGTGCTCTGATTCCACTAGGAAACGCCTCTGCTACCTGCTAAGCTGTGAGCCCCTCAAGGGAGGATCTTGCCTTATTTTTAACTCCCACAGTTAGCAAGATGCCTGACAATCAACCTTTAAGAAGGAACAGAGGAATTTATGTGAACCAAAGACTTGTTTTGTCTCTGGTTCTAGTGAACCACTTGTTGTAAACACAGCCATTATCTGAGTTCTGTGTTGGCAGCTGGGAGAGAGATGAAGGGAAGGAGACCAGAGGTGCAGTCCTTACGTTACAGGTGAATAACGAAAGTTCTGCGGTTCTGAACTCTCAAGGCTGACAGGAAGGGTCTCAGATCATTATTCCTTCCAACTAGTCACCCCTAGATCTTCTTGGCCTGTTTCTTAAAGGGGTGGGGTGGAGGTGGTATGGCAGAGAAGTAGTTAAGAGCACATGAGTAAGGACTTGGGAAGCATGTATAACTATGTGATCCAAGGAAAATCAATTAAGATTTCTACGACTCAGTTCCTCATCTCCAACCTCGTCTCCCAAACTGGAATTTAAAATATTTACCTTTCGGAAACTGAAGGAGGTGACACATGTAAGCACTATTCTGAGTGGGTGGGGGGAGGTGGGGAGGGGGAACTGGCAGGTCTGAAAAGTATTTATTGTAGCTGAAGAAATCTGGGAGATTACTCCCACTCCCACCTACAACCCTGCCAACTCTCCCTGTGTGGATGGCCCATCACAAGGTTCCCAGGAATACATTCAAATAATAGAAGCGTCAGAGAAGAGTCCCTCAGGGTCCTAATCCGAGCTGTCCTGGCATTTGGCTATGTCACCCTGCCTCTTCTTCCCCTCCTTCCTAACCCTGGCCTCCAGTTTTATTCCAATACCTCATTTTCCGAAGTCGGACCCGTTTAATCTCTTAAATGCATGATTAGAGAGAGTGCTTGATTAAAAATGCCTCTTCCATCCTCCCATTTATCTAAAACAAGCTCCTGTTCACACAGCAGAGAAATAGGGAAGGGAATCTGGAGGAGGGGGAAAGGAGAGGAGGGAGCGGTGGAGGGAGGGTGGGGTGAGCTTTGTGCTTTTCTCAATGAATGCCCAGGCCTCTGCAGATTTGCATAAGAGCCGACACCCGCCACGCCATTGGTTGGCGGATGCGAGCAGGACGGGGCAGGCCTGCGTAGGTCTGGCCCCGGCGGGGGGAGTAAGCTTTTGAGTCCCGCCCCCTCCGCGTCCCGCCCCCTCCCGGGCGCGCTCTCGGCTCTGCCAGCTCGATGTGAGTGGCGAGCGCCCAGGCAGATGCGATCCAGCGGCTCCAGGGCAGCAGCGGCAGTAGCAGCTGGCACCTCCCGGCGCTGCCGCTGTCCGGAGGGTCGCGGGGCAACGCGGCACCTTCCAGCCGCCCTCCGGCCAGCCTATCCGAAGCTGCGGAGGCTGCTGATGGGTGAGAACGGGGCAGCAAGATTTCAGGCTCTCCTGCCCTGACTGCTTTCATTCTGCTGCTGCCGCTGGGGTGCTTTGGTAGTGCCCGAGAACTCTGAGAAGAGACGCGGGAGGAGAGCAAGGATGCTGCTTCAAACTTGCGCTGTGGAGGCTTGAGCCTCCGCTTCACAGCGGGGGCTCAGTTCAAGCCTAGAAGTTTAGCGAGCGGTGCAATCCAAAGACTTCCTGCTCCGGAGGGTCGCAGGAGGGTGCAGGAGAAAGCAGTCTCCGCCATCGCCACCCCTTCCTCCCCTTCCTTCAAGGGGCGTGAGGCTCAGAGGAGCCCAAAGGTGTGCAGCAGCCGTCCAGGACAGCAGACAACAGCTCGGAGCCACTGTATCCAGCTGGAAAGTTGAGTTTTGGAGGCCAGTCGAGAGCGGACAGACCACAGATCAGGCCATGGGAGGCAGGAGAGGACAGTACCCAATTGCCACCTACCTTCAACCATAGTAGTTTCTCTCCTTCCAGAGGGCAGCGAGCTACAGACGCGGGGCGCGGGGACGCGTCACAAAAGAGGCACAGGGTCTTGGCTGCTAAGCCCAGTGCACTTCAGGGTGTCTTGACACGTCCCTGAGCATTCAGCCCCGTTTTATTGAGACTCCTGCTGGCCTCCGTGCAGTGGGAGGAAAGCAAGAGAACCGAGTGCACGCATAATTCCATAGAAATCAGGTGGAAGGAGCCTTCAGGACCAAGGACTGTTTGGAGCCTCTTCTCAGTTGGGAAGAGAAGGGCGAGGCTGGATTCCGGAGAGTCGGGAGACTAATATAAATAACCTTTCTGGCGGGATGGGAGCCATAGGACTCTTATGGCTGCTGCTGCCTCTGCTTTCAGCGGCAGCCCCTGGCCCTGGGACCGAGACCGGGACCAACCAGAGCGTGGGCTCACTGGCCATGGGGTCTGCGCTGCAGCCCCGGGAGCCGCTTAGCTACTCGCGCCTGCAGAGGAAGAGCCTAGCGGTGGACTTCGTGGTGCCCTCGCTCTTCCGCGTCTATGCCCGGGAGCTGCTGCTGCCGCCGCCATCCTCCCCCTCGCAGCCAAAGGCTAGCCGGCTGGAGGCGCGCAGCTCGCTGGCTCTAGATTGCGCCCCATTGCTTAGGCTAGTGGGGCCACCCCCCGGAGTTAGAACGGCGGGAGCCAGCTCGCCAGCCCCGGCACGGACGCTGTCCAGGGTGCTGAAGGGCGGCTCGGTTCGCAAGCTACGGCGGGCCAAGCAGCTGGTGCTAGAGTTGGGAGAGGAGGCGATTCTTGAGGGCTGTGTCGGGCCCCCAGAGGAGGCGACTGCGGGGCTGCTCCAGTTCAACCTCAGCGAGCTGTTCAGCTGGTGGATTCGCCATGGCGAAGGGCGGCTGAGGATCCGCCTGATGCCTGAGAAGAAGGCGTCGGAAGTGGGCAGAGAGGGAAAGCTGTCAGCAGCGATCCGCGCCTCTCAGCCCCGCCTTCTCTTTCAGATCTTCAGGATGGGTGAGCAGCTCCCGCCTGAGTTTGTCGGGATTTGTTTTTTTTTTTTTTAGACACATCAATTTGGAACTACTGTCAATTAACTCCTTTTCCAAAACCTCAGCCCTTGGTTCTTAGCCCCCTTTCCCCCTTCTGCAAACCTCTCCCCCCTTGCTAGACCATATTTTCCCCCTACTCCCCCCACGAAGGCAGTCTTTCCTTAAGGGTCTTCGTTCCTCTTCAGCAACCAAATTGGGAAAAAAGTTTTCTGCTCTTGGCAGAATGCCTCCTTCTGACTTACACAGGATCCCAACTAAAATTGGATGCCCTTCTTTGGGGGTCCCTGGGACAGTTGAAATGAACCTATTGCTTCTATGTTTCAAGTTTAGTTCTAGATCTCAAAACTATTGCCCATCTTCCCTTCCTCTTGTTCCTCTTCTTGGCTACCACAGGTTTGGTTAATGTGGTATACTTTCTCAGGGAATATAGAATTCCTCATCATATTATTGAATTCCACCCAGTTGTTTCCTTCAAATGTTGGGTTACCTAGGTATTGCATCTTCTTCATGAATTCATTCTACTCCCTCCTCCCCAATCCCAGTCTGCTATCTACTCTCAAACTCTTGTTCTTCCTCTTGGGTGTCAGTGGGAGAATCCTAGAGGAACTAAGGGACAGGGGACAGAAGGAAGATGTGAAGAGAGGGACTGAAGTTGCCAAGATTGTCTTCCTTTGGGGAGTCACTGTGAAGTCAGGGAGAGATAATAGTTGATTTCCCTCTCTTCCCCTGCCCCCTTTCTTCCCTCCAATTCTTAGCTTGAATGTCTGCAGCGGCGGCTCTGAATGGAGGTCTCTGGCAGGCCTGTTTCACTGCAGATCTCTCTGCTGGGGACTCCTGAAATGAGGTTTCTGTTCCATTTGCTCTCTCATTTTCTGCCCACATTCACTGAGTTGGTTGTGTGTGTATATATATGTGTGTGTATGTGTGTAGGCAATTACTTCTATCCCTTCCCATAGTATCCTTAACTGGAAAATCAGGTGGTTTTGAATGGATATTTCTCTTATAAGACCACTGGGGAAAGACTCATAAATAAAATAGACAATGGAAATGAATAAGAAAGCGCAGAAAAGAAACCATGCCTTTTAAAAGCCTACACTAATTCCTTTGAGCAAACCCAGCATCTTTTATCTCATCCTCATCGTCAGAAAGAACTGAAATTTGTATGCTCCACTGGTTACTAATGTCTAGTATTAATTGGATGGAAAGCATTGAAAAAGGCTTATTGTAGAGCTACAAGTATCTCTATGCTTGCCCCAAACACACATACTCCCACATACATGCAATCATCCTCTATCAGCAGGGATATTCAAAAGCCGAGGTTCCTCAGTCATTGCACAGTAAACATACTGATACGTGGTCCTCAAGCAAAACAGAGTTTGGATGCATATTTCAGCATTAACATTCATGGCATTGGCATCTAAAATGACCCCTTTCTACTCAATGCTGGAATATATATTAATCCATAGTAAGAGATAGGGTCTGATGAGTTAGGAGACCAATACTGTGGTCTCACCACAGAAACTTTTGTAAAGAACAGCTGTGCTTGAATGTCATTGTGGCTTCTGTGGGTTACAGATGCAACATTCTCTTTTAGTGCCTAATGTTTTTGTAATGGATATAAAAATGACTTCTCTGGGAATGTGGATTTCCCCCCACTTTCCTGCTTTCATGTCTATGAGCATCTCTAAAGCTTTCCCATCACCTCTTGTTAAGTAACCACAGGCCCTAGCAGTCTAGATCACCTGTTGTTAGATGTTGGTGACAGGTAAAAGGGGTCTTTCTGTGGTCCTGATCTTGCCTAATACAAACAGACAGATTGCATGAAGTTATTAGTGGGTGTCTCTGAAGTGTCACATGTGTAATGCATTTGAAGAATATACTCTAGTCGAGCCTTAGATAAGAGATGAAGCTGCTGAGTGGGGGAGTTTCATGTAGAAAGGAGTGTACTTTAAGAGCTGCTCTGGTACTGACAGTAGGGAAGCATTGTGAGCGCCCCAAGTCCTCCCTCAGCAGCACAGTCCATTTGGCAACCGGACCAAGCCCTTGTGCATCATTTGACACATCTAGCAATCCTGTTTGAGAAAGAGCCAGGATTCTGCCATTAAAAAGCTAGAAATTTTCGCCAAGCATTTTTCAGCAGGATTTGGATCAAATGATAATTGACGGGAACAAATAAGACACTAAGTGTAACTGGATGAGCTCCCCATGACCTCCGGAGAGACAGCCAGCTTATTGAAAAGCACTATGGGCCTTGTGGTGATCACACTTGGAAAAGGCTGGACTCTCCTGCTCTGAGACATATACTGTCTTCAGTTAGGCATCTGGCCATGCAGGACTAGCCTCTTGTTTTACGACAGCCTCATTCAGATATAGTCTCCATTGTAAGACCTTCCCAGCAGCAGTGGATCAGTCATGGATCTAGACTGCTAGAACCTATGGTCATTTAACAAGAGGTGATGGGAAAGTTCTAGAGTTGCTCATAGATTTGAAAGTGGAAAAGTCCACATTCATAGAGAAGTCATTTTTATATCCATTAAAAACACATTAGGCACTAAAAGAGAATGTCGCATGTATAAACCACAGAAGCCATGATGACATTAAAGCACAGGGAATGGACACACTCTGCATATCATGTTTTGTGTTTGGGGCAACTTATATCATTATGGTTTCATTCATTTTCTTGTTTGAAAATTTAAGCTTAGGTTCTCACTCTTGGGTTGATTTTATTATTTATCATGTTTGAGGCAATGGATTTAATCTTTTTATATATGCTGTGATTTGTAGAAAAGACATTTACCTCTTCTGTGACATGGGCTCTTCAAGTATACAAAGGGAAAATAGGCACAATTCAGTTTACTTCTTCCTGATTCTTTCCAAGTGGCTGGTGGTCTGGTCTTGAGGGACACAACCATGCTGATGAGGTTATCTGTTGGAAGGGAAGAGGAGAAGATGGGTGTTCTGTTACCGTTGTGGTGAGGGGCCTAGAGTAGTTCATTTGTCTGACTGAAGATAGCTTCCTGAATATGAATAGGACCATAACTAGGGATGGGGTAAATATGGAAAAGTACCCTGTCGAGACAAAGCAATAACTTTGAATTACTTGTGGTTTGGGTTGGCCGAGAGGACAAAAGGATGCCTGAGAGGACTTATAATACATGACATGCTAATTTTTTTCTATGTGGGTTGCTTTGAACTCACAAATGGGGTCAGCATTTCAAAGTGTGAGGCAGCTCCCCATAGCACCCATTCCTGGAGAAGAGGTAGAGAGGCTATTGCTGGGACTGTACCAATGGTAGTGCACCACGAGCCCAAACCTCAGAAAAGATGTCTGCCTGGAGGCCACCATATGGCTTACAGCTGCATTTTGTAGCCTATTTTATAGATGTTTTAACATTTTGCTTCTGCCATTCCTAGGCAGAGGCCTAGAGAATGATGATTTGTGGGTTAAGAGGACCTATTTCTCTGTAACCACTCTACTTCTTCCCACTCCAAGAAAGGGGCTATATGATTAGGGATTTCACATGTACTGTGAAAAGGCCTGAGCAATTTAAAATAGATGTATGTAATTTAATACATCTGACTCTTAACCTCACATATCTGTCAGTCCCTTCCCATTTCATTTCTGGAGAGGACAAAGAGAGCTAAGGAAGATGGAAATGAAATTGGAGCTCCCAGAAGGAATATCAGTTATTGGAGGTGAATTGGGAGAGTTGGAACTAGTCCAGAGAAGAGCAGAGAGCTGATTTAAGAGTTGAAGGGACTGATTTATGATGATAGATGAAAATAATTAAATATATATGGTTGGGCTAAGTAGCAATGAAGAGAAAGCTATGATAACAATCTACAGATATCTGAAGAGGGAGAGTGGCAGTGAAGGAGTGGAGTTATATAGAGTGGCCCATAGAAGTAATAGGATGATTCTTGTAAAGGAAACTTCAGGTTGGGTATCAGGGAAACCTTATTTTCTGCAATTGATACTCCCCCACTATGGAATGGAATTCCAAGGGAGCAAAGAGTACGGTGAGATGTGGGTCAGACAAGCCACAGAGTTCATAATTAATCAGTTCTATATTTCCAAATGTTGAGAAGCCACAATGGGCAGGAGATCTGGGGTGGGGAACAGTGACAGGAATCAGGATATTTTGAGATACAACTATTTTTTTGGTTTTATTAACATTTTTAATTTTTCAATTACAGTTGACATACAATATTATATGCATTTCAGATGTACAGCATAGTGATTAGACATCTATAGAACTTACAAAGTGATTGCCATGATGAGATATAACTCTTGAGAGCCTTTGAGTATTGGTGTTTCTAGGAGAAAAAGAAAATAATTGCATATGCATCTTTGAAGTTGGTGGGAAGTGTTTACAAGAAGATTGTTAATGAAAAATATTTTGAAATTACTGGGTTTATTCTTCTCTGCCTCCAGATTAAACACAGAATATTTCTGTGGGGTGTTGTCTGTATATCCAGTGTGAGGAGGCATACTCACCACAGCATTAAGATGCATCTATAGGTGTGTGCATCATCAAGTCATTGGACAGAGAAGATGATATCAGTTCTAGATTTGGTGGACTCCTATTGGCTACCTGAAAACCCTTTGCAATGCTGTAAATATGGCTATTTGGAAGGTGAAGGTCAGGAGGGACTAGCCTGCAGGGAGAAGAGAGGGAGAGTTGGGTCAGCAGAAGTTGCAGTCCCTTGCCACTCTTCTGATTACAGATTACTGCTTGATAAACTCACTCCTGGGAATTTGCCCAGCCTGACTCCTAAAGGACAGTTTGTCTTTATAACCATTATTACTGTCCTGTTGCAGTTGTGTGAGACTTCACAATTTATAATGCACTTTCACATTTATTATTTTTACCAATGCTACAGTAGGTAGCGCAAGTATTTGTTTTATTTTATAAATGGAGTAACCAAATCTAGATGTTTGAAAATACTTTTTCAAGGTTATACAGGTAGAAAGTGATAGATATGAAACTTTCATTTATGTATTGAGAGGTTATGAGGTGCTAGATATTGTGTTACTGACTAGGACCACAGACCTTTTGTTCAAATGAGGGCTCTTTTCACTAAGGGAATCATCCCAAGGTGCAGATTATAAACAACCAAAACATGTAAATAGATGAAAAACTTTAATTTATCCTTGTTATAAGGCTATGCAAAAAATATTTGGTGTTCAATAGCCTTGACTTAAAATTTTTGAGGCCAAGTTTCACTATTAGAAAAATGGAAATAGTAATAGTTCCTATCTCAAGATGTTGTGATAGAGATTAAATTAGATGATACATGTAAATCCTTAACCCAGTAAAATACACATAATGAAATACTCCATCAATATGAACCATATGGCTTTCCCTAGCAGGAACAACGCCCCAGCATTGCACATACATTTTAGTCTGTTTGTATGGTGCCATCTGGAGTCGCGCAGTCCTTATTTGTGGCCATATGTGGCAACCCTGGCAGCTGTGGGTTCCCCATGTGATGAACTTCTAATTCCCAAGAAATAAGAGATGGGATCTGGTAGAAATGGGGAGAGAAACCAGGGTACTAGTTTCTATTTTCTCACTATGGGAGGTCTGTCTTTCCCTGAATTGTGGATGAGAAAAAGGATTGAGGTGTGGTATTTAATTAATTTCTATCAACTTGTGTCTTCTTGTAGGTCTTTTGACCCTGGATTCAGTCCAAAGATTAAAGCACTATATTCACAGTCCAGTTATTTTTCTTCTATAGAAAGATGCCAAGCCTTAACTTTATAAAAGTATGAAATCTAATACTGAGGAAGAACAAGACAGAGGTATTACAGAAGAGTAGTTTTTGATAGCGGATCTTCCCTAACTGAGAGAGATCTATTCAGTTCAAGCCCCTCCTTGCCCAGAGAGGTGCTGGGCCACTGGCCTTTGGTAACTTCTTTGTTATAATTAGCTGAAGCTGTGACCTTTTCTTACATTTCTAGCCTCATCATTCATTGTCAAGTGGAAGGCAGGAGAGATAGATGGAATGTACCAATTGGTTAACGGACATGAGCCCGTTAATAGTAGTTAAACCTTTGCGATTCCATGGAAACACAGGGCTCAGGGATTTTGGTGGGAGGTTGCCTCAGGAAAGTACCTCAACCCAAAAGAAGCTGTTAAGCAATCACACAGCATTTTATAGGTGGCCTGTGTGTTTTTGTTTGTTTGTTTTTTATAAGCCATAGTTGAGTGATTGCCTCCAAAAGAAGCTCATGGACATCATCGCTGCTTGGAAGTAGGTGAAGAATAGGGAGTATTGGTGAGAATGATTATAGGTGTTCAGAAGTCACATGGACAGAGCTGTGAATAAAGCTATCAAGGAGCCCTATGGATGCTTTCTCCCTTAGAGCCATTGTTTGTCCTCTGGTCTAGGGCGTGGCTAGTGTTTCTTAGTCTAGTGATGACCTGGATCTTTTACACAGGTCAAGGTGTGAGGAAGGAGAAGTTAAAAGAGGATGTTGGCCTGGCAGTGAGATAGTGAGGGGATAGGAGGTATCCTGGTACCTGTTTTGGTGAGCCAGATTTCTCAGAACAACTTTTTTTCTTCAGTAAATCTTGTGATGGATTTTCCAGAAGGGCTGCTCTGAGCTTGGGTCTTTTCCCAGGGAAATCAGAATCACTTGGTGATATAATGTAGGCATCCCAGAAAGTGGAAGTTCCCAGACTAGACAGAAGGAGAGCTCCCTCGGGTAAGATATACCCAACCAATTGTTTAATTAAAAGTCTTTTTACCTTGGAGAAAAACCAAGATGGCGGCATAGGTAAACACCTGAAATTGCTGCCTCGCACAACCACTTCAAAAATACAACTAAAAGACAAAATGGACATCATCCAGAACCAGAGGAAGGCTGGCTGAGTGGAAATTCTACAACTAGAAGGAAAGAGAAAAGCACATTGAGACTCAGAGGAGGTGCGGAAGTAAAGTGCAGAGGTACGGAGGCACAAGCAGAAAGGGCTGGCAACTGAGGACGCGGTTGTCTTTTTCCATCGGGAGGGAGTCACAAGCTCCCGATGGCTCAGAACTCCAGTTCCAGGCGAGTCTCTGGGGACCCAGACTCATACGGGGAGAAACTGTTTGGCATCGGTGAAACTTGAGGGCGGCTTTCTCTCAGAGGTGCTTGCAGCGATTACCGAAGGACACTGAGACCAGGGGCCTCTTAGGGCAGGACTGAGATCCAGCCATAGCTGTTTGCTCCGCCCTATTGATTCCCTGAGACCCTGCCCCACCCAAGCTGTGCGCAGAGGCTTTTGCATATGAAAGGCCTGGCCCTTTGCAATCTAAAATTACTTAACAAACTGCAGCTGGGTCAGAGAGACCCAGAACATCCAAAAGAAGGCCCAAGGCCCCACAGCAGCTTGCATTGCTTCACAGCTGGGCCTCATCTGGGCACCTCCAAACCTCAAACAAAGAAGAGGAATCTACAGATCTCTCCATAGCTCCTGCTGGGTAGCCTCAGGAAGAGGCTAAATTAGCACCTCCTTAGAGATCCAAGAGCCAGTGTACCCAGTGGTCAGAGTGGGACCTTCCAGATTATAACTCCTCAGATCCACAAGGGACACATTCAGGGGGCAGACTCAGTGAGCACCAAAGCACCACTGAAGCAAGTCTTGCCCATAAGGGTGTCTCCAGCACAGAAGTTCTCCCACCATAGACACAGCTGATTCTCACAGCTAATTGGCCTGGAGGTCAATTCCTCCCAGTGATACCAACAACAATCAAGGCTTAACTACAACAAGACTGTGCATACAGCCCACAAAGGGGTGCACCAAGAGTATACACCTCAGGTAATTGGGGAGGCTGAGCCACTGGGCCCTATAGGACACCTAGCACAGAAAGCCACTCTATCAACACAGTGAAGCAGCCAAAATGCAGAGACAATGAAACAGGTCACAAATGACAGAAATGGAGGAAAGCAAACTACTGGATATAGAGTTCAAAACCAGGGTTATAAGGCTTTTAAGAATTTTCTAGAAACCGCTGATAAATTTAGTGAGACCTTCGAGGATATGAAAAAGGACCAACTAGAAATTAAGCATACACTAACTGAAATAAAAAATAATATACAGAGATCCAACAGCAGACTAGAGGATTGCAAGAATCAAGTCAAAGATTTGAAATACGAAGAAACAAAAAATACCCAACCGGAAAAGCAAAAAGCAAAAAGAATCCAAAAATCTGAAGATAGTGTAAGGAGCCTCTGGGACAACTTCAAGTGTACCAACATCCGAATTATGGGGGTGCCAGAAGAAGAGAGAGCGCAAGGTATTGAAAACCTATTTGAAGAAATAATGACAGAAAACTCCCCCTACCTGGTGAAAGAAATAGACTTACAAGTCCAGGAAGCGCAGAGAACCCCAAACAAAAGGAATCCAAAGAGGACCACACCAAGACACATCATAATCAAAATGCCAAGAGCAAAAGACAAAGAGAGAATCTTAAAAGCAGCAAGAGAGAAACAGTCAGTTACCTATAAGGGAGTACCCATACGACTGTCAACTGATTTCTCAACAGAAACTATGCATGCCAGAAGGGAGTGGCAAGAAATATTCAAAGTGATGAATAGCAAGAACCTACAACCAAGATTACTTTATCCAGCAAAGCTATCATTCAGAATTGAAGGTCAGATAAAGAGCTTCACAGATAAGGAAAAGCTAAAGGAGTTCATCACCACCAAACCAGTATTATATGAAATGCTGAAAGGTATCCTTTAAGAAGAGGAAGAAGAAGAAAAAGGTAAAGATAAAAACTATGAACAACAAATACATATCTATCAACAAGTGAATCTAAAAATCAAGTGAATAAAAAATCTGATGAACAGAATAAACTGGTGAATATAATAGAATCAGGGGCATAGAAAGGGAGTGGACTGACAATTTTCGGGGGGAAAGGGGTGTGGGGGGTGCGGGAAGAGACTGGACAAAAATCGTACAGCTATGGATGAGGACAGTGGCGGGGAGGGGGGGGAGTAAGGGCAGAGCGTGGGGTGGGAAGCAGGTGGAGGGGAGCTATGGGGGTAAAAAAGAGAAACAGCTGTAATAATCTGAACAATAAAGACTTAATTTAAAAAAAAAGTCTTTTTACCTTGACCCTACCTTTGTGGTTAAGTAACAATAGGTGCATGCAGAGGTAGGCAGTCAGAGTTCTCGGGAGTAAGGAAAAGGCTACAAGCAGTCAACTAGCCAATGGAAAATTTAAGCAATTGACTATGTTTTCCTTTTCCTCTTATTTATCTTTTATTCAGTTTTTATTGAAATATGGTTCATGAAGGTGGGCATGGGTGGGTCTTCTTTATAGATCATTTCCACATTCTCAGTCTAGATAATTAAAGTAAATGTTCTGTGGGGCAGAGGACACTAGAAAAGGAGATGGAAGACTTAGAGTCTGTTATGATATATGCCTGTTATTAGGTTTGAAATCTTGTGAAACTCCCTTAATCTTGTTGAGATTCTGGATCTTTGTTCCTAAAGGAGGTAATACAAAACTTGTCTTGACTTCCTCATGGAGTCTCGAGCATTGTATGCTATAACTTATGTGAAAGGCTTCAGTGTGGGTTATTAAGAATAAATATATAAGGCAGTAGAAAAATTAATATACAAGATCATAAAAAGTGCTGAGATTCTGCATCATCCACCTATGTTTTCAACCAGCCCTTGGCTTAAGGAGCAGCAGCACACAGGTACCAGACTTTGAGGTAGGTCTTGGGTTTTAGTTAACAGCTCAGTAATCCTGAAAAGGGTTTATATGGCCCCTCCCCAATGTTTCTCAAAATGCGTTTTTTTCATTGGAGTCAGTTTTCTCACTTTCAAACTTTTCTGGAAAGGAATCTCTGGTATAGGACATAAGAACCAGCATTTTACATCAGAAAATGATTTTTTTAAAATTGAAGAATGAGAAATATAATAAATGCATTGAATGCATTAGTTTGTGTACAGCTTGATGATAATTCACATGTGAAGCATCCATATAATCACTGCTCAGCTAAAGATACAGGGCATTTCTTATATCCCAGATCATTACCTCCAGTCCTTTTCTAGTCTGTATCTCCTCTATACCCAAGGTAACCATTCTTCTGATTTCCATGTAATCAATTAGTGTTGCTTATTTTTGAACTTCATGTATATAGAATCATATATGTACTAGTACCCTTTTGTGTTAGGCTTCTTTTACATAATATGACTTCTGTAGGATTCATCAATGTTGTTGTGTGTACCAGTATTCTGTCTTTTTTTTAATTTCTGTGTTTTACTTCTTTATGTGAATACTAGAGGCCCGGTGCACGAATGCACTGGTGGGGTTCCTCAGCCTGGCCTGTGCCCTCTCGCAATCTGGGACACCTCAGGGGATGTCAGAAAGCTGATCCCCACAGGCCAGGCTGAGGGACCCCACCAGTGCATGAATCCATGCACCGGTCCTCTAGTATGCATATAAGATCATTGGTTAATCTCTTCCCATGCTCCCTCCTCTCCACTTCCCTCAGAGATTCATCAATCTGTTCCATGTTTCTATGCCTGTGCATTGAGTATCTGCCCCCTGGTGGTCAGTGCGCATCACAGCTACTGGTCAAACGGTCAAACAGTTGCTTAGGCTTTTATATATAGAAGACAATTTATCCATTTTCCTACCAAGGGCTAGATTTATTAATTACTAATTAGATTTATCTTATACTAATTATAGGATTATTCAGATTATTTATTTCTTTTTCTGTGAAGTTTAGCATTTGTATCCTTTAAGAAATTTGGTCCATTTTATCTAAGTTGTTGAATTAACATAGGGTAAGTTGTTCATAATATCCTCCTATTGTTTTTTTATGTTTGCAGGGTAAATGGTGATGTCCCCTCTTTCATACTTGATATTGGTAATTTATATAATCTTTCTCTTGGTGGTAATTCTGGCTAGAGGTTTACCAATTTTATTGATTTTTTAAAAAAAAACCCAACATTCTGTGATACCAGTTTCTTCTGTTTTTTAATTTTATTTCAATTTCATTGATTTCTGTTCTTATTTTATTATCTTTCCTTCATTTTGTTTGCCTTGGGTTTAATTTGCTCTTCTTATTTCTAGATGCTTAAGTTGAAAGCTCAGATCATTGATTTGGTACCTTTCTTCTTTTTCTAATATAAGCATGTAATGCAAAAATTTCTTCTAATAACTTTCAGCTGTTTTGTAAAAATTTCATTATGTTGTAATGGAATTTCATTTATATTCAATTAAAGTATTTTCTAATTTTCCATTTGGCTTTCTCTTTGACCCATGGTTATTCATGTGTGTTTTAGGTCAGGATATTTGGGCATTTTCCTAATTATCTTTCTATTACTGATTTCCAGTTTAATTCTGATATTGTCTGAGAACATAGTTGGTTTGATTTCAGTTATTTAAAAATTTTAAGTTTTATTTTATAGTTTGTCTTACTGAATGTTTCATGTACACTTTGAAAAGAACACAATTTTCTGCTGTTGTTGGGTGGAGTGTTCAATGTCAATTAGGTCAGTTTGGTTAATAGTTTTGTTCAGTTCTTTTTTATCCTTACGGATTTTCTGACTGTTACATGTATTACCGATAAAGGAGTGCTGATATCTCCAAGTTTGGTCTTGCCTGTTTCTCCTTGCAATTCTGTTAAATTTTGCTTTATGAATTTTGAATTGTTAGGTGTCTTCTTTTGATGATTTGACTCTCTTATTATTGTGTCATATTATATTTCATTCTTAGTAATATTCATATTTGATTAGTGCTTGCATGGTATATTTGTTCTATCCTTTTACTTTTAATTTATGTCTTTATATTTGGTGTCTTTATTAGAGAAAGCTTATAGTTGTGTCTTGTGTGATTTTTAAAAATTCAATTTTGGCCCAGCCAGTGTGGCTCAGTGGTTGAGTGTTGACCCATGAACCATGAGGTTACAGTGTGATTCCAAGTCAGGGCACATGCCCAGGTTGTAGGCTTGATCCCCAGTAGGCTCTTTGTTCTGTAGATTGAACAGTTTTTATGCTCTAAACTCAAGTTTACTGACACTTTCCTCTGTTTCCATTTTGCTATAATTTTTAATTTTAGATATTGTGTTTTTCAGTTTAAATTTTCTATTTAAAAAAATAATTTCTATTTATCTACTTAGAACTACCTTACCTTTTATTTTTTAGAATGTTTACTTTTACCTTATGGGATATAGTTATAATAGATAGCTTCTTTAAAGTTTTTTCTGATAATACCAACATCTGGATCATCTTATTATTAGCACTTACTGATTATCCTTCCCTTAATTATTGCTCACATTTTTTGTATATTGATTAATTTTATATCATATCCAGGAAAATTTTGAACATTACGTTGTTTGGTCTGAGGCTTGGGTGTATTTTAAACTTTAGTTTTTTCGTAAAGCCTTTGTTATGCTGGTTTGAGTCTGTCCGCATATCCACATATGTGCTGCTCAGAGATGAGCTGGGACCCTGGGCTAGATTCTTCACAGAATTAACATCTTTCCCTCTATAGTTCTCTCCTCTTTGAGATTCTCCATGAACTCAGTTTTACCTATCCGTACAACTTCTGCACAGTTTCTGACACTAGGGTTGTTCTCGAGCAAAACAGAGAGATAACAAAGAGAAACAAAACAGGGATTCTTTACATATTCTTTGGCCTGAAGGGGCCCCTTTTCCCAGTCCTCTGGCCTGAAGGTTTCTAACAGAGTTTCTATTAGAATTTTGGCTGTTGTCATGGTCAGCCATGCTGACTCTGTTGAGGGCTCACTATCATGAGATAAAAGAAAAAAAATAGGAAAATAAAGAAAAAGAAATGGAGATTTTCCTCCTTACTCAGTGGATCATAAGGCTCCTTTTCATGACCTTTTTTTCTGGAAAGAAAGGTGCTGCCCATGGGTGCCTGAACTTGACTCACAGATGGAAGAGAAAAGAGGTAAAAGGGAAAACTCGCCTTCATATGGGTTACTTTTTTAGATTTTGACTTCTCTTTCTCAATATTCCTGGTTTTATTAATTTTCAGAGTCTTTTGATATTTGGGTTTTGTTTGTTTGTTTGTTTGTATTTGGTTCAGTTTTTATTTGTAAGCAGCAGGATAAATAGAATTTAATGAGCTTATTCCATCTTGCTGCACTGGAAATCCCTCGTTCTTTTTTAAAATCAGTTTCCATCAATAACATTTTTTTTCTTCAGGATTTAATATTTAATGTTGTGTCATTGTTCTCTATTTAAATTCTCTCTGTTCTTGTTTACTGAAGGTATCTTTATTTTGCTTTTATTGCCATAGAAAATTTTCACTGGACATACTTTTTGATTGATAACCTTTAATGATCTTGTTCCATTGTTACATGGTTTGTATTGCATATGATCAGAAGTCAGATGTTTCCTTATCTGTGTCTCCCTTAATGACTCTGTCCAACCCACCACCCCCATTGCTGCATTAGGATTTTGTCTTTATCATGGGGTTTCAGCAATTTGATTATGTAGAGTGTGTGTGTGTGTGTGTGTGTGCTTCTTGTTTGGCATTTGTTGAGAGGTTTTTTTTCTTTTGTGGGTTTATAATTTTCATCACATTTGTAAAATACCTTTCTAGGTATCTAATTATAAGTGTTATATTATTTAATGTGTTCCCACAGTTTATGAAGGGTCTGTTAATTTTTTTCAGCACTCCTTCCTGAACTTAAGTCTTGATAGTTTTTTAAAAAATATATATGTTTTTATTGATTTCAGAGAGGAAGGGAGAGGGGGAGAGAGAGAGAAAGATCAATGATGAGAGAGAATCATCGATCAGCTGCCTCCTGCATGCCCCACACTGGCGATTGAGCCCACAACCCAGGCATGTGCCCTGACTGGGAATCGAACCGTGACGTCCTGGTTCATAGGTTGATGCTCAACCACTGAGCAACACTGGCCAGGAACATCTTGAGAGTTTTTATTGCTTGTCTTGAAGTTCACTCTTTTCTGCCATGTTTAACCTGCTTGGAAATAAAAAGCCCATTTAATAAATTTTCAGTTTGGATATTGCATTATTTTCTCCTTTAGAATTTCTACACCTATTTTTGTTTCTCTCCTCATTATGTTTTTCTTTAAATCCTTAAATATATTTATAATAGCTGTATTAAAGTTCTTTTTGAGGTAGTCTGGTACTAGAGGAAAGAGCACAGCCATTAGACCCAGATTACCTGTGCCGGGGTACATGTCCCAGCATCAAGAAGGGTTCAGGAATCTGGAAAAGGGGCTGCGTGTAGATGACATAGAAATCCAGAGACTAATAAAGAGTCCCAAGACGAGATATAATTTTGAAAGGCATTGGGGGTCAGAGGACCTTCAGCTAAAGGAACTGAAGAGTGCCTCCTTGTCTAGGACCCTTGCTTTTATTAACACAATTTGTCCTAAGGCAAGGTGGAGATAATACACTTCAATGGGTAAGGTTTCAAAGGGTACAGAGTCCATTGTCAGAATGGGGGAATAGCCTCCGGCTGTTCAGGTGTTTGGCCAGTAGGAGGCAATAATGTGTAGATTAAGATGCCTTTTAACTGTCTGGCAGCCACAATCAGTTTCCTATTCAGGTTTGGGGAGATGCCTTTAGCCATTCCCAGATGGTGACTACAGGTGTGACTCAACCCTGTTGAGTCCCCAAGTTTCATCAACATTTTGATAAAACTCTTAAAATTATGACCTGCTGGAATTGGTTCCCGGCATACCTGGGGTCAGATCTTAGCCTTAATGCTTAGAAGCTGTGTTGACAGTAGGCAAGTTACTTAAACTTTCTATGCTTTAGCTTCCTCAAAATAATACAGGAACTACTCCCTTTAGAAGGCTGTTATGGGAATAAATGAGATAATATAGAATGCTCTTGGAACAACAGCACATAATATGCCCTCAATAAAAATACTTCTATATTGACTTATAATTTTTTAAAAATTGCTTTCTGTGTATTAAGTGATTTCTGTCATTTCTCTGTTTCTATTGATCAATCTTTCTCTTGGTTAAAGGTCACATTTTCCTGCTTCTTTGCACACCTAGCAATTTTTTATTGGATGTTGTGTGTTACAAATATTACATTCCTGAGTTTGTGGATTTTGTTGTCTTCATTAAGACTTCAATTTTGATGGCTAGGGAGTTAATTTACTTGCCCATCAATTTAATACTTTTAAGGATTATTGTCAAGCTTTGTTAGAGGGAGTTTAACCATGGTTAGTTTAGGCCTAATCCTAAAGTTTGGACTTTCTGGGGCCTCCACTGAATGTTCAACGAGGTTCTAGATATTAAGTACTTAACTCTGGTTAGTAATCACTTAAACATTTTCTAACTCTGTGTGAGCTCAGAAGTTATTCAGTTTACAGTTCCCTGCAAGATATTTTTTTTTGTGTTAGGTGTTCTTTGCCCAGCCTTGTGGAATTCCACCCTATGAAATGAGCAACTTAATATTCAGCCAAAGACTTAAGGGGACCCCCTATGCAGTTTTGTGGAGACTTCCTTTTTTTTGTTTTCCCCCCCTTCATTTTTTGTTCGTTCATTCTTTTTCTCTCCTCCTCCTCCTCCTCCTCCTCCTCCTCCTCCTCCTCCTCCTCCTTCTCCTTCTTCTTCTTCTTCTTCTTCTTCTTCTTCTTCTTCTTCTTCTCTCTCTCTCTCTCTCTCTCTCTCTCTCTCTCTCTCTCTCTCTCTCATTTGTATTCCTTTTCTTTTTTGCTCCCTGGAAAGCCAAGCTGCTTCAGCCTTCCCAAACTCCATTCTATGATATCTCAGGGCAGTGAGACCACCATACTCTATTTGGGTCCAGTCCATTCGTCCTGTGTCAGGATGTGGTAAGTGCCTCCAGGCAGCAAATCACAGCAGCGATAGGGCCTACTACATTTATTTTCTTTCTCCAAGGAATTATGCTACTTATTATCCAATGAAAACAGGTTTTTTTCATATATTTTGTTCAATTTTATGGCCATTTATTACATAAAGGCTAATCCAGCGCTTGTTGCTCCATCATGGCAGAGAGCCTATATAATGAACCTTGAAATCAAGATTATATTGGCCTATATCCATATAGATCTGTATGAGAAGTGCTAACTAAGTAGAAATTAGACAAGGGAATTCTCTTTATGGAGATCTGTAAATTTGGACTTTTGCCTGAGAAAATGCTTATTTATTGGTTTAAATTTTTTTAATTGAGCACTTACCAAGTTGAATGAAGTACACTATTTTTCTTCTGGGAGGAATTCACAATACTAGTTGGGGAGAAAAGGCAGACAAGGCATGCTAATAAATAACTCAAGTGGAAGACAACACTTGAATGGCTGAATAAGTGATACAAGTGGTTATAGTGGTTCAGTGGAGGCTTGGAGACATCAGTTCTTGCTGGGGTAATTAGGAGCAGTTTCATTCTATACAACCAGATATTTGAAACCGTTCTCTTTAAGGCTAATGAGTTATACTTTTACAGTATGTGAAGGGAAGAGTGAAGTTCCTCTGAGACAGGAAATTATAACTCTGGAATTTTAGAAAGAATATGTTTATTGACTTTTGGCAGAGAGTCAGGTCAAAGGTTATCTACTGAGAATGATGGTTTTCTGTTGGAATTGAGATAGACGTGAGTTAGGAAAAAACTTACAGAAGGAGGTTATTTGAGTATAGGGTCATAGAGGGAGTACAGTATTAGACTTGGAAAAGGAACCTCCAGGTTAGAGCAATAATAGCACAAAATGATGCTCAGAGGCAGAACAATTGCTTATTGGTTAGAGAGAGAGAGAGAGAGACAAGGGGGAGAGACTATGGTGTGTGTGTGTGTGTGTGTGTGTGTGTGTGTGTGTAAGAAAGTAGCACTAGCCAGAGCAGAGAGGTTAAGGTGTTGAGGTTGAGTCGGAAACTCTGTGTCAGAGATAGGGCTGGTTAATTGAGTTAGAAATTTATGTTTGATGCTGAAGAAATCAGAAAGTGTTTAGTTCTTGAGTAGGGGAGATGCATGTTGACTGCATGTGGACTGCAGATTCTTTGGGAAATGTAGTTTGGTCAGGGTCTCAGGCCTGGACTGCAGAGAGAGATGGTAGTTGGATTGGAGCTCTGAAAGGCTGTTGCATTGGCTCAGAAGTGAGGATCTCAGAGCTGGGTGAAGAGATGCCTGGATATAAAAGGAACAAAAAGGAAGGAGTCAAAGGTCTAAGGTTTTAGCCTGGGGAACTTGAAGACTGATGGTATTGCTGATAAAGGAGATAGTTGGGAAGAGGATCTGGTGTGGGTAGAGTGGCTAACATGATAACAACTGTAGTGGGCATCCATCTGAAGATCGGGTTATCTGGTATTCACATGAAGATATGGAATGGAAGCAGGAACCAGGTGAGAGGTCCAAGCAGAAGATATGAATATGGGAGTTGTTTATATGGACCTGGTGATTTAATTTGTGAGAACAGATGTGTTTTCCTGAGAAGAAAGGGGAAAGAAGGTCACAACTTGGATTTAGGAAAGCTCATGCTTAGTGGGATGGAGTCAATGATGTTATCAGAAAGAACTTGCTCACAAGAAGGAAGAGAGGCCACTGGATTGTGTGGTGTCATGGACGTTAAGGGAGGCAGATGTTCCAGGGGTGGGATGGAAAGACCATTGTGTTTGTCCCAGAGCCTTCTGGAGAGCTGGCATAGGCAAAAGGAAGTTTAGCATGAATGCTGAAGAGATCAAAGCACAATGTGCTTATGTAGTCATTCAGTCTGTGAAGGGAAGAAGAAAAGAGAAAGAAAATGAAATTTCAGTGATGTCAGAGAGTTCAGCAGACTGAAGAAAAGATGTATTAAGAATAGATGAAATTTCTTAATGTGGAAAATCAGAAGGGAAAAAGCTAAAGAGAAAGGAGGTTTTAGGTATCAGAAAGGGAGGGGTTAGTTGTATAGCAAGACCACTCAGTCTGGGCATTTCAGACTCATACAGGCCTTACATGCATCCCATCTAGGCTCCTGTCTGCTTCGGCAGTCTCTTCTTAAAATAAAGTTCCCGCCATGTCATACTTTTAAATCTTCATGGGAGATGGGTATCACTGTTTTATGAGGCTGTTCTGTGCTTGTTGGACAGATCTGTTGGGAAAATACAGGGTGTACCAAAAAAATATATATATACACACTTTAATAGCTCAATTTTGAAAATGAAATATATTTTAATAAACTGCCTTTATAATTATTCAAAGTGTGTGTATACATTTTGGGGGGACACCCTATATTTCATACTGGCTAAATTCTGCTCCTTTGTAACAATATTAATGATAACAGCTACCATTGAACAATTTTACACAGATTACTTTATTTAATCCTCACTGTAACACCATAAGGTTGATATTATTATTATTATTATTCCCATTTTCCAGATAAATAAACTGAGGCTCGGGGAGGTTAAGTAACTGGCAAAAGTCATATAGCTAGTAATACAAGGATCTGGTATTTGAATCCCAGACTGTTTAATTCCACACCTGTAATTTCTGTCTTATTGTTTCTATTTGTGACTGTCATTTCTGTTTCTAAGTATTGTCCTTTCTCCAACATAAGGGCCCTTTAAATGTTTATAGCCAGTTATCCCACATATCCTGGGTAATTTCCTTTGTCTCCACCTTCTTTTTTTTTAAATTGTTAATTCAACAAATAATTATTGATCAGCTTCAATATATCAGACACTGTGGTAGGAGCTGCTCAGATAGCGATGAACAAAACAGTCCAGGGCTTTGCCCTCATGAGGTTACAGACTGGCTAGGGAAGCATATTAAATGTCCAAATTAGCAAATGTATAATAAGAAACAATGCTGAATGCTGTGAAGGACACAAACATCTCCAGCCTCCTTTTGTCATTCCTCCTCACAGTCTCTGGATTTCAGAGTGCTCACTATGTTTGCTTCCCCCCCCCCCGCCCCCCCCACATCCTTCCCTTAAGGGGTGGACTTCAAATGAGGACAATTTCTACCACGTTAATCTGACAATCTTGGAGCGCAGTGAGGCTCTTAACCTTATGTTGCTGCAGCTTAGAGGTAGGAACGGGTGGAACCGCAACAGGAGTGAGTGGAGAGAAGGAAAAGAACTCCTTCTTTGAGGCAAGAAGACAAATGTTCAGGCCAACGACAGAGAGCTCAGAAGGGGACCAGATGTTCTCCATATGTTCCATGAAGTATGACCAAAGGTCATGCTAAATAGATGATGAAGCCATGCATTCTCCAGCTCCTGCCTTTCCCTTCATGCTCCAGCCCTTCTGTACCCACACATCTCCTTGACAAATGTAGCCAAGGGAGGGAGCACAAAGGTTTACTAAATACACATTTGTCAGCTAAGGTAGGAAGGCTCTCCCTTCCCTTTCTCTCCCCTCCCTTTCCTTCCTCCCTTCCTTCCTTCCTTCTTTTCTAAAAATATATTTTATTGATTTTTTACAGAGAGGAAGGGAGAGGGATAGAGAGTTAGAAACATCGATGAGAGAGAAAGATCGATCAGCTGCCCTGTGCACACTCCCCACCGGGGTTGTGTCCGAAACCAAGGTACATGCCCTTGACCGGAATCAAACCTGGGACCCTTGAGTCTGCAGGCCAACACTCTATCCACTGAGTCAAACCGGTTAGGGCTTTTCTTTCTTTCTTTCTTTTTTTTAATCTTCACCTGAGGATATTTTTCCATTGATTTTTAGAGTGTAAGAGATAGGGAAAGACAGAGAGAAATACCAATATGAGAGAAACACATCGAGTGGTTGCCCCTGACCAGGGCCTGGGCCAGGGAGGATCCTGCAACTGAGGTACAATGTGCCCTTGACCGGAATCAAACCTGGGACCCTTTGGTGCTCAGGCTGAAGCTCTAACTACTGAGCAAAACAGGCTGGGGACTTCCTTCCTTTCATAGTATTAGTGTCAATACCACATTTTGGGAAAATCTGGTTGGAGAAAAATATCAAGAACTACGAATGCAGATTTGATAGGTCTGACCTTTTGTCTCTTCAGAACAATAAATGTCAAATAGCTTAAAATGACAGCCAGGATGGCTAGAGATTATTTATGTGTTTAATTATTTAGGGAAGAAACTTAGTTTAGACTTAAGTATAATTTACATGAAGACTCTGACCTATGAGAATCATAAGCGCTTTTAAGTATAAGCAGTGATGTTTACATTTCAGAAAACAGAAAATGTGAAAAATCAGAATAGATCGAAGAGATAAATGATTCCTGATAGGTAATGAGAATGTTTGATAATATTAAGAAAACACTTTGCAACACAAAATTGTATTTGGTTTTTCTCAACACAGTGCAATAGTGTGTCCTTTCAGAAGTAAATGGGTTAACTGATGCAACACAAATTGTATTTGGTGTATCTGTGTGGTGTGGTACATGGTGGCATTCCAGAAAAAGACCCACAATCCACATGTCCTTTCCATTGATGAAATATAAAATATTTCATAGTATGTGCATTTTTACTTGTATCTCTTATCCCCATTTTACTAAAGACTTTTTATTGTTAAAACAGGAGAGAGAATTATCTTGCTCCAGCTGTGTAAATCCTGATAGAAGTATAATCCCCCAGCCTGGAGTATAATTCTCTACTCAGCCTCATCCTCAATTATCACCAGAAGCAGCAGCATTCCTTTCAGAATGGAGGCTCTGAAAGGTGGTTTTGTTTTTACAAACTGTGAACATCAGTTAACCCATTTACTTCTGAAAGGACACACTATTGCACTGTGTTGAGAAAATAGAATGTGAAGTTAGTTCTGGGTCTGGTCCTCAGTTTCAGAACTTACTAGTTAAAAGTTCTTAAGGTATTATGACAATAACTTATTTTTTTTGCTCTTGGTATTCTCATCTGTAAAATAGACATTCTGATAGCATTTGTTTTATAAGGTTCTTAGGAGTAAATTAGATAATTTTTTAAAAGGGTATAGTATAGCGCTGCCAAACAGTTAAAACAGTGAAAATATTACCCATTATCTTCTATTTTATTATTGTTGTTTTATTAATAAAGGGGTTTCTCCTAATTATTTTTGTTGCTTTCTTTTCATAGCATCTTTGATGACATCTAACTATACTAAAAATTAGTTTACCTTGTAGAAATTAAATTAAACAAAGAAAATATTTAAATATTGTAGACTGAAGCAGCCTATTTGCTCAAAAAGCCGAAGTCATCAGAAAATCAGTGCCATCCCATAGGAACCAGTAAGTTTTATTTATTTTTAAATGTCAAATAATTTTAATTAAGTCATGAAGATTATTTCTAAACTCTTGAGATATGCATTATAAGATCTTTTACTTTCATAGTAGAGAAATCCTATTGCATTAATTAACTCTGAAGTTTGGAAAACTGCATGAATTGAGGCAGTAGAAGGAGGGGAGAGAGCTCTGGACCTGGGAATTGGGGCATTAGGTGTTTATTTTAGGATGTGCCAAGTTGTTCTGTTTGAACCTGGACAAATCACCTAAATTTTCTAGAGTCTTAGTTTCTGTCATAGGAAATAAGTGAGTTCTAATTTCTACTACCCCTTTCATATTAAAATTTTGTGATTCTACTATTTCCAGGACTGGTGTTGAAACCTTCCTGGGAAGTTTGGGAAGATGCTATTTCTGCAAATAGGTTTTTTTGGGGGGGGGGGGGGTGAATTAGAATTTCACAGAGCAGTGATAAGAAATGATAACCATCTTTTATTCTTCTGCTAGAGGACCGATGCACGGAATTCATGCAAGAGTAGGTCTTCCTTCCCCCAGCTGCCGGCACCGGCTTCCCTCTGGCACCTGGGGACCTGGGCTTCTCTCACAGCCCCGGCTTTGTCTGGAAGGTTGTCCAGAAGGATGTCCGGTCTAATTAGCATATTGTGCTTTTATTATTATAGATGTTTGGTAACTAGCATATTATGAAGATCTGTTTAGTTCTAACTAATATGGATAGAGACTATGATAAGATTAAAGAAATTATTTTCATTTTCACCCCAGAAGAAAACCCAGGCATTTTGTGCTTTTATGGATATATAGTAAACTCACTCAAGTTGCTTTGTTCTCGTTTTCTCTTTTAATCATTACAGTGAGTCAGGGTCCAGTTGTGTGGACAGAGGCAATAGATAGATAGATAGATAGATAGATAGATAGATAGATAGAAAGGAAGTTATTTACCTACCCACACACATAAAAACAGTATTTCTTTCTTATTTGTAGAGTTTATATTAGAGGTAAGATTGAGGGATAAGGAAGTATTTGACTCATCTGTCTCAGTATGAGGGATATAAGAGGTGTTCAGTAAACACTTATCGAATCAATAAAAGGAAGAACAGAGAATGGATGAGGGATGAAAATAGGGTATATTTAAAGGGCTACTTGAACAATTCCTTTCCATCTGTAATAACCTATGCCCCAGTAAATACACTGTGTGTCTTATAAATTCACTTGTTTACTTCTTAATGGCTCATCAATTCTTTTCTTAACTTCAGTTCTTCTTTTTACAGATAATCATAGAGACCTATTGTGTGTTCAGAACTTTGTAAAGTTTTATAGGTTAAAGGACATCAATTACAAAATGTAGTCCCTGATTTTAAAAAACTTATAGTCAAACTAGAGGCCCGGTGCACGAAATTTGTGCACTGGGGGGGGGGGGGGGTGTGATATCCCTCAGTAGAGCTTGCACTCTCTCCAACCTGGGACCCCTCGGGGTATGTCTGACCAGTCAGACATCCCTCTCACAACCTGGGACTGCTGGCCCCCACTGGCCTGATTGCCCACAGCTGCCTTCCCCTGCTGGCCCCCAACTGCTCGCCTGCCTGCCTGCCTGATCACCCCCTAACCACTCCACCAGCCTGATCGATGCCTAACTGTTCTCTCCTGCTGGCCTGGTTGCCCCCAGCTGCCATCCCCTGAAGGCCCAGTCACCCCCAACTGCTCTCTCCTGCAGGCCTGGTTGCCCCCAACTGCCCTCTCCTGCCAGCCCTGTTGCCCCCAACTGCCCTCCCCTGCCGGCCTGGTCACCCCAACTCCCCTCCCTTGCTGGCCTTGTTGCCCCTAACTGCCCTCCCCCACTGGCCTGATTGCCCACAACTGCCTTCCCCTGCTGGCCATCTTGTGGTGGCCATCTTTTGACCACATGGGGGCGGCCATCTTGTGTGATGGCCTGATGGTCAATTTGCATATTACCTCTTTATTATATAGGATAAGGAAGACCAAAAATACAGAATTTGAAATCAAAAGTTGGGGATTCAATACCTGATACCAGCATCACTTAGCTTTACGATCTTCATTTAAATTCTCTTGAGTCATAGTGAAGTGCAGAGCGTGATTCCATCCTCAGAGGGTTGTTGAGAAGATTAAATAAGATTGTATATGTAGAAGAGTGCTCTGTGAAATCGAAAATACTATAAGCATTACCAACAAATTAATTAGAAATAGTACAAGAGACCATGGGTGTAAAGGCTGAGTGTGTTGGTGCAAAGAACAGTGAGTAGAGGACGTGAGCAGTGACTTCTTGATGGAGCTGATGCTCTGTGGGTCCTGGAGGATGAGTAGGGTTTGGGTAGTCAGATTAAAGGAGAGCATTCTAGGCAGGGATTGGGGAGCATGGAGCATAGAGTGAGGGGTGCTGTATTCAGTCTGAGTAAAACTAGTTCTGGAATACCTACTATGAATCTCATGCTTTGCTAGGACATCTTTGTTTGGATAAGAGATTTTCTGTTGGAAAGTACAGTTGGATGAAGAGGATGGGATCAGGACATGACAGGAGGGCCTTGGAAGGAAAGCAAGTGTTTAACCTTTTCATAGCAAGAAGTAGGCAGCCATTCATAGTTCTGATGTGAATAGTTTTTTAAGAATTGAATTAGTAATGGTATACAGTCTGGATTAGTATGTAGAGACTGGAGTCAGTCATCTGGGGTGTTGGGATAGGGAAGATTTGGAAAGTTGAAATAACAGAGAGAAAAAAACTCCCTCTTCTGCCTCTGACTCCAAAAAAACCTTCATAGACCTTGGCGTCAGGGGCAGAAGAGGGAGGACTCCAAGTTTTTCTAGAACTTTCTGCCTGCAAGATGAGAATAACTGCTTCATTTGATAGGGAAAAAGAATTGGGGAAGATATGAAATTTGGGAGGAAGAGTTAAGTTCTGTTTGCACATGGGAAACTGAGATGATAGCTGACTCTGGGCAGCAACATCCTGGAGGCGATTAGAAATGTGGGACTAGAACTTGTGTAAGAAGTCAGGGCTAGACGTAGGGATTTGGGAATCATCAGCACAGACACTCCTCATAAATTATGCACTTTGCTTAGAACTTAATTTCATGCTTTTTACTGTAGAAGATAAGAGACATGAACATCTTGCTGAATTATGGATTATACAACTGTATTAAAAGTAATTCTCTCTTTCCCTGGTGATTTTTGTGTTCTTTCTTCCCTCTGATCCACTTCCCCTTCCCCTAACACTTTATAAACTGAGGGACACAATAACCTTTATTTCTGTCAGATCAGAATATTGTCAATGAAGAGATTAAGGTGATTGGGAATGTTCACCAGAAGATATGCCAATCCTCTTGGCACCCTCACCAATCATTCAGAGATCAGAGGGATGCAAGCCTCCTCTAGAGCAGCGGTTCTCAACCTGTGGGTCGCGACCCCTTCAGGGGTCGAACGACCCTTTCACAGGGGTCACCTAAGATCATTGGAAAACACATATATAATTACATATTGTTTTTGTGATTAATCACTATGCTTTAATTATGTTAAATTTGTAACAATGAAAATACATCCTGAATATCAGATATTTACATTACGATTCATAACAGTAGCAAAATTACAGTTATGAAGTAGCAACGAAAATAATTTTATGGTTGGGTCACAACATGAGGAACTGTACTAAAGGGTTTCGGCATTAGGAAGGTTGAGAACCACTGCTCTAGAGGAAAGCAACCATTTATATTTATAGGAGGAAATGTTTAAAGAGCTAAATTCTCAGTCCCTCAACAGCCCTGTTGTTTGATTTGCAGCTTTTCTTAAGTAAAGCACTGATTCTCAATGAGAGATGAGATGCTTGGCAGATAACGTGATCAGATGAAGTCAAGCTTTCAGATATGGTGGATGGTCTTGAAGCTGGGCCTCCTCTCCTGGCACCAAGCTTTCATTTATGGTTTGAATGGAGTTCAAATAGTGGGTTCAGCACTTCGAAGTTGAATTTTCTTTTAAAAATATTTTTTTATTGATTTTAGAGAGACAGGGAGAGGGAAAGAGAGATAGAAACATCAGTGATGAGAGAGAATCATTGATTGGCTGCCTCCTGCATGACACACACTAGGGATGGAGCCCACAACCTGGGCATGTGCCCTGACTGGGAATCAAACCGTGACTTCTGATTCATAGGTCAACACTTAACCATTGAGCCACCTTGGCCAGGCGAAGTCGCATTTTCTTTAGTTTAATCTTTTTCTTTCTCCTCCCCAAAGAGAAAATTTACCCACCAATTTATTTGGCAGTTCTCAAGCATTGTCTGGCACAGAAAGTAGACTTGACATTAGATAAGTTAATGATGGGGAGGGTAAGTTGGAGAAATAAGACACATGGTACTAACATTTATTGAACATTATTATATGCCAGACACTTTATAGACATTCTCTTATTTAATCGTTACAACTGCAAAAGATGAAAGATGGGTATTTTAATCTGTTTCACAAATGAGGTTCTGAGGGGTTATGTGGCCTGCCCAGATCATACTATTAGTAAGTGGCTGAATTGGGATTTGGTTCTGCTAACTAGGATTAGGTTTCAAAACCTGAAGATCCTTTTCTTGTTCTAAGCTTGTGCTTCCTTCCCATCCCTATCATAAGGGAAAACACTATTTAAAAAAAGATGTTGGTAATAATTTACCCGAGGCCTATGGTGTTGGACGAGAACCCAGAAGTACTCATATCCATTTACTCCTCAGCAATGTCACTCATTTCCTTTGTTCTTCTTTTCTTCCTGAGTTCTCCTGTTTCACATCCGCCTACCATAGTGCCTTCTTTGAGTTTTATCTTTTTCTCTCTCTCTCTCTCTCTTGAGGTGGGTAGGTTAAGTATGAGGCAGAGCAGTGAAGTAGTACAGCATCAAGTCCTTTATTTTTCAGGGTGTCCTGTGCACTTTTCACTAACCTTCTTTGGAGCCCGGTCAAGGCCAGGTGGATAGTACAGTTCGGCTGCTTCTGATTTTCATTTTGACTGTGGACTGACATTGAGAGAAGTACCTACTGTGTACAAGGCATAGTGAGTGCTAGAAAAAAAATAATTTAAAGTGACTAAATTGAAATTTCCTTCCCTTCTTCCTTCTTTTTCTTCCTTACAAACTTCAGTGTCATATGAAAGTTATACTTTCCAGATATAAAAAAATTTTGCCCGATAATGGGTACACTCAAAGCTCCCCACTTTCGGGATGTGCAGCCAGGGCTGAGGACCTCTCATGTGGAGGCTGAGCAGCCACAGATTCAGCCATTAGGGAGTTTGATGCTGCGCTAACTTCTAACGGAATGTTCGTTATTAATGCTAATTGAACTTGTAGTTAATGAAAAAGGATTATTTTACAGGGCTTAAGTCAAAGCCAAAATTGTTATTACAGGTTAATTATTCTCCTTAAAAGGTACCATTACAGCCATGATTGTTTTTTACCAGCTCTTTCTCTGGTGCTGAAAGAGATTTCTTCTAAGGCAGATTCGTGATATAATTAGTCACCTCATCTAATTCTGAATCACCAATCATTTTTCTTCAGATAAAGGTTAATCAAAGATATATAAGTTGGATATTCTGCCTTAATTGCATTTGATCAGTTTCAAAAAAAAAAACCCCCACTATTTTCTCTTCCATTTTTGCTAAGGAATGTGGCCTTTCCTGTGCTTTTAAACCTACCATGTGGAAGAAGGAATCAAATGGGCTCACTGAAAGAACACACCTGCTCTGTTACTGGTGGCAGAGGAGACAGACTTCTCTGGGTGTTCCTGGAGCTGGGGTGGGGAGTGGGAGAAGGATTCTCCTTGGCTGTGTTGTTGGGAATCAATGGCATAGAAACTGGGTCTTCTGTTATCTTTTCCCTTCATTCTCCTCCCTTCTTTTTTTTCTTTTTATGGGAAGGGGGCGTCCAACAACATAGAATTTGGGGGAAACATCCAATTTACCTTCACAGCTCTATACTTTTGTCAAGCAGTTCCCTTTTTTGGGGTGCCTTTTCCATTTTCCTCCATCCTGGGAAATGTTCTTCATACTTTAAATACACTCAAAGGTCAACTCCTCCACGACATGGGGCTTCCATAGGTCCTCCCTGTCTCCACAAGAGAGACCCACTCCCTCTTTCATATTCCCCAAGAGCTGTGACCACATGTCTTGACTTGCTGATTCTGTGGCAGTGTCTGGGTCTTCCTGTACCTCCACTCCCACGCTCCCATTGCAGGTAACAGTTTGTAGATTCCCTGGAGACATTCAGTATCTGTCCCATACTTCAGGATGGAGAGACATGTGCCAAAATTTTCTGGCACCAGACACCATAGCTGGTAAATGCATGAAATGCCAAGGAAAGAGACAGACCCATCACATGTAGCCAGCCCCCTTTCTTCACCTGGGCCACTGAGAATGCTCACTTCCGTGGCCTTCCTTTCAAATGCCTATTGGCTACAAAAAGACTCTTGGGAGAGCCACAACCTGACTGGTAATTGACTAGATTGAGGCCCACAATAAACTGATGAATTGAGATGGTCAAGGACCCCCTGCATTAAGCCACTGGAAGGACTAGTAAAAATGCAAATATTATCTAGAAGGAATTAAATAAGAAACTATGGCCAATCATGCAACACTCATTTACTAAGCCCTTGAATTCGTTTCCACATTAAACCGACCAGTCACTGGGTAGGTTTCCGAGGGAATGATACAGGAGCCAGACCTCGGCTGAGCTGGGCTGAGAGCCCCAGTGCAGTGATTCTTGGAGCTGACACTTCCTGCTTCCATTCTCAGCTTTTGTCTTTCTGCCAAGACTTTTAGTCACATAACTCAACTCACAGCCCATTCCCTTTTAGAGAACAGCTTTGTCTTTTAACCCTTGTTCGCTTTCAGTGCCTTTCAAAATGAAAAGATTTTTAATGGAATCCTGATTCACTCCAGTGTGGTCTGCCTTCCCAGGTTGTCACCCACTCACAGCGCAAAATGGCACGGAGGAGGCCATCCTGAGTAATAACTTTCAGGGCTAATTAAGGCTCTAAATCATTCTGGAGAATTAGGATTAACTAGCGGCCCTCATGTGTGCCACTGTAACTTGCCAACCCAAATCCCACCTTATCGCCAGGCATAAAAGCCACATTAAGTTTTAAGACCTGATTCAAAAACGCATTATGAATAATGATGATACCTTGATATTAAGTCTACAGAAAGGAGCCTGGATATATGACGATATATTGAGATTTTACCACTGATAGAAATGTTAGTGGTTTTACGATTTCCATTGATTACTAAGCAAATACTATATCTTTCCATAGGAAATATTGACCCCCAAAGTATATTTTAAGGAGAATATATGTAAATGGTGTGTGGTGCATGTGTTTGAAGCATCACCATTCTCAGATACTGACATTTTCCCTTGTCTTCCTCCTAATGGAAAAGTAAAATACTTGAGAGTTTAAAGGGTGTCCAGAGTCAAAGAATATAGTGCATTAAAAAAGTGCTTAGGAGTAAGAATGAAACAGTCTATAACATTCTAACACCCTGATGTTTTAAAGTTTTATTTTTCTGCAGTAAAGAAAATATCCTGGCTAGAAGTCCTGCTTCTTGGGCTCTCATTGCTTTCCCATTATTTCACTAGGTGATCTTAGACAGGTTACTGAAAGTTTTAAGAACTAACACTTTATTATTGTGGTAAGTTTTGGGTGTTTTTGTTTGTTTGTTTGTTTGTTTGGAGTCAGGTTTTGCCTCCCTTTCTTATATAACCCTCCTAGCGGCCCTATGAGAGAAGTATGATGACTTTCCCCATTTCATAGAGGCTTAGAGAGGTGAAGTCACCTGCCCAAGCAGGTTCTTCGCAGACTCTCAATACCTGGGCAGTGTGCTATGCTGCTGTCCTCAGTCCAACAACACCATCCACAGCAGCAGCTCAGACTCACTGAGTGCCTACCATGAGCCAGGCCCTGGGAAGGGGACGAAGTCACATGGCCCCGGCTCTCAGAGCTTGCAGACAGGACAAGTAAGTTCTCTCTGGGTTTCTTGATCTTCTCTTTCAGAAAAGAGTTCAGATTGTTGACATCTCTTCCATTTGAAAGCTTAAGAGCATTTAAACTATTTGCAGTGACTTCTAGTCTTCCATTTCTTTATGAATATTATTAGTCACACACTTTTATTGATGACAGGTACTCTGCTAAGGGTTTTATAGGACTATTGAATTTAGTCCTCAAGCCAGTCCAGGTATGACTGCAAATGAGGAATTGGAGGTTTAAAAACGTTACTGTGGCCAAGGTCATTCAGTTTATAAATGGCAGAGCTGGGATTTGAATCCAGCACTATCTGCCCCATGTTTTCCCCATGTAAGCAATTTAATAAGCTCCATTCATTTAAATGAACTAAATTCTATTGGTGCAGGTATCATGGACATAGAAATCTAGGTAACTGAGCAGTCTTGAAGCCAGGACAGCAATCTGCTTATTATAGGCTGCATTGTATACCAGAGAATATATGTAAATGGTGTGGTGTGGACAGCCTCAACCTTGGCATTTGGTTTGTTTGAAGCTCAGAATGTATCCAGGAATCTTCACAGCAGTGACAGTTAATATTTCACCACAGTGAATTGAACTTGGGAAGGTGTTAGTTTTAAAAACAACAACAACAATAACAACAACAACAACAAAGAACTAGTATTTATACACCTCTTTCTATTTTCCCAGGCCCTTCCACATCCATTATCTCATTTGGTAAGAAGAAAAGAATAATGGAATGAGTTGGAAGCCTGAAAAATATATAAAATGATATTGAATCTGCCCGGGAGAAACTCAGAGCAATGAGAAAAAGGAGCAGGGTCACTCGTCAAAGGAGATGGGCTTATCTTTAAATACCTAATCAGGAAGGCAGCTGAGCAGTAGATAAATGTAAAAAGGCCCATGAAGCTGAGAATAAATGGAGCAATCTTTTTCTGAATGGAAACTAGCTGAAATTCTAGGGCCAGGGAAGACGAGTGGTAGAAATAGTCTGAAATTATGGCCTGAGGAGAATCCTTAAAGCTGTCAGGCAGTGGGGGGTGAGAACAGCCCATCAGGAGTGGCCCAGATAGATGGGACTGTAAATCAAGGGGAGACGCATTATGGCTATCACAAGACACCTCTGCGCCCTAATGGGGAATGGGCTGAAGGACTTTATAAAGTTGGGTTTGCCTAGCTCTGGGCATGATGGAATTGACCGTGTCGACCTTGGGAAGGCCCAAAATTCAACTTGCTTTTAAAAATGGACTTGTGGGGTGCTTAGATCATCCTGAAGGTCCACAGTCATTGCCCCCCTACCCCCATCCAAGAGTCTATTAAAAATATTGTATTCTGTTGGGAGATAGTATGTGTGTTGGAGCAGGGGAGAGAGTCTAGGTGTTCTGGCCCCTGTGTGCTCCAGTTCCATCAGTGCCTATGGAAGCAGTCTGGAGTGGCGGTGGTGGGAACCTGGGCTCTGGCATGGATGGTCTCGCTTACCAGTTATGTGACAATTCCTTCAGTTCTCAGTCCTCAGGTTTTCTCAGCCTCAATTTTATCATATGTAAAATGGGGACAAAATATCTCAAATATAGCTAATTGTGAGGATAAAATGAGCTGATGGTTGTAAAGCATGTAACACAGTGTCTAGTGCAGAGTAAGTCATTAGAAGCAATTATTAGAGAGGAAAATAGGTGTATCTCTTCACTCAGGGGTCACAATTCACAAATGGGAGTGTGGTAGAAAGTTTCCTCTGGGTTATGTTACATAAATTATGTCAAACCCTGATTACTTTACAACATTTATGTCCTCCTCATTCATGCTGCTTGTTGGTGCCATGGCATGGCTGTCAGTAGGTTCAGATGTGCTCTGTGCGTCTTTTTATTCTGGGATTCAGGATGAAGGGGCATCTCTTATCTGAGCCTCGATATTCTCGTGGCAAAGGAAACTGGTGCAAGAGAGCTCTGACAACTCTACTTAGAGCTGGTGTCTTGGTACTTCTATTTACATCCAAGTTGCCAAAGGAAATCCTGAGGCCACAGCGGGGGAAGTAAGTATATCCTCCTATGGTCTCTGGGTGGGATGGGGTGGGGAGGGAGGAAAGATTGAATATTTGCAGGAGAATAAGAGTTCACCTTAAGGGGTATGTTTGGGACCGTAACTGTGTGTACAAAGTCATTTGACAGGATCAGAGGGAGATTGGTTAAACTTAGTCCAACCACTGTTTACCCAAGCAATGGACACTCTGTCGGAGAATCTTGCTCTGAGCTCTGGCTTTGTGTGGAGAGAGGCTGGATGTTAGGAGGGCTGTGGCCGAGTTCTCCCCATCACTGTTGCCCTTAGGTATTTCTGTATTTGTGTCTCCACCTCTATGATATGGCAAAGATTCCCTGACCAACCCTTTCAGCTCTCAGCCCTCAGGTGGCCATTTCAGGTCTGTGTGAGTTGATGTTGAATCAAGTCACACTAGGTGGTTGGGTTGTGTTAACCCTTCTGCCCAGGCATCATCAGAATTCATCAGTTTCTGCCCTGGCCTGTGTCGTGCAGTTGGTTGAGTTTAGTCCCATGCAAAGAAAGGTTACCAGTTTAATTCCAGGTCAGGGCACATGCCCGGGTTGTTGGCTTAATCTCCTGTAGGGGGTGTGCAGGAGTCAGCCTATCGATGTTTCACTCTCACAGCAATGTTTCTCTCCCTCTCCCTTCCTCTCTTTCTAAAAATAAATTTAAAAATCTTAAGAGCAACCAACCAACCACCACCACCACCACCAAAGAGAACTCATCAGTTTCTTACAGTTCTATCCAGAATCATAAAATGTCCTTCTTTATGGGCCTCAGACTTGTCATTTTTAAATGAGATGTGCTAGAGTAATTTCTAAGGTCATTTATAGTTTCTGTGGATTATGAGCATGATGATTTGACAGGTGTTTAGGAGGCACATATGAAATACTTGATCTGGAACTTTTTAATGTATATGTGTTAATTGCAACATTATGCTCATTCAAATTGCATTGCATTATCCACATTACTACACAAGGGTGATTGTCAACCAGCATCCTCTCCAGGTCTCTTATTACTATGGAGTGTGTGTTTCTCCTACATCCACCTCTTTCAAAAACATCTGCAAGGCTGTAGGGTGTCACTAAAGTGTACATAAGTGATCATTATTTCATTATTCTTAAAGGAGATGAGTCTTTACCCCCAAAGGAATGACTTTCAAATACCATGATGTCATAGGTATATAGAGGAAGACATTTAAGGGCAGGAAAGCCCCTCTTCTTCCCTTTTTTAAATGATAAATATTTATAGAGCACTCATGTCTTTCACCAAGCTCTGTGATTTTATGTACATTGGCTCCCTTAATCCTCACAAAAGCCCCTTGAAGGAAGTCCTAGCATCCCCATTCTATAGATGGGAAAACTGAGTTCCAAACAACTTAACTTGCCTAAAGTCATACAGCCAGGAATGGCAGGTCTAGGATGCAAACCTAGGTCTATTTCATGGTAATTTCCGTTCCCCTTTCATTCCATTTTGATGAGATGTGCACTGAACTAAGAGTTGGGGGTTTCTGTCCAACACTTGCCCCTGATTCTGGCCTATGTGGCCTGAGGCAAGTCCCAGACTTTGTGGAACTGAGGCAAGGGAATGTTTAACTCCTAGGAGACCTTTGTTTTAGATCCAGGTTCACAGCTTATCCTTTCAATGACTTTAGATTAGCCACATACATAAAACAGGATATCTACCCTGCTCACATTGATTCTGAGGGAGTCTGAGGAAACACTAAGTGTGAAAATACTTAAAACTGTTTATTATCATTCAAATATATGGCATTGTTGGTGGTTCTCCTTAGAAGGAATGAGAACAAAGCTGATTGTCATTTCCCTTTTTAAAGATAAGTTCTGTCTGAAAAGGAAATCCTGTTTTGAGAGTTCCAGAGTGCAGGAGAAGGAGTATTGAGTCGGTAGCTTCTTTGTAGCAGAGAAAACAAAATAAAGGATTTCAAACTCACTTTTCCAAAACTCAGTGCTCAGAAATCCAGATTTCTGAGTAAGTGGCCTAGAAATACTCAGAATGTACATGTATTTTGAAGTATCCTATATAATAAGAGCCCAGGGACTGAAATGGTGAAACGGCCAGAATGGCCCCGCTCCCCAGCGAGCAGTTAGGGGTGATCAGGCAGGCAGGCGAGTGATTAGGGGTGATCAGGCAGGCAGGCAAAGTGGTTAGGGGCGATCAGGCAGGCAGGCAGAGGCCGTTAGGGGTGATCAGGCAGGCATGCAGAGTGGTTAGGGGTGATGAGGCAGGCAGGCGAGTGGTTAGGGGCAATCAGGCAGGTAGGTGAGCAGTTAGGAGCCAGCGGTCCTGGATTGTGAAGGGGATGCCCTACTGCCAGTTTAGGCTCAATCTGCAGGGATCCCTGCAGGATCGGGCCTAAACTGGCAGTCAGACATCCCCCAAAAGGTCCCGGATTACGAGAGGGTGCAGACCGGGCTGAGGGACCCTCCTCCCCATGCACGAATTTTGTGCACTGGGCCTCTAGTTTCTCTATAATATATTTGTAAAGTGCCCCATTGTCTTATTTTATCAGCTTATTCTTAAAATAGAATCCAGCAATAGCTGGTTCACTGATTGTCATTCTTTTCCTTTAACAAGCTGGGTCACAAAGAGATGAAATGATTGCTTGGTCATCTAGGACTAAGAGTACTCAAGCCCACCTTCATCAGAGGGTCTATTCCCAACCCAGCCCACCCCCGTTTCATTCATTCTCTTGGGTAGATGGATAGATAGGTAGATACCTAGATCTCCTGCCTTCTTTCCTGTCTTTCTTCTGCAGAGAAACCCTTGTACTGGAAACATTTTGTTCCATTTTTTTTTTATTTTTAAATATATTTGTGTTGATTTCAGAGAGGAAGGGAGAGGGAGAGAGAGATAGAAACATCAATGATGAGAGAGAATCATTGATCGGCTGCCTCCTGCATGCCCCACACTGGGGATCAAGTCCACAACCCAGGCATGTGCCCTGACCAGGAATCGATCTGTGATCTCCTGGTTCATGGGTTTATGCTTAGCCACTGAGCCACACCAGCTGGGCCATTTTGTTCTATTTTAATGTATGCTTAAACATTAACAAAGTAAAAAGAATTTTTAAAGAGAAAGCTGCCAAACTAGTTTTCTAGTCACCTTTCAGTTTAAATTAACTTCTATCCAGTGGTTTTCAAACTGTGTCCATGGATGAGGATGCCCCACTTTAGATTCCATTGTAGCTACTCACTTTCATTAGCTTCACACACCGGGATCGTCCTAGAGCTTCACTTGACAAAATGTTCTGATACAACCAAATGGTATGCAAATTCCTCTTTTACACCAAGAATCAGAAGGAAATGGTGTACTAGATGTTAGAGTAATTAAGAGTTTTCTGTGGTAAAGGAACTGTCTTAGAAATTGGCATGTAACTTGGTATTTTTTCCCCAAATGGTTTTTGATTGAAAGTGTAAAAGATGCAAAGATTGTGGGTATAGTAAGAGGAATTCCTTTTTGAGAAATTAACAGGAAGCAATGTATGTGTCTTAAACTGGACTTTTGTGAATTAAAGTGCTCCAGAGCTAATATTACATACTGAAAAGAAACATTATTGATTTCTTCTGGGTAAATTACATGTTTCAAAGGCTACTGCTGCCCATGTGCCTCACAGTTCTGAATTAGGTTCACCAGCTGAAGCAGCACAGCTCCCAGAAGGTCTATACAGGACCAAACATATACTTGTTTTGGGTGGACAAAGGGGAAATTCCCTATAGAGAAAATAGGTGATATGGAAATGGTAATTTGTAGTAATTGAGAATTAATACAGAAGTCACCGTATTGTATTTAGAGGCTTATAATTTTTTTGAATTCTGCTTTGAATTGTATCGTTCCTTAAATAAATAAGTAAATTTAAGTAAATAAATTTGTATTAGCATTGGTCATTAGCTAATACTTAGGTTCCATTTTATAAAAAAATAATTGATCACTTTTTATTTATTATAAAGGGAAAAAAATGTTTGGGTACCAGATAGTTTCTAGATTTAGCAAATAAAAATGCATGATGCCCAGTTAAATCTGAATGTCAGCTAAACTTGTTCCCTACACTATTTGGGATACACAAGTGCTAAATATTTACTCATTCATTCTTTATCTGTAATTCAAATTTAATAGAGTGTCTGTATTTTACCAGGCAGCTCTAGTATTAGGAAAGTATAAACTCCCCTTTGACTCTTCATGTCTGTTCCACAGGTGAGGTGAAACCTACTTGGTATTGTCCAGGTTTTATAAACAGATGGGATTTTAATTTAACACAGTATAATAGTTTGTCAGACATCATATTTTATTTATATATTATTTTTGTTTCTCTTTTTTTAATGGCCTGTTTATAATTTGTCACTTGGTTTCTTCCTGTCTGCCTTTATTCTCCTGATCTTAACACACTCAAGTCTGACAACCATAGTCCCAGAAGGTGGTCTGCCTCAAACCAAGGTTTGCTGCTAGGGGACACTAAGGTTTTCATGTTCAGAATCCTTCACAACCTTTTGCATTTCATGACAGACCTGGAAGTGATTATGTTTATTTAGGAAACCTCGGATAGTGTCCCTGTTTGCAGATGGACACACTGAGCGAGGCCGTGGTGTGAAGGTCTTCACCAAGCTGCTGAAGAGCTGAGATCAGGAAAGGGTAACACAAAAGGGTCTGCCCCACTCCTAGGACCCATTGCATCCAGGAGTCTCTAGTTCAGCGGTTCTCAACCTGTGGGTCGAGACCCCTCTTGGGGTCGAACGACCCTTTCACAGGGGTCGCCTAAGACCATCAGAAAACACATATATAATTACATAGTGTTTTTGTGATTAATCACTATGCTTTAATTATGTTCAATTTGTAACAATGAAATTGGGGGTCACCACAACATGAGGAACTGTATTAAAGGGTCGCGGCATTAGGAAGGTTGAAAACCACTGCTCTAGTTGATTCTCCCTTCAATTTCATGGCAGTAGAAACTGTACAGAATTTGATGTTTTAAGGCTAGGGAAATGGGAGGAGTACATGCAACGAAACGAATGAGAGAGTGATTCATTTTGACGTGGAGAAGGTGAAGGGGGGTGCAGGTAGGTAAGGAATTAGGAAAAGTTTCATGGAGGAGGTGGCATTTCAGCTGATCCTTACAAAGTTGTGTCGAATGTTTGCCCCATTCTTGGAATCTCATCCACTCTTCCAGCCCCATCATGTTGAATTTGTGAAGAGTACAGTGGCCCAACTTGTAACACACACAGAGGAGTAAGGGACACAAGCAGCCTGTTGTATCTGGATGAGCTGGCAGGGGATCCTGCTCCACAGGCACAAAAGTTTCATACATCGGGATCTTCTTAGGGTTCACTTGATAAAATGTTCCTTGCCCTTTGCTCCAGAGTCAGAACAATTCAGCTACATCTACCCCCCTTACTTTCTAGACGATATAGAATGCTGCTCTTTGAAACTTGGTAAAAGGATTAACTTGCCAATCAGAAGAGGGAAGATCACAATAAATGATAATAGCCCTGTTGTAATTATAGCTATTTAGCAAGTTAGCAGAACAATACCAGTAACACAGCTCCACACTGAATGGGTTGGTCGCAGTCTGCTGTTTTCTCTCAGCATTCATGTGATGCCCCTGGAACTTTGCAAGGCTCAGCTCCCTGTAACTGGAGGGATTGTGAGTGAGAGCTAAGAAATCTGCATCTCTCCTTTCCTCAGCAAGGTCTTTCTTGCTCACTTCCATACAATTTGCATCTCATGCCGGGTGCATTGGGCTTGAGTAGGAGGCTAGAAGGGTGAAGGTGGACCCACATTCTGTTGGTATAGAGAAAAGAGCCAGAGTATACAGATCCCAGGGAGGCCCTTTCTGAGCTCTTCACCTTTGGCTCATCTCTCTGTCCTGACCAGATCTGGAATCCTAGAAAGTTAGCTCTGGCTGGGACCTTAGAGAACCTCTAATCCAAAGACTTTCAAACTTTTTAAGGCCAAAAGAGCTACCTTCTGATTGACAGGGAGGAGTGAGAGAAGCCTACAAAATACTGCTCCCCAGCCTTCATCTTGCTCCTGGCTAAAGCCACCTGTTTGTTCTATGGAATCCTTAAGACCCCTTGAAGAAATTGTTCATCACCCTCATTTTTAAGATGAGGGACTAGAGGAAATGCATTTTTCTACACCCAAACAATTAGATATTAGAAAAGTCAAAACCCAAATCTCCTCCACCCCATGCATATGCCCTTATAATAAGCCCACTTAGGTTATTCTTTCAGTGCTGAAAATTCAAACCCATCTATTCATAGATTCCCAGGAGCCTATCCAGGAGTAGCCTAGGTAGGTCTTGGGGTGGGGAGAGCCGCTAAGTCAGTGTGTGTGTGTGGCACTTACAGGCACTTTTTTCTTTGTTGAGAAGAGCGTTCATAGTTTTTATCATATTTCAGCAAGATTCATGACCCCCAATATGTAAGAACCACTGCCCAAGGTTACTTAGCATGCCAGTAAAGGGCTCTGACAACCCCCAAACTCCTGCTTCCTTTCTGGATCAGATCATCACATCCTCCTGCATGGGGGCACGTCAACCTTCTCAGCTGGTTATTCCTGCTTCACAGCTAATTCCAAATGACCACAGACACAATCAAGATAGAGCCTGACAGGTGGCAAAGGCACGAAGCAGAATAGAGAGAAGCAGATCCTTCCCCAAGGCAGCCAGGGGGAGATTTGCTCTGGGAGATGACAAAGTGGCCTTGTCATTAATGAGGCAGACATGTCTCCAAGGATGGATCTGCAGAAGAGACGGCAGTGCCCCCATCCTTTTTGTGACATGACATAGCCTTTAACAGATGCAGAAGAAATCTGTAGGACGAGGTCTCTTGGATCTGCTTTAAATCTGCCTTGGGACCTGGGCAGTCAGAGAAAATCATCTCAGGTGATAGAGAGTTGGAATAGCATCACATGACTATGAAGTAATAATTTGTCCCTTTGAAATAATTCAGGCAGTCTTTCTTTTCTCTGACAGATTCAGTCCATGAAGTTTCGGCCTCAATACTTAAGGAAACTTATTGGCTGCTTCTTACCAAAGGGGAGAGAAATTTCTCTCTGATAGACTTTGGTCTGGCAATCTTCCTTCCTCTTCTGATCATTAGTGGGCATATCCTCTTCTGTTTCTAAGGAATAATAACTCTGACTCTGGGGAGCAAAAAGATAGAATAAACTGTTACATTACAGCCAACCCATCTTTTGAGTCAAGATGAAAGGACTCTAAGAGGTGAGTCCTTGAGACCAGAAATTCCCCTGATGTCCATCTCCTGGGACACAAGTGGAATTGCAGTATTGGTTTGGAAAGGAAGGGCATTAGACCAAGGAGCTGAAGCAGAATAGTTTAAAACAGGCTGCCTGCTCACACACTGTTACCAGCCACTGATGAGAGAAGATCTTGCACCAGAGTGTAAATCATCTTCCCTGAGTTTGAGGATTAGTTCAGCTGACTTTTTTTTCTTTTTAATTGCAAGAACTTCTTGAAGGAGGATTCAGTGTGTTGCTGCATGCTTGGTGTGAAATCCTTGTCATAGACCAATACGTTGAGAAGCACTGGTTGAAAATGAAAATATTTCCATAAGCTGCTTTGTTTAGAGGTTAGAGGTTTTTCAGGTCAGATGTTCTCGGAATCCTGGAAAATTAATTGGAGGAGGGATTTGACCCACTGGGTCAAATCTGTGTGTCCTGGCGGTGCCATGAAGACCAGGCTATATGGGGACAGTAGCAGTTTAGGACCATGCAGGGGAAAGCTGAGTGCCCGAGTTCACGGAGTTCAAAGCATTTTATGGTTCTGGAGTCATTGTTTGCAACAGATGTTGGGTGGAATTACCTTCCCCAGGCGCTCTTAGATCTACCAGGGTGCTCAGCATCAGTCCTATTTCTTGCCTGCTCACTGCTTGGCTCCTCTGCCAGACTCTGCCCAGCCAGCATGTTGTGTTCTGTGCAGCTCCTTGTCCTGTCCCCTCTCCCTGCTCTATCTACCAGCCTTATCTTCTTGACTTTGGATTCCTGGCTGATTTTGTCTCCTGATGCTACTTTCCTCATAGACCCAGGGACCCTGTACGGCACACACTTGTCAACTGTGAATGTTCCCTAATCCCTCAACCCAGCTGTCTACTGGGCCTAGTGCCACTGTGTTGGCCCAACTTTCCTATTTTGGAGTTCTCTTTGCTCCCTAATCTTATGGCAAGGAAGTTCATCATAGTGATTGGCAACTGGTTCATTCTCTAGGGTGAACTGGAAATTCCAAGGCCCCAGTAGTGACCAGGGCCTACTGGGAACATCCAGGTCTGAGCTGGGTGAAGTTATAAAGTTATAAAGTGCCCCAGCAGGACAGCTCACTATATTTTCTTAGGAGTGGTCAGAGATCAAAATTTAGGCTTGGGATTAAATCTGGGGTGATAGTTACCAGCTGTTGGAGTTCAGGTAAATCGTGTGAACACCGAACCTCAGTTTATCCATCTGTAAAATATGAATAATCACAGGACAATAGATGCAGGGGGCGTGCACTTAAAATGAAGCTTGCCTATAACAGTTTCCATTATAATTAATCACCTGAAGACCTAAAGGTCCATAACTACCTTCTTTGTCTTTCTCTCTGATTGCTGCACTCCTCAGTGGGTGGAGTACTGCAGCCCCACACTAACATTTCTCAGAGGCAATCAAGTCCCTTTACAAATGGTAAATAGGTGGTCTTCTGGTAAACAAAAAGATGTGTACTCGATTCATCCTGCAATCCAACAAAATGAAAAGCTGTTTTTCATTCTGTACAACAGCAGAAAAGCCACTCTTACCAAACAATACTCTCCTCAGCTCGTCTTCCAGGTTTGGGTGGGTGGGATAATGGCCCTCACAACAGACTGCACTAATAAGCAGGTGGGCCTCCGCCCTCTGGTTTGGTCATCATGTCTTTCCCCTGGGCTCAGAAGGAGGCCAATGTCCTGGTGTTGGGCAGAAGGAAGAGGGACTTCCTTGTCTCTGCTTCAGTGGGAACCACATGGCAGCAGATTATCTCTCAGGGAATGCAGTCTCCTGGGCAGCCCCCTTCATTCTTCCACCACTGAGCCAGGGGCAACCAGAAGGGTAGCCCTAGCCCTTCTGCTCTGAGGGCCTGGTTCCCAAACCATAGATGTGCAGAGGCTCCATGTGGGAGGAGTGGGGAAGTGGGGGTCTTGCCCATAATTTGCCTTTACAGTATGTGACATTTTGAACCAATTATAAATCAGTGGTGGGCTGGGGTCTCAGGAGTTCATGTAGTAAGCAGTGGACTGACTTACTCACTGAATGAATGAATGAACAAATGAACAGTCATTTATTTAATACCTATCATGTGCTAGGCATCATTTCAGGCACTAGGAATATAGTGATGAACAAATGGAAAAAAAGTTTCTGCTCTCATGGTTTTATGTTTTAGAGGGGAGAGCAGACATAAATAACATATAGGGGGTGACAAGGGATAGGGAGAGAAACGTAGCTTGGGCAAAGGGTGCACAGTGATATGGGGAGGTGCTCATTTACTTAGGATGGACAGCACAGGCTCTGTGACAAGTGATGTGAGAACAGGGGTGGGAACGATGTGAGAGACGGAGCTATGAGATACCTGGCGGAAGTTGCTCCAGGCAGAGGCCCCGAGGTGGAGTAGGTTTTTTTGGCAGACATCAGCCTCCAACTTTAGCTTATAAACAGGCAAAAAAAGTTACATGCTTATTTCTGATATGTAAGTATGACCCCTGAGGAGTCCAAGGAGACACTGAATTTCAGCAATTACTTTATTGGACTTCTGTGATTTTGCCTTATCTGGGACCTTCATATAAACAGGATCATACAATATTTGTCCTTTTGTGTCTGGCTTATTTCACTTAGCATAATGTTTGTAAAGTTCCATCCATGTTGTAGCATGTGTCAGAATTTTACTCCTTTAAGGCTGAATAATATTCCATTATGTATATGCCACATTTTGCTTAGCCATTCATCTGTTGATGAATATTTGGGTTGTTTCCACCTTTTAGCTATTGTGAATAATGCTGCTGTGCACATTGGTGTACAAGTATCTGTTTGAGTCCCTGCTTTCAACTTTTCTGGATCTACACTGAGAAGTGAAATTGCTGGATCATATAGTAATTTTGTTTAACCTTTGAGGAAATGCCAAATTTAGGTATGTTTTTAAAAGGTGATTTTTGTGCAGCCAGAGTGATAAGGACTGACTGTAGGTGAGGACTGCTGAGGAGGCCCATTGATGGGTGGACAAAAATGGAGCTAGGAGTCAAGGTAGATCTTGTTAGTTAAGTGCAAGGTGTTTGTATCTGTGCAAACTCACCTCCAATACCACCTGTGACATTTCACATAGCTAATATGAGAATTAGCTGTGTGCAAATTCAGAATCCATTACTGGTCTCCCTGTTGGCTTTCTGTAGGATTTTTTGAAATGATTTCCCCATGTGAATCCAAATTTCCTCTTGTGAAAGCCCCTATCATTCCTGCTCCCCTCCTGTCTTCCTAGCATGTTAAGGAATGACATTGGTCATGTGGAGACAAAATATTTGAAGCATGCTTGAGTAATATAAACAGTATTTTCTCTGGATGCATGTGGGCCAAGAGGTCCTGTCCCTGATGTGGTAACTGCTTCAGGTAAGGGCTCCAGCAGTGTCACTTACTTTCAACATCTGAATTTTCTCATTGAATTCTGGCTTCCTCTGAAGAGGGAGGAAAATATCTGATCTGATGTATCTGTTATTTCACTTAGTCCCTTTGGATTCAGCTCGTCATTGCCAAGGTTTCTTTTAAGTATGTCAGCCTTCGTCACATCAACAGAACACTTTTTTTGCACTGGGCTTCAGTTGCTAGATGTCAAGTGTTGCTTGGTCCTGGGTGATTGGGGTGGGGTGGGGGCCAGTGAAAGTAGCTATAGATAAGGAAATAATCTCACAATCTTTTAAAGCTATAAAATCAACCATACCAACAAGTGCTTTGGGATGCACACACCCTGGAACAGGAGGATTTGTATGTACATTTCTTTGCATCCATCAGTTTGGTTAGTAGTTGGTGGATGCTTTGATCGTGGGGCAATTTCTATTCATTGTTGGTGAGGTCAATGTAAGAATGTTCCTTTATGGAATCTGCATTTCTCCACTGCTAAATTTGGGCCATGCCAAAAGGGAGAGCTTCCAGAACAAACCAGGTTCCTGTGATACATGGGGAAATACCTTCTTTATTGGCCAGAGGCCATTGCTTTGTTGGGGACATTTAAAGAGTCAGGCTTTTGAGGCCCAATCTCAGAGTGCTTATCAGGCAACTGTGGTCTGGGCCATGAGGGAAAAAACAGGGGTCCTGATGGTTCTGGTGGCATTTCCATATTACAGGAGCTCAAGAGGGGTGACTCCATGGTTTGCTGCTTTGCTCAGGAAGATGCTACTGTGATGCATCTGCTAGGCACCCTTGCTGTCCACTTGATTCTTCCAGAGCCTGCATCTTTTCTGTCCTCACCCTCAATGGGAAGTGAAGGCACTGCTGTTTGAGCAGCTGTGCATTCCTTCATCCTCACCAACTGTGGCTGTGTCATCTACTTTCACCACACTCCTCACTCAAGCAGGGCAAGGACACTTGGTCCTCAGGACAGTCTTGGGAGGCAGGAAGGCCAAGTGTGGAGGCCCCCATTTGCAGATGAGGAGATTGAAGAGCCATGTAATAAAAGAGCTTGTTCAAGGTTATAAAGAATAGCAGCTGGAGCTCAGACGCCTTGAGTCGGAGTCCGTGAATTTCCATTTGTAGGCCTCAATTTCCTTCTGAGTGGTGACTGTCTTTGTGACTCTGGGCCTTCTCAGTCTCTTTGTTTCAGTTTCCCCAAAAGGAAATCACAAAACATCCCAAGCCATAAGCTCTCAAATAGTCAGAGACAAAACAGCATTGTTGCAATTCATGAAATCAGTTGAATCGCATGAATATAGCAACAAAATGGTTGAATATCTTTTTAGGACAAGTGAGCCTTGTAATTTGATCAAATTACCTTCCAGAAATACCATTTTGACTACTTTCAATACAGAAGTTACATACTGAGCCAATGACTATTTTGGTTATAGAACTTCTATTTCTGCTACCTTTGCTCTGGAGAATGCTTTGACAATCTTTCTCTCTCTCTTTAAGAGCTGACTCTTTTTGAATAGATATAGGGACTCAAGAAAGTAACTTAATTCTGCCTTCTTTGACATGCTTATTTGAGCTCTGGGCCACTGTGAATTAGGAACTGTTTTCTAGAAAATTCTTCTTCAGTCTGTCATTCTGTCACGAACTGAGGTGTCCTCCAGAATGTGGAAGGGGCTGGAGGTTTTCTCTATGTAAATATATTAATCCTTCTACCGCCCTGAAAACTGTCATACAGTGCCAGTCAGATAATGAATTTTGCCCTTCAAACATTGAGCCAATGTATATTTTTCATCCAAAAGGTAGAAACCGGCTTGTTTGTATGTGGCAGAAAAGCCTAGGAATGTAGCTTAGGAATGGGTTTCCAGCGCACACCACTGTCTGTGAACCATAGGTCAGAGAGAGCAGGATCAAAGAGCCTTGAGGAGCCTCACTGGGGTGCCTGGTGCCTATTTTTTTCCCATGTGGTAGTTGCAAGAGTTTTGGGGTTTCAAACAGGTGATTTGTACTCCATGTGGCACATTTTCAGTGGGCCTTTAAGGACCTTTTCCTTCAGTCCCCTCCCAACCCCTGTTTCAGTCTCTCTCAACACCTTTAATCATGGAGTTGTTTTCATCTGCTAGCTCTAATTCCTCCTTATGTAGGTTCTCTTCAGTCATCACTAGTCCCTGGTAAATCTGCATATCATGGTGATTAGCCTGGGGCATAGGGATGTAGCTCATAAGTTTAGCCTGTAAATAGAACTGGAGTTTAATCTCCTTATTACCATAGAAATTAAAAATTCTTCCACTCCCATGTAGGTTTGGTCCTTAGACAAGGCCCGCTAAACTCGCCAATTCCTAGCGGGCTTTGAAAGCCTTGTGCTTGCTACACACTGAGCTAGTACTTCTTCCTCTAAAACAGTGGTTCTCAACCTTCCTAATGCCGCGACCCTTTTATACAGTTCCTCATGTTGTGGTGTCCCTCAACCATAAAATTATTTTCGTTGCTACTTCATAACTGTAATTTTGCTACTGTTATAAATCATAATGTAAATATCTGATATGCAGGATGTATTTTCTTTTTTTTAAAATATATTTTATTGATTTTTCACAGAGAGGAAGGGAGAGAGACAGTCAGAAACATCGATGAGAAAGGAACATCGATCAGCTGCTTCCTGCACACCTCCCACTGGGGATGTGCCCGCAACCAAGATACATGCCCTTGGCCAGAATTGAACCCGGGACCCTTCAGTCCGCAGGCTGACGCTCTATCCACGGAGCCAAACTAGTTAGGGCTGCAGGATGTATTTTCATTGTTACAAATTGAACATAATTAAAGCATAGTGATTAATCACAAAAACAATATGTAATTATATATGTGTTTTCTGATGGTCTTAGGCGACCCCTGTGAAAGGGTCGTTCGACCCCCAAAGGGGTCTCGACCCACAGGTTGAGATCTTCTGCTCTAAAAGACTTCAGATGCTAACAGCTCTCATTGCTCAAGGTCACCAGTGTATTGTGCTGTCAAATGTTGCTCTATAAACACCAATGGGTTTCATTGCCCTTCCTTTCTCCCCAGTTACCAGTCAGTGGGAGTGAGTTCAGTTCCTGGAGCTGAGCTGTAGAAGAGAGATGATGTGAAGGAAGGAAGACCCCATCTCCTGAGGAGCCAGGTGGCCTCATTCACTTCCTGAGGCATGGGAGGCTGCCTGTGGGCTGCTCAGGGGCAGTCTGCAGTTTCTCCTTGCTTTCCTCTGTGCCTTGTAGAGAAAGACATCTAGAAACAGTGGAAACTGTTGAAAAAAATTAAAGAACACACTCCCTGCCAAGTGCAGGCTAGATGCCAAGGATCTGACGCTGAATGACTGGTCCCTACTCCCAGAGACCCTTGGGCTCCAAGAGAGAGAGATCTTGGGCATCCAGAGACTTGTTTTAAGTTTTGAGCTCTCTCTTACTGGCAATATGACTTTTGGCAATAATAATGCTATCAATAACCATAATGACTTCTGGTTTGGGCCACTAAGTGTGTGCCAGGCAAAATGTTAGGTGATTTCACACACATTATCTATTTAAGTAAGTTTGCCTTTTCAACTTTCTTTTTTGGTATTAGACATTTTGTCAGCTCAGTTTTTTGTTCACCATAGTTCCCATGCCTGTGTCCCCATGGCAGTGGTCATGTGATCCAGGAATGGATGTCTGAGCAGAGATGAGCCAACAGTTCCTTATCCTGGCATGTAGGGAGTGAGTTGTTGAGAGAGAGAGAAAGAGAAAGAGAAAGAGAGAGAGAGAGAGAGAGAGAGAGAGAGAGAGAGAGAGAGAGAGAAAGAAAGAAAGAAAGAAAGAAAGAAAGAAAGAAAGAAAGAAAGAAAGAAAGAAAGAAAGAAAGAAAGAAAGAAAGAAAGGAAGAAAATGAATTTGTGAGTCTCTGGGTGTGTTGTTGTTGCATATAAAACTCAGGAGCAGCTGAGGACCAGAGGGAGTTAATTCATGCATGAGAAACAAATAGAGCAGATTGGCAGACTGGTGGAGACAAAGGGTGAGATAAGTCCCAGGGACTCTCCAGGCCCAGGTACCAATGATCTGTGGATTTCCCATTATTGACTTGTTCCTGGACTGTGAAACAGCCCAAGTACTAGCAAAATCTTCCCTTTCTTGCTGGAGCTAATATGAATTGGCTCTCTAGCCATTATAACAAAAAGTCCCAAATATACCAAGCCACATTGCTTTTGTGCAAAGGGGAATTGTCAAAATTAAATGGGACCATATGTCTGAGGAGACTTTATAAGCTGAAAGATTTATTTAAAATGCAAGGGATTGTTGGATGATGATAGTGGCCATGATGATGACAACGATGCTGATGATTAATATTATACTATGCTAGACAAGTTAAGTTGTTTATAAGATGAGAGATGAGGGGAATTTTCTAGTAGAAATCAAACAATACTGAAGTTATCTGGTATCGGGTGGAGTAGATTTGAATTCAATGTTGAACCCAGTGGCTACCAGAATGTCTAAGTTGCTGATCTAGAAGTTTGAGCTCAGTGAGGATGAAACTTGGGTCAGCTGGGTTCTCTCTTAACAAAGCCTTATGAGCTATGACCCTAAATCTGCCACAGTGGGTCTCCATCCTCCCTCTCAGGAGGAGGATGTGTTTCCTCTCCTTGTTCCTGGGAACACCTGACCCTAACATTAATACCACTATCTTGAACTTGTTCTAGCCAGCTGTTCAGTATGACGGGGGCGATAAATTGTAGTCCATGGAGTGCATGTGCCCTGAGCAGGTCACCTTAGGCTGGTGAGGAGGTCATGAATATGTTAGAAAGATGCCATTGAAGAAGATCACTCCAGGCACAAGCTCTATGATTTTAATAGTCAGCAGCGGAGTTCTGTCTTGGGCTGACAGGGGCAAACCCATTGAACTCAGTAGTGTTGGCCAGAATGTAGCTGAAAGGACTTGGCTGACATTTCTGACACCTTTGATGGATATCAGCCCTGCTTGATCTCCAGTGTCCTTCAGGGTTGAGGATGGGAGGTGTTCGCCATCATGATGTGCTCACATTTGAACTGCTAGCTTTATACAGATTTCTTCTAGGAAAAACACGGCTATTTCTCCAAAGATGGGACATATCCTCATAGGCTGCAGACTCTCCTATTATTAGAGACACCTGGCACCTGAAGCCATTTGGGGGATGGGAGGAGTAATATTTTTACCTACCCAATAGCTTTAACCATTGTCTTTTCTTTCCTTTGTGTTCTCTTTCCCCTGTCATTAAATAAGATGTTTGTGGGAAAATGGCATGCAAATACTTTAATTATTCACTCATTCATTCTTTTATTCAACAGATGTGTATTGACTATGTGACAGGTACTATACAAGGATTTCTTAATACAATAGGAAGAGAAAGGCATGATTCTTGGTGTCATAGGACTTGTACTCCAAGGGAAGAAACAGACAAAACACTAAGCAGAAAAGGAAATAATCTTATATAGTAGTGAGTGCTGTGAAGGAAATAAACCAGGGGCAGAGACAGAGAAAAACAGAAAGGAAGTACTTAGTTAGGGAGGCCAAAGAGTACTCTTCTGCCAAGACCTAAAAGAGGAGAAGGAGCCAGTCCTTCAAGATAGGGGAAACAGTGTGGGTAAAGGCCCAAAGCAGGAAGAAGTGGGTGTGTTCAAGACATGGAATATGGCCAGTGTGACTGCAGTGACCTTAAGTAAACACTTAACCATTCTTCACCTTATTTGGAAAATGAGAACAATAGTACTTATATCCTGGGTTATCATAAGTATGAAATGAGGTAAGCATTGTAGTCAGTCAAGTCCTCTGAGAAGCAGATGCCAAGATAGGATTAAATGTGCAACAGATTTATTGGGAGAAATGTGTTGAAGGATGAAAGGGAGGGAAGAAGCCACTAAAGGTGAGAGGGTCTTCAGACCTCGGTCTGCCATCTATGAAGGAGACAGGAAAGGAAGGTGTTTCAAGAAAGATTGGGTAGAGGGGAGTGCTTGAGCCCAAGCTGCATATTAGAGGAGTCTCACAACTCAACAGGAATGGGCCTCTAGCGGCATCACTGTGGTGGTAGGTACAGGAACTAACACGCGATACAATTGCACAGAACTAAACACACACAGATCCTCACACATAAGTACAAATAAAATCTGACTAAGATGGTTGGGTTTTATCACTGTCAGTATCCTGGTTGTGCTATTGTGCTATAAGTATACAAGCTGTTACCATTGGGGGAAACGTGGTAAAAGGTGCACCACAGGATTGCTCAGTATTTTATTTCATTACTGCATATGGATCTATACTTACCTCAAGATAAAAAGTTTAATTAAAAAATTGTTAGTGTTTCTAATTCTAATACTCAGTATTTGTTGAATTAAACCATTTATTCTTTCAGCGAGTTCTGCCTCTCGAGAGTAATAGGTTGCATGGGATTTCGGTTCACCTAATGAGAGAATGTTTCCACTTACTTTCCAAATGTACCTCTGGCTTCAGCTTCTCCAGCGTTCTCTGCTTGTAGATTCATGATTTTGCAGACACCCTTCACAACCTCCCTTGGAGTTCTTGCCTGCAAATTGAAGAATCCCAATAATTTTAGTATAACCTCTGTGTTCCTCTCGTTGTTTAAACTGCTCTTCTCAGGTTTCTCCCCTGTGCATTTCTTGCTTTCTAAAAATTTTGGGATCAGAACCACACTCAGCCACAGCCCAGTCCTGACCGCACCATAAGTTGGCACAGTCAGTGTGGGACCTTCTGTTCGGTTTTATTTTCCTTCTTCCTCTTTTTTTTTCTTTCCTTTCCAACATGTTTGACTACAGAAACACATTAAATGGAAGCCTTTGGGGTCCAGTCTTGGGAAGACCCTCAGGTGAATTCTGTGGGTCTTAACTGAGAACTCAGAGCTGTGACTCTATTAAGTGGGAGAAAACTCCTTGCTGCCTCTCCACACCTATTCACAGAGCCTCACAGGAGCTTTTGGCTTCTTCCCATCCGTTTGCCAGTTTAACATTTAGAAAAACTTCATGTCATCCTGTAAAATCTGAAAGCATACTGCACACTCCATACTCTGGTGAATTTTTAAATAAGGTAAATAAATTTGAGCTCAGTTCTAATTCAACAGAGATGTACATTCACCCCTCCCAGATGTGTCCTACCTGTAGGTCAGGGTCCTATGTTTTCCAAATCCCATCCCCACAGCTCACTGCCCAGCCCACACAAGGAAAAGGAAGATGACTTGGCTAAAAAATAAAAAACTACGAGCGGTGGTCTCACTTACAACAAAATCCTAGAGGCAGAAAAAACTGCAGTCATCTAATTTCTAATTTCTAATTTAGTGCTCTACCTCCTCCAAGGACTTCACTTGTTAGACAACCTTTCTCATGGCGAGTCCATAGCTCGTGGCCCTCAGGAGAGACACAGGTCCCTCCACTGATGATACTTCTCTTCTAATTGCTCCCCTTTCTCCTCATTGTCACACATGCTTGTTTTCCAGTCATTTTGTGCACATCAAGGGTAGACAGGTGGCACCACTTCTTTTTACCTACTTATATGTGAGTGTCTCCATGGAGGAATGATTTGGTGAAAGCAACCTGATGGTGGAGTTACACAGATCTGGGTCCAAATATTTATTCCTGTACCTACTGAGTGGGTGACCTTGAGCAAATGACTAACTTACCTTCAGGTGATTTCTTTACCTGTAAAACCTTTCTCAAAAGGTTGAGGTGAGAAGTGGGGTCATGTATGTAAAATACCTGATACATAGTAGGTGCTTTCATTATGACGACTTACATTGCTAGTGGCAGCTGTAGTAATCTATTTAACACTTACTACATGCTGGATACTGTGCTGAGCACTTCATATGCAATATTTATTTTTACTCTTCACAAGCACCCTGTAATAAAGTTGCTATTTTTATTTTCCACTTTACAGATGAAAGAGCTGGGGCTGGGTTAAGTCACTTGTGCAAAACCACATAGCTGGGTAATGGTAGAGCCAGATTCAACCTCAGATTTTCCTGACACTTAGGAAGGAGCCCTAACCCACAGCTCCATGTCCATCCCCCCTTCCTCCTTCAGAGAACCTCAGCACACTAATCAGGCAGTCACCTCACATCTTTCGTGGGATGAGACAGCATGTCAGTGAAGAGAATATGCATATCTTAAGTAGAAAGAGCCACAGTACCTCTCACTCTATGTTTATGTAATTATTATGAATTTTAAATTAATGTCATCTGAATTAATAATGTCACACATTAAAGAAACAAAACATGATGTTTAGGGCACTTTTTTGGCTTTAATATTTAGTGATTCTTTACACAAAGCAAATTGCAGGGAAATAAACAACTAAATAATTGAATAATTGAAAAGATAAAACAGAGGCTAGTTTTGATCAAGGTTATTTTAGGAATAACAAAGCCATGGCCATACTAAAACAAAATGGAAGGGCCTCCATCTGGCATGGGGACTGTTGTCAGTGTGTTGATTTCTACTACTTAATTTTTAGAGGCTGTTCTGTTAATTTTTTTTTTAATTAAATCTTTATTGTTCAGATTACATTTGTTCCTCTTTTTTCCCCCCTCATAGCTCCCCTCCTCCCAGTTCCCGCCCCACCCTCCGCCCTCACTCCCTACCCACTGTCCTCATCCATAGGTGCACGATTTTTGTCCAGTCTCTTCCCACATCTCCCATTCCCCTTTCCCCCCCAAGAATAGTCAGTCCATTCCCTTTCTATGTCCCTGATTCATTATAATCACCAGTTCATTCTGTACATCAGATTATTTATTCACTTGATTCTTAGATTCACTTGTTGATAGATGCATGTTTGTTGTTCACAATTTGTATCTTTACCTTTTTCTTCTTCCTCTTCTTAAAGGATACCTTTCAGCATTTCGTATAATACTGGTTTAGTGGTGATGAAGTCCTTTAGCTTTTCCTTATCTGTGAAGCTCTTTATCTGACCTTCAATTCTGAATGATAGCTTTGCTGGATAAAGTAATCTTGGTTGTAGGTTCTTGGTATTCAGCACTTTGAATATTTCTTGCCATTCCCTTCTGGCCTGCAAAGCTTCTGTTGAGAAATCAGCTGACAGTCGTATGGGTATTCCCTTGTAGGTAATTGAGTCTCTTTCTCTTGCTGCTTTTAAGATTCTCTCTTTGTCTTTTGCTCTTGGCATTTTAATTATGATGTGTCTTGGTGTGGTCCTCTTTGGTTCTCTGCGCTTCTTGGACCTGTAAGTCCATTTCTTTCACCAGGTGGGGGAAGTTTTCTGCCATTATTTCTTCAAATATGTTTTCAATATCTTGCTGTCTCTCATTTTCTGGCACCCCTATAATTCTGATATTGGTGCGCTTGAAGCTGTCCCAGAGGCTCCTTACACTATCTTCGTATTTTCGGATTCTTTTTTCATTTTGCTTTTCCGGTTGGGTGTTTTTTGCTTCTTTGCATTTCAAATCTTTGACTTGATTCTTGCGCTCCTCTGGTCTGCTATTGAGTGTCTGTATAATATTCTTTATTTCAGTCAGTGTATGCTTAATTTCTAGTTGGTTCTTTATCACAGCATCGAGGGTCTCATTAGATTTCGTGAGGGTCTCATTAGATTTCGTGAGGCTCTCATCAAGTTTATTGGCAGCTTCTAGCACATTATTGCAAGCCCTCAAAATTGCGTTTTTTAGCTCTATATCCTCCATTTCTGTCATGTTTTTTTGTCTCCACATTTTTTATGCTTTCTTGGTGCACCCCCTTGTGGTCTTTGTGCGCAGTCTTGTTCTAGTTAAACCTTGATTGTTGTAGTTAATACTAGAGGGATTTGACTACCAGGCCAACTGGCTGTGAGAATCACCTGAGTCTGCCCTGAGAAAACTTCTGTCCTCTGGAGAGGTGCTAATCTAGCCTTTGCCTGAGGCTATCCGGCAAATGGCTCTGCACAGAGCTTGGGCGGGGCGGGTCGCATGGGATCAACAGGGCGGGCAGAGAGAGCAGTTATGGCTGCTCTCAGTCCCGTTCCCAGAGGCTCTGCTTCTCAGAACCCCAGCAATCGCTGCAAACCTCGGAGAGAAAGCTGCCCTCACATTCCAACTGATGCCAGACAATCCTGCTTCTCCCGTTTGAGTCTGAGTCCCTAGAGACTCGCCCGGATCTGGAGCTCAGAGTCTGAGACTCCCTCCCGATTGAAAACGACAACCTCACCCTCAGCCACCAGCCCGCTTTGCGCGCACACCTCCGCACCTTTATATTTTCCACACTGCACCTCCTCTGAGCCTCGGTATGCTGTTGTCTTTCCTTCTAGTTGAAGAGTCTCTCCTCAGCCAGCCTTCCTGTGGTTCTGGGTGATGTCCGTTCCGTCTTTTAGTTGTATTTTTGAAGTGGTTTTTTGTGGCAGCAGTCTCCGGTGTTTACCTATGCCACCATCTTGGTCTCTCTCCTGTTCTGTTAATTTTTTCTAAAGTTTAAGATGTAATCTTTGAATATTGACCAATTAATTAAAGGTTATGCATGGGTTTGTTAATACAGATTTTCATCTTTATATAACCATTTCCAAGGAATGTGAAGCAGCAATCTCTTGGTAGGAAGAAGAAGGGGATAACTCTCCTAGTGTTATTCCCAAGAAATGAGCATGGCACTGCATAAGGAGATGGGTTGCTGTGCATCTAGGCAGCAACACTGTGCAGCCTGAGCTGAAGACTCAAACTGACTCAGATATAAGTCTGTGAATCTATGAGCTTGGGTGTATTCAAGATTGGAAAGGACATACTAACATTACTATAGGGCAGCTGTGAAGAGTAGATGAGATTATGTATATGCACGAACCAGTGCCTGCTCCTTCACTGGTTCATGCGACAAATATTTCTTGAATCCTCTGTGTGCCAGGCGCGTGCCACACACCAGGATTACTGTGGGTCACACTGTTTATGTTAGAAAATAAGGCAGGTTGTTCCTATCCTCAAGGAGCTCACAGTCTAATGGAAAAGAGAGACAACAAAGTCACAAGTAAATTATATTACAAAATATGATAAATGACATGGAAAATAGTGTATATATACATATACATATAAATATATATGCCTAATATGCAAAAAAAAAGCCTAATATCTTATCCTCGGGAGTTGGACCAACCGGGAGTTTGATCGCTTGCTATGACATGCACTGACCATCAGGGGGCGGCACAGAATGAAGGAAGGCCCAGGCCGGCAGCCGGCAGCTGGCATCTGCTAGGGACCCTACCTGTGCACATGGGCCTCTAGTAGAAATATAAAAGAGAATATATCAGGGGCTGTGGGAAGAGGGAAATGGGAAATTTCTACTCAATGGGTATAAAGTTTCCGTTTTACAAGATAAATACCTTCTAGAGATCTGTTGTACAACAATGTGACTTAAAATTTTGCTAAGTGGGTAGATCTCAGGTTAAGTGTCCTTAGAACAATAGGATGAATACATAAATTAACTACAAAAAAGTGTGCACACATATCAATGAATTGATATTAGTAAAGCATTTAAAATATTGACTGATACAGAGGAAATGTTGTTTAAGTGCATGTTGACTAAAATAGATAAGTTAAAAATTAGGGCTTTATTCTAAGAAAATAATGGTGGGATGAGTAAAGATTTAATTTTAAAAATGTTTAATGCCAGGATTGTTCATCTAAAGTTGAAACCAACCTAATTGTCCAATAGTGTATGCTTGGTTAAGTAAATTGTATTAATCCCTAAAGAATAAATAAACACAAGAGAACCCAGGTAGTATTAATATAGACAGTGTGGATAGTGAAGGCCGCTTTGAGGAGATGACAATTAAACTGATCAAAAGGATGAGAAAGACTGATCCTGCACGGGATATGGAGGGATTTGGGGAGAGGAGAATATTCTGGTTGAGGGAACAGTAGATGCAAAGGCTGGGAGGTGCAGAGTCTGAAAATGAGCCCCAAGTGAGGAGAGAACTGAAGGAGGAAGGAGAGGTATCAGAGAGGCTGGTGAGCCAGACAGGGTCTGATCCTGCAAGATCTCCCCACCATCAGCATGAATATAGGTTTTATTCCAAGCCTGATGGGAAGCCTTTGAAGAGGTTTAAGTGGGAGAACAGCATGATCTGATTTACATGTTACGAAGACTGCTCAGATGGCCACCTGGAGAAACAGATGGGGAGGAGGGTAGAGGTGGAAGCCAGGAGGCAGGTAGAGTGGAGTAGGTGAGATTAGGAGAGAGATGTTGGCAGCTAGACTGGTGTGCAAGCAGGGAGAGCAACATGGGTGGCTCAGAGATGTTGTTTGGAATCAGAACCAGCAGTACTTGGTAATAGATTGGTTTTCCGGATGAGAGAAGGTAAAGAATTAAGGACGAAGCCTGAATTTTTGGTGTAAGTAATAGGAAGAATAAAGGCTATTCACTAAGATGGGCAAAACTGATTTATGGGGAGAAACAAAAAGTTTTGCTCTGGACATGTTGTATTTGAGATGTCTGTGAAATATCTAAATGGAGAGATAAGACAGGCTGTGGGGAAGTTGGGATTGGAGGTAGGAATTTGGGAGTCATTGTATTACTATTTAATAATAGCAACTTCTAGTGTGTAAGGTTTCTCTGTAGTTCTTCAGGAGCAGCTGTCAAACACACCCATTAGGTGGTGTTCCTTCACGAGTTGAAACTGAGTGAGTTTGGACAGGGCGGAGCATTTGTAGAGGAAGATTTCAGGACTGTTGGAATTTTCTTCTGAGCAGGTTGTTTCTCCAGTTTCCACTCCTACAGCTAGGTTTTGAGGGCTCTGTCCCATGGTGTGAGACCTTCTTGATATTGCAGAATGCACATCAAGATGCCATACTCCTAGGCCTACCTATGGTGGCCCATCTTGGTAAACCTGGGTGATGGTGGGTGAGGCTGCTGGCTTGGTTTTGAGTCAGGAAGGGTTGTTGGAGCTACATAGATTTCACTGCACTGAAGAAGATTCATAGCCTCTACATTGACATGCCTCATCTGCCTGTGGGATTGTTACCTGGGAGGAAGGCTGTGATGTCTCTGGAAAGGAAGACATTGTATGAATTAGTGCTTCATTGCTGCCTTAGCTACCATGGCATACCCCCTCCAAGGAATCAAACTTTGTGCCACAGGTTATGGCATAAATGCTACGTCATGGCCTGGAATTCTTATTCCTGTGGAGGCACCTAAGGGAGCAGAAGAGAAAAATCAAGGGCAGTTTTTGTTCTGTTCTCTATCTGCCCCCACTGGCAGATATAGCCAGAACAGAATAATATGGGCTGAAACATAAGGAAATCAGGTTCTAGCTCTCGTTCTACTGCTTACTACCTGTCTGACTGTTTTTTGCAAGACCCCCGAGCATCCCGAATCTCCACTGGTCCATCTAAAGAATAGGAGCAATCTACATCTGCTCCTCCCCATTCCCAGAGCTGTTTTAAAGATCAAATGAGACAACATTTTGAAGGTTCTTTGGTAACATTAAAGTGCCTGAAATTAAACCTTTGAAAAGCAGGAGACACTGTATTCAGCCACACTCCTGCCCTGTGGAAGTTACGGTCTGGTGAGGAGGATAAACACCAAACAAACAATGACCATGTGGCCATAAAGGGGATAAGAAGAAGTGTCCTTGGAGGCTTTACCAGTAATAAGGGCGACCACTTGGTCTTGACCCGTGGTTCTCAGAGCGTCCCCATCACCTGGGAACTGGTTAAACATCTAAATTTGCAAGTTTCACCCCAAACCTACTGAATCAGGAAGATTGAGAGCTTATGTTTTATAAGCTCTCTCGGAGATTCTGATTCGTGTCCAAGATTGAGAACCACTGGTCGAGGCATGCAGGAAGGCCTTCCCAAGAAAATGGGAGGGTCAGAGAAAGAGGAGGGTCAAAAATACCAGCCCAGAGGAAGGTCCTGGCCCTAGAGAGAACTTAGTCCTTTTGAGAAATTGAATGTGGTGGGAGCAGAGAAAGAGCAAGTGTAGAAGAGAATGGAGGGAAGCAGCCTGGTGGGAGGGACCTTGTAACCTTTGGGAAAGATTTTGCAGTTTATACTGAGGTCTATGGGACACCATTAACAGGTTTTGAGCAGGGAAGTACTTTTTCTGGTCAATAACATGCTATTATAATTTTAAAACATTTCCTTATAATCTAATAAAGGCAGTTAATTATTATCTTAATTAGGGCTTACACTCCAATTCAGGACAAGGCAGGATATAACTATTGGGCAAACCCATGAATATATATATTCAGCATTAATTTTGTGTTTGGCACTATGCGTGGCATGATAAAAGATGTAGAAAAGATATGACTGCTTCTTTCAAAGGATGGAGAACCTGGGTGAGAAGACAAGACAAAAAGAAAGGTGCCAGACACTCATAATGGCCTGGGTTGGCAGGATGCTAGAGACTGGGTGGTTACAGAAGTGCGGGGCCACTCAGAAAAGGCTTCCCAGAGGAGGTGGGGCACAGTCTTGGCACGGCAGAGGAGGAGGACCTTGGAGGAAAGTGTAGAGTCAGAGATTTGCAAGGAATTTCTCTGTATCCGGGGTAAAGGCTGGGCAGGAGCTCTCAGGTCACAGTGGGAAGTACTGGAAAAGACATTGAGTTGAGAGGAGTGGCTGGGACCAGATTGTGCAACCAGGCCTAGGAGGAGGAAGCCCCCCAATCTGGCCATGTACCCCGCCCCCCAGACCATTCTGACTCCAAATGAAGCCATCTTTGGGGTCACTGGCAAGGGCACTGCTGGGAGGCCTCAGGCAGGGTAATTTTCTGCAATTGCTGCTGAGAATTTCTTCTCTATCTCTTTCCCAGGCTCTTGGGTATCTCTCACAGTTCATTGTTTTGCACTTGGTTTTAAATCCTTTTATTGAAATATGCTCATCACATATCGTCAGTTAACAGCATAACAATTTTCCCAAATGAACACACCTTGATCAAGAAACAGGGCATTTCAGCACCCTGAAGCCCCATTTCCCCTGAAGCCCAGTTTCCCCATCCACGTGCCCATCTTCTAGAATCAGTATTCTGACTGCGACTTGCTTCTTGTGTACATTATGGTTCTCCGTTTCTGGCTTCTCAGCCTTACATTTGTGAGCTCAGTCTGTATTGTTGCCTGTAGTTACAGGTATTTTCTCCTCGTTGCTGTAGGCTTTTCCATCGTGTGAATACAGGGCAGTATGCTTATTTATTCCACTGTTGATGGGCATTTAGGGAGTTTCCAGTCTGAGGCAATTATTTTGTCACATTTCAGCCTCTGATCTGGGTCTTCCTCTTCAGTCTGCTGAGATTCCCCTCATTGTCACTAAATTTGTCTCCTCTAAAACTTTGAATGCTCTGTTGTTTGTGCAAGCTGGCAAAGGAAATAAATAGAGATGAATTCTAAATAAAAAGTGAACAAGCAACAGATGGGTGGTTCAAGAAACCCAAAACTGCCTCCCCCATCCTCCACCTCCTCTTCCCTTCCCTTTCTCAGGAACCCACTGCGACCTACCTAGTGGTGCTGCCAGCCAAGCACCCGCACAGCTGGGCAGGTGGATTGCTCTCAAGAGCCTTTGGAGGGTGGGAAGTCTATCTTGTTCATTTTTATAAATGGCTTGGTGTAGACACTTTATTAAGGTTTCTTAAATGAATGAGTTTCTAATAAAACAAAGCACACAAGTTGCTGTGAATCTATGATGTGCCAGGTGGGCCCTGGGAATACAGCGAGGTATGAAATCTTTCTCTTAAAGATCTTTTGAAAAATGTTTGTCAAGCACTTCTCCCTGTGCCAGACACCTCAGGCGCTTTACATCCCTGGCCTCCTTTAATTCTTGCACAGATCTGTGGGGGCGGTTACTCTTCTTCCCCTTTTACACAGAAGGGGAAACTGAGGCACCGCTGGCCTAAGCAGCATGCCAGGCCCATACTCAGTGTTATAGGTAACATGCAAAGCCAGCGGGTCAGACTCACACCTGTGCTCTTCACTGCTACGGCTGCTGGTATCAAATGAGCACAGCCAGCAGGAAAGGTTAGGGGAGGAAGGGCAGATGGGGAGTCCCAGCTTTTGAGGGGAGGTGGGATTCAGGTGGAACCTTGAAGAAGGGGTGAGGCTTGTTCTGGTGGAGAAGAGCAGGCAGGTCCTGTGAGATGGGACCAGCCTGAGCACCCTCCTGGGTAAGCATTGAGGATGAGAAAGCTAGGGGCCCAAGGAGGTTACCAGAAGGGGTGGGAGAGGCACATCCTGGTTGTACTCAGAATATACACTCAAGGAAGGTATGTGGCAGGTCAACCCACCAAGTGCTGCCTGACACATTATTTCCCGCTCCAGGATCTCTGTGGCTTGGCTGCTGTTTGGCAGTGTGGCTGCCAAGCCTCTGTGGCCCTGACTTCTGCATTTTCTGTGAACTTAGCTTCTCTCTCAGTCTCCAAAGTTAGCTCCTGTCACCGCCCCAAGGACTTGGCCTTCCTTGGGACCTTCACCTGGATCCTTAGAGCAAGAATGCCCCCATCTCATCCTCCTGGCTCCTAGCAGAACCCCAGCCTCAGGGTCCCTGAGAGCTTAACCTGCACTCCCCATCCTGGGTAACCTTCCTAACAACATAAAAATCCATTCACATTTTATTAAGGTTTTAGAGACTAGGTATTAAAACACTATGCAGAAACCTTGCCAGGTAATAAGAAACACTTCAGAAATCTCTACTCATCCTCTTTTGCCACCAGCAATTTGATAATTATCTTGAAGACCATATGGTTCAAAAGCCCATCCTCTGCATAGAGATGCTCTTTCCTGCCTCCCGTTAAGTGTGGCTCAGTGGTTCTCAAGCTAGCTTGTGAAATAGCTTTTCGGAACCACGGGGTAAACACGAAGTATGCATATGCTGTACTTCATAGGCAGTTTATAGGATTTTCAAGCATAGCTTTGACTCTATGTGATGTTTAACTTTTTTCGTTGACTTTTGAGTTGAAGTCCCGCTGTGTTGCTGAGTGGCTGGGAAGAAAAGTACTACTACCTCCCAGGGGCATAAGGCACACTTATGCCTCACTGCCTGAGAGACAGAGACAGTGGCAACTGCATGCCCAACCTCACCAGCAGCCAAGAGGACACTTCCTAGAGATTTGGAAATCCCTGCCTCTTATGGAGGGATTTAAATCCAGTTGGCTCCTGAGTCTGTATATTTGGAGCCAGGAGTCTGTCTCCCTCAATAGACAATGAGCTCATCAAGGGCAAGACTGCTTCCTCTTCTCCTCTCCTCCTTCTCCTCTTCCTTCTCTTCCTCCTACCTTCCCTCCTCTTTCTCCCTTCTCCTTCCTCTCCTGCCTCCCTCTTCCTCTTCCCTTCTCCCTCTTTCTCTCCTTTCCTCCTCTCTCTGTTCCTCCCCCTCCATATTCCACCATTGAATGTCATTATTTGACTTCAGAGGAAGTCACTTTTCTTTTTTTTAAGTCTGGGTGCTTAGAGCTGGATTGTCATGTTCACCTTTCTGTCTTTTTCATTATTCTCTGAAAGCACAAACTCAATTTAGGCTTTAGTGAAAAATGAAGAGCATTAGACCAACCTTTTAAAATTGCTTGGTCAGTACTTCCTGCTCGCCTGTACTTCATGGTGCTGTCATCACCGGTAATTATAACATTAAGTATGTACCTGATCAGCAAGTTGCTTTAATTAAAATCCCCTGTTGGTTGTCCAGCACCTCAGGGCTCCTGAAGCATTTGTTCAGCTATTTGGGCTGCTGGCAAAGCTTCAGCCTCAGCAGGGACAGAAGCAGGCTTCCAGAGGTACCCCGAACGGACCCCCCAATCCCTCTCCTTGCTCTCCCAGAAGTATTCTGCCCACTGTGTAGGGCACCGAGGCAACTCATGCCTCACTGCCATCATGTTCACCTCTAGAAGGAAGCTACCTGTCCATAGACAGGGGAACGTGAGGCTCCTCAGAAAAGTGAAGGAAAAAAACCCTGGAAGCAGAGCTCTTGGCGATTCCTAAGCCACCTGCAGGGAGATTCCTCCCTGTGCCTTAGCGCATGGGGCCACCAGACCTTTTCATGCTTCCATGCAGGGGAGCTGGCTGTGGGGCAGAGCTCTTTGTATTCCCTTGCCCTTCAAGTGTATTTACAGGCCTACAGCTCAGCAAGAGTCTGGTTCTGGAGGCAGGCAGACCTGCTTGTAAATCCTGGGGTGGGAGGTTTTTTTCTGAGCTTCATTTCCTCATTTGTAAAGTAGAAAAATAATAGAACCCATTTCTTATAATTCTTGTGAGAATTAAATGATATATGTAAAGAGCTTTACATGTTCACATGTTCCTGGCACATAAACTGTCAATCAGTAGTGATACTACTACTATGACTACTTCTACTACTACAACAGAAGCAGCAATATTTCCTAACAGATAACCGGTAAGGAGATTGCTGACTTTTAATGGTCTCCAGGGGCGGGTGGCATCACTGTCTTGCACTATAGCATGTCCTTTAGTGCCAGGGACAGGAGGTGGGTCTTGGACGACTCCGAAGGCTATGGATAGAGAAAGGAAAACCTTTGCCAGGATAGACTGAACGTGTTGTGGAGACTGAGAGTCTAAATACGGAGCAGCATCAGTCTTTGTAAAATTCACTGTACTTAAAGTAAATGCCTATTTCTTTTTGCCAAAGGATTATATCCCCCTCACCCATATAAACAAAAAATTACATATTACTTTTTTACTTCACTGAGTATTTATTGGGCATTCATAGATTATCAATAAATATATATTATCAACATTTATCAATAAATATGTATTTATTCCATCACTCAGTGACCTTTTGTGTACCCCCAAATCTGAGTTGGGTGTAGAGGTGTGCAATGGTGAATAGCTGAGCTGCTCCACAGAAGGAGGAAATGGGGCACTGGGAGGCCAGGAGCCTTCTCTAAGGGGACACAGAGGTAGAATTATGATGGGCCCCAGGCTTGTTCTCACTTCCCCTAGCTTCCTTTCTGCTGCGCTGCACTGATGACAACAGTCTGTGCCTTCAGGGAGATTGCAATACTTCCTAAGGGACAAAAGTTATAAGTAACAAACTATTGAGAGCATCCATTCATTCAGCTAATATCGGATATATCTACTATGAGCCAGGTTCTAGGAGGAGCACAAGAGACAAATTCTTGTTCACATGGAGCTTATATTTTATAGGGGAAGACTGACAATAAATAAGCATGTAAATAGATGAGAAGCACTTTTACATAGTGATCAGTGCTATAAAGAAAATCAAATAGGACATGGAACAGTAGTGGAGCCGGGTGCTGTTGAGTTCCAGTGGCTGATGAGAAAGAGTCAGAGAGTGTGAACTGTCCATGGCCAGAAGAGCAGCCAAGTGCAAAGGGCTGGAGGCAGGAATGAACCTGACATATTCAAGGAACAGACGAGTCCAGGGTGACTACCCTAGGAAAGGACAATTCGAGGTGAGGTCAGAGAGACTGGCAGAATCAGACTGTGGGACTTGTAAGACATCACACTCCAAAGTCCTAAATTGAATTTCTTATAATCATGGGCCAAAATGTGTTGCCCAACCTATGGGCACTAAATGTAGACTGGACCATTGGAGAAGGCTTCCTTTGTGAGGTAGGATTTAATATGAGCCTTGAATGGAAAATAAGGGTTATGCATTGTGCTTAGAGAGCCCCAGCATGAACCAGGGCATGGTGGCCCTTTAGGAGCACTTTGGAAAGCCACATTTCCCCAAATCAGCCTTGGAGCATGGATGCTATGAGAAGCTCCTCAACCAAAGGCTCTGGGAAAGTCTTTAAAAATTTTGGGGAAATTAGAAACTAGGCTTCCTTCTCCAGGGTTAAAAAAAATGCCATAAAGGGTTGGAGAAGTCTCGCAGCAAAGATACCTGTTTTATATTTTGTAAATCAATGTATCCCAAGTTTATTTGATTGCGGAATCTTACTTATTTTCAGAACTCCTATTAATACCCCCTAGAATTAAGGTACTAGAGAACACCCTTTGGGAATCACTGCTGAAGAAAAAGCTGGGGTTTTTGTGGGCCTGAGGGATCAGTAGCTTCAGCCTCCGAATCCCAGGATGAATGATTCACCACTTGTGCCTACGATTGTTCACGCTGATGATCCCCTCCAGTGACTCAGATCATTGAGTGTCAACTGTGCCTTTGTTGGCTCAGATCCACTTGCTTTATTTTCACTTTGCTAGCAGGACAAGGGAGGGCCTGGAGAGAGGAAGTGAGTTGGTATGTATTCATAATCCCCCTGGACTCAGCTGTGACTGAGCTGGTTATGAAAATGCTCTTGGACCTTAGATGACAGACAGCCCTGTGAACCCCCAGCACCAATCTTCTGAAAAGGTCAATATCAACAGCCTATGAGGGACCTTTCCTTAGAAGGGCAGCATGTGAGAGACGGAGGGAGGGAAGGTGGGAGAGAGAGAGTGACAGAGAGAAAGAATCAGTGTTAGGATAAGTGTGTTCTTTGCTCTGATGCCAGCAACATCAAATCCATGTTTTCTAACTTTGACTCTAATTTCCTGCTGGTGACTGTGAATTTAAGTTTGCCAACTACTTAGATGAGTCAGGGTTGGTTTTAGGTTTATGAATCTTAGAGATGGAAGGAACGCTAGTGAGAAATCATTCAGTCCGCTCTCCCAGTAAGAACCAGGACAGTGGTTCTATATTCTGGAGGATCATGGACCCCTTTGGGAATCTAATGAAAGCTATAGACCTTAACCCTGAAGAAAAATCCCAGATAGATATTCAAATAACATTTTACCTATAATATCAGAGGTTTATAAGCCTTTTCATATTTCTTATCTATAATATATTCAATAACATTTTCTTGACTACCTATTTAAATCCCCTTAATTGATCCTCTTCGCTCTTCTGATAAAGTAAACACATTCTTTAAAATGGTTCACACAGTCCTGGCCTGTGTGGCTCAGTTGGTTGTACCAGGAGGTTGCTGATTTGATTCCTGGTTGAGGCACATGCCCAGGTTGTGTGCTTGATCCCTAGTGGCAGGCATGCAGGAGGCAGCCGATCAGTGTTTACCTCTCTCGTTGATGTTTCTCTCCCTCTTCCTTCCTCTCTAAAATCGATAAAAACATTTAAAAAATGGTTCACACAGCCCTGCATGCAGTGCCTCACTCCCCACTGGCCTCATCTGTCACTACTCACTCTGCTCCCATTTGCTGCCCAGGTAGCCATGCTGTGCCCCCCCTGCTACTTGTATGCTTTACTTTCCACAGTGCCTTTGCATATGCTGTTTCCTCTGCCTACCATGTTTTTTCTTGCCTTGTTGCTCAGACAGAACCTTCTTATCCTTGAGATAGCAGTTCAGGGATTATTTCCTCAAGAATGCTTCCTTGACTTGTTTTACCAGGTCCTATATATCAGATTATTCATTCTGTGTTTTCATAGCACTGTGGACATTTCTTTCTAAAGTACCTGTCACAGCTGAGTTTTACATTTCTTTGTGAGGGTAAATTCTTTGTGAGGATCTGGATCCCCCACTAGATGGTAAGCTGCGTGAGGGCAGAAAATGGGTCTTGATACACAGTAGGTGCTGGTTATCCATTGTGTGTGGGATGAAGGGATGTTTTTTTGTCACTGGTGTGCATTATATTTCAAGGTAACCCATTTCATGTTGCCAGGGCTTCTGATTTTGATAAGTGACTATTGATTGTGTTCATTATATTGACAAATTATGAGAGGTTTGTCCTTCTCTAGGTAAATCAATGAGCACTTCAGTCTTCACAAAGCTATTTGCCAGGTCTTTACAATATAAATTTTTCCTCAATGAATAAATCTACTAGCGGAACTTGGACTTCACTCTGCCAACCCTCAGGCTGTAGAAGTGCATAATAACCACACCCATCAGCAGCCATCTTCCTCCCTTCCTCTCTCCCTCCTGTCTTCTTCCCTCCATCCTTCACTTCTCTCTTCCCTTCCTCCTTCATCCTTCACTTCTCTCTTCCCTTCCTCCTTCATCCTTTACTTCTTTCTTTCCTTCCTCCTTTTCTTCTTTCTTCCAGCAGTTGTGTAGGCTCACATGCATGCACACACACACACACACACACACACACACGGAAACTCTTTTTTTTTTTTTAATATATTTTATTGATTTTTTACAGAGAGGAAGGGAGAGGGATAGAAAGTTAGAAACATCGATGAGAGAGAAACATCGACCAGCTGCCTCCTGCACATCTCCTACTGGGGATGTGCCCGCAACCAATGCACATGCCCTTGACCGGAATCGAACCCGGGACCCTTCAGTCCGCAGGCTGACGCTCTATCCACTGAGCCAAACCGGTTTCGGCCACAGGGAAACTCTTGAAGGAAATTATGTGTATGTGTGTACCTGGTAGGTGGGACTGGGTGCAAAGTAGGACAAAATTTCACTACCAGTAATTCCAGTTCATAGTTGAAACCAACTCTGCATGGTGGTAGGGCACTAAGACCCCTGCTAGCTGATGATCCCCTTGTCCCCATCCCTATCTCATTCCCCTCCTCTCCACCAATATGACCTTATAATGTTAGTACTACTCAACTCTCAAGTCCTCATACCTTTCTCACCCAATCATGATTACATGCTCACCCCTCCCCTGCCACTTGGTCAAGCTATGTCCTGGGGACTTCCCACAGTGGGGAGGAAAGGTAGTGAACCTCGCCTCATAAGAAGTGAGAAGGCAAAGGCTTTCCCTTTCTTATGTCCTCTGCCCACAGTGTTAGAACATTTACTAAAATGTTCTAAAATGTCTCCTTTCCCTTCACCGCCTGCCATCCAAATACCAATGGCCTTTCAGTCCCTAGTTCCCTGGACAAAACTTACCTCCCCACTCGTGAGGGAGGAATTTGGATGGAGCTAGATGTGGAAAGGTATGCTTCCACAACCCAGGTGCTCATAGCACACTACTTGTGTTGAGACTCCCCAGTCAAATGCAGCGCTTGGCAAAGCTGCTCTGATGACAATGCTGCTCCGTATTCCTCACCTTCTTCCTTCCCCATGTGGCCCAGTCCCAATGTTTGCTACATGCTGTGGAAGCCTGGAGGCTAGTAGTAATCAGCTGCTGCCCTGCTGCTATTGGAACGCTGTACTGCCCCTCCCACAGCTGTCCCTAACCCAGGAGCATGAGTGTCTTCTTGAAGAATTGAGTGTTAACCATGTTGTATATAAAGTCCATTAGTAGAGGAAAGTTCATTGGTGAAAAAGTCAATTGGTACATGAAAAAAAAAATCCAGGCACATGGGATGTAGTTGTGTGCCCTGGTGGAGCACTGGAATGATGAGTGAGCCCTAAAAAAGCCCCAGGTCCAGATTCACCCTCCAGTTTCTGCTTTTTCTGAAGTGTTATAGTGGAGCTTTTCTTGAGTTTTTGTACTCATGTATCCCTTCCAATAAATCCCTGTTACTTGAGGTAACTGATTGCAGCCACAAGAGTCTATCTAGCTGGAACCTATCCTGGGGTTCTTAATATATTTTCTTTTTAAATATACCTGTTATGTTTTCCCTATCAGATTATAAACTCCTTGAGGCAGGTTCCAATTTATCTTTCTAGCTTCTTATATAATTTATTAGGATAAAGAGAGAAAGGGAAAGAGGAACGGACCAAAAAGGAAGGAGATTAAGAAGAAAGGCTGGAGGCAGGAGAGAAGAATGGAGGGAAGAAGGGAGGAGGTCAAGTTAGTTTTTAGTATGTAAGCGGTACCCTGCACAACCTGTCTGTCACCACACTATACACCGTGGCTGGGGTGAGAGTAGAGAGGAGGTGGGATGAGGATGGAAGGAACTTTTTCATTAAGAAAGGCCAGACAAGCTCTTGTTCAGAGCCAAGTTTTGTGTTTTTTTTGGAGAAATTCGTTTTGATGGATATTTTTGGAAGCTGAGAAAATGGATGTTTATTTCACTCCCAAGTCTGCCTTATTTCAATTTGGCAAACACAGATTTCTTCACCCTGTTTTGTGTTTAGATAGCGCTGAAATGAGCAGCACTGGCAGGGCTGTATTGATTCTGAAGGTTGATGGTTGTTCAGTAGCTCCCCAGGCCTCAATGAGCACAGCCCCCAGCAGAACCTGCCTGCTATCCTCCAGAAGGCCATTAGAGGGCTCCCGAGAACACTAAGCAAAATCAGATGGAGGCCATCCTAGAGGTTCAATTATAATGGCAGTGGTTATTATGATTACCCAGCACCACAAACAGATAGAACTGGATTTAGATAGTAAAGATAAAAATGAAGGAGTATCTGCTATAAATACACAGAAGAATTTACTGCATTGGAGGGTGCTCAGATTAGATTAACTTGTATACAGTATGTATACAGTATGCTGGATATGTTAAAACCTTGATTCTGGGTACTATGTTATCTTGGGAAAAATCAGTTCCTCTAAGCCTTAGCTTTCCTACTTAAAAAATGATAGAATGATGCTGAGGTAGTGAGAGTCTGGCTTTCCAAGGTCTTTTAAGTTATAACTTCCTATTTCTACAACTTACAGGAACCACATTTAGGAATGACCTGACAAAAGTGGCTTACTCAAAATGAAGAGGGTTAACTCTGTCCCCCAACACAGGCCTAGCAAAATGGTCACTTACCTATTATACACTTAGAGTAATAGTTAGAATAGGGCATAAATCTTTGATGAGCAACAAGCTAGATACAGTATATGGTGTGAGTCAAACAGAACAATTATAGCCCAAAGACTTAGATTGAAATCTTGACTTTATTTACTAGCTAATCACTTTATGTTTCAGTTTGTTCATCTGCAAAGTTGAGATGATCCAAATTGCCTTGCCTACTCCAAGGTGTGAAGGTCAGATAAGATAATACAATGGAAGTACATTGCTTGCTGCCAAGTCATACAAGCATTCAACTATTAATAGATGCATTAACTTATGTGATCCAAATTTAGTGACATAGTATGTGTGAATGTCATAGTCCTTTCTTTCCTGAACTTAAGATCCCATTAAACTGCATTATAGCTATAGTTTTTCTTTGTAATATTTTTCCAACAGAAAACAAATTAGAAAAGAGATATAGAAATATTTCTGAGGTACAGAGAAATAGAAACCAGTCTTGCAGATCTTAGAATTGGGAGACTGAGAAAAACCAGTATTATTTGTAGCCAATATCAAGACTATGTTTGAAGTAGGAACTAAGTTTTGTCTGTATTCATTTATTCATTCATTTCAATTGCTTAAGGTTCTAGGAATACAAATTTCGGAATTTGGGAAAGAATTGGAATCTTGCAATGGGCTTGTTTATGTATTCATCCCTCCAAGCCTATGTTGAGATGTATGTATTTTTCAGGCACCATGTGAGATACAGTAGGTAATACAAAGATGTACTAACTATGATCTCTCCCTTGAAGGAACCCTGAACACTCTGCCTGTCACATAGTAAGTAATACAGAGATAGAGAGAGTACCCAGATTTTTATTTCTGTTGTTTTAAAATAAATGAGACATGGATGTCAGGAGGTAAAATAGTGATTAAGAACAAATGGCTATGGAGTCAGATAGTTTTGGGTCTAATCCTACATCTGCTGAGTAGACTAGCTTTGTCCTTGAGCAAGTTTTTTGGCTTGTCTAAACTCCTTTTTAATGCTGCCTATCTTGAAGAGTGGCTGTATGGATTAAATAAGCTGATTGTGTAAAGCACAGGGAGTAGCACATGTTAGTAAACCCAGAATACATGGTAGTTATTTGTATCATCATCATTATTATAAGAAGTCACAATAACAAGTCAAGCTAGATTTCCAAGATAGGCAGGGAACACTCAGCAAAGGCTTTGTGGGGAATGACTCGGGCTACAAGGAGGAGAGGATTTTCCACTGGCAGATATAAGGAAAACATCATTCTAGAGGGAGAAAGAGAGAGAGGGAGGGAAAGAGGGAGGGAAAGAGGGAGAGGGAGAGGGAGAGGGAGAGGGAGAGAGAGAGGGAGAGAGAAGCAAGAAAGAATGTGGCAAGTACTAGGAATGGTAAAGCATTCGTTCTGCCATGAACAAAAAGCTCATGTTGTGTTCTACTTAATGTATTCATTCTGACTTTGAAATTTCCATAAAGATATCTTGCCATGTCTCCCTGTGTAGGAAATTGCCTCAATTATTCTAATGTTTTGCTGGTCTGAATTGGAAGGCAGTTATGTGAAGTCTTGAAGATGATGAAATTTGTCTTCTGGAATTCTCAGCTACTTTTCCCTTTGCAGTTCTCCATCTGGCTGGAGTCCCCCACCCTGCCTAGTCATCCAGGATCTTCATGTATTTAAAAAACAAAACAAAACAAAAGAAAAAAACTTCATTCATTTTTCTTAAGACCTAGTTAACATATGTTTATTGAGGGAAAATTAGAACACACAAGAAAAAAACAGCCTCCTTTGACCCCAGTGGTATTCGACCCAGCACCCCCACGAAACACATTCTTAAAAAGGACCTGATAAACTAATTTATAATAAAGTGAAATGATTTTCAATGTGACCTCATCTGAGGGTCCTTTGATTTTTGAACAGGCATAGAGCTTCAGATAAATGAATTGGAATTGCAGGCATTCATAGGCTCACAGGAAAGGCATTTTGGGTGATAAAGGTGACACCAGAGTGTGCCTAAACAATGAAGGTATATTATTGACCACTATACAAAGATGTTGATTTTTTTAACTTTAAAATATTTTATTAAAAATATTATATATATGTCTATGTATATGTCATGAGATACAAATATTTTAGTGTACATTTGGATGAGTTTTGATAGTTGCATGTACCTGCATAAACCTCATGCCTATCAAGATGTACAGTTCCATTACCATAGAAAGATACCTCACATCCTTTGCCAGTAATACCCTTCAGAGGCAACTACTGTTATTTCTTTCAGTGTAGGGTTTTTTTTCCTGTTCTAGAAATCTCTATAAATGAAATGATACAGTAGTGTTTTTCTGTGTCTGGCTGCTTTCACTTAGCATACTATCTGTTAGATTCATACATGTTATTGTGTATCAGTTTGTTCCTTTTTATTGATGAATAGTATTCAATTATATAGTAATATTATAAATTGTTTATACATTCTCTTGTTGATGGATATTGGGGTTATTTTTAGTTAGGAACTGTTATAAATAAAGTTGCTATGCACATTATTATACAAATCATTTGTCTATCATTAGTTTTTAGCAATTTGATTATGATATGCCCTGGTAAAGCCTTACTTGTGTTTATCTTGCTTAGGATTATTGAAATTCTTAAATCAGTAGATTTGTATTTTTCATAGAACTTGGAAAAAATTTTACCATTATTTCTTCAAAGTTTTTCCTGACCCAACCTTTCCTCTCTTTCTGTTAGGCCTATTACATGTATGCTACACTGCTTACTGCCTATATAAATAAAAGCCTAAGCGACCATTATGACTGGACGACCAGACAACTGGCTTGTAGCTATGATGTGCACTGACCACCGGCAGCAGACGCTCAATTCAGGAGCTGCCACCGGTGGTCAGTGGGCTCCCACAGCCAACCTCCTGCAGCCAGCCAACCTCCCACGGCTGGCCAACCTCCTGCAGTCCCTCCCACCAGCTGGCCCTGATTGGCCTAGATCGGGACTGGGCAAAACGGCCAATCGGCCCCCCAATTGGCAGCTGGGAGGGACCCCACCTGTGCATGAATTTGTGCACTGGGCCTCTAGTTTTATACATTTTTGCATCAGGACGTATACCAGTTATTCTATCTTGCCAAGTGAAAAACCACATAAAGTAGTTGTATTAGTTTGTTTTACCTTTAGAGAAACCAAGGCATTCACGAGGATTATCTAGAATCACCACATTACCAGCCCATGGCAAAGATGGGATAAAAGCAACAGTTTTCAGCTCTTGGTTTCTCTAACCAACCACACAGTCTCTTGTAGAAAGTGTATGTAAGCAGATTATGGGGATAAATTGCTATCCATGGTAACCAAGCTATATTTCATAGGGAGACAACAGATCTCATGGTTGTAAGCTCTGATTTATTTCAGTTCATTAGGGAAGTTTGCTCCTGACTCACTTTCAGTTGGATGGGGCCATGAAGCTAGTACAGGACAATGAGTTGTTAGCAGAAGTGATTTGTATTAATTCTGAGTGAACACTTACTGTTAGCTGAGTCTTCTAGTCTTTCTTTTCATTACATCATGGTAACTGGCAATGTTTTAGTTGATGGCTCTGTCATCCTGGGTCTCTGAGTGACGAAGGTGAGCAAAGACTGCTTCTTAATTATTAATTCTCAATGGACGGGTAGCATGAATAAGAAATAAACCTTTGTTTTAAGCCACTGGAATTTTAGGGATTATATGTTTTCATAGCACAACTCTGCCCATCCTAAGTTAAACAGAGAAAAAATTTTTGATAAAACTCAATTGTCTTAAATTGGTTCCCCAGAAGCAGACCTTTAGATGACATTAGTATGAAAGTGACTTACTAAAGAAGCACTACCAGTGGAGACTGGTAAAGGAGTGGGGGAGTAGGATAGGGAAGGGAAGAAAGGAGTGTCTCAGATAAAATTCCTTCAGGAGACTTCTGGAACTTAAGTTTTGCTTTGGTGTTGTCTCAACTCAAGGCAAGAGAGTTGAGCTTTCTTATGCCCACAAACAGCCAGGGCTGTGGAGGAAAGGTGGTGCACAGAAAATCAGTAGAAGATGCTACAGGGGATCTGGGTGAAGCACCAGTGTGGCTCACTACTGTGATCACAAGGGAGGAAGAAAAAGCTTTGTACCTTTATCTTCAGTTCTGTGCAACGGGAAGACCTTTAATTTCTTATCTATTATAAAAATGGCATGGAATAACCTAACTGCAATATTATATGAAGATAAAAAGGCTGCTGGTTGCAGGAGTCTCTGATGGAAAGGCCTTTTCTTTTTTGTGTCATGTCAGTATGTCAGTAAACACACCATAGTATAGCTAATGAATCCCCTTCTTCCCCCACCACCATCTTTGTATTTTCTTCTACTTTCTTGGCCTGTGAATCAGCTTAGAACACACACAAAAAAAGGGCTTCAAAATTTCCCCTCAACTCTTGTTATTTATTATTTGCCGGCTGCCAGCAGGGTATTCAGACCCTTTGCTATACAAAAGACATGGTTCACAATTGCTTGTTTCCTTGTCACCATTTGATTTACTCCCTCATCAGTCCAGCCTGAGTGATGCTGCCTCCTTATTTGGCTTAGCTCTCAAGGCTTTGGGGAGCTTGTCTAATGGGGAGATTTTTTTTTTTTACACTAATAGAGCTGAATGAGTTACAATGCCTTTGTGCTCTTTTGAAAGGTAAAGCAAATGGAATTTTGCCTGCCACAATTTGAAGTGAAGGTGTGTGCTTTTTGTTTTGCTGTAGTTGATGGTGCAGTGGGTGTGAACGACAAATCAGAGAACTCTGGTCTTTGTGTTTTGGTGTGAGTGATATGGAACAACTCCTAAATTAGGAGCAGCGAAGTGGTTTGGCACCAATTGCCAATTCGGGAATATAGAATCACAACCCTCTTTATCTTTCTCTCTGGTTTTGATGACCTCCTCTCTCCGTATTCACCCCCCTTTCATTTGTTCATATTTCTGGAGAACATACTTTCTGATGTAATCTCAGTTCTTCATCCTTATTTTTAACCTGATAGAATGCCTATTATATAGGCATCATCTTGACGTCTAAACCAATTTCATTATTAACTATGGAAAATCTTTCTTGTCCCTTCCCAATCTATATAGTTTCTAAACGTTCGCCTTGCCCTAATTGTTTAGAGTTGATCCTTCTTTTAGAATTTTCTGCCTCTAGCTCTGTCAACCATTTGCCAAAATAACCTGTCAAATCATCTGAGAAAATTGATGGGATTGGCTACTTGGCATTGTGTTAAGTCCACAAAATTTGGCTAACACAGCTGATTTTTTTTTTTTTTTTTTTTTTTTTTTTTTACTAATTAGGTGGGTACCATGTAGATAGTAAACATATAGTGTAAATTAGAGCTCCCAGTCTGAAAGAAGCATTTTTTCTCACATTGCCCCCAAACAGCATCGGCTAGGAAGTCAGTGTTTTTGACCTTACCAGATGTGTGACCTTGCTGGATACATTTTCTAATTTCACTAGCATTTTTGAGTCTCACATTACTGATGTATATCTTAGGATATTTTAAATTATTTGTCAAACATTCGTATGACCCACTGTAGTTTACAAAGTGCTTTTATATATCTGCCTTCATTTTATCTGCCCAACTATCTGCCCTATTGACTTTACATTATTAAATTGTGCTCCCTGGCTTAAGAAAATGAGGGCTGGGTTGGGCTGGGAAGTACAATTGATATTGCTAAAGACAAAGTCTATAACGGGGTCTCCAGAACCATGTAACTAAGCTTCCAAGGGCAATAGCACCAAAACTGCCTAGAATAGGAGGTTGTGAGTTCCATTTGTAATTTTGCAGGAAAGGAGATGTAGGGAAGGCCTTTAGGATCAGATAGACTTAGGCTTTAGTCCTGAATTCACCACTTACTACCTGTCACCTTGGGTAAATTCTACACATTTTGAGTCTTTTTCCTCATTTGTAAAATGAGAGTTAAAATGCCTACAACATGCAATATTATTGTGAAAATTAAATGAAATAATTCCTCTGAAGCATATGTACTATGACTGGCATATAGTAAGTGCTCGATAAAAGGCAACTCTTATTCCATTTACTGAATGATCCTTGCTGTGGGTACTCTTTGCTTATAGTTAACTTCAGTCTCCTTTAGAGACCTCATAATATGGAAAATGACTCTGGATTCTTCAACCCAGCTGGTGAAAGTTCAGACTATAGAGCATGGGAGACCATTATGTCAAAAGACAGACATGATAACATGAAGGAAGCTAGATATTTTTGCCTCGGTGCTGCTACATTATTTATTGATTGAGAGTTGGTTCTCACACAGGTGATACAAGGGGTGGTGGAGGAAGATATAGATCTAAGAGTGCAGAGCTGTATTTTCATTGCTCGTTCCATCAGATACCTAGATGGAATTGGCTTCTGAGTGTCCAGAGTTCCAATCCAATCTCTCCATTATGTTGAGTAAGATATTCCATATTACCTTCTCTTGCTTGTCCATTTCTGTAGAGATGACAATGCAGACAGGAGACCTTACCATTCCATATAGTAAAGATTCACCTTTACTCAAAATTCCTTTTCTGTTGCTAAAAGTTCTTCATAAAGTCTGTTAAATACACTGAAGTTTTTGAATGATATGATCTTACTGAGTTGGAGAGCATTGTGAAACCCCAACTTTTCTAACAATCTCAGAAGTAAGCATGTAATGAAATGGTTACCCTATTCAGGAGATAGTGGCCATTAACCCAGACAGATGCTCACAAATAATGCCCTGTATTCACTGTATAATAATGAGCACTGTTAAATATGGGTGACCTCATTTGTCCTCCTGGCACGTGTGTCCCATAGAGAGTGACACATATGTATATTGCCATTTAGCATCTGGAGATACTGTGGCCTAGACAGGTTAGCGATTTTTTTATCAACCACAGAGGCTGTCAGATTTTGAGTCTTGGGAAGACACTGAATTTGGTGGACTGACTTAGGTCAACAGTTTGGGGACTGGGTCATCATGGGATACACGTGCAAAAAGTAAAAACAGGAGAGTTGCTGATTAGGAACTAGGAGATTAGCTTGTAGTGGCATTCTTAAACCTAAAGATACAGAGTAAGGAAGTTTAATTTATGTACAGATCTTCTAGGGATCTAATTAAAATACAAATTCTGATTAGGAGGTTAGACGGGAGGTTTGGGGCTCTGCATTTCTAATAAGCTCTGAGGTCATGTTGATTCTATCAGCTACAGGATCATCTTGAATAGCCAGGGTCTCAGGAGCCCTGGGCTGGGCCTGAAAAGACCTTGCACCAATAGGACTGCTCTTAACTGAAGTCTCTCCTGAAAACCTCAGATCTACTGCCACATGGGGTCTTCCCGCATCCTCAGGGTGGGGAGGTAATGACTATCAATGGAGCATATTGATATGGCCACATCCTAGAAATTGACCAGTGATTTTTCTTCCAGACTACATTGGCAGCAACCCTACTTTTTGAAGATTGGGCATCATTTCCCCCTGCAATAATTAACTCAGTTGAAAGGATAGAGAACTCTTTGCCATTAGTGTCTGTGCGAAAGACAAAACATGAATTTAGAAATGAAAGAAAGGATTGAAAATCAGTTTTCCTGAAGGTATTTATAGCCAAGAGCCACACTAAAACATCCACTCCATGTTGAAGAGAGGGGTGAGAGGCTACACAAACACTCTGTCTTCAAAGTCGGAGCTAAGCCCACATTGAAGTTGTCGGCATCCAGTGGCTCCAGGCCACTTTGGTTTGCCAAGGGAGTGATGAAGGATGTCTAGATTGGAAAGCAGAACCTTGGAAGATACAGCAAATTATGGCATCGACTTAATGAAAATCTTAAATCTTTACCTGGAGGCTGACAGCTCCTGAACTCCCATGGCCCAGAGTGTTTGCTGAGACTTACAGCTACTGAGAAGCAAGATCCAAGTTCAAGAGGGGGAGAGAGTCTCAGGAATCAGGGTCATATTGGGCTGAGAGTAGATAGATACATGCACCCATAGCTTGAAACAACAGAAAATCTGGGGTAGTCTTGCACTGGTACCCTGGGGGTTTTCTAATATCAGAACTCAGTAGTAGTAAGATGGGTTCACTGAGAATTAATCTAAGGAAGAATGTCCTTCTCTTTGTAGGTGTAAATGATCTTAGTAGTGGACCCACCTCATTAATTCTAGTGCAGACTTATAATCTGATTCTAAATAAACTGCCCCCAAACAACGGTGACAAGCCTAAAACATGTTTAAACTTGCTTGGCAATGATCCTAAGCAGTAGGACTGAGAGTGAGGTATGTTCTTGCTCTCTGCCTTACAGCCACCTGGGCTGCTTCAGACCCAGCTCCCTGGTTATGAGAGGGATGCCAGAATATACAAGTTTAGCCTCAGCCACCCTCGAGAGTACTACTAGGGTAGTTTAGTCATACCCACCCTTCATCCAAGGGCCCCCTGCAAAGCCAGTAATGGGAAGTTTTCTTGGGCTATGGAACTAGCTTCTCAGTAGGGACACCAAATCACCTCAAATGGGGTTTGTTTGAGCTTTCCAACTAAGTCCCTGCCCCTGCCCTCAGTCAACAGAGCTCACTAAACAAATTGGACTAGTAGGTGATAGAAATAATAACTAGAACGCATCTCTAAATGTAAACTACTCTGCAGAGAACTCATCATTTGATAGCAGCCCATAAGCAGAGAAGACCTGTGCATGAGAGAGTATCACATCATTACAGTGAACCACAGGGAGCGAGTGTGCTTCTTGTTGGAAATGTTTGGCTTGTCCCTTCTTCTTAGAAGGTCAGTGGGGTTTTGCATTAAATTGTGAACCACAAATTAGGGATTTTGAATAAAACCCTTAACCTCACTAGACCTTGACTCCTTACATAGAAATTGACCTTGGAGACCTTCCCTTCTAGCTCTGATGTTGTAATTTCCCTGGGATTGGCAAAAGCTATGCATCAAGGACTGCTTCTGAGTTGTATACTGTCCTGAGACCATTATTTGTTATCTCTAAGCCTCTCTATTTCTTTTAGCAATATTTTCTCCATCAAATATCTTATGATCATTGGTTGAGAGATACTAGATTGAGACTGATTTCTCTGTTAGTCTCCAGCACTTGGATTTAAGTTAATATATTTGGAAATCAACCTCCTGTAAGAGTGTAGCAGCTGAAGGCAAACCTTTCTGAAATGTCCCACTATTAACATGCCCCCTAAATGGGTTTAATTTTTGATACCTGACTAATATCAGCATAGCAGATGCCTGTAGAATTGCAGCCAGGAGCTTAGATAAAAGCCTTCTGAGCTCTAGTCCAATTCTCTGTTCCATATGGCAAAGAAACCAGACGGTGTCCTCTCTTCAGTGCCCAGTCAATGCGTGGGGGTCCCAAGGAGGTGGCAGGTATCCAGGGAGAATGAGATCTGATATGTGCTCTGATTAATCATGGAGGGTAAGACAGGAATTGCTCTGGTGTCGGACTTTCTCCTGGGAGAGTGTAAGAGCATTATTCTCCTCAGTCCTTGCACACCAGGAACATTTGCTGCTGTTTCAAGCACAGAAAGGGTTGCATAAACATTTTAATATTGCATGAGGCTTGTATAAGACCGACTGAGTATGTGAATGCTAAATCCTGACACACAAGGAGACACAGAGAGAGCCTGATAAAGACCTAAGGTTGTATTTCTTAAAATTGTTTTTATTGATTTTAGAGAGAGGAAGGGAAAGAGAGAAAGAAAGAGAGGAAATTTCGATGACGTGAGAGAGTAAAACATTGATCAGCTGCCTCCTGCATGTACCCCAACTGGGAATTCAGCCAGCGACCCAGACATGTACCCTGACTGGGATTTGAACTGGTGACCTTATAGTGCACGGGATGACACTCAACCAACTGAGCCACATCAGCCAAGAGGCTGTCTGTTAGTAACTCAGAATGTTTTGATGATTCTTATTGTAGAATTTTGTTATGACGCTATTTCAAAGCCCATGATAAATCAAGCCCAAATGCCAAAAACTACAGGGATAATTTCTGTTTTTGTTGGATTTTCACATACAGAAAAGTCTTATAAGATCACAGTCACTCTTTTTCTCCATGAGTTTGGGGTTTTATAGTTGGGTTTCTACTACCCCAGTTGAAGAGGCAGGTTTCCTGTAGATTTCAGAACTGTGGTATGTCTGTCCTTTCTACAGAAATATAGGGCCATGACAGAGCTGCTGCACAAGGGGTGGTAGGGCAACCCCGGGTAGGTCAATCTCATGCAAGAGAAATTTGTCAAGATCAGTGCCAATCCTCCTGCAGTCTTCCTAAGAGGTAGATTCTTGAGAGAGGAAGGGATGAAGGAACAAGGAATACAGAGGAGAGGAAAACAAAGCAGAATCAGAGAGGGTGGAAGGCAGAGTGGGGGCGAGTAACCTCCATTATGCATAGCTTGCCTCTTCTTTCTCTGGCACCAGTGGGTAGAAGGATAGAAAATTGGTTCCCCTTCTCTGAGCATTACCAGGGATACTTGGTTTGACATCACTCTCCATCACTGCTGTGGTGGAGGCTTCATTCAGACCCCGCCACTCATCCAGATGGAGTATATGTGCCATCTCCTCCCTCCCCGTTCTCCACATATTCTCCTTCTTCCCCATCCCCATTCTGTGATAGCAGCATTGGTCCTCAAGGCAACTGTACTGGGGTTAGGTTAACAACTGTGTAGGGTCTGAAAGATAAAAATAGGAAAAGGAAAAGGGGAGAGAGGAGAAGTATTGTATAGGGGTAGCAGCTCCAACCCTCAGAGACCTATATGTTAGGTCTCTGACATCATATCCTCTCTATTCTTCTGAGAGGAAGATCAGCCCAGGGACCCATCCAATGCCACAAAACCAGTCAGTGGTAAAGCCAGGGTAAAACTCAAGTCTTCAGGCTCTAAAGTCTCTGTTATTTAGGATTACTAGGAACTCAAGAATTTCACAAGTCCTCATCTTTACTCATGGCCCGAGACTTGCTTCATTTTTATCTGGATCCCTTTCCTCTTTCATTTCTCTGCATTGCTCATGTTTTCAGAAGATATCCATTTGATGTTTCCCAGGCTCTGGTATTAGTTATAAACTGCAGCATAGTAGATTTCCCCCACATGTAGTGGCTCAAAACAGCCACAAGCTTTTACTATATCACTGCATCACACAGTTTTGGTGGTTAGGTCATCCACAAGGGCCTACGCAGGCTGGTTTGGGCTTAGGGCCATTCCTGAGGTCACAGTCAAATTGTTGCAGGCTACGGTTATTTGAGGGCCTGATGAGGGCTGGAGGACCTCTTCATGGTGGCCCACTCGTATGGACTTAGTTCCTCCCTCTGTGGACCTCTCTGTGTAGCTGCTTCACCGAGCTCATGACATGGTAACTGGCTTCCCCCAAAGCAGGAAATGTAAGCGAGAGCAAGGAGGAAGCTGCATGCCATCAATAACCTAATCCTGCAAGTTACATACTGTCACTCCCAATATATTCTACTCATTAGAAGTGACTCACTAGGTCCTGGTCACTTTCAAGGAGAGAGGAATTAAGGTCCATCTCTTGAAGAGAGGAGTATCAGAGAACTTGTGAACATATTTAAAAACCACACAGCCTGTTACTCAAGTCACTCCAATCGTAGGGACAGATGATTTTCACCCTCATACCAAGTACATGTGGGTCCTGTTCCTCATCTGCAGTGGGCTCAGTCTCAAGAAAGGAGTATTGCATTCTGGCCCACTGAGGTGGCATCACGGTGGTGTGGATGGTGAAAAGCAGGCAGTCACTTCTGACAACACGTGGAGAGTCTAGCTCTCAAAATGAAGTCCTTTTAGTGAAAGAGAACAAAGGTTCATAGATCCTAATGCTGTCCCCTTGTTTTAACCCTTTCTGAATGCCCAAATGCTACCATTCAGTTGATAACATCAATTTGGTATGGCAACGTATTTTCTGTACACACAAGGGGAAGTAAAAACAGCAGGGTGAGTGCCCGTCTACGGTGTCACCCAGTCATCCCTCTTGTGCAGTAACTAATAAAACTCAGAACACTTACAATGGACCAGCACTTTTCACGCTGTATTGACTAATTTCCTTCCGTAATAGTTCTGTGAACTAAATGCTATAATTTGTTTTATAGATGAGGAAGATGAATTACAAGGAGGTTGTATAACATATACAAAGTCAAATAAGCGGCAGAGTGATTTTGACCCAGGTAGTGTCTGACTACCGAGTCTGGGCTCTTAGACATAAGTTCTAGTGGTTTTACACATATCCTTGGATGAAAAATGAGACTATGACAGTTTCTCAGTCTGTAATGTATGAACTCTCTGGAGTCCAGAGGAACCTGTTAAAATGAATTCTGATTCAGTGGGTTCATGTTGGGCATTGAGATTCTGCATTTTTAACAGGCTCCCAGATGATGTTGTTGGGGGTGGGGTGGGAACTACACTTTGAGTGAAGAGGTGTCCCTCCTCCATCCTGTTTTTCTCTGGAGCAAAGGTTCTCCACCAAGGCTGGACATGAGAATCATGGGGGTAAGGTGGAGTGGAGCATGGAGATGTTAGAGAAACAAAATAAAAAATGAAGAAAAAAAACCCCTCCTGCCCATGCTCTACCCTCGGGCGTTCTGATTCACTTGGTTTGGGGCATCTTCCTGGAAAGCAGTATTTTTTAAAATATATTTTTATTGATTTCAGAGAGGAATTAAGAGGGAAAGAGTGATAGAAACATCAATGATGAGAGAGAATCATTGACTGGCTGCCTTCTACACACCCCCTACTTGGGATCAAGCCTGCAACCCAGGCATGTGCCCTTGACCGAAATTAAACTTGGGACCCTTCAGTCCACAGGCCAACGCTCTATCCACCAAGCCAAACCGCCTAGGGCAGCAGTATTTTTAAAAGCGCACAAGGGAATTCTCATTTGCAGCTAGAGTGTAGGACCAAGGCCCGAGGGGGTAAGATCTTGTTTCCCTTTGCAGAAGCTGTGGGCTGGAGGTCCCATGATGAGGTTTGGTAGTGCGTGGCTCAGTGTGGGCTGACCCCTCAGAGCCGGGCACTACAAAACCCTTTCTCAGCTGCCTAGCTGAGGCGGGAGGACAGAGCAGCTCAGAGCTGCATTACTTAGACAACGGAATGCTCTTGGAGCATAATGGGGAGAACAGCGGGTCCCAGCCTGGAAAGCAAGCGCGCTGTTCCCAGCCATCGCATGTTGGCGATGCTGTGCACGTGTGCCCAGCCGGGCTTCCTCTAACGTCTCATTTTGCATAACCGTTTTTGTTTTCATTATGCCTAAATTTGGCCTGCCCAGAGAGCGTGATTAAAATGAAAACCTAATTCTAATAGAGCTCAGAAAATGGGAGAAGGAGTCTAAAAATAGGCCATGGAAAAGGGAAGAACTCAAATGGTATAATGACCAAGTTGGTTCAAATACACACACTTGCAGTAATTTCTCTTGGAGAGAGAAAGCAGCAGTGACGTCGATGCAGGTGTTCGTATAATCCAGGTCACATCAAAACTCCTGTCTGTTTTACAAATTTAAAACGCTGGGGGAAATGGAAGCAAGCAGTAATAGGAGATAATAAGAGGAATAATAAGTCTTACACCCTGTGTCTCACACAGCAGAATTTGGTGAGCCGAGTCCATTTTAATGTACTTTATGCTCTGCAGAGAAAGCTGTGACGACAGGAACATGTTAGCGTCCTAACACAGAGCCTGAGGAGGACTGGCCATGGGCACTTGGGTTTTGGTTTCATTCCCTGCTTTCTCTATAATTAGATAACCCACACTTACGAGTTCTGCTTAAACGTAATTCCCTGTAGAAGGCAACCTCTAGTCCCCTGGCCTAAGTTAAGTTTTCCAGATCCAAGTTCTTAGCACTCCCTCCATTTCCCTATTAGGGGACTCTTTTTATTACTTTTGTTTAATCTACATTTAGCTCAGCTCTACATCTCCATGGCTTTGCACAATACAAGACACATGGGAGATGCATAGTATAAATGAATGGATGAACGAATGAATGAATGAACGAATGAATGAATGCATTCCTGAGAAAGTCACTTAAGTTCCCTGAGCCTCTGTGTTTAAGTCAGTAAAATGTTGGTGGATAAGGTTTGGGCACATGACCTCATGACCTCGAAGCGCCCTTTCTCATCTGCCACTCTGTTATGAAGGCTTTAGTTTTTCTGTCTTAGCAGTCCCCTCTATGGGGACAGTAGCTGGCTGGGTGGATCAATGGTAGAATGGCCCCAGCCTTGTTGCTCAGAGGAGCAGGAAAAGATTCCATCTTGCAGTCACATTGCTTATTTATTCCCACCATGTCCTCCTACCACATTCATGCTTCTCTCTTGTCCGTTTTTTTAAAAAAAGAGGGATGATCATTTTTCTACCTTACGGGGTTGTTGTGAGGAATTAATGAGTTAATACACATAAAGCACTTTAAAACAGGGCCCAAAGTAGGCACTCAATAAATGTCAGCTTTTTTTTTATTACTCCCTTTCTCTTAAATGCTCCTGTCTCTGCCTCTACACCTTTATTCATGAGCTCCTACTCCTCTACTGAAATCTGATTCATCTTTCAAGGCCCAGCCCCTCATAGACCATAGATCACAGCCATCAAATGGGGAGGAGCCATGCAGATAATTGAATTCAACCCCCTCATTTTACAGATGAGAAGTCAAAGGCACCGAGAAGTGTAGCTAGTTAGTAGCTCAAGGTGGAAGAGCCAGATGGTGCAGCACCAGCCCCAAAGCCCATGGGGACCAATTTTGCAGCCAGGGTTTTCCTTCTGACACTGGGCAGCCTCCCTCTATGGAACTCTTCTTTCCTTCCGGTCTTGCTCTGTTGTGAAGCCTTTTTACTGGGATGTGATTAGTAACCACTTGTAGAGTGGCCTTTCTTGATGAATCTCACACCCCCAAGTGCTGAACAAGTTATTTTGTCCATAGTAGGTATTTGCTTATAATAACAATGAGCTATATTGGATTAGGAGTTCATTATTTACAAAGTACAATAATAAGATATATTGCTATCTTATTGATACAACAATGCCAAGAGGCAGGGATTATTTTTATCTCCTCTAGAGAAGAGGAAACGGGCTTAAAGAAAGAGAATTGCTCAGGGTCACTCAGCCAGCTCTCTGCAAATGGCCTGTTTCTTCCTGCTTGCCTGACTGACTGAATGAACGTTACTTAATGTTTCATGTGGATTTGTCTTGTGTTCTTCACTAGAAGGCCTGGATCATGTGTTAAACATTCTTTGTATTCTTAAAGAGTCTACAGTAATCACAGCAGGCTCACAATATGTGTTTGTTGAAAAAATTTTTACTGCTGCCTCCAACCCTGAAGAGATAGGGTCTGTTCAGACACAAATATTGTTGTCAGGAAGCAAAAGTTGCGGGGAGATGAGCAGAAGGTGGGAGGTGTTTCCTCAATCTTTAATTCTGTATTTCATGAATAAATGATGGTACCATCATCTTAATGTTATTCATTAAAGTCCTTGATTTCATGCAACTCTGTGAGGCCTTCTCTTTGAATCCCACCAGAGAGACCTCTCCACAGTCTAATGGCAGAAGGCTTCAAGAGCAAACCTCTCCTCTGTCAGAAGGGGACCCTCTTTCCAATGCCTTCCTCACCACTGGACCTCAACAGAGAACTGTTCAAACAAATGGTGGACCAGGAACAGTGGGCTCACTCAAGGCTTGAATGTGTAGCCCTTATTCTCTCCCTTTTAGTTTTAAACAAATGTGAAAGATTTGTAAGAAGAGATAATTTTAATGGAATTCAAAGGGCTCCCAAATTTAAATGCCTTGTCGTGTAGGCAATCTGTGCAATGCCATGAAAGAAGGAAGAGATCCCAGTCTGTTAAAATGGGACATGTTAGTTTTAAGGAAAGAGGTCAGGATAGGCTTCGGTCTACTCTTGCATGTGGGCATCTGGAACCATAAATGCAAACCTACTGTTTTTTAAGTGATAAAAAAACTAAAATGATACACATGCACTAAAAAAAAAAATGTGGTATAAACAAGACTGACTGTGGTACAAGGTGCAACCTGGGCTACCAGTTTAAGAGATCCAATAGGGCAACTGCCTTCATGTGACTGATGCCAAAGGACCTTGCTTTGGGAGGAAGAGAAGCTTTGGAAGGTGTTTGGAAGGCCAGAAGGTGTTTGCTGCTCATTTTTTTTAAATATACACCTAAGTGGGGGTACTGGTGACTTCATAAAGAAATGCCAGGTACTATGTTAAAAACTTTGGCTCTTAGTTGTGCAACCATGCAAATTGGCTATTACTATCCCCCTTAGACAGAGAAGATAACAAAGGCTAAGAAAGCCTAACTAACTTAGCCATAGTCACACAATTATTTTAAGTGATAGACGTAGGATTTTACTCTAGAATGTTGCACCAGGAATAGCTGAGGTTCCAGAAACAATGCACAGAACACTAGATTTTTGTGGTTCTCTGCTCACAGCTTGCAACATGCCAGAAAGTATGTTATGCGAAGACAGACTCTTAATATAAGGTTCAGGAGATAGGCAGGACAGCATTGTGATCGCCATTTTATTAGCATAGGATCTGAGGCTCAGAAAGTTGACCATGGAGTCACTTGACTTGCACAAGTTTGACAGGCTGATCAATATGGAAGCTGGGGGGAGCACCTGCATTTTCTGGCTCTCCCTTTAACCTCTTCCCATCACAAGTCATTCCCAACTAAAATGTGCATCAGTCTTTTCTCAGTCCTTATCTCCTTGACAACATTTAGCAATATGACTACATACCCATTATTTTTTAAGGATGACATCTCAATTAATTTAAATTGTAAAGAAGAAAACTTTACCCCAAACACCACCATCTTATTGCTGTTCTTTATCTGTGTCACCTTTCAAGTTTTATCTATATGTATTCATTAGCTCAATTATAATGAGTTTCAAGTTGGAGCAGGAAATCCACAGACTTATCAAGCTCTTTCGATCGATGACTTGGGAGGATTCCAAAGTCAGAGGCAGATACAAGCTCAGGCAGTAGAAACTGGTTGCAGACAGATTGGCTCTTTCCTATGAGGCCGGAAAGTCCAGCCGCCACTTTGTTGCTGTCTTCACAAATTCACTGGCTAATACTAGTTGCTGTCTGGAATTTTCTGGTCTTTAGTATGTCTCTGGGAAGTAATAATTTGAATTCAGAACAGGGCAGCAAAAGACACATAAAGAGTCCCATGAAACCTCCATTCTTACTGTATCTCGAGATGGGAGGTGGGTGTCATTGGGATTTCACATACTCTTCCAAATGTCCTGTACCCCTAACATCAGGTAAGGGACTGGTAGGATGCAAGGCATCAGGAAAATACATCAAGTAGAAGCGGCCCCCTCCTGCCCTTAAACCAAACTTTCTCACTGAGAGAGAAGTGGTGAGGTGTAGTAAAATGAGTATGGATCGTTCACATCCCAACTCTGTCATGTAGTCATACATTCTTTCATATCCTTTCTTGTTTCAGCAAAATTTTTAAAGGCTTGCTGCCTTGCTACTTTCTATTGGGGTGACATTCATAAGACACTTAACTGATTCTGATTCTCAGTATAATGGAGATACTAACAGTCACCTTGTAAGACTGTTTGAAGGATTAAACAAAATAATGCATGAAATTTCCAAGTAAAACCTGTGGCAGATTATAGATAGCCAATACATAGTATCCATTATTTAAGAAATGGAAATGTGTGGTAGTCTTGTCTTTGCAGAACCTCGTATAAGATAATGTCCCTCATCCATATCCTTCTTTAAAATTCATATACTCTTGGATACAGTTTAGCTTCTGCATAAAGTTTATGCTGCCCAGGCATCATCAATAAGGGACTTATCATATCATTGGTTTGGTGAAGCAATCCCTGGAAAGGCATTAGGATTTGGGAATGGCAGGTCATTATGGATGGGGCTAAGTTACTTACTTCATCAAAGTGTCTCTGGGTTTTATCATGCAGACCTGTCATTGGAAGCTGTTCATAAAGATGAATAATGGTCCCTTTAACTCGGGGATCTGAAAGGTCACTGGGGCTGTGGCAGACATATAGAGTTGTGTTTGCTGCATCCATCAAGATGCAATTGTGTATGGATGGGATGCATGGCAGGCAGCGTGAAGGTGGACTTCTGCTTTCCACTTTGTATTCTGATCACGCTGGGCTGCCATGTGGAAAGGCAACGATTAGCCCTCCGGAGGCCCAGAATCCTGTACTTATACCATTCAGTGCAGCCACTATCTCCTGTGGTGGAGCATTCAGGACATTAGGGGTTTGGAGAGCAGACCAGCAAGTATAGGGTAATGACATGTCTGTTTTTCCATCCGATGAGTGTCCTGGCTTGAGCTCAATTGTTATCTCCCAGAGATCTAGGAAATTGATGGAAAAGGAAAAGAAAATGAGGCAAATTGACTATTCTTGTATCAGCATGCAACATACCATACTTGACTCTTGGTTGTAGGTTTCTTGGCCTGAGAAGGCCCTTCTGCTGAGGATCTTAGGACCCAGAGCTTTAGACAAATCATGTGACTTCTCTGAGCAACTCAGGCTTCTTGGACAAGGCTGACTTTTACCTCCACTGCTCCTCCATAGGGTTCCAGCAGCAGGAGTGGAAGAACCAACCAAACGTGCCTTTGTGGGCAAGTCCTTTCCTGCTCTGGGCCCAGCATTTTAATTCTCCAAGCTCCAGTCATATGTGTGCCACCTTCATCATTTGTGTCCTATTTGTGTTACATGTGCTTAATATTTTTCCAATGGACTATAATATTTTTAAAAAAATATATTTTATTGATTTTTTACAGAGAGGAAGGGAGAGGGATAGAGAGTTAGAGACATCGATGAGAGAGAAACATCGATCAGCTGCCTCCTGCACATCTACTGGGGATGTGCCCGCAACCCAGGTACATGCCCTTGACCGGAATCGAACCTGGGACCTTTCAGTCCGTAGGCCGACGCTCTATCCACTGAGCCAAACCGGTTTCGGCTAATATTTTGTTTTAATAACTTTATTTTAAAAGATGAAACCATATATTGTTATAGTAAATGGATATAAAAATATGTGAAAAAATGAAAAACCAAACAATGAGATTAAATTCTTGCTAGATGCTTTGGTCTCAACGTTTGAAGTTTGCTCTTTTAGTTAAAAATGGAGTTGGCAGCCGAAACCGGTTTGGCTCAGTGGATGGAGCGTCGGCCTGCGGACTGAGGGGTCCCGGGTTCGATTCCGGTCAAGGGCATGTACCTGGGTTGCGGGCGCATCCCCAGTGGGGGATGTGCAGGAGGCAGCTGATCGATGTTTCTCTCTCATCGATGTTTCTAACTCTCTGTCTCTCTCCCTTTCTCTCTGTAAAAAATCAATAAAATATATTTAAAAAAAAAAATGGAGTTGGCAAGTGTTAGAGAGATGTTAAAGACATGTAGCACCCAATTGAGACTTATCTTTGAGGTACAAGAAGGAGTAACTTTCTCACAATGTAAATTCATGTGTTTTTTTTAAGGTTTTTAATGTATCATTACAGCATTTTCTGGACCATCTAAAATCATATGTCAGGTGAACAATGGTATAATCCTATACTTTGGGGAAAACTGTATTAGGACTTTTTAGTTCCGTCAACTCCAATTTTTATTACTTTCATCTATTATCCCTAATAATCACCTAATTAACCCTTTCTGTTTCCACTTTCAGTTCTACTACTTGCTCACTGGTCTGCATGAAGCTGGTATTTATTTGAATCTCCCACCTAGCACTTTGCACCTTCAAAAAACTTTCAATTGCTAATTCAAAACCATTGACACTTAAACTCAGCACATTACTGCAGCCTGGCAGCAGGCCAAGGAGCTGGTCTGAGAGTCCCTCTGCCCACCTCTTCTGCCTGCATTGGGCTCCTGAGCACAGAGCCCCGCCTAGAGGAAGGAAGTCTCTTTGCACCCGTCCAAGGGCTGCCACCATTCCAATGAGGAATGTTTTGAGACAGATGCCAAATCGATAGCACTAGATTCACACAGCTCTGCTTATCTTCCATTGTTTTTCATTCAGCCTCCCTTGGCTTCCCTAGATGAGAGTCTGGGGAGAGATTCATCTCCTCCCTTGTTTCTCATTATATCACTGTGGTAGCCACAGGGACGAGAGTGACTGATATTTCTGGGCTGTCAAGGGAGAGATAGGAAAGATATGCTCTTTGTAGCACCTGCCAACTCACTATAAAGACTCAAAGTGCTATTTGTGGGTTTAAAAAGTTAACATTTTAACTGTCATTTTCAATCTGCACAGATTGTGATCCTTGCTGAAGATCACCTTCGAGTGAAATATGGAAGTATTGTGGGTGGTTGGGTTGTCTGAGATTTCTTTAATGAAGGTGTGTGTGTGTGTGTGTGTGTGTGTGTGTGTGTTTTCCCTGGCAATTGTCTAACACAGACCAATGATGTTTTCCTCCAAGACCCCTGTTTGTCCTTATCATCACCATTTAACTCTAGACATTGCTCTGCGACTCCCTCTTTTTTATTTCTGTCTGTTAGCCACCCAGAAATGCCCCTCTACTCAGGCCTAGATGCTCCTTTGAGGGGGGAAGCTATCATGAATCAGTTATTTCCCCATCTGATCTCCTCATGATGTCACCAATTCTTCAACACTCCCCTGGGAAGCTTTAAGTCATTGCTTCTCTTTCTACCAGTCTCAGAGTTCATCTGGAAAGATCCACATTGCTTAGGTAGAAAGTCTTGCCAGGAGAATGAGCACAAGGGAAGGGCAGCCACAACCAGCCCTAGGTCCCACCCAAATTTGCCAGCCAGCCAGTCTACAATCTTTAGGTGGATTTGTATTTATCCACATGGACTAGTAGCTTCTTCACCCTAAATTCAAATTATTTAATGGTAGAGTCTACAGCTCTCCTGCCATTTTGATAGGGTGTCCCTAGCTTTCTATCGTATCTTCTCTTTTCTAAACTATTTCTTTCCTCTTCCTCTACCCCATGGGCCTTTTTGTTTCTAATGTATAACACTGTTAGTCTTTCTCAAATGCTATCCGGAAGCTAGTCTCAGGCCTTCGCCATTCCACACTCCTTTCCCCAACAATATCCAGAAGGGACACAATGCACACACATGTACACAATGTGCTTTAGGCTTTCACTCAACTCTCTGTGCCCCTATCTTCCACTTTGAAACCTCCCTAAAGCATTCAGGCCTTTCCGTATGGTGACACAGCTGGAAGACAATGGAAAAGTATAATAATAAATTAGGATTTGTTGTTGTTAATCCTCACCTGAGAATATTTTTTTCCCACTGATTTTTCTTTTCTTTCTTTCTTCCTTTCTTTCTTTCTTTTTTTTTTTTTTTTTTGAAAAAGTGGAAGGGAGAGGTAGGGAAAGAGAGAGAAACATAGATTTGAAACACATTGATTGGTTGCATACCCCACATGCCCCTCACCAGGGCTAGGGATCAAACCTGCAACCCAGGTACATGCCCTTGACTGGGAATCAAACCTGTGGCCCTTTTGGGCATGGGCCAACTGCAGTCTTACCACTTGACAACACCAGCCGGAATAAGACATTGGGATTTTTAGTTAAACATCTGCATATTTGAAAGCTCCTGGAAGTTATTCACCTGTTGAGGGCTGAGGTTGTATAAATTCATCTTTAGTTTGCCCACATTGTTATAGTGGGCATGCATGTGTGTGTATGCACATGTGCACAGACACACACAGGACCCCTCCATTTTAGCTCTCATTCACACATACATGCCTTTCCCAATATGCTAAACTCCTTGCAGATTGTGCTCTGTACTTCTCAGCTTTATCTTTGTCTGCCTAACCCAGCACTGTGAAGAGGGTGTTCAGATAAAAAGTGAAACAGGATGTGAAGAGACAAGGACAGAAGAGTGGGAGAAACTGGTAGTTGGATACACATAAACAATGGCTGGAAGGGGTGGTAATGGAATAAAATTGCTCCCTGGGGCTAATGCCTACATATAGGGTTCCTGTTTTATAGTCCTTGATGTGTACGAGGCCTCCTTGTTTATTCTCTCCGCTACTCCTTATAGTCACTCTGTGAGGTTGGGGAGTGGCACTATTCTTGCCTTATTTAATAGGTGATGGATCTAAGGAACAGAGAAAGAAGATATATTCTGGAAGGTCAGAGGTAGGACTAATGGGCCAGCACCCATACTCCTGGCAAGCACCTTCAACCCAATGCTGGCATTCCTCCCCAAAATGGAAAGCAGCAAAGGTGTGGTAGGAGCCACAGGCCCTACCTCCATGGAAGGAAGCTGCTATAGCTCACTAACCACTCTGAACTCCTGTTGCCTTACTGGCTGAATGCAGACAGTCATCCTGGCCATACTTGCCTCAGATGGTCCTGGTTAGAAGTTGCTTATGAGGTGAGGGTATAAAAGTTCTTTGTGACCTAAAGAATTCTGTGCTTGAAAGGCTTGGGGAATATTTCCTACTCTAATTCTCAGAGATCTCATTCATTCCAAGTGGAATGGAATGGTCTCAAGGGGAGCAGAGTGCTGGCTGCTCTGCCTTGTACCCAACCTATGGTCTCCACCCCACTCATCTGTTTTGTGGGGCCAGGAGTAGCAGGCAGGCACCTTTAATGTTCACTTGGAACTGTGTCTGTAAATACAATAGTCAGTTCTTGGAAGATGAGATTTCTGTTCTGAAAATGTTCTAACTGCTGGCTTCACAGATAGGCAGTCTTTTAAATTTGCAACACAGTAATGAGGGAATAGGGGAGATATAGTTTTCCTGGTTTGCCTCTGAGTATTGCCTAATTGTCTTGAAAAACAATTGATGTGGTGTTTCTTACTCGGCTTCTAATACTAAGCATTACGTATATTATGTCTCCCAGCTTACTTATCTACCGTTGCTATTGCTTGGGGAAGGTTAATTTCTCCTCAGTCTGAGCTGTTTGTTTCCTGAAAATTCTGCCTTTAAGGGACATTGAGGCTGAGCCCATGTGGATGAATGGGGATGTGGAGAGCTGTGCAGTTTACTGAGGCAAGAAAGTTTGCCCACCCCCACCTCGACTTCCACGCTTGGGATCCCATTATCTATGTGTGAAACTGCCTTGAATCTACATTTCACTGTGTAGACAACCTGAGACAATGTTTATTCTACATGAATGAATCCACCCTGGTACAGTTAATTTATTTCCCTTAGTATGATAAAAAGACAGTTTCCACATGATGGATCTGATAAAAACTACAGCAATCTAAATTAATGACTAAACAGGTGAAGACCAGCACCCTGACAGCCAGTATTATTTTTCCTCTCTAAACCAGTGGTTCTCAACCTTCTGGCCCTTTAAATACAGTTCCTCATGTTGTGACCCAACCATAAAATTATTTTCGTTGCTACTTCATAACTGTAATGTTGCTACTGTTATGAATCGTAAGGTAAATATCTGATATGCAGGATGGTCTTAGGTAACCCCCGTGAAAGGGTTGTTCAACCGCCAAAGGGATCGTGGCCCACAGGTTGAGAACCTCTCTCTAAACAGAGCCAGGGGCAGTTAAAACTCTCCATTTAATTTTCCACACCTTAAGTATGAAAAATTCCCCAAACATGATAATGGGGGAGTGAACTCATGCAAACAACCAATTACTGTTTTAAAGAAGTTAATGACTACTTACTGGTCATTTTATTGTTATTAAACAATCAGTTAAATTCAAGCAAACAAGGGTTTGCTTGACTATATTCAGCTTTTCCATAGTAGCTTGTGGGAGCTCCATCTCATCTGGCTCATTCCCTGCCCAAGTCAGCTGCCTAATGAGCTAAGCTGTTCAGAACCTCATGTTAATGGAGTCATGGCGATGGCAGATTTCTTTGGCCTGAATTATGTGGACAGTTGCCCAAACTGCCACTATGTTTTGCTGGCATGGACACAGCTCATTGAGAGTGAGTACTCTATCTCCCTGAGCTTGCTTTGAAAAAAGATTTGGCATTTAATAAAAGCAATTCCTCACTTGCATTGTAGTTCGAGACTTTTAGATAATTAAGAAAGAATCCCTTTGAATACATCTTAACCATTTTTAAATGTTCTCTTATTGTATTTAAAAAAATCCATTTAGATTATTTGCACATTCAAAGGGAAACACAGAAACTGGAAGTAAGCCAGGATGCATGGTTTGGAGATTTGTGTAAAGAGGATGGCTACAACTGTCTAAAATATGCCTTGGACTTCTGTTTTGGTTTTCAAAACACCCCTTTCTTTGTCATTGTTGTATTAGATCACAACTGCTAAACAGGGAATTAGTTTTAGAGTTTGGTTTCTTTTCCTCTTTCCATTGTAGGTACAGGGAAGAGAGCAATAATCTAAAATCATATTGGTGAAGGGAGATGGGAAAGCAAAGATCCTGAATAATCTACCAACTTGACAATCAGCCCCTGAATGCAGAATCGGTTATGGGGTGTTTTCCTCTCCTCTCTCAGGTCTTCTCTCTGCTCTCTTTTCTCTCCCCTTGCCTTTCCCTTCGCTCTCTCCTCCCCTCCCTGTCCTCTCTCTTCTCTCTGTCTGTAAGCTAGAGTTGCCAGCTACAACAACCAACCAACCAACTGCTAAGCTTTCTTCTCCTCTCATTCAGTCTCCATTCTTGACTGAGCTTAAGCAGGTGACTATTTTGGGAGACATGCGTGGGTTTCTTATGTGACTCAGCAAAACATATTAGATTTTAGTTAGGTTTGTGATATTTTATTTTGTTTTGATCTTTACATTTAAAGGAGGACTATTTTCTTTGATAGTATAGTTTACTTTACAGCACTAGAGGTAGGTGTTGATTTGGAATCTATTATTATCATTATCATCAGCACTATTATTTATTCCCCTCTAGACCTTGGGGTTAAGAAGTCGGTAACTATCACATCCCAAACGGATTCGCCCTGTAACCATATTGCAGTGCTGTAGTAGAAAGACTGGACATAGGAGTCAAGCAACCTGGTCCTAGAGCTGACTCAGTAAATGACTGTGAGTCCAGGCTGTGGTTTCTCCCACTTGATTTCCTTAGTATGAATGGATGGGTTACAGGAAGATTTCTAGAGACACTTTTAACTTTAATGGTCTATAAACATCCAGAAAATGGAAAGATAGGTTTCTTTCCTCCTGGGGGAAAAGTCAGGTAGAAGGAACGAAAACAGAAAATGAAGAAGTTAAAGGAAGAAAGGAAGGAACAGAAGCAAATTTTTATTCAAGTGACTGTGTGGCCAAACTTATACAACCAATTGATGTTTTTCTTTCTCACTCTTCCTCTCTCGAAAATCATTTAAAAAATGTTTTTAAAAAAGTAAATGAGAAAATTGAGATGTTGCCCAGTATAGGTAGCAACTGGAGTGCTTCTTTTTTTTTTAAACAAAACAGTCTCTGGGACCAAGCGATCGATGACTAGTCATTGAGCTTAAAAAGTTCTGTGAATTTTTCAAATTAGGTGCAATGAAGAGGAACTGCAAACTGGAAAAGCAAATGGGTTATTTTTTCCTATGTTTCTTGTCTTCTACTCTTATTCTTGAGGGCAGAAATTTCGCACACCATCCACTAGTTATTATATAGTTTTATTTTCCTCAATCATCTAGGTAGGGGAGGAGATTTGTGCATGGTTTGGAGATTTGTGTAAATCTCCAGGGAATGTGCTCAATTCCAAAATAAGGGAAATCTGCCTATTCTCCTTGGATTCCAAAGTCTTCTCTGGGTTAAAGGTTGTGCCTATCTTGCCATGTGTGGGTTCATGGGAGCATGGAAAAGCTGCTTCAGTGGCTGTGTCCCTCCCTGGGGAAGGAAAAGGCCATGCAGGCCCTTAGGTTGCTCTACCCCTAGCTGTGAGTAAGACTCACGTGAATTTAGGGTGTGTGTGTGGGGGGGGGTGGGGGGAGGGAAATAGAGAGAATATATATGGGAGCCAACAGCATGGACATTCCCAGCTATAAGGCTCTACTCCAGTGGTTCTCAACCTTCTGGCCCTTTAAATACAGTTCCTCATGTTGTGACCCAACCATAAAATTATTTTCATTGCTACTTCATAACTGTAATGTTGCTACTGTTATGAATCGTCATGTAAATATCTGATATGCAGGATGGTCTTAGGCGACCCCTGTGAAAGGGTCGTTCGACCGCCAAAGGGGTCGCGACCCACAGGTTGAGAACTGCTGCTCTACTCTATCACTACATATCAGTGTTTTCAAAAATGAATAAGCTGCAAGTTAGCTCCCAAATTTTCTTGCTCAGGACTTAAGGCCCCAACCTTTAGGGAAGTTCCCTTCTGCCTGCATTCCTTGGTGGTGGGAGCTAATGGACTAGACTTGGTCCAAAAGGATTCTTCTTGGGCCTCAAAGAGAATATTCTGCTGTTAAGTCCTATGTGGAGGAAATCTAATGCCTAATGACAAAGGAGGCAAGAACACACAACAGGGTAAAGACAATCTATTCAATGCATGGTGTTGGGAAAATTAGACAGGTACGTGCAAAAAAAATGAAACTAGACCACCTTCTTGCACCATATACAAGGATAAACGCAAAGTGGATTAGAGACTTAAATGTAAGACTCAAACCCGTAAAACTCTTAGAAGACAACATAGTCAGTAAAATTATAAGTTGAGACTTGCCCTTCCATGCCAGACACTCTGCTTCAATTGCCGGCCAGGCCTAGGGACTGTACAGGTACACGAATTTCATGCACCGGGCTTCTAGTATTATAATAACTATGTACGGTGCCAAGTGGGTACTTGAAATATCAGTGGGACCACTTTGCAAAGCATATGAATGACTAACCATAAAAATTATGCTGTAATCCTGAAACTAATACTGAATGTAAACTGTAATTGAAAAATATAAAAAATAACTGGTACAACCATGGGTTCAGATTTCAGATATTTTTACATCCCCTCATCTCACTGATCCTTAAAATAGCTCTGTGAGGTAGATGAAATAAATCCTTATAATATTCTCATTTTAAAGGGGGTAAACCTAAAACTCAGAAAGGCTCAACGACTCATTCAAGTTCTCATGGATAGTGAGTTCAGAGTCAGGATTAGAACCAGAGCCCTGACTGAACACATAGTTCCAGCCACTATACTAGGTAGCCTCCCCACACTTTTCTTCTTTCTTTCTTTTTCTTTTTTTCCCAGAAAAATTGTCCAGAAATGTCAGCCTCCTTGCCTCTCTGGGACCAAGTTTTCTGAACACATTCTCTTTAGGGGTAGGATAAAGACTTCTTTACTTATGTGGGGTTTGAAGGATGAATAGAGTTCTTTGAGTTATGATCATTCACCTTCAAATGTCTCTGGAGGCATGGCAGGTTCTAGATGTGGTAACAATTTATAAACATGATCAAGGACCATCTCCTACTTCTCAAGAGCTTCACCATTCCTTAAATGCCTATAAAAGTACCTTTTCTGGAAAGAGCTGGACACTAGGAAAGGAGCAGGGAATTTTGTAGTTTGTGATGGAAAGACCATCACAATAATTTCTGTTCAACACAAAATCTCCCTATGTCATTGTATGATTTCTAAATCTTGACTAACTATTCTCATTCCAGCAACATTTGAAATTACAATTTTTCAACTATAATAAAATAGAAATCTAATTCCTTAGGTTTCCTTTTAATGGGACTTACATGGATAACTTTGTCCCTTTGGGTGAACCTATGGCTGAGAGCATTTGGCTCTCCCAAAATGGAGGGAAACTGGTGAAGGTACTGCTTTGATAATAAAGCACCCACAATACTTTCACACATGAGCTCAGAAAGAGGGGATTTGGCTATATTGTAATTATCAAAATGGTGGTAATTATTCCCCTTTGAGTTTTTTTTTCTAATTGGCTATACAGGGTACTGGAAAGTAAGGGAAATCTGCCTATTCACCCTCACCTTCCCAGATCAGTATTTGATGGCAATCCAATCCAATGCTCTACCTCAAGATACCTGGTCATTAATAGTTGGTGGCTTCCTCAGCTGTAAGACTTGCTCACTGACCAGGGAGATCCAAAAGCTCACTACCTTAGTGTCTTCTGCAGATGGACCCACCCACTCATTTTTGCCTTCCTCTTGTACCCCTTGGTTGGTTAAGGCTAAAGCATTATTTGACTCAAAGTCTTGGACCAGTGACTGCATGAATGAACAAATGTAGTCCTTTGGTGAAAGTGAAAAATTCTTCACATTTCTCTGCTCTTTTTTATATTCGATTCAACAGATATTTATTGAACACCTACTTTATACATGGATATAGACATAGTAAGATTCACTGATCTTAAAAAGACTTAAAAGAGTAGATAAATAACTAGTTAGTACCTGGTAGTTCAATCATTCAACAAATATTTCGCAAGAACTTCTATGCCGAGCGCTCTTCCAGGTATTTGGCTATCTTGATGAATGAGACAGATACAGTCCCTGCCTTCAGGGAGCCTATTGTCCAGAAAGGGAGAGAGACAATTAAACTAGCAACACTAGTAAGGAATAGTGAGTGATTGGATGAGGGAATGAGAGGCTGGTCTGGGATCTCATAGGCAAGGTGACTATTGTAATCAACTGGTTCTTCAGAAAGATCCAAAGGCAAGAGATCCAATATATTTGGGGATGGATAGGAGACGTCAGAAGATGCTTCAAGGAGAAGTTTTGAAAAAAATCATTGATATATCAGTGAATAGTAGCAGGAGGAGGAATAGCAGGAAAAAAGGCAAGAAGATGGGAAAGCAGAGAATGTGCTCAAGAAATATAGAATTATCTACACTGGTTAGAATATAGAGCATACATCCACTCATGGAAACTTAAAGGAAGTTACACAACAAATTGCTTTTAATTTATTTTTAAAATCTTCTAAAAATGATTCAAAATTAAAGAAAAATTGCTAGAATAAATCTCCATATCCTCGTTCATTAGATTTTTCAATTCTTAACATTTTGTTACATTCCCCCTCTCACTATGTATATATGTTCATATATACATACATGTATATATACCTATTTATTATTGTATGTATGTGCATCCATATGTGATTTTTGTTATTGTTATTGAACCATTTGAAAGTGAGGTGTAGACATCATGATCCCATATGCATCTCCTAAAATCAGACAAATAGGATATTATTTGCACTTATTCTTTTTTATTAAAAAACAAACAAACAATAAAAGACAGCTCCGCTGCCCTTCCATACCCCATGATATTCATCATAAAGTATTTCCATGTCCTCCCACCCCCACCCTGGCAGCCCCAGTTTCCCTTTAAGGTAGTTTTATCTCCACCTTCATCTTTCTGAGCCTTGAAATGACCAGCCGATAAATAGCCAGGTTGCTCGGAGGAAAGGAACAAGTTTAAATAACTCCAAAGTTATTCTCAGTCTCTGCTGGGTTGGAGCAGACAGGGCCAACTGTGCTTTCTGCTCATATCTCAGGACCTCGAAGAAAATATTCTATGAGGCTTAGAAGAAAATGACATAAAATGAATCCATTTCTGCTGTCAGAGATCACAATGAAACTGGAGACGAGGTACAAAATCAATTCATTCTTATTCTAATGTTCAGATTGCCATCTTCCCGTTTACTCAGACATGAGTCTGATGGCTCAAATTGGTCTTTGGAATATTTAAGGAGCTTTTTTTGGTCCCTTAATATTGGCTTATCAGTTCCAGTAATTTTACCTCCCAGAGTGAAATTGGCTGCTGACATTTGGAGAAAATCTGTGCTGTATTTTTTTATACGTTTTGCTGATCGTTACCCACCAGGCTACAGTAAATGTGCTTCTGGCTTATTAGGAAGATAGCCACAGAGACTGGATGCTTTATCACAAAAATCTCTGGTCATTATAGGAGCATTTCCCCAGCAGAGAGAGCCTTTGTCAAGGATTTACCCATTTTTCTTCCTGCACAATACCACAGATCTCCTGTTTAGAGGAAATCTTCCCATTTGGCTGCTGGGATAAAAGGGAAAAGTTAGGCCTGCTACAAGTGATCCTTTTATTCCTTTTTCAAGGCCATGTGTGTGGGCTTCACGGAGAGAGATTAAGAAGGAAAAGAAAGAAAAAAAGGATAGAAAGAATGGATGACTGAGCTTGAAAACCCACTTGCTTGTGCTGCAAAGTAAAAACTGGAGTGTGCATCTATGTTCTGTTTATAAAACTATTATTTTAATTAGAAAATAATAAATATTAATTTTAAGTAATTGAAAAAATAGAGAATAAGATGATTGTCAATAATTCTACCACCCAAAAATAACTACTTTAAAAAATATTTTTATTTATTTCAAAGAGGAAGGGAGAGGGAGAGAGAGATAGAAATATCAACGATGAGAGAGAATCATCAATCAACTGCCTCCTGCACCCCCCCCCCCCCCCACCCATTGGGGATGGAGTCCCCAACCAAGCATGTGCCCTGACCAGGAATCAAACTGTGACCTCCTGTCAACTTTACTTTGTGAGTTTTAAATATATTCCAAATAACATTTCTAAGATATTTTCACTTGATATCACATAAACTCTTAATAAACAACCCTTTTAGAAGTTGCATAATAGCTTATCTGTGGATGTCCACAATTTACTTTATAATTTCTTGTTTTATACAGTTAGTTTGCTTTCTAGTTCTTCTGTATTATTTTTTCCCCTATAAAGATCGGAGCAATGAATATTCTTATGCCAAAAGCTTTTATGTGTATATCAATCACACCACTTTCTTGAGATGGATTTCAGTAAGTTAAATTACTGAGTCAAAACATAGGCACATTATAAGGGCTATCTCTATTTGCCTTCAGAGGGTTTTAAAGAATGCTCTGCTGGAATGGTTTTACTCCCACTAGCGGAATGTAAGAATGCTTATCTCCATGAACACATGAGTATTACTTTAAAAAATATATTAATTTAATAGGTAAAGAAAAAATACCATCATATATTAAATGCCAATTCTTTGCTTACTAGTGAGTTTGAACAAATTTTTATGTTTTCTTAGCAATTTGTGTGTGTGTGAACTTTTATATGTTCATAGCATTTTTAACTGTTAGTCTTAGGTTTTTTTAAAAAAATTATTTGGATGATCCTTTATCTACCATGTTTGTTGAAATTTTTCCCAGTTCAAAAGCCTTTTATCCCTGACTGGTGTGGCTCAGCTGGTTGGAGTGTTGTCCCATACACCGAAGGGTTGCAAGTTCAATTCCCAGTCAGGGCATATATCTGGGTTGTGAGTTTGATCCCTGCCTGGGTCAGGGCGAGTATGGGAGGCAACCAATTCATGCCTCTCTCTCTATCTCTTCTCCTTCCCTCCTCTCTCTAAAAAGTCTTTATGATCCATTCCAGTTCCTATCTCCTGTGCATGAGCATAACTAAAGTATAGATTCTCAAGGTTATTTCACCTGTTCTAATTTCAATGTGTCAGAAATAGCACAGATAGTAACATTTTAGAAATAGAGTCCCACTGATGACTATCTACTTTTGGAAAAACCCCACAAGATTCATCTTTTGTCTCTGTGGATGTAGGTCCACAAAGACTTGGGCCGCAAGGAGTCTACTGGTGTGTGCTTGGAGACTAGAGTATTCTGTATAGATTAACATTTTAAGTCCAGTCCCTATCAATTGTAATCGCATAGACATGTCTCATGACCTGGCATCCAGTCTCAACAAGAGCAGACCTTCTTTAATCTACTTTCCACTCTGCTGCTCTCCATCCAGGCTCCATAGTCTAATTATGGCAGATGCGGGTTGTGAACTGTGGTTTATTCTTCCTAAAAAGATGACATTAATGTTGCTGTAATCATTCTTTAGCTGCATATATTAGAGATTCCTTCCCCAGAGCCCCAAACACTTTGCGAATATGATCTCATTAACCCACATGCCAACCTCTGTGGTAGGTCAGCCCTCTTGGTGGCATTCAGAAATTGAATTATGCAAAGAGAAAGTAGTCTTTTCAGAGATGTTTGCTGACTGGGGATGGGACCAAGATAAACAGGGAATCTTAAAATTGTGCAGTGCCCTAGATATCACTTGGTCCAGCACCCTCATTAAATAAAAGGGAAACTGAGAGCTCTAGCTGGTTTGGCTCAGTGAATAGAGTGTCAACCTGCAGACTAAAGGGGCTCAGGTTCAATTCTGGTCAAGGGCACATGCCCAGGTTGTGGGCTCGATCCCCAGTAGGGGGTGTGCCAGAGGCAGCCAATCAATGATTCACTCTCATCATTGATCTTTCTATCTCTCCCTCTCCCTTTCTCTCTGAAGTCAATAATATATACCTAGTCTATATCTATATCTCTATCTATCTATTTTAAAAAAGGGAAACTGAGATACAAAGGAGCTATGTCACTAAACATCTCAGTCATGGCTATATATTAGTATCACGTGGGAAGCTTTAAAATATATGCCATTGTCCAGGCTTCACCCAGACCAATTTAATCAGTGTGTCTCCATCAATAATTTTAAAAGCTTCATACATGATTCTGAGTAGCCAAAGTTGATATTTAGCAGGGCAAACTAAGGGGGTGAAGCCCTATCTATACACACCTGTCTAGAGATTTGTCCGTGGCTTCCCTTTGTCATTTTATGTCGTACAGTTTGTCTTATGGCAAATGTTTTTGAGGTTTTAAAAATCCAGGCTAGTATCTTTGATACAGGAAATTGCTGGAGTAATTTTTTAGCTTTTCACTTTATTTCACCAACAGAGGCACATTGCAAAGCTATGGCCACATGGTGCTGAAGTGACTGTGTTGTTTTACCAAGCTAATCAATCAACTAGTCAGTATACTGGATTGAATCAGTCAGATCAGTTTGTTGGCTGACTCAGCCGTTTCAGATAGAATGGCCTTCCTTGTTATTTCAGTGTGGACCTTACTTTTCTAGATCTTGCCATTGACAGGGCATGTAATGATACTTATTTTCTATCGTGAGCTCAGTGCGAAGGAGCACTGGAGATTCTCAGCATTAGCCCTATACAGGAAGGAATGAAATCCTATTCTCTGGCACTATAAGGATTAGAGATTCAAGAGCTTATCACAGTGCCAATGGTAGGTGTTCGATAAATAGTAACAATCATATTCTCATTGCCTTAGGATATTGCATGACCTAGACCCAGATCTTGACAAACACTTTTATGTGTGTGCGCATGCACACACACGCACACACACACACACACAGTGTAACAATATGGAGCATGTTTTAGACGTGGCTATTTGCAAAACTTGCTAAAATTGAAGGTGGGAGGAAGAAATAACCAGAAAGTGAAATCGGTTGGGGAACTGGAAACACAAACAATACAAAGCTATGTGTGAACAAGAAAATGCAGTTACTCTTACTTTTTAGTTTTACATGAGGTACATTATAGTGGATTTCTTGGTCTCTGCTCCTTAAATCTCTGGCTCCTGAAGCAAAGGCCCCTTGACCCTGGAATCTGGAATCACTTCTATCCCCCCGCTTAGTAGCTCTGTATGTCCCTTTCCATGTTATTATTTTTGACAGTAAGCCAGTGCTATTGAGGTCCTGCCTGAACCTGTGCTCTGTTCCCGGTAACTTGAGTCTTGCTTGGTTCATGTGAACTTTCTCTTATCTCTTATTCAGGAACTGGGCCCTTCTCTAGTGCCCTCCCTTTCCCTTTCCTATGATTCCTGAGTCCCCATACAACCTATCAGTTCTCCTGGGCCCAGGAATCCTGCCTCTACATCACACAAGCTCTGCAAGGAGGCGGTTGGAGAGACCTCTTTCAACTCTATCTATCTTTTGAAAAAAAGGGAAACTGGTTTCATCAGTTAGATCTCTTGCTTTTATGATGAAGAATGTTATGTCAGTGTGTCCACTGGGACATCCCCTCACTGCCTGTGTTCCATGACACTCTAGCCCTTCTTGTTGTGAAACCTGTCATGACACTTGCTATGGCTATGAGGCCAAGTCACGAACCACATCACTGAGGCCTTTGAAAAATTTTCACTAGATCCCTTAATCTAAACAGCTGTTTCACCACCAGATGGCTGGATGAGTTAAGACAGGCCACAGCCTAAAGACCAGGCAGAGGCTACCAAGCAGATCTCTTATCAGCGGTAATCACTACTTGCTTCCAAAAAAAACTCTCTTGCCTTCAAAGATATCCTTAGTATCTGCAGCAAATGAGGATGTTTCCATTTCCACAAATATGCTTACATGCTACATCTAACAAATATTTTCATATACCAACACTTTCATTAAAGACACAGATGCTCATCTCGCTTGACTGGGATTAATTCTATAATGGGAATGAACCATTATTGAGTGAATTACTGTGGTGCCAATGGGCCCTACCTCAAGTCTGAATACCATAGATGGTATCAAAGTTACCAATGATCATCTTTGGGTACTCAGTTTTCTTTGGTGCAGGGCATGGCCAGTTATTTACTCCCACCCACCTACTGTAAGGAGCCCACCCTACTCATTAACAAGCATCATATTTTTACACTTGCTGCTCCCTCTCTCTAGAATATCCTTTTTCCATTCTCTTCCTGGCTAATTCTTACTCATCTTTCAAACCTCTACCCGCATGTCAACTCCACGGTAAAGCCTTCCCAAAGTGATCTTCCTTCTCCCTGTGCGAGTGCATACATCCCAGGGCTCACAGATATTTCTTTGAACTATTGAAGGAGAAGCCTGAGTATCATTTGGTTTCACATACATGATATATACAGTATGAGCACAAAAAGTGTTGGTATAAGTGAATAAATGCAAGTGATTCAATCATGGGAAAATGTTAAATGGCTTGAAGAGTGATGCACCGATTTATTCATTTTTGTATCTTTCACCTGACACCTAGCCCTGTGTCTAGCACATCGTAGGCGCATCATGCATGTTTTTTTTAGATGAATGCACCATTACCAGATGTATTCCTGTGGTACCTGAAAATGATACCTGCTCAGGTTACATTGAAACTGATGCGAAACACAGGAAACTGGACTCCAGGAGACTTTCCTTTTTGTTAGTGGGTTTCCACCCCTTTGAAAGCTTCCAGAGCAATCCTTGGGACATCTGTCTGTGCGAAATCAAGAAGCAGAGGGAAGAAAAGGAAACTTTTTATTTGCATTTAATTTTCACCTGGACTTCGGGCTCCCACCACTCAGACTCTGAGTCCTCCAGTGGGGTGACTGTGTGTTATTCCCCTTGAAGTCTAATTTCCTAGGTCAGTGCCTGTACACACTCGGTGCTTTATAAATGTTTGTTCAAGGAATGCCCGTGCTATGATATCTACATCACTCAGGGAAGCCCTCTAGCACCATCTCTCCTAACACACATTTTGGTTTAACATCCATCATTATGGATGCCATTTCCTCTCGAGGCGAAGTTATTTGCTCAAATGCAACTCACTTGCCTTTGGATTGTCCTCTAAAGAATCCCTGACAGCCGTGCTGATGCTTTAGTTAAATGAATGACGTGGTTTCCATTTTCCCATTGTTGGAACTGCTGCTGCGTTGGTTTGTGGGTAATGTTAGAGCTGGGGGAGCAGTCCTGTCCTTTTAGGGCTCTATAGCATTTTCAGATAATGTGAGGGGGGAACGGGATAAAAGATTGGATGGAAGAAGAGGCAAGGCAAAGAAAATGAATATGAAAAAACTCTCCAAAGGACATAAGACTCGGTGGCATTCATCATTAAAAAGAGGAGCATCAATCATTCCCGGTCTCATTTTATTTTTATTGTATGTGTAAATGAAGGCGCAAGTAGAAATGACAATGGTGAATAACTTTTAAAAGGCATTTCTCCAGGAACAGTGAATAAAAAAGATACTTAGTTCCAACCTTGCAGATAGGGTGAAAAAGAAATCTATAGACTCTAAAACATTGCCCCCCTGGGTGGGTGAAATTCCTCTGAACCTTCTCTGTGCTTCAATATCAAGGGAATGAAAGATAAGGAGTAGTCAGAACCCGTAGGGAAGTGTCCTCGGGGAACCAGGGTCAGGGTCAGTGGTGGCTCACGGCTGCTATTCATACTACATTTTTTTTTTTCCTGCTGCAATATTCATTTTCAGTTTCATCTGCTTTCTTTCTGGGTCTTAGCCTTGTGACCTGGACAAATTTGCATGCTTTGCTTCTTGTCTTACACGTTTTCCCAAAATCACATGGAGTTATACCCATGTAACTCTTCTTTGTTAATGCAAGGCTGTGTGAAAGGTTGTGGACAAATGGAACTTCTGTAAATTTAATCATTTTTTCAGTGTACTTGGGAGATTTCTATTTAACAGTAGCGAGGCTTGTGTCTTGCACAAAATGAGAAAGACTTTAACAGTCTCACTCACAGGCCAGTTTGTCTGCTCAGAAAGGGCTTTCCTTTTCAAATCACCCATTTCCTGAAAGCTGAGCCTGACTTTCCTGAAGCAATGAGTAGTTTACAGGACATCAGTGTGTCCCTCTGAAATAGCCCTAACCTCCCTTCCCCTCCCCCACTGCCAGGAAGTGCCTGGGACAGAACTGTCCCTTGCTTTTATCTAAGATCTTACGTCTGTTAGCACATGTGCACCAGCTTTTCTGCAGTGCTCGGAGGTAGGTAGGATAGGTAGGGCCTATGGAGAGCCATGCAAGAAATTTGTGGCAAGAGTCTAGACTGGGCTTTCCAGATTTCTAAGTGAGTGCTTGTCCCTCTTTTTGACATACTGGGAATCATGCTAAAATGTAGTATTTATTGTCCATGATTTAGGGAATGTTCACCTTTATCCTTTCCTTCTGCATTAGGGGCACATTCAGAACTGCTGATGGATGAAGATGCTGCCTTCATGGATTTTTGATAAATCCTCTACTTGAGCTATAGTTTATAAACTTAAGCAAAAGGGAGCACTGGTTTCTTGCTAAACAATTGGGAGAATGGTTTAGGAGGCAGTATACTATCATAGTAAGACTGGCTTGGGTTCTTGGGTTTTAATATGGTCTAATTAATTGTGAGCAGTGTGACCTTAGACCAGTTTCTTAACCTCTATTAATCTTATCGGTAAGATGGATATATTAATACTAACCTCAGAAAGCTGTGGATATTAAAGAAAATGTATACTGTATATAGCATGGTAGGTGCTGAATAAATAGAAGCTATCACCATTAGTGTTTATTAGCACAAACCTCATCTTTGTTTTATCCTTACCTCCCCACTTTATCTGCCTTTCCATTTTCTGTTATTATACTTCTCATGCGGTTGCCTAAACACATTTTCTATTTTATGTTTCTTCACTTCCTAATCCCCCCCATCCATCTGTTATTTTCAGTCTTGTTCTCGCCCACATATAATGTTATTGTATTCCCCATTCCCTCTGCCATCTAAGAATCATAACATTTCAAAGCTAAAATAGCTCTTGGAGATTTCTGTGTGTCAGACGAGACAACAGAAGCCCAAGAAATGTACCTATACACAAGGTCACCAGGTAGTGGGATCCTGGAGAGCTCCAGTGTGTGCTCAGTGTACTTGCTTCTTTAGGATTCTGTCCCTGGGGGTGACCATGTGAGAAATGTCCGGCCCTAAGGAGCCTGGTGAGGACAGGGATATTACAGTTCTCAGTCTCCCTAAGGGATAATGCTTTTTCCTTTATTTTCTAACCTTTCAGGAACATTTTATATTTCAAAGCTGTTTGATAAAATAGCTAAACCAGCTCATCTCCTAGGGAAGCAAAACTCAGATGAGATTTCTTATGAAATTATCTTGTTGGATTAGGGGTATTTACATTTTTTTCCAGTTATATAAAAGTCAACAGTTGCTCAGCATGGATGGTACATCATAAATGAACAATAGTGGGCCTTTGATCTAATTTGTCTGTGTCTGCTTTCTCAATAATAAATGGGCTTTTATTATGAGACTGGTTGACATTTACTGAGTTTGCATTTCACTGATCCATGGTCCATGGTGAGGTGGGGGCGGCTGAGGATGTGTTCTCTTTCTTAGTCCTGAAGCAAAACTGTGACTTGACACATAATTGGACATTGTTGCTTAGGCCCGTTCAATATTCTGGGCATTGAAGAAAGAGAAAATTGTGTTCCATCTGGGAGAATAGCATCCAAACTGTCAGGTGACAATTTAGCATAGTGGTGCCTGACATGATCCATCACAAAGGAGAGAACTATTGATTATGATGCTGAAAAGAGAAAAACACATCCGGAGAAAAAGATAGGGAAAAAAAGGAAACCTATAATGTAGCCTGCTATCTTTAAGTCACTGCCCTCGAGTAATGACAAACGCCTTGCCCTGGTTCAGCTTTCTTTGAACCTGCCTGGAAATGGAGCCCAACACCTCTCCCACCAAAGGCATCAGGAGTGATCTAAAATCCCCAGCCTGTCATTCAAAGCCTTTCATGCTTTGTCCTTGCCATATCTTTTTATTCTTATGCTGAGACTCCCTTGCATCTTGTTTTTCAGTCTTATTGACTTGTGAGCCATCCTCCAAAACTCAATTGTCATTTCTTGCCTATGGGCCTTTGCTCAAGCTCCTCTAGACTATTCCCTTGCCCCCATATAAACTTTAAAAAATTGGGTTTTACAACTTCCATTTAAATTCTTCTCTAAAATATTACTGACTGTTATTTCGATTCCCTTTTCCCTTTATTTCTCCATTCCTTTCTCTTATGGTTGGTTTTCATATTTAGTTGTTTTAAATATAGTAGTCAAATGAAGAGAGATAGAAAAGGGTATATAGACTATTGTCTGTGATAGAGGATCTCAGGAAACCGTACCAATAAGATTTTTCTTCCCTGTATGTACTTGCTACTCCAGCCCATCAAGAAGTCGAGTCTGTTGTCCTTTTCCTTAAATTTGGACTGGCTTTGTGACTTGCCCTGAGAAATAAAAAATGGTAGGAGTGGCAAGGTCAGACTCCTGAGTCTAGCTAGGCCTGAGGAAGGCTGGCATGGCATCTTTTGCTTCCTTCCTGTTCAAATCAGATATATTGTAAGAAAATGAACTACTGGGTCACCATGTTGTGAGGAAGCCAAGCCAGTAATGTGAGAGATCACATGATGCCACAGCCAGGAAGCCTTCAGGGAATTTCCAGGCCACCCCAGCCATCAGCTGGCTGCTGGTGAGTGAGTTCCTCTAGCCAGTGACACATGGAGCAAAAGAACCTCTTGGTGAAGCTCAAACAAACCACAGAGCCCTAAAAAATATTAAATTGTACTTGTTTTAAGCCATTGCACTTAGAGATGGTTTACTCCTCAGTACTAGATAACTAAACGTTTCTTAACTGCTTATTATCTGATTTAGAAATAAAAAGATTTTGCAGTTGAGAAGATTGGAAGTAGCAAGCAAACAAGTTAGGGATTACCTATAAATGTATTTTTTTAAATGTTATCTTTTTATTCTACTATTACTGATCATTTTTAAAATTCATTATTGGTTGGTTGAAAATCCTGTCAACACTACTCATTAAGCTAAAGGACTAGTCAATTTACTTTACCTCTGTGCCTCATTTTAATCATCATTAAAAAGGGAAAAATAATAGTGTCTACCTCTTAGAGCTGTTGTGGGGGTTAAAAAAGTTAATGATAGTAACATTCTTAACACAGTGCCTGATTGAAGGCCCTATTAAGTGTTTGCAATTATGATTATTATTACTATACTCAAGAGATAAGCAAATCTCAGAAATGCCTGACAGGAAGGAAGTTGCTAGAAAAACCATCCTCTGGGTGAAGCTCCAGACTAAGCATTCCTTTTCTATGGAAGTGCTGAAAAATAACCTTGTTTTCTTTCTCTGAAGACCCTCTATGGTTCCTCCCACGTTTTCCTTTTGATTTGCCATTAAGAAATTTCATGATCAAGTTTATATTTAGCTGTTACAAATGTGCAGAATCTTAAGGCCTGGTTATCTTTTTTTTTCTTTTTTTCTTTTTTACTTTGGAAGGAGTTTGCAACTCCTTAAAAGCAAGAAATATGAATGGTTGGATTTTAAATAAATTTTGGTTTTGAATCTGTTCAAATTGTTTCTTTTGCAAACAGTATGCAAATATGAGCTAAAATATGTTTATATAATATATGCAAATGAACCTTTCTGTTTTTTTATCATGTAAATTTGTAAAATGTTATATGTAGTTTTCTCATTAAACTCATATTGCTAATTATTATTTAAAAAAGAAAGCTGATTTTTAAAAAAATATATTTTTATTGATTTCAGAGAGGAAGGGAGAAGGAGTGGGAGAGAGAAAGAAACTTCAATTTTGAGAGAGAATCATAGATTGCTGCCTCCTGCAGGTCCCTTACTGGGAATCAAGCTCACATCCCAGGCATGTGCCCTGACAGGGAATCAAACCACCGCCCCCCCTCCAGACTTAGGATATTGAAAAGCCCAGGCTCTTGTAAAGCAAAGCTTTGGCTCTTAGATGTCAACCATTTTTCTGGTTCATAGGTGGACCCTCAACCACTGAGCCACACCTGCTGGGCAAGAGAGCTGTTTTTCAATATTATTAATGGATAGCAGAATGGCTCACACAACTGGAAGTCCCTCTAGAATGTGGATGAAGGGCACTCTGCAAAAGGGTCTGAGAATAAGGACTCAGGGAGATGAACTGGCATAAACATGTCAAGAAGACTCTTTTGTGCTCTGGAGAAGGGAGGTGAGAGGCAAAATCAGAGGCTGGCTCTGGAGAGTGATAATGGTGTTTGGAGCCTTTTACTTCGGTGTAGGTCACTGGTTCAGTTCAAACCCTAACTGCTGGAAATTGTTACAGTTTAATGGCTGATGGGAAATTAGGTCCTGGCTTTCAGTCGGCTTCTGAAACATATTCCCTGTAATTAGTCTACCTTCCTGGAAGACTGCGGAGGCTGTGAAGAGCAACAGGTACAGAACTGTTTTGAGGCCCGGAGAGGATTCTGTTGGGATGCGAGGGGGATAAATGCTGGGCAGTGCAGTGGAGGGAGGAGAATGCTTTCTTTATTCCTCTGGCTCCTGAAAGTGTGGGGGCTGCAGGGATGCAGAAGCCAGCCAGCCTAGGACCACAGGACAGAGTCGGACTGAGTCCCATGAAGAAACTCCTGCCTGACCCACAGCTTCGCCTCTCTGATTCACCTTTCTCACCCCCACCCCCACCTCTCCAGACTTCAGAGAGCCCTAATCTAATTTTTTAGCAAGGGAGCATGATTTGTGGGCTAGCTTCTGAATTCCTTTTTAAAGCTTCCTATCCTTCAGGTCTTAGGATATTGAAAAGCCCAAGCTCTTGTAAAGCAAAGCTTTGGCTCTTAGATGTCAACCATTTTTCTTGGTTTTTCTTCTATTGTCACCCCTCCCCTGATGCAGTGAATGAGAAAGGGAAGTGTCAATTGGTAAGAGGAAATATATGGAATGAAAAGTCCATCAGTTATTACCTCCAGCTGTCACCCTGTTCTACTTCATTACATGTGTTTTCTTCAACACCTTATTTCTGAAATCTTGAAGCCTGCAAGTCTGTGAGTCCATCAGCTTCTTGTCAAGAAGTTATTCTTTCTTTGGGCAAGTCACAACATCCAAAAACCCTGAGAAGGTCTATTATATAAAGGGAGATAGGAGATAAAGGACAGGAGACAGAGGAAAGACCCCATGAGAAACCTGGCCGGATCTAATATTTTATGGCTTTACAACCTTGTGGTCACAGCATGGAAGATGAGAGGGCAAAACAACTCAATACAGCTCCTTGCCCATCATAATATGTAGGCAGTGTCATTTTTGTATAGGTGAGATAATTTGTTTGCTTTTCATATTGTAATGATTTCATGTCTCTCTGCAAATGATGTGTTTCTAAGAAGTGTGCCTAGCATGTCAACTGTGTGATCATGGGCATGTTCTCTCTCCTCTCTGGAGGTGGGGAGCCTGGTTTCTACCTGGGAGGCCCACAGGAGGGCGGGGGAACTGGTGTGCTAGAGCCAACAGTAAGCCTGTGAGAAGCCAGGTAGTGGTTTCCACCTCTCTCTGGAGTACAGGATTTGTGCAGAAGCTTAGATACTGGATACAGTTTTTTGAAAGAATGGCCCTGTCAAGGCAGAGGGTAGAATGGAAAACAAAGATGGTATTTTCTGGAACAAACTCCTACATTTGCACTCAGTCTCAGAAGGAGGTGGATGTGTTTTAAATATCTGTTTGTAACTTTCTCCTTCATTACATCTTGAACTCTATGGACACAGTGTCTGAATCATTTGTGTTCCCTTCATTCATAGCAGCTGCCAGACACATAGTAGGTGTGCAGAAGACACCTGTTATAAGAATAAGTGAAGGGGAAGGACAGAGCTGGGGGCAGTCTAATCTTTCTGAAGATGGTACTTGGCCGCCTTGATATATTTTTCAGTCAGTTCCTCCCTGGCCTTCTCTTCAAACCACATGTAAGCATATAGAAAGCCACCAAAGAACGTTTTACTGAGTAGGCAAGAAACGTCTTAAAAATTAGAACTTAGGGTTTCATATGATGATAAGGCCAAAGCTTAGTCAACAGAAAGGGTGTCAGAGATATCTGGAGAGCCTTTTGCCAGCACCATCTTCCGCAAGCAACATGGACTCTTCCTGTGGCGTTTGTTCCCACCTATAATCCACCAGCTGTGCTACATGGCCCATCACCTTCAATGGAGGGTACTGTTCAGACTTCCCTCAAGTGCCCAGGGATTAGTTTTCCCCACCTGGCTTCCTCCTGCATACTCATGAACCCAGGTGACCCTGTCATAATGTAGTTAGGCACGATCAATAGTCTTGTCAAATAAGCTTTGCCCTTTAAAAACCAGCCCTAAGTACTTTGCATTCCTTTCCTGTTTGAAAAGTTCAATTTTGTTCTATGCTTAGGTCTAAAAATACCCAAGTGAGTGGGAGGCCCAAGCCTGCCGTTCAAAGTTGTTCCAGTAGGTGAGGGTCATTAGGGCTTGACAATGAACTCATGGTGGTGAATTCATCATCCCCATGCCTTCAGGAAATGTCTTCGTGAGAGACAGAGTAGGAAAGTGAATACTCTGTTACCTTGCTATCTCAACTCCATTGACGACAGGAGGTCACCAAGATCCTGTAAGTTGTTGAGATGCCGGAGTCAAAAATTGCTGCGACATGTCTCAAATTTTTTTTTTTATCTTTTCAAGATGGATTCAGTGTGCAGACAATATTGACTGTAAATTGATTGATAATCTTCAGTCTGCATTTTTGAGTGTGCATGTGGAGATCAGGAGTCGAGACCCATTGTCTTCAGGGCTGGGATGCTTGACCCACAATAGATGCTGGTTATTTGCTTCTCAGCATTTCTGAGATCAAGGAGTCATATCCAAAAGCCCCATAAATGAAAGACTGTTTCTGAGTGTGTGTGTAGTAATATGCTTGCCCCCTTTGCTTATAATTGTTCCAAAGTGGGTGGCAGAGGCCTAATTTCTGTTTGACTTCATGTTCTCGGAGACTAAAGGAACAGGGGGGTACAGGCTGTTCAAACACTAAGTTTTTGACACTATTTGATTCTTCTGTATAATTAAAGTTACCTTTATACTTGATTGGTTTTTAAAGCCCAAAATTTGTCAATTAAACCTTCTTTATTCCAACAACTGGTGGCACTTCTCTGAGTAGATGTAGCACATGATGTCTTATTTCCAGAACCAAGGACTAGCTTCCTTGGAGAGCTTCTCTTGCAGAATTTAATGTCTGGGTGACCTCTAAACACCCACCAAAAAATCTTCAAATAAAATTGTGTGGGTTCATATCAGGAATCCATGGAGCTGGTATGGGGAGAACCTTGGCTGGAATTAGGGTTCAGGAGACCGGATTTAATGCCCAGTGAGGCTGTCCTTCTAGAGCTCCTCCAGATCTTCAAAGGTGCACTTTATCCATGTCTGCCGGTCAGAGCCAAAGAAGTGTGGCAGATGTTAGTAGAGAAACTGGCCTGCCCCCACCAACACAGCGGGCACTTAGCCCAGTCCGCCTGGGCCTATGCTTAGCCTCCCTGGTACACAGAGAGCTTGATGGTGGAATGCTGAAGGATCTTGGGCCACACACAGCTTCCATATAGGACTTGCAAAGACTCCACAGGTAAATCATCTCCACTTGGTCCTTCCTGGTAGCCCAGTCAAACCAGCACAAAGCATTGCTTTATTCTGTCCTCTCAGACAGGAAAACCTGTGGCAGGACTTTCAGAAAGTGGAGGGGTCGCAAGATCATAATCATAACCCCTCCCCTTACCTCATAAGAGTGGACTCTATTTCCTATTCAAATTTGTTAGATTTTTGAAGGATGGAGTTTTAATGTCGTCTTTTCCAGGGGTATAGAGAAAAGGTGGTTGAGTTTCTTTTCAAGTGCCATAGAAAGGTGGATTATAAGGAGATGGCAGGCCTTTTACAGAGAGAGGATCACTGTTTTACCTCTTTCTGCCTGCATTGCTCCCACTGCCCTCCCAGCACACACACACACACACACACACACACACACACACACACAGCCTCGTGTCTGCAAAGCCAGCGACTCCCAGCTGTCTAGGAGCACACACCGTACTGTCATTCTGGTTTATTTTTACTCTGGTGGGGAGACATGTCCAAGTCTGGCATTTGAGCTGAAATTTGCTCAGTGACAGTGGCAGTTCCTGGCAGGCTGGTCCAACCACATAAGACATTCTTTGTTTGTTTGAGAGTGTTTTCTGTCTTTTATCCTCACATGAGTCCAGAGTGATGCTTAAGGGAGGCTAAATTACTGCCACCAACCCGATCTTATTCACTGGAAGGTGATTAGCTCTGCCACCTGACACCAAAGACGGTGGAGAGCATCCTAATGTGTTTGTATTTCCTGTACTGTGAATGCAAATGATTTAGGGGGATTCTTCTGGACTTTTTGTCCTTTCCTGAGGACTCCCTGGAGGGACTCAACTGGAGCAATTGAAGACCCGCTGTAGTTATTCATGGGTTTGTAAGCTTCTTAGCAACACTGCCTGCCTGGAGCTCAGGTGTCCTCCTGCTCCTGGAGTCCTTCACATCTGAGCTTTATTGTTTTCATCAGGTGGAGGACTGGGCTGGGGACAGCAGGAAAAGAAAGCCGCCTGTAGGAATCACTATTAAGACTATATTATTCTGGAAACTTCTGGCTGAGATGGTTCTGGCTCACAGGCTTGGGGCAGTCAGAGCTGGAAGGGTCTCTATTCCCTTCTACACTGTGTGGTCTGAGGACCAGAGATATCAGCATCATCCAGCAGCTTGGTAGCATGCAAAGTCTCAGACCCCAACCTAGACATGCTCAGTCGGAATCTGTACTTTAACAAGAGCCTAAGGTGGTCTGTAGTCATGCTAGAGAAAACAGCCAGTCAGCTCCCTCATCTTATGGGCTATTCTCTTAATGACTGTCCCGCTGAGACATACTGCACTGAGAAATTGTACATGTGGGGAACAGAAAGGAAACAAGCCTGCAGAGATTTGCAGCATGGGTGTTTGACTGGGGTCTCTGTGGCAGAAGGACCAAGGAAGCCCAGTAGTAGGCAAAGGCATAGATGGTGACTCCAGAGGATAAGGTGAGAGGTCTGAGTGGACACAGACTTTCTTGACATCCCATTGTCCTCTTCTTTCTCCTCACAAATCAGCTGCCACTGACCTCATAGGTTCCTACCCCTTCTAGGCTGGGTCATGATTTTAAAAGACCCTGGTCCTTGAGAAGTTTATGGTATATCCATTTCCCTACTCCTGCCATAAAATTAAAAATAGAATAGCAGTAAACTGTAAAACCATTATAAAAATCTAATGAAATTATAATTTTCCCCTAGATGATTATTTTGGTTCTTGCTTTAAAATAGAAAATTCAAGTGTTGTGTGTGAGTCCCCGCATTGCTGGTGCCCCAAGCTTATAACTGGGGCATCAGACCCCACTGTACCCTTCTTGTACCTTCATTGCAATTTGAGGAGACCAAGTTCCAGCTATGTGGCTCCCTCCCAGAGCCAGAGCCAGTTACTAGTAGATAGAGGGTCAGAACCTGGTTTGGGGGGGTTCTACCTAGAGAGGTGCTTCTACTCAGGTCACAAGTAATCCTAGGTCCCTGACAAAATCATGAAAATAATGTGGGCTTCCGGGACTTGACACAAACTAGGGCCTGTTTTGAATTTATCCACATCTTAGTGTCTGGATGCTGATGAAAAGCAGACCTGACTCAGACTTGAAATAAGCCAACTAGTCATTTAACCATCAGCATTTCACCTCATGCTTGACAAGGATCAGAGGACAAACTGGCCCTCTGGCAGACCCACAGGAGGCACACCCAAGGATTGGGTCCCTGACAGACTCACTCAGAAAGTCAGAGTAGCCAGGAGGGCAAGGGAGAAGCTTCCTCCTAAATGCAGTCCTCAACCTCGTGTCCATCGCTACTTCTCACTCAACATGGAGTCAAGGTCGAGACTGGAAGGACTGAGGAGGAAGTTAAGAATCTTGGCTGTTTTAGGCTTGTCAATTTTTTTGAACATCCTTCTTGCCCATGCTTAAAGGGCCAGCTTACTTATCAAAAGTCTTGTTGGCAACAAGCTCTTTTTTCCCAACATTCTATCACTTTTTAAAAATTCCAGCTAAGGGGTATATATATATATATATATATATATATATATATATATATATATATGTAATCTTCTTTAAGGAAGTGTTAAGAGTAATTAAACTTTATGCTTTGCCTAGCATCTTGCCTGGCAAGGAGAAGATGATCAACATATGCCTAATTCAGTGAAGGGTTTGTGATACCATCCATCACAGTGTGATACCATCCATCACTGCTTCAAATGGGGAAATTAGAAAATGTCCCTCTCCATGACTGACTCAGGGACTCTATTAATCTTGAGAGTGCTCTAGTCTGTGAACAGTCATGTGACTTTTTCAAAATGATCAAGGATTTGTGAAATACCCCATGATGCCAAGATTTTTCTTGCTGTAACCTTCCTGATTCTCTTTGAGTACAACAGTTGCTTAGTGAAAACTTTGAACTACAGCATTTGCTCATTTTAATATTTATTGGATGGTTACCACATTCAAGCAAGGAGGCTAAGTAACTCTACTTAATTTAATTCTATAATAGCCAATAGGTCAATACTGTGATTATACCCATTTTACAGATTAAGTGGCTGTCTCAAAGTCACCCAGCTAGTAAGTGGGGAAGCAGGGATTTTAATCCAAAGAAGTCTGTCTAGAAGAGTCAAGCTATTAACCACTGTGCTATCATCTTCTAAAGGTTATGGAATCTCTCTCTCTCTCTCTCTCTCTCTCTCTTCCCTCTGCTTTAGCATTTTTATAGTGGAGAGAGGATACTCACATCCTATGTGGTGGGCTAGGCTTCCAACTATGAGGAAGAGGTTAACATTTCAGTCCTTCATCTTATCCCTCCATGTGGTTTTCAGTTACTTAGGAGCGGTTTCCTATCTCCTAGTGGTATGACTCTCTCTAGTTCCTTGGGTTAGCAAACGAACATGACTCTGTCACTTTCCTTTAGGTCAAGTGTTTTGGTAACACAAATAGTCAGCTTCAGTGAATGAATCAATACCCTGACTTCTAAGTTAGAGAGTGGTATTGCTCAGTAAATCAAGACCTGAGCATTAAAGGGGTTTTAAGAGACCTTTTGTCCAAATCCCCATCTAATGTATGCCTCCCCTTTATAACCTCCACCAAGCATCCTGTTGTATTTTGTTATCTTTTAATCAGACAAAAATGGCCTTTTGCTTGTTGACACTTCCAATGATTAAACTAAATCTTTTTTTTTTTTTTGCCTTGCTCTGAATCTTTAGTCTGGCTTTCTTTCCTTGTCTTCATGTATTTGTCTGTTGACATGAACATCCAGCTTAATTACATGCAGAAAGAAATCCCTCCTTTTCAATTACAGAATGATCAACTATGTAAATTTAAATTAACTCATCTCCAAGTCAAAATTTTGAAACCATCTTTTTCGGCAACTCTTTGACGAAGTTCATTTCACCTACTGATTTTTCTTGAGAGTACAATTATGTCATCCATTTTCAAAAAGAGGCCATGTATACACAACTGAAACTGCTTAATTGCTGTCTCCAGTTTTTTATACTTTTCTGGTTCACAGAGTGGTGCCTTTTGCATTCTATTGGAAAAATTTTATCAGAAATGTAGCATTCTATTTTTACCTCTTAGGTCCATTTCAGAGTTCAAATGTCAGCATTTTATGGAAAGAGCACTGGGCTAAAAGCTAAAATAACCGAGTGGGTCCTAGGTTGAATTCTGCCCTGGGACATTGGTTAAGGCATTAACCTTTGGGAATCCTGGTTGCATTCTCAGGAAGATGGGCAGTATGCCAGTTCTGCCCTTGTCATAGGATTGTTGAGAGGCTCAAAATGTATATAAGAGCACTTAGTAAACTGTAAAACAGAATTGCAAACATGAGGCCAAAGCCCTGGCTTCCCAGAATGGTTCTGAAGTGGGTAAGTATGGAGATGGAGAGCCTCAGCCTCTCAACCTGACAGTGTATGCTTGTCTGTTCAGAGTGTGCATCTGCAGATGTCAGGGAGGGGTTGAGATTAAGTTGCCTCAGAGCTGAGCATTCCTGTCACTCAGAAATGTGTCAGCCAGGGAATTTCAAAGCAATGGGGGAGAAAATCAGCTGACAGCCATTTGCATCAATTTAATGAACACTAATTAAACATCCTGTTTGTGTAGCATAAACCTTACATGGGCCATTTTAGGAGGTGGCATTCACTAGAGCAGCGGTTGCCAACCGGTGGTCCGTGGACCAGTGGTGGTCCGTGAGGTCTGAAAGGTTGGCCTTGCACTAGAGATATGCCGCTCCAGCCATCACTGTGCAATGGTGCCTTATTACATCTTTTAGACATTTTCCTCAACAGGAATACCTCTCGATTGGTTATTATCCCACCAGATTACATTTTCACAAAGATATTTATATCTGGTGCCAACCTAGTTCTAATACCTTCTCTTTAAAGAAGTCTTCACAGATCCTCTTTTTTCTCCTTTTTCCCTTCAAGATTTTAAATTAATCTCTCCTTCCTTTGAAGTCCGATTTTTTTTATGATGCTTTTTGAGAAGAATAGAATTTTGTGAGGAAATTCATGAAATGAAATTCAGCCAAAAATGCATAGTGCTTAATGCAATAAATAGTTCAATGATCATTCCATTATCCATTCCAATGGATGAATGTTTTACTTGTATTTCTTAGAAAAAGAATGAATCTTTCAGTGATCAGTAGTTCCTAATTTTATGCTGAAGAAACCCATTTTATGTAATGAGTTTGCTTTCTATCGGTTTTAGTGCCAGTGCCCTTTGGGAAAACCCACCAAGTTGCTAATTGGTGAAGTCAGAGCTGAGACCTTCCGAAAGGGCAGAGGATTCCCCAAGTGGTGGAGAATAAAGAGGTGAGGATAGAAGTTGCTTCCGAGAACACAGGCCCTGGGGAATTACTGGCCAATTCTCATTCCTCACTCCTGAGCAATAGCTATAAGTTCAGTGGTGGGTAAATGTTTCACAGCAGACACTCTGAAAAGAAAAGTGTATGTGTGTGTCCCTACATGCACACACATTTACTCCTATTTTACTGATTTAAAATATGTGTAGTGCACACTTTACAAATAATAAAAATATACTCTTTTCCTTTGTAAATTTATATTGATTCTCACAGAATGCTTTTGTTGTTTTTTTTGTCCAAAAATCTTATTTGTAGCCAACATGTGGTTGTAATTTAACAAACGGGTGTAGTTGCGACATCAGTGCTGTTTGATATTTTTATTTACATGAACGTGACAAGCATGAAACAGTGAGATATAGGTTGGAATTCAGCACATTGTTGTGTGAGCCCCATTTGCCTAGAGCGCTGAAGTGAAAGAAGTTTCCCAAGTCCAAGCCAAGGTCCTCATGCTGCATGTTAAGCCAGTTCCTGCTTTGGACATGAGAACAGGTAGGAAAATTCTATTATCACTTGTGAGAATGAAGGGCACTGAAGAATTGAGATTTACTCTTTTTTTCTTTTAACTTCTAATAGCTTATCAAATTTTACACATGCTCATAGTTTATTTATTTATATTTTATTTCTTGATTAAGGTATTGCATATGTGTCTTTATTCCCCTATTGCCCCCCCTCCCCACTTATGCCCTTACCCCCCTGGTGTCTGTGTCCATTGGTTAGGCTTATATGCATGCATACAAGTCTTTTAGTTGATCCCTCCCCTTACCCCCACTTCCCTACCTTCCCTCTGAGGTTTGATGGTCTGATAGATACTTCATTGTCTCTGGATCTGTTTTTGTTCATCAGTTTATGTTGTTCATTATATTCCACAAATGAGTGAGATCATGTGATATTTATCTTTCTCTGACTGGCTTATTTTGCTTAGCATAATGCTCTCCAGTTCCATCCATGCTGTTGCAAATGGTAAGAATTACTTTTTTACCACAGCATGGAATTCCATTGTGTAGATGTACCACAGTTTTTTAATCCATTCATCTGCTGATGGACACTTAGGCTATTTCCAAAACTTAGCTATGGTGAATTGTGCTGCTATGAACATAGGGGTGCATATATCCTTTCTGACTGGTGTTTCTAGTTTCTTGGGATACAGTCCTAGAAGTGGGATCACTGGGTCAAATGGGAGTTCCATTTTTAGTTTTTTGAGGAAACCCCATACTTTTCTCCACAGTGGCTGCACCAGTCTGCATTCTCACCAGCAGTGCACGAGGGTTCCTTTTTCTCCGCATCCTTGCCAGCACTTGTCATTTGTTGATTTGTTGATGATAGCCATTCTGACAGGTGTGAGATGGTACTTCATTGTCATTTTGATTTGCATCTCTCGGATGATTAGTGACTTTAGGCATGTTTTCATACGTCTTGTGGCCTTCCTTATATCCTCTTTCGAAAAGTATCTATTTAGGTCCATTGTCCATTTTTTGATTGGGTTATTTATCTTCCTTTTGTTAAGTTGTATGAGTTCCCTGTAGATGTTGGAGATTAAACCCTTATTGGTGGTAACATTGGCAAATATGTTCTGTTGGGCTTTCCTGTTGTTTTGTTGATGATTTCTTTTGCTGTGCAGAAGCTTTTTATTTTGATGTAGTCCCATTTGTTTAGTTTCCATTGCCCTAGGAGCTGTATTAGTGAAGATATTGCTTCGGCATATGTCTGAGATTTTTCTGGCTGTGGATTCCTCTAAGATTTTTATGGTTTCCTATCTTATGTTTAAGGCCTTTATCCATTTTGAGTTTATTTTTGTGAATGGTGTAAGTTGGTGGTCTAGTTTCATTTTTGTGCATTTATCAGTCCAATTTTCCCAACACCATTTATTGAAGAGACTGTCTTGACTCCAGTGTATGTTCTTGCCTCCTTTGTCAAATATTAATTGGTTTGGGTCAATTTCTGGGTTGTCTATTCTATTCCATTGGTCTATAGGTCTGTTCTTGTGTCAGTACCAGGCAGTTTTGAGAACAGTGGCTTTGTAATACAGCTTGATATCTGGTATTGAGATCCCTCCTATTTTGTTCTTCTTTCTCAGGATTGCTGTAGCTATTTGGGGTCTTTTTTATTATTATTATTCCAGATGAATTTGTGGAGAGTTCGTTCTAGGTCTGTGAAATATGCCATTGGTATTTTAATGGGCAGTGCATTGAATCTATAGATTGCTTTGGGTAATATGGACATTTTAATGATATTGATTCTACCAATCCATGAACACGGTATGCTCTTCCATCTGTTTATGTCTTCCTCTATCTCTTTATTCAGTGTCCTGTAGTTTTCTGAGTACAGGTCTTTTATCTCCTTAGTTAAGTATATTCCTAAGTATCTTAATTTTTTTGGTGTGATGGTGAATGGGATTTTTTAAAGTCTCTCTTTCTATAAGTTCACTATTGGTGTATAAAGATGCCATAGATTTCTTGGCGTTAATTTTGTATCCTGCTACATTGCTGAATTCATTTATTAAGTCTAATAATTTTTTGATGGAGTCTTTAGGGTTTTCTATGTACAGTATCATGTCATCTGCGAATAATGACAGTTTTACGTCTTCTTTTCCATATTGGATACCTTTTATTTCTTCTTCTTGTCTAATTGCTATGGCTAGGTCTTCCAGAACTATGTCAAACAGGCTTCACAGGGGAGTTTTACCAAATATTCAAGGAAGAACTAAAACCTATCCTCCTCAGACTATTCCAAAAAATTCAAGAAGGAACACTTCCACACTCATTCTATGAAGCTAGCATTACCCTAATACCAAAACCAGGTAGAGGCAACACAATGAAGGAGAATTACAGGCCAATACCCCTCATGAATATAGATGCCAAAATCCTCAACAAAATTCTAGCAAATCGGATCCAGCATTACATCAGAAAGATTATACACCATGACCAAGTAGGATTTTTCCCGGGGATGCAAGGATGGTACAATATCCGCAAATAAATGCGATACATCACATAAACAAATTGAAAGATAAAAATCACATAGTCATATCAATTGATGCAGAAAAAGCATTTGACAAAATCCAACACCTTTTCTTGATAAAAACCCTCAGCAAAATGGGAATAGAGGGATCAGACCTCAACATAATAATAGCCTTATATGACAAACCCACAGCCAACATCATACTCAGTGGGCCAAAACTGAAACCATTTCACCTAAGAACAGGAACGAGACAGGGATGCCCACTTTTACCACATGTTCATAGTTTAAGAAACAATGTAGCCCTGAATGGGTGCCCAGTTGGTTGGAGTACTGTCCCATACACCAAAGGGTTGTGGGTTCAATTCCTGGTCAGGGCACATACCCAGGTTGTGGGTTTGAACTCCAGTCAGGGCATATAGGAAGGCAAACGATTGCTCTCTTTCTCTCCCTCCCTCCCTCCCTCCAATGAAAGTATATGTTCAGATGAGGGTAAAATAATCCTATATAATAAAGTGCTAATATGCTAATTAGACCAGATGGCAGAATGACCTTCTGGAACGACCTTTGGGAATGACCAGTGGGCAGACGGTGGGGCCGTGGGGCTTCAAGAGCCAAGCCCCTTGCACGAATTTTGTGCATCGGGCCTCTAGTATTAATAATAAAAATAAATAAAAAATAACAATGTATAACATTTGTTATGAAACACAGCAGTCCACTGTGCCTCACCCTCCATTTTCTCTAATCAGAGACACTACTACCTTCAACTCATTTAGCTGATTTTAGGGCATATATAGATCTGTATCTCTGAATAACATGATTATATTTTATTTCTTGATTTTGGGTTTTAAAAACAACCTATTGACTTCCCATTATGGTAGGTGAGTAATGGATTCTTTCATGCTCCAATAACCCCCAATATCCTCCCCAACTCCCCCACTCTACTCTGTGTACCAAGACGTGCCTTTCTTTTCCCTCTACTCTCCCAGTAATGTTACATTTTAATTTTGTTCAAATCAATATTCAGTGTTTATATTACATGGCAATGCAAATGATATTGATATCGAAGCCTTTACTTTTCCTTTTATACACACTCTTTTATTCTCCCTAGAGGTTTTATTTTGTTTTATATTTACATTTAGATTACATTATGCCCTTTTATATTAGCTCAGTTTCCTCTAAATTTATCACAGTTTCAACCCAAAACTCTCTGCTAACTTGAGAGTCTAAATGTTTTCTCCACGTGTCAGATGCTGTGCTCTGCAGCCAGTCTCATTTTTTTTAAAGCATTCTCTCCTGGAGCCCCCTGCCCTGCTCTGACCTGGATGGATGGCTTACTCCTTGGCATTCTAGGCCCTCCCTTCTGCCTCATTCCCAATATTCCCTTTGTCTCTCCCATGTTAGACCCACTCCTCCCTCCAGTATCCCACTGATACTGGCGGAGCACATCCACAAGCAGCTTCCTGAGAATGACTTACAGGGAGGTAAAACATCTGAGGCTTTGTATATCTGACAGAGCCATTATTTTACCTTCTCATTTGATTAGTAGTTTCTTTCTCTGAGAATAGAATTCTAGATTGGAAGTCATTTCTCTCCAGATTTTTTAAGATATCACTCCATTATTTTGTAGCCTCTCGTATTGCTATCGTGAAGTTCAAAGCCATTCAGAGTCACAATCTTTGGAATGGGATGTTTTATTTTCCTCTCTCTGGAAATTTATTTGATTGTATCTGTGCAGTGCTCTAAAATTTCATGGCACTGTGACTTTTGAGTTTATTTTATCTTTGTTGCTATATGGACCCCTTTAATCTGGAAAGTTAAGACTTTTAGTTTAGGGACATTTCCTTGAATTATTTTGTGGTTATTTCCTCCCCCCCCCCCCCCCCCCCCCCTTGTGTGTGTGATTTTTCTTTCTGGAACTCTTATTATTTGCATGTTGGGTATTCTGGACTTGTCATGTATTTTTCTTATCTTTCCTGTTCTATTTTTGTTGTCTCTTTATCTTATAACTCTCAGTTGACTTTTTCTATTTCTACCGTAATATTTTTAATTTCACCCGTCCTGTTTTACTCTGTCAATGTTCTTGTTTATATATTTCCAGTTTTTTTCATAAATGTAATATATCTTCTTTCTTATCTCTCAGGATATTAAATATATTCTGAATATAAAACTTTTTTTGCATAATCCCTGCTAGATTCCATTTCTCCTGTTTTTTCATTTAATTTCCATCTTTCATATTAGAGACTTTGCTCAAATTTCTATGAACTCCAGTTTCTGCTCTTATTAAGAGGAGTGCTCAGATGCTGTCTGGAAGTTCTGAGCTTGTTGTTGGGGTTTGTCATCTGTGGACTTCACTATAGGTTGTGGCCAGGTGATTTCTTTGGAGAACCTCGATTTCAGTGTCTTTCCATCTTTCCTCTTGAGCTGTTTAAATCCTCCTGGAAAATTCTCCCAGTTTGCTGTTTGCAGGCTTAGGCCTGGCGGCCATACCTGTGGAAACCCAATAGAGAAGAAGGTTATCGGTCTCAGCATTGAGGATGCGAATGATCACACCTCTCCCTGTGCTCAGTGCTCTGCCTCTTCCTCTGGTTGGGCCTGGTGTCCACAGGAGTCTCCATCTCACCCAGTCCAGGGAGCAAACACACCTCTGGTTCCTGCGGGGAGTGGGGAGGTGGTTTGTGGATCCCGATGCTTCTCAGATAGTCTTTGATCAAATTCTTTACATAGCTCCCCTCCCTTCCCACACTCACAGAGACCGCAGTCTAAGCTCACTTTTTGAGGGGTTCTACTGAGAAAAGAGGTCTGCTTCTAGGCCCTCACACGGTCCGCTGAGGATACAGCTTTCTCACATCTCTTAAATCAGTTGATTATTAGTCTAGTCATCCATGTGCTGCCCAGTTTCCAAAATGTTGCTGTTTGCTTCCGCATTCTCTTTGTCCTTGCACGTTTATGACCCTTTCTTCCCTAACATTCAGTGCACGTTTATTTCACTGCACCTCCTTTTGTGTGTTATAGTTCATTGTAAATCTGTCGAATCTCTCCTCCGAAGAGGGAGTTCCTCTGCAGGAAGAGGTGCATCCCACATATTTAATAGCCCTCAGTACTAAGACGGGAGAGAGAGCTATGTGCTGAAGTGTTCCTACCCTGAGGTCAGTTTTATGGCCCAGCTGGGCACAGGGCTCAGAGGTGAGGCTCAGACACCAGTGGGCCCAGTCTCTGCCCTCAATGAGCTTGCGATTGGGTGATGTTTTCCTCCCTTCAAGCACAGGGAGTCTGGTTCTAGTATAGGTGCCGCTAAGGCTGAAGAGAGAAGTGATGGTTCTAACCTCAAGCTTACCTTGCTTTCTCTCGATCAGAAAAGAGAAGTAGAAGGAGGTGAAAGATAGCCTAGAGACAAAGAGACACAATTGATTAGTAGGAAACGGAAGGGCTGAGACACAACATTCCATAGTACTGTGATGAAGGCTAAAGTTAAGAGGCTTTAACTCCTTTTCATGTTCTTCTCTGTCCTTTTTATGTGAAAGATTGTTTTCTGATTAGAAAATAATACAAGTTCAATGTGGGGAATTTGAGAAATAAAGAGAAGCATAGAGGAAATACTTAAGGTTGCTGATAATCCCAACATCTTTAAACATTCTGTTATAATTGTGTGTATATATACACATAAATATACATATATACATAAATATATACTGGGTGAGAAAAATAGATTTACAGTTGTTCATATAGAAAAATAATAATACAAAAGTAAACTATGCAATTCAGGTACTCACAACTATAACATTACATTTCCTCCACCCTGTATACACATATATACTTTAACTAGAGGTCAGGTGCACGGCATTCGTGCACCGGGGGTGGGGGGTGGTTCCTCAGCTTAGCCAGTGCCCTCTCTTAGGCCCGCTCCCCTCCTCCACCCCCCGGGCCTAAGCGGGCGGACATACCCTGAGTGATCCTTAGCATTGCCTCGGAGGTGAGAGAGGCTCCCATCACCGCCACTGTGCTCGCCAGCCATGAGCCCAGCTTCTGGCTGAGCGATGTTCCCCCTATGGGAGCGCACTACCACCAGGGGACAGCTCCTGCATTGAGCGTCTGCCCCCTGGTGTTCAGTGCACGTCATAGCGACCGGTCATTCTGCTGTTTGGTTGATTTGCATATTAGTCTTTTATTATATAGGATGACATTGGAATCATACTGAATATGGTATTAATGCTACTTTTATACTCAATATTACATAGTGAGCTTTTCTTATACCAGTCACCTTTGAAAGCATGATTCTTAATGACTGCAAAAATTTATTGTATAGATATATTTTGCATTTTAAACTATTTAGGCTTAAAGTTTTTTCATTATTTTAAATAATGGTTTAATTATATTTATTTAGAGATTATAAAAATGGATTTACTGGATTATAGGGAGTGGACATTTTTAAAGAGACTAATTCATATTATCAGATTGCCAAAAACAATTGTACTCATATATAGTACCATCAGCAGAAGATAAAAGAAACTTTCTCCAGCCCCTCATACAATGTGTGTGTGTATGTGTATATTTCACAAGCAAAATTCATTTTAAAAATGTGCAATTTCATATTTGGTTAAACTACTGCCCCCCCTTTTTTTTTAGATATTAGGTAACTTTAAAAAAATTCTATTTTGTTCATTTTTCCCAGTTTAATATTTCAAAGTTTACCATTTTAAATTGATTATTAAGAACTCTGTATATCAATGTTATCAACCTTTTGTTGTATCTTTTCCTTCAGTTATTTCCTTTTTTGCTTTTGACATCTTCTGACATAGAAATTAATAGAGCCCTAGCCAGTTTGGCTCAGTGGATAGAGCATTGGCCTGCAGACCAAAGGGTCCCATGTTTGATTCCAGTCAAGAGCACGTACCTTGGTTGCAGGCTCCTCCCTGGCCTGGGCCCTGGTCAGGGTGCGTGCAGGAGGCAACCAATTGATGTGTTTCTCTCACATCGATGTTTTTCTCTGTCTTTCCCTCTCTCTAAAATTAATGGAAAAATATCCTTGGGTGAGGATTAAAAAGAAATTAGTGGATTTGCATGTAATCAAACCTATCCATTTTTGCAATTTTTTTCTTGCTTTATACTAAGAAAGTATACCAAATAGAATATCTGAACAGGACATGAGTAGCTTTATTTTTTCAAAAGCCATCATATTTTCCTGTAGTCGCTCAATGACCATTTATCAGGCTCACATTTACTTGGAATCTGAAAGCTGGCTTGGGTACTGGATGTGAAGATAAGGCTCTTTCGAGTCTGGGTCCCTTTGTTAAGTCTGTCCATTCTCTCCTCTGCCCCTTTCAGAGAGGGGACCTGCTATCTACTGGCAGAACCACAGACCTTGCTATAGCTGTCATCACATCTCTAAACTGTGAAATTCCCAGTAGCCCTTGGGGAACTCCAGCCTATATCCACCTTCATTTGAAAGTCCTAGGATAGTCCCTAGAAGACTTGCTAAAACAGGAAGTAGCAAAGACTGCTGCAGGCACCAGCTGACAGCCTGACAGTAGCAAGTCATTTTGCTCTCCTTGTAGCTACCTAATGAGTAATCGCCACAACTTCCTCAGATTGGGGCCAGGAGACGAGCAATGTTCCTGGGAGTTATGTCCTTTCATCTTGCCTGTTTGACATCCCTGTTGACAAGACACGAGATGCTGGGCCAGATGGCACTAGGCACATTCTACAGTTGAGTGGCAGGAGTCCAGGTGTGCTGAGCAGGGGGAGGAGGCAGGGGAAAAACTGGGCATTTCATCACTGGAGCGTACTAGGAAGAACAGTTCCAGCTGGGGTCTGTCTCTTCTTGAGAGCCTGAGTGATTGATGTTCTAAACAGATTCTGAAATGCCTGTTTCACTAAGGGCTCAGGAAAAATGAATAAATGCATCCTAATGACTTCATCTTCCATTACGAAGAGAGAAAGTACAGTTTGGGTAGAAAGAATCCTGTGCTAGGAGTCAGAGGCCCTGAGTTCTACTACCTCCCAGGCTGACCCACCATCCTGTTTTGATGGGTTGTCCAGGAAACAGGAAATTTCATTTTAAAATTGCAACAGTTCTGGGCAAACTGGGATGGTTGGTCTCCTTACCCAGCTATGTGGCCTTGGCCATGTCATTTATCCTGCTGAGCCTGTGTGTTGACCTCTATCCCTGCTCTGCCTTTAAAGAGTTGAAGAAAGGATCACCAAATATTATAGGTTTAATACCTTGATCAGGTTACTTAACCTCTTTAAGCCGGACCTTACTTCTTGGTCTCTACAGTGGGGGTGATACTAGTGAATACCTTGTGAGAATAGAATGAAAAGAATGTAAATTCCTGATCATAGTGCTTGGCACACAGTAGGCCTTATTAAATGTTAGCCTTGGCTCTCATTTTCAATGCATGTAGAACATTTTCAAATGTAGGCTACACTTATAAAATAGAAACAGACTCATAGATACAGAGAACAGACTGACAGCTGACATAGAGGAGGGGGTTTGGGGGTGGGGGTGAAAAAGGTGAAGGGATTAAGCAAAGAAAAAAACCTCATAGACACAGTCAACAGTATGATGATTACTATAGAGGGAAGGGGTTGGGGGAGAGTAATAGAGGGTAAAGGGGATAGATAAGTGTTGATGGAAGGAAACTTGACTTAAGGTGGTGAACACACAATACAATATACAGATGCTGTATTATAGAGCTGTACACCTGAAACCTATATGATTTTATTAACCAATGTCTCCCCACTAAATTCAATAATTTTTTTAAAGAAGTAAGTTAACCTTATATCATTATTACTGGAAGAGCCCTTGGATTTAGCTCCACCCTGGGTTGAATTACCTTCATCCAGAGGAGTCAGGAGTCTCAGAAGGCCAGGACATACAGTGATTTCTAGAAGAGCCTCTTGGAGGCTGGGCTCTGAGCAAGTTATTAGCCATACTTAGAAGCCGGCAGTAGAGATCTCCTCCTCTACCCTGGACATGTGTTCCAATTCTGTCAAGGACAGTTTCATGCTCCTTATTAGAAAGTAAATGCTGCAGGGGAGCTGGAAAGTATATAGGGTTTTATTTCACAGTCAGCTCCAGCTCTGCTCTAGGCCTGATACTAGTTATGCACACAAAGTTGAGGAAGACTCAGTTCCTACCATGTCTTTGAGGAGTCCTGTTGAACAGACAGATTTACACAGCTTTAGGTCACAAACATTTGTTTAGGTGCAAAACAGGTGTGTGGATTGCTGGGAAGCCCTGGGAAAGCACTGACTTCTGGGAGATGTTTGAAGAATGAGCAGGAGAAGGTGATCAGAGAGACAATTACCAAATATATGAGGTGTAGTCTGTATAGAGAATATGGAGTGATTCATGATGGCGGGGGAAGCGAATGGAGCCCGTACTATTTAGATTTAAACACCCATCTTGCAGCCCGAGATATCCAGGGCAGCCTGAGGGGCACTCCACAACCTGTGAAAGATCTAGGCACTGTGGTGGTCCAAGGAGATCCATTCCAGGTGTGTAAGGAGGACATGGGAAAGGTCAGGTTTCTGGATTTGAACTTGCTTTCTCTACACAGATTTATCTCCAAGTATGTTCCCCAAGGTTTTGTTCATACTAGCAAAAATCAGAAAGAATTTTCATCTTTAGTTAAGTATGCATTGATATAATAGAATATCATACAGCTATTTAAAATTACATGGGTGATGTATATTCATTGGCATGAACAAACTTTAAAGAATGGGTTACAAAGAAGGATGTAGTATTTCCACATTTTATTTTAAATAAATAAATATATGTGGCCAGGCCTGTGTGACTTAGTGGTTGAGCATCGACCCATAAACCAAAAGATCACAGTTCAATTCCTGGTCAGGACATATGCCAGGGTTTCGGGACTACATTCCTAGTAGGGGGTGTGCAAGAATCAGTCAATCAATGATACTCTCACATCACTAATGTTTCTATCTCTTTCTCCCTCTCTTTTCCTCTCTCTCTGAAATCAATAAAAACATATTAAAAATAAATAAAATTATATGTGCATATTACAAGAGTGTGCTAGAGCTAGCTCATAAGAATTTGAAAAAACCAATTGTTAGCATCTTTTCCCAATTTCATGTTCCTTGACATCATTCTAGTAGCTTGACATCATCTGAGTGGAAGTATTTATCAAGGAAATGGATAAATACTACAAATCAGGGCTTTTTGTCATTGTTAACAGAGAGTAACTTGTTAATTTATCAGCACATCACTGTGTATATATATTCAGAGAAAAGCCTGGGCACCACTGAGTGGTGAGATTAGAGGTGATTGCTGATTTGTATTTTCCAAGTTTTTAAAGTTAACATGCATTACTTAGGCAATTTTTTTTTAATTAAAGAAAGAAAAAATGGCTCCCTCTGGCAGCATTGTCATGATGAGGGATGGGAGCAGGGAGACTAATTAGAAGATGATTCTGACCGTCCTAAGAGAACTCCTGAGAGCCTGGGATAGGGCACTACTAGAGGAGGAGGGGGATTGCATTACAATTTTTGAAAGAGGTCACCCTATACCTTCACAGACTCTCAGTCACTTTCAGGTAAGAAATACATAGAGAAGAGGTACTTGGCTAATATTTTTATACAACCAACCCAAGGAAGACCGGAAACAAATGTCATGAAAATAAAGCACACATGGCTTTGAACGTGATTGCTGACCTTCACTCTAGCCCAGAATTTTAAATCCTTTTCCAACCACATTATTATTGAAGCTGATGACAAAAAGCAAATTGGCTAGACTTCAATGTCTCTGCTCTTGGGAGTTCCTGTGGACCCTACAGGGATAGATCAAGCCAGTGACAGAACAAAAGACGTAAGCAGACAAGATCCATTATCCATTTTTCTATCTGTAGTTCCTTGCACAGTGTTTGATGAATGCATGAATAAAAGATGGTCCTACCCCTATGGTATGCTAGTAAATGTTGAACAACCAGCCCTCTGAAGAAAAATATTTCTAATCTGTCATTTGTGGTATAAATTCTCCCATCATGGCCACTTTCAAGCTCTAAGTGTAAAGTTGCTGAACTTGCGAGTTGGAAGGAGATGAGCACAGTGGGCTCTTGAGAGCCTATGGGAGCAGGCTCTAGTGCACAACTGTCCCACTTGGTACTCAGGCCTCTAGTCACTAAGACCAGGCACCTCTCTGGCTGGACAAACCTTGCCCTACTCTCTTGGAGAGCTCTGCTTTGCCCCCAGCCCTGTAGTGGCCTCTCCTGATCTTGAGAAAACTTGCAGTGTATGCTGTGGTTCTTGAACAGAGTCTAGAAAAGTCAGGGATTGACACCAAATAGGGAATCCATTGGAAACACTGGATTAGAGTTGAGGGAAATCTGAGTTCTGGTCATGGCTGACCACAAGGAGGTCACAGGAAGTATCTGGTTTCCTCCTTTCACCCGTTCCTTGGTGATTAGTGATTTCCACCTCCCAAGGTGGCTGTAAGGGCAAAATAAATAAGTTCTTACTGGAGGGAGTTGTTAAGGATCCCTGAAAGTGGGCATGAAGCCTGAAAGCCATTTCTTTCCCTCCTTCTTTCTTTAACCTCCTATTTGCACCCCTCTCCACAAATTAGCACAGGCCTGATTGTATGGGAACAGCAGCTAAGACTTCTTTCTTAGTGTCCTGGGATTAGGGGGCGTGGATTAAGTTTTCAGAGATTTAATGGGGCTGAAACAAATCATAAATAAGGTGTGGAGTCCAGCCCTAAAAGCTAATGTAAAAGGGATAGCAGGACAGTGCTACGGCAGTGGCCTGTCAGGCAGGGCCAACTGGCTTCCTTACCACAGAGGTGCCCTGAGCTCCTCTCCAAAGGCCAATAAACATGGGGGCTGAGCCTAGTTTGATGGGGAAACATTTAATTTCCCGGTTTATGAAGCACACATTTTTATTAACTGTTCTATTTTATTAGGCCTCATTCATGAATTGGGGAAATCCCTGTCCTTGGTTCTCAATGCCAAGATCACCATCCAAGCAGAGAGATGTTCAGGGGTCACAAGTCTGGGAGAAAAGCTGACTCTCAAAGTGACTAGAAGAGATAATGGCATGTCTAATAATTGCAATAACACTATTTTGATGCCTACTGGGACCTGATCCTGGAATGGAGCTTTATTTGTCATCTAATCCTCAAAGCAACACTATGTGGTAGATATTATTAGCTCCATTATACAGATAAATCCACCGAGGTTTAGCAAAGGGATACAACTTGTCCTATGTCACACAGCTAGGGAGCCCTGGTGTGTAAGACCTATAACCAGTTCATCTGACTCCAGAGCCCATTATTGAGCCACTGGAGCTAGTGGGCTTACAGCTCTCCCCTATAGCTTTTGGCTCAGCGGTTCTCAACCTGTGGGTCACGAGCCCTTTGGCGGTCGAGCGACCCTTTCACAGGGGTCGCCTAAGACCATCCTGCATATCAGATATTTACATTACGATTCATAACAGTAGCAACATTACAGTTATGAAGTAGCAACGAAAAGAATTTTATGGCTGGGTCACAACATGAGGAACTGTTTTTAAAGGGCCAGAAGGTTGAGGACCGCTGCTTTAGCTAGTTACTTAAGCCTCCTTGTATTTTCATTTCCTCTGCTGTTTCACAGTTACGAGGCACAGTGGGAAATGTCTCCAAGAGTTGCTATATTTTTTTAGGGCTAATATCATCTCAACCACTACTGAGTCCTAACCAAGCCTTTATTTTCCCTCTCTCTCTCCTAAAACATGAATCTGGCATGATGCTTTTCTCTTGTCAGATGGATTGAGGGCTACAAGTTGTTCTGCAGTATATACTCATGGGGAGACTGCAAAAAAGCAACTCTCTGCTCAGCTATTAAAATAACCTTCCCTCTGTAATGGATTAGTTATTTCAGCAGTGAGGCCCATTTGAAGGGAGATCATGAGATAATTGACTGTCAAACAGTTGAGCAATGTTAAGGTCAATTGTAGTGGAGGTCAATTCATTTGAACAATGGGCTTGCTTCTGACAGGCCTCATAATGTTGATACTAATAACTTGGGTTTAATGGAAGTGTTCAATGATGTTAGAGAAGGATGACCTATTAGATGTTCAGATTAAGTATTGTCTAAACTCAGAAGGTTTTGAAGACCGTTTGGTCATAGCAAATGCAGAATCCTCGGCTAGGGAAAACCAACTTTAAAGAACAGCTGGACTTAATATTAACGCAAATGATTTTCTTTCCCCCTTTACCGATTGACTTAAATTTACACTGTGCAGACCATGATTATTCCCCAACTCTATATTTATGGCTTCTCATTTGCATTTTCCAGAATAATTAAGAATTTAACCTAGAATGGGCCATTTTTTAGTAGAGGTGAATGCTTTCTGATTTTTAAATGAACCGACTAAATTAGATACTAAATATACATTGTATTCTCCTTGCCTCCTGCTTAAAGTCCTTCTAAACTTCTGGGCTCATTACTGGAACCCAAGGGGAGAGATTGCTCACCCCACCCAGAAGTCTGTCTTTGTCTGGGAGGGCAACACGCAGCTGCAGAGGAGAGGATGGGTGGTTGTGTGGAGCCAGAGGACAAGCCCTGTGGTCTTTCTAATGGGGCCGCCAAGGGTCTCCCCAGTGAGTGCGCAGCAGACAGTGGGAAAGGGAAGGCAGCTCCATAGTTTTTGCTTAAGTTCCACTGGAAATAATTTCCAGTCTATTTTGCTTTGTTTGCCAGTCATGGCTATTCCTTGTGCTTCTAAAAGATTTACTTCTCCACAAAGATTGTAGCTCTGCACACCCCCTGTAGTATCACTGGCCTCCAGGCTCAGCTGAGAAGGGGAGAGCCTGCTTCTGTGTGGAGTGTCATAATGTTTGTATGGTCCCCGTTTGGCACAGGAGGTCTGAGGCTCCAAGGGCTAAGAAACAAGCCCCACATCACGGAAAGGCTGGGAAAACTAGGAACTTGACCCAGATCTGTCTGCCATAAATGTCTGCTTACTCTTCCTCTACGATGATACCTCCCACATTTATAAATGCCTGGTGGGCGTCTTCTCCCTGAGTTTATTTTCTGTTAGTGAGTAGGGTAGGGGACCACTCAGGCCAAGCTGGCCCTGCAGCTGCAGGATTCTATAATGTGGCGACAAAGTTTGTGAGAGAGGGGATGTGTTCTCTCTGGGCAGGTGGGCCCTGTGTCCCCTGCAGGCACGTCAGGGCTGAATCATCAGAGCTTTCTGGAAAACCTGCAGCCACAGGCAGTTGTGTTTTCCTTATAGCAGAAGGGAAGGAGGGGTACCATGAGGCTCTGGAGAGGTGTGGGTATGAAAACCAGAAACTTCTTCGAAGTTTCAGGAAGGAGGCAGGGCGTGTTGAGCACGGCTCACCTGATCTTACTGTGGATTAATAAATTGTCTGCAAACGTCTCTGTATGGTAGATTGTAGAGTCCCAAACACTCCTTCTACCCTAAACTGAAATGAACAGTGATCCTAATATTAGATCTAAAATTACTGTTGCAGGAGAGGCAAAAGCCAGTCATACAGGGTAACTCATGAATCCACTGACACTCGCTTGAACCAGGTCATAGGTCAGACTAATTAGCAAAGATCAAAGGGGGAGGGTTTTATGGAATCATGTGTCCATCTTGCAGTTGAAGTCCAGCACTTGCGCCATCCCTGGGAATGATGAGCGAGTTTGACTAATAATGATAATAATAACAATAATAATAAAATACTTGCTGACATTTAACAATCCCTTACTATGTGCCAGATGCAGTAGGACTTTGACATACATTTTCTCATTTCATCCTCCCCCAGAAATGATGCGAGGATTATTATTATCCTCAATATCCAAATGAAGGAACTGAGACTTGGAGAGGTAAACAGCTTACCTGAGGTCACCCAGATCATAAGTGCCGGTACCAAGAGTCTCACACAAGTCAGTCACTCAGACCCCAGAGACTCGCTGAGCAAACAGAAAGGAGTGTATAGGGTGGGGTGAGGAGGGAATGATGATGAAAGGGGAGGGATTTTGCCTATTTCACAGCTGTCTTGAATTGTGCTGGCATTCTTGTGACTATGTGGAAAGAAACAAATGTATATATGTGTATATATGGAAATTCCAAAAATGGACTGTATTTACCACTACTTTCTTCCCCATGGTTAGGGCTATCAAACAAAATTCTCAGTATAAATTGTGATGAGCCATTGCTATATGTTTATCTGGAAGGCTGGTATAAAATTCACAGCTGGTGTAAAGCAATTATCAAAACAATTTTCAAATATCAAGGAGGAAAATATATAATATTCATACATGCCCAATGAGTAGGCCTGTCCTGAAAACCTTCTGAGTAACTCTCCTCTAGAATCACCTGCCCACTTTCTGACTGGGCAAAATGAGGCCAGGCAGGAAGCTTGAGTAGAGTAGAGCGAGAGCAGAATGGTGTCTGAGGAAGATCCTTGTAGCTTAGTCACACTTCTGTGATAGAAAAAAAAAAAAGCTTTACCTTCCTGAGAATGACAGGCAGGGGTTTAGAAAGATCCTGTAATACTTACTTTGTTTTGGTTTCAAACATGCTGTTGATAACAGCTGTTACCAGTGTACAGTATGTTTATTGTTAAGTAATTATGTTTTGTTTTCATATTGGCAAAGCTATTATTTGCACTCCTAAGAGCAGCAGACATCTTGTGTGCACAAATAACTTAATGTGACAATGGCTTTTGACTTTGAAAGCAGTGACTTATTCAGACTTTCATCTGCAATGTTGTTACATAAATACTCAGACCTGTTCATCATGGTACCTATCACTAATGGGTTTCTTCAGCTACAAATTCCAAAGATCATGAAACCCAAAGAACTAGATTAAAGAAAAGAGAGAGAGATTACAGACATCTCTCTTATTATGGCTTTGAATTTTGTCCAAAAGCCATAGAGTGTTTCTGATTTAAAACAGTCACATTGGTCAAAGCCAGACATTGGCAACTCCCCAGAGAGGATGTCAGGGGAAGACTCTGGCACTGTGCCCTGTCCCTAGAAGGCCAAATCAAAATGATGTTCCTGCTCTTTAATCCCACGCAGATGCGCGTGCCTGCACACACATACTCAGGGAGTTTCCATTTCTCTAGGACTTCCTAAGTACCTGGTGGAGGGCTCTTTCAATAGTATTGCTTGGCTGTTTTGTTGTTACCATTTCTCGAACACCAGACACCTTGCAGTTAGCTAAATCACCCACTAAATTGCCTAAATGGAAAGGCAGACAGAAAACCTAAGTCAAATGAAAGATAATGAATATTCTCAAGGAACAGGAAGGTACAATAATGAAGAAACAGGTCTGATGTGAAGATCCTGTAGACTTGCATTCAAATTTGTTAACTTTAGAAAAGAGATGAGGCTACCAAAAACAAAGAAGAATACTTGATAAGAATCTGTCTGTGGCTTTCAAAGCTCAAAATATTTACTATCAGATCCTTTGAAGAAAATGTTTGCTAACCGCTGCTCTAGAGGATTTGGGCACATTTAGGAAAAACCCAGAGTTCATGATGGCTTACAGGTAGTGTTGACAGATCTGACAAAAAAACAAACAATGAGAACAACAATAGAAACAGAATGTCACACAATATTTGGGAATAGGCTCATGCTAAAAAACTACTTGCAAAAGGTTAGAGTTTCAAATTTTCAAACAATAAAAATAAAGTGGAAAAAACCTACCTGCCATTTATCTGAAATTCAAATGAAACTAGGCATCCTGTATTGTATCGGGCAACCTTACGTAGGGGGCATAAAGAGTGGTATAGCAAGAGCATGGACGGTGGATTCAGACTGTCTCTTGTTCAGCCCTGCCACTTACATAACTCAGGGTTGTCATCTGTAAAACAGGGATGATGGGATCTCATAGGGCACAGGAATGGTGCCTGCCACTAGGAAGAGTGTCAGGAGCATTGGCTGTTGTTACTACAACAGGCTACCCCTCTGACTTCACTCCATGCTACACTCCACTCCCAGACTTTACTCCAGCCACAGTGGCACCCTGGCCTTTCCCAGATCCTGCCACTTGGACTCCTGCCTTAAAGCCTTTGTATGCGGCATCCTCTGCCTGCAACTCTCTTCTTTTCAATATTCCCTGTTGCTCGCTTGCTCCAAGCATGCAGAATTCTGCTCAACTGCTATCTCCTTAAGAGGCCTTCCCTGGCCCCCAGTCACTCTCTAGCCCTTTATTCTGCTTTATTTTGTCATTACAGCTTTTATCACTCCTTGGCATTGTACACCGATGCTATTTGTTCCCACTAGCATGTCAGTTTCCTGGGGGTGGGATCTTGCTGGTCTTGTTCACTTGATCTTAATCCCAGCAGTGTCTGGCATTTATTTGAAGAATAAATGAATTCATAAATGATGGAATGTACTTTCATAAGGGGCCTATTTCAGAGTTGAGACAGTTTATAAAACAGTCAACATGTGTTTGGAAGGGTCTTCTACCCACAGGGGATAGAGCCAGCTGTGAGCATTCTTCCACTGACGAGGTCTAATAGAGGGCAAGTTAGTTCTCTCATTTTTTCCATGTACAAAATTGGGAGGTGGGTAATAATATGCACCTTCTGAAGTTAATAAGACAATTACATGAAAAGGGATATAATGTGCTTGGTTTGTTGCCTGCCACAGGCAGAGCACCCAAAAATGGTGAGCTCCTATCACCCACTTCCCTCTTCTCAAATCTTGCCTTCTCCTACTTGGCAGGATCCATTCTGAGGAGAAGAAAGACTTTAGCTTAGCATTTTCCTCCATTTGTGTGCCCTTTGAGTCCCAGCCCCTGAGATAGTCTATAGAAATAGGTGCTGTGGTAAAATGGGTCCCCAGAGAAGTCCTCCCCGTAAACCTCAGGGTTCCTTGTCAAAGCACCAACCAGTGGATTGGTCTCAGCACAGAGACGAGGATGTTGGGTGTTTGACATACTGGACCTTCCTGGCAAAGTTGTTTTGTGGTGCAGCATAGGTCCTCATACAGGGTCACTCACCTGTGCAGAGTCAGGCCTGTGATTATAGGGTTGAGGTGTTTTGGAAAGAAGCAGGTTTACTCAAAATAAAAGTCCATGAGGGGGAGGTAGGGCTGAGAAACACGTCCCATGGACAGGGAATTGGCTACTAGCTTCGGAATGAAATCACCTCATTATGGAAAATTGCCAGAGGACCCCTCACAGCCCCTCCCCACTGGCCCCTAGTAACCCCTACCCCCCCCAAAGTTAAAGCTGTTAGAGAAGCTGCTGGTGGAGAAACTTCATAACCATTTCCTCATAGGCATCCAAATTCAAAATCACTTCTTCATACATCCAAAGCAGCTCTGGGCTAGGATCTGGAAGAAGAGGCCTTGCCTTTGTGATGTTGGTACCCAGCAGCTCCTTAGACTGTGGAAATATTTGTCCTGCACATTTCTATGCTACTTTGCCTCAAATGAATTTAGAAGCTGCTGTGGTTAGGAAAAATATAAACTCATTCAGAAATTTTTTTTCTTATTGGCACATAATATCATTGAGTACTAGCGTACACTCATCGGCATGCATGAGTTGACAAAAATGTTTAGCTTTAGAATAGATCTTCATTCCCAAATAGGTTTGGAACGCTGCTTTAGAATATTTAGTATTCCCTCACCAGAGATGAAGAAACGGTCAGGGAGTGGCTGACTACAGGTTTCTGCCTGTAGTTAGCGAGGGTGGGCAGGGGACATGTGTGTTAGTTCATGGCCAGTGTGGTGAGGTCACCCTTCAAACTGCTCTGCCCTCCAAATCTGCCTTTGCAGGGAGAGGCATCTGGGGAATAAGGGGCTGTACTTTGCATTCCGCAAAGGTGCATGGAAGAGCACTGCATTGGGAGTCAGAAAACCTGGGTTCTAATCCAGCTCAACTGCTTATCCTTGTGGCTTGGAGCCAGTGGATTCCTCTCTTGTTTCTTTGTTTCAATGCTCACATCTGTATAATGGGGGGAGGGGATCTCCCTCCTCTTCCTTACAAAGATACTGAAAAGTAAGAAGATGTAAAACACTTTAAAAACATTTAAAGCGATTCAGCCAGATTCAGGCTGCTTCTGTATTTAGGTGTTAATGCCAAAAGCAAATGTTTTTGTTTCTTTTGGCACATTTAGTATCAGATCTGTGGCCTGAATTTATAAAAAATTGACCAGAAAAAATTTCTTGGAGTCTTTCAAGGGCACCCAGTTATGGTTCAGTTGAGTTTAAACCTTGGGACATTGCAGAATGAAATTGGAAATCGCCCTGGGTAATGTAGAGCCAAATTGGGCCTTAGAGCAGGTAGCAGGGTGACTTATTTTTTAATGTTTCCAACATGAAGGAACACAATTGATTTTTTTCCTCCTTAATCCTTCCAACTCTCTAGCTTTTATTGTTTCTAAAATAAGATAAACCAAGCAGGTGTTATTTCAGCTCTGTAAACAATCTTTATTTTTCTGGCTGATAGGAATAGAAATTGAGATGGAGACCAGGCTCGCTAGAGGGGGAAACAAGGTAATCAAGGAAATCATTGATCTTAAGACTCCTACCACCTCGGCAAATGCTTGCAGTGGTAGTGCTCCCCCCCCCAAACAGCACACCTCCAGTCTTTGTGGACACCTCATGAAAGTTCAGAGCCTCTGGCAGCGAAATCTTCAAATGCTCTGGTTCCTTACACGGATCAAATCATACTCATTATTTTCTAAGATTAGTGGCTGCTCTAAAAAATGACTTCACCTTCTTGATCCAGGCAAATAATTGTCAAATGATTTTATTTTAACGTTTCGGTGCTAGGAACGCTGCAGGGCTTTCCATTTTATTGCACATTCTGAAATTCTCAACCTGTTTCTCCTCCTTTTGTGTGTTTCTGCCATGGGCAGAACTGTTAGCTTCAGAGGCCTTTTCTGAGTTGGCAGACCCTCAGCAGTATGCTGATAAGAGGAGAAATGAGACTGAATGGGCCTAGTGGAGGAGATGGGCACTTTATCCTGGCCGTGGACTACACACAGCCCCACTCTCTCGAGCCTCAGGAGCCAGCGGCAGCTGGACACGTGTGGCACAGAGGATATCCCCTTAGATTCCACTTGCAGGCTCTGGAAGACACCAGCGAGCTGCTGCTGGAGTGTAAGCAGCCAGTCAGCCAAGCCTCACTCCTTTGATTGACCCCCCCTTGCTCACCCTTGGGTGTGACCCTCAACTTCTTGGGGAGTAAGATCGGGGTTGCTGGCTAGATGACAAGACTGTTTTTCCCTCATCCTACCTTCCAGGGCTACTCTGTAGTGTTGGGGTAGTATGTGAGGGGAGAAGCAGCAGGGTATAGAGCCCAGTAAAGTCTTTGGGGACAGATGCACCCGGTGAGGTGGTGGTAGCTTTGGGCAATTACCTTAGCTTTCCAAGTCTCTGTTTTCTCATCTCTAAAATGGGGAGAACATTAATATCACATGAATCTCAAAAAAGTTATATTTATCATCATTGTTATTTCATGGTTATTTTTGATAATATTTCTAGGGTTTGTGTATATTTTCATCACCAAAGATGAGAACTTGTGGTCAAATCAAAAGACAGATCTGAAAGCAAGAACTGTCCCCAAAAGCTAGAACATGAGAACATGAGCACTCCCTTTGCCTCTCTGCCTCACTTGGCTACACATCACCTCATGGAACAGTCCTGCCTCAGAACTGTCCCTAAGCTTCGGCAAATTGGAGCCTCATCCAGGCAGAGCCTGGCAGTTGGGATTCTGTGCTACCTCAGAACCAGTTGTCTGCTGTAATTCATTAACTCAGGGTAGCAGAAGGCAAGAGGAGCAGAAAGTACTCATTATCTAGAGTCACAAAAGAAGCAAGAAGCTGAGATGCTCATACCCAATATGTGTGTGTGGCCCAACGCCTTCGCCATCCCCGGGACCACAGCTCAGGCCAAACCCCAATAAAACTACTTCACCTGCCCCAGCTCCATGTACACACGCTCCCTGAGACGGCTTCTCCCTGGCAGTGCCTCTTCCCTGAAATACTTCCCGAGACTGTTTTTCTTGGTGGGGAGCCCTCATTTCTTCTGGTTAAGGCTGCCCTTGAGATATTGACATGAACCTGCTTTCAAGGGTTTGGGGCTGTTTTAGGGGAGGGGGCCACACTCCGAATACCACAGGCCTCAGAGAGAATGTGTTCCCATCCTGTAAAATAAGAGGACTCATTTCTCCTCTCCCTATCTTGTTAGAATCTGGGGAAGGACTCAGTGAACTAAAAAATGCCAGTCTAGTTTCCATATAGACAAGCTGTTGGACTAAATCAAAGCTCCTCTTATGTGGGCTAATAAACGATTGAGCTCATGAGGTTGGAGGTGTTTGGGCCATGGAGGAAGCCATGACCTCTTTTTCCTTGGGGACTGAGGGTGAATGGGGTTCCACAACCTTGGATAGGAGCTTCCTTCTTCCCAGCATGGTTAGATCTTTCCTTGGAGTTGGACCTGAGGACTTCATTCAAGGATAGAAGGCAGAGCCCTGTCTGGGGCCCATAATCCTAGTTAGCAAGGGGTCCTGTGGGTCTTTCTGGGGCCCTTAGGATATGTATGTAACTCTATTATCTTTTCATGATTAAAGGGCCTTTTCTTTGGACTCATGTTTGGAAGGAAGGGTAGTTAGTACCTGAGGAGCTGTTCTAAAAGACAGTCCACCAGCCTCTACCCCCAAGGCATGTCCTAAGGAGGTTGGGAATATAGGAGTGACTTGAAAAACTGCTCTGGTGATTTTAATAAGATCATCTTTCACATAAAACCTGAAGAAGGAGAAGGAGGAGAAGCAGAAGAGGAAGGGGAGAGGGAGAGGGAGAGAATATGGGCAGCTGATTCATAGAGCCATGAGTGGGGAGTGTCATTCCAGAGCAGACCCAGGCCAAGCATTAGTGTGCATGGTTCCTGATTCAGACATACTGGAGCTTTCCCCAATGTGCAATTAATGGGGTACAGATACCTTTGCAAAGCACGTAATGAATACAGAGCTGAGAGGCACTATGTGGGTCCCTTGTTGTGGGTCTTGCATCTTTTAAGAAGGGAAGTCTACTCAAACATGTGTGTGTGGTTTTTTCCCAGAGGAGATAGGCAATCTCAGTTTATTCTAACCATTTAGCCCAGAGAATAGGAGATTTAGGGCTCCCTTGATTCATTCTTTTGTTTGTAATTGGTTTCTTGTAGCTTTCCAAAAAGGGTTTCTTGTAGCTTGCCAACAACCCTTTACACCTTAGTGTGAGTTGAAGTCAATTTAGCTTTTCTTTGGATCTTGACACTTTTGAAGGGAAAGGTTGACAATGTGTGCTGTGACAGGCTCTAGTCTTCCATAAAGGAACTTTAGGCATCAATAGCAGGTGTAAAGGTGTTTGGGGATGGGGATGTTCAAATATGAGCCTTCCAGGGACTCCTGAGGTCATGTCCAGTGTACTTGGGCCTAACCACTGAATATTGCTGGTTTGTTTTTCTTGGAGCAAAATGGTTAGGCTTAATGGGGGTCTTTTCCATTTTGGAAATTCTATGGAGTATTGTTGAGCATTCACTCTGGTTAGGCCCTCTGTTGGACATTAAGGGGATGGTGAATTTAAGACGATGGTTTTTCTGGTCTCCCAGGCTGAGGTGAGGAAGGGGGAAAGAGACATCAGCCCTCCCTCTGAGGTCTGAGATATTCTCCTCTTCCTTCAAAGTTGATGTGCCCAGATGGTGACTCAATGGTGTCTATTAAGAATATAATGGAAATTTCTACTTTAATTGGTGTGAAGCTACTTGTTCATTCATCATCCATTTGTTCAATGTCTACTACTTGTAGGTAATCGTTCCTGAAATTAGTTTTTAGGTTTTATTATGCAAACAATCTTTCTTAAGAGCACCTGTTTTCAAAGATAAGTTTTCAAAATTTCAGACTAGTTGGAACATATTATTATGAATAAAGCACTGATTAGAAGAGAAGAAATGGGCTATTTTTCCTTCAGTTCCTTAAAGGGCAGTTTGAGGAAGGTCAAGTTGAAGTTCTAAATAAAGAGGATCTTTCCATCATTCAACGTTGGCCACTCATAGATTAGTGTCTCTCCTCCCCTCCCCCCACTTTCACCCCCTCTCTTGCAAACACACTTGAAATCTTGTGGAGGAAAGGCAGAGGGATCAGCTGTAATTGCCAAAGGCTTTGAGTGGGTGCATGGACTTGGTGGCCCCCTGAAGAACCTTCCAACCCTGAGATTCCGTGAAAAATAAAGGAATGCATGAGATTCATCTCAGAGACGGTGGTTCTTTTAGCATAACAATATTTACATGGCTTATTACATTATGTTTCTGCAGGATGAATAGAAAGGCTGGCAAATGCATGATAGATTCTATTTTTCTTTCCCAGATGAGAAGACACTTGGAATATGGCTCAAACACATGTTCAGAGTAGAAAACATAAAAGGCTTAGAGTGTAGTAGATATCTTAACGCTAGCAACTGGGAGCAATTATAGGAACTTTTGTTCCTATATTGGCCTAAAGTTCTAGAGTTGTAGAGGAGTCCAGAAAACATCAGGTTTCTCTCACTAACAGATTTCCTAGTTACATGAGTATATCACAAAACACAACTAGGAGAGATGCTAGAGGCAGCATGAGGGCCAAGTCCTGTGTCAAAGCTGATTCCTAGGTAGAAAACTGAGAGTTTAGTGTAAGTTACATTAAGTCATCTTATTTAAAGGGTTCAAGCAAAGCTGAACTTTTTTATACCACTCCTTATGTGTCTTCTGAAGATCCAGGCTCCTACAATTTGGGTATCTGTCACTAATAAACAGGGACCTGGTCCAAATACTAACTTTATGTCAGGAATGCATTGCCAGAGATTCTGGTATGCAGTTCTCTTTTTTTCATAAAAAATTATTGTTTTAAAATTGATCTCCAGTTGCTTTTTTATTAGACCTTTAAAGAAACCTATTGTTGGCAGTATTGCCTAATAGCAAAGAGAAAGACTATGGAATCAAACCGACCTCACTGGGAATCTTAGCCTTGATTCTTTTCTTTTCTTCTCTTCTCTTTTCTTCTCTTTTCTCTTCTCTTCTCTTCTCTTCTCTTCTCTTCTCTTCTCTTCTCTTCTCTTCTCTTCTCTTCCTTTCCCTTCCCTTCCCTTCCCTTCCCTTTTCTTTTCTTTTCTTTGCCTCGCCTCGCCTCTCCTCTCCTCTCCTCTCCTCTCCTCTCCTCTCCTCTCCTCTCCTCTCCTCTCTTTTCTTTTCTTTTCTTTTCTTTTCTTTTCTTTTCTTTTCTTTTCTTTTCTTTTCTTTTCTTATTCTCACCTGAGGATATTTTTCCATTGACTTTTAGAGAGAGTGGAAGAGAGGGAAAGACAGAGAGAAATATTGATGGGAGAGAAACACAATTGATTGCCTCCTTCACACACCCGACCAGGCCCCGGGCTGGGGAGGAGCCTGCAACCAAGGTATTTGTCCTTGACCGGAATCAAACTCTGTGCCCTCAGTCTGCAGGCCAATGCTCTATCCACTGAGCAAAACTGGCTAGGGCGCCTTACTTCTGTGTAGCAGTGTTAACTTATAGAGGTTACATATCTTCTCTGAAATTCAGTTTCCTCATCTATAAAATGGTAAGAGTTATAACACATATGCTACAGGGTTATTGTAAGGATGAAATGTTATAATATTCAGAGTGATAAGTATCTGACTCACAGTAAATAGTGCATTAAGGTCACTATTATTATAATTGATTCTTCCATAGTGGGGCTTGACAGTTTGGACCTATAGTCCTCGCACCTGGAGGTCAAGAATTGATCTCAAGATATTCACAGTCTAGAATCATTATTTCATTCATTCATTTGTTCATCCAAAAATGTTTATTTAACACCTACTCTCTGCCAGGCACTATTTTAGGCACTTGATGTCCCCGCTCTCATGGAGCTTATAGTCCAGAAGGAGAGTCAGACAATGAGCAAGTAACTAAACTGATATCTGTTACAGATTGGGATGAACAATGTGAAGGAAACAAACAACAAGCAGTGATAGAACATATCAGTGTGCAGGAACCTCCTCTGATAGGGTGATCAAGAAAGGACTTTTTGAGCTGGTGACATTTAAGGTGGGCCTGAAGGACGAAAAGATCTAGCCAGGCAAAAGAACTACTGATCACTCCATTAGCACAAAAGGTAGACACAGTTTCACCAGGAGTACTCCATCCAAGTTGAGAACTCCAGTTTTCTTCCTATCTGTGCAAGAAGTAGACTTTGCCGGGAACTGTGAGAGTTTTGGTAATTTTATTGCATATATCACATCAGCATTTTTTAGGATGTTGCACCATATATTAGTCAGGGTCCTCTAGAGAAATAAAACCAACAGGATATATATCAGATTATATATATATATATATATATATATATATATATATATATTTGATTTTTTACAGAGAGGAAGGGAGAGGGATGGAGAGTTAGAAACATCCATGAGAGAGAAACACCGATCAGCTGCCTCCTGCACACCCCCCACTGGGAATGTACCCGCAACCAAGGTACATGCCCTTGACGGGAATCGAACCTGGAACCCTTCAGTCTGCAGGCCAACACTCTAGCCACCGAGCCAAACCGGTTAGGGCTATATGAGATTTTTGATAAGGAATTGGCTCATGCAGTTATGGAGGTCGAGAAGTTCCATGGTCTGACATCTGCAAACTGGAAACCCAGAAAAGCCAATGGTGTAAATTTCAGTCTGAGTCATAATGAGTAAGAACCAGGAGCATGGCTGATGGTGTAAGTTCCAGCCCAAGGGTAGGAGAAGATTGATGTCTCAGTTCAAACAGTCAGGAAGAAAGAAACTATTACCTTCCTCCCCCTTTTTGTTCTATTCAATGGATTGGATAATGCCCACCCACACCAGAAAGGGCTATTTGCTTTATTCAGCTCACCAATTCAAATGCTAATCTCCTCCAGAAACACCTGTAAAGACACACGTAGAAATAATGTTTAACCAAGTTATCTGGCATCCCTTAGCTGAGTCAAGTTGACACATAAAATTAACCATCACACAGCACCAGGATATAGTCCCTGCCCACTGCTGAAGTGCAACTCGTGAGAGAAGAACGAGCTTTAGATCCGGACCCGGAATACAACCTTCTCTGCCATTTCCTAGTTGAGAGAGCTTAGGCAAGCTAATTCTCAGAGTCTTAGTTTCCTCATCTGTAAAATGAGTGTGATTTCTGTTGTTGGGAATGAAGTTGAAAGGAGATAATGCATATAAAAGCTTTAATATAGTGCCTTTTATAGAGTAGGCACAGAATAAGCAAGTTTTCTTGTGGGATTATATGAAATAGTGGAAACCCACTCCTATTTTCTATCCTATGTGGTAGAAAAAGGAGTCTTTTGCTGTGTGTTGGCTGCAAATTCGTTGACACTCCTCCTTTCCCTTCCTTGAAAACGGGCTTACCTGGGTTGCTCACACCTGACTAATAGACTACACAGAGTTGACACTGAGTGACTTCTGAGGCTACATTGGGAAAGGGAATAGCTTCCGTCTGGTGCTCTCTCTCTCTCTCTCTCTCTCTCACTCACTCTTGATGCCCTCACCCAAACCCTGGGAACCCAGCCACCATGCTGTGAAGAAGGCAAACAGCCTCATGGAAAGGCCATTTCTAGGAGTTCCAGCCACTGCCCTGGGTGATGTCCCAGCCAAGAGGCAGCATCAGCCACCTGACATGTGAGTGAGTGAGCCTTTGGTTGATTCCAGCCTCCAGCCCTCAAATCATCCAGTTGACTGAGCAGAACAGGGATAAGCTGCCCTGCCAAGCCCTGCCTACACTGCAGATTTGTGAGCAAAATAGATGTTGTCATTGTTTTAAGCCCTAAATATTGGAGTGGTTGTGACAGAGCAACAGATAGCGGGAAAAGCACACTTCCCTGTGTTGGTCCATCCTGTCCCCAACCCAGAGCCTCTCCCACTACCCTGGTCCCAAAGTAGCAGAGAAATTAGGAAGGACAGTGTACTGCAGTGGGATCTTGCTTTTTTCCACCAACACGCTGCAAAGTTTTGGCCAAGTATTTCTCCTCTGCGGGCCGCAGTTCCCTCCAGTGTAGTGACTTTGGATTGGATACTCAGGAATTTGCTAATCCCATGGTCATGTAGGAAACCGATATAGAAATAGGCAAAATGCTAGCTTTTGGTATTTTGGGGTTGCAAGCCTAAGTTTTACATGCTGTAATAGAGAAACCCACTGTTCTCTGAGAGCTTTCTTTGTGAATTTTCAACTAGAGAAAACAGACGAAGCACTTCTGATCTGAGAGGGAGATTTCGTATGTCTGGAGACCTCCGTGTGAACCAGGAAATGGGCTTGGTTGGAGCCTCATAGGCCTGTCCTGGTCCCATTGTCTAGTAATTCTCATGGAGTCCTCATTAGAACCTGGGCCCTGAAGAGGCCTGCCATCCTGGGGGCCCATTTCACACCTGCAAATTCTCTGAAAGTTTAAACAAAAACTAGCTAACTGAGTTTTAAGCCCCAATCTGTTGAGTGGTTCTGACAGATGGCCTCTAAAGGGTGCTGTGTGTTTTATCATTTCACTTTCCTCTGAAGAAGGATTTAAAATCAATTTAGGGGTCATGTTCAGACTTTGTCAAACTACAGGCTCCAAGTCAAACAAGAATCAGTCCTCAGGGGCTCTCTAATGACAAAGGTAAAGGGATCTGGGCTGTTCTGAGTATCCGTGTTCTCGCCCCATGTCCTTTGCCAAGGGGCTGGCTTTCTTTTGAAATCTGTTGCCTCCTTCATTTATTCTTTAATTTCAAACCATTGGCATGAGTCTGCTCTATCTTGCGTATGTGGTCTAGGCTTCTGTGATGAACAAAAGCTGGCCTGAAAGGGCTGCTTTGAGAACCAGATCACCATGCCAAACATCACACCTCTAAATGAAACAGAAGAAACTCTTCAAATTAAAGGACACTTCTGGGCAAGCTTTGGAGGGCGGGGAGAGATGATTGTAGAGGCTTTAGAGATCTCAGCTAGTTTATGGGATATCAATCTTGAAAAATGGGTTGGTTTGTTTGTTTTTCTCTCCCCGCTTCCCCCCCCCCTCCCCCCCCCTCCCCCTGCAAAACACCTACCCATGGATAGGCAGATCATGAAACTCAATGTCAGAAAGAATTACTACTAAGAGCCCAGCAAGAACACAACTTGTTTTCCTTGGTCTGATTAAGGCTGCTGAGATTGGATTATATCCTTGTGCTATTGGGTTTTCTCTCCTCCTACTGCCTAGAGTTTGGCCATTATTGTGATGTTGGCAGAAATGCTGCCTAAGTGCAAGAAATGCCTGGTGTTATCCTGAAGGATGGCCAGCGCAGGGAGGGCTCCGTTCATCAGCTGGGCTTGGCAGTTGTCAGCCTGCTGGGGGCTGCAGCTGTGTGTAGAGCTGGCTGTTCTGGGACACTCCATCTGTCGTAGAGCAAAGGAAAGGAAGGGAATATGCAATTTTGCTCACCTGGCTAGAATGAGAGAGTAGGTCAGGTTTGACATGGCAGCATCTCTTGCCTGGGGGTCCCTGGTCCTGACCTGTGGTTGTTGGCTTCTGCTGGTTGGAGCACTAGGTTAAGGGATCAGTATCCAGCCTTGGATTGCCAGCTGGGTGAAGGATCTAAGATACGGACATTAGGGATGTAGGTAAAATCAGAGCCAGGAAGGACCTTGGCAACCAGTTATTCTAGCCTCTCTATATTACAAATGCAGAGTCTGAGATTTACATCCAGGAAGTGATTTGCCCACAGTCTGTCACAGGCTAGACCTCCAGTCTCTTCTCTCAACCCATCCCAGGCCTCAGTTCAGGTTGCAGCCTATCAATGCAGGCCCTTGATCACAGGGGTGACCAGAGGAGCGGTTAGCATCATTAACCCATACCTGCTATGAGAAAAGCAGTTTAGAGTGTTTGCCCTATGGTTATTTGTCACCAGGGACACCTTAGGGTTAAAGACGGCACCTTACATACCGAACCTGGCCCTGCAGTCTCCTCCAGCAACAGGGCCGTGGGCAAAAATAGCCTCCCTGCCCAGTTCATCCACAGTCACGCAGGCCCTGCCATGTGGTCAGGTGTCTTCAAGCCCCAGGAAACCCTGTGGAAGTGAAGCTGCTGGTGTGGAAGGGGCCAGTGTACTCACTGAGGCAGATTTCGTTGCAAAAGTTTTTAGACTTTTTTTTCATGGCTGAGGAAACCTTCTGAGCCCCGGCGCTCTGAGTAAGTGGTTCTCCTCCCAACCCCACCTCCTCCTACAAACCACTCTTGGGCCCAGTCAAGGAACTGTCAGGCTTTGCCAGCTGGAGTCTTTGGTGGCTAAGTAGGAGCCCTGCAGCTTGACTATGATTCAGTCCATCTGTACGTGCCTTCAGCTTGCCCTGAAGATTTTTATAAGATAGAAGCCAGAGAGGCTTTTGTCTTGGAAGAATCACCATGAATGAATCTAATTCTAAGAGAGGGGTAGAGCTGGATCTCTGTGAGCTCCCAATGACTAGGTGAATGTCACAGGAGGAGGCATGAGCTGATTAGCTTTGAAAACCAAGCAGCTTCACCTGAAGGCTCTGAATGGATCTGACCTCTTTTTCAGATATTTTTTTTTTATGAAGATTGATTGGCTTCAGTATGCTGCTTATAGAAATGTTTAAAAATCACATATACTTATGTTAGTGTGATTTGTGTATTTTATTTGACATTTAATATTGATAGTTTTCATTACCATTTAGAACGTAATACTTTCTTTCATTTTTAGAAATGTTTGTTTCTTCTTTTTTTTTTAAATCCTCACCCGATGATATTTTCCATTGATTTTTAGAGAGAGTGGAAGACAGAAGGAAAGACAGAGAGAAATATCTATGTGAGAGAAACACATCCATTGGTTGCCTCCTGCACAAGCCCCCACCAGGGCCAGGGAGGATCCTGCAACCAAGGTATATGCCCTTGATCAGAATCAAACCCGGGACCCTTCAGTCCACAGGCCGACACTCTATCTACTGAGCCAAACCAGTTAGGGCTAGAAATGTTTGTTTCAATAGCCCTTGAAGTAGGTAAGGTACTATCATTGTCTAAAGACAAGAAAGCAATCTTTTTGTCAATCTGATTATCATTCTGTCTAAGTGTCCATCTGTCTGATTGTCCGTTTGTCTGTCTTTCCCCCCTGTATCTTTCTGACTGTCCTCTGTCTGTCTGTAACTGTCCCTCACTTCCCCTCCCTCTTTCTGACTGTCTTCTTCCCACTCTTTCTGACTACCTTTGTTATTGAATTTCCTGCTCTGTGGAAGGATTATTCTTTGTTAATTCATGGAGCTGATAGAACTCCTTTATACCAGCCTGGAGCTTAATGGCCAAGGGAACTGGCACCGCAGAGTTGAGGACAGAAAACTTCTCAATGTCATCAAAACGTGAGACTCGAAACAGCTGTCTCTGACCTCACATCAAAATGCAATAGAAGTTCTGCTAAACTAGGGAATGAATATGAATGGCGTAGGCACTCAATAAATGTTTGCTGAATTGAATGCAATAAAAATGATAAAAGAGACATTACAAATACGTTTTTTAAAACTTCATTACATGTACTGGGAGATGTTTTTGACATTTTATCTACATTCCTAGTTACATCTCTAGCACCAGGCACATATGATGATAGAAGTCCTTGCACTGCTATGTTGTCAATCAACTGGCCTCAGTCAAAACCCATGCTGGCCTCCAATAATTTGATTCTAATGAGGGAAGGGGAGACTCATATTAAAGCAGGCATTGGTATATGCTTGGCATTTACAATACACATCTCATAAAATCTTTTAATATTCACACAAGGCAGACTTTTCATCCCCATTAAATTTTTTAACATGAAAAAAATTGAGACTGGAATATGTTCATTAATCTGCCTCAATCACATAACTAATAAGTAGTCAAATAGAAATGTAAATTCAGGTTTATCAAACTTTACAAATATGTAACCATATTTTTCCCACACTTTTCTTTGCTCCCTTGAAATCATGTTATAGAAATTATTTTTTTGCTATGTTTGGATATAGAAAATGCCCTTCTATATTCTAACTTAGAAACATTTCATTTTGAGTCTCATGAAATTTTAAGCATAAAGCTTTAAATAAGGCAAATGGCTTATCGTGTTCTTACCATTTTTTAGCTTTAATTAATTCATTTTCAATAGAGAATAACTGAGTTCAATAGCCCCTGTTTGATCATTTCAGCTTTTCATCCGACACCTTTTCTTCATGTTGATAAATCCTAAATCATGCCTCGAAATTTTCTTGGTCTTAAAAACATGGACAACCTACTCTACATGACCAGGGATTGATACACAAACTGCTTACGACCACCCGATAACTCTGGAATGACAACGAACAGTAGATGACTGTACAAGTTAAAGAATTTGCTCAGTGGGCTCATAAGCTAAATTATGCTGTCAGGATATAAACATGGAAGCCTATTTTATGATAAAAAGTAATGATACATAGAATTTGAGCATGATTCTTCTGCAAAAAGAACATGTACATTTGTAATGTGTCATTTATTTTTCAACAAAATCCATTTGGTTGTTCTTTTTCTATTGACACAGGCTCCTAGCTCCAGGCCAGGGCCACTTGTATGTGAAACTCCGTTTTGTGTCTGCAGCATCCAAGCACTTGGGTAGTAGTTGATGAATAAATAAATGAGTTTAATGTAACATGACTACTCCCTGACCTGAGGCACTTTAAAAGCTACTGCCAAAGCCATCTTTCTATTTTGCTGTTGCTGGTGATCTCTTAGCCTCTCAATTCCTCCCATGCCAAGATCTGGGTTTCAGGGCTCTCCGTAAGCCCTCCAGGAATGCACTTTTGCCCTTGTCCCCTCTTGTGCCTGTCTTTCTCTTTCTCACTTCAGCTTACTCTCCTCTGGACCTATCTCTTCCTCCTGGGTCTCATTCCAACTCCAACCATCTCCCACCCTTGTAGATAAGACTGTGCCGTTCTGGGGAACTAGCCAGAATGTTTCCCAGTGGTAGATGCTCAGGGAGGATTATATAAAAGGAAACAGACACTAAGATGGGAAGGATGGTAGAGGTAATGCCTCTCAGTAGATTCTTCTTTTCTGGGCAAATCTTGCTCATGACAGATGTCCCTGCCACCTGCTGCTTTGCTCTGGACTCCCTGGTTTGTCAGTTCTTTTCCTAAAATAATGCCAGGAACTGAATGCAATATTATCTATGTGCTTTGCCCATTGCAGAGCCCAAGGGAGTCACTGCTGCCCATAGTCTGGAGGTTTGCTGTTAGGGGTGTCACTTAAGATTGGAGTTAATGTCTTTTTAGCAGCCGTGCTGCGTTGATGCTATTGCTATATAAGAGCTTAGGGCAGCCAAACATCCAGACGTGGGTTTTTGAGTTTTTTTCTTCTTTTTTTTACATGAAATGTTGTAAAATCAGCACCAACTGCAACATCCCATTCTAGAGTTATGTAGGAGATATTTTTACATTAAAAAAAAGGAATTCACATTTAACAGAGCATTATGAAAAAAATATACATAAGCTACCCATAATTACATCATGCAAAGATATCTACCACTAACATTTTAAGGTATAGCTTTCCAAGCTGTATTATATGTATTTATCTCTAGCTATTTACCACTTTTACATTTTTTTAACCAAATTAGGGCCACACTGTTTGCAGTATTTTATAGTCTGCTTTTTTATTGAACATATTATGAAAATACTAGAGGCCTGGTGCATGACATTTGTGCACTGGGGGGGAGGCATTCCTCAGCCCAGCCTGTGCCCTCTCGCAGTGTGGGACCCCTCAGGGAATGTCCAACTGCTGCGGGCAGGGAGTGGGCCTAAGCCAGCAGCTAGACATCCCCAAGGGGTCTTCAGTGTTGCCATGGAGATTAGAGAGGCTCCCGCCACCGCCACTGCGCTCACCAGCCATGAGCCTGGCTTGTGGCTGAGCGATGCTCCCCTTGTGGGAGTGCACTGACCACCAGGGGCAGCTCCTGTGTTGAGCATCTGCCCCCTGGTGGTCAGTGCGTGTCATAGCGGTCGGTTGTTCTACCATTCGGTCAATTTGCATATTAGGGTTTTATTATATAGGATAGCTTCATCAATAAGTAAATTGCTGCAGCATCCTTTGACTGGACAGTATTGTATTTTAAGTATACCCACAGTGTATTCAACCTTTCATCTATTCTTATGGAACTGTTTCTAATCTTTGGGTATTATCAGGGAGCATCATTGAGGCTAAGCCTTTGTGCACATCCATAGTTATTTCTTTGGGGTGTTTCTTGAATCGGTAAATCAATGGATAAGTCATTTTAAGACTTTTGATACATAAACAATTGATATTCTTGAAACTTTAAGGAGTATTACATTTTATCTGAATTGGGCTTAGATAATTTCAAATTTTGACTCTTTTTCTGTTGCATCAGTTATTACTACAAATTTGATAAAGAATTCTTCCATTTCTTGTCATTGATTTTTTTTTTAATTAAACAAGATAAGGTCACTCATTCTGCAAATATTTACCAGTGAATACTGAAAAAGGCACTGCTAGGTTCTGGGATTAGAAATTCAAGAGCACATAAGCCTTAATCTTGGTCCTCTTTTATTAATACAAGAAGCATTGTTCCATTAATAAACAGTTAGAGACATTTTATATTAAACTTGCTCCCTTCCTTAATGCCCTAAATATAAGTTACTTTGTCAAATTTTAAAATGCATTGTCAAAATGGAAATAAGGGCAATTCAGCATGAGCATGACTTTTTATTTTCTATCCTGGATATTCTTTTTTTTTAAAGGCACATGTTTACTGTAGTAAATAAGAAAAATTCAGAAAAGTATAAAGAAGAAAATAAATGATCAAAACATTCAAAGACAATTACTGTTAATTGTGTATTTTCTTCCAGGCATTTTCTTTGTATATTTTTTACATAGCTGAGATCATATATATGCAGTTTTCCAAGCATAAAATGTAAATATTTCCTCATGTTATGAAAAACTCTTTGAAAACATTATCTCTAATGGCTTCATAATATTCCATCATGGAAATGAATTAAAAAATGTAGAGTTTGATGGTTAATAGTGAAAACTCTGAGGTAAGGTTGCATGGGCCCTGGCCCTGATGCTGCCATGGGGTAGGTCAGCCTGTGATCTCAGACTAATTACTCAACCTTTCTATGGCTCAGTTTTTTTTATATGCAAAATAGAATATTTATAATCTCTATCTTTTAATGTTTCTATAAGGAATACATGAGACAATTCAAGTAAAGCTTAAACTAGGACTTGGCACATAATTATTCTAACTACTGCTAGATATTTAAGTTGTTTCAAATTGAGATAGCATTTCCTACTATAAAATTACTGAAGAATGCAATTGTTAACAAACATTTTTATTACCTCAGAATATTTTTAGGGTAGAATCAAAGTTTTAAGATTCTACATATTGTCAAAATTGTTTATATGCATTTATCTACAGGACAGTGCAGTTTGTTTTCTCTGTAGGGAGATAGTTATGCGCAAATCAGAATCACCTGTGGGACTTTGCAATTCTCCTCTCATCCTCTCCCCACCAACCTCCCTCCCCCAGATGACAAGTGAGAATCAAAATCTCCAGAGCATTTGAGACTTATCTTCTTAATGTCTTCATATGCAAATTGAGGCTATCACTATGTGTTTCCTAGAGTTGTGATAAATAAATAAACAAAATGAATGAATGTGTATAGGGCTTTATACATACTAAGCACTCATTGTTAGTCCATATTACATTATTATTACAAATAATTAACTAGGAATGTACATAATTATTTATTTTATTACCCCTCACCAGTTTTGGGAGTAATTATTTTAAAATTTGTTTTAAATTGTTTAAATTATTAAATACTAGAGGCCTGGTGCATACAATTTGTGCACTGGAGGGGGGTTCCTCAGCCCAGCCTGCGCCTTCTCGCAGTCCAGGACCCCTCGGTCCTTACCACCCTCCTGCTCACTGCTCCTTACCGCTCGGCTTGCTTCTCCTTAGCACTGCCCTGGAGGCAAGAGAGGCTCCTGCCACTGCTGCTGCACTCGCCAGCCGTGAGCCTGGGTTCTGGCTGAGCGGTGCTCCCCCTGTGAAAGTTCACTGACCACCAGGGGTCAGCTCCTACATTGAGCATCTGCCCCCTGGTGGTTGGTGCTCATGATAGTGACCAGTTGTTCTGTCATTCAGTCGATTTGCATATTAGACTTTTATTATATAGGATTATTTTGAAATATTTTCTAATTCCATAAGAAAAAGTAGTATTTCAGTGTTTTAATTTGTTTTCCTTTAGTTACTGTTGGATTTGAGCTTTTCTCAAAAATTAATTAGTCTTTTGTATTTTTATATGTATGTGTCAGAAAAAGTGAGGTTGAGATAGAGAGAGAGAGAGAGAGAGAGAGAGAGGAATATCAGGATCTATTTATTTTAGAAGGGTCTTGATTTTGTACTTCTTTTACTTTTTATTTTGGTGGAATATGTAGGTGTGGGAGTGTATTGCTCTTTTGATAGTAAGGATATTATCCTTAATCTGACCATGTCTAAACCTATTGAACTGGTTTTGTCTCCCTATGGTCAGTATATGTTTCTAAAGATTTCTAAGCCATCTGGTTAATTACACATTTTAGAATTGTACCAGAGACTATTGTTAAACTTCTAAGTCTATGGTCCCCGAACTCCATTTTATTTTCCCATTTAAAAAATCTGAAAACAATAGTCAGTTTTCTATCTCTGGCACAACTTAAAATCTTCATGATTGCTCAGAGCTTCCATAAGAACCTGATGGAGATTTTCTGCAGCCCTTTTTGCTTGGACCTGAATGTGGCAAGCAGAATAACTATAAAGAGCACAGAGAGGAAAACTGCATAGATCTACAAATGTGGACAGTGAGGAAAGCATGGATAGGACTTCTGGGGTGTGTGCTAACAGGTATTGCCTCCTCCCCCCCAACTCTGCCCAGTTCAGGGTCTGGATCCTCAGTACAATCTCAGTGAATTTTAATATACCTGAAAAAGTACCTTTTTATCTGGTTATATTCCTCTAACTTTCATCTTCTGATTACAGCAATTTCTCAATAGTGGCAGATTTAATAGTCACATTTTCTATTATTTACAAATGACTCCAAATTGCATGATATACAATAAATTGTCATTTTACTGAGATAAGAATTTGAAGGTCTCACACTATTAGGCTGGGTGTGGTCACAAGTCACTTAGTGAGTGATTGCTGTTTTATGCCTACTGTGGCAATGCATTTTAAGAAGGTAATAATAAGTTATTCAGGGATGTAGGGATTCTAGAAGTCTCTGGATATATCTGCACAAAAACCAAGGGTGTACCCTGTGTGCATGGCCCAGGGAAAAATGATATCTCTCCTTCCCACCCTGTGCTAATCTTTTGTTAAATTTGAGCAATTAGCAGGGACATGACTTCACCTTCCTACAGCACCTTTCCAGGTGCACAGTTGTTAGCGATAAAAGTAGTATTATCTAATTAGCCTGTGCTTCATTTACCTGCTCCAAATATTTTCAGTGCTTATTTCTGACTGCTTCTCTTGAGCTGGATTGACATAGGGCACATTATCCTGATGAGATGGAAACCTGTGGTGTGCATTTGGAGATACTCGGGGAATTCAGGAAATATTTCATTTTCCACCCAGAGGTTTAATGTTGTGTAGATGCTGCCTGAGTGTAACTTACTCATATTGACTATAATCTTTTATTCAGCAGGCTACAAAGCTTAGTTCCCTATCCACCTGGAGTAGTGGCCATCATGCCCAGTGCTGCCCAAAATCTCCAATGACAGCAAGACCTGGGAAGTCCTGGGAGATAGAGTGTCACTTGCAGACAGAGTCCATTATCTTGGAAGCCACTCCTGGAATCACTGTCGAAAGCAATTTCTCAGAGATAATGCTCAAACCTTAGAAGGCTCTTCCTGCCACTATGATTGAAGGGACAAGGGAGGAAGCCAAGCCATCTTGGTCGGCAAATGTCATCAGTCATGATGAGCCACTAATCTTGATGAGACTTCTGATAAGACTCTGGTGTGATGAAAGATGAGGCAGTGGATGGCAGTTAACTCTGTCATTTGTAATCATTACTTTTGGGCCACTCAGTACCCATCCTGTGAAATTATTTTGTGCATTTCTCAGAGTAGCGAAAGGAGCCGAATTTTACCCTTTTTCTTTGGTGGAGCAGCCCAGCAGTTATAAATGCTTGAAGGGAATGTCCTAGGGCCCCATCGCATCCAACTTCAAGACCCTTACCCAGATCACCTGCATTGTGTGGGTGATGACAAAGTGTTGGACACACCTGCTCTTTTCCTAACTGCCCACAGAGTAAGCCCAGAATTCTTTTATGGCTAGCATCTGTATTGCTGTCTCAGATGTTCCCAGGGCAAGATGCAGAGTGGATGGCACTCTCTGTGGCTTCTTGCCGTGTAACTGTGGCCCAGAGCTTCCTTCCCCAGCAGTGTGCATTGGTGTTGCATGTGCTACAGATGGCCACCAAGTATGTAGAAGAGATACCAATCTGTTGAACCCTCAGCACTCTGAGAAGCTGGATTGCACCAGGAGTGGCTGAAGTGCTCTGTTCATTTGCCTCTAACTATGGGCAGCTTCTATTTACCCAGTGAGCCATACAAATATTAGCATTTTCTCTGTGTGTCATGATATATAAAAAGGTTAGGAAGCACTGACTTAACCTCTTTGGTTTTCATTTTCCTTCTCTGGAAGTTGGGCTTTTATTATTTTATTTGTTTGTTTTTTTAATGTATTAATTTGTTTTGCTGCAAAAATCTTTATTGTTTCCATTTGGTCCAAGCATGGGAGAGGGCTCCATGGTTGTTAAAAGCATGGGAGAGGGCTCCATGGTTGTTAAAAGCATGGTAGAGGGCTCCATGGTTGCAAAAGCCAGACAGCAGGGGTTCTAGAGGGACCTCTGAAAGGCCTCCGGGCTCCAAAAGCTCTAGTCATGCTTGAGAGTGAACCTGTTGAAGAGATACTCGCCCAGCCCAGCCTGGGGGCCGGCCGCCTGCGGAGGTGAGTCAGGTGTCACCCATCTTCCTGATGAGTTTCACCTCCTCACCCAGGAAGTGGTTCTCCAGGAAGTCACAGAGATGAGGGCCTGTAGGTAGAAACAGGGCATGCAGATTCACAAGGGCCTGGTTCAGGTTCCTCTCCAAGGCCAGGACGGCTTCCATGGCGTCCTGAGTTTTGCCCACTCATCTTGGGGAGGCTTCAGCACGTCCTGGAGTGAATACAGCCGCCACCGCACTACTTTTGCATATTTAAGAGACCTCAGCGCCCTCAAGCTCGAGCTTCTTCTCTGCCAACTCTCAAGAGAAGCAGCCTACGCCGTCCAGAGCCACATTGTCTGGGTGGAAATAGAAGCCTAGAGAGAGGTAGGTGTGGGAGGCCCACAAATGCAGGTTGGCTTAGCGATTGACAGCAGCCTCCGCCTCAGTAGAATAATTCTGATGAGTTTGGGGGCTCATGGTTATTTGGCAATAAGGAGTTAAGGTAAAAAACTGGTGTTGGCTGGTCTTGGAGGCTGAGGATGGCTGAGGTGGTTCCCAAGGTAGTGACTGGAAAAGAAATTGGAGGGTGGTTGAAGGCTGGAAGAAGGGGCGTTCCTGGGTCTTTTGAAGCAAGTGACAGATCAGGGAGACACCCAGATTTGTCTGAACTGTAAGTTGGGCTTTTAAAAAATTATCCCACAAGACCATTGTGAGGATCAAATACTTGAATGCATATGGGTGGGCTTTAAGAGCTGCTGCACATTTATCAGATGTTATCACTGGCCACAAAGAGAGAGGACTCTGTCTCCAGTTTTCCCTCGTTGGCTGTCCCTTTGAAAGTGGGATGGAATTCCACTTTAAAAATCTTTCTGCATCTCTCATCAAAGTTCAAGCATTGACATAATACATTTTCTATAGTTTGGGGTTCTTGTGACTTCCATTAAGGAATCTATCAAGCAGAAGTTCCTTGCCTCCTTGTCCAGTGGTGCTGAGGATACACAGCAGTGTATCTGCCTCCCCTGGTCTATCTGCATTTGGGACCCAAGTCCACCCAGGCTCAGGCCTCCCTTCCTGCTATTGACCAGCCTTTGCTCCCTCTTAGCGTGTGTTGCTTTGGAATGGAAGTTTCCACAGTTTCAGCATCTGTGCTCTAGGGTATGAGCTGGCTGGTGTTGACCCCCCAAGTAGTTCCGAAGAATGACTTCACCTCTCTCCACTCAGTCCTCAGAGATCTCATGGGTTGAGAGGAACTCCCTTCTGCCCTCTCTTTATCAGTCCTTAAGCCAAATTCTACCTGACAAGTGTGTGAAAACCAAGTCACAAAACAATCTATAATAATAAAAGCATAATATGCTAATTAGACTGGATGTCCTTTCGGACGTCCTTCCAGATGATCTTCCAGACAAAGCAGGGCTGAGAAGGAAGTCCGGTCCCGGGTGCCAGAGGGAAGCCGGTGCCAGCAGCCAGGGGAAGGAAGGCCTACTCTTGCATGAATTTTGTGCATCGGGCCTCTAGTATACAATAAAATGTTAACATTTGTTTTGTGGATGCTGGAGGTATGGGCCATATTTTATTTTTTTCTTTAGACCTTCCTGGACTTTTTCTGGTTTTCTTTAGTGAAGCTCAGAGTGTATTAAATTATATTTCTAAAAGATGCACTCAAGATGTGCTTCATGAAGGCAAATAACAGCTCCAACATTCCTTCATACTTACTGGCTCAAAATTACTGCCTCTGCTTTCTGAGCCAGGTGGTTTGGAGGGTAGAAGTCAGGAGGGAGGGAGAGGAGGCAACGTGTGGGCCATTGAATTTCCTCTTTTCAGACATTCCTTTGGCAGCTAATTCCAGGGTGCTCATCTGTATGGTGGCAGCATGACTTTCGTGTTTTCCCCAAGGTGTTTTATGGTCTTTTTATAATGGTACTTTGAGTAACTTTCCCTTGTAACTTCTAAGTAGGGAAAAATACCAGATGCTTGCTTGCTTTCTCTGCACTTTGCTTTCTTCTTTGTTTCTGCCCATTCCTTATCTCTTCTTTCAACTTCCTCCCTCTTCTTTTCTCTCTTTCCCAGCTGTTCCATTTCATCTCTTCACCTACTATTTAAAGCAAAATAAAACCTGGCAGTGAGAAAGAAAGGATTTGGTATGTTAGCCGGGGCCATGGTGAGGAGAATGCAAATACAGATTGATCATTAGGAGCTAGGTGGCTACAAGAATGGTTCCAGGGGCAATTTTATCCCTTTACTTTTCCAGAAGGTAATTCAGGTTTCAGATTGGTAACAACGAGCATATCTTCATTTAACTTCACCCTTAAGGTTAGGGGAGGATTGCCTGAGAAATCAATGCTTAAATTGGGGTCCTAAAGTGGATGAATAGCGTTAACTAGTTAAAGAGTGGGATGGGGGCCAGAGAGGTCATTTGTCCTCAGTGAGGAGAACGCTGCAGATACCTGTGATCTGACCTGCCTTTCTGCTGCATGTAATTCAATGTCTCTTGACATTGAATAGACCCTTACCCTCTCTGTTTTCCCACCCCATCTAAATCTTTAGTTAATTCTACTCATCTAACTTTAGGACCCCAGCTCAAGCACCAATTTCTCAGGCAACCCTCCCCTGGCCTTAAGGATGAAGTCAAGTCCTTCTTTAATACGTTCTCATAGGGCTGTGTATCTCTCCTTTACAACACATGCCAACATTGAGACGTTACAAGGATTTGTGAGGTGGTTGGATTGCTGCTCCACCACACTCTAAGCTCCTCAGCCTGTAAGCTCTAAGAGGGCAATGTTTAATTCTGCTCACTAATGCATCCTAACTGCCAAGGGAAGAGCTTGGCACATAGGAGAGACTCAATAAATATTTATCAAATGAATTAATTACTCTTAGCTCCGTACCTTTTGGCTACAGGACCTTAGGCAAGTTACTTAACCTCTCTGCGCCTTAGGTCCCTCAATGGAAATGGGGATAATAATTCCCCCATTCAGAAAATTGTGAGGTTTACACGGACAATGGTTGTAAAGCACCTCATCTTGTGCCTGCATACAAATAGGCACACACATGAAGTCATGTTTTTTTTTCTTATTTTCTTTTTCATCCCTGAGTATTGCAGAGTAGCAGTTTAAAGAGCAAAACTTCATGGACCCCTATTTCCTTCCCCTCCTCCCTTCTTCATTCCCCTCTTCCTTGGTTGGGTGAGGCACAGAATGAAGGGTCAGAAGAGCAGATTCTTGATTTTTCATTAATGAGATGACCTTGGCTAAAGCACTAGTCCTTGCGGTGTTTCAGCTTCCTCATATATGTGGTGGCAAGACATAAATAAATGGTCTTTACAGTCTTTCCCCACTCTCTCACCCTGGGTCCCTGCATAGGGCTCAAGGGTAACACCGACCCCTGATATTCACAGTACAAGATGAAAGGAAGCAAAGGGGAAATGCAGCACCAGAACCAGGAGAGGAAAATTAGGCTGTTGGCCTATCTATTTTTAATCCAAGCTGAGTTTATTTTAGTAAGACAGGTGAAGAATGTTTTAAAATGCATCATTATGACAATGCCCTTTGGTAGCAGCACAAGGATTTCTAGTGTATCTTTCTTCAAAAGAGCCTGAGGGCTTTGTACACACTGTCTCATTAATTCTCAGAGTGTCTCTACAGTTGGACGGGGAAGTAGATGAGTTCTGTTTTATATGCAGAGAAACAAAGCTTCCAAAAGGTTAAGTAGCTTACCCAAGGTTGCACGGTAACATCACTGTTCCCAGGAACCCAGGTCTGTCTATCCAGCACGTCAGCCTGTGAGAGCATTCTGCTTCCAGGCTCTGGAAATGTGCCCACCTATGGGTGAGGTCTTTATTCTGAGCAATCTGATATTTAAAGTGTGGTTTCCTGGAGGACAGTCTCTTTTTTCTGAAATGAGAGGGATGACAAGTAGATAAAGAGGGATTGAGAAAAAGGAGGGATTGAAAGGTTAGAAGTTAGTAGAATATTTTTCCCCTCTCCCTCCTTCCATCCCAAACATCCTTACCCTGGACCAGCTAAGACCCCATCTCAAGGGCCAAGCATCAGACCTGGTTGCCATGGAAACAGTGCTAGCTGAGCTTGAGGCTCCGGAGAGCCAGCTGCATTGACTAAAGGTGTGTGATTCTAAGTCACCTTCCTGGCTGACCTGAAGGGATTCTGTCATCCCCACTTAGAATGTTGCAGGCATCTGCAACCTGATCAATCTTTCTGCTGTATTTCACTCAGGGTAGCTGTTCTCCAGAGCAGTCAACATCATTTCTAAGAGGTCTGTGTTGGAGAGTGGCATTCCTGGTCAGTCCACATATCAAGCATCCTCGGTTGTATGTCCTATCCTGGTTCTCACTCTCTGTGACCCAGGGTAGGGCTGTTGTGCTTTCTGAGCCTCAGTCTTCTTGTTTAGAAAAGGGGCTAACTAACAGGATGATTATGGGGATGATGAGAGGGAATGGTTCTGAAAGGCATCAGTGAGTCATAAGTCATGATGAATGTGTTTAATAGTTAGTGCCCATTCTCCTGCGCTCACCAAGTCTTGTGAAAATGGGCCACGACCTTCCCTTGGGTCACCCTGGTAACTGTCTCTTCCCAACTTGACACATCAAGTAAAGAAAAGAGCCAGGTGTTTCTGGACAGTTTGTAGCTTCTTGTCTAATTTACTCAGAAACTACGGACACTCGCTTGCTCTGAAAGAGAAAAGTCTTTCATTGATGGACATGGTTTTCCAAGCTGTCAGGTCTTTGTGTCACTTGTGCCCAGTAAAGCTTTCTGAGATCACAAGATGAAAGGCCTCGTGGCAGTTCAAAGTCTTCCTTTTGATTATTATTCTAGTCAACATATTTTGTGAAGAGAAAATAGGCTTGATCATCAGAATGGAGTAAATTTCTTAAAGAGCAGAGTACAAGCAAGCCACAAAAATGGGCTCAAAACAGATAGTCATGTTGCCCTGCTAAGGGAAGTACTCAGGCGTGTGTGTGTGTGTGTGTGTGTGTGTGTGTGTGTGTGTAGGTGTAGAATCGGGCCACCTGGAGAGTGATATCCTCTTAATTGTCTCTTGGATTAGTACTAGTACAAATGTCAGTCTTCCTTTGCTACCACCCGAGAGTCCACCTTGGCTAGGTAGGAAGGACCAGTGAGTAAGAACACTTGGAACAGAGGTTCCAGAGCAAGAGAAGACATTACAGGGCTCACAGGCCATTCAGGAGCCCTTGCTTGGGAAAGTGAGGTCATCTCTAGATAAGTAAAAATGTAGCAACTTGGGACACAAATTCTGAAGGGGTAGCATAAAATCTCACATTGCCTTTATTGTCTGGTAGCCTGTGTAGACATGATCAGGAGATGCCTCTGATATGACCCTCACCTTGACCGCGGGAAGCATATTCTACATGAGACTAAACAACAGCTCCCATGAAAAGTTTTTTCCCCTCTTTTTTCTAAATATGTGAGCTTGAGATTTGTAAGTCAAATTAATATACTATTATACTCCATTGTCAGGATCAACATGTTTGATAAATGGCCTTTCTGTCACTGCCCTAAGTGATAATAAGCAATGGTGGTTAAGGAGGTTAGGTAAGTCCAGTTCAAGTTTTATTTTGGCCCACACTGAGTCCCAGTTCAACGGCTTTCATGGGGCTTCAGCTCAGGGAAGATGGGAAACTTTGGAGAAGGTGGGATTTGGATTGGGCCTTTAAGAAAGGGTAGGACTTAGGATAGCAGCGGGTAGGAAAGGACATTTTAGCAGAGATCAGCTTGGCCAAAAGTTTGGAGACTTGTGAGTAATTGAAACCATAGAAGGTGGAAGGATCCTGAGTGGGAAATAAGGCCAAAAAAGTAAGTAGTGGTCAAAATGTGAAGGCTTCAAATTTCAGCTATTTCTACAGTAACCGCTTTGTCCCTTTTTAGTGTGGGTCTAGTGTACCTTGCAGGTAATCCACTTCCCAAGGGCAGGGGCCGACATAACAACTTCTTTGTATCTCCCTCAATAGTCCTTAATGCCGTGCCTGGGGAAGGGGTGCTGCTTTTATTGACTGACAGATGTGATTCACCACTGAATGAACTCAGTAGTTACATGCAGTTCCTTTTGGGGTTGTAAAGAGGCAAGAAACTTGTTCAAATGAAACTGTACAAGAGACTATTATAGCAGATAATAATTTTTGCTTCAAGAATTGAGCTACCAGAAGAATGCGAACCTTCCCTGGCAGTGTGGGAGTGGGGCTTAGAGAGAGGTGAAGTGCAGTGGCGGCCGTTTAGCTCCCTGACACTAATAGCTCCTCTCTGAATGAGCCCGCTGGAGGAGAAGTGAAAGCAAACTGGAGAACTGACGATGTGTGACCCGGAGAGGACTTGAGTGAACGCTGGGTCAGCCTTCTCGTGTTCCAGGCCTAGAGAAGGTGTGGGAGGTCTGTGTGTTTAGGACAAAGGCCACATCTGCTAACTTTCCACTTTAACCTTCAACATCACTGCTGACTCTAGTCGTCATAGAAATGCACTGAGAAGGTTTCTTTGGCTGAGCAGGGATGGGCTAAGCATAGTGGATACTGAAACCAGTTCCCTAGGGCTGCCCGTCCCACTCTGTGCCCAGCCTTGCAGTGCCTGCTCACCACCACCATGTGACCCATTAAGCTTTGCTTTGTGTGACACAAAATCATTGTACAGGAATGCATTATGAAGTGTGTTTTCTAGTGCAGGGGAAAACCAGCAGGCTGTCACTGATTGTTTCATTGTTGGAAGGAAAGTAAATACTTAAAATGTGTGTACAAGGCAAGGCAGGAGCAGTTCCAAAGAGTGTTTAGAAGAGAGGCATTTTTACATCTTATTGATGTAGGTTTGTAAAACATGATTACTGCTGAACCTAGGGCATTCATGTAAATAACCACCACGCACACATCGCTCTTTATTATTTATGCCAACACATGTGTGATATTTTCACTAGATTATGTACACTGGCTTAGGAAGAAACAGACACAGAGTGGGAATTAGAGATATGGCCAACTGGCTGAAACTGGGATAGCAGAGATCATGGACAGTTGGCAGAGCTAATAATTAAGCAGTGAGTCATAGAGTGGCAGCTCTTTGGGAACACTTTAGGTTTCTGGACATTGCATTCAAGATCCAAAATAAAGGAGAGGAACCAAGACTCCCATTTATTATGTATTCTGAGGCAGAGATAGGCGCATAAAACTTCAAGAATGGCATGACTGATATTTAGAGAGTGCATCTTGCACACTTTCTCATCTGGCCCTTCCAAAACCCTGAGAGTTGGTAGAGGGGACATTATTCTTGTCCTTTCCATCTTGTTCAGAGCACCGAGGTTCCACAGAGTATGTGATTAGCCTACAGATAACAGTTTTCTCAAGGGCTCTGGTTTCATTCATTTGACAAATATTTATTGAGTGTCTACTATGTGCCAAGCATGGGGATGTAGCAATGACTAGTGCAGGAGATACACATTAAATAAATTAATATAAATGTAAGAAACAATAAATGCAGGGGAAGGGGATAAAGAGTAGTTTGTGGGGAGGGACATTTTTCTACAGGGTGATAAAGAGCTGTTTCTGAGGAGGTGGCACTTGGGCAGAGACCTGGGTGGAGAGAGGGAATGACCACCTGTGCCTGGGGAGAGGAGCTCACCAGGCTGCGAGCATTACCAGTAGAGTGTGCTTGGTGATTTTGAGGCACAACAAGGATGACCATGGGGCTAGAGCTCCATGAGCAAGGGTAAAATGGTTGGATGTGAGGTCAGAGAACCAAGGGTCCGGTCATGTGGGGCCTTCAAGGAGTAGGCAATGGCAAGAAACATGAAAGCGATTTCAGGGCCACAGTGTCAATCTAACTGCTGTGTGGAGAACACCCTCGAGGTGAGCAATAGTTGAAACAGGGAGACCAGTGAAAGGGCGAGGGTAGGCCCTCCATCTTGCCCCAGGGTAAGGGCTACGCCTTCCATCTTGCCTCAGGGTAAGGGCTACGTCCTCCATCTTACCTTGGCCACGTGCTTGGCAAGGAGCTTCTTCCCGGAAGTCTAAGACTCTGCTAGCCACACCCAGGAACAAGACACTGACTTGCGCCTGGCCAATCGGCAGAGCACAGTCCTTTCTCCTCCCCTTACTATAAAACCCATCTCTACTCGGGGTTCTCTCTCTCAGCCACTTGGCTTGCCGTTGTGTCGGTGAGTCTGGTGGACGGGGAGCTCAAGCTAGCTTGAAATACAGATTCTTATGCTTTTGCATCGGATTGGCTGGCTTCCTGATGTGGTTTCTTGGGGATCTTGAAATCTGGGCATAACAACCAGCTTGGAACTTACAGCAGTGGTTAGGATGAAAGGTAATGTGAGAGAGATGAGAAGGAGTAACATTCAGGTAAAGGTTGTTGGAGAATTGATGTGGAGTGTGTGAAAAAGAAAGATGTCAAGGATTCCTCTTTGGTTTTGGGCCCAAGTAATTACATTCTGAAATGGGGAACACCTGGGGTTCTGGTGGAGTGACATTAAGCATTTATTTTGCATATGTTAAGTCTGAGATACTCATTAGGCAATACAATGAATATTTCAAACTGGCAGTTGGATATACCAGTATATTATGTTGTTCAGGGGAGAAGTTGGGCATAGAGATATAAATTTGGTAGGGCTAGTATATAGATGCGATTTAAATCTGTGAAACTAGATGAGATCATTTTGAGCGTAAGTTTAGATGGAGAAGAGAAAGGGCCCAAGCTTCCCAACTTTTAATAATTGTCAAATAAAATAAAGGGCCACCCCACAAAATCATTCTCTCTCTCTCTCTCTCTCTCTCTCTCTCTCTCTCTTTCACACACACACACACACACACACACACACAAATCCAAACCAAAGCTGAGCTTATTTACATGTCATGCAAGGAGAAATTCACTGAGTATTTCTCTAAGAAAGAAAAGTTAGAGTTTTTAAACCTTAGGACCGTGGTCGGCAAACTGCAGCTCGAGAGCCACATGCAGCTCTTTGGCCCCTCGAGTGTGGCTCTTCCTAAGCCTTAGGAGTACCCTAATTAAGTTAATAACAATGTACCTACCTATATAGTTTAAATTTAAAAAATTTGGCTCTCAAAAGAAATTTCAATTGTTGTACTGTTTATATTTCGCTCTGTTGACTAATGAGTTTGCCGACCACTGCCTTAGGAAGAGGAGTATAAGGTGGTTGTGCTAATTCAGAAATGAAAATTAGCACTGTGGATAGGAGAGAATGAGTTCCTAAGTCTGTATGTGATTATTTAAAACAAGTCCCTTGTTCATTGAAGTCTAGGAAGGGTCGAATGTTCTGGGGTCACTTGGAATTCATGGTCTTTGATCTTTGTGAGCTGGTTGAAGCCACTGTAATGAAACAGTATTCAAACATGAAATCTCCTAGGCATTTGCTGCTGGAAAGTGGAGAATTGTTGTAAATGTTTCCCTCCATGTCCCGTGTGGTTCAGGGTTCAGGATCTGGAAGTGGAGCCGCACACAAATGAAAGAGAAAAGACAAGAGATAATTTGGGAATATTGGGGGGCCAGGCTGGTAAGTCCAACTCAAGAGGAAGGACTTCCACGGGTGCTCAGGCTGCGCCAGCCTTTTATTGGTTTGGGATACACCCATAGCCCTTAGGCAGGCAATTTCCAGTAACAGGCAGACAAGCCCATCAGCAAGGATTTACATAATAATAAATGGGGAAGTTGCTTCAGCTATCATTGTCTGGACTAACAATGAGTGCACAGCCCTGACCTTTGCAAGGGCTTCAAGGATCACCAGCATCCTGGGTTCCTTGTCCACACCTCTCTGCTAGTGAAGACAATAGGCGGTTTCCCACAGAGAATGATCATTTTGTACAGCCTGGAAGATGGGGAGGATCTGGCAAAGAATAGTAAAGAGGATTTGCCACTGAAGTAGGAGGCAAGGAGTATGGCAACCAAGGACCATGTGGTCACCGAGATATGAGGAATCCAAGAAGCGGGGTTGGCAGGGTCCAGTGCCACTGAGAAGACTAGTAAGTTAAAGACTGAGACGTGTCCATTGTACCTGCAAATTTGGGATGCTGGTGACCTTTACTTGGAGTAGTGGAGACTATTTTGATTTTATTGAGTTTAAGAGAAAATGGGAGGGAAGAAATGGAGACAGAGCATAGGCAAACATTTGAAGAAAGAGCAGAGTATTGGGACAGTGACTGAAGGAGAGTGTGAAGGTCAAGGAAATTGGTATATATTTGCTGCAGATGAGATTGATGGTAGAGGGACAAAATTGATGTAGGAGAAAGGGGGAACTATTGTGAAAGCAGATTCCTTGTTAAGGGATGAGATTAGCACCCAAGTAAAGAGGCTGCCACTGCTAATGCGTATACACAGTACAGGATAGGAGAGAAGGTAGCCTATAGAGGTACTGATACCTGTAAGCCGGGAGATCTGCTTTTTCTCAATGAAATAAGAAACAAGAATACTAGCTGAGAATGTGGAGAAACTGGGGGATTTGGAGGTTTGAGAGGTAAGAGAGAGTTGGAAGTGGTGGTCCTGGAGAGAGGGAGGTAAATTGAGCTTGTCAGGGAATGCAGTAGGATTCCCCGGCATACCTGAGGGTTCTCTTGAGGTTTGTGGTTATGAATTTTAAAATGAGACTTGTCAGCACTGTGGTGTATTTCTCCTCCCCTTCTGTTTCCCTCCCCTCCCACCACCACATTCAGCTGCTCAGGACAATTGTGAAGGAGGAAAGAGGCAAAGAAGTTGCATTGTTTGCAAGAGAATTGTTATAGTGATGAACCCTGGCATCTACTGGGGACATGAGAAAGTGAGGTGCTTTGAAAAAGAGTGGCATTAAGAAGTTGGGAGTTTCACTCTGTCTGCACACCCTGTGGTGCCTGGAAAGGGTTCAGGGGAAAAAAGCACAAAAAACCTAAAACAGTGTTTATCTGTGGGCTCTCATTAGTGTCCACATTCCAAAGTGCATTTCTTTCCTTTTTCTCCTCAGGTGGTGTCCATGGTAGCCTCAACTGGTAGCCTGAAAGCTCTTGCTCCTACTTCCCCTTTCCTATCTGTTTTACCCCTCTTCCCCAGCATCCACCGTACACTCTTCTTGATCCAGTGGGTCTTAATTCACACTTTCATCCCATACATCCGTTCTGGTCAGCCCAATTTCACTCTAAATTCCTCACATTTTCAGAGGAAGCACCCCCCCTCCCCCCACCCCACTAACAACAAATAAACAAGCCTTTTCTCTTGCTTAAATGGATTGCTTCTCTTGGCATCGCTTTTCTCTGCTGGGATGAGGGTGGGGAGGGGAGGCAAATGGAAGGAAACAGGAGCCTCTTCCCTGCGCTTGTTAAACACAGAAGTGCTTCCTTCTTGATGTTCTAAATTTATAAATATTCCATGAAGTTTGACTAGAATTCACGTATGCCTTAGTGCTTTCAAAATTGGCAAATAACTTCATCCGTACTGGCTGTGTTTTCTTAGTCTTTTCCTTCTAAGGTGAGGAGGCCCGACCTTTTGGTTTATCTCTCTATTTGTACCCCCAGCCTCATGCAGTAAATCACTACCCACCTACCTCTGAAGTTCATGTGAGCTCAGCCTGCTGGCAGAAATTCTAAAGTTTCCTGTAAGGGAGAGATAAAAATTTCTGCTTTCTCTCCAGTATTCAACTTTGAAGATGCCCAATAATTTATTGGAATTTTTTTATACAAAATGCTTCAAGTTTATCTTTAAGGATGACCTGCAGTGACGCCCATGGCTCTTGCTGGACCATGATTCAGTCCTCAGAGCCCTTCCTTTTGAAGATTTTAGATTTTTTTTTTATCCGTGAATATATAACCTGGCCCTTGTCCATATTAAAAGTCATCTGTCATTCTGTGCCCACTCATAGATTCATAAGTGCTTCCTGAAGTCTAGCCCCATCTGCTTGGTGCTTCACATCCAGGAAGAAGTTAATACCATTCCCAAACTATATGTTTAAGAAAAATGACCTCACTTGGAAACCAGGAAATATAGCTAGGTTTGATCTTCCTGTTGCTTCAAAATTACTTAAAATTTGAGCTACACTGATGACTCAGACACAGAAGTGCTAATTTTTATTCACATGAAGATCATTGTAGGGGTTAGTTGCCAGAATCTTCTCAAAATCCTCACACTGTTGTCTTATTCTGGAGAATGTTCAGTGGTGATCTCTGACCTTAGCCATTGCCCTTTGGGGGCCCTGAATGGCCCTTTGCAGAACTCTAGAACACCTTGCACAGTTTGTGGGGGTCCATGAAGGGTGGTGGAAATACTGTGTGTGATAGCATCAGACCAACCTGGTCTGTTGACTCTGGTCTCTTGCTTACTCACTGGGTGGCCACTGTCAGAATATTAAACTTCTCTCCACCTCAATTTCCCTGGCTGCAAAATGAGGAGCAACGGTCGTACCTAACCACAAGGTTGTAAAAAGTTCATGTAATCAGACATTTAAAGCACTGGTCCATATGTGCTTAATTCATATTATTAATTCATTATATTATTAATGAAAGTCTAATAAAGTCAAACCCACCCCCATGTAGACCTATCCGGACTTGGGCCTCCCCTCTCTCAGCCCCGTTGCCCCTCTCTATAGACCCGACCCCTTTCAGTGCATTTCCTCTGGCCCATTTTGTAGAAATGCTACCAGAAAGATGTATTTGGGCAACTGAGCTTATTCTCAAACCCCTTCTTTAACAGAAAAAGCCTTGCCTGTCATAAAACATTAGCAAATGGTGACTGAGTTGGGGATTTCAGGGAAGAACTGCATTAGAGCATGTAATGCCTGTTCATTTGATTTGTAAATGAATTTAATTTTTTAAAAGTCTAAGAAACTTAAACCTGTCCCCAAGTAGACGTATATGGCCTCAGATGAGATTACTTTTCACCACACAAAACCCACTTGATGTACTGTTACACAAAAAAATAATATTGCTTTTGCTCTTTTTCTCTCAATCCTTTTTTCTCAAATACAAATGAGCAACATTAATCCTTTGTGGCTTTCTGGACACTTGGCTCTGGGAAAAACCCATGACCTAGTTTTTTGTTTGTTTTTGTAATGTAATTGTCAAAAACTCATAACTTGAGTGCAATTTCAGATTTCTCATTGATAAGGCAATAACCCAAATAAGCAACATTTAATAAAGTTACAAGTCTGAACATAAAGTATAGTAGAAGCATTATTTGGATGATATGAATCGAAGTTCTCTATAAAGTTGCACACGTTCCTGGGGTAGAGCTATTAGACCAAGCCATGAAGTGGCCTGGCTTCTAGTTCATGTCCCAGAAGTCTTTGGCAGGCCTTGGTCACAAGATTCAGACTTCTTAGGTTTGGCTGCCTTTGGTAGCAAGTGTGCGTTGAGATCCTCAAGTCAATTCAATGTTCTAGTGGCTTGGTCTTTCTCTCCTTATTTTCCAATAGATGTCATGAAAGCCTCTTATACACTTTCTTTTAAAAAGTGATATGAGTGACAGCTGAAAGACACATCCCAAACAGATGGGTTATTATTCTCTCTGTTTTTATGTCCAGGTCACAGCTCCTTAGAGTCACCGACAAACCTGCCTTCTCCTGCTCCTGATTCTTTTGCATGGAATCTGACCTGGATAATGAAAGATTCCTTCCCTTTTCTGTCTCATCGCAGCCGATATGGTAAGTGTATTTTTGACAGTTATTTGTGATGTACAATTTTCATCTCATAATTAAGGAAGCTGTGAATTTCAGTTTGTTCTCCATGGCTCTCTATGGGTTGCTCAACCGCCCAAACGCAAAGGAAGTCTCTCTGTGCCTTTAGTCTTCCATCAGCACTCAGGCCAGTCCTCTCCAGACTCAGGATGCATTTTGTATCCTGAAAGAAACTAAAGGCTTTGTTGCTGTCGTATCTTATTGCCCTCCCCCGCCTCGCTGCCCCCCCCCCCCCCCCCCCCCCCGCCAAGCCTTTATGGTATTCACAACATTCCCTTACCAGTCATTAGATATAATGCTTATTTGCATTTTGACTATGATTTTTCAGATATAGGATTCTAACCCAGGACTGTTTTTAATAATAGAGATCTCTTGAGAAAAGATTGTTATTATGAGGGTTGCAGGTCCTCTAGGGTCCTCAAGTGACTCCCTTACATTTGAGTGTCTCCTTGAAGGTGCCTAAACACATTTCTAGATGTGATTTCAGTTCATTTGATTCTGCAACAACCTCAGAGATAGAGGCCACATCCCATTCCATTTTAACACTTGTAGAAACTGGACTTAATAAGATCACACAGAGTAGATTCTCTAACTACAAAACCAGAATTCTTTCCTTCTAGTCACTTTGTCTCCCAGGGATCTGCCTACTCAGCCTGCTAGGTCCTGCTCTAGGACCCCTCGGGAGGCCATATTTACCTGATGTAGGATTCCTTATTCTTTGTGTGCTCATCCTAACAGCTCATGGGAGCTGGACCTCTGCAGAGGAAAGAGCAGCTTTGGAGGAGAGCTAATGTATTTCCAGGTGGATATTTTTTCTTCTTTTGAACTCCTCTAGAGTGGACCCCTTGAGGGCAGGCACTAAGCTGTGTTTGCTCCTCACTCTGTCCCATCACATAGAAGACACTCATAAAAGTTGTGCATGACAAGTGAATGCAGAAGGCTTCCAGGGAGGGAACTCACGCATCAGGCCTGATTCGATGAAGCGTTTATGAACCCAGAACAGCACTGAGTTCTAGATCCCTTCTGGGCATGTTTACCTATTCCTGATGCTCAGCCTCTGCCCTCGGGCCTGAGCTATTTCAAATGCACCTAACAGAGATCTCCCACCCACTGCTGTCTCTCATCTATAATGCAGTTAGTCTTGGTTAATAGTAGCTGTACCTTTCATTTCAAACTTAAAAAAAATAAATGCATCAAAAACCCTAGGGCAGGTTAGGGTTATGCTCTGCTGGGAGGTTTCCTGCTAGTCCTAAGCCTCCCCAGTGGGAGAGGAAGATCAGTAGTTGTCAGGAGAATCCAGATAAGAATTACTTGTTGATGTTATTTCAGCCAGACATTGAATGTCATCTTATAATAAGGGCAAGTGTCTATAAATAATTGCAATCTGGTCCTTTGTACTGTTATTGCCTTTTAACCAGATTTGTGATAAAAACCAGTCTGGATAAAATTTTGAATTTGTTTTCAAAGTCATTCAACTTTTATAAAATACAGAATGTCCAAAAAGGGCAGGTTTGCCTCCTGCATGACTCAGAGAAGATTGCATTCATTCTCTGTGGCCGTAACCTTGTCATCTAGAAACCTCATGATTTCCCTTCTTGAGAGAGGAGAGGACCCAAACCATTGGCCAGACATTGCCTGATGCTTAACGGGAAGGCCAAAGTCAGCACCATTATTGCTTTTGACTCACAGGGTGTGAAGAGCTGATTCTTGACTGCTTGCTCCTTGACTGAGTGCAGCGGTAATTCCAGAGCCTCTCCACCTTCTTACCATATTTAATTCAGCTTAGACTGAATTAAAGACCTACCTGCCCCCACCACCATCTCTGTGTGCCTGGTCTAGTGCCAGATGCTGGAGTTGATACAAATATAACTGTGAGTAAGACCTGCTGCTGGTCTTCCAGAGCTCAGAAAACAGAGACATAATTCAGTAGGCAGCTAGATTCATTGCCACAAAGAGTGCCTTTGGGGCTCACCCCAGAGCACAGAGGTTGAGTACTCATGCTGAGACCTACTGCAGAGCAAACTAAAGCCAGGGTTAAGGCCAAGACTCCTGTCTCCTTAAGGATGTTTGTGGGGGCTCAGCCCATATCTCTGTATGAACTGAAGAGGCCACCAAGATCAGTGGTGATAAATCCGCACCTTCTAGCTGCCTGCCATGAAAGACATTTTAAGAAATATTAACAACTTCATTAATTTTAAGGCCGCAAACTTGGGCGGAGAAATTTGACTGGAGAATTGCTGCCTAAAGGGGTCATTCTTCAGACAGTGAGAAGTAACCAAGTCTCAGTAAGTCGATGTGGGCACTTGAGTGGTGGAGTTTTGTGCCTGGCTGGCTGTTGCCACCTGCATTCTGGGGAGGAGTTGTGGGCAGTGACGAGAGTGGGCATCCACAGCCTGACCACAGGCATCCCGACTAGACAGCTGTCTCAGGCCAGCTGTCCAGACCTGAATGGAGTATGGCTTTCTCTTCATCAGTGTTTTATGAGAAGAGACGAAGTAGAGAGAGGCTAATAAGATTTATTCACCCCCAGCCTATAATTATCTGCTTGAGGAAAAAATTTGACCTATCTTTTGGAGGTCTCCCTATATTTCTTCTAATTTGCATTGGGGCCTTTCATGTTGTATAAAATATATTCTCTTCAGTGGCATTTGGTACCCGATTTCAGTTCTTCCTCGCCAATTGTCTTGAACGATGGGAGCCTGCTAATTTCATCCCCGACAAGCAGAGAGCTGCACGTTCATCTCTAAGCTTTGGAGGAGGGAAAACATCTAAAGAAAGACTTTTATCCTTTTATCATCAGCTCTGCTGCCTCAAGACTGACTTATAGGCTTGACTACAAGGCTTGGGCTTTAACTACTCACTCAAATAAAATCTGTTCCAGCCCTGCTGAGGTTGCTCAGTGGTTGAGCATCGACCTATGAACCAGAAGGTCATACAGTGGGGCCTTGACTTACGAGTTTAATTCGTTCCGAGACCGAGCTCGTTAAGGAGCTTGTTAAGGAGCTCATTAACTCAAATTACTCTGTCAACTCAATGCAAAAAATCGGCCGAGAGACAGCTGGTATCTCAGAAAACTCGTTAGTTGGGACACTCGTAAGTCAAGGCCCTACTGTAGTTTGATTCCCAGTCAGGGCACATGCCTGGGTTACAAGCTCAATCCCTGGGACGTGTAGGAGGCAGCTGATCAATGATTCTCTCTCATCATTGATGTTTCTATATCTCTCCCACTCCCTTCCTCTCTGAAATCAACAAAAATATATTTAAAAAGAAAATCTGTTCCAGCCAGCAGCTCCAGGTGCTAAGAGATTAAGGCCACTAAAGGGTTTGATGACTCACTGGGGCCACTGAGGTCTGGAGCCACAGAACAGATGGTACCCTGCCCAGCTGTAATTCATGTTTGCCCACTCTGGGTGTGGGAAGAATCTGATCAACATTTAAAACATAATAACCAAAGGTTCTGGGCCAGGTGAAGAAGAGAAATAATTTTCATATAGGAAAAAAAAGTTTGATACTTTATAAAACTCTTTCATACACCCTTTTCTCACTTAAACTTATTATAAAATTGTGGTGGGTAGATATTATTTTATAAAACGTTTTTATAGAAATGTAAATTGAGGGCCAAAGAAGTTTACTTATATGCTCCCAAGTTATGGAGCAGGTGGACAGTTAGAAAAGACTGAACCCAGATTTTCTGACTCCAAGTTGGGTGCTCTTTCTACCACATCACAAAGTGAATTAAAAGATAAAGTCTCCTCTTATGAGGGGGCCCTCATTTCCTAGTCAACCTGGTGTTTGGACTGAATGACAAGTCTGATATTCAAGATCGGCTGTAGGATCAAAACTTGATTTCCCTAAATTGAGACTGTCCCAGGTATGCCAGGCAATTCACCTCCTCCTAAATGTGGGTATAGCCCCTCTCTGCCCAAGCACCATGGTCTCTCTTGTCTTCCTTACCATAGACTATAGTCCCTGTTAGTAGTTGAATTGTGTCCCTCCAAAAGATATATTGAGCTCCTAACCCCTAGGACCTGTGAATGTGATCTTATTTAGAAACAGGGTCTAATCACACTGGATTAGAGTAAATAGACAAAGACACACACAGGATAAACACCATGTAAAGATGGAGGCGGAGATTAGAGTGCTGCATCTACAAGCCAAGAAAGGCCAAGGAGTGCTGGCAGTCACCAAGAGCTATGAGAAAGGCATGGCACAAATTCTCCCCTAGAGCTGTCAGAGGGAGCGTGGCCCTAGTAATGCCTTGATTTTGGACCTCTGGCCCCCAGAACTGTGAGAATAAATTTCTGTTGTTTTAAGCTGCCCAGTTTGTAGTACAGTGGGGCCTTGACTTACGAGTGTCCCGACTAATGAGTTTTTTGAGATACGAGCTATCTCTCGGCCTATTTTTTGCTTTGAGTTTCGAGCTAAAATTCGGATTACGAGCCAGCTTCAGATACCCCACTGCTAGTTGGCGCAGCAAACGTCACAGTAAACGCCACAACATCAGCCCAGCATCACGTGTCATTGTAATGGTGAAAATTGATTTGACATACGAGTAATTTGAGTTACGAGCTCTTTCACGGAACGAATTAAACTCGTAAGTCAAGGCCCCACTGTACTTTGTTATGATAGCTCTAATAAACTAATACAACTTTTCATTCTTCCAGTCCTCAATATGCAGAACATTAACTCCTGGGAAAGAAAGATTCCTCTTAACACCCCAGCATCAGGGCACAACAAAACCATTGCTGGACTTTAAATAAAAGTTCTATTAAAACTTTGTCTGCTTCCAAGCCCAGGGGACCATCCAATTTAGGGACTGATGCTTTTGGAAAGAAAGAAAAATTAGACATTTTAATTACTTTCCCTGTTGCCACTAATCATTTTTTTATTGAAAAGATTGCATAATTAAATATATTTCTCCCTCAAAAAAAATTGACCTACCACTAAATAAAAAATGGAAAACAAAAAGGCTCTCTAGTCCCCTGTAGGATTTGCTTCATAACTCAGGAAGCAAGTCTGTTTGATCACATTTCTGAAATTACATATTTAATGTGGCTAGCTGTAATCAGTCCTTCCACCCTCAAGAGCCTGCACCAGTGAAAAGCAGCTCCCAGCTCCCTGGTGGACCACTGTCAGGTCTGAAAGCTTTCATACCAATTCTTCTGCCCTAATAGGCCAGGACTTCTGTGTCTCTTCCCATCCCTACTCCATTGAGCTGGAAAGTCAAGTGTTTTCCTAGTCTTATGCCTCTGTGTGTTTATCTACAACATTTAAGCAAAAGGCCTCTGGATGCATTCACCCTAAAGACTGAGGCCCAAAGGGGACAGCAAAGCCGCCAGTCATACGAAACCAAGAGCAGGGAACATTGTCACCCTGAGGACCACTGGCCTGCTGGGATCCAAAGAACTCAACCCATGGAAATTAAATAAAAAGCAATTGGCTTAGGTGTTTCAAGGAGAGATTTGTTTAAAATGCTCCACTTCATCATATGTCTTACTTTTCAAATGATGACACATAGAGCCACTCAATAAATACCAACAATTTATTTCTACCTTAGTAGCAGATTAGTAAAAAGAAGCAGAAAGGAAACAAGTCAGGTTAAAATATAATAAATGATTCACCAGCTGACACAAGGACAAGAAAAGCAAGTCAAAAGAGATCCATTTAAAACACTTGTCGCATCCAAAGAGGGAAAAGCATTTTTGCATCCCTACCTACATGAAGTATTTCTCCCTGAGAGGTCAAGGAATCCACATCTTGTTCCATTTTGCATCCCTAGTATGTAATCCAGTGTTTGTCCTCGGTTGGGTTATTAATAAGTATATTAATAAATTGCAACATTTGCCGAACAATCCAGGAGCAAACTAGGAGTCTATGCAAGTCTCTCAATTCCCAACCTGGAGCTTTTCAACCCCTTAGGATCTCTGTTTTATGAAAAGATAGAATGTTCCCAGCAGGCCTCTATTCCTAAAGTCATTCTAATTCAGTGGTTCTCAACCTTCCTAATGTCTCGACCCTTTAATACAGTTCCTCATGTTGTGGTGACCCCCAACCATAAAATTATTTTCATTGCTACTTCGTAACTGTAATTTTGCTACTGTTATGAATTGTAATGTAAATATCTGATATGCAGGATGTATTTTCATTGTTACAAATTGAACATAATTAAAGCATAGTGATTAATCACAAAAACAATATGTAATTATATGTGTGTTTTCCGATGGTCTTAGGTGACCCCTGTGAAAGGGTCATTTAACCCCCGAAGGGGTCGCGACCCACAGATTGAGAACCGCTGTTCTAATTGGTTTCAGGACCAATTTGTTTAAAGGGAGAACAGTACCTGGGCTGGCCATACTTTGGTTTAGAATTCAAAGCTGTGGCTTTAACTACTTTGGAAAGGCTTATTTCATCTCTTAATCTTAAAAAGCATATTCAGTAGACATGAGTGAGCTGAGGAATTTTTGTTTTGACAGCTTTGGGACATCTGCATATTATATACAGAGCATTTCTAACCAGCCTAGAAAGGCATGTGTCCAAAACATATGCAGGAAAATGACTGATCAAGAGTGAGAAAAATGAGAGGAAATCCTCTTGAAATGAAATGTTTTGTCAAGAGCAACCTTGTATGCAAAACTTTATATCAGAAGAGACCTCAGATTAATAGGATTTTAACTAGCATTTGAACAGACGACTAGAATAATTTGGTCTATGAGAAATTCATAAAAATTGCAAGCTGTCAGGACCCAAAGCAATCTGGTTAAATAGCCTCATCTTACTAATCAGGAGAGAGGCATAGAGAGGTCAGTGATCTGCCTAGGGCTGATGGCAGAGCTGAGATTCAAACCCAAGCCCTGTGGGCCCACATGTAACCTGGTATCTGCTCATTTTTGAGATTGGCATCAGAAATGAACTCCTTATTCACCTCCATCCTCCAGCAGATCCTCAGCAGCAGAGACAGAAGAGTAAATGGGAGGGTCATTTTGCATGTTGTGAAGTAGAGGCTGTCTATGACCAACAGCCTCTTCTCATTGTTGTGGATGCTGCATTCCTCAGAGCTGTCTGCCAGCCTTCTGGTTTCAGGAAGGATCTCATTTGGATGGATGTCATGCTGAGCAGTGTATGTACTACTAGGGTTTCTATCATGCCCTCTGGAGCCTGCTTAACTCTGTTGGAGACCCCACTTGTATGGTCGCTTTCATGATGCTTCCTGGAAATCGAAGGCTGAGAACTGGACTGGAAGTCCAATCTGAGTTCTGGTCTCCACACTCTTACTTCTCCAGACCCTAGGCCACTCCACTTTGGCCAAGTCACTCCTTTCACCTTCAGTTTTCCCATCTGTGAATGAGGAGGCTGGGCTAGTGACTTCAGAAAGCCTATGATTTTAATTACTTTCCATTTTCTGTTCTGGGATGATGAGCAAAGTCCCATTTGTTTTTTCTGTATCATCTTTAGGGCCATCAATAAGAGAAATGAGAATTAAGCTTTTGATGCCTATGTCCCACCATGTGGGCATGCATACTATACAGCATCTTCCAAGACTGTCTTCCAAGGCTGTGTTTATATAATTGATTGATTGAAGGAGACTTGGCCCTTCTTAACTGCAGATTGATTATAAGTGAGATAAACAGATGTCTTGAATTGGGTGATTGGTTCCCAGATACATTCTAGGGAACAAGCTGGTAGGAAGCGTATGATTTCAGTTCTAGGGCCCCATGACAAATGAATAGTGGTTGTAGGAGGGGACAGGCAGGGGCCAGGTTTGGTACTTAGTTTTATGAAGTGAATGATCAGATGTTGATGGCAGCTGGTGGATTAATATCAAAGGTGACTGGTGGGCTAAGTGCCTACTTGGGAGATAACCTAGAAAGGGGGCAGTAGAAGCCCCTAATTATTTGAGCCTGGGTTGGAAGTCAGGACTCTTGGGATTCTGTTTTGGCCATCTGCCCAAATAAAATCATTTTATTTCTCCACTTCATTTTTTCATATGAGGAACTGAGCCTAGAGAGGTTAAAGATGAGCTTGCAGTCATACCACAGAGCCAGGGCTAGAATCCAGCTCTCTTTACTCAAGGTCTAATGTGACTTCACTTCCAAAGGGAAGCTTGGTTAGCATGCCGAAAGCAAAGATTGGGTAAGGACTTTCAACAAGGTTTGCCTTCAGTGCTGGGCACTCTCCTCTGCCAACAGACCCCTGGAGCCACCCAAAGGGCCACAGGGTTGATGGCTATCATTTCATACAAAATCACGTGCGGGTCACTGCTCTACTAGTAGGTGCTTGATGTACAAACTGCATTTAATTCTTCTCACAATTCCCTGAGGTGGTTTCTGCTTTAATCCCCATTTCACAGATGAAAAAGTGAGGCATAGAAAATTTAAATGATTTGCCCTGAGGTACCCATCTAGTAAAGTGACTGAGCTTTCATCATGAGCAGCCTGACTCCTTTCGTCATCGATGCTCCTAATTATTCCCCAGACACCGGGTATCCCCTGAAGTTTGGATCTGAAACAGAGCAAGGGAGGAGGGTACCTGGGTCCTCCAAAGTTAAGTCAGTTCATCTAATCCCTCAGTTTCCAGTGGTAAATCTGGGGCTCAGGGAGACCAAGGTGGTAAGAACATCCATACACAGCATCTCATTAAGAAAGCACTTCTACATTCATGTCCTTACTTGGTTGTCACAGCAGATACTGTCTTTATCAGCATAATTATTGTGATAAATATCTCAGGTTTATACACACAAAAAAACTAAGATTCAAGTGGTTAAATGAATTGCCCAAAAGCAGAAGCTGATTGGCCCAAAGTTGGAAGAGTTTCCAAGAATTCTCTAGTGATTTTTTTTAACATTTTAAAAATTGATTTCAGAGAGGAAGGGAGAGGGAGAGAGGGGGATAGAAACATCAGTGATGAGAGAGAATCATTAATTGGCTGCCTCCTTCATATCCTCCTACTGGGGATCAATCCAACAACCTGAATGTGTGTTTTGACCTGGAATCAAACCTCCTGATTCAGGAGTCAATGCTCAACCACTGAAACACACTGACCTGGTTCTGGTGATCTTTATCCTTCACTCCTAAGTCACTGCTTCCCTCCGTCTGCTCTCACTGGATCTTCTGGCCTATGCCAAGACCTGCTCTCTAGCAGGAAGCTTTCAGCAACCATCAAAAGCAGCTTGTTGGCAGAGGAGTACATGTAGGATGAGAGAACCCAGAAAGCCTTACTGGAGATTATTTGAAACCAAGTCATGTATGTTTTTGCTAGTTTATTCCAGAAAAGCACACTCTAGATTTTTGGAAATTTCCTAATTCTTTAAGGTATTGTTTGTTTGTTACCCACAATTTTTAATAATAATAATAATAATAATAATAATACCAACAATAAAAATCACAGGGTTAGGAAATGGGTTTTAGTACCAATTTTGCAACCCACCCATTAATCATCCTTGGACGAACTTCATCATGTCTCTGGGCCTCAGTTTCTCAATGGCAGATGGTTCCTCATGACCCTGAAAGTCAACAGTTGGGAAGTTCTGGAGAATCACTTAGGAAAAGGAGACCCTGCCTTGTGCCTCAGGATTGTGGCAACTTAGGAAGTTCCCTGAGCTGGGTACTGTCTTTAAGGACTGACAGTGCTTTGAGAATGCTGATTTCTAGGACTCTATATAATCACCTGTAGCTTCAAATATGAAGCTCTGTTATTTGACTTCTCAGAGAACCGTATAATTCACCTGCAAGAGAATTTCCACATCTGCATATGACTCTCCTTGTTGAATGCACAAATCAGGCTTGTCAGGAATACATTGGCATCTGTCTATGCCAGCCATGAAGCAATCCAGCCTCAGCCCAAGTATGCCAGTAAGGTGAGCCTGAGGAGGTGAGAGCTGGTGATTTAGTAACTGACATTCAGCCTGGCCTAGGCCTGGTGCTGCTGGGAGAGGATGGCATTTGGCGAGGCCTCCACAGTGAGTAGAAATGCCCTCCACTCTGTGTGTGAGGGACTCTTTGACCAGCCACATGACCCTGGGAAAGCCATTTTTCTTGCCTGGATCTTGTATTGTTTTTTTTTTTTTTCCCCATCTGTCCAATGGGATTGATCTCAAATGTAGTTTCAAGTTGTAATAGCCTCTGACTCTGGATATCACCTAAAGTCAGACTTACCAACCTTTCATGTTATAACAAAATTCTCAGGAATGGTCATCTGCCATCAATTGGAATGCCATACATAAATACTATTTCTCGTGGTAAACACAAAATTGTGTTTAAAAAAGGCGTGACTGTATGAATTCTGAATCAGCTGGGAATTTCTCAATTCCAAGTACATGCAGCATCTCCTTGAGTCCTCCAAGCAGTTCTGGGAAGTTAGTCTTACCACTGAGATGACCAAGTCTGAGAACGAGGGGGAGAGCACCCCCGCCCCCATACCACATAGCTGACAGGCGGCAGAATTGGAGTCAAATTTTAGGTCTTGTGCTCTATCCCTGAGAAAGATGATATTAAGATCACTTAATGAATAACTCAAGTGGGCATAGATACATAGGAAAAAATTGTAGGGCTGGGTGGTACCATAGAGACCACCATTTTACCAGTGAGGAGTGGCAGACCCAACATCAAGGCTATCTGCATCATGGCAATTAAGCATCAGGTCAAGGTAACTAGAGAAAGGAAAATAACCCCAAGGCGAAATTACAGTCATGTTGCCATATTTTAAACTAGCAGCAAACCTGATAATTCTTTTTTTTCAGATGCAGATCCCATGGCCAAGTATCCAGTTGGAAAACTCTCTCTTGGGCCCCTGACGGCCATAGAAACCTTGCATACCCCACCCTCAGTTCCCTCTACTGAGATCCCTAGCCTTATCCAAGAAACAGAGCCGATATCTGGAAGACATCAGGAAATCTATATAGATGGGAACTTTGAGCCCTGGGCCTTACTGTACATGTAGCCATGGCTTTCTGAGTCACATACCCACTGGGATTAAGACTTGCACCTGGGAAATGTGTCCTCTGATTCATTCCTCACTAGGGTGTTCTACGTTCAACTTTATAAAGGTGGTATCAGGTCCTTTCAGGACAGCTCAGATGCCCTGGCTTCTGTTCTGCCTCCAGCTGGGCCCTGCATATTCCTCCATGGGTTCAGTTCCTGACCTGCCTCATTGCAGGTCTCAGCCCCTATTGGTGTCTGTGGCTCTGAATGAGGGGAGCTATTTCTGTTACCATTTTGTTGAAATTCCCTGTTTATAGATACTGACATCAAGGCTTCAGGTGTCCCAAGGAGGAAGCAGATCAGTGATAGTCTACTCGAGCACTTCCTATCTTTGTAACCTCACATGTGGCTTCACTTCTCTAAACCCCAATATCTTCCTCTGTTACATAGGGATAAGGTTCCTGCCTAATTCATAGGGATTAAATAAGGTAATGATGTAGGGTTCCTGACAGAGCATCTGACCCAGAAAGCCCTCAGGAAATGTTACCAGTTATGAAAATACTTTCCACGACCTTCATGGAGGTCCTCCCCTTGGGGCTTGGGACTCTTCTATAAACACACACCAGAGTCAAGAACTTAAGTCTGATCCCAAGCTTGACTTCTGAAACACTTGTAGTAAGAGACAAAATGAAAAAGGGTGAAGTACCTATGGGATTGAGAAACATGTGTTCTTCTGATTTTATTGCTGGTTTTTACTCTGTAACATTTGCTTCCAAACCTTGTTATGGGTTGAGTCTGTGTGACATTAACCAGTGGATTCCTGTGACTACCCCGGGGTAGTTGCTTTTAAGGCTCCTGCCACGCTGTGGTCATCTGAAAATTGGTCAGCCTTTGAACAAGTGTCTTAAAAATGAAAGGAGGTTGCTTGTCCCTTAATTGAAATTGGCTAAAGTGAATGAAGAAACTAGTGGGCGGTCTCTGGGTTTCCAGGGTCAAGATCAAGAAGACACAAAAGGCCTTGACTCAAGGGATTTTTTTGAGCCTGAGGTCAGTCTGGAAACAAAGGAGAACTGTTTCCAGAGCCCACCAAAGGGAAGATCTAAGTGTCCAAAGTACACCGTATTGCCCCTACTATCCTTCCATGGTGTTATGGACTATGCCTGGAACTTACATGCAATCTTCTTTATGTGGCTCAGACTGGGAAGGCCCCATCTCTGTCTGAGTAGCTAGGCATAGGCCTTGGGCATGACGACTTTGATAGTCTCACACATATCGAGAGGCTAGGTTTCCACCCTCAGACTCAGTGTCAGAGTGGGCGGTCATTGCCAACTTACTTACAGCCAAGGGAATTTGGTAAGAGAACTAGGCATCTCTCCGGGCAGGGTCACCACAGGGTTTTCTGATCAGTTACCATAGTTGTCTTCTGAATGATTGCCTTTTATATTAGGACAATGTCTTGAAGTCAACTGCTAATGGAACAGTTCAGAATACAAACTGATAAGAATGCATGAAAACACACACACACACACACACACACACACACACACTCACCTGGAACTGTCATCTGTAAAATTTATCTGAACTTTCCTTCCTAATTCTTTGAGAGTAAATTTTGAGATAACCTGAGTCCTTATTGAGTATGATGCACATTCAGCCTCCTTCCATGGAATCTGCTGCTCAGGATGGCCACAAGCTTTCATTTAGAGCAGTGGTTCTCAATCTTCTGGCCCTTTAAATACAGTTCCATAAAATTATTTTCGTTGCTACTTCATAACTGTAATGTTGCTACTGTTGTGAATCGTAATGTAAATATCTGATATGCAGGATGGTCTTAGGCGACCCCTGTGAAAGGGTCGTTCGACCGCCAAAGGGCTCACGACCCACAGGTTGAGAACCGCTGATTTAGAGGAAGACAGAGTGAGCGTGACTGACTGACAGTCTATAGGATTGGTTGTGTTGGCCCAGAATGAGCCCTTTAAAATAAATGACCTTCAGAGATGGAGGGCACCGTAGAGAGTGTATGCTTGATTCCTTTCATTTTTCAGATGCCCAAAATGAGACATAGAGAGGGAAACAGGCCTCCTGAGGTCCCTTAGCTGCTGTTTGCAGGACCGACCCCAGAACATCCTCACTGCCCTGCCAAGACCTTTCCCTTCACAGCACTTGACTCTCAGCAGACGAACTGTTTCCAGGAGATTCCATTACCTTATTTTTCTTTCATGATGGGAGAGGCTAAAAGGTGGGTAATTGTGATTTCAACTATGTGATTGGCAAGTTCTGGAAAGCATGTCTTTTTCTCATTGTGTTTTTCAATGGTTAGATTCCCCTGGTTCCTAACAGGTACATAAAGTAGGGTTGAAATCTCTGGATTCTTCTGAAGATCACAGTCACTTTGCAAAATGGGTCCGACACAGAGGAAATAACTATCTGTCCCCTTAGGGTGGAGGAGACTTTGCAGATCTGAAGAGGTTGCAGATTTTGGGTCCAATAACCAAAATATAATAGTGGATTGAGATCTTTCTTGAGTCATTCTTTTTTTCAGCTTTTCTTTTATCCCACATGCCTGATCCGTCATCAAGCTCTTCATCATCTCCACTGCTGCTGCTTTAAGTGGGTTGAGATTTTGAAGCTGTGGAGGTGTGATGAAACACGCCTGGGTCTTCATTATCCAGCCCTGGGTCACATTCTGGTTCTGCCTCAGGAAAGTCCTTTGATCTTTGAGCGAGTAGAATCACCTTTCTGAGCCTCGGTTTTCTCCTCTGTAGAGACAGGACATTCGCTTCTCATTGTTCTTCTGCAGATTAAATATAGTAACATAAGACAATACCTAGCATAGTCTCTGGCAGAGAGCTGGGACGCAATGAATGTTATTTTCCAACCCTTCCCTTGGGTGGGGACTTCCTCTGCCATTGGGCTACTTAAGGCTAAACACTTCACTGAAGCCCTTAATCCCTTTGACTTCCATTTGTAAAATAGACCCCCCTATCCCACAAGGACTTAGCTAGAGGAGGGTTAAGGAGAGAGATTGAAGAAGCACTCTAGGTCTAGAACAGTGATGGCGAACCTTTTGAGCTCGGCGTGTCAGCATTTTGAAAAACCCTAACTTAACTCTGGTGCCGTGTCACATATAGAAATTTTTTGATATCTGCAACCATAGTAAAACAAAGACTTATATTTTTGATATTTGTTTTATATATTTAAATGCCATTTAACAAAGAAATATCAACCCCAAAAAATGAGTTCGCGTGTCACCTCTGACACGCGTGTCATAGGTTCGCCATCACTGGTCTAGAACCTCAGAAAAGACCCATGGAAAATGAGACTTAACCTGGTGTTTTTTTAAGAAAAGACACATCCCAGGTATTATTGTACAAAAGGCACTGAGGCTAGCTCAGGAAAAGGAAACCCATCCTTATGTTTTATGAGAAATTAAATCAGAATGTAGGAAGGCCCAATTTAATTTCACCCCAAATGAGCAGTAATGTTAACTCCACTTCTATTTAAAGCCAAAGAGTACAGCTTTGACAGCTAAAGCGAGGCTGCCTTGGAGCAAGAATTTCCAAACGAACCCATTTGGTAATTGGAGAGTCTGCCGAGCCTGTTTCACTAGGCAGGGTTTGCTCCAAACACAGCCAATCATTAGACTCTTCAGAGTCCAAAGATCCCAGGATTGATGGTACTTGATGACGGATTGCACATTTGCCAGGCAGTGTCTAAGAATGCATGTCACACCTCTGTCCCAAATAGAAATTGGATGACTTTAATTGGGGAAAAAAATAAGAGAGAGGATGGGCCACAGAAATCGAAGCTTTGAGAAAGGCACAATAATTGTCAGTGTGGTTTGGGGATGGTCAGTAACTTTCCCGCCTTCTGACTTGATCATTTCCTAACGTGGCTGGGTCTTTTTGAACCTTCCCAGAAGGGCCACATTCAGTGGCTATACCTTTCATTATGAGGATCATTTTTGTGTCACAGAGTACAAAATGTTGGATCAGTTTTCTCCTTGCATTCTGCTATCAAAACCAGGTGCCTGGTGAGAAAGTCTTGAAGATTAAAGCAGTCTACAATTTATGGATACCAATTCATAGCAGCAGCTCAGCCCCAGAGGCAGGTAGAAAGTCTTCCAGGCTGATGAAATATGTAGGCAGCAAGTGTCATGTCAACTCAGACAAGGCTAGCTCGGCCTGTTCAGCTTTGCCATTATAAAGGTGAACTGCCTGAATCGTGAAAGGGCGAGTGGTATTAACCTTAGAACCAGAAGAATGGCAGCTCCTGGAGAGCAGCTGGCACATAAATCCCTACTGGCTGAGAAGAAGAAAGGTGCTTAATAGGAGTGTAATTGAAGGATTTTTTCCTCTCCCCCTAGTTTGGCCGGTGTCAATGGGATTCATTTTACTCCCCTCCAGGACAGGGCCAGCTACCTAAGGGTATGGAAATCTAGTGACTGGCTGCCTGCACTAGAATCAGCCCCACTTCTCTGCATTCTGAAATTCTTAAGAGTAGACTCTTCTTGGAGAACAAGATAGCAATAGCCCAGAATTAGCTATTAAAACACACAGTGATAACTGGGACTTTGCACCCATTAGCACCATCACAGATTTATTTATCCAATTAGTTATAACCCTTCTGAGAGCCAGGATTTGGACCCTTTAAAAACTCACATCAATATGGACTTTAGAAAGCAGCTAGTCTAGGTCTCCTTTTGAGGAACTTGAGGCCCAGTCAGGGTAAGTGGCTTATTCAAGGTAACCAGCAAGTCAGCGGCCGAGCTAGACTATAATCATCTTGTCTATACCCCTTGTTTTACAGTTGAGGGCACCAAGTTCCATACATGGGAAGAGACTGGCCAAGCCTGGACACCACCAAATTTCCCCAAATTTCTAATCCAGAGGTTCATTCTTTGTATCACGTTATTTCTTTCTTCACACCCCCATGCTGAGGGGAGATGATGAAGTAAAAGGTGGATGACTATTTTGCATTTTGGTACATGTTCTATTGATGCATCAGCTAGCTTAGAGAGCCTACCTGGTTAAAAGTACTTCATCTTCTTTAGGTAATGCACAATGAGTAAGGAAGGGAAAGACAAGGTGAGTGTATTCTAAAAGTAGAGCAAAAATGGAATGATTTGGGCACAAGGATGATTATCCCCAAAGAAGCCCAGAAAAAGATCATAAAACATCCCTCTTCCTTCTTTCTCCTCACCCAGTGACCGACCCCATTCCCACCTCAAGAGAGAATAACATGGATTAGCTGGCATAGCCTTCGCCCTCTTTTCTGGAGAGGGGTTGAAGGGTAGACAACAGAGCTGGCAAAAAGGGCTCTGAGTGAGACTTACATTCCCTTTGGCTTTCTCTTCTCAGATAGGGCAGGACCTGACTAGGATTTTTCCTGGGCCTCAGCGATGGGCAAGGCTCATGCACATAGGTAATGCAATATCCGCTAGTTCTTACAGATAACTTCCAAAGTAGGTATTATCATCCCCCATGTATAGTATGGAAATTTGAGGCCAGAGATGTTAATTTTATTTCCTGGGATAACCAGCTGGTCAGTGGCAGTGCCAGGCTTAGATCCAGACCTTTCTGATTGCCAAGTCAGGTGCTTCCCACTTGACCTCAGTCCTCTCCATGTCACCAGGTAACCTCCTAGGATGCAGAGCTTCTCAGGGTCCCACCTGTTCGTTTTCCTGCCATCTCTGAGGACACCTCCCATAATCTCAATCATACAAAGAACACCTTTTTCTCTCTTAGCCCCCTTTTCACCAACATGGAGCCAGCCACTTGTGAAGTTACTACCTCGTGATAGGGTGAAGATGCGTGTGTGACAAAGGCCAGCTTCCTGGAATGCAGGAGTAAGGCTCTAGGGCTGGATGGTCATGTTTGGGAAACAGTTTGCTCCACTGACCATTGGCTGTCACTGTCATTGCAGGGCTGGAGTGCAGTTTTGACTTCCCCTGTGAGCTGGAGTACTCCCCTCCACTGCATGACCTCGGGAACCAGAGCTGGTCCTGGCGCCGTGTCCCCTCGGAGGAGGCCTCCCAGATGGACCTGTTGGACGGACCCGAGGCAGAGCATTCCAAGGAGATGCCCAGAGGTAAGGGCAGAGGCCACTGCCAAGTGTTCTGGGTGGGCCAGGATAGCTGGAATGTCAATTTCTGTTTGAAAAGTTATGGCATCCCCACCCCTGCTCTACTCTATTTCCTTTGAAACTTGCTTTTAATATCTGTGCCTCTCCATGTCTTCTTGAGCCGTGCAAGGAGGGGGAGGATGCAAGTCCAATTTTAAGATCAGTCCAACCCTTTGCTCTCTTACCAAGTAATGGAAACAGGATCTCATGACTCTCTTTCATGCAGATTTCTCAATGTAAGATGTAGGAGAAATTGCTGATCTGTTTGTCCATTTGGAACAGGGTTGCCGGATAAAAACAAGACACCCAGTTAAACTTGAGGAACAAATTATTTTTCATATATCTCATGCAATACTTGGGACATATTTATACTTTAAAAATTATTCTAATGATACTAAAAATTGTAAATTTAATTTAGTGCCCTGCACTTTTATCTGCTAAATCTGGCAATCCTAATTTGGAAGGTATTGTGTAAATGGATTAAATGTTAGTTTCAAAGCCATTAATGAATATTCAGTCTACCTATTAGCATTCAAGGTGCTTCTGGTAGTCCAGAGCTGTTTATGCACATCCCCTTCTGAATTATCATGGACTGGAAAAGGGAGGCACCGGAGACGTAGTGGGTGCCTGTTAAATATTTGCTGAGATTCCAGAGAAAGATGTAGAGGCACTAAGCCCTACTCCTGCCTTCAGCTCTCTCTATGGCAAAGTTTAGAGCCCCTAATTCCTTGGACCCAGATAACTGCTGACTCAGAATTGACAGCCTATGTATTTGGCTTTTAGGAAGAAATAATAACTGACATGGTACTTTCAGTTTGCAAAGCCTTTTCACCCACACTGTCTCACTGGATTCCAGTATTATGAGGGAGACAAGGAAGTGAGAAAGCTAGGTTCAGAGAGAGCAAGTGACTTGCTGAAGATCGCACAGCATGTACATGTGGGTCCAGGTCTAGATGTCTGTTGTGGTGTGTCTTAGACATGGACACTTCTGCCACATTGTGTTTCTTCTTTGTAGCAAAGGTTATGGCAAGAGCCTGCACTGGGCCCATTTCTGGGGGTGATTATCTTACTCGGAATCTAACGGACAGGGCTCAGGTAAGCTCTAAGGCAGTGGTTCTCAACCTTCCTAATGCCTTGACCCTTTAATACAGTTCCTCACGTTGTGGTGACCCCAATTTCATTGTTACAAATTGAACATAATTAAAGCATAGTGATTAATCACAAAAAATATGTAATTATATATGTGTTTCAGGATGGTCTTAGGCGACCCCTGTGAAAGGGTCATTCAGCCCCCAAAGGGGTCGCGACCCACAGGTTGAGAAATGCTGCTCTCGTGTGTGTGTGTGTGTGGGGGGGGTCCTTGGAGGTGTCACAATGCTCTTAGGCTTCCTCATCAGCCTGGAACCCTGCGGGGAGTGACCATTTTTTCCTACACACTCTCCCGGGCTAACCTTTTCTTTTTTTATGCCTCTGGAAATTGCCTGACCTTGATTTATATTTTAAGCTGCTTTCACCTGGATATTGATGTGTATTGTAGGGGGTGTGTGTTTGTATGTAGGTGAGTGGCTCTTAACCTGATAGTGCATCCAAATATTCTGGAGAAGTTATACAAAATACTGCACAGACCCCTATAGCTGAGACTATGATTCAGTCGATCTGAGATGGAGTTTAGAAATCTGTGTGTTTTCAAATTTTTATTATGAAATTTGGCATGTGCAAAAATGTAGATGTAACATATACGCATGGATTAAAGATTACAATAAAATCAACACTTGTGTTCTCCCCGCCAAGTGTAGGAATTTGAATGTTGTCCATCCCTTTACAATTTATCTCCCACCTAGATAAAAATCCTCTTCTTATAAGTAGAACAACAAATCAATCTCTCTCTCAAATCAATAAATTTTAAAAAATATTTTTAAATATCTTCCTTTCTCAGAGGTAAACACTACCCTGTATTTTGTGTTCATCATAAGTTTGCTTTTGTTTATGGCCTTACCACTTATGTATGTAGCCCCAAACACATATGGACCAGGTTTGCAAACTGTTATATAAATGGCATAATACTGTCATTTTGTGGTTTGTCCATTTTGATGCTTGTTACTGTGGTTCATTTAGTTTTTAATCCATGGCATGAAAATCTCACAATTTATCTCTTCTACTCTCATTAGACATTTGGATTGTTTCCAGGTTTTTACTATTGCCAGCAGCACTAATGTAAGCATTTTTGTATATGCCTTCGTGCATGAGCATGTCTAAGAGTTTTCCTAGAGCATAGATCTAGAAATGGGATTGCTGGGTCATGGGGTGCAGCTTCCATTCTAATGAGTAATGCTAATCTATTTTCCAAAGTGGTGGCACCAAGCTGTACCCCCCAATAGTGATGTGTTAATATTCTTTCCTAGGACTGTACACCCTCACCAGTGTCTGGTATTGTCAGACTGTCATTTTTGTTCATGTGGTAGATGAAAAACAGTATTTCATTGCAGATTCAGTTTCTATGGAACTCTGGAAAATTTATGTTTTTATAAGTGTCTCCGATGATTCTGAGGCATAGTTATATATGTTGTACTTTTGATGTAAGTCCCCTTTTCAGACTTATTCCCATTCAGCCTCCACTAGGGATATCTCTGGGTCCCAATTCCCAGCTCCAGAAATAGTCCTGGCAGTACATGCATTTTTCATTACTGTAGGGTTTTTATTGAATTATAATCACAACTCAGTGAGATCAGGAGAGAGAGGTAAGTATCCATTGTACACAAACTTTGTGGAGTCAGATTTTATAACTTTGAAATCCGGTGCTTTTAAAATTTTTAAACAATGCCAATAGTTTATGCATTGCCACTCTTTGCCTATTTCTCCTCCTCCAGCCTCTATCTTGTGATCTCTGACATCTTCATATGACACTGAGTACTGTGAGAAAAAAAGAAAGGAAGAAGGAGTGGAGGGAAGGACAATCACTTATCAATGTGGAGATCTATCAATGCCTTTATGTTTTTATAAAACTGGATCCCAAGAACCAGAGCATGTACTGAATGTGAACCTTTTCCAATTAGATAAATCAATCAAGATTGGAATATCCATTTTCTTTTAGTGATTTTTGCCAACTTCTATCTCTCTGAAAAATCATTGCTCTTTCAGACATGGTAGTATGTCACATCACTAAAGACAATGATGTGAATAGCCATGACAAATGCCACTTTGGCTACACCAGTCTACTTCATCAAAATCTTTAGTGAACAAACATATCCAAACATAACTTGTAGAGATCTCACCACTGTTAGAAACTTGTGTTTATTTTTCCTGGGGTCTAGCAGGGGAGTCTATACTCACACATCCTTGATCAGTCTTAGAAACAAGGGACCTGCCTCCCAGGTCATAGGGCCACTTCTGGAATGTCACTGAGAGGCATTCAGAGCTTTCAGTAATGAGCCTCACATTCCCTTTTGAGTCAACTAATTACATCAGTACCTGTTCCTTGAAGCAGGGTTGTTCCTCACGAAGTAGGCTGGTGTATATCATAGCATCCCTTGACCTTCAGAGAAAGAGATAAAGGTGACGGATGACAGGCCCAACCTGCACAATGGCAAAACAAGGACCTACATTCCAGTTCTAACTCCCAACTCTTTAGGATCTCACTTTCTCTGTCTTTTTGGCAGAAAGGTATGCTGGTAGTGGAGATAAGGAGGAGTGATGGGTGCCCTTTAGGCTAGTATAGTTACTAACGTTTTTTTTAGCTCAACATTTATTGGTTAGATGGTATTTAGACTCCATTGCCATATTTCTTGTCAGGGGATATAGAAGGTCCAGAAAAAAGCAGTGAGAGAATACCAATCATAGATAATGAACTGTAAGATTATAAATTCTACATAATTTTAATTTATGGCCCCTGTAGATGAGAATAATAAGGGGTATTCAATTCAGAGCAGCAAGATAATAAAAAGTGATGATCTTGACGGAACACAATATTATGAATTAATAAAGTCTGAGGAATTATCAGGTTGAGGCATTCTATGACTTTTCAAGAAGTCCTAGGGGTATATTTGATTTCTGCTACTTCCGGTGTCTTGGAATGTAGTCAAAGGAACATATTTTTCTTCTCCAGAAAGACAAGCTTTTGATCTCTTTCATGAACCTACCTTGAAAATGGAAAATGGATTTGTAGCCCCTCTCCAAAGCCCCTCCCCAAGCCCGCACTCATATGCTTACACAAGAAGGGAGTAGACAGCTAGGAGGGGCTGACTCTTCCTATATCAACTCAACTTTCTTCAGGGCACTGATTTTCAAGGGTGTTTTGTTTTTGGTGGAGGACCTGGGTGGAACTCTGCTACTGAGATTCTTCCGTTTACCAAGATGACTTTGTTTGCAAAGATTGAGAAACATCGTCCTAGAGTTCTGGAATGGCTAGCAATGCTGCCATAGATGACTAGAGCACCACAGTGCCAAAATAAGCCTTCTGGTCCACTCCTGTTATACCGTTGTGTGTTAGATTCTTGTAGCTGCTATAACAAATTAACATAAGGTGGGTGGCTTAAAACAACAGAAATTTGTTCTCTCCCAGTTCTGGAAGCCAGCAGTCCAAAATCAAGGTGTTGGAAGGGTTGGTACCTTGTGGATGCTCTGCAGGAGAATCCATTCCATGCCTCCTTTCTGGCTTTTGGTGATGGCAGGTCATCTGTGGTGTTCCTTGACTTGTAGATGCATCACTTCAATTTCTGCCTCCATCTTTACATGGCGTTCTCTTCTGTGTCTTTGTTTCAAATCTGTCTCTTACAGGGACACATGTCACTAGATTTAGGGCCCATCTTAAATCCAGCATGATCTCATTTGAAGACCCTTAATTACATCTTCAAAGGCTCTGTTTCCAAATAAGGTCAACTTCACAGGTACCAGGGATTTGGAGTTGAACATATATTTTGGGGACCACTATTTAACTAACTATATGCTGAGTTTTCTTTCCCTGTATGTAGGTTGGCATGTGGATCCTGTGAGTCTCTCTCCCTGTACCTGGGGAGTCTCAGACCCTCAGGAAGTTATGTCAGGCAGGTTCAGAGGAGTCTAGTTTAATTACCAGCAGTTTACATCCTTCCTTCAATTCCTTCTCCCATACCAAGGGTTTTGCAATGTTCTTAAAAGAATCCCTGAACACCTCTCAAGTAGACTATTCCAGGGATAGCTAGAACCTGGGCCACATTTTGAGCTGAAGTGCAGCTTGGAATGGGGAGTTTCTCTCAGGACACAGCCCCCTTTATGTCCACAGTGACTGGAGGCTGCAGTTGGCTGATTAATTGGTTCTCAGTTTCATGCTCCGACCCTTGACCCCTTGGGGTGTTGATAGGCAACTGGAGTGATGAAGGTCTGACTAGCATGTCCTCCTTAGAAACTTATCATTCACCACCAATTCTACCCTTGGGCTTTATTGGCTCGTTAACTTAGCCCTCATAAAGTAGCCTCTTCAGTCATTGATTAGTACACCTACATGTGAGTGGGTTCTCTCACACACACACACACACACACACACACACACACACACACACTCACACGCCTGATAGCCCCATGGTTCAGGCCACTCTTTGGACTACACATCAAGATGAAAGCATTGCCTCTAGAAACCTGTGTGGCACCCTGAAGGAAGACATAGGGCTTCTGCATCCATTAGCATAGATGAATTTGTCAGGTTAGACCTGAAGGCTACGGAGCCTGAAGAGAGCTCACAGCACAGTGTTGTGGGCTAGTGTGGCAGATGAAATGATGGCTGCCCAAAGAAGTCCTGATCCTCAGAACCTGGGCATATGTTGCCTTTCATATCAAGGGGACTTTGCAGAGGAGATTATTCTGGGTTGTCTGGATGGGCCCAATGAAACCAATGGGGATCAAGAAAGAGAGAAGGCCCTAACTGGTTTGGCTCAGTGGATAAAGCGTCGGCCTGCAGACTGAAAGGTCCCGGGTTCGATTCCGGTCAAGGGCATGTACCATGGTTGTGGGCACATCCCCAGTAGGGAGTGTGCAGGAGGCAGCTGATCGATGTTTCTCTCTCACTGATGTTTCTAACTCTCTATCCCTCTCCCTTCCTCTCTGTAAAAAATCAATAAAATATATATTTTTTTAAAAAAAAAGAAGAAAGAAAGAGAGAAGTAGGAGAGCCAGAGTTGGAGCGATGTGCTGATGGAAGCAGAGCCAGAGAGAAACATTCAAAGGTCATTTAATTATGTGCTAGTTTGTATCTATTTTAAAATTTTACTTATTCTTTGGATCATATATTTCTTTATTAAACTAACAGCTCTAAGTTCCTTCCAAATGCCGGACATTGCAGATTAAAAGCTAGGTCAAGGGGACATCTAAAATCAAGGGGGTTACAGTGCCATGTACAGCGGCAGCACAACAGCTATTGGCATTGAAGACGGAGGAAGAGGACATGAGGGGAAGAAATGCAGGCATGCATTTCTAGCATCTGGAAAAGAAGGCAAGAATATAGATTCTCCATAGACTCTTGCCTAGAAGGAATGCAGCCCCGCCAACCCATGTTAGACTTCTGACCTCCAGAACTGTAAGATAATACATTTGTGTCATTTTAAGCCACTAAGTTTCTGGTTATTCGTTACAGCAGCAATAGGAAACTAGTACAGCACATCTTGACCAAGTCTGTAGAAAATGTGGTGTGCTTTTGGGGCACGCTTCTAGAAAAAGCAGGGCTCGGATGACTGGGTCTTTGACAAAAATTCCTTGCAATTATTGTAGAAGGTATCCAATGAAGGTACCTGTCGACTACCCCCTCCACTGGGAACAGAGCAAACATCTTTGTGGATCAGAAATAGAACAGAAATAGCAGCAGCAGGAGCTGAGGCTAGAAATAAGCAGTTGCGTCTGAGAGCTTTTCTCCTGTGGGTAATAAGGGCTGGAGGCAGCCCTGGCAGAGGCCTAGAGAAGTTGAGTGCCTAACGCGATGGAACTGGATGAGCCTTCCCTGCATGTGGAAGGAAGCTGCGGCAATGCCAGAGCTGTTTCTGTGGCCGGAGGAGGCCGTGAAATCACATGCACACAGCCTGCGGTGAGCTGTCAGCTGTCAGGGGCCGGCCCTGGGCTCTGTCCCAAATGAAATAGGCAGGAGCTACAGATTGCAAAGTGCTTTTCCATCCACCATCACAACTGATTTTCATAACACAGCGAGATGGTTATTATTAGTTTCCCTAACTTATAGATTGTTCAACTGAGGCTACATGGTAACCTTTACACAGAGGAAACTGGTCTTTCTCATTCTTTGTGATGTCACCCAAGAACCTGGCCTGAGTTCCTGTATGAAGCAGGCATGCATGGAATAATTCTTGGCCCACAGATGAAAGCTTAGAGAGAAGTGCACGGTTCAAGTCTACAAAGCCAGGATGGGGCAGAGCTGGATCTTGAATTTCAGTTTTTGAAAGTGGAATCCCAAGTCCTTTACTTTATACCAAACTCTTCCTAAAACACAATGTTTTTTAGCTTGAGTCTCTTTCATGGTCAGGGCAGGCATATTCTATGAGACTATCTGTATTCCCAATGGAGATGGGAAAGGGTCCAGGCTAGCCACGACCTTCTCATTAACCCTAGGACTGTGTGTATATGCACAGGAGACATGAAAGAGATCAGCACTCCCTCACCCACACACAGACCTATTGGCAAAAGACAGAATCTTGCCCTGGCTGGGTGGCTCAGTTCTTTGAAGCATCATCCCATACACCAAAAGGTTGCGGGTTCAATCCCAGTAAGGGCACATACCTAGGTTGTGGGTTTGACTCCCTAGTCAGGGCGCATACCTGAGACAACTGATCCATTTTTCTCTCTCACATTGATGTCTCTCTCTCTCTCCCTCTCCCACTCCCTCTCTCCTTCCCTCTCTCTAAAATCAACTTTAAAAAAACACACAAACATATCCTTGGGTGAAGATTAAAAAAGACAGAAATCTTACTGGTTCAAGGTGTTTGAGCACATCCTCTGTCTAAATATTAATAGACCACTAAGCTACACACAGATGTCCCATAGGAAGCCAGAGTAAAAATAAAAACAACATTTAAAAAAAGGGGGAAAAAAAGCTGAACAGAGATATTAGCAGTCACACACTGCAGGAAAAAAATTTCACAGATACAACTCAGCCAAGTTATTAAACAAAAAAACAAACTTAAGAAAGAAACAAAACAAAACAGCAATAACAAAAGGATCAACAACAATCTTCAGAGGAGAAAATTGGAATCCAAAGTTGCTAGCAGAATTGCCTTACAATAAATATTAAAGTAAGTCCTTCAGGCTGAAATGAAATCATACCAGGAGATACCTTGAAGAACACCAGAAATAGTAGATATGTGGGTTAATATAAAAGACTCAATAAATATGTTTTCTCTTATTTCTTTTCTTAACATCTTTGAAAGACATAAGATTATGTCTTTCATAAATGCGTACCTACAAAGCTATATTGTTGGGCTGACACATATACAAGTAATATATATGACAATAATAGCACAAAGGGTAGGAAATGGAATGGAGCTATATTGGGGCCAAATTTCTATATTTTACTGGAATTGAGTTAGTATTAATCTGAAGTAGGTTGTGATAAGTTCAGATGCATGTAGTATAAAGCAACCACCAAGAAAATAACTCCAAAAATGTTTTTAAAAAATCAAGAGAAGTTTTTAAATGTTACACTGAAAAATACTTGGCAGTCAAGTAGGAATGGAGGAACCAAAAAGATAAGAGAGGCCCTAACTGGTTTGGATCAGTGGATAGAGCATTGGCCTGCGGACTGAAAGGTCCCAGGTTCGATTCTGGTCAAGAGCATGTACTTTGGTTGTGGGTACATCCCCAGTAGTGGATGTGCAGGAGGCAGCTGATCGATGTTTCTCTCTCATTGATGTTTCTAGCTCGCTATCCCTCTCCCTTCCTCTCTATAAAAAAAAAAAATCAATAAAATATTTTTTTAAAAAAAAACATAAGAGAGTAAAAAATAAATAGCAGAAAAGGCTAATGTAAACCCAACCAAATCACTAAATATATATAACCATTACAACCGACCGGAACAACCAGACAACTGGCCGGTAGCTATGACGCGCACTGATCCAGACCTTGCTATTGGGACCCTGAAAGCCCCAAATCTGGTTCACCTGCACCCTGGACCCAGATAAGAGGGAGGAGGGAGCCCAATTCCTTGCAGAATCGGCCATTGGTTAGCTTGCTGCTGGGGCCAACCTCCCATGGTCCCTCCCCCCGGCAGGCAACCCCCATCCCCCAATTGGCCCCTATTACTGGCCAGGCCGAGGGACCCCACCGATGTATGAATTCATGCACTGGGCCTCTAGTATTAATATAAGTAGCCCAGTCAATCAAAAGACAGAGATTGTCAGACTAGATAAAAAAAAAATAAAGCAAGATCAACCATATGCTTTCTACAAGAGGTACACCATCAATTCAAAGACGTTGAAAATAAAAGGATAGAAAAGGCGATACTACGCAAATAGTAACCATAAGAGAGTGGGAGTAGCCACCTTAATATCAGACAAATGGAATTTAAAACAATAAATTACTAAGGAAAAGATAGACATTTGATATTTATAAAAGAGTTGATTCACCAGGAAGATATAAAAATTATAAATGTATATGTATCTAACAATAGAGCCTCAAATCACATGAAGCAAAACTGCCATAACTTAGAGGAGAAACAGATAATTTAATAATTAGAGTTGGAGATTTCAATTATTCAGTCCCAACAATGAATAGAACTAAAAAGAGAATTATATAGAAGACTTGAATAATACTATCAACCAACTGGACCTACCTGAAAAATATAGGACATTCTACCCAAGGAATGTAGGATACACATTCATTTTAAGTGCACAGAAAACTTTCTCCAGGATAGATCATATGGTAGGCTAAAAACAAGTCTCAATAACAGAATTCACACAAAATGTGTTTTTCAACTACAATGGGATAAATTAGGAGTTGACAACAGCAAAAAATCTTGAAAATCCACAAGTATTAGGAAATTAAACAATGCATAAAAGAAGAAATCAAGGGAAATTAGAGAATAGTTTACATGAAAATTAAAATAAAATATACCAAAACTTATGGGACAAAAGTTTAAAAATGCTTGGAGAGAAATGTATAAATTTAAATGCCTATATTAGAAAAAAAGAAAAGTTTCAAATCCAATCTTAAGCTTCCATATTAAGAGGCAAACAAACATTACTGGAAACCCAAATCATGCAGAGGGAAAGAAATAAAGATTAAAGAAATCACTGAAATAGAAAACAGAAAAAGCAATAGTGAGAACTAATGAAACTGAAAGTTGGTTCTTTGGCAAGATCAACAAAATTGACAAACCTTTAATTAGACTAACCAATGGAGAAAAAGAGAAAGAAGACACAACAAATTATCAAAATCAGGAATGAAACAAATAATATCACTACTCACCCTAAAGAAATTAAACGATTATAAGGATATATTACAAATATGATTTTGCCAATAAATTAGACAACTTAGGTAAAATGGACCAGTTCTTAGAAAGACATAAATTACCAGAATTAACTCGAGAAGAAATATAAAATTTTGATCAGACCTATAACAACAAGTAACTAACTTATTTTAGTAACTGAAATTGTCCCACAAAGAAAAGACCATTTAAACCCAGATGTCTTTGCTGGTGAATTCTATCAAGTATTTAAGGAACAAATAACACTAATTCTTCATGTACTCTTTAAGAAAATAGAGTGAACATCCCAGATCATCTATAAGACCACTCACTTTTTGCTGATAATACAGCTAAAAAAGACATCATAAAGAAAGAAAGCCACTTACCAATATTCCTTATGTACATAGATATAAAAATCCTTAACAAACCATTATCGAACAAAATCCAGCAGCATATGAAAAGGATGATACTGTGATCAACTGGAATTTATCCAGAAATCCAAGGTTGGTTTAACATCTACAAAACAATGCAGTAATCCATATTAATAGGATAAAGGACATAAACCATGTGACCATCTCATTTGAAACACAAAAGGAATTTGATAAATTCCAACATCTATTTATGATTAAAAAAAAATCTCTCTACAAACTAGGAATAGAAGGAAATTTCTGAAACCTGAAAAAACCATATCTTTGAAAAACCCATAAGCTTTCCCTCAAGACTAGGAACAAGGCAAGGATTTTTGCTTTCATCACTTCTGTTCAACATTAAACCTAGCCAGTGCAATAAGGAAAATAAAGAGAAGGAAGGAAAGAAGGGGGAGGAGGGATGGGAGGGAGGAAGGGAGGAAGGAGATAAATTAAAGGCATTAAGATTGAAAAGAAAAAAAGAGAAAAATTTCCCTTAGCAAGACACATGGTCCTTTATTTAGAAAATATAAGATATTTCACAAAAAAACCCCCCAAAACTAATAGAACAAATAAATAAATGTACCAATATTAAAAGATACAAAATCAGTATACAAAAATCAATTATATTTCTACATTTAACAACAGACAGTTTCTAAAGGGAAATTAAAAAAACAATTCACACAACAAAAGCATCAAAAAGAAGAAAATAGTAATAGATTTAACAAAAGAAGTGTAAACTTTGCACATTGAAAACTGTAGAGTGTTGCTGAAAGAAATTAAGGATAATATAAACAAAAAGAGACATTGCATTTTCATGGATTGGAAAACTCAACAGTATAAGATGGCATTTCTCACCAAATTGATCTGTAAATTCAATGCAATCCATATCAAAATCCCAGAAGGCTTTATATTTTGTAGCCTAAAATTTATATGAAAGTGCAAAGGACCTAGAATAAACAAGATGATCTTTAAAAAATACAAAAATTGGAGAACTTGCGTCACCTGATTTTAAGACTTAATATACAGCCAAAGTAATAGAGAGGGTGTAATTTGGGGGCAAGGGCAGGCATGTACTATATCAATGGAACAGAATTGAGAGTCCAAAAATAAATTCTTATATTTATGATCATTTGACTTTTGATGAGGGTGCCTAGGCAATTCAAATGGGAATGGTTGTCTTTTCAACAAATATGCTTGGATAATTGGATATCCATATACAAAATTAAATAAATAAACATAGACCCTTATTTCATACCATATACAAAAATTAATTCATCATAAATCATAGACTTATATGTGAGAGCTAAAACTTGGGGGAAAAGGAAGAAATCGTTGTGGTCTTGTGTTGTGAAAATACACTAAAATCACAATAAATGAAAAACGATAAGTTCTACCTCATCAAAATTAAAAACTTTTGTGCTTAAAAGACACCATTAAGAAAATGAAATAACAAGCCACAGACTAGGAGAAAATATTGGCAAATCATATATCATATAAAGTACTTGTATCCAGAATATGTAAATAATTTACAATTTAATAATAAGACTAAAACTGCAATTAAAGATGAGAATCATCTCATGCATTTCAAAGGGATTTAGTGAGAATTGTACAAGATAATGCCCTAAAGCTCTTTTTGACATAATATTTGGCATATAGTAAATACTCAATAACTGGTGGCAATAGTTATGATCAGAAAGTTTATATCTATTTTATAAATAAGCTGAGCTCCAGAAAAAGTAAAGAATTTGCCCAAGGACACTCGGGGTATAATCAGCAGTGTCCAAAGAGAATTTAGAAAATTCCACAGTAATCATCACACTTGGTGAGTGAAGGTTGCTCCTCTGGGCCATTCTGTTGTTCAAGGTGACCAAGGATGAGGCCTCCTCCAGTGTCTGTGCCCCATCAAATTCTATTAGGGGAGTGGAAGAGGGAGAAGCAGGCTGCTTTTAGTGGGCAGCTCTTATGGTCTCACAGTTCTCACCCTTTCCCTCACTTGTTTTTCATTGATTGTTTAAATATTATTATAGTTCATTGTCAGTATTATTTGGAATAGAGAAAAATTTGAAAACAACTTTAAATATATATTAACAGGGACCAGCGAAATTAACTAGGATTTATCCAAACAAATTTAACTGCAAAATTAATATGTACTTTTTGTGAAAAAAATGTTTAGATAGCTATAGACATGGGAGATGTTGATAGTTAAATTAAGAATATACTGCCTGGTATGGCTCAGTGGTTGAGCACTGACCCATGAACCAGGAGGTCAGGTCACATGCCCAGGTTGTAGGTTCGATCCCAGCTGACAGATGATTCTCTCTCATCAATGATGTTTCCTCTCTCTGAAATAAAAAATAAAATAAAAATCTAAAAAAAAATTAAGAATGTAGGTTGTAAAACAATATGCATATCATGGCCTCATTTTGGTTTGTATATATTTACTTAGGTATAGATAATATCCTGGAAGCATATATATCAAACCATCATCACCAGTTACTGCTGGAAAGTAGAATTTTGGTTGGAGAAATTAGATTTTTTTCCATGTATTTATTTTGTAATTAAAAAATAAATAAAATTTTTTTTGTTTATCCTCACCTGAGTATATTTTTATCCATTGTTTTTCAGAGAGAGTTGAAGGAAGGAAGGGAGGGAGGGGGAGAGAGAGAGAGAAACATCAATGTGAGAGAGACACATCACCTGGTTGCCTCCTGTACGCACCTCAACCAGGGGCAGAGAATGAACCTGAAACCCAGGTATGTGCCCTTGACTGGTAATTGACCTTTGTGTGCACAGGCCGACACTAACCACTGAAAACACTGTCCAGGTCAAAATACATAACATTTTTAAATTTTTTTATTTCAAAATTCTTATTTACTTCCCATTTAAAAACGAAATAAAGTCACACAGCTAGTAAATGGCACACTCAGGATTTGAACTCAAATCTGTGCCCTCTCTACCATACAGTCCTCATTTTGAAGGGACTTGGATGAGAAATTAGGAAGTGCTTCCTGAGCCTAAGGTTGTGAATCATTGATTCAGATATAAAAGGAGGTCTTAGCTGCTCCTGTTTGGGAGACAGTGAATAATGGATAGTAGTCTGGAAGGGTTCAGGAAGGTGATGAAAGCCTCGCGAAAAACAAACACACAAACAAACAAACAAACAAAAAAACAAACAGAGACATTGACCAACTGACTCCTGGAAGCCCCTTTTTAGTCTCCTGTGATGCAACAGAATAAGGAAATACCATTTTTTTGATAGTATCAAATTAGGTAGCAGACTTTCAAAGCAGCAAGGGAAAAAGGGACGCTAGAAACGACCATCTAGTAATTCAATCTCTGTTAAAATAGTGAAACACATATTAAGAGGAAAAAATACTATCTAGGATAATGGAATTATGAGCAATAAGCATTATGGGTTTTAAAAGAACAAATCATGCCAGACAAAGTTGATTGCTTTTTTGATTAGTAGACTGAAGGAATAGAGTCAATGTAATATATCTTGATTTTAGCAAAAGGTTTGATAGTGTCTCATGAAATTTTACTCAGGAAATTAATTGAAAATGGCCTAGAGATGAGCACTGTTGTGTGAACTTCAGCATGGTGACAGGATAGCGGACGGGAATGAGAAGCAGCGATGCAGCATAGTGAGGCGATGAGGGGCGGGGAGGTTCAGGTCAGGGGTCAGTTCTATTTAATTATTTCATTACTTCTCAGGAAGAAGAGGAGGCAGCTCTTACGTGAGTGAAATTTATAGTATGTCTTATCTGTGTGTTTTAATGAAAAAATTCTTTGAAAGCTATCAAGTCTACCTGGTTTCCAATCATGGGTGTAGCCTCATTCTGGGTCCCATGAGAAGCCCTATGGATACAAACAATATCATAATGAACTTCAACTCTAATTCTGAATGATGAGTACATTTAATGGCCTTAGACAAGAGCCCCACCTATCTTTGTCACCCCACGCTTATCCTGCATAGGGACCCTTTCAACCCATAACACCTGGGAACCTCCAACGCCTTAGAGCAGTGGTTCTCAACCTGTGGGTTGCGACCCCTTTGGGGGTCAAACGACCCTATCACAGGGGTCTCCTAAGACCATCGGAAAACACATATATAATTATATATTGTTTTTGTGATTAATCACTATGCTTTAATTATGTTCAAATTATAACAATGAAAATACATCCTGCATATCAGATATTTACATTATGATTCATAACAGTAGCAAAATTACAGATATGAAGTAGCAACGAAAATAATTTTATGCTTGGGGGTCACCACAACATGAGGAACTGTATTAAAGGGTCGCATTAGGAAGGTTGAGAACCATTGCCTTAGAGCCTAGCACTCAACCCTATAATTAAATACTACCTGCTATTTGTCAGGCCCAGGGTAGACATAAAGGATAAAGGATGTCATACATGCACAAGACATAAAGAACAGTTCATATTTAGAGTAGGTGACAGACACATTAAACTGGTAGTGGTTATTGCTGTAATCAAATTTAAACAAAATTCTGTGGAAAAACAGAGGAGACTGAAAGCAACATTAGATGGGGAAGAAGGGGAGTTTGGGAGAGCCAGAGGTTGCCGAGGCCAGCTTTGAAGCGGAGATGATATTTTACCAGGGGCTTAAAGGAAAGGTAGGTTTTTACATAAGATAGAAAAGAAAAGGGCAATTTAGCTGTGATAGGCACCTCTCACCAACACCAGAGAGGTGTTGCTGGACAGGACAGCCCCCTGAGTCAGTGGAGAGGGCTGTCCCCAACCTCAATCCTTATCTTCTCATATAAATGGATTTGTACAAGAGACCTTGACTGCGTTGTGAAAAGCCAATTTATTAAAGCAATTAAAGCATGCACCTTTATTGAAAAAGCAAAGCAAGCAAACCTATACAACTGGCTTATAAAGCACAGATGGGCTCTCAGCTAATCTGAAGAGCAAGTTGGGTGGGGGTCTGAGGTGTCATATATCCTCCCGTTTATGGGTCTCGAAATTCCTCTGCTGAATATTTTAGTACAGATTATTTCTCAAGGTCCCTTTTTTTTCTACTTTGTTGTGGCCTTCCCAGAATTCATGAAAAGCACCTGGCAACTTTATCTTGCCAAGCCTTGAGACTGCGGGCTCCTCTGCTTAGGGGGTAAAACGGCCCTGTTTTGTCCTTTCCCCTCCCTTTCTGCATTTCTCTCATTAGGGAGGTTTTTTAACCATTTGCTCGGGTGTCCTTGGCTGGGGAAGATAATGATTTGTTAGTTGCAAGCTGGCTGCAGATTGCCCATACTGTTTGGCCTTGCTTTAATTTTCCTGTCTCAGTTTCCGTATTCCTCCTGCCCTGGAATCCTGTTACACAGACAGAGGATGGAGACTAGTGAGTGAACGCAGACAAGCTACTGAACCTCTGTAAATGATCTATAAACTCTAACAGTGGTCAGAGCAGCCCTAAGTGTTTTGTGGGGTTGACGTGATGGGCTATTAGAACATAGGACTGTGCAAAGCAGAGTTGAGATTCAACAGCTAGAAGCCATTCTGGGTGGAGGCAAAGAGCAATGTGGGGTGTTGTAGTGAGACACGAGGATAAAAAGAGAGTTCAGAACCAACTTGTGAAGAAAGACCCCAAAAGTCACGTTAAGGAACCCAGATTTTATAAGGCAGAGAGTAAATAGGAGAACTTTAATGAGCTTATAAGTAGAGGGGTATAACTTGGCCAGAGATTGCAATACCAAGATCACTCTAACAGTGATGGAGGAGGAATATGAGTAAAGAGTGGCCAAAACACAGCCAGGTAAGAGGCTGCTTAAGTCAATTTACAGACAAAGACCCAAACCAGAGCAGTCACATTGGAAGTAGAAAGAAGGCTTTGAATCTGAGATCTGTCTTGGTAGCTGAAGATAAAAGAATCAATATTAATTTAATTGTATAGTCCAGGCAGCTGGGTATTTAGTAATACCACTATCTAAGAAAAGGAGCTCAGAAACAGCAGACCATGAAGTTGTTGTGTGTGTGTGTTGTTGTTTTTTTAATATATTTTTATTGATTTCAGAGAGGAAGGGAAAGAGAGAGAGAGGGAGAGAGATAGAAACATCAATGATGAGAGAGAATCATTGATCAGGTGCTTCCTGCACATCCCCTACTGGGCATGGTGCCTGAAACTAGGGGATGTGCCTTTGACCAGAACCAAACCTGGGACACTTCAGTTCGAAGGCCAACGCCCTATCCACTGAGCCAAACCAGCTAGTGTAAGGTTGGTTCTGTATCATCCCACGGAGCATTTCTCTGGCCTTAGGCAAATCAAGGTTCTGAGCTTCCTTTGCTTATAGAAGTGAAGTCTTGATAGGCCGACGCTGAGCTGCCACTCCCTGATCTCAGAAACACTGGCAATAGGAGCAGTACTTGTAAGACAAACACCTCGGAAGGTTTTGCCTGGGGAAGAATTGGGAAAGCTTACTAAGTAGGAGAAAGTAAATGAGGGATTAAGAAAACAAGGGAATTCCCACAGATATTACCGCCTTTCTTTCTTCCAGTCTTGTTTTGTTGTTTCAGTGTAACAAAGAAACATTTCCAAAAGTCACTTTCAGGGTGCTTTCAGCATGGAGCCAAGCATTTCATTATTTCTCTACTTGACATACAGGCTAACACTAGAGAGAAGCATTGTAAATATCCTGACCTGAAACATATCTGGTCACACACTAGACCTACTTGTGATATTTGAGCTTTGTTACATGGAACCAAGTCTAAACTTGCACATCTCTGATGCCTAAAGTTAGATTTTATCCTATGCTTTCCTTTAAATGTTAAAAACCAAAGAGAGTGAAACTAGTTGAAGATATTGCCTGATTCATTAAAAATTGTGATGAGACTTTAAAGAATAAAGAACTTAAATTTTTAAAAAATTGTGTTGAGAAGATATTAAACATGTCTTAGATCAGCAATTTTCAACCTTTTTCATCTCATGGCACACATAAACTAATTACTAAAATTCTGTGGCACACCAAAAAATATATTTTTTGCTGACCTGGCAAAAAAGATAGGTATAATTTTGATTCATTCACACCAGATGGCTATTGTTGTGTTGGCTGTTGTCATTGTTTTATTTGACAATCTAAGGGAAAAGAGGTCAGTGCCTCTGACTAAATAGTCAGGTATGCATGTTTTAAAAGTTCTTACAGCCAGTGTGCCTGCTGCGGCATACCAGTTGAAAAAATCACTATCTTAGCTACGTGACACAACTGTGAGTCACCCAAAATACAATCTAGTCCTCTTGAAATGGTCCCCATGAGGTTAAACTCAATAGAGGGAAATCATGCCAGATCTCCCAGCTGTCATCACTGCGTATGCTAGTTCTTGGGTGAAAGTTGCTGAGAGAACGGGGGAGGGAGCGAAGGAGGACAGTGGGAAGGAGAAAGGGAGGGAGAGCAATCAGTTTTGGACTAAGAATTTTCTTTCACTGTCTTCCTTTAAAGCTTTGACTGATTATGTTTACTTTGACTCACCTGAAGTGATTAATAAGAGCATAGCTTCATGAAAGAATATTGTGTCAGTGTAATCAAGACATTTTTACTTAAACTTTTTTCAATGTCCCCAAGATATAATCACTAGGTCATTTTGGAATCATGTTTTATGGTTGCTTGGGAAGATGAATATTATGAGTTTCAATGGGGAAATTAGGCCCACAGTTTAGTCTGCTCTGATTTATGAATTGCCCTTTAAGAAAATACAGTGGTAGCTGTACATGAATTTATGGAAAGTCAATGTTGTACCGAGAATGTGTTCAGTGCAGGGAGGATTAGTCTAATAGTCAGACTTCCTGTGAGTCGGTGTATGAACAGACAAATCTCTGGTTTCTTGTCAGTTGTCAAGCAGCTCTTAAGCACCTAGTATCTACTGAACACCTTTCTAGGAATCGTGAGAAAAACATTGTAGTATAAGGCATGATGGTTCTTGTTCCAAGCAGCTTATGCTTTCATCAAAGTGATATATGCCACAAACACGATAAGGAAAAAAAAGCTATCTTATGAAAACTGGCACACAAATTCCTGGAGGAAGACACTGCCTTTGTTTGGAAAAATATCTTCGAATGAATTGCTTGAAGGACAGATCTGAAGCGATGGATGTCCATATGTTCTGATGAAAATAATGAGAGGACATTTCCTTAAAAAATGAAAGAGGGGAGAGAGGACCAGTGAAACCATTTTTTGCAGTATTCAGCACTTTAAAATATATTTATTCACCTTTAAATTTTAGTTTTTATTTTTTTATTTTTTATTTTTTTAAATATATTTTATTGATTTTTTACAGAGAAGAAGAGAGAGAGAGAGAGAGTTAGAAACACCGATGAGAGAGAAACATCGATCAGCTGCCTCCTGCACATCTCCTACTGGGGATGTGCCCGCAACCCAGGTACATGCCCTTGACCGGAATCGAACCTGGGACCTTTCAGTCCGCAGGCCGACGCTCTATCCACTGAGCCAAACTGGTTTCGGCTAAATTTTAGTTTTTAATTACAGTTTACATTCACTATTATTTTGTTAGTTTCAGATCTACAGCATAGTGGTTAGATAGTCATATACTTTACAAAGTGATCCCCCAGATATTTCAAGTACCCACCTGGCGCCGTACATAGTTATTATAATATTATTGACTATATTCTCTATGCTGCACTGAGCATCCCCATAACTATTTTGTAACTACCAATAAGTACTTCTCAATCCTTTCACCTTTTTCACCCAGTCCCCCAACCTTCCTCCCCTCTGGCATCCATCACTCTGGTCTCTGTGTCTATGAGTCTGTTTCTATTTTGTTTGTTTAGAAAGAGACCGAAAATAATGGAAATGGAGAGAAGGTTCCAAAGGGAGGAAATCAGAGCCCTCCAGTGCAGCTGTGCACACTCCTGACTGGAAGGAGAGTCCCAGCCTCCCCTGGCTGACTGCTTGCTGCCTCTCCCTGTGCCTCCTTCTCCCCTGTCCCTTGGCTCGGGCCTCTATTTCTGCTCTTTTTCTTTGCCCCAGTCTTCTTCGTGTTTCCTTCATTCCTCCTTTTGCCCTCACTTCCTCCTCTGTGTCTGTCTTTCTTTCCTTCAACATCACACCCCATCTCTTGGAAAGGAAAGAGGGGAGAATATTAAGCATTGGTCTGGGGATTGACAGATTTGGGTGGATTGCATCCAGGGGGTGGCTCTGTCCCCTGGGGAAGCTTCCAGATAAGAGGGGCCTCTGGAGGGAGCAGCTGAGACCTGGGTTTGCCCCTCTTCTTGAACGATTTGTTCCCGACTCCTCTGAACAAATTGAGCACAGATGACTCAGACTTTACAATGTTCTTTGGTCTGTGTTCACAGTCAGTCTGTGTACTTCCTTTATTCAGCTGGTACTCTATCTCCTGGAATAGAGTTCAATCACACAACCAGTCAGCAAGTGTGTTAGGGGTCTGTGGGTGCAGAGCCCTGGCTGGGCTCTGGGCCCCAGATGGACCACCCCAGGAGACTCTTGGTGCCTCCATTTTCCATGGTACAACAGGGACATGCTTGCTCAAGCCAAGGCTTCCTTCCCAAACTGTATATAGTAAAGGGCTGCTTATTTTGTGATGCCTTGAGATGGGTATGTTGGTCTTTTTAAAAGATATATTCTAGCTAGTAATACAGAAAATGAAAATGTGTAAGAAAGGGTCATATGAAGATAAGGAAAAAGGAGAAGACACAGAATAGGAGAGAAGAGAGGAGATAGAGATGGAAGAGAAAGGAGGGAAGAAGGGTAAGAGATTGATCAAATTGCTTATATTAAATATTTTATGAAAAGCACAACCCCCCAAAAAATAGATACATGTGTTTATACATACATACATACATAAATTAAATTTTTAGAAACTAACAGCCACACTCACTTTACAAGTGAATATTGAGTTAGAGAGAATTGTCCCCGAAGACAGATATTGTAAATGTAAAGAAGGAATGGTTTTTATTTTGGTGTCTGTTTACCCGATAGGCTGCTTGATTGCTTTTTTAATATCTTGGGTCTAGTCCAGTGATGGTGAACCTTTTGAACTCGGCGTGTCAGCATTTTGAAAAACCCTAACTTAACTCTGGTGCCGTGTCACATATAGAAATTTTTTGATATTTGCAACCATAGTAAAACAAAGATTTATGTTTTTGATATTTGTTTTATATATTTAAATGCCATTTAACAAAGAAAAATCAACCAAAAAAAAAATGAGTTCACGTGTCACCTCTGACATGCGTGTCATAGGTTCGTCATCACTGGTCTAGTGTCAGCTCCAAGATAGGTAATAGCTTTATCTCTGTGAACTTTCAGCTTCCTGAAGTATAACAGGGCAGTTCTACTGTCTCACCTTTCTTATGGGGCGGCTCATATAAAGCATGTGGCCACCTTTTTGTGAGCAGCTCAGGCCCCATACAGTGCTAAGTCACATTAGACAGCAGTGGCAGAAGAGACCCCCCAGAATAAGACGCACCCCCAGAATAGACCAAATTGTAGGGCGGGCATCTCCTCAGCTCACTTTCCCAAAGCAGAGGAGCCCCACTCCCAGATGCGGTGATGTTTAGTCATACATACTTGCCTAGCGACCATCACCAGTTGATTTGTCATGGGACATGAAGTGCTGTCTATAAATGCTACTCTTATTTCATTAAGCAGCATTGTTCTGGTGAAACTGCAGATCTGTCTATCAGCCACTAATTCTTTTGTTTGAATGGATCCCAATCATTCCTGCTAACTACCTGCAGCAGACTTGACAGGGAATGTGTGTGCTGGGGGAGGCAGGAGGAGAAGAAACCGTGGCACCTGGATAGAGGTAAAACTTGGGCTTTATAGTCTCTTATTCAAGAGGAGGTGGAGGAAAGGCAATTCTGAAAGCCCAGTAAGATGTATGTGATGACATGAAATAATGAGTCCTTCCCCAATTTCATTTTTTTCTTTTTGCTGAAAATCTTATAATTTTGAACAAAATATAAGAGATTTAAAAACCACAGCAGCTGAACAGTAGCCTAAAGAGGGGATTCAACTTATGGTCCCTGCTTTTGTATAGTTATGAGCCACTTTATCTTGGTCTATTCTGGGGGTGAATATGTAATAAATGTTATACACATGTATCACATATTATGCAGCACACATGATTAAGAAAATTTTATGCATGCTAAAACAAATGGCATTCATCATGCTTGCATATTATATCTTTTAAAAAACACCAATATTTTTTTTGAGGCCTGGTCAACCTCTGTACAAATATATGGGTGTTTCATTAGAGCATTTTCTTAGCCTTTGCTCTCCCATCTCTGACAAAGGTCTATACCAGGACACTGATTTCTGTCTGAAAGGGTGTTCAGTAAAATTTGGCAAATGCCTGACATTTCTCTGAAAAGGACATGTTTATTAACCCAAATTTCCTCACACTAGAAGAGACACCAAATGAGCACCTTTCCATGCAGGTGGGCAGTTCAGGTGAGCTAGGCGAAGCCTGGAGAAGTTAAGCAACCTTATCATAGCTCTAGATCTCTTCACTGGGAAAGATGGACTAGAACTTTGGCAAGCTCCACAGTGTTCAGTGCACCATGGTACTCTGCTTTTCATTTGAATGACGAATGGACAGAGGTGGGAATAACCTCATTCTAAGTATTTTTCTTTTATTTGTATCTTATGGAATTGCAATCCTTTGGCCTGGCTAGAGGGATCATGGGAAGAAAGGATCAGGAAGAGTGCTGGAAGCTCATGGTTTTCTGGCCTTGTAGTTGGCCCCTCCTGATGTCAGAACCAGGACATATGCACGGACCAGGACACACCCACCACCTCTAGCTCAGTGGTTCTCAACCTTCTGGCCCTTTAAATACAGTTCCTCATGTTGTGACCCAATCATAAAATTATTTCTGTTGCTACTTCATAACTGTAATGTTGCTACTGTTATGAATCGTAATGTAAATATCTGACATGCAGGATGGTCTTAGGCGACCCCTGTGAAAGGGTCGTTCGACCGCCAAAGGGGTCTCGACCCACAGGTTGAGAACTGCTGCTCTAGCTGTTCAGTGGAGTGAGACAGATGATCCGGCCTGTGAGTGACCTGAAGTGACTGGTAAAAATTAATTAACTTGCTATGGAACTAATAATAAGCTGCCAGTTTGTTTTTTCTTTTCCTAACACCAGTCACCAAAGAGTTTTTCATTAGGGGGTTGAATGCTTTCTTTGTAACCAGAATAACCTCATTAGTTATAGTCCCATCATGGCTGGAGAGTTAGACAATAAATCATCGTCTAACTCTCCAGCCACTGTGACCTAACTTGTCATCTTACATTGTCTTGCTGGGAGGAGTTTCTCTCCACCCCCAGCATCCTCCATCCCTTCTTCAAGGTCTCTTTCAGAAGTGACTTTCAAATATATCTACTTACAGGTTTTCATGGACAGCAGAGTTATTTTGTATTTGTTGACTGGGGCTGTTGCTCCATGTTCATATTCCCACCCTTCCTGGCTTCTTTGCCCAGCCACCTTGGGTTGGTGCTCTACCATTTTAATTAATTTTTGTAGGGTGCCTCACAATGTGCACATCAGTTTGAAAGACTTCCTTAGTCTTCACAACATCCTAACTATGCTATCCCATTTTACAGATGAAGTCATTGAGGTTCACAGAGGTAACATATCCAGAATCATGCTACTACTGAAAGGTGCAACTGGTATGAAGAACAGGACTTCTGACTCCAAATCAGTGCTCTTTCTAACCCACCATAGTTGCCCCTTGGCCTCTTGTTTTTCCTTGTTACCTTTGCAGTCCAGATTTTCCATCCCCCATCTCCACTCTTTTACCTTAGCCCCACTGCTCCTTCCTTTAAGACTTTTGGGCCTAACCAGCCCTCTTAAAGCACCCATCAGTATATGGCAGGAGCACTGGAATGCAAAGGATCCACCTAGTTGGCTCATTCCCCTTGGGACTTCAGAAGTATTGCTTCAAGCTGGCAGCTTACCCAAACTGACACTTTAGTCCTTGGTGGGTACTTTGCTTGAGGGCTTAATGAGGAACAGAAAATGAGGAGGCCAACCAGGGAGACATTGGGCTCTTTGTATAACTAGGAAGAGATTTCTAAGCTTTCTTTCCTGAACAATTTTATCCCATGCAAGAAAGGGATGGAGAAGAGGACCATGGACAATGATATGTGTCTGTGGATGGGGACTCATGGGCTCCAAAACTTTGGAGCTGCCTCTGCATAGAGTTCAGTTTTGTCCCTCCTCTTTGCTGGATGCTGAGTCTCCCCACAGAGACTGCTGACTCAGGTTCAGGCTGCCCAGCTTTAAACCCTGGCTTCACTATTAACTGGGCTGTTTGAACAGGTTACTAACCATTCTGTGTTTCAGATTCCTCCTGTGTAAAGTCAAGACAATAATAATCTCAACCTTATAGGGTTGTAGTAAGTACATTGATATATGTATGTTCCATAGAAATGCTTGGCATATAGTAAATATTTAAAAATATTAAACAGTATTATTATATTCACTGAGAATTGAGATATTAACTTTCTTCTTTTACCATGTTCCCCTGGGAATGGGAAGAAATGTATGTACATGTTAGCCAAGTTTTAAAACATGCTTAATGGTCATTAGTTCTCCTATTAGTGCTCTGCAGCATAGAAATGTAAAGTGCTTGATTTAGAATGGTTTAAATATATTAGAGTTAGAAGAGACTCTAATATCTCTCCATGTATGTGAGATTTTACAAATGTAAGTTTTTACATTAAATACTTAAATACACCCAACCTGTTATATATCACTAGAGGCCCAGTGCATGAAATTTGTGCATGGTGGGGGGGGGGGTGGGGGGAATGTGTTCCTCAGCCCAGCCTGCACCCTCTCCAATCTGGGACCCCTTGAGGGATGTCTGACTGGCCTAAACGGGCAGTTGGACATTCCTCTCACAATCTAGGACTGCTGCCTCCCAACCGCTCGCCTGCCTGCCTGCCTGATTGCCCCTAACCGCTTCTGCCTGCCAGCCTGATCATCCCCTAACCACTCCCCTGCCAGCCTAATCAATGCCTAACTGCTCCCCTGCTGGCCTGATTGCCCCCAACTGCACTTCCCTGCTGGCCTGGTCACCCCTAACTGCCCTCCCCTGCCGGCCTGGTTGCCCCTAACTGTCCTCCCCTACATACCTGGTCACCCCCAACTGCCCTCCCCTGCTGGCCTGATCACCCACAACTGCCCTCCCATGCTGGCCATCTTGTGGCAGCCATCTTGTGTCCACATGAGGGCAGCCATCTTTGACCACATGGGAGCGGCTATCTTGCGTGTTGGAGTGATGGTCAATTTCCATATTACTCTTTTATTAGATAGGATTCATTCACTTCCTCTTCTATTTCAATGAGGACATGAGACTCTTGTCTTTAAGAACTTTATATAATATTGGGTGTATTTTAAGTATTTAATGTAAAAATTCACATTTTTAAAATTCACTTTTGTAATGTACATTCCCATGAGTTTTGGTAATACACATGGCTGTGAAACCATCACCATGAATAAGAAACAACGTTTTTGTTCCTTAAAAATTTCTGCCATGCCTCCACTGTGTATTTGAATATACAGTATATATACACATATGCTTTTGACCCTCAGACAGAATTACATATTCTTAGAGGAAGAAGCCTGTTGCTAGAGATAGAAATAGAGATAAAGATAGATTTGTTATATGTCAATCAGTAGAGAAATGCAAGAATTATTGAGAAACTTGAGATTTAATCCAGCATTTTTCTAAGTTAAAACTCAATTACTCAGAAAATAGGAATTAACCTATATATTTTCTCTCTTTTTCTACAAAAAGTATCTATTTTTTAATGAACCTGATCTCTGAAACTAGTTGAGCCTTTACACTATAAGGTGAGGGTGGTGGAGTCCAAGGATCAAGGACTATCTTCTTGCCCCATGTGATCATTGCTGAACCTCCCTGGACACAGCTCAGAATAAATAACCAGAAGGAGAACTTTCTGATTTCTCACGAAATCTGTTGTTAGGTTAGTAGCATGGCTTTCCTAAGATATTATGTTCAGTATATTTTTAAGCACCCAGGACATTGGCTTGGAGAAACACCATAGGGAGCTGGTATATTATCATTTAATATTCCTTTGGACATCTTCATATCTTTCCAAAACCTTGAAGGTCAAAAGAATTCAAGTAGACCCACAAAACATGACATTCCCAGTTTCTCAAAATATCCAGTTTATTAATGTCACCATATTGAGCACCCACCAATAGTCCTGCAGTATCCCAAACTTGCCACTTTTCCACCTTCAGGCGCATTTTGAGATCACTTTACTCTAACCCAGACACAGACAACTTTCTTAGACTTTGAAGGGTGATAAATCAGAGACAAACATGGCTTGTTCTCTTTGGTTTTTGCACATTTCTATTAGTATTCTTTAAGGTTTCTCTGAATTCTATTTCTGGAAACCAATATCTGATCTTCAGCAGCTAAGATCCATAAGCTTCTTGAAGATATCTCTAGTTGGTCAAACAAAAGACCTTGTTTTATTGGCCTACAGTGAGCCAGTAGTCACCGAAGCAGTCAATGTATCATCTTTTCTTTATTAACAGATGTCAGAGTAATTGATGTGGGCTCCCCTCCCAACCTCTGGTATATTTTTTAAGTGGATTGATTCTGGGGCATTTCAGTTCACTTGCTGACAGTGTTTCAAGAAGTAGAATGTGACTATAATCAATTTTCATTATTATTGTGTAGCTAATAGGGCTAAAAATAAGAACTCATAATTTGCTGTGGCATGATTGATTATCCAAGAAGAATATGGAAATAGTGTCTTTTAATATGCCTGGATAGTTACATTAGACCTTTAAAAATTTTATCCTGAAAACATATCACTTCCTGTAATTTTCTATCCACTTGTTCCCTGTACACAAACTCATGGCCCAAGCTTTCTTTTTTTATTCTCTTCATCCTTGATTCTCTTGGAATAATTTGTAGAAGCCATGCTAGACATGGAAGACCCAAAATAGCTTTATAGAGTCACGACTCTGCTTGTATAAGTTCTCTCTAGACCACAAGTAGGTCATCTGGAAGATGGGATTCATCACAGAGTCCCTGAGGCAGTGCAGTAAAGACAGAAATTTGAAGATCATATGGTCTCATGAGCAAAGTACTGGGTTGGGAATAATGAGACATTGGGTGTAGTCCCAGCTCTGTTTCATCATTTAGGCCAACTCTTGTCATCTTTAGAACTTTAGCTTCTTCATCTGTAAAATGAAAACTAATACCTGTCCTGTTTCACAGGGTTGTTGGAATATGCCAAGGACAATGTGCATAAATTTTCTTATAAGCATGAAATTCTGTATATTATTTTTACTATTCCTCATATTCTTTCTCTGCCTATTTTGCATCTTCTGTTCCTCACACCGTACATCTTCCCCAGTTCCTTTACCTTCCAAAAAAAATTTGGTTACCTTTAGCTCCAGTCTAATATTTATTGAACATCTATACATATTTGGGCCTTTGGGATGTGTTGAAGCATTAAATCCTCATAGTGGCTCTGTGGAGTGCTTATTGCCATGGCCTTTTACAGACAGGAGACTGATGTTCGATTAAGTTAACTTAGGTGAGCAAGTGGCAGAGTCATGATTTGAACTGAACACTATCTGATATGGGGGTACTGTTCCTCAGTGAGGTCTTCTGAAGTCTAAAGAGATTGCTATTTCCTGACCTGGTCTAATTAAAAGGCAAAGTGTGATTTACTCAAAGGCAGAGAGAAACAAAAGAGTAGAAATTGGAGAAAGCTCCAAATGTGTGAATTGGTGGCTTTCCCCCCCTTTCCCATTGATGTTTCTTGTGCCCTTCAAGTTGTCCAGGAAACTTTCATTATGGAACAGGGTGCCTCTCAGTAGAAGAGCTTCATCATTCTCCTCTTTGATTTTAAATTACTGTTATACAAAGAGAATTTCTTATCATTTATTAACCACCCTCAATCATTTTTCACCCAATGGGAAGGAAACCCTAAGCCAGTTGTTTCCAACCTTAGGACTATTATGCCTATGGGGCTATGATAAGGAATCCCCGAATCTGTTTGTGGACTAAAAAGATAAAATGCCACAGACCTCTAGGTGTAATTTTTCAAAATTATGTAGAAGCAATCATTAAAGACAAAAATACAGATTCACTTACGAGCATCACTAAATTCACAGGACAGTAGAAGCTTTCTTAACTAACCTCCACGTTACCAGCTCACTGTATTAAATCGCTCCCTCTGCAAAGCATCCTGATTGATGACCATAGCAGCCCAAACACTTGAGGTCAGCAGGCTTTTTTCTACTGCCTCCGCACACTTCTGCTGCCATCAGTTAAGATGTTAGTTTCCCAAGAGTCCATTGTATTTGTTCTCAAAGATATTTATGATAATTACAAAATTCAATTACAATGCAAGAAGAGAGCTATTGTTTCTATGAAAATTCAGTTCAGTGTTTTGGAAAGAGTCAATAAAAGCAAGACACTAAAAAAAAAGTTGCTGCTGAATGCACAGGACCCCTGAGAAAGGCTCTGCAGGTTGGCACTGCGCAGGTCTAAGGATGCTCTGGAGGATGCTCCTTGAGTTGCACAGGGACAACTGCAATGCAGTGCACAGAGCCTTTAGGAGTGAGATGACAAAGTTTGGAAAGAAAAGTATTAATATCTTCAAGAAATCTCTCTTTAAAATGCTCTGCAAATCATTTTAGGTTTTTATTCCTATTCCCCTTTACATAAGCGCAAATGAGAAATTATAGACAACACGTTGTCTTAAGGGTATGGCGAGAATGTAAGAAAGATGACTCTTCAACAGAGGGCCCAAGACCTGGCCTTGGTCTTACATCAAAATATTGGTATATGAATATATGTATGTGTTTTCTAGTTAGAATGTTTAAGGTATCCTCTTTTATGATTCTCTGACTTAACTGGATTTTTTTTATTAACACAAGAACTGCTAGTCCCTGAGGAACCTAGCCTTACATGTTCCCAAACAGCAGATACTCAAGTACAGCCACTATCATGTTATGAAGAGTGGTCTGCGAAAAGTTTTGAAGTTACAAGGAAATTTGCTTTGGCGGCACTCAGCTCCCCTTAACTGAGTACAGAGCTAAGTAATGCTGTCATTGTCAGAGAGGGGACTGAGATTCCTGCAAACACCCATACCAGTTTCTGTGTATGCCACGCACTCCCTGAATGACCCACCCCACTGTTGTTCCAAGAACTCCAAGTCACTGTGAGGCGACCAGCAGACTCTACATTCTCCATAATTACACCCAATTTTCCAATTGAATTATTGCATGATTTAATTCATTGGCTGCATCTGGAGAGCATCAGTATTGTGCAGCTGTTGCAGCTTCAAGAGCTAATTGTTGCTAAGCACATTAAAAGTAGCCCTATTGCAATGCACTGGAGTCAGAAGGGGAGGGGTGCAAACTTTCACTTCCCATTTTCTCTTTCGTTGAATCATCACCCAAAGAGCCTGAGGGGGTAGAAAACATTTAAGCCCTGTTAACATGGAGACCTCATTGGGAATGGTTACTGTCACTGGATGAAAGCCTTTAAGTGAATCAGGCATATCTGGATACCAAAATACACAGAGACCTGAAAGCTTTATTTAGTATGTCTCAGAGAATCGTGACAAATAAGATTAGGTTTGAAACTAAAGGCCCTGGTAAAGGGGAGACAAGAATATATGCACCCCTATGTGCATCATCAAAAAAGTATTAGGAAGCCAATTGTTGATGCGGCACCATGACATCCAAAGACCCAAAATCGTAGTTCCAATAAGAAGCAACCATATACCTGCCACCCAACCCATATGTTAAATTCACCTTAATGTATTTCCATAGAGCACCTACTATATACATACTCATGTAAAAGCTTGCTTCAATCTAAATTACTTCCTAATGTTCATTTTCTTTTTAAATTTAAATTCTTTATTGTTTAAAGTATTACAATGTCTCCTTTTGCCCCCATTGACCTGTCCCCTGTTGCTCCCACCCCCCAGCACATGCCTTCACCCCTTATATGCATGCATATAAATCTTTTGGTTGATCTCTTACCCTCCGCCCTCCCACCCTTCTCTGCCTTCTTTCTGAGGTTTGATGGTCTGTTCAATGCTTCTGTGTCTCTGGATCTATTTTTGTTCATCAGTTCATGTTGTTCATTATATTCCATAAATGAGATTATGTGATAGTTATCTTTCTCTGACTAGCTTATTGCGCTTAGCACAATGCTCTCCAGGTCCATCCATGCTGTTGCAAATGGTAAGAGTTCTTTCTTCTTTACAGTAGCGGAGTATTCCATTGTGTAGATGTACCACAGTTTTTTAATCCACTCACCTGCTGATGGGCACTTAGGCTGTTTCCAAATCTTAGCGATGATAAATTGTGCTGCTATGAACATAGGGGTGCATATATCCTTTCTGATTGGTTTTCTGATTTCTTAGGATATATTCCTAGAAGTGGGATCACTGGGTCAAATGGGAGTTCCATTTTTAGTTTTTTGAGGAAACTCCATACTGTTTTCCACAGTGGCTACAGGAATCTACATTCCCACCAGCAATGCACTAGGGTTCCTTTTTCTCCACATCCTCGCCAGCACTTGTCATTTGTTGATTTGTTGATGATAGCCATTCTGACAGGTGTGAGATGGTACTTCATTGTCATTTTTATTTGCATTTCTCGGATGATTAGTGACTTTGAGCATGTTTTCATATGTCTCTTGGCTTTCTGTATCTCCTCTTTTGAAAAGTGTCTATTTAGGTCCTTTGCCCATTTTTTTTTTGATTGGATTGTTCATCTTTCTTTTGTTAAGATGTGTGAGTTCCCTATAAATTTTGGAGATTAAATCCTTATCGGATGTAACAAATATGTTCTCCCATTCAGTGGGCTCTCATATTGTTTTGTTGGTGTTTTCTTTTGCTGTGCAGAAGCTTTTTATTTTGATATTTGCAACCATAGTAAAACAAAGACTTATATTTTTATATTTATTTTATATATTTAAATGCCATTTAACAAAGAAAAATCAACCAAAAAAATGAGTTCGCGTGTCACCTCTGACACGCATCATAGGTTCGCCATCACTGGTCTAGGGCCTAGGCAGAGGACTGGTCCTAGGCTGACAATGACCTTGATGGGACTTACTTGGTGGAGGGTGGAGGCAAAAGCCTGATTGAAGTCATAATTGCTGTGCTCTGGTCCATATGTGCTAGTGACTTTGGCTAAATCACACAACTTCTGTGGAGTCAGTTTCCTCATTTATTAAGTGAGGGTTTTGAATTAGTTTTTAAATTATACTAGTAAGATTTTAGGATGATTCTGATGAAACCGGTTTTGTTCTTTTTGTGAAACTGATACCATGAAAGTATTTGGCATCTAAAACCTGTGTGTGTGGCTTCTCTTTCCTCAGAGTGAGGAAAATGTGGGTGGAAATCCAGGACATTCAGCAAATTGACCATTGAGTCTTATGTAAGACAAACAAAAAAAAGCCAAATTAGTTCATAGTTTGTTTCAAATAATTACACACACACACACACACACACACACACATACACACACACACACGCATTTTCTGATTTTTCCCACAAGGAAAGATACCTCCTTTATATTTTTTTATTTGGTTTGTGTGCAGTATTGATCCTCTTATATTAAGATATAATATAATTAACTCATTAAACAGAGTTTGTTTTGGTAATTACCTCGAAGTGAGCCTTTAGATAACACTTGGATAACACCACCTTTCCCATGGATGCACCTACCTACTACCACCTGGTGGAAGTAAAAATATTACAAAATAGAGCAAAAGAGGAAAAGCAAAGAGCCTTTCTAAGCCCACTGCTCTCAAAGACTGGTCCTTGGCCTTTCTGGGCAACATTGACTTGGAGATCTCCAAGGCCTCCAAGGCTGTGGGATCTGCATGACCCAACGGAGATCTGACACCTGGGGCCTGGCATGGAGTTCTTTCACCCAAAGCCAATGAAATCCAGACACGCTGAATATTTACCAAATATTCTTGGAGGAATTAATCAAGTGAGGGCCATTAAAATTAATTCTGACTTTCTAAAACCACTTTAATTCTCCGGTTAAGAAATTATCTCTGCAAGCAGGGTTTTTATAATTACCTTTTTGAGGAATTACTTTTAGAAAACTTTTTGTACAGGTTGAGTTTTTGTATTTTTAAGGTCTTCTATTTATGTCAGAGACAAACTGTGAGCATATCCGGTTGCTAAGGGATATAAAACTTCTTTAAATTATCAGCAAACATAATAGCTAACAACTGGATTCCTACATGAATGGAGAAGATTCTATTATTCCCCAGAGAGAGGAAAAAAAAATCATAAAGCATAACCAATAAAACACCTTTAATTTGAAAAAAATAGTTACTGGGATTCATTCTGGTAATGCAAAGACACATCACCATGACTATAACCTCTCTGTTTCTGAAACCACAGGGAAAGCTGGAAGCAAGGGCTAATAAAAGATAATTGGAAACTGGCAGCACCCTGTCCCCTCACTTCCCCTGATCTTCCTGAGCCAGCTCTGTCTGAGGTCTAACACAGACAGAGCCAGAATTATGAATGACACTGAGGAGAAGGGAGATTTTTCCCGAAGAATCCTATTTATAGTCCTGGAAAACCTAGGATTCAATGCTAGATTAAATGAGTGAGATAAAAATATTGGCATTTCTCTTAATGAAGGAAGTGATTAAATACCACATGAATTTAAAATCACTTTAAAGGATAACTTTACCTGGATATTTATTTCTTGAAATAGTTCTGTGTAGGTATATAAAAATATTAAATTGTACTAGGTAATAGTTGAGTGGCAGTTTCTCTAATCATGACAGAAAATGAAAGGAAACAGGCAGGCTCAAACCAGTGATGGAGACCTAAACATACTACGATCCAATCTTATAGTTCAATATGGAAAGAATTGAAGCAGCGGGCAGGCCAAGTAAATTTAGTAGGAGTGTCAAATTATCTGATTGGTCACTGGAAAGGAGGAAATGTGACGTATTTGAATGATGTCATAGAGAGTGAAACTGCTGGTCTTCATAACCTCCTTCATGTCACAGTGGAAAGTAGACTGTGGATCTCCTGGTCTCCTCTCCATTTCAGATGCAAATGCAAGGGCAGAGAAGTAAGATTATCTACTCCAAGTCTCAGGGAAATTAGTTCAAAACAAAGACTAGAGTCTGGGTTTCCTAATGCTTCAATGGTATCTTGAAGTCCTCTGTGAAATGTGAGACTTAAGGGGGATATATGAATGAGAAGTTTTGATAGAGATAGGCAGGGAAAGCTGTTGTGAAGGATGGACAGATGGGAAAGGGTAGGTAGGTCTGAAAGAATTTTCAGCTCTGCCATATTGATTTTAGAACATCCAACTAAACATCCATGGTGCTGCCATCTTCCTTCTCTCTCTCCTGTCTCATTCAGTCCCATGGCCTTAGTGCTCATCTTTAGAATGGAGGTCCCAAATCACTGCCTTCAGTCTTTTCCAGTCTCCAATTACATATTTATAATGGCCTGCTGGACATTTCCTCCTGGACTCCCACTGGCATCTGCATTTACTGAATTTACTGCCTCCTAGGACTTAAGCCTTGCCCTTCCAGCCACCCTCCTGGGGAAATGAAGCCCCAACACCTATGTGCATAAATTATCCCCTTCTTTTTTCTTACTCCCTCCTCTTCCAGTCCCTTCTACCAGTACCCCTGTTTCCACTGCCCAGCCTATCACCACTGTGACTGTCCCTTCTACCATCACAGCCAAGGAATTTGCAGATTTGACCACCTAATCTACTTTAGATCCTGATGTCATTGACATGGACACTACTCCCCCTTACCATGCTGTCAAATTCTCCCCAGATTCCAGTTTGAGATCCCTCCCATCTTCCCAAAACCATTGCAGTGTGGAGCACCCCATTTGCCTCCAAATCACCCCTCAGATCACATTGGGAACCCCTCATGGTCAGTAGAAGAGAACCTTTCCCCCCCAGTTCTCCTGTTAAAATCAGACTACCTCTTGTGGATTCTGTCATCACCTATGCTTCAGTAGACAGCACCTCTGCAAACTTCAACCCTGCCGTTGACACCAAAGCTATCACGCCTCTTCCCCAGTCTGTCATTTTTCTGTATCTCCCTGTCTCCAGGGAGAACCACTCCCCATTTTACATGCACCTCCTAATTCTGAGATCACACCACCCAGGGGCAGCATTCCCTTGACTGGTGAATCCACCCATTTACATTAAAAAATTAGTCAGCAGAGGGACTCGAGTTTCCAACCTTCCACTGGGAACCACCTTTCAGCCCACATCTGGGGCCAATGATGGTAAAGTGGTAGCCACAGGAGGCCTAACTCTGCAGCCCAGCCAGCCAAAGACAGCACGATGCATACAGGTCATGCAGGTTTGCTGTTGCCAGATTCCACATTTGGCACCACTGTCAACACCTAGCTGGCCTTTGGAAACAATCCAGGTATTCTACCCGTTGAGGCATCCATTACTGCTGGCATTGGAGCTGCCACCTAACACTGGGAACAGTAGCTCACTCTTTGCCAGTACATCTCCAGACCCACTTGTGGTTATGGGGCCTGCAGCTCCCATGGATGGTGGGAGCTATAGGGTCAGTTTGTCTCCAGGTCCCATTCATTCACAGGCATCCAAAGCACTCAACATGGGAGTAGGACTGAGTGAGGCACACAGCACGGCTTCTATATCTCATTTTGGTCATATAACTGGGGATCCATTTGGCTGCAGCATGGCTGCTGCAGTAGGAGGAGCATGCACTACCCCAGAGCTTAGATACACTGCTGGTTCCACCTTAAATTCAATCACCTGGAGCCCACCTGACCATAACACGGTGGTGTGGTGATGGAGGGGATAACACCATTGCCGTGATTGGAGGCCCTGGTGTTCATACTTGCCATCAGTGTACCTGTGGTCCACCTGGACATGGGAAATTTTGTACACTTGGAAGAGCCACCACCATGGAGAAGAAATGTATGACAAAGGACATGTTTGTTTCTACCTTTCATCATACCACATGGAATTCACTGGCTACATCACATCCATCAGAGATACATGTGCCAGCACCATCCCTGTGTTTGGACATACTCTTAGTTCCAACTTATTGCTAAGCACCTGGAGCCCACCTGTGCCAAATCTAGGTGATGTTATGGGACGGTACAACATTACTTCCCATGATTGGAGGACCTATTATTCCACTTTCCATCAGTATTGCTGGGGCCCATCTGGCCAAAACACAAGTGATGCAGTCAGAGGGAACAATGTCTCACCTGTAATGGGAGGCCAGTGTGTCACCACCAGCCATCAGAAAATTGGAGCCCAACTATCTAGACCGCAGGTACAGTAATAGGGGACAGCACCATACCTGCACTGACTGCGTATACTTAAGGCCCCTGTTCAGAGTACCTGGGACACCTGACGAAAGCAGTAGTGCTATCGGGGGATGGCACCAGTCATTTTTAGATAAAAACATCTACTCTCAGTCAAAACACCAGCCTCTACCCCCCAAGTTAGGGTATCCCTCTGACTTTGGAGGAGCCAACATTGTGTTTGGAGGCTCCTGCTCAGAGAAACTGTGCCTGTGCTCTGGGCATGACTAATGGTAGCCTTGTATTTGGGCCTCTGTCCAAGGATTCATAAGAGCCACCAACCAACTCTATCACAAATCTCAACAAATTAGGCGCAGATATTCCTCTGAAACTATGTAACCATGAGTGGACTTTGCTTCATTGGAAAGCGGCTCAGCCCCTTTAAGTGGAACTTAACCTGCTATTGGTTAACCTGCTGATGGTTACACATCAAGCCAGAGGACCACACCTCAGGGTCCTCCTGCTGTATGTGTGTGTTGTGTGTGTATGTGTGTTGAGGGACCCTTATCTTTCCCAGATTTTAGTTCTTATTTTATTTTTCCCCAACAAAGGGGGTCCCTCCTTTGTCTTTCTCCCAAACCATTTTATCTCTTTCTCTTTTGAAATCTTCACTTTTCATTTTCTTTTAGGTATTATTATTTCCAAAGCTTAAATCCCTAATAAACTATGAGCTCCAAGAGGGTAGAGACAGATTTAACTTAATCTCACCTAGTATGTTACATGGGGTATCATACTAAGTAGGTACTCAATAAATGTTAGTTGAATTAATGACTACATGAATGTCAATAAGTTCCTGAAGACAGTAGGCAAATTGAATGTGAATAGAGAGGTAAGAATGGAGAGTTGGAATTTATTCATATACAGTGGGGCCTTGACTTACGAGTTTAATTCGTTCTGTGATGGAGCTCGTAACTCAAATTATTCGTATGTCAAATCAAAAAGTGAACGAGTGAGACACGTGATGCTGGGCTGATGTTGTGACGTTCACTGTGACATTCGCTGCACCAACTAGCGGTGGGGTATCTGAAGCTGGCTCGTAACCCGAATTTTAGCTCGCAACTCAAAGCAAAAAATCTGCCGAGAGACAGCTTATATCTCGAAAAACTCGTTAGTCGGTACACTCGTAAGTCAAGGCCCCACTGTACTACTGAGGGAAAGAATTACAACAGATGTCAGTGGTGGTGGTTGCTTATTTTGTTTGCCTTTTTTAAAGCAGTAGATGAAAAGGTGAGATCCAGGTCTAAGGTCTAGGATGAGGGACACTGCAGTGCATAGCCCAGGATGAAAAAGACCCAGTGAAATACCCCTGGGGAGAAATTTATGCAGACCCAGATTTGAAGTCAGCCTCTGATTATCTACTCTTAAAATATCTTAAAGAAATATGCATAGATGTTAGTGCTTCCTTTTTTTGTGTTTGTCTCCCAATATATGCATGAGCCAGCACAATCCAGGACTTGATTTACCTTTGCTGATTCAGCTTCTTTTCTCTGAGCTTATTTATGGCTCTGAGAGAGGCATCGTGTCCTTGCTGAGAAAGGACAACCAGTATTCTAGGCTCGGGCGCCGAGCTGCTGTACAACTCCTAGAGAGTTGATTTCTTCCCCAGCGGCCAAGTTTTCCTGAACTGTAGGAAATGAGGACCACACATGAAAGGTAGAGGCAGTCCTAGAGCAGCTGCAGTTTTAATGTGCACTCAGTTTCCTGGGACTTTTGTTAAGAAGGTAGATTCTGTTTCAGCAGATCTGGAGTGGTACCAGAGATTCTGCATGTCTAACAAGCTCTCACACCGGGGGTCCTAGACTTTGAAAACAGAAAACTTAGCCAAGATTGATTATTAGAATCTCCGAGGAACATCTTAGAACGCAGATACCCAGGCTCCATACTCAGAGTCTTGGTTGTGGCCCAAACAGGTGTGTTTTTAATAGTTCGTTCTGTTGAGCCACAAATATCATTTGATCCCCTCCCCCAACACACTAGGGATGGTGGATCTGAGGCCCAGAGACTATCTACTTAAATTTCACAAAGAAAGATTCTGTTCGTGTGGAAGGGGTTTTCCTGAAATAATAACCCCTATGTGTTTTGCTACCCCGAAGGAGAAGTTCCCCTTTAAAGCCACGGAAATAACTAGATCCTGTATACATTTTATTTCTTAAAATCTATAAACACATACATTTTTTCTGATTCTTTCAGAATGATAAATACTCTAGAATATTTTAGTTTCATCGTGATGGTAGGGGGTAGTAGTGGTGGCGGTAAGGAATAGCTACTAAGCAATTATGTTATTCAAACACATCATTATTTTTATTACCGTGATGAGTGGACTCATTAGAATTGAACAGTAGAAGCATGAATGACTTTGCATTGTTTTCAGTGTCTGTCTCAGGGCCCTGCCTTCCCAGGGGCTCTTGTGTTCAGCAGACACGATTCACGATGTACCGTACTTGCAGTGCTAAGCTGTTGGATTGATTTTCAGAATCCAATGTAGTCATCTTTTATTTTCTGGTGCTGGCCTATTGTTCACTCAAGACTCTTCTCTCTTTCAGGACTCTTCCCTCCCCAACCCTCTACCAAATAACCTAATCTTAGGGAGACTAGTCTTTCAGCCTCCATCCTTGTCCTCGCATCCCCTTTCTCATACAGCAGCTGGTGATCATCAGAACCATGGACTTTCATTACACTTCCCTTGCTTAAAATCTGCCAGTGGCTACCTGCTTCTTTCAGGATAAAATAGAAGTCCTCAACAAGGCTTCCCAGGGCCTTAATAAATGGTGCCGCTTCCTTTTAGCAGCCTCATTACTAGCCACTCTTCCTCTCCTCTCTCTGGACTGTTTTGGGCTTCTGGAATGTTCTGACATCTAGGAACTTTGTACATTCTCTTCATTCTGTTTCTCAGATTCCTCCCCCAGCTATGTCCTTTTCATCCTTCAGTTCTCAGCTTAAATTTCTGTTTCTCAGGAAGCCTTCCACGACTAGACTAAATACCACACCTAGTGGATCCCTTTGTAACACCTGGTGCTCCTCCATTGGTAACACTTACTCAATATCTTTCTTCTCTCACTCTGATAAGCCCGCAAAGGACATGGCCAGCCTTTTGGAGCTAACTCCCCATAGTCCAACACAATCTGGCTAAATAGTTACTTGTTGGAGGAATGAGAGTAAGACCAGGCACCTGAATTGACCACACAGAATCACGGGAATCTAAGGGGAAACAGAGGCACTGGGCTTACCCTTTATATTCCCCAGAGTTAAGTACTGCCTTCCTTTGCTCAGTATTCACATCCCCCCAATTTGTTTTTAAAAACTCTGAGAGATTGTGTGGTGTTGGTGTTCATTCTTCTTTTAATGTTTGGTAGAATTCTCCAGTGAAAATATTGGGTGTGGAATTTTTAAATGATGAATTCAATTTCCTTAATAATTATAAGGCTATTTAAATGATCTGTTTCCTATTGGGTAAGCTGTGATAGTTTGTGTTTTCAATAATTGGCCAATTTTATCTACATTTTAATTTGATATGTGTAGAATTATTTATTGTACTTTCTTATCCTTTTGATAGATATGGGATTTGTATTTCTTATTTTAGTTCTCATATTGGTAATTTGAACTTTCTCTTTTTTTCCTTTGTTATTCTTGCTTAGAAGTTTGTCAATTTCATTGATATTTTCAAAAAACCAGCTCTATATTATTTTTTTCTGTTTTCAATTTTATTGATTTCTGCTCTTATATTTATATGCCCTTTCTTCTGTTTCTTTGGGTTTATTTTTTTCTTTTTTGTTTCTTGAGTTAGGAGCATAGATTATTGACTTGAGAATTTAGTTCTATAAAATTCCCTTTCTACATTGCTTTAGCTGTGTCCCACAAATTTTGATATGTTGTTTTCTCATTTTTATTCAGTTCAATATATTTTTAACTTTCCTTTGAGACTTCCTCTTTGACCCATGGGTAGTGTTTGACATGGGTAAAGCTATTCTACACCTCCTGAGCACATAGCCAAGTGGAGCCTCTTCATGTTCTAAAGATTATTTTTAACACGATAATTGTTGTCTATGATTAAACAGATTCTGATTAAACAGAGGAAGAAATGAGAAGGGAAGCCCATTAAACCCATGAGTTGAGTCATCATGGGTTTAGTTCATCCCCAGCGCAAGGTGCAGTATATATCCCTGCTGTCTTAGTCTGCTAGGTCTGCATAACAAAATACCATGGATTGGGGTACCTAAGCAACAGGAGTTTATTTTGTCATAGTTCTGTAGGCGAGAAGTCAAAGATCCATGTGACTGATTAGAACACTCTTCCTGGCTTGCTGATGGCTGAGATATGATGCAAGGGCAACACCATCACTTGTTCAGTGATATCTACTAGTGAGAAGTTTTATTAAGTGAATCTTACTGAACAACATTTATGATGTAGAAAATGCATAACTGCTTTTTGAATCGTAAGTTTTATATATAATTGTAAGAGCATGTTATTGTTTCACATTTTTATTTATTTTGTGTATATTTAGTGCAGTTTCACTTTGGTAATTGGCTTTTGTATGTGAATATCTTGAAGATGTACATTTATAGATCCTCATCTTTCATAAAGAACATAAAGTACCATGTACTACACAAGTTATACCTAAATACATATATTTGTAGAGGGATTAGTAATGGATGCTTGATTAATGATAGCCATTGTGATGCTGGGCTGGTAAAGTTAACCCACTAGAAAAAATAGATATCAATAGGTAACTAGCTTAGGAATACTGCAGTGTGAATGCCAAAGTTCCTCAAAGACATGGATAACCAAATTTCAAAATGTAATCTGTGATAAGTGTAATATATATTTCCTGTGAAAACAGGTCTTTATTAAGATAGAAAAGCATCAATCTAGGGGGCTCACTATCACTTAGTGGTCTGAATAACATTTTTTTGTGATACTCTTAAGAGCAGCATTTAAAAAATTATATTAGAATTGTAAATACCTAGTACATTTAGGTACTTAGTAATTGCCAACCTTGATTCCATCTCTCTTTTTGCTTTCAATGAAACCTTAACATTTTCTTCTCATTTATAGGTTTCAGTGTCAAAGTCCCTAAGCTACCATATAACTCCCTAGTTCTTGGAATTAGAGACGCTATAGTTAGGCTTAATATTACTTGCAGAAAAATGAAATAATTTTTTTATCTATGATGGCTCTATTAATATCAGAAAATCTTAAGGTCGCCTTTTAGCTATTGTTTTACTTTCCTATTTTTTTGTGAAGAGGAAGGAATTAATTTTCTCCCTAGTGGCTTTGGAAGAAGCCAGAGAGAAGAAATACCCACAAATCCTCTCTGGTTACTTTCCCGGGCATTCAAATTATTGTCCTTCAACCAGGTGTCCTTTTACTTCACCCTCTTCTATGCTAGTTGTCAGCCCTTTAAGGTACTCATGGCCATTAACATTCAATCAAGTTTCTGTCTAGATTCTGAATTGTAGTTGTGATGCCTGAGGAAGACAAGTGGCATGAACTACCAAAAAAAAGTAATGTTTTATTAATTTAGTATGAAAGCGCTTTTATGGGCAATGGTGGGGAGTAGAATGAGAATTGCGTTTGAGTACAGTACTGCCTATAGGGTTCGCCCATCATTTTGTAGGTCTAAGAATGTGTGGTGACTCCACCTGGGTTTGGAGTAAGGCTGACTCGCATTCAAGTCTGACCTATCACCTGCCACAGTGTGACTTACTGCTGTAAGCCTCCATCATTAAAACAGGGTTATCAGTATTAACCAAAATCATGTATGTAAAGGACTGAACATAGTGCCAGGCAATGTAATATTAGAAGTTGTTGTTGTTGAAAGACAGATAGTGGTTACTAAGTGGACAGCAATGCTGTGGATCTGGTTTCTTGGAATCTGTACTTGGTATAACAGCAAGAATTATGAGAGCAATTTAAGATTATTCAATTTAAGATTCTCCTGTAAACCTTAGCTTTGAAAATCCTATAAGAAAAATATGCCTACTATGTGGACAAATTCAATATTCCATTTCAGGAAAGATTAAAATGAAAAAAACCTTCCTAATGTAGGTCATTTTTTTTTTGGTTCACATTATCATAGATGTGTGCTTGAAATAAACACCTATGCTTAGAAAACATTTTTCTACTTTGTCAGAGACAGCTGCTCTGAGTCCCTATATTCTTCTAAATTCTTCCCGACTATGCCAGAGTAGGTTCCTTCTCGAACCCTACTTGCTACACTAAGTGTTGGGAATTTAGTCCAAGTTCCTCTTTTATCCTCTGCTCACTAGTTACAGATGTTGGGTCCGAGCTCCTACAGATGTTGGGTTCCTCTGCCTGGGGCTGGACCTTCTTTGATGCCGGGTCTTAGACGGAGAAGCCATGAGAAGTTGTGGGTATATAAGAATGAGTCTTTATTGTAGAAGCCGGTGGCCATATAGCCATCGGACAACAGTCTTTCACAGCAGACCATAAAACAGGCAGCCATACACTGGCTGGTTAACATGGTAGCTATATCTGAGCTCTCTTTGAGCTCTCAGCCTTACATTGTAGCAGTACCAGCTTTCAGCTCCATCTCCCCTGTCTCTAACACACTCCTCTGCCCAGCACACTAGCTAGTCAATAACCTGTATATGTCTCCTTAGACCAGTGGTTCTCAACCTTCCTAATGCCGAGACCCTTTAATACAGTTCCTCATGTTGTGGTGACCCCGTTTCATTGTTACAAATTGAACATAATTAAAGCATAGTGATTAAGCACAAAAACAATATGTAATTATATATGTGTTTTCCGATGGTCTTAGGTGACCCCTGTGGAAGGGTCGTTCGACCCCCAAAGGAGTCTCGACCCACAGGTTGAGAACCGCTGCCTTAGACAAGGAAGGCTTTGTGCCAATAGTGACATCAATCATATTGTGGCTACAGAAGGGCACATATGTGCAGTATACTGTGGGATTGTTGTGCTTGTGTCCTTGCAGCTGCTTATGGTATCCTAACCTAGGCACAGAGTGGCCTTAGACATTCGGTGTATTGACAACAAGGCCTCTGTGCTTTAATTGACCTTGACTATCAGGCGTCTCTGGAATGGTTTCCCCTTTTTTTCCTTAGACTGTTTTTAAATTTTTTATTCATTGATCCAAGAGAGAGAGAGAGATAGGTAAACCTCAACCTTGGTGTATCGGGATGATGCTCTAACCACTTGAGCTAACCAATTTGGGCTCCTTAGATTCGTAAACTTTCTAGCACTTGAATTATTCAAAGTTACTTTGTAAAATACAATAAAGTTTTAAATATTTGATATGACAAATTAGTTTGATTATGGATAATAGGCGGTAGTCCCATAGATTAGCTTTGAGTGTGAGGCTTCTTAAAGACCCAGAAACATGTGTGAGGGAGCAGTTCTCACAGGATGCCAGGTCTAGATCTGACCCCACTGCTCTGATGCACACATAACTAAGCAGAGAGCTGTGCGTCCTCTTTAAATAACAACATGCAGCTTACCGGAGAAAGCATATAACTTTGCCTTCCACACACTTCCATGGCAGTCTCAGGCTCCATTTCTATTTGGGTTCCTTGCAGCTTCTCTACATTAGACAGAATGACTATACCTATTCATGGGTCATTCTCTGTCCGGGGGCTGCTCCAGTTGCTGTAAAGAGACAACTCAGAGAGTCGTGAACATAATAAATCTGTATCATGTAACTCTTTTATCATGCTCTTTTTAAGACAGATTTTTCTCCTTTAAAGTTTTATTAATTTAAAAGTTATTTGCATGGAATTGTTTGGGATTACACACGAACTATTTCGGTAAGCAGGATTTGAAGTCCGGTCTTTGCCAAACATTTGGTTTTAGTTATTAAGGTGGCCAGACATATTTTTCTGACTCTAGCATTTTAAACAGAATTTCACTAAGTTTTAAAACAGAACTGTAAACTGGTTTCTTTATAACACAACATGGTATTTGCTATGCAATAACAAATGAATACAGCATAATACTTGTGAAGTGCTACAACTGAATTCTGCCAAGAAAACTCTGCCATATGGTTCCTCCAGCTCATGAGTTTGGCTGAAATCCTAAAGCATTCTCCTGGTACCTGTGGCTGCCTGTACACTTAACTCCCAGGGAGTCACAAAAAATTTGAAGTAAAGTGAAAATTAGTCATATAACATGTTTTAATGGAGAATATATGTGATTCATCCTGAATGTGCTAAGATTATGTGGAAAAGTGTACATTTTTCTTACAGTTTTGTAGGACGACTTAATGCCTAGAGATTGCCCGTTGACAAAGGTAGAATGCTTGCAGTGAATCATAAGAAGCCTAAATGGTGCTTTTATTGTATTTTGGGGTCTCAAGGAAACATATCGCTGAAATCATAATGGAAGTTAAAGGGGAAAGAATGTAGCTTAATGCATACTTTCTAACTTCACACATAGCTGTTTGGGGACTGCCTGAGATACATAAAGTAAGATCAAGCTTTACTGAATTTACCCATTTTTCATCTAAAGAATTCTTCAACTAAGCCCTGTTGATTTCTCAACTGAATGCTGAAAAGGAATTAATGATGTTTCCCAACCTAAATCAAGGTTTGATGCTCTAAAGATTATTTCACTCCTTTTCCCTTTCTCAGCACTTTCCTTTCTCAGCACTTTCAGCTTGGGTCCTTTGCAGTGCCATCGAAAATGGAGCACACTAAACTTTTCTGTCTTTATACACACAAGGTCTCTTCTTGTTTAAATGGTAATGAATAAATTACTTTCCGCTGCCTGACAGAAAGATGAATTGTTTAGCACTTATTATGCAGCCATCTACTTTAAGCCCTGATTACAGTTCAATTCATATTTGATTCATAGAACTTGAAGTATTCATCATTCCACCCTCTGCCCCCGCCTTCAGAAGGTCCTGGGACATGTTCCTGTTGTAACAAACAAGATGTGACTCGTGTCTTCTCATTCCTCTCTCCTGCTGGGGTCTTAACAGTCAACCAGCCGGAGGCACGTGTGTGAGAAATGAGACTGAAGTTGGATGGATCAAATGCTTCACAATTCCCTGGCCTACTGCAGTTCACAAACATAAATACAGTAATCATCTTCATTTGCTAAATTAGGACATGGACGTGGGCTACCTGTCATCTAATGCAGAAATGTGCAGCATCAACACTGAGTGAGTGGTGTTTGTGGGGACAGGGAGTGGAGAGCAGGCAAATATTCTTCTTGCAAATAGCCTTGCCTTTACAATGCATGAAATGATGTGTTGTTCTCTCTGGGTGCTGTGTAGAGGGCGTCTGGGGCCTGAGAACAGAAGAGAATTTTCTGTTATAATTGGGTTAGAGAGAAATCTTTTATAAAACAGAGCCGTGTGGTCTGGAAAAGGCTGCTGTATGCCTCCCAGAGAGCGTCTCCCCAGCTGAGCCTCCTCGTGTCAGTGAGGCCTCAGAGCCACCGTGGCGCCTGGTATTAAGCATCATTAAAGAGATGATGGGCCCCAGCCTGTTTGGCTCAGTGGATAGAGCATCGGCCTGTGGACCAAAAGGTCCTGGGTTTGATTCCAATCAAGGGCACATACTTAGGTTGTGGGCTCCTCCCTGACCGGGGCCCCGGTCAGGGCACGTGCAGGAGGCAGCCAATTGATGTGTTTCTCTCACATTGATGTTTCTCTCTGTCTTTCCCTCTCTCTTCCACTCTCTCTAAAAATCAATGGAAAAAATATCCTCGGGCGAGGATTAAAAAAAAAAAAGAAATAAAAAAAAAAGACATGATGGGCGTGATTACCTGACACTGGTGTCTTTTGGAAACTGCAGCCAGGCTCCTAGAAGTAGGTAAAATAACTGCAGCGAGTGGATCGCAGGTAGTTTGGAGGAGCCCTGGGTGCAAGAATGTCTTGTTACTGCAGGTTTCTCCTCTTCCCTTGGACCTCCCCTCTGTCATCTCTGGCAGAAATAGAGACCTATCTTGCTCTAGCAGCCATGTTCGAAGCAGAAAGTAGAGTGGAAAAAGCATTCTAAGTTAGTCTTCTTGGAATGCTATAACATAATACCACAGATGGGGGTGAACAAAAGACATTCCTTTCTCACACTTCAGGAGGCTGGGAAGTCCAAGGTCAGGGTACCAGCATGGCCGGGTTTTTGGTGAAGATTCTCATCCCGGCTTGGAGACGGTCACCTTCTTGCTGTATCTTTACATGGAAGAGAGAATTTTTCTCACTCATCTACAGACGTCAGATCTTTGAAACACAGAAACATTTGTGTGCTAAAGCGCAAGGAAATCTGGACGGTTGCTTCTGCTTTCATAAAATACCTCAAATTAGATGAACTTAGAAGAAACTTAAGGGTGCCCTTCCTTGTGCCCCTGAAATGGGCACAACACTGGTCTCTCCCCAGACAGCCCCACCTGAGCGGTGCCCCTAGACCTGGTTTATTTAGGGTTCCTGCTAACAGCTACTTCGAACAGGGCTGGTATTCGAGCCCAGGGAGAACCCATTCCCCCACTCCCCTCCCACACTGCAGTGAGCGTATTTTGCAAACAGAAAGCAGGAGACATGGTTTGACAAAGGATTTTTCGTGAATTGATTTCTTTCTGTGAAGAATCCTGCTAGGGTAGAAACATCCGATCCCATATGTTTCCCATTACAGTGAATACACTTTATTGAAAAGGCAAAAAAAAATACATGAGCAGAAATATAATTTTAGCTTTATGTGTATCTTTCTGTGTGTGCATCAGATAACTGATTATTTAAACATTTTTATTCAAGATAGCTCCAGAATATTTAACCCAACAACTGAACAACTGTTGTAAACAAGCTTTGCAAGTAAACATTTAAAGATTTATATAATATGATTAAATTTATAACTTTTTAATTTAATATATTGTGCTGTTATAAATGTAGTATAAACACATTTATAGAAAATTTTAGAGAAAAAGGGAAAGTCATATGTGTTTTCACAACCTTAAAAAGGCATTAGAAGTCTGTCTGTCTTGTTCCAACTTCTGGATGAATTTTATAACACAGTGGTTAAGAGCACAGTCTCTGTACATAGACTGGGTTCGAATCCAGGCTCTGTCACTTACCAGCTGTATGATTTAGGACTAGTTAATTAACCTTTCAGTACTTCTGCCCCCATCTATATATATATAAAAGCCTAATATGCAAATTGTCCCTGTGGGAGTTTGACCAGGAGACCAATTGCTCACTATGACATGCACTGACCACCAGGGGGCAGCGCAGAACAAAGGAAGGCCCCAGCCAGCAGCCAGAAGGCCTCGATAGGCCCTGATCACTGGCCAGGCGTAGGGATCCTACCTGTGCACAAATTTTGTGCACCGGGCCTCTAGTCTACACTAATAAAAGAGAAACATGGTAATTAGCGTACGACACTACCCTTTTCATTGGCTAATCAGTGAGTATATGCAAATTAACTGTCAGCCAAGATGGCAGCCGGCAGCCAGAAGCGAACATGAGGCTTGCTTGCTTCAGTGACTGCAGACTGCAACGTTCCCCGCCTGCCTTACCGGCCTCTGAGCTCACAGTTTGAAACTTTGTAACAAATATAGAAGCTAAACAAATGGCCAGGATCTCAGAGCTGGAGTTATACATTGTTTCGATTATAGAACGCTCAGCAGCGGAAGCCTCAGAGCTAGAGCCAGAGCTAAAGCTGGCCCAGAATAAAAAAAAAAGAAAAAAAGAAAAAAAGGAGCCGTTGGAAGCTTCAGTCAATCGCCAGCCTGAAAGCAGCCCTCAACCCCTCACCCAGACTGGCCAGGCACCCCAGTGGGGATCCCCACCCTGATCCAGGACACCCTTCAGGGCAAACCAGCCGGCCCCCAGGCCTCTATCCTATATAGTAAAAGGGTAATATGCCTCCCGGCACCGGGATCAGCGTGACAGGGGGCAGCGCCCAAACCCCCTGATCGCCCTGCGGCTCTGTGTGTGACAGGGTGCGGCGCCCCTACCCTCCCACCACGGGCCTTGCTCTGTGTGTGACAGGGTAGAGCCATAACCTCTCCATCGGTCCTGCCCTGAGTGTGACAGTGGCAGCGCCCCAACCCCCTGATCGGCCCTGCTCTGTGGGTGATAGAGGGTGGCGCCCCAACCCCCCTCCACGGGCCCTGCTCTGTGTGTGACAGGGTAGAGCCATAACCTCCCCATTGGCCCTGCCCTGAGTGTGACAGGGTGCAGTGCCCCAACCCCCTGATCCGCCCTGCTCTGTGTGTGACAGGGGGCGGTGCTCCAGCTCCCCTATCAGCCCTACTCTGTGAGTGTCAGGGGGGAGCTCCCCAAACCCCTTATCGACCTTGCTCTGTGTGTGACAGGGTACGGAGCCCCAAACCCCCTTATGGGCCCTGCTCTATAAGTGACAGGGGGCAGTGCCCCAACTCCCTGATCGGCCCTGCTCTGTGAGTGACAGGGGGCAGCACCCCAACCCCCTGATTGGCCCTGCTCTGTGCGTGACAGGGGGTGGCACCGCAACCTCCCCATCGACCCTGCTCTGAGCCTGACCAGGGCCTGCACCTAGGGATTGGGTCTGCCCTCTGCCATCTGGGAGCAGGCCTAAGCCAGCAGGTGGTTATCTCCCGAGGGGTCCCAGACTGCGAGAGGGCACAGGCCGGGCTGGGGGACCCGCCCCCCCCCCCCCCCGAGTGCACAAATTTTTGTGCACCGGGCCTCTAGTCATATATAAAATGGAGATATTAATAGCACTGTCAAAAGAGGCATTTGTGACATTTGTTAAAGAACAGTAAGGCACACTTTAGGCAAGAGAGCCTACTACAATGGTAGTAGTGGAGGGAGATTGGGCTCAACTCTGAATACAAGGAAAAGTGAAAATCGATAGCCAAGGAGCAGAGTGGGGATCAGTGGTCAGGAAGCTACTAAGAGGAAATATCAGGGGTAAGAAAGACTCTGGCTAAATTGATCTAAGAGGATTCCTGCTGAAGGAAGGTCAGGGCGATCAGTCATCCCTGGGAGATGGTGGAGAATGGGGAACTGGATCAAATATAGAGGGTAATAAGATTTTGAGAGGTTCTGGTTAAACTAACAGCAGGATTCTTACTAGAATTGGTCTCTACAAAGAAGGACATAAGAGCCCCAGGTTGGGCCTAGTTGAAAAGCAAACTCAGAAAAGCTTGCCTAGATTTTTTAAGGAGAGAATCTTTGTTAGTACCCACCATGTAGGGTTATAATAATTTAAATACTCACATACATGAAGTATGATAATGGACCACCAATGTGTGTTAGCTATCATTTTTATTTTACATAGTCATAATCATTCTATATATGCATTTTATATCTTTTTATTTTATATTCTATCATAATTCTTTTCCACACTGGATATAGGTTTTCATAACCATGATTTTTAATGATTGGGAACCATTGGATCAGATTGCATTTAACCATTCATCTATAATTGGACATTTAAGTTCCTTACAGGTATTTTCTATTTTAAATAATGCTGCCTAACTGTCATAATGATGATCACTTTTTCATAGTTTATATTATTTCCTGAGACCAGATTCCCAGAAAAGCAGTGCCAGGGTCAAAGGCTATAAAGGTTCTATTGCTCAACACATTGAGCCAAATGGCTTTGCATGGGCCTTGAATCAATTTATATTTCCACTACGAAGTGGAAGATGAGTGCTTCAACTCACCCTCACCACAAGTGAGTTCTATAATTTTTTAATCAGCAAATTCAACAGGTTAAAAAAAAAGGTTCATTCGCAATAAATGGTTTTCAGTGTTTCTTAGGTGCCAGGGACTAGGTCTCACACCCGGGATGCCTGGTTGGAGACTGTCGATTCTGCCGATGCTCAAGAGGAAGAAACCAGATACTAAACTAACAATCATAACCAGAATGATAAGTGCTGCAGGTTCAGGGGAGGGACCTCACCTGGAAGTCAGGGAAGGCTTTCTGAAAGGGGCAGCTTGAGTTTAGTCTTGAATGAAGAATAGTGGTTAGCCAGATGGAAAGGCCCAGAAACAGGAGGTGTGAGGGGCTGGTACACTTGGGGACCTATAAGAAATTGGATGTAGGTATGTTTGAAGGAGTGTTAAAAGATCAGGCTGGGGCAGGGCATGCAGAGGAGCCAGGTTCTGTTAAAGTCATCATCTTCAAAGCGTATTTGTTTGTTTTCATAATAAAAGCAGCCTCAGTATAACCCTGCAAGAGTGTCTGACTGCATATGATCAGGTTTACCAACCCTATCACAGTATTAAATGGTAAGGTAATTCAGCCATATTGATACTTCATTACAATGAACCTGTAAACTACTAGTATTGCTGCTTCACTAGATGAGGTTAACCTATGTTGTAGCCCATGTGGCAGAGTAGTGGGGCAAGCAGAAATGATATTCGTTGTCTTCCCATTACCCACCTCATCCCTTTTTTGTTCTTCTCCTCCTGCCTACTTCCCACCACAGCTTTGGGCACATGCCTCACTCAGTCCCTCTCTAAGTCATCTTTCAGTACCATGGAGAAGGATAGCTGGGACACATTCTTTCACACTGAGGTCTAGTCCTCACCTCTCCAGAAACATTTGGATTTTAAAAGAGGTCATTGGAGATAGAAATTCTTGCAACCCCCAAATCACCAGTAGTGGGATTTTAGGCCATAATGCAGCCAGTGACAGAGCTATTTAAGGTTGGGGTGGGCAAGCAGTGCCTTCTCAGCCCCTTCCATCATTCATTGGTGGAGAGACTGCGCAAGTCCGGACTTCTTGTCCCACTGCTCAGGGGCGACTTCAGCCTCAGATTGCCACCTGTCACTGCGGCTTCCAGATGGAGTGTAAAATCAGGTGTTGGGAGAGAGTGTGCCTCATGGTCAGCTGCTCTGAAAGCTGGTCAGGATGAGGACATAGCCGGTGGCTGCGGGATGGAGGGCTTCTGGGAAAACGGCCACATTTCTGTCGTCTCAACCTCACCTACATTTTTAGCCCTGGTAGAAAAACTGGATACCTGTTTTCCACCAATCATCTAGGGCAGTGCTTTTTTCTCACCTCAGGAAAACATTGTAATTTCCTCCCAAAAGATTTCCTGGATCTTAAATATCAGCTCAAACATTTATGCATGAAAAATTAGAGGCCATGAATGATGCATGTGTTCTGGAAGGTCTGCTCATAAATCTCCCCTCTCTCCTCTGGGAAGTCCCCAGTGGCAGCCAAAGCCTCATTTCCAACCCCTATTTCCAAGCCACCTGAGCTGAAATTTTCTGTTTGTTTCCCACTTGCCTGGCCTTTGCGTCGTCAGCCCTCCCTCGCTGCAGATAAGTCTTCTGTTATCTTGTCGGAGATACTGTTCTTTTACTTGACCAGATTATAGCACAATTGCTAGTTGGCTCTTTAATAATACTGTCTGACAGGGGATTTGTAAGGATTAATGAACTATGTTTGAAAACCACTTTGAATTTGTATGTACTCTTTCTACAGAGGCTCTGGGGTTATTATTTCCTAGTGTTTATACTGTATCTTCCATGTAAGAAGTTTTAAATGCTTAGCAAACATTTGGATTTGTTTCAGTTAGATAATGAAGCCATTGACTGCTAGAGCTGAGGGGATCTTTTCAAGATCTAGTCCTATCTTCAGACTGAAGAGATGCGGAGAAGCCTAAGGCCTAGAAAGCTGACTCCATATACCCAGGTGCCCAACACCTCATTCAATCAGTTCTTCAAGTCTGTTAAGGATTGAATTGTGCCCCGCCCCAAATTTTCATGTTGAAGTTTTAACCCCTAGTATATCAGAAAGCCAAGTAATAGCGTTGTTGCAGATGTAATTAATTAAGATGAGGTCATTCTAGAGGAGTGTGGGCCCCTAATCCAATAAGACCTGTTTTCTTATAAAAAGGGGGAAATTTGGACACTGGCAAACGCAGAGAGAGAGAGTACCATTTGAACACAGAGATGGCCTCTCTAAACCAAGGACAGAGGCCTGGAAGGGGTGCTTAGCTTAGAGTCTTCAGAAGGAACCAACCCTGCTAGTACCTTGATTTTGGACTTCCAGCTTCCAGAATTGTGAGACAATACATTTCTCTCCTTTAAGCCACCCCGTTTGCGGCACCTCTGTATAGCAGCCTCTAGCAAAGAAATATTTTAATATTAATTATTGCCATTTAGTCCATTAAGAGATTGAGACAGGAAGAAAGGGAGCCATTTGATCCAAGGCTGGAAAGCCAAGTAATGAACCTAGAAATCCAGCCACTGTGTTCATTCTCCCAGGACTTCTCTCGAGGCTGCTGCCACTGGGCTGCCCTAGCTTGATGTTTTTTGGAGGCCTTCACTGTGAGTGTTGGCACCTGATGCAGCCCATAATTATATGCCAGTGCCCCAGGGGCTACTTCCTGGCAGTTCTCTGGTGTTCTTGCCATCATTGGAAGGCAGTAGCACAGCTGAGTGAGGGCAGCAGTCTAGCTGCATGTTGTGTGACAATCCAGGAGGGGTCTTCAACTATGAATGCATGGAGATAGGTTCTAAAGGTCTCCTTGTTACTGAGACAAGGAGAGTTCAGAATCCGTTCTCCTGGATACAGCACACCATATATCAGGGGAGCTTCCCAGGCCTGTCACAAAGCCCATGTACATTGGATTGTTCTAGAGCAAGCATGGTAGCAGCACTGCTTTTTGTTGAGGAAGTCACAGTGTCATTGAGAGGACTCTTTCAGGGGGTTACCAGGCTGGCAGGCAAAGTATGAGGATTTTAAGGGAGAGAAGGGGTGAAGAATACATTACCCTCAGAATCCATTTACTCAAAAGGGAGGGAGAGAATGAGGAGAACTAGAACTTGAGGGTTCAACACACCCAAGGAACAGTTTGTGGAGTTTTGTGTGTTTTTTTTTACCACAATGGAAATATCCAAGCACATTTGAAAATTGGGAAAGTAGCCAGCCCCATGAAATCACACATGATCCCAGAGGAGGCCCAGAGAGGTTAAGGTATTTAACCCAAGGCCACACAGCACGTGCATGGCAGAGTGGGACTTCTGGCTGTAAACCCAGGGCTCTCTACAGTGCAAAGATTGTGCCAGTTACAGGTCATTGCTTCTAAAGGTTCATGCCACTCCTGCTATCACTTACTTGGTATTATTATAACCCAATTAACTTTTTGAAAAAAAAACTTAAATATAAAACCTCATATAAGGCCATAATACCTATAAAATTATAGGTTTAATGTGTATAATTTTCTTTTTAATACATATTCAAATAAATGCATAATCAAAATATTTAAAGTGTTTTATTTTTCAATCATCTTGCATGTCACTGGTGGTAACCACCTGCCTGTTTTTTAGTTTGAACAACTCTGTATTGGGCGACAGCAGGTGATGGGGAGGGGAGAACTTGGGAGGGGCAGGGGTAGTGTCTTCAAATCCTAGAGGAGAAAGACAGGGTAGGAACACACGGGAGGGGCTGGCTCTAGAGAGGAGGAGGGACCCTCCTTCCCCAAAATTAGGGCAAGTGGGTCAGGGACAGAGCACCACTGAAATGGAGGTGAAACAGGATGGCAGAGCGCATGCCCACTGACCTTGGTGTTTTCAACAGAGCAGTATAACAAACTGATGACAACTCAGAAGGAGCACTGAGCTTTGGATTTTAAATTAAAGTTGTAGTTTAGTCCCCTGAGACTCAACCTTGTTTGTCAAAGGGCAGAGACAAGTTGTTTCAGAAAAAAAGGTTGGACTTTGAACTTCAACTGTGGCTCTTAAACTGGACTGTAATTGCTTCTGGATTGGATTTTGAGGTTGACCTTTGATCAGAAACATTGGTTTCCTAAGATGAGGCCTCTCCCTGAGTAAAGGCTTGCTTGATTGCTCTGAACTGGGTTGAATGTGGGTCAGAGACGAGGAGCAGCTTCCAAAGTACTGGCCCAGCCCCTACTGCACAGTTCACCATGTTGAGGAAGGAGAATGATGGATGCACTGGGCTATAGTGTCCTATCCAAAAAATTATCACTAAGATCAATATGATCCAGGAGTCCCATGTCTGGGCATATAACCAAAGGGTCAGGATCACAAAGAACTGTCTGCACTCCCATGTTCATCACAACTTTATTCACAACAGCCAAGATATGGAAAAAACCTCAATGTTCTGTGGTGGAGGAATTGATAAAGAAAACGTGGGCCACGTATACATACAATGGAATATTGATTCAACCTTAAAAAGAGTGAAATCCTGCCCTAACGAGTTTTGCCCAGTGGATAGAGCGTCAGCCTGTGGACTGAAGGGTCCCAGGTTCGATTCTGGTCAAGGGCATGTACCATGGTTGTAGGCACATCCCCAGTAGGGGGTGTGCAGGAGGCAGCTGATTGATGTTTCTCTCTCATTCATGTTTCTAACTCTCTATCCCTCTCCCTTCCTCTCTGTAAAAAATCAAAGATATATATATATATATATATACACACACATATATATGTATATACATATATATATATATATATACATATATATATATATATATATATATATATATATATATATACACATATATTTAAAAAGAGTGAAATCCTGCCATTTGTGACAACCTGGATAGAGCTGGAAGACATTATGCTTAGTGAAACAGAATGACAAATACTGCCCAACCTCACTTATAAATAGAATCTAACATAGTCAGATTCATCAAAGCAGAGAGTAGAATGGTGGTTGCCAGGGGCTGGGGGTGAGTGAGAGAAATGGGATGATGGTAGCCAAAGGTCACAAAGTTTTAGTTATGTAGGTTCTAGAGATCTTATGTACAATGTGGTGACAATAGTTAACCATACTGTATTGTATACTTGAAATTTGTGAAGAGGATACATCTTCAACCTTCTCACCTCTCAAACATACACACACACACACACACACACACACACACACCCTGGTAAGTAGAGGTGATGGCTATGTTAATTAGCTTGACTGTGGTGCTCTATTACAATTCATATGATATCAAAACATCAAGTTGCTCATCTTAAATACGTACAATTTTTATGTATCAAAGCTATCTCAGTGAAGCTGTTGAAAAAAAACACAAACTGAAAGAGAGGTCATATTAAAGCATTAGCACTCATCAACACCTGCTGGGAATCTTGAATCAGACCTATTATCAGCACAGGCACCGAGTGCATCCTGTGAACCATGTGATGTGAAGCTGGAGGAAAGTGCAAAAATTAATGAGACCCAAACCCCCCTAGTCAGGAGCTTCCTGGTCTAGGATTGGGGGCTAGGGGCAGGGCAGATGGTATTGCTAACAATGATAATTGGAAAATATTAAAAGAGCTCTGTAATAACAATAAAATTTATTATTTGCTTTGAGCCAGACACTATATCTAAGTATTTGATAGAATTAAAGCATTAATTAGACAACCGAATGTGGTAGGTGATATTATTATTCTCATTTTTTGATGAGGGAACTGAGGCACAGACAGGTTAAATAACTTGCTCAAGGTCAAAAATTAGAGAAAGATGGAATGGTAATTTGATAGCAGGCTGTCTGGTATCAGAGTACTGCACAAGAGAAGTTTGTAATGAGCATGGGGGTTGTGAAAAGTTCCCAAAGAAGGTGACGTTATAACTTAAAACGTGAATATCACTTACCCAAGTAGGAAAGTGGAGAACAGGGAACAGCATTCTAAAAGTCACAAGCAAGACCACAGGTGCTTGGGGTCTTGTTAAAGAAAAAATTATTCGTGACACTATAAAGAATGATAAGGCAGACTTTAAGACTATTGCAATAGGAGTTCTATAGTAAAGGAGAGAGATTGGGCTAAACCCAGAGTACAACAAGGAAAATTGTGATTGTATAACTAAAGAGAGGGGCTCGGGGAGAAGGGAAGTTACTGAAAGGAAACATCAGGGATAAAGAAAGATTCTGGCTAAATAGGCATAACACAAGTCTTGTTGAAGACAGGCCAGGGCTAAAGGATACTGAGGATGAGAGGTTATGGCTGAACCATCTTGTCGGGATTCTTGCTACATGGGTACTTGGACATAGCTGGTTAAGCAAAGCCAACTTCTATGAGGTCAGGTGATATAGAGCTGGCAAGTGGACCTGAAATTAGAAACAGGTCCCATGATGCTAGGCGCGCCTGGAACTTACTGCAGGGGTTGTTGTCAAGGGAGAGTTTGGGGAAGCAGGTGGCCCTGGTCAGCAGGTGTCCAAGGATCCAGGGACTCAAGAAAAGCAGGGCACTGGTTTAGGGAAGGAACCACAGGAAGGGCAGAAGGAGACTAACACTGCCCGGCTCCTCTCCATGTTTCTCAATTCCTGGCACCCCTGGTGAGTCTCCTACAGCTTCGGCTGCCTGGGCTGGATCATCATTGGTTGCGTGGTGGAGTTAGGCAGCAAACACTGGCTTCTGCCTTATTGCCCATTAGTCCCTGTGCCATAGAGCTCATCTGCTCCCGGATTGCCTAGAAGTGGACTTGTCTTTACTTTGTCAGAGGGGGAAGCAAATCCAGCGGAACCCATACAAAGCTAAGTAACCAGGTTACCCCAGGTAGGAGTAAATCAGTCTTGATAATTGCATTTGGCAGTATTTGAAGCCATTTTGTCTGGACCGTGTAAATTCTCTTTATGGTATAAGAGGCTGTTTATTTGTTGTGGAAGAACACTGAATCTCAGCTTCCTATCTGGGGTTCAAAGTCCCCGGTCCATGGAGAACAGGGCTTTATTTTCTTAGAGGTGGAGGCATAGATGTGTCAGGTCCTTGTATCTGTGTGGTACACGCCCAGCTGAAGGCCAGACATCAGCTGATGTCTACAGCAGGGAAGGACAGCATCCAAGCCAATGGACTGTGTTTCCATTTACACTCATGTTTCCAAGCTAATTTTTTTTTTTTTTTTTTTTTTTTTTTTTTACAGGCAGGGCTTAGTCCCTGAAAGGAAGTGTCAGTATCTGAAAGTATTAGCTAATTTGACTTCCTGAGGAGAAATGCAAAGGGACTTGAAGTGTTCTGTTTTGTTATGTCTCAAATAAACCTGGACAATTAAAAATGGACAGGGAGCCAAAACTAATTAAAAGGAGAAGAGAATGAGAAATGCCAGACATCTGGGATAAATTTATTATTGCAGTTGAGCACCAAATTTAGTTCTAGGCCTCCTTTTGGCACAGGCATTCAAAAAATAATTTGGGTTAATAAGGTTATTTGGGTTTATTTACAGAAAGTGACCGATGAGCACGATTATCTCAGAACACTCATGACTAAACAATGAGCTGGGGAGAGCGAATGTAAATCGGACTAAAATCCACCAGTTTGCTCTCAGTTGTGTTCCTTTCTGAGGAAGCTCATGCTTTAACATGCGGTGCACTCCGACCTCTCCTTGTGGGAGCACTCCCAGAGCGCCAGGAGGCCCTGCTCCCTGCGTTTACCTTTGATTTGATTCCTTTCTTCCCAAGCTGGTCTGCAGTTGTTCTGAGGGACTGAGTAGTACAGAACTCACAGTTCCAAACGCCTGTGTGGGAGTGTCAGGGAAAATGGGGTGAAATAGTCGCTACAGCGGTGAGAGCAGATTTTACTCAGGGATACAATCGCGATAGCGGAAAGGAGAACTCAGTATAGAACTGGCTCTATTCCAAATGTGAAAGGAAAAGTAGAGATTTATAGCCAAAAGCAATTGGTGGATGGCAAATGACTAAGAGAGTCAGGTAATTCTTGTTACACTGGCCTAACAGAATTCTTGCTGAAGGCAGGCTGAGGTAGTCACATATTACCTGGAGAATACGGGGGTGAATAATTTGGTCAGATAATGGGGGTGGCGGATTCTGGCTAAATCGACTTGGCAGAATTCTTACTAAAATTGGGCTGTGCAGGCCCGACAAGGATGGGCCCTGAAGGTCAAGGCCTAAAGGATGTAGAAGAGCCTGAATAAGAGTTAGGTCAAGGAGCGTTAGGTCTGAAGACAGGAGGGAAGACAGCAAAACCATCTGTCCTCAGATTCACCTCCTCATAATTACAGTTCAACCCTCAGTGAGAATATCGCAGCTCTCCATCCCTCTCCCATCGCTTTCATGAGCTAACACACCTGGAGACTGGACATCCTGGACTCCTCCCCAGCAGGCCAGCCGCAGGGCCTGGGGCCAGGGGGAAAGGCACAGTGGGTGCGAAGAGCAGGGCTGGAAAGAGAAGGACCACAGAGAGCACCTCCTCTGCACAGGGTGATTCCCCCACGCAGGTTCCATGCTGGTGCCTCTCACGATAACTGTGAGAACCAGAGAGAAACTGTCCATGTTGGAAGTAGATTCCTACACTTGTCTTCAGTGTGGAACCCTGAAATGTGGACACCACTGCCCTGACTGAGTGAGACCAAAACAACAGGGTGAAGTGAAGCTTATCAGGGACTTTAATGATCCTTCAGGTAAAGATTTAAAAAAAATAAATAAATAAAAATCTTGGAGCTAAAATGAAAGGGGCAGCACACCACTGAGCTGGTGACTACAAGGGTGTCTTATGAGCACAAAGGCAATAAGCGGGTCGTTACCATGGAAGGCAGTGGGCGGGGAAGGAGGAGGAAGCGTGGGTGTCAGTGCTGCTCTCTGTCAAGTCCCACTTCTGCACTCTCGGCCACGTGATCGCGCAAGTCGTCCTGCCTGGATCTGCTCCAGTAAGGAAGTCCTGGCATTGATACTGGAGAGAAAGAACCTACTTGTCTGTCTGCTGTTTGTTTATTTATTTATTCATTTAATCTCTGCCTTCTTCATGGTAAGAGTTAAGATGGTTGACATGACCATTTAATCAAACTGCTAACAGCAAACAGACAGACAAAGGCAAGGCATTAAAACTCTACCTATCTCCCATAGTTATGGTGAGAACTAAAAAAGTACTGTCTATGAGAATGTTTGCTTTTGGGTGGGCACATAGTGTGTATTCAATCTGAAAATGTGCTCTCGCCAGTCCAAGGAGGTGAAACCTGTGGCTTCTGCCCACAGTGCCCCAAAGAGAGCTAGAGAAAACCTCTTCTACAGCAGCTTCCTGTCTACACACGACATATCGCCCACACCTTCCACCCCTCAAGGCCTGTAACTCTGACGTGGGCTCTTTGCTGCCATTCCTCGGCACCCCATCCATCCCTGGAGGCTGTAGGTGAATCGTGTTTGGTCTAATGGGCAGCTTCTTCCCACCCACCATACTCCCATGCTCTGCCATTGTTAGTGACCCAGGTCACACAAAGGAAACTGCTGTTCTTCCTTAGGAGCTGAAGCCTGAGGAATGGGCTCCAACAGGGATCCGGGAGAATCAGTTAATGCTCCCAGACACCTCAATAAATTTTTCAGTGGGGTCCTGGAGAAAGCACAGTGTCAGCAACTCCAGACTGATTTGGGTATAAGTGAAATGTATTCAAGTAACAAAATTCACAGGGAGACCTAGTCATTTTTAAAATTATTGTTGAGAGGCAGAATCTAGTTATAGAGAGATGATTTGATGCCAAAGTCCAGGCTTTAGCTGTGAAATGAGATACAAGGTAACATTTGCCCAATGACCTTTTCCTTCCACAGGACAATTAATAGACCTTATTTTTGTAGAGCTATGATCCTGTCAGTTTAAATCCAGCTTGCTGACCAAACTGGAGAGAAACCTTTGTCTCCAGCAGACCAGGTACTCCTGTCTGCTGCTGCCCGGAGTCGAGTTTGCTGGCTGGTGTGAGTGGAATTTCAGCTTTATCAGGCCAGCAGTGGAGTGGAAATAATAAACACGGGATTTGAATGAAGGGAAAGCAGAAAGTAGAACTATCTAAGAAGAATGAAACCCTTTAAATGAAAGTGCATCTCTCTCAATAATAGGAATTCTAATGTTGTCGGAGCCGTTGTTATAACAGCTTTCTCCAGAGTATGCAGAACATTAGAGGATCCAAGTCAGAGCAAAGAATGAGCATTCCTGAATCATTTGTCCACTGAGCCAATAGTGAGTCATCTTGCCATCCATATGCCTTGGTGTCCCATCCATATCCTGGTAGTGGCAATGCTTCAGACTCCTGTTGCAGCCTGCGGGTAAATAGAAATATTTACTGATCTATATGTGATTCAATAGCCAACAGAGTTATGCTGCTATTCCAAAATGAATGGGATGAATGCTTTTTTCCATGCTTACAGGCCTGTTGGAAGACCTGGTGAATGAGTGAATATGAGACTTACATGAAACTAGAGCTCAAAGGCAAAACCAAGATCAACATGTGGAGGCTTTAGGGATCTGGTTTGGACTCAAGCTAAGGAAAGTTATATGAGAGTGAATATATTTTGTTTCTAAAGAGCTCAAGTGAAGATGACCCACATGTCACAAATGTGTCGAAGGTCACTGCATTGATGCAGAATATGACCTTTATGGGACAATTATGACATTCAAGATCTCACCCAAAACTGGGTTCTAAAATATTGTTCACTTTGAACATGTAGAAGACAGGGAAGACCTCTGAAGCAATGGTTCTTAACGTTTTTCTTCTGTCGGCCACCAGGATGGGTGAAGTTCTCACAGAGCACCTTCCCCTCCCTGCTTGCAACTGTGTAACAGAATTTTCTCAAAATGGAAGGGCAGAATTGCAGTGCTTTGGACTAAACACCAGTTATGGTGAACAAAATTAAATCTGTTCACTTAGATAAGTTATGAGCATTAAAAACCGGAAATGCAAATATGAGAGATCAGCCACTAGGTACTGGACACCTCCCAAATCATACAAGATACTCACCACTTAACAGTTATAGTTTAGAGAGCTGAAGAAGTTGCCTTGAATGTGAAGTATAAATTCATTTCCTGCTGCAGAATCCTGCAAGATTTGTGTTATATAGAGGAATAATAGCTATTTAAAGTCAAACATCTTCTTGGCCTCAAAGGGTGGTGGTAATAAGGGGTTATTAAAAGAACCTAGCCTAGCCATCAAGGAGTGAGCTGCCATTGTCTGTACTAAGTAGGTCTTCACTCCTAAGAGCAGAAATGGAACCTGTGAACCTGTGTCCCACTGTCCATCAAAGTGCCTAGCACTGAAAAGAGACTCAATAAATGACTAAGTTTCTAATATCAGTCACTAACAACTCATGTGATTTGGGGCAAAATGACCTAAACTTAGCTCACCCAGCTGTGAAATCATGTTGAACTCTACAACCCCAAGGTGGATAACTCACACCTTTATTCATCACCCTAACTATTTACTTAGTGCCATCTGTGTGTCTTTAGGGTTCCAGGCCCTGGGACTAGAACGAAAAGTGCCTGCCTTCACGAAACTTATGTTCCAGTGAGAGGGGACACACCAACAAATAGCTAAGCAGATATAGAGGCTACCAGATGGTGATTAAGTGCTAAGAAGATTTTTTAAAAAGCATGGTAAGGGAACAGTGGTAGGTAGGGGTTAGGGTTGTTATTTATACATACATTTATAGAGCGTAGTCAGGGAGGGCCATACTGATAATGTAATGTTTTAGCAGAAACATGAAAGAAGTGACCCGAGTAAATTTCTGGGGAAAGAGCATTCCAAACTGAGGATGGAGATAGAAATATGGCGTCACTGGTAGTTGAAGTCATGGACAGGATGAGAGCATCCAGAGAAAGTGTAGCTAGAGAAAAGTATTCCATTGAGGGGTCCTGAAACTCTTCATTAGATGAGGGCGACCCACAGAGTAGCTGAGGAGGGGCCTATGAGATAGGAGGAGAGACAGAGGAGAGTGGGATCCCAGAAGCCAAGAGAAGGGGAGGGAGGGTCATTCTCTGTGTAGAATGCTGCAGATGTTTTAAATATGATGACTGAGCCTTGACCATTGGGTTTAGACATGTGGAGATCTTGGTGACCTTGACGAGAACCATTTCAGGGGAGTGGTGGGGGATAAAGCCTGACTAGAATACATTCTAGAGAGAATAAGAAGAGGGGGGTTGGAGAAATGAGTACAGACAAAGCTTTCTAGGAATACTCTTGTAAATGTCAGCGAGGAAATGGGTGGTAGCTGAATAGGGATGGGATTTAAGAATGAGTTTTGTTTTGTTTGGATATGAAAGGTAGTATGGTCTTTGCTCATAGGAATTATCCAATAAAGACAGAAAATATGATGACATTGGAGGCGGAATCCTCTGGCCCACTGAAGGTTCTCCCCAATTTTTGATGTTGCCACCTTCTCAGGGAGAGAGGCACTGTGCCCTTATACTGCTGTGGCCTAAGGGGAACACTACAGCCCTCCCCTCAGATTTCATCAGCATAACTGTCACTGGACTGGAAAATCTAAGCAAGGCTCATCCACAGGCTCAGAAAATAAATAGAAAGAAAATCAATTCAAAGAACAGTAATAAGCAACAAGATTGGTGTTTCACTGGGTGTGCTCCTTATGCTCCATGGAATGTTGATAGGGTCAAGTGAGCCTGAGGAATGCTGAGTTAAACAAAGCTAAACAGACGTGTGCTGGGAGGCTTCTTGGAGCCTTTACAAAAGGACAGTGAGCATCTGGTGTGAAGAATTTTCCAAGTGGGGCATCCAGTGTGAAGAATTTCCCCAAATATATTTGGGGGCGTATCACACACGACTAGTGTTGCAAGGCATACAGTACAGGAAATAGTGAATTAGATCAGGTGTTGGCAGACTTTTTCTATAAAGGGCTATCTATCGAATATTTTAGGCTTTTGGGGCCATAGTCTGTCACAACTACTCAACTCTGCTGTTGTAGAACAAAAGTAACCATAAACAATAGGTTAAATAGATTAGTGTGGCTTTTTAAAAAAACAAAACTTTTTACACTCAACAGCTGGATTTGGCCTGAAAGCCATGTTAGTTTGCCAACCATTGAATCAGATAATCTGCCTCAAGAGATGAACTCATTCTCCTCAGTCTAACTGCATACATGGATGCCCAGTTCCTAGCTACCTCAATGTGGCAGAAGCTATTCTTTCTTTACCTTCCACTTTAAGAGCATTCTCAAATACACAAATTCTTTGAAGTTTAGCTCAGAGACCAAGCCTGAAATGGCCCATCAAGATTCCCATTTTCTTTCTGGGGTCCTGCCGCCTTTCTCTGCAATTGACCAGGAGTATTCATTCTTTATTCCATGTCAAAGACAACTGTTGGATTTAAATGGAAAACAGTTTTTAAAGATCCAGATAGCTTATTCAGTAGGCAGGCCTTTTACTTACTCATTTCCTCATTCCTGGGAGGGACACATGGAAGGGAAATGGAGTGAGCATCTACCACATTGACTGCTTACTGTCTCTGTTGAAAGCTTTAGTGGAAAAATGAGACTTGGAACCATAACATATAAAGAGTGTTTAGAAAATATTAGCTTGTTGCATCTGGAAAAAGAAGACTGGTAAGGTTATGGGAAGGTAGCAATGGAAATGGGAGATGGGGACAGGTAGAATGGTCGTGGGACTGTTTCATGAAAGGAAAATGAAACTTTTCCTTTGGAATGCAAGGGATGGAACTAAAACATCAGGTTGGATTTACAGGGCACAGTTTCAGCTGATTATTAGGAGTCATCCTGATTTTGTCTGAGGTGAGATGGTGTTATCACGGTCATTCAAACAGAGGCTGTGGAGAGGACACTCAAATTTAGGTGTGCAAATTGGCTAGTGTCTTAGCTTGGGTTGCTATAATAAAATACCATACAATGGCTGGGCTGGTGTTGCTCAGTGGTTGAGTATCAATCTATGAACCAGGAGGTCACGGTTTGATTCCCAGTCAGGGCACATGCCTGAGTTGCAGACTCAATCCCCAGTGGGAGGCATGCAGGAGGCAGCTGATCAATGATTCTATCTCATCATTGATGTTTCTATCTCTCTCTCCCTCTCCCTTCCTCTCTGAAATCAATAAAAATATATTTAAAAATAAAAGAGTAGATATAGAATTTCCTAAAAGAGTATAAAAATGTATATTTAAAAATAAATAAATAAGCAAACAAATAAATAAAATATACATTTATTTCTCATAGTCTGGAGGCTGAGAAGTCTAAGATCAAGTTGCTGGCCTATTAGGCTCTGGGTGAACGCTTTCTTTCTGACTTGAAATTAGCCACCTTTTCTCCAGCTGTGTCCTCAAAGATAGCGAGAGAGAAATCTGGATCTTTCCTCCTTTTCCTCTTCTTATAAGGACACCAACCTCTTCATAGAAGCCCTCATGACCTCATCTGAACCTAACTTACCTCCCAAAGGCCCCACCTCCTAATGCCATCATATTGAGGGTTAGAGCTTCAACATATGAATTTTAGGAGGAGACAAATATTCAGTTCGTAATGCCTGGATAACCTTTTAAAGCCCCTTCCAATCCTGAGAGTTTATGAGGTCAAAGGTATCAAGTAAAAAATCATTTCCTCTGGGCTTTAGATTATTATTTTCCCCATAGCTTCCTCCAACAACTACTCTGACTCCATTGTCATTAAACATCACCAATGTTTATTCATTGGAGTGAAATATGTAAAATAAGCCAGAATGTTACAACAGCAACGATTGATATTGAGGATTCACTGACTTTTCAAGAGACTTGAATTAACACCAATGTCAGCTCCTTAATATAGTTCTGGTTTGAGCAGGGTAAGCTGAAGCAAGGCACGCGAATCCAGGGATATGGGTCTGCGCAGGACTCTGGCTTCGTTCCCCGTGCCAGCCATGTGAGCAGGAACAAACGTGAGATCTGAAAGCAGAGCAATGTGGCGTCAGAACATGGGACTCCTGGGGTAATTGCATTTCGTAATGGAATGGACAGCAACCTCCACTTCAGAGCACATCAGGCCTCTTTCACCAGAAATGCTTTTATCCCCTTAAGTGTCTTTTCTTCAGGGAGGAGTTCAAAGTGGCTTTTAACAAAGCACCTTTTACCCAGGTCCTTGGGATATTTACCTATCATGGATGTCTAGAACACCAGCTGAGCGGGGCCCGGTTAGATTCTGGGCCGTGATGTTTGCAGTTCTGTTGCCACTTTGGAGAAATTCAATAAGTGGAAACCCTGCAGGAGTTTGAAAGGTCTGACACATATTTGAACTTTAACATTGCCCTTCTCTCCTTTCCCTCTCTGTTGTAACTACTCAACTCTGCCATTGTAGTGTGAAAGCAACCATCGTCGGTATGCAAAGGAATGAGCATGGCTGTGCTCCAATTTATTTATTTTATGAAGTTCAAATTTTATGTAAATTTCAGTGTCATGAATTATTATTATTTTACTTTTCCAACCATTTAAAAATGTAAAAACTGTTCTCAGCTCTTGGGCCGCACAAAAACAGAGTGACGCCCTAGCTGGTTTGGCTCAGTGGATAGAGTACTGGATTCGATTCTGGTCAAAGGCCAGACTGTGGGCTCACATCCCAGTGGTGGACATTCAGGAAGCAGCAGATCAGTGATTCTCTCTCATCATTGATGTTTCTATCTCCCTCTCCCTCTCCCTCTCCCTTCTTCTCTGAAATCAATAAAAATATATTAAAAAGCAAACAAACAAACAGAGGGAAGACCAGTTTTGTCCCTCGGGCTGTACTTTGCCACCTCTGTGCTTGACCTTGAGTACACAGAGATGATGAGGATGGACGCAGTCCCAGCCTCATAGCATGTATTGTTGATGGGAGAGATGGTTATTAAACAAATACATCAAATCATTTTTATGTAATTACTAACTGCATAGGAAGAAAAATAAAGGGTGTAATTAGGAATTTTAACAGGGAAATATTTAAATTGGGAAGTCAGCAAGTGAAATGAGAATAGAGACCTCAGAATGAGTGCTATTAGGTAGGAAAGAGTGGATAATAAAGGAGCAATCCCACCCAACCGGAGTGGCTCAGTGATTGAGCTTGGACCCATGAACTAGAAGGTCACAATTCGATTTCTGGTTGGGACTTATGTCCAGGTTGCAGGCTCAATCCCATCGTGGGGAGTGCAGGAGGCAACCGATCGGCGATTCTCTCTTATCATTGATGTTTCTATCTCCCTCTCCCTCTCCCTTCCTCTCCGAAATCAATAAAAAATTTTAAATAAATAAAGGAGCATTCCAGGCAGAGGGGATCACGGCTTAACTGATGAACTGAGCAGTGGTTGTTAGCCTTCTCTACAGTCCTGTCAGGTAACTAAATGCTCCAGGAAGTTTTCAGAGAGAGTGTGGTGCCCATTGGGAAGGATTAGCCTTGTTTCCAAATGTAACACAGGAAAAGATATTCCCTATTACTTCCTTATTGTCATCGCACATTTTCACAGAGACTTGGGCTACTTTATCCTGGTCTTAATCACTGTTATTCCTCCTCTGGGAGACACGTGAGGGGCAGTGACACTCTGAAGCAGAACAGGAACTCTGTACAACGGGGAGTCAGGCGCCCTGAGTTCCAGATTCATTTCTGCCATGCCCTGTCATGTGGTTCTAGGTACATCACCAAACCTTTCCTCCACTGACAAAGAAAGGACTTTTACACATCAAATGTCTCCAGGCAGGTGACCTCAGAATTACCCCAGGTTTCTTCAGGGCAGTCCCATTTGTATCTGTTTTATATATGAAGGAATTCTTTCAAAAACAGAGTTCCCTAATATGTCACTGGACTCGATGAGGGCCTGCCCAAGCTAGGAGCGAACCCCGGTCTGGGGACTCCCTGGGTAGATGTATTGAGGGAGTGTCCACCAAAGCTCTCTGCAGTGAGATTCTGGGAAAATCAGGAAAACGATGAATCCCACCCAGCTGGCAGAATATCAGGGAAAAGAAATACGATTCTATCAAGGTTGTTTTGGCTCCGTATGACATCAGTGGCATCCTGCGGTGAGGAGCTTATGCCCCAGAGAATGCTGAGCCAGGCTGAGTTCCAGTGGCCCTCGTATCTTCAGGGGCCATCAGAGACAGCCTTGGGGCCTCCACCCAGCTCCGTCCAGCTTCCTTTTGTGCCACTTGAACATGCTTCCATCAGAGCTTCTTTCTCCCCTTTGGTCCTGACGGGCCAGTAAGCTTCACCTCTGCGTATGGTGAGAGACATCCAGACAGCGATGCCATAACAAGGTTCCGGACCCTGTTTTCTGATGTCTGTCCAAACCATGTCTGAGTCACCTGAGTCCGGCATCAGTTCTCTGGCCTTGTTCTTCTTTAGGGGATCTCTCCCCACAGCTCCCTTCACTCTGCAGAACACACTACTTCTGTCTCATCCTCTCCACTCAGCATCACTCTGAGAAAACCTCACCAGCACTCTAGACATGGCCCCGAGATGAATGTAGAATCCAGGCCTTGGGGTATAGCTTCTTCCCCTAGAGATCCCCTGCCTCAGCTCCTACTCTGATTTCACATCACAGTTAACAAGATCTTTTATTCATATCCTTGCAATGGGCAGGCAAGTTAACCCTAATAGGTAGGCAGAAGAGGTGTGATTGGAGAAACTGAGGTGCCAGGATCAAGTTATTAAGTAGGGAGGGAGCTATAACCGATGATCAAGGTCTTGGTTAGGTATGAAATTAATATTTGTAAGGTGCTTAGAACTGTCTGGGGGCTTGCTGCAACACCAGACTCCCACTCTCTGGTCTTCCCACCCCATATTTTCTGTGTTGCTCACAGAGGCCATTTGCCACACTCTGAATTGGCTAGCTTGAAACTGCTTTTAGAGGGGGCATCAGACAGAGAAAATTCCTCTACACATAGACACAACCGTGTGCAAATGCATTCTGGTTATTTTGAACTATTTTACAGTGAATTTGAGCTTCAGAAATAAGTGATATCTGAGGAATTATAAAATAGGTTACAAACTCAATTCTGAAAACTTTAACCAAATACAGTCAGTGACCCGAGCAGCCCTCTCTCTTTCCACCCAGATGGATGTCCCTCTGGGCTTGTCATTATGCTTCAGTAGAAACACTTAGCCCTTTCTGAGTTCTCCAAGCTAAGCTGCCTGTTTTCAAATCCATGCCCTGTGTCCATCCTGCCTCCCACCGACCACCGTTCCTCTTTGCTCTACCAATTTCTATTTTGATATTTACTACCCCAGCTTCTCAGTCCCACCCTTTGAATTATCTCATCCTATTGTCCAGCTCCCACCAAGTTCAGCCCTGCCTGAGTCCTCAGAGCTCTCAGGGGCACCACACTGTGCAACCAGCACAGCTCACAACCAGGCCCTTCACATGGGTGGCTCCGTGGTCTCAGTCTGCACAGTTCACCTCTCTGCACAGTCTCCCAGCTCATCTGCTGCTTTCTTCCCAGTCTTTCCTTTTGTTTCTCCTCTCATGCCAGGAGCTATATCTTCAGTCTCAGCATTTTGTTTCCCACAGAAAACAATGATTTACTTTCTTCTATTTTTATAGCCTTCATTTCCAAAATTTCTATGTATTTTCTTTACTGGAACCACCTCTTCTCATTCCATATCTTCTATTCTTCTCCTTGGATGCAATTGCCTCCATTACCTCTTTGGTTTGACCCCTCTTGGGTGGGTAGGGTGGTTCTGAACCCTGTTCTCACTGGTGCAATGTAATTCTGGGTCCTAACCTAGATACAGGTGAGCAGTTTGACATCACCCCCACCCAACCTTGGGAAAATGGCAGAGGTGTGGCACTACACAAAGTTAGTTCTGCAATAGGATGGGTATCATGACCCAGCCCCCCGCTATATGAGGTGGTCTTGGCCTCGATGTAAGCAAAAGTGTTGATCTTCTTGGTCATGATGGGTGTCCTTTTTATCTCTTCCTTTTGGGGTTTATGGAATCCTTATTTTGGTCTAATGAGAAGTCTCTTGTTTTTGAGTATGGATTTATGTTTGTTAACTCTTATACTCAAATATTTTTTCTATCTTTCCCCGTGTTTGGTGTGGAAAATGAGGTGTCAGTTTATGTTCAATTTGCCATATTGAACAGAAAAGTCAAATTCAAGTTCAAATTCTAACCTTCTAGTCCAGGCAGATCTCTGAGAACCTGCATTTTCCTGCAGACCATGCAGACAAAGCTCCAGTCACCTTCTTGTACCCTAAGAGCAGACTCATTCAACAGCTTAATCTAAAAGCCCCCTTGGCGCGTCATGATTCCAGCCTCCAGCTTCTGTAATGACAACTCTCATCTCCCGCAAAGGGACTTTTAAGCTTAAAAACTTATCCAGTGCGGGAGCCACCATCCTATCCCTGGCTGTCAGTCCCTCATTGACTTTGAAACATTAAAAAGTACTTAAGAGCTCACATTTTTATTTCATCTCATCTGGGATTGTCCCTATACTAAGGATATTCTTGTTACACCAGAGGCTTTTCAATTATATAGCACTCCTCTAGGACAGAGTGTAATATTTTTTTTGCAGAGTCAGATATTTTAGTGAATTTTATTGTCAGGTTCTCTTTGTAGTCATTTTAAAGCCAGCCACTGTTTCTTAAGCTACCTCTGAGGGTAACTTATCTACTGATGACATAGCTATATCTTTTTATAGTGTTCCACACCATACAGCTTAAGTGCCTGGACGTCGTTATTTTAAAATACAGATTTTTTTTGTCTGATTTTCTGTACCATTTTATATGTAGTTTAAAGTGTCTATATATTTTGTAATAAGGAACAGAAGACATGGCTTAAGGTGCCATATTATTTAAAACAGTATTTTTTGTACAATATAAATTATAGGTTTATATTCTGTTATAAAAGCAATTCGTGCCCATTATAAAATATTCATAAAATATACAAAATGTGTAAAGTAAGAAAATAAAAATCATTTAAAATCCCATTAATCAGCGGCTATTTTTAAAATATATTTTTATTGATTTCAGAGAGGAAGGGAGAGGGAGAGAGAGATAGAAACATCAATGATGAGAGAGAATCATTGATTGGCTGCCTCCTGCACACTCCCTACTGGGGATGGAGCCCGCAACCCAGTCATGTTCCCTTGACTGGAATCGAACCCGGGACCCTTCAGTCCACAGGCTCACACTCTATCCATTGTGCCAAACCAGCTAGGGCAACCAGAGGCTCTTAATCACTATTAATATTATGGAGCATTTTCTTCTAGTCTTTTTTCAAGGTATGTAAGTATATATAATTTTTAAATCCTGAGCCAGATGCCCTTTGCTCTCTAAATCCCTTGGCACTCCCTTCCTTCTTTACAAGGTGGTGAAGCCACGAGCTCTCATAGGATCCCTAATGAAAGGTATCAGGATGAGAACAGTTTGCTTTAGGACCATGCAGTGCCTTAGTGTCACCCCTGGTATTCTACTTTGGGTCCTGATACTCTTGTCCACATGAAAAAATAAAAACAAAAATGTGTTCCCTTTTTTTATTATTAAAATTATTTTTCAATGACAGTTGACGTTCAATATCATATTAGTACAACATAGTGATTAGACATATACCTTATGAGGTGAGCACCCTGGTAAGTCTAGTACCCATCTGACACCACACATAGTTATTACAATAATATTGACTGCCATTCCCTTTTTAAAAGTACCCCCTGAGCCAAAGTTTTCTCCTCTATGAAGTGAGGAGATAAAGGAGGTGGTAGACTCTGGCCCAGCCTCCCTCTGTGGACACACATTGGTACCACCACTCTTCTCATGCAAATGGTGTCCAGCCTCTCTCCAGTCCACCCTCCTCAGCCCTGCGCCTGCCTGCCTGCCTGGCTGTCCTCTTCCTCCCTAGGAGGTGTCTGCATCTGCTCACCTGCTAAAGAGGAGAGAGCTCTCCAGGAGCTTTTCGGATTGTAATTAAACATGACTCAGGTCGAGCGGTACATATTAGAACTTTTATTACAAACACTGCTAAGGCTCCACGTTAATCAGGAAGCCACAGCTTCCTTAATGGACAGAATTACTCATTAGGTCCTTAGAATCAGTTGAGACTTCTCAGCTGTCAGATTTTCCCCCCTAATGCAAAGTCTGTATGAGTCACTTTCAAAGTAGGATTTAATACATTTATTATTATTTGATTGGTTATGCAATTGTAAGAAAAGGGCATCTGGCTTTGTTGAGAATTTCTGACCACTCCACAGCAAATGGAATGACTCAGCACCAAATTAGTGGCATTGATTCATATTCTTATTTGATTTATTATCTTTCGCCTCCCTCTACCTCAGTGGTTCTCAACCTTCTGGCCCTTCAAATACAGTTCCTCATGTTGTGACCCAACCATAAAATCATTTTCATTGCTACTTCATAACTGTAATGTTGCTACTGTTATGAATCGTAATGTAAATATCTGATATGCAGGATGGTCTTAGGCGACCCCTGTGAAAGGGTCGTTTGACCGCCAAAGGGATCGTGACCCACAGGTTGAGAACCGCTGCTCTACCTGAAGCACGACAGATATGATGGCTCTGGAAATGAGCACCTAAATCTCTACTCCCTCACCACCTTGTTGACAGTAGCTACTTACGTAGAGTCTGATTTGTGAGGCTGGCCAGGCTTGCTGACCACTGCTTTTGTCACCATGAGTCAGGGGATTGGATTTCCAGAAGACCTTTCCTTTCCTTCCAATAATAGTCTCATATTTCCCAGGCCCTTTTCTGTGGCCTTAAAGAATTTCATTGACCTATCCTATTCCCAGTCTTGGAATGAGTGGTACTTTCCTATCTATTTTGAAGGCAGGGGATGCTAAGAGATATAAGTACTGATTGGCCCATAGTTACACAAATGAAAGATCCAGTGACCTAGACTCAAATGATCCCTTTTGGGAGGAATTCAGTGCTGGGCAAGGGGCCTTCTGACCTCACTGCAGGGTAATGATGAAAGACCTCATGGACCACTTTATGGAGTCTGACCTCATTCAAGACTCAGTAGTCAGGAGGCACTCCAAAAGTATTCCTGGGAGGATCCCATACGCTTCCAATGCTCCCTATTAGGAGGAGGGCCTGCCCCTGTGTGCCTAGGGAATTCTCAAATGGCCAGAGTCTTTGCCACCATGTCAACACTCTTCTAGAATCTATTTTTTCAAAGACTCTTTTTCTCTCTAGCCAGTCCCTTACTGTTAGAGTTCCCCACTAGGTTCCATGATCAAGTCATAAATCATTAACATGGCTAAATGCCCTCAGAATCCGGCCCTGATCACCTCTGCAGGCTCTCCCCACTTCCATCTCCTAGCCATTCTGAATTTCTATCATATCCTTAAATGATTACATTTTCCTCTTGCCTTCAGGCATATTGCTCCCTCTACACGGACCACTTTTAGATAAGGAAAAGTGGTTTTTGGGAAAAGATAGTGAGTTGTTTTAGACACATTGAGTGAAGGTGACAGCAAAACATTCAAGATACCTACAGGCTACTAAAAATATAGGACATGCAAGAGACCGAGGCTTAAGCTGCAGACCTAAGAGTTATTTTCAGAGATAGGAAAATTGAAGCCATTGATTGGAATATAGGGAGAAGTGCATAGGACCCAGAACAGGGTGGGGATTGGGAGAAGAAAAATTCTATCAAAAGGCTAGGGTAGAAACAGGTCTACTGAGGGAAATCAGAGGCAAGAGGAAAATCAAAGTACTGTGTGTTTGAAGTAAGAGAGGAGAGCTAACATTTGTTGAGTGTCTAGTAAGCGCCAACACTGTATTAGGTAATTTGTATACATGTAGCTGAAATTGAAACTGAACCTCATGCTCTCTCCAACATATCACCCAAGAGATAATTCCAGTGCCAAGTCTTATGGAGAGATCAATAGGATGAAGATTGAGAATAGTCATTGAATATAGCTAGGGAATCATTGAAAATTACCAACAGATGAGAGACTGTTGAAATGGGGTATTTTTATTAATATTTATCATCTTTGGGATATAGTAGAAACACTGGACTTAGAAATGCATAGGTTCTGTTCCTAACATTTCCATTAACTAGAGAAGTCATTAAAGCATTTGACCTCTGTTTGGAATGAAGTACTGTATATTCTTAAAGGATTTGGTCCTTAGGTCTTAGTGGAATCCATAATCCTAATTTAGTAAACTTTGCTAGAAATATATGTACCTGACATACTACTATGTGAGGCAGACATTACCTGTTTTTTACACTATTGTGTCCACAGAACCTGGAACAGTTCCTGGAATATAGTAGATGCTAAATGTATATCTGTTAAATGAATGAATTTGAGTCATTTTTTATTCATCTAAAACAACAATATAGGCATTGTCCTATTGGGAACCTGGATAGTTAGAGACAGTGTATTAAAAATCAAACTTCAAAAATAATGGGAAAAATTACTGAAATTCTTAAAGTGAATATTCAGGTATATTTTCATTCTAGTTATAAAAGAATGTGAAACTAGAATTGAAATTGAGTTAAACAAAGAAGTGTGAGAACCACTGCTCTAAATTGTTCTACTTTTGAGGTATTAAAATCAGAATGATGTAAATTAATTTGAGTCTTTGCCAAATATCAACAGTATGGTAGGGTGCCCATACTATTAGGAAAACAAACCCTAATTGCCTCAAGGAGTTTGGTGCTGTATTTGAGCCAGTCATTTTGTATTATGTTACAACCTAGAAAAACAGATCATTTACATATGTTTACTTGTGTTCAATTTCTCTTTTTAGAAACAACTTTTTTTCTGGTTATAAATATCTCCTATGTGTAGCAGAACATTTTGAAAATATAGGACTAAAGAAAGAATAAAATAGAAACTCCCCATAACCCTACCTAGTAGTGATGCCTGCTTTCCTATTTTAGAATATTCTTTCCAGTCTCTTTCCTAGGATACCAATTTTTCATGTAGCCCCTCAAGCCAAGGCTGAATTGGCCATTTGTGGTAGACTGAAAATTGGAGGTCCCTCTCTCACTGGGGAACAGCAAATTTATTTCTGAGTTCTAAAGTCCGGAAGTCTGAGGTCAGGGTGCCAGCATGGTCAGGTGAGGGCTCTCTTCCTGGCTCCAGACTCCTTTATCCTCACACGGTGGAAGGGGTTAGGAAACTCTGGGATCTCTTTTATCAGGGCATTAATCCCATTCATGAGAGTGATGCCCTCCCAAAGGCCCACTCCTAATACTATTAAATGGAGCATTAGAATGTCAGCATGTGCATTTTGGACAGACAAACGTTCAGATCACAACAGAGAGTGAAAAAGGGACAATATGCATAAACTGAGACAGACTGGGAAAGCCGTGACACATGGTCACCCTACTTTAACTTCTTGGTGTGAGCAAACTAAAGTAAATTTGCCCAGGGTGGGGACAGAGGGCTCTGTTGGCCCCAACACTAAGGGATTCATTCTCTGGCTTCCTGAACTAGAAGAGGCATCTCTTTGCACAAGAATGGAGGGGAGGGCTGGATTCTGGGAGAGTTGACATTCCCATTTTGCCCTGCCCATGGCCTCATTGTTTAGGCAATATTTTGATATTCCTATATGCTATTGCTTTTGGAGTGATAAGCTACTTTAAAAAATTATTTTTAGCACATAAAAGAATACTGATATAACATAAACACACTCTCTCACCTTTATTCAAGGTTTTAAAGTTTACTAAAAATATGCCCATCATCCAGCCTCTAGTTATTTGTATGGAAGATCAGGAAATGAAAGAAGTTCAAGAAAGAAGTGTGAAGCTGCTGACAGTTATGCATTTTCAAGAAAACCAAAAGCACAATGCTGACTATTTGTCCCAGGTCAGCAAACTGACAGATTAGCATGTGGTTGAACTGAAAAGGGAAGTGATTTTCAGAGGCTGGGGCCTTTGGATCCAGCAACTAGTTCATTTTAAGGAAGGAAACAAACAAACAAAAACCTGATTTATTCTGGGAGGGGCAGAAGGAGAAGTGATTGCTCAGGAAAGTCAGGGCCATATTACCTTGGGCTTTATATTTCATTGTGAAGTTAATGCTTTGAGTTGTGCTTAAAAATAAGCCTATAGCCTAAGCCAGTTGTGAAAGACAGAAGTAACACATTAATCAACAACCAGGGGTCACAGATCTGAGACCAGGAACTTGCTGTCTGTGCTCAGGTCTGAAGCTTAGGAACATCCTGCCCCTTCTCTTTATACAGAGAATATACATTTCTGTCCCTCTAATTGCTCTAGGGGGTTGCCTAATGCACTACCATTCTGTGGGAGGGAGACTAACTCTCAGACTAGGGGAGGCAGGAGCAGGAAGATACAAATGCAAAGCTACATCCAGGCCCATCCTCATGGGCAGGTAAGGCTGTGCCCACCTCAACCTCATGGATCCCCTATCCCAATGTTCCTCCATCCTAGACTTTGTCCCACTGAGTCTGGGACTCTTAGCTTAAAGTCTTGGAAAATAATCACCCCTAACTCTGGGAACCAACTTAAGGATTTTGTTTCCCTGGCTTTTGTTTTTGTGTGTGTTTGTTGTAATATAGTAGAAAGAAAAGGGATACGTGTATAATGGCGAAATTTGGTTGGGTCCTGTCCATAGATGCTAAAGGTACTATATGTTTTTTGAGAGGTGGTAATATAGGGATTCATGAATTCACTTCTAATCACACTGCAGAGTTACTTTCTCCAAAGACACAGCCTAAATGAATGCTAACAGTGTCCCCATTTCCCAGGGTGCATTCCCATGGGCTCAGGCCTTGAGCCTTCAACAGAAGACCAGAATATACCAGAATAAATTCTAGCTAAATTTAAAAGATCAAAACATTTTTGAAACATATAAATAGTTATTTTATCCTCAAATGTAGATCAGAATTAAATAAGTTTAATGAATCTGTTGAGATGATTATAGAAGAATTTAAATTCTGTAATCTGAAATGATAAAAGAATGGAAACACAAACATATTTTCCAAAATACATAGGAATTTACGAGGTGTACCGGTTAATAATGTAAATTTTGTAATCAAAGAAAACTGGATAATTTCAAGAGAAACATCAAAAGTGCTTTATTCAAAGTAATGTCCATCACTAGCTACACATTTCCCCCATCTTTCAGGTAATTTGTGGATACCATCTCAATAGAACTTTTCTTGTTTTGAGGCAAACCATTCAGAGACCCAGTTTTCCACTTGGTATGTTTTGAAGTGCTGCTCAGAAAGTGCGTGTGCCATCCATCGATTGGAACAAGTGGTCATCTGAAGGAGCAAGTTCTGGTGAATATGGCGGGTGGGTTAATACTTCCCAGGCAAAATCTTTTAACGTGTCTTTAACTGGTTTTGAAGTGTATGATGGTGGGTCATCATGAAGCAAAATTACTTTGCCGTGTCTTCTGACACATTCTGGTCGTTTCATGATCAAAGCGTGGTTCAAATTGATTATTTGTTGTCAGTAGTGATCAGTATTAACGGTTTCACCTTGTTTTAGAAGCTCAGAATACACCACACCTTCCTGATCCCACCAAACGCAGAGCATTGTCTTCTTTCCAAAGCGATTTGGCCTTGCAGTCAATGTTGATGGTTGACCTGGATCAACCCATGATTTTGTGCATTTGGGATTCTCAAAATAAATCCATTTTTCATCGCCAGTCACAATTCAATGCAAAAAAGACTTTCATGCCGTTGAAGCAACATTTTACTGATGACTTTTTGGTTTTCATTTGTCTTTTGTTCAGTTGATATGGCACCCACTTCCTTCCTTTAAAATCTTTCCCATTGCTCATAAAAGATCGGAAATTGTTTGCTGAGCAGCGTTTAATCTTTCTGCAAGTTGTTTTTGAGTTTGACATGCATCTTCATCCAATAATGCTTGTAATTGTTGGTCTTCAAACTTTTTCGGTTGACCTGGACCTTCTTTGTCTTTCACATCGAAATCGTCACTTTTAAAGCATTTAAACCAGCGTTCACAAGTATCTTGAGATGGAGCATGTTCACCATAAGCTTCCCGAAGTATAAGATAACTTTTTCTTCAAAATAATGAATTAAAACTTCCCGCAAATGCTATTTTTTGGCACGAAATTCGACATTTTTAAGCGTAAAAATATCTATGATGTTAACACCTTCAGCAAATTTGACATATGAAATTTTGAAGCTTGCTGTCAATACAACAAAATAGCATACATATCAAATCGCATATATATCAACATATGTGTAACTCCATCTATTGAAAAATTCCTCATTATTAACTGGTACTCCTAGTAGTAGATGTATTTAATATATATAAAACGCCTCACATAAATAGAAAAAGATTAATAACGCCCCAATGGGCAACTGATAAGAAACAAAATTCAAAGAAAATTACATGAAAAAGATTAGTAAAGAGTTGAAAAATGATTTAGACTTGTAATTAAAAATGAAAATTAAAAAAGAAATTGTTTTCAACTACAAAGTTAGCATTTTTTAAATGATAACCCAATAATGCCAGTGAAGTTATGATGAAACAGGTATGTTCCCTATGCTGCTACCAGGAATGTAGACTGATACAATGTTTTTGGAAAGCAGTTGTACAATACTTAGGAATCTATCATAAAATAATAATTAGAAGCTTAGTGAGTTTATTTGAGCCAAACTATCGACATATGCCAGGAAGCAGAACCTCAATGAATTGAGATAATGCTCCGGAGAATGGCGGGTTACATCTGTATTTATACATTGCAATCAAAGGAAAGGGATGTAGGTGGGTTACATGAAAACCATTGGTGATAGACTAAAGAGGTGGGAGAAAGCAAAGTGGGGAAACCCCTGGGATTGGATAAAAAGTAAAATGATAGACACATACTTAGGTGGGTGCAGGAACAATTAACATGGTAATAAGGAATTTGTGGTATCTGTCCTGGCGCCCAGCACATTTGGTTGTGCCCCAAGGGGTCCAGGAAAAGGGAAGTTACAAGTTACCCAGACAGTTCAAGGGTATGTTATTATAGATGCAAAAAGACAGATAGGCTCAGTTAAGGCAAAGGTTGACCTTGTCAGTGAAGATACCAACCTAGGATATAACTACCCACCATAACTGCTTTTAGTTAAAGTTTAATTTCAGACCATCCTTTATGGTTACTTTAGGTCTCTGAGTTTGCAAGACTGCCATGCAGGCCTTCCCTGAGCTTGTCAGGTTAGCATGTGGCTCCTTTCGTCCACACATATTATTTATAACAGCAAACAAAACAAAACAAAACCCTGAAAACATGCTAAAATCCCTCAAATAAGGAAGTGTTAAATATAGGGAATATCTAATGTCATAGAATATTAAATACTATAAGTGGAAAGAATAAGATACAAATTTGTATGTAGTATATGATTCCAGTATTTGAAAAATAATTGACAGAAAATACATAAAAATACTAGCACTTTCTCTAGGTGTTGGGATTATGGTTGATTTTTACTGTCTTTGCATCATCACTTAAAATAGCATTTAACATTTTTTAAATTATGCATTTATCCTTGTCTTATTCCAAAAAGAACTTAGGGCTTAAAAATATGAGTAACTGAAACAGATAAAAATGCATTAAAAATAATTAAGAAACTAAGATGAAGTAAAAAATGTGAATAAAAAAATTACTGTGGGGGGACTGGACTAAAGAAGGTGAAGAGAGTAGCCAAAGAACATAAATACATAGGGCAGGGGTGGTGGGGCTGGGTGGAGTTAGGCCAAGGGTGGGGGAGGGAGAATGGGGTTCATCTATAATAGTGTCAACAATAAAAATAAAAAAGAAAGAAAGTAACTGTGGGTCTTGGAATGTCCCTTGTACCAAAAACCATGCCACATATTACAGTATCTGATAGAGGAAGCCACAGATTTGCTGTATGCTTCCTAGCAGCCCTCACAAAGCACAAAGTGCTTTTAGTTACAAGATTCACAGTGTCTAAAGTAAAATCAAACCAATTGTTCAATAAAAATATGTGTTCTGAGACTGATCAGATAGAAATGTTTTACATGGGACCTTAAGAGAGAGCAATACCCAATAACCTCAGATTAATAATCACAGTAATGCATCTTATGCCTCATTGCTCACAATGACCTTTAAATACAGGCTGATGTCTCCATACCAAGGTGTAAATCAGAAGGCAATTCTGATCATTTGGCTAAATCCAGGGGTAGACTCCAGGACACCTAAACCAGCCATTTTAGAATGAGTTCTGCAGATCCTTGATGGCCAAGTTGCTCCCTGGGAAAAGGAAGTGTGGACATGGTCATAGGGGCTGGAGGACACCTGTGTATCCCGTGAGCTTCTCTGAGAGTCGCAGTGCATGCTATAAAGTCAAACTTTATTTATTCAGGTTTTCCCAAATTTATTTGACTAGTTTTTTTTTTTTTTTGCAAAATTCCTGTTAAGATCCAGAAGAACCAACAATTAGTCTCTCAGATTTTACTTGGGAAAAATTCCCAAGGAACATTTATTGTTTTTAAAAGCAGAGGAACAGCCCGCCTGGCCAGCATGGCTCAGTGGTTGAGCATCAACCTATGAACCCGGAGGTCACGGTTCGATTCTTGGTCAGGGCATATGCCTGGGTTGTGGGCTCGATCCTCAGTAGGGGGCGTGCAGGAGGCAGCCTATCAGTGATTCTCTCTCATCATTGATGTTTCTATCCCTCTCTCCCTCTCCCTTCCTCTTTGAAATCCATAAAAATATATTTAAAAAATAAATAAAAACAGAGGAACAACAATAACAACAACAAAAAAGCAGAGAAACATAATGTAAGCAATACTAAAAGAGGAAGCTCCCTGTATTATGGAGTGACTGTACATGTGGTTTCTTGTGGATTCATCAGGTCCTTGCCCTTGCATTAAATCCTGCTTGATTTGACTCCTGGATGGTTCTTAGGGACTCATTCTCATAGAGACCCCCCTCTGATTTGGTGATTCTTTGGAGGATTTTTTTTTTGGGGGGGGGGAGGTCTGTCTTTTGCACTTCTGCCTCTCTTACCCCATCCCTTCTTGGCTTTGCCTTTAGCACTATGCTTCCTGCTGCTCCAGGGCCAAAATCCAAAAAGGACAGAACTATGTTTTATTGTTACATACCATGGCTGGATGGCTGGAGTTGCCGGGGTGCAGAGCTAGGGAAGGTGGTGAGACCTTGATAGACACAGAGTAAATAAATCAGACCCCTAATTAAATTTACATGATAAATAGGTTGTCTCATTTATTTAGTAAACAAATTTAGGCAGATAATGAGATTTCCAGTGGAGGCCTAACAAAGCCCCAGAGGCATAAGCTCGTGGTCACCCAGTTAACATCCTGTGTTTTCTGTAGAAGGATTTATCTGGCTCTTCAGGTGGCTGTGTCTGCAAGAGATGGGACAGGTGACACACAGCAAGGAAGAGGTACCTCTGGGACATATGGGGTCTGTCCTTCCATTTGTGGCCATAGAAGAAATCAGCGAATAGCACCCCCCCCCCCCCCCAAAAAAAGGATTTTTTAGGGAAGAAGGATGCAGGTTTCTCACGGTAATTGGAACAAGAAGAGGTTAAGAACGGATGGAACATTCTTACCTCAGTGTTAAAATCAGAAAACTAAAGTCAAGAGAGGTTGGAATTGGAGTCAAGGTGTGACTGACTCCTTGTTCTCTGAGCAGGGTTCCGCTGTGACTAGAGGTCTAGCCGGAGAGGCAGGCTGTGGGGTTTCCTACTGACCAGTGGGGTGTCATTAAGCAAATCATTCCACATCTGTATGACTTCATTTCTTCACCTTTACATAGAGACTAATAATGGTGAAAGGATCACTAAATTGTGAGACTTGGAATGCAAATTGTGATGAATGATGCAGATGTTTAGTTTTAATATTGTAAATAGCAGCAGGAAGCAGAGCTTAGTGGAAAGAACCCTTTTTCTGGATTAAGAGGAGTGATGCGCTGAAACCGGTTTGGCTCAGTGGATAGAGCATCGGCCTGCGGACTGAAAGGTCCCGGGTCCGATTCCGGTCAAGGGCATGTACCTGGGTTGCGGGCACATCCCCGGTGGGGGATGTGCAGGAGGCAGCTGATCAATGTTTCTAACTCTCTATCCCTCTCCCTTCCTCTCTGTAAAAAATCAATAAAATATATTTTTTTAAAAAAAGAGGAGTGATGGGCTTGAATTCAAACTTTGTTTTTCACCCTGTGTGAACATGACATTGGAAAGAATTCTACCTGTCTGACTCAGTCTGTCTGTATTCATGTCTTGCTCTCTCTCTCTCTCTCTCTCTCTCTCTCCCCCCCTCCCTGTCTCTCTATTTCTATCTATGAAACAAATGTGACCACTTCTTGGAAGGGAATCTTTATGCCAGACTTTGGAGACTCGCATTCCCCAGAACTACTCTGTGCAGGTGACCATTCTTTAGACCGGGGTGGGCAAACTTTTTGACTCGAGGGCCACAATGGGTTCTTAAACTGGACCGGAGGGCCGGAACAAAAGCATGGATGGAGTGTTTGTGTGAACTAATATAAATTCAAAGTAAACATCATTACATAAAAGGGTACGGTCTTTTTTTTTTTTTTAGTTTTATTCATTTCAAACGGGCCGGATCATAGTTTGCCCACGGCTGCTTTAGACTCAGAACGCCCCCACAGGAACTAACACAATAGCATGGAGTCACCGTGTCCCTTTCATTTGCAGGCCTCTGAAGCCCTGCCTATGCCTTCCTGGCAGATATAGGACAGGTATTGAACAATCTAACAATTTCCAGCCCCCACCAAAACCCAAGGCCCCAGTCTTAGGTCCCAGGTATCAGACTGGTCCTAAGAGCTCCTGCCTCAAACTCGCAGACCCTGCTATTAAAATACAGGACAAAACGCGTTCTGCGTTGAGGGAAAAACATACGCACAGGAGGAAGGTGAGATTTACATTTTTCCAGGGTTTGGGATGGAGTTTCTCGGGGGTGCCTCCAGGATTGCCTCAACAGTTCATTTCCCTATCCTGCGCCTGCGTAGTGTTTTGTGTCTGACACTTGGGCACTCTCACCATTCTCTCCTCCAGATACGTTTGTCTGTGCCCCTCTAAAACGTGCAAACAGCTCACAGTCAGGGACTGCGCAGGAGACATTTCTACGTCTTCTCCACATTGGCCCATGCCTTGCAGACAGCGGGGACTACTACATACTTTTTGAGTGGATGTTTGGCTTGAGTTTCAGAGGACAGGGAGGGGTAGAACTGCATGGTGACCATCGGCCCTGCAGCACACTCTGCCAGGGCACCCCTCGCCCCCCAACACCCATGCCTCCCTTTTCCTGGCTTTCTCACCTTTCTCTCTGCGTAAGTGGTGAGGAAAGACAGAAGAGACTCTTTCCTGATTTGGGAGTCCAGGAGCTGGGCTCCCTGCCTCACCCTCACTGCCCTGGTCCTCGATGGTCATCACTGTCTGGAGCTCTGGGCCTCGGTCCAAGTGACTCCCACCTCTAGCCTTGACCACAGCCCCCAGACCTCAAGGTGCCCAGGCTGCATGTTACCTTCCCAGCCCTCTTCTCCTCCAGTGCTCTGTGGGAGGGAGTGGTGAGCAGAGCTGGTGAGAAATGGGCAGAGCAAAGTGGTCCCAGCTGGTGTTTCCTCGCCTCTGGGGCTATAGGTGGATTCCACTGGGTGGACCCCGTTGTCCCCACTGTTGCTGTGCGCAGGCTCTGCTCCACGGTGAGCCCTAAAGCTGTGTGGGAGGCTTTGACCTTGGGAAATAGGCACCATATGTTCACCAGCACTGATTCAGCCCTTAGTCCTGGCCTTGACACTTCTTTCTCTCTGCCTGAGACACGAGGAAACTGAGACAGGAAGGGCATTTAAGGCATCACTCAGCAGCACACGAGAGCTGACAGCTGCTGAGCGTGGGGTGTGGGCCTGCCGTTCAGCATCTTTGATTCACTGCCCCTGGACAGCATGATGGCACAAATAGCCCCAAACCACGTCAGGGCCTGTCTTTGTTATGGCTGAACTAAACTGTCGAATGCATGGCAACTTTCCCTCCACATCTGTTTAGCGTAATTTAAAAATCACAGCCCCAGCACCTCCATGATCGGCACCACATGTTGTTCATCTTCCTTATTATCCCAAATTAAAGTGTGGCCTGGTGTCTGGATTTGCTGCATTGACTGTAATAACAGCTCTAATCTGACTCCCAAACTTTGGGAGAAAGCTTATTGAATCAGAGGAAAGGCATGTAACCCTGATTTCCCTGTGCTCACAGCAAAAGAGACCTTCACCGTGTCTGGGCCTGAAATCCCTGGCTTTGGTTAAAATGCTGTTCTGATGCCAGCACTGGCCCTGTGGTTTGGCTCCTGTGCAAGGCAGAGCGAGAAGGAGAGCAAGAGGGAGAGAGGACACCGAAGCGAGTGCATTTGGGCTTTATTAGTTTGCAATGTAATTTACAAAAGGCAGCTTTTCAGATGCTGGGATAATCAGCAGGCTGTTAGCGAGGTAGCGCACGGTAATCACGGGTTGACATGAGCAATCCATGCTCGGGGAGATAAATGGGTTTGACTGGCAGGGCAGTGGTTGGAGTTTAATAAAAAACAAATTGAATTTTTTCCCGTGGCCTAATATAAGAATCATCTGGACATATGCATAACACCCACACAGTAGCAAAAACCTCTGACGGGAAGAAAATGCCACGGCGCCGGGTCTCAGAACCAATTTCTGTGTTATAAATTCTGTGGATGTTGGGCAGTGGTTGAAACGGGGGTAGGTGGGGTGAGGAGGAGAAAGCAATACAGGGACCTCTCAGCCCAATCCCAGCATAAATCACATAATAATAGACAAGTAATTTAATACCATTCTGAAGCCTCAGAGTGAATCATTGCTTTTTCTTACAATGAGTCTGGGCTCAGGTGAGTGAAAAACTTGAATCTGTTGACTCCTAGAATTATGCCCGCTTTGGGGGCGATATATCCATGTGCCTAGCTTGGTCAAGACTGAAGTTTGGCTGAGGGGTCTGCTAACCTTTCCTCTTCATTTCCAGTATCCAAGGCACAGGGAACTGCCTTCAGTCTGCCACAGGTCCTGTCTCCACACCCTGAAGAGCCCCATGGGGGCCCTCCCATTCCTCAGAGCAGCTGTTTCTTAGTCTGACTGGGTGGCTTGATGCACAGCTTTTCAAGTCTAGCACGTAGCAGGCACTCTTGGATAAGCCTCAGAATGGCTCGCCTAAGCTGAGTTCGTTTGCAAGGCATAGAGAAAAAGAGCAAATACCAGCAGAGGACAGAGGACACCACTGAGGCTGTGCGGGAGGCTGCCAGAGCTTCCTTTGCATAACAATCAATACACGTGATCAGCAAAGCTGGGCTGAACATTTTTTATTGTGTCATGCCTATGTGGATCAGAATGTCACCTTTTGAAGGTCAGATTAAATAAGCCATGGGATCTTTAAGTCGCCTGAAGCTTGTGACGATACAAGGGAGCAGCGGAGACCTATTTTTCATGGCAAGTTGACTTAAAATACAGACATGGGTGCAAGGACGAGGCCATTGTTAAAGATCAGGAAGAGAGCCTAGAATTCTAAAGCTAGAGGGGTTTTGGAAATAATCTGCCCATACCTGAGGAGACTCACAGACAAAATTACTTGACATATTAGCTGAAGGGTCAGGGCTAGGATCTTGGGCTCTGAGCTCTTTGGTGCTGCTTCGTGTCCTGTGGTGTCCCAGACCCATTCAGCAGAGCTACCTACAGAAGCTGAAGAAAGAACTTGGCAAACCCCAAACATCGCACGGTGATCGCTGCTGCTGCTTCAAGCGTGTGCATTCCCACGTCGACGTCACTCAGACTCCCTTCCACTGCCCACGTTCCACTGTCCATGACTATATGTCCTGGCATCACCAGCCAACAAAGCACAGAGATAGCACCCAAGAGTCCCTGAAGGACAGGTGGAGGTGGAAGAGCTCAACTAACCACCTGGGATCTGCACTAACCAATGGGGTGACCGTGGGCAAGTCTCAATTCTCTGACCTCAGGCTCCTGAGATTAAAATGTGGGCATGGAATAGACCATCTCTGGGGCTCCAGTGGCAGTTTTTGCTTTGCTGCATTGGAACCTTTTATTCCAGGTGGACCCTTCATTGACCACCCACCCCAGCATTAAGAAAGAGATGGAGTGGAGCGGTTCTGGTTGAAGGCAGGGAGGAACACGTGCCTTCTCTATCTCCTCTGCATCCCCAAGCAGGCTCTGGGTCCCTCCTCAAGCTCAGGACTCTGCAGAGCATGGTTAGAAAAACAATGCAATGAACTGTCTCAAAGCCCTTCCCTCTTTAGCATTTATGTCTCTGTTAAAAGCCCAGATTCAAGTGTCTGAACAGAGACCATATTAATACAGGGCACAGTACCTGAGCTATTGCAGATCAAGATTTTCTCTTGCTCCTCTTTGCCCAGGGCAAGGGCCCAGTGCAGCTAGGGGCTGCCACCTGCACCTGCCCATCTCCATGGTACCTGCTGCCTCTCTCTTGGCTTTACCCTGAATCAAGAAGCAGCATGGTTCCAAGAATTGAAAGCCTATCCTGCAAGAAGAGAGACCTTGGGTGTCCTGATAATTAGGTTAGACCTGTGGTCAGCAAACCGCGGCTAGCGAGCCACATGTGGCTCTTTGGCCCCTTGAGTGTGGCTCTTCTACAAAATACCATGTGCGGGCACGCACGTACAGTGCGATTGAAACTTCGTGGCCCATGCACAGAAGTCAGTATTTTGTGGAAGAGCCACACTCAAGGGGTCAAAGAGCCGCATGTGGCTCTCGAGCCGCGGTTTGCCGAGCCACAGTTTGCTGACCACTGGGTTAGACTGTACATTTAGGTTGCTGGAAAGAACTCATCACCTGCCAATTCATGTGGGAACCGGGCCAGAGATTCACCAAGCACATGGTTTGCTCTTGAATCGGTGTTTTAGGCCATCTGGTAAACAAGGAAATTATGAGGAGCCCCCTCTATTGGCAGGGGAGTTTGCACGTGCTAGAACAATGGTCACAGATGGGCAGTGTGCACGGAGCTGCAGCATCCCCTGACCAGACCCTGTCTCCTTTCTCTATCTTTACTATTCTGTCACAATCTCAGCCCCAAATCTTCCTCAGGTGGGCTTTCCAACGCACCCCTTGCTCCCACATATTATTAACTGGGTTATTTAATGTAATTAGACATATTTCTAGCACTGGACTGCTCACTAAACCCCTTCTTGCCTTTTTTCACACCTCAGGAAAGGAAAGGAGTGTGACAATTCAGTGACCACTGGGTGCCAGCGCAGGGCACAGGGGACTGCTACAAATGTCATCTGCTTTAAGCTCATCTGAAATGGATTATTTGTTTCTAAGTGAGGAAACTGAGGCTCAGAGGGGGTAAAATGACTCAAGGAGAATAAAGGGTAGGCCCAGGATCTGAACTCAAACATGCCAGATTTATTTTATGAACTTCCACTGCCACTTTATGCCAGAACATAAGTAAAATCTTGGTCTTTCGAGGAGTGTGAGGGGCTGACAGGCAGCTAGGCACCTGCTGAGGGCACCTGCCACTCCCTCACCACATGGCATTGACAATGGAGAGGGGAAGCTGCCAAGCTAGCCTGCAGTCAGAGGGGAGCATGCGGGTGTTAGGAAGGAAGCTGGGAGTGGAAAAGGGACAGCACTACCCAGACTGGGGCGGAAGCCCCGACCCTAAAGGAGGCAGGAAGGAGGGGCGTGGAGTTTCCTCCTGGTCTCAGAGAGCTTAAAGCAGCAGTTCTCAACCTGTGGGTCTCAACCCCTTTGGCAGTCGAATGACCCTTTCACAGGGGTCACCTAAGACCATCCTGCATATCAGATATTTACATTATGATTCATAACAGTAGCAACATTACAGTTATGAAGTAGCAACGAAAATAATTTTATGGTTGGGTCACAACATGAGGAACTGTATTTAAAGGGTCAGAAGGTTGAGAACCACTGGCTTAAAGAGAGGAGAGTTTGGGGTAAAGCACACTTGTAAACCAGATCATTTCTAAATATTCAGTGATTATTTGGGGCCCTATTTTTCAGTCCATCAGTTTCTGTTTCATTCATCTCTCGTTTCTAAAATGCACCTCTGCCTCACTTGAGTCTTGAGCAGCGAATCCACCAGCCCCTGTGCCCTACCCTGTACCCCATGAGCCTCCTAATAGGAAAGGGGGTCACTGCAGGCTCTTGCCTGGAGCTCCCCCACATTCCATCTGAAGTGAGACAGGTGGAAGCCTTGAGGCACGTGGTGAATAGGGAGGCTGAAGGTGTGCTACGAGTTCTAAATAAACGCATCTTCCTGGCGGCACTCCACTTCCAGGATATGCCCTGCAGGGGAACATCGGCCAGGCCCCTGATGCAAAGCCCCCTGGACTCCATTCTGTTTGCATTTTGGTGAGCTTGGCACTCTGCAGACTTGGCCACAGAAACACCTTCCCAGGCTGCAGCACTGCAGAGGAGCAGACTTCTGCCCAGAAACTTTGCAGAGGGCCGGGAACTTACTTATCTGCCGGCAAAATTGCCAACTTGGGGATTCAGCGCTGCTTCTCTGCAAAAGCAGGCGCTGAATTACCCCGCACTTAACAAATGGTTGCCTTGCTCTCCTAAAGCTGCCAACACAAATTGAATTGTATTTTTTCATTGGTGTGTACAGGGGGTGTGCTCTAAAGCCAGCACTAATTTCCCCCAAGCAAGATAAATGCACAGACCTGAGCCTTCCTGCTTGCATTCTGTCTCATTCCAGCAAATTAAAATGTCACAGAGCTACAGTGATCCTTCAGGAGGCCCAGGCAGTGGGGGTGGTGCAGTGGGGGTGGAGGCTAGCATTTGATCCCACACCTCAGACACCACTTAGATAACTGCAGAGAATGAAAATGGACAAATCCTGGTTCAGACACTCCTAGCTTGCCATAAAATAAGAGTCCGTAGAAAGCAGTGTGAATGGAATTTTGCAAGACGCTAAAGCTATTATATTGGCGGTTTTCTTAAGAGTTCTTTTTACCTCACTGGTATCCTCTCAGGGACTCTCCCCTCCCCGGTTCACTCTTATAGCCAACCACAATCAATTTGGTTTAATTGAGTTCTATGAAAATTTTCACCTAGAGTGGCCCCTTCATGAATCAAAGTTCACCAGCAAACAAAGTTCACGCGATCAGAAACAGAGTTTGACTTCAAGAAGTTCTCAGAGGGGAATTGCAGGCGGAAACAAACTCATGTTTGCAGCTGGCATGCCTGGCTGTGCCCGCCAGATTCTCTGAAGTTGCAGAGTGGGTATTAATAATGTAATGCCTGGTTTTCACATGCTCCTTTCCTCCCAGGCATCTCTGGGCATTAAAGGGCATTGCAGCAAGCGGCCTTCATCCTGGAGGCATCCTTGCAGGCGTTCCATTTTTGACAGCAGAAAACACAGGCCCCTAAGGAGCTCGTGGGGATCCAAGCAGAAGCTGAGAGAAGAATCCAGGGCCAGCAGCCCCTCCACCCAAACCAGCAAAATGGAAGAAGCACTGACCTCAAGGCGAGTCTAGGGAGGTTTTCTTGTTCCTGTCCGTGTGCCCCGAGGTCAGATTTCTCTCACCAAATCTTCATTAAACAAGGGTTTGCAAAGGGGACTTCCTGTGGAAAGCAGTCAGGAAATGTAGTTTGGAGGCCAAAATATGAGACTTTCTGAGATATTTCAATGGTTTGTAGGGCCAGTAGGACTACAGCTCTCCCAGGAAATTCAAGATAAATGGTGGCCAACTCATGGGGCCTTACCGTCAAAAGCAAACACCAGCAGAGGCAGGCAGCACCGTGAGATCTGTGCTGGGGAGTGGAGGAAAGGACCCTCCCAGGAAGGAGTGCCCAGCTCACCCAGGACCTTGTGTGCCGTGCTGAGGAGTTCGGGTTCAGTCCTGAAGTCTAAAATTTTTCATGTGAATGGTGGCCAGCCACCTCTCTGGATGGCTAACATCTTGAGTTCTCCATCAAGGGCTCAAGATCTCTCATCGAATCTGCTTCACAGGGCAACTTCCAAGGAAAGAAATCTTCATCTACAAACCCCAAATGGCTTTAAGGTGATATATCAATCAAAATATTCTAAACCAAGTGCCACAATTTGGAAATGATACTCTGGACCCAGGCCTTTAAAATGGGATGTGACTCTACCCACTTTGCAAGATAAGAAGTTTTGTGTTGTCTCCAGGGACAGTGAGGATGAGATGATTTTACTCACGTTGCCTCTAATCGTGTATCACTCATTCTGGTATAGTCCGCATGTTCCTCAGCTGGGCCTTATTTATAAAGCACCGCTGTGTGTGTGGCTGGTTTCTGTTGGTCAGACCCTCTGCAGAGCATCCCTTTAATCGTTCATCCCTGGGGAGCAAAGCGGGGAGGAAGCATGTGATGCCACTTCCGTTGCTCTGGGCCTGTGGCATCCTGGGTTCCTGTTGTTATTTTTCCCTCCAGCTCTTTGCTCTCTTTTTTCCCCTTCCCCTCTCCCTGAGTCTCTGCTTCATGATTATACGGAAAACAAACAGAAGCTTTTATCTATAATAATAAAAGGGTAATATGCTAATTAGAACGGATGTCCTTCCTGATGAAGTGGGGGCTGGAGGGAAGCCAGCCTGATCCCAGGTGCCTGTGTGCAGCCTGAGGGAAGCCAGTCCTGGTCCCGGGTGCCTGTGGGTGGCCCGCAGGAAACCAGCCCAGTCCCAGGTGCCTGGAGGTAGCCGGAGGAGGGAAGCCCAGGTCCCCGGTGCCAGAGGGAAGCCAGTGCCGGCAGCCGGGAGAATTTTTGTGCATTGGGCCTCTGGTTTTGTTATCATGTGAAAAGATTTTCTATTTTGTGCTTCTAGTTTAAAAGACTGATGAGAAAATGGAATTATATTCTTCTCTCAGAAACAGGTAACTACGTTTTTCTTTGTTGATGAGCCCTCATTCGGTAAAATGTTCTCCATCTACTCTCTGCACGAGTGTGCCCTATGCCAGGGACTCTGCTATCTTCAAAATCACTCTTGGGGAGCCCGCTGTCCTGTGGAGAGAGTGGAAAGGCTAAGGGAGATCAGCTATGTTTGTCAGAGGCTCTGAGGAGCATTACCCTGGAGTCTGGGTAAGACTGAGGAAGAGCTCCCTACAAGGGCTTGGCCTGAGGACCCCCTGCCTCTGAGACTCCATCTCCACAGGAAAGCCGGTGGTCTGGGCCTGGGGGACGCTGTGAGCCCTTTCATCCGGAGCACTTTCACAAACATACTTTCTGTTCAGATAGTTCCTTCTTCGCACGTAACACTCCTGGAATGCTCACATCCTGAGCACTGCTGTCCTATCTGAGCAAACTCACTAAGCTCCCCAGAGAAGAGGGCCTTAAAAAAAAGCCAATTTCATATGCAAAGCTGACTACATATGCATATATTCTCTCTTCCTTAAACATCATCTTCCAGGCCTAATGTCTCTGTAATATCTTGAGAATCCATCTTAGTTGTTTAGCTTCTCTTTCCTTTTAGAAATCCGTTAGAATCCTAGGTTTTAATAGCTGTTTCCTTGATATAAGGAGTTTAATTGTGCAGCTCTTAGCATGCCCTAGAGAGTCTAATGAGAAATAAATAACCCTGAATAGCCTCCCTTAGGAATGAAGGCTAAACTCTTTACCCAGAGGCTCTTGTTAAGGAAGGAGATTCGCTAATTGTCTCAACAGTGGTAGACTACTCCCCAATTAAGCAGAAGGTTCCTTCGGGGCTGGGATCATTTCTTATCCCACTACTAGGGTATCTCCCTAAGTCCTTAGCCCAGGCCCTGGGCAGAGGAAGAACTCTGTATTGCCCCCAGAAGCCTTTTTGTTCCCCTTGATTGTTTGAGCAATGGCTAAGGGACTCCATCAATTTCCTTGTCACCTCCATGTCCTCATCTGTAAAAAAGACACTGTCTCTGGACCTCATTTGGGGCAGAAACGGGAGAGGAAGTCACATATATTGAGCATGTCACATTTAGTGACACCCGGTGCCAGGTATTTTTTCGTCTGTTATTACCTCCAATCTCTATGAGGCACATGTTAGCATCCACTCCATTTTATAGACAAGGAAACAGGCTCAGTGAGTACAGCGAAGTGATTTACCCAAGTAATGCAGTTACGAAATGACAGAGATGGGATTAAGTGACTTGCTCTGGGTCCTTGCTTAGAATGGGAGTGCCAAGTGTACAGTGAGTGGTAACCACTGTTCCTGCCCCTGCTGTGGTTACAAAGCCAGGCTATTTGATTTCTAAGCTCAGGCCCTAAGGGTGAAGGAGAGGAAACATGAAAAATTCATTGAGCAAGGATGAGGAGCTTCACACTGCGGATGGAATTCAAGTAGTTCGAGCCCTACCTGGTGCAAATCAATAGCCAGCATCCAGAGGGCTTGCCAGCAGGGCCCTGCGGGTGGGGTCCTCTGGGCACTGAGCCTCTGGCCTCCTCCCTGGGGTGGAGAGAGGACCACTGCAGGGGGCGCAGGCTATAGTCTCTAGAGCAGTGGTTTCTCAACTTTCTGGCCCTTTAAATACAGTTCCTCATGTTGTGACCCAACCATAAAATTATTTTCGTTGCTACTTCATAACTGTAATGTTGCTACTGTTATGAATCGTAATGTAAATATCTGATATGCAGGAGGGTCTTAGGCGACCCCTGTGAAAGGGTCGTTCGACCACCAAAGGGGTCGCGACCCACAGGTTGAGAACCGCTGCAAGATTCCCCACTCCCATGGCAAGAAGTGAAAAGAACCAGCATAATTTTGGAGGGTGCTCTGTGGGTCCCACGTACAGACCTCAGACAGAGCCAGAATGAGATGTCATCCCTCATGGCCACCCAGCCCCACCGAGAAAATCTTGGCAGCACACTTCAATTTTAGGACCCAAAGGGAAGAAGGGCTCCCCCCCTCCCCCCGCCCCCACTCCACCCCCAATTCAGTTAGCTCTTTCCTCTCTTTACTATCTCTGCCACCCAGGAGCCCAGCCCACATTTCCTATATTTCCTCTTCCTTTACTTCAGGGGCCGTGGGACCAGTGAGCAGGTGGTGCCAGGCAGAAAGGAGTTACTTGGCACCCAAGTTCTAGTGGCTGTGCGTTGCCTGCGGACCACTAGGCACCTCCGCCTGAAGGGCCTGCCCTCCGCTCCGAGTCACCCACCAGAAAAGCACACTACACTTTCAGCGCTAATGACTGAAGCCAGTTGGCAATTTAATTTTCTCTGCCCCCTCTCATTTGCCGACTTGGGCAGTGACACTTGTTGCCACTACAAAATGTGACAGTGGGAAGCGAACGTCTCTATGCTGTTGACAAAAGCAGAAAGGCACTCTGTTCGGTCAGCTGTGGGAGAGACTGAATTATTTATACTGCCTTTGTCAGTCACTGGGAAAGGTAATTTCACTGCTGAATTTTAAATTTTTCATTAATTATCCACTTTTTCAGTTCAGTGCTCTGCAGCCAGGCAGAAACCCACAGCAGAGCCATTTGGGAGGGGAGCTGGCGGGGAACTTGGCTTGGGCCCCGCTGCTCCTAGTGGCGTACGGGTGTTTTCTTGGTTTTGTTTTTCTGCAGTGTCTTTGGCTGTGTGCTGGTGCAGATATTGAATGTTTTATTTAAGATTCACCCAAATGTTTTATTTAAGACTCACCCAAACTGTCTGCAGTTTAATATGTCACAATATATGTATACGTGGGTAAATCATCTCTGTGTCATCTTTCTCAACATTCTATTATTAAAGCCCATTTTTCATGGTCAAATATTCCTCCAAGAGATGACAAGAGGTGCACACATCCCAAGCCTAGTATTTAACGCTAATAGGCTGAGCCTTCTCTCTGAAGCTCAGCTAGGAATTGAGAAAAGGGAGCAGAATGAATCAGGAAAACGCTTTCTTGGAAATGGAATGAGATTTAGACTAGAAAGGAGATTCAGAGAAAAGCTGACATTTTTACCGAACTCTGCAGATAATTGCTTCATCTTTTGTACTTCGCTTGGGAAGGAGAAACCGGGCTAGCCTTGCCGTGGGAACAGTGAGTCACTGGTCTCAGGGAGTCTGTGCGTGTACTCCAGGGGGGAGGAGCGTGCGAATCTTCAGGCTGTTTCAAGTACAGCTGTGTGTTGATGTCGCCTAACGGTGAAACTTCTGTATGAAGACATTTTGGGGGGTAAGAGTCTGTGAAATATCACTCCTACTGGGAAAAGAGAGCGGATAAAGGCTTTGTCGATTTAAAGGAGACACCTGAGTGCTTACTATGTGCCAGGCACAGGACAGGTACTGGGCATGTGGAAAAGAACACGGGCTTGACACTATGGATGGGCGGCTGCATTGAGATGGAAAATGTCAGTCTGTCCTGCTTGTTGGCTCTTGGCAAGGCTAGTATTCTGGGCTCTGGTCACATGATTCTACTCTATCAATAACCGATAGGTAATCTATCTGTCAGCAAGGATGTGCTCAGTATCTGTTGAGTCCTTCACTTTGGGAGAATACAGAAGACAGTGAGATAACCAAATGGTGGCATCTGGTTTCTGTTGCCTGTGGTCAGGAGAGGCTGGCTTTCCTTAAGGGCCCCTCCTACACGATGACGTCTTCATTAACATAAAGCCACACCCAGAGTTCATTGCACCTTTTAAAAAAATTACTTTTGTAATTTATTTTGACTAAAATAACATATTCATTGTGGGGGAAAATAAGAAAAAAAGATAAGCATCAAAATTTATAAAAATTACTCATAATTTTATGACTTAAACATGACCACATTAACATTTTGGTGCCTAACCTCCAGTCTCTTTTTTCTATGCATACATTTACACATATAGTTCATACATCATACTGCAGTTCTCTTTGGTGACCTTTGTTTTATTACATAGGGACATAACATGATCATCTCCCATGTCATTAACTGTTCCACTCCAACCTTATCTCCTATTCCCGTATATGCAGGAATTACTTCACTTACTCATTCTCCTTTTTAAGCTGTTTCATTTTTTTCTTTGCTATTATAACCAATATTTCTTAAAATATTCTGGGAACTAAATTTTTACTCACCTTCATCTCATTTCCATTAAATCAATTTTTGAGGTTTGAATTGCTGGGGCTAAAGTTTTTTGCCAAATTTTAAGGTTCTTTCCAAATTTTCCACCAAATATCTTCAGCCAATGTACATTCCTACCAGCAATGTATGCAACAACTTGTCTCTCCACATTCTGCTCTCAGTTCTTGCAAGGGTTAACTTCTTAACAATATGAAAGTGTTCGGGGGATATCTGCCCCCCCAAATATCATCAAAGTTTGATATAGAACCAACTCAGTATATCAAGAGCATTTCTGTATTGGGATAAAGTACATTGATTTTGCTACTATTACTGGTTTCTTAAATGTAATGAGGCAAACTAGCAGTACTTCCTCGATGCTCTAGCAAGTTCAGTGTAACCCACGATGTCCAGACCAAGAATGACGGGGCCACTAGATCAATTGGATCCGAATAACTGATTAGGATTCAGCAAGCATGAGTGGCCACCATCAACAGGCCAGAACAAATTGGATGGCACAGAAAGTGATCCAGGCAGGGTGGCCCTGGCTCTGGCCTTGACCTGTTTTCCTGGGCCTGGCTTGTAGGGACACCAGGTTCAAGTTTTGTATATGTTCAAGCAAGGGACACCAGGTTCCGTTTTCTGTAAAGGGAAGCTCAGTATCTGAGGAGTCTCTCCAGGCAAAAAGCTGGTTTGGTGCTCAGACATCAAGTTTTGAGTGCTAATAGTTCCCACACCCGCCCTTAGATTTTCCTCCCTCCCTCCCTCCCTGCCTTCCTTCCTTCCTTCCTTCCTTCCTTCCCCCCTCACTGCTACTATTCCTCCTCCTCCTCCTCCTCCTCCTCCTCCTCCTCCCCCTCCCCCCCCTCCTCCCCCCACCTCCTCCTCCAACTGCTCTAATTCAATCTCACCATGTATTGAACTCATATGCAAAAGGTAATAAAATCCTTTTAGGAGCAAAACAGATGTTATGTTCAGAATAACAATCTTTCAGGTTTGCAGAGTGCTGTGAGGTTGCTGCTGTGCCCTAGTGATTGGGTGAGTGAGGCTGACTGCTTTGTCTTGCTGCCCTGCTTTTCCCTGTGTAAACCTAATTGCTGCTGGTGATTAGGGGAGCTGGGCCACTGCCTTGGGGATTCTCTACTAACTAATCTGACTGGGAAGTAGATTCCCTAGGGCTCCTCTCATTCTCATTTGTTTAAGCTCTTGTGTTGTTTACTCAGTAGCTGTCAATTACTTCTCCATAACCCACCTGCTTGATGCTTGTTTTCTAATACTTCGTTGTTTTACTTTGCCTCCCTTTGTTTTGATGCCCTCCCTCACTAACTCTAAATTTCCTTTAGGCTTGCTAAGCAGCTAAATTGGGTCTTAGAATATGTATATCTATCTATATCTATATCTATATCTATATCTATATCTATATTTATATCTATCTATCTTCATGCTCACCATTAGGAAGCTACATGCTACTGAGACCTAGGTTTAAATCTTGGTTTCACCATTTACAGTACTTCTATCCTTAGACTTGAACCTGCTTTGCCTCAGTTTTGTCATTTGCAAAAATTGGCAAATTAATCTTCTCTCCCAGGGGTTTATGTAGGGATTAAATCATCCAGCCCGGCATGGCTACAACAGCACATGGCCCCAGGGCACAGTGCACATCGTCATCACTAGAGTGTGTGGTTCAGTTGTCCCTTCTCCAGCTCCATGCCTAGCACACAGCAGGTGATCAGTTAAATGGTTATTATTGTTGTTGTTATGATTATTTTCTAGTTTTCTGAAAACGGCCTCAAGTCATTAGGCTAGGCTATTCTCCCCTAAGGGCGTTCTGGTGTATTCCCCCGGTCATACCTGGTCTGCAAACTGGGGGTCCCACTGTGAGGTGAGCTATCCTGCTTCTCTGGAAAGATCCGTGAATGTTAGACTTGAAAACAGACAAAACCTTCTCCTTCCCTAGGAAGAAAGCAGTGTGCCTCTGAGGGCTCATCTTGTGCTCATTGTCTAGGCAGAGCAGTTGTGTAGATTGTATCCTTCCATTGATCGTGATGCCATCATGTGTTTATCTAAGGCCACCTTTCCACATGCTTCATGGGCACAGCATCTAATATGTGTTTTCTTGGGAAGAGCTCAGAGGGAGCTTTGCAAATACCATAGTCAGAGCCTCAAGAGAAAGTAAATCAGAGTAAACGTTTTCAATCGCGCTGCCCTCCGCAGGCAGAACTCCCTCCCCTGACCTCTCAGTGACAGAGGGAGAAGGCACAGGGCCCTCTCAGATCAAACCCTGGAAGAGCCATGGGAAAGTCAAGTATAGCAGCACAAACACACCAACACATAAAGCAACGGCCCAAAGACGACAAGAGTGGCTCAGTGCAGTCTGATGTCAAGCAGTGCTCTAGATGTGACCTCCATTCTCGGGCCTGAGTGCCCACTTATAACAACCTCAGTGGATCCACTAAGCTCTGCTGTTCATTTCAGGACTCTGCAAATACAAGTGCTTTTATTATTTCCATTTATTCTTAAGAGGGAAGCAGAGAAAGAAGAGAAGTAGATAGGATAGGCTGACCAAACCAGTGTGAAGTGTCCCCTCCAGATGACCGTGGCAGTGATAGGAAATCTTGGAGGAGATGGGCATTTGCCACATGGTTTTAATGGAGCCAGGAAGCAGCAGTCTGTCCTCTTTGCTAGGGACGGGAGGTGGTGGTGGGATCCTCCAAGCCGGGCACTGGGCTAGGAGTTCTACGCTCACTCATTTTTGTTTTGTTTTTGTTTTTAAATCTTTATTGTTGAAAGTATTATGTATGTCTCATTTTTTCCCCATGGACCCCTTCTAGCCTGCCAGGCCTTCACCACCCTATTGATTGGAACACCCATTTGGCAGTGTCTGCTTCTCTGTTCATTTAATTTTGTTTTGATTTTGATAGTTAAATAGATAAGATCGGTAAGAGAGAGTGCCTGTCACTCTTTGAGACTGGCCTCTGAGAGTCCAAGTTGGAAATGTCTGTTTTCAGTGTTCAGAAGAATTATTCCTTGGGAAAGTATATTACTGGGGTAGGGGGACAGGCAATTCCTCACATCGGAAAGAGGGTATTGGTTTGTAGAATTTTGGTAATTTCTGAGAGAAGGAGACATGATCCAGGTGCGCAATGTCACTGTGGAGGGCAATGTGATAGGTCCTGAGTTTTCTGGTACTTCCCTGGTCTTTTCCTACCGCCAATATCTTCCCTGGAGTCCAGTGGTCTTTTCTGAATAGCAATCAATGTCCCCCTTCCAAGTTACCTCATTGCAAAGAAATAGAAAATGTTACACAATATACCATATGTAAAGGCACCCTACCTAGGTATCTAGCACAAAGTGAGTATTTGATATACATAAATTGATTTTGAAATGAATTGTCTTTGGAGAGAGATGTGTGTAATTAAGCTGCCTGAGAAGCAAATCCCTTCTACCTATGTTCTGGGCCCTGTGCCAGCACAAAGGAGTCGAGCATGGCCGCTGCTCTTTAGGAGGCCATGTATTTTGTGAGCAAATCAATGTAAGGCCCAGTTTCAATTCACAGCGTGGAGTTTGAATGTCCTCTCCAGCAGATGTGGTTTGCGTTTGATCTGGGCTTAACTTTGGGAACCAAGTCAAATTCCCCAAATAGCACATACCCTACCCAAGGTAGACCAAGGCCTTTCAGATCCGCTAAGCCCTTTGCTGAGTATTGTCATTTTGCCAATGTCCCCAAACTTTGATCCCTGGAACACGTGATGAAAGGCTCATAGTGAAGGAAAAAGTTCAAATGATGAGAATTTCTTTCTTTGTCTACAATCACTCTATTCTCATGAGTTGGATCCACATCCACTCAGATGAATATTTTGTGAAGTGGCATATTCAAACATTAACATTTTACAGATGAAAAATTTTAGGAATCTAGCTTTACCTTTTTTTTTTTTTCCTTCCTCCCTCTCCTCTTCCCAATTGTTCTGCTGTTGAGCCAATGTAGTGTGGTGATTGCATTACTAGGAATGTAATGGCCTTATCAAGGAATGTAATTGTCCGGCTGTACTCAGCCCCAGGCAGACACCATCTGGAGGATGAGCATTTGGAGTCTCCACATTTTTAGGGGATATTGACAAACTCTTGCTGAGAGATGGTTACAGGCCTGGAGAGGGGGTCATGCCAGGAACAGATCAAGAAACTGAGGGCATATAATATAGAAAAAAGAGAGCTTAGAAATCCTGATAATTGTTTTCAAATAGTGAAAAGATCATTGTGTGGGGAGAGGATGGACTTATCAGGCTTGTCCAGATGGCAGGATAGGACTGATAAGTGGACATTAGAGCGCAGTGAGTTTGAGCTTGAACTAGGAGATGCACATCTCACAATTAAAGCGTGTCCCACAGAGCAGGAGCTGTCTCCTACGCTGCAGGGATTCCCTGGCAGGAGCTGGACCACCACCAGGGAGCGGAGAGTGGTCCTACCCTGGCTGGGAGGAGTACTGCAAAGTTCGCATTCCTGTGGGAGTCTGTGGTTCCTCCTTGTCCATCTCTTCTTCTTTTTTCCTTTAATCCAAAGTTCATTATTAAGTGCTTGTTGAGCAAGGTCCTGGATTCGTAACTCTCATGCTGGCTTATATTAGAGTCACCTTGAAAATCTTGCAAAATATCATTACTAAAATGTCCTAGTAGCCACATTTAAAAAGGGAAAAATAAACAAGTGAAATTAATTTTAATAATAATAAATTGTATTTAACCTAACATATCCTAAACATAATTTCAACATGTAAGTAATATAAAAATTATTACATTACAAATTTCAGTGGGAATTTGGTTCAGGCCATTTGTAATCATTCTCAGTTCTCATTCCAAGCCCCAAGTAATCACTAGTGTATTTCCTGTCTCTATAGCTTTAAAGGTAATTGTAAAATATGTGACCTTCTGAGTCTGACTTCTTTCATTTAACATAATGTTTTTGACATTCATTCATGTTGTTACGTGTCGGTACTTTGTTCCTTTCTATTGCTGAATAATATTCCATTTTATGGATAGGCCATGTTTCCTTTATCCATTCACCAGTTAATGGACCTTTGAGTTGTTTTTAGTCTTTGGCTATTACATATGAATAAAACTGCTATGAACATTCACATACAAATCATTGTGTAGATATATGTTTTCTTTTTTAATATTTTTATTGATTTCAGAAAGGAAGGGAGAGGGAGAGAGAGATAGAAATATCAACAATGAGAGAATCATTGATTGGCTGCCTCCTGCATGCCCCCTACTGGAGATTAAGCCCACAACCCAGGCATACGCCCTTGACTGGAATCAAACCCAGGACCTTTCAGTCCGCAGGTCAATGCTCTATCCACTGAGTCAAACCAGCTAGGGCTATGTTTTCATTTCTTTTGGGTAGGTTCCTAAGAAAGTATTTGCTAGGTTTATGTTAACTCTATGTTTAACATTTTAAGAAACTTCAAAACTGCTTTTTAAGTAATGAGATATTTTACCTTTTTCAAAAACAAAGTCTTCACAATATGGTGTGTATTTTACTCTTATATCACATTTCAGTTTGGACTAGACACATTTCAAAAGCTCAATAGCCATGTGGGGCTTGGGCTATTGTATTGGACAGTACAGATCAAAAGAGTCTTTGCACAGATATTTTATTCAAATCCCAAGCCATGTCAGAAGAATGTGCTTTACAGATCAACACACATACATACAAGCATCTCCACACACATATATACTCACTACAAACACATGCACAGCAACTCTTGCCCTCATTACTCTCCATTCATGATTTATTCATTTGCCTTCACTGATCGTTGCAATAATTAGATTGTGCTAAATAAATATGCTTTACAATAATTTATCCATGACTTGCTGAAATTTCTTATGGACCAAACGTGATAAATTAATAGAAGTATATCCCCCCAAATGAAGATATAGAACCTCATTAAGAGTTGGTGGTAAATATTAAGAATGTAGAGAGACAACAAAGATTAGAAAGCTGAACATATTAAAAATTGTGTCATGATTCGGGAGATCTCTGTTGCTTGTCGCTGATAACAAGTGTCCAGCCTGTGCTCCTCAGCTGCTCGCTTGGCAGGAGTTTGGGGCTCCTTCTCTTACTTACTCCATCACTCCTACCCAGGTATACAGGATCCCACGATGTTTGTCCTCTTGGCTCTCTGAATTTATAATAAATAGACTTGACCATAATCCTGAATCTCCCAAACCACTTACAGAGTGCAGGCCCTGAGGCCACTGGATGGGTTCCTCTTCAATACCCAGATTCCTGGAAAGGCTGTGGAAGTTCTGTTTGGGTTTTCTATACCACCTCAGGTGGATGAGGGAAAGTCCATTCAACTTTTGAGGAACTCTTTGATTTCAGATCTGGGTAGATCTGTCCTTTGAAATATATCAGATACTGGATGCACATTGACTAGAAAGCTAGTTTTACCGCCTGTGCATGTGTCTGGTAGCATTTATGGACAGAAACTTATAAGCTACCCTCTTAAATTTTTCAACTTTGACCTATTAAAGCAACTAATAGATTATTTCACATTTCTAAACCTAAATTTCTTAATTTAAGAGTCACTTATGGGTATCTACTATGTGCCAGGACTGGGATAAATGCTTGGATGAATCCATGAATCAATCATGAATGAATCATGATTCATAACCTTGCGTAGAATACAGACTAGCTAGAAACAAGGGCATACAGTCATAATAATGCACTAACTTTGGGGAAATATTATACACAAAGTTATGGATGTGGGAAAGGAAAACAAGGCTAACCTTGCTTGAGGAAGTTGGAAAAGGCATACCAGAGGAGGCAACCTCTGAATAGGACTTGAAGAGTGAAGAGGAGATTTCTAAGTAGAGAAGGGGAGAAAGGGCAGAGAGGAGGGTCTGCAGAATTGGAGGAAGGGCACCTTGGAGAGCAGTGATCAGCCCTGTGGAGTGGGGGCTAGGTCATGGAGTCAACTAAAGGAACTGAGGTCAGGAAGTATGAAAAGGATGTGGGCCGCTAAGAGTTTGGGCTTTATTCTGTAGGCAAGCCCAAGGGTAAAAAGGACTTTGGCAGAGGCAGAGTGAAAGCATTTAAACAAGGACTCGCTCTGAGAGAAGCAGGAATATGTCTGCATGGAGTCAGACATTTCCAATTCCAAGAGTCCTTTCAGGTCTAAGGTTCTCTGATTCTGTGAATGATCTGAAGTGTCATGACACTCCATGAGAAGACAAACATAATGAACATGAGGAAGAAATAAGCCCACGATTAAGGATGATCATGAAGTATTTATAGATGCCAGAAAGCAGGAAGAGTTGTTCAGATCAGATTTGGTTGGCATCCATTTTTTTCCAGCAACCAGAAGAATTTTTGAAACACAAAGACTCAAACGGGGAATGCAGTGCAGACATCGCTGATCAGACGGAGGAGGAGGCAGTATGGACTCCCAGCCCAGAGGACACCTTTGCCAGGGGTACAAAAAGCATTGCATGCGAGCTCAGACTCTCTGAGTCAACTTAGGGAAGCTGGCACAGGAGACTGGATGTAAGCAAGTGTCTAACCTTAACTCGCCACCTAAAATCTCAGCATCCATTATTTCACAACTCTGGCACTTGGGACCTATCTGTGCCTTTTGTTTTGTTCTGCTTTTCTTTCTACTATATTCTATGTTCCCTAAGGACAAGGAGGGCATACACTGTTATAGAGACACTCCCCACCCCACTCAATATAATGTGTATATGCTTAAAACTATTTCATGATCTATGAAATGAAGGAGAATGCTTTTATTTCAGGGCCCTTGGTCAGTTTTGTCTCATGCCCAGCTGTTAGTTGAGGGATCAAAGTAAAGGATGCTAATCTGCCTTTGCTACTTATTCCCAGTCTATCAACCTGCTGAAATAATGCTCTAGCCACATACCCCAGGATCTGAGATCAGTGAGCTCTGAGCCCTGAGCTCTGAAGATCTGATGGGAATTATTTTAAAAGTAGTTCCCTAAGAGATGTCAGCATCCTTGGCTACATCGCTCATGACCATTTGGTTCCCGAAAACCAAGCACTTTCAATATGGTTTAGTGTTTCCAAATGGGCTATTTGATGATCTGCTCTAGGCTACTTACAAGCAGAATTTAGAGAATATGTCTCAATTTTAGGGTTATTCTTGGTCCCTTTATTCTTTTCATTTTTCTATTAAAAATGGTTGAATTTGCTCGTTTTCAGCCATCCATCAGGCAGTGAAAATCTACCTGTTTAGGACCGACACAGTTACGGAGCTCACATTCTTAGAGAACAAAGTATAAGTGATTTTATTATGCATTTGTATGATAAATGTTCCTATCAATGGAATAGACCATATGTTGTATGAAATATTGTAGAGTCAGAGTGTAAAATGGAAATGCTTGTAAAGATATTTCTGATTTAATCCGTTAGTATTAAAAGAAGGAAGAAATCAAAATATGGAAATGTAACTTACTACAAGTTGTCTGGAAGAGAGATATTTACAACTTACAACATAAGCTAAACAGTATAACTTATAAACTCCAAATGGAGGTGAGCTTAGGTCCCTGAAACCTAGTAACAAGCCTTGAGAAGCCTAGAAAGTGTCATCAGTGTAAACCTGTGCAGGTAGATATTGACCAGAAAATCTAAGCTGAGTGTCACTTCCAGGTTTAAATGAAACCTGGATAGTTCTTATAGGCCCCAAATCACTAGCAAAACCTAAATTTCTTGATTAAAGCTTTTGCATTTAAAGAAGAAGGAACACATGAAATCAGTGGCTGCCTTTATAATCCCCCTACCTGGCTCACTCCTATTCAGGCCCCCGTATAGTGACTGTGACCTTAAGAATTTGTCCTTGCTGCATTTCTTGTATCCCTCATCATGAAGGTTGTCTTGACAGTAACACAAGTGCTCAGGACAGTCTTGTTTGTGATAGTAATGATTGTGTTGACAGTGATAATGAGAGTGAATCCCTTGCTGAATACCAGAGAGGGTGCTAAGTGCTTGTGCATGGCTTCCCTCTGAATCTTCACCACACTCTCTGAGAGAGTCCTATTATGTCCCTATTTTACCAGTGCCATAGAGAGGCTGTGTGCCTCATCATTCAGTAAGAACACATAGTAAGTATGCAGAGCCAGGATTTGGTCCAGGTGGTAAGAGCACTGAGCACTGGGCCAGCGGTTCTCAACCTGTGGGTTGCGACCCCTTTGGGGGTTGAACGACCCTTTCACAGGGGTCGCCTAAGACCATCGGAAAACACATATATAATTACATATTGTTTTTGCGATTAATCACTATGCTTTAATTATGTTCAATTTGTAACAATGAAATTGGGGTCACCACAACATGAGGAACTGTATTAAAGGGTCACAGCATTAGGAAGGTTGAGAACCACTGCACTGGGCTATTACCTCTCTAGGCTGCAGCATCCCCCAAGTAAGTTCCCAGGTACCAGTTGGGCATCGCAGGTACAGAGCTCTGATGCCAAGGTCCCCTGGGGACCGATATCGACCATGTCCTCACTCAGTGGGATACAGCTGCTCAGGATTTCACCCCCCTCTCCTATCTCAGGATTCTCTGGTGGCTCTATAGAGAGTCTCTTTCTGCACAAACTTATATCTTTAATAGGTGGAAAAACCACTTTTTCTTTCACAATCAAAAGGTGTTTTTTCTAAATCTCCTTTAGAAATATTTCACAGTTATTCTTTTCTTTTTCTTTAATCTCAAACAACTGACTGTTCTTTGGTCCTTTTTGTCTTCTACTTCTGATTCTTGAAACTCAAAGCCTTCTGTTTTCCAAAGATATTGAGAGTCTGCTCCTATTCATTTACCTCATTACCTATGGCCATTAAGACCTACAATATAAGATACTAACTGCATCTTCAGGCTCTTGCAATGGAAGTCATTTCACCATTTGCTTATTTGGACTATAGGTACAGAATTTCTGAATTGAAGTCAATATAAATCATATTCATTAGATATAGTAAGGTACGAAGCAGGCAGCAGTTCCCACTTATAGAAATTGAGAAGTCAAATACTCATAGATTGACTGTTCCCAGTTCAGAAGCATGCCTTTAAATTTTTTAAAAATTTATTTTAGAGGGAGAGTAAGGAAGAGAGAGAGAAAAAAGAGAAAGAGACAGTAACATTGATGTAAGAGAGAAACATCAATCAGTTGCCTCCCATACACAGCCCAACCAGGGATCTAGCCCACAACCTAGGCATGTGCCCTGACCAGAATCCAACCCCCTACCTTTTGGTGCATGGGATGACATTCCAACCAACTGAGCCACACTGCCCATGGCTGGTTGGTGAGATTACGAGCCGGATTCCAGGAGCCTGATTTGATGTTCTAAACCAAAACTCAAATGCCTACAGCAGCCTGGCAGACAAAGTAACAGTATTAAAAGTGGGCCAAGGATACGATGATGAATGGCTTCTGAACCTCATCCTCAGTGATAGGACACTATGGAATTGAGAGCACAGGGCCATCTCAGGGAGCAGCAGATCCTCAAATCCAGCTAATTATCGCCACCCCCCAAAACAGGCCTATTGTTGCCAGATCTTCTGTCCCCCGCCCCCCCCCCCCCCCCCGCCCCCCAGCAGCTGGATTTAGATATTCATGTGACTGATGTTTCCTGACTTTAATAGTTGACTGCCAATCCACGTTTAGAAGCCAGTGCTGATCCAGACTTGGGCCAAAGGAAACCTCCCTAGCCTCATTGGCAATGGGCACTGAGGGCTGACTGTTTGCAACCTCTTTCCTCAAGCTTCTTCAGGCCTCACTAATGTTTTCAATTGAAATCTCACTTGAAATTTAGGGCTTTCTCTCTCCCTAGCTCTAATAACTAAGAAAGTCCTAACAAAAGCCCAATTTATAATATAGAAGTCAGTGACTTCACTTAATTTTTCCTGTTTTTTTTTTAACTTTATGATTTCTAGGAATATAATTATGCTTAAAAGTTCCATCCAAAGGTCCATAAAGCAACTTGTATACCTTTACATAAAGTGATTATTATTATCAAATACTATTGAAAGTAATACTATTAAAAGCCATTATAGAACATTCAAGTTCATCAATATAAAAAGGTAAACTTTATATATAAGATTTGATAGCATAAAATTGCACAGATATTTTTACATTAAAAACAAAATTAAGTGATGAAAAAATGGGAGTACTTTCTTTTAGCAAATATAATAAGACAAAGGTTTAATGGCCTCGCTTTAAAAAGTTCTTACAAATCAATGAGGAAAACACTAAATCTCCTATAGTAACTGAACAAAAGAAATGAACAAACAATCCGCAAAAGAGGAAAATAACTAATTAAGGAACATATGGAGAAACGATTCAATCTCACTAGTAATTACAGAAATGCAAATTGAAACAACAAATGTTATAATCCCCAGCGTAGGCAGGGGTGCAATGAAACAGGTACCTCCATGCATTACTGATTGGTAAGCAGTTAGTTAATGTAAATTAAGAGTTCAGTTCAGTTCTGTTAAGCAAATATTGAGCTTCTCTGTGCTAGGAATTGGTGTATGCAGATGCAAAGGTCCACCCTTACTCTCAATGAGTGAGTGAGTGTGTCCTGGGCCTGAGGGACACAGGCAATTCCATCATTTGGTGGTAAATTGGCAGAGGCACCCACAGCATGTGACTGTGGAAGATCAGATAGGAGGCTGCAGAGGGAGTCCAGCTGGTAGCACGAACTTCACCCCAGAGGCAGCAGAAGGCATAGAAACAGGGAAAGGACACAATCAGACACGTTGTTTTTTAAAAAACTCTGCATAAAAGTCTCTGTGGTTTATTTTTCTAATTTAAAATGTAACAGATGAAAACAAACAACCCAATTAAAAATTGGGCAAAGGACTTAAATAGACATTTCTCCAAAGAAGATATACAAATGGCTAATCAGCAGGTGAAAAGATGCTCAACATCACTAGTCATTAGGAAAATACAAATAGAAACCGCAATGAGATAGATACCACTTCATATTCATTAGGATGGCTATTATCTTTATTTATTTTTTAATCCTCACCCAAGGATATTTCTTCCATTGATTTTTTTTTTTTTTTTAGAGAAAGTGGAGGGAAAAGAGGAGGGAGAGAGGGAGGGAAGGAGAGAGAGAGAGAGAGAGAGAGAGAGAGAGACTTAGGATGTGTCAGAGACACATCAATTAATTGCCTCCAGCACGGGCCCCAACCGTAAGGGGCTGGGATTGAGCCTGCAACCAAGGTCTGTGCCCTTGACCAGGAATTGAACCTTCGGTCCCGGGGCCAACACTCTAACCACTGAACAAAACTGTGGGGAGCCACAAAACCAGCCACAGGTGGCTATTATCTTTAAACTAGGGGCCCAGTGCACGAATTTGTGCACCTTGAAAGGAACTGTGGGCTGTGAGGCTGCAGTGGGCACAAAGGTGGGTCTCGGCCCATCCTCCATGCCCCCACCTGGCCCCTCCCACCACAGTCCCAGATCCCCTGCCTGCAGGCAGCCCCACTCCCACTGCCGCTGCTCCCACATGGTGACAGCGCCAGCCCTGCTCGCACCCACTGATGGTGCAGAGCAATTGGAGCCGGTGCCAGCAGAAGGTGCTAGCGGGGCGGGTGTCGTCAGCAGGTGCGAGTGGCAGCTGCTGCCCTGATCACCCCTCAGGAGCAGGGGCGGGTGGAGAAGCCCTCAGGGGTGATTGGGGTCATCAGCTGCTGCTCGCCCCCACTGATGGTGCCGAGTGATCAGGACTGGCACCAGGTGCCAGCAGTGGGTGCAAGCACCCAGCAGGGCTACGACGCGTGGGAGCAAAGAATTTTCAGTAACCACCAGAGGCTCGCCTCAATGACAACGACCAGTGCCCTGCCTTGGTCTGGCGCCCCCAGCTCACCTGCTCCACCATCCCACCATGGCCAATGACCTCCATGTTCCGGGCTCTGACACCTGATGCCAACACCTACCATGTTCTGCGTGTGTCCCCTGGTGATCAGTGCATGTCATAGCAACCAGTTGTTCGGTTGTTCAGTTGTTCCTCCGTTTGGTCTATTTGCATATTAGGGATATATATATTTATATATTTACTATTTTAAAAAGTAAAATAACAACCCTGGCCCGGTGGCTCAATTGGTTGGAGTATCATCCCATACACCAAAAGGTTTCGGGTTCAATTCCTAGTCAGGGCATGTACCTAGGTTGCAGGTTTGATTCCCGATTGGGGCCTGTACAGGAGGCAACTGAGCGAGCTCTCTCTCTGTCAAATCAGTAAAATCATATCCACAGGAAAGGATTTAAAAAAAAGTAAAATAATAAATGTTGCTGAGTATTTAGAGAAATTTGAATTGTTGCACATTGTTGTTGGCAATGTAAAATAATGTAATGTGGAAAATAATTTGTTAGTTCCTCAAAAGGTTACACTTAGAATTACCACATGACCCAACAATTCCACTCCTACATAGATAGCCAAAAGAATTGAAAGCAAGGACTCAAACAGATACTTGTACACCCATGTTCATAGTTACATTGAATACATTAGCCAAAAGGTAGAAAACAACCCTACTGTTCATTAGCCAATGAAAGGATAAACTAAATGTGTTATATACATACAATGGAACATTATTAAACTTTAAAAAGAAATGAGCCCGGCCAGTGTGGCTCAGTGGTTGATCATCAACCCAGGAACCAAGAGGTCACCAGTGCAATTCCTGGTCAGAGCACATGCCCGGGTTGCAGGCTTGATCTCCAGTGGAGGGTGTGAGGAGCAGCCTATCCATGTTTCTCTCTCATCCTTGGTTTTTCTATCCCCCGCCTCTCTCTTCCTTCCTCTATCTCTAAAATCAATAAAATAAAATAAATGAAATGAAATTCTGACACTTGCTATAACATAGACAAACCTTGAAGAAATTAAGCTAAGTGAAAGAAGCTAATCACAAAAGAACAAATACTATATGATTGCACTTATATGAGGTACCTAGACTGGTCAAATTCATAGACAGAAAGTAGAATAGAGGTTTACAAGGACTGGGGAAAGGGAGTAATGGGGAGCTTCTGTTAGGGATGATGAAAATTTTCTGGCATTGGACAGTGGCCATAGATGCACAACATTGTGAATGTTACTGAATTATACACTTAAAGTGGTTAAAATGGTGAATTTTATGTTATATATATTTTACTACAATAAAAAATGCAAAAAAAGTAACATGATTTGGAAATTTCAAAAAAGAATATGGAAAAATATTCTACCATTAGAGTTACCCATTTTACTTTTTGGTGACTACTCTCAAATGTTTTCTTTTTTAATATACATATTCATATACATGTTATATTTTACTAAATTGGGATCACATTATCCATGCTGTTTTATAACTGCCTTTTCCATCTGATGATAGATAGTGAACATCCTAGGTATTTATAGTGGTTAAGGGTGTAAGCCCTATATACAGACTGTATAAAGGAAATGGTAATAATAGTACCAAAAATATGGGTTGCTAAATATATAATCACAGAGCCTGATACTCAATAACAGAAAGCTTTGTTATTATTATTTGTTATTAATATTTATAATCCTTACCTATCCTTTAAGACAGCATTCTTATGGTATATTGCATAGATACACCACACATCACTTAACTAATCTCCTATGTTCAACATATACCATTTATAAATATTCATTCACATAAATAATGCTGAAAAACTTTGCAGAAAAGTCTTTATAGATAACTCTTAAAAAAAAAGCAAATTCCTAGAAAGAGAATTGTTGAGTCAAAGAACAAGCACAGTTTAAGATTTTTGATATATGTTGGTCTACCCTCCAGGTAGACTGTCACATTAAAAAGAGCAGGGGAGCAACTTATAGCTATATAATAGAAAAAAACTGGAAATAATTGTCTAAACCAGCGGTAGGGAACCTTTTTTCTGCCAAGAGCCATTTGGATACTTATAGCATCATTTGAGGGCATACAGAATTATCAACTTAAAAATTAACCTTCTGTATTTGGACAACATTTAATTAACTCACCCCTAGTACTTTGGCAGGGCCAGACCAAATGATTTCTCCGGCCTATACGGCCCATGGTCTGGATGTTCCCCACTGCTGGAAAAAGAAATAGTTTGAATGTGATGTCCACTTATTGGAATATTATACAAGTATTTATAAATATTTTTGCAAAGTCTACAAAAGAGAATAGAAAATTGTTATTACATTACTAGAGGCCCAGTGCACAAATTCGTGCATGGGTGGGGTCCAGTTGGCCCGGCCCTAATCAGGGCGGATTGGGGCTGGGCCTGTCAGGAGGAGGAGTCAGCAGGAAGTTGGCCAGCTGCTGGCCTGCCTTGATCGGGGCCCAATCAGGGTGGGGCTGGCTGAGGGGAGGGGCCACGGGTGGTTGGCCAGTAGCCCCTGCCCCTGATCAAAGTGGGTGGGGCTGATCAGTGTGGAGCTGGCTTGGGGGAGAGGCCATGGGCCAATCAGGGTAGTGGGGTCCCATCAGGGGTAGGATGGATGGGGGGAGGGTCTGTGGGCTGATTAGGGTGGTAGGAGCCCATCGGGAGTGGGGCTGGCCGGGGGGAGGGGCTGCAGGAGGTTGGCCGGCCAGCCCCGCCCCCTATTGGGGTTGGGGGTGATCAGGGATGGGGTCAGTGGAGGGCAGGGGCTGCAGGCCGATCGGGGGAGGGGCCAGTGGGGGGGGAAGGGCCACAGGAGGTTGGCCCACCCCCGAATCGGGCCACTTCACTGGCTGCAGTGGGCATCATAGTGACTGATCGTTCTGGTCGTTAGGGTATTCTAGTTGCTGGCTTTTTATATAGAGAGATTTTAAGTGAAATAGCAAGTAAAAATGTATATTTAGTGTAATAATAAAATTTTTAAATCCTGTGAAGATGGAGGAATAACAAAAAAAAAGTTTGAGTAACAGATCTATAAGTTTTCTTTTACTATTTTTAAATTGCATTTAATGTATATACAATGTTTATAACGAAAGAAAAATAATTTCACTGGGAAAGCATGATCTGTTTCTGTATTTTAAGGCTGTTATTGAAATTTAGTTTCACATTGCAAATAGATCTTTAAATAAGCACCCATAATAATGAAGCCCGTATTTCAATTTTCTAGTTGAAAATTTGTTAGATACAAAGTCACCTTCTTGAGCCTTATCTATATATTCAAAGATTGGAGCTTGGTGATTTCTTCTGTGTGGTGTGGAATCAGCAGCAAGATCAGTAGACATTATTTCCCAAAGGAAATTAATCTAACAGGACTCTGGGAGATGCAGCTACATGTTACCTAAACAGAGCCCCGCTGCTTTTGAGGGCCATGGTCCAAAAAAAGGCCCGAGGTGTTGAGTCACTGGCATGGACCCCATAGACTCTGGGCTCCTCAGTCTAAACCATTTGAGGTGATAGGCAGATTAATTGATATCCCTGAGCCTCAGTTTCCTCATCTATAAAAACTGGGTATAATAATCCTATACCTGACTTATTGGGCTGTTGTAAAATCAAATGCAATAAACCTTATAAAAGATAAACTTGGTTCCCAAGACTTGTTAGTCACTCATTGTTAGCCATCATTATTGTTATCATCATCTTCCAGTTCACTCACAGTTTATAAAGGGACAGCCAGGCCTAAGGTGATGTCATTTGTAATTCAGGGGGAAGAGTCAAGGATTTGGAGTTTACTGACCGGGACTGTCCTAGTGATTGAGGATCTACTCATTCAGTGGCCTAAGGCAAGACTATATGTCTGTCCTGGAGAAATATAGTATGACCCAAAAATGTAATTTTGGATTTTCTAGAAACCACATAATAAAAAGTAAAAAAAAAAAAACACAGGTGAACTTAATTGTAATAATATATTTTATTTAACCCAATATATCTAATATTATCATTTTAACATGTAATCAATATAAAAATTATTCATAAAATATTTTATTTTTCTATACTAAATCTTTGAAATCCAGTGTGCATTTTGTATTTAGAGTACATTTCAATATGGAGGCTAAGATTTTAGCTGAAATATTTGATCTGTACTTCATAGAATTTATAGTTGAAAGGTTAGATTCACATGCACAGTTGTTCCAAACAAATTTTTCTCATAACTAAGTCAGGTTTCATTTTTAAAATATAAATTAATTAAAATTAAATACAATGAAGAGTTCAGTTCCTCAGTTGCATCAGCCACATTTTAAGTATTCAGTAGCTGCATGTAGCTAGTGGCTGCTATATCCAGTGTAATTACAATGGGGGAGAACATCTATTTTACCGAGTTGTTGTAAGATTGTTTATATAAGAAAGTTTTATAGATCATAAAATGCTGTCCAAATAGATTACTTCTCCTCCCAAAGTCACCCAGCTAATGGGAAGTGGCTCAGGGACCAGAATTAGGCCAGTGTAATTTCCATATATGGACATTTGAAATTTGAACAATACTCAATGAGCCTTTCAATTTTTTTAAACTATGATCCACAGTGAGAAGTATATCTTACATAACAACATGGTATACATAACTGTGTGTGTGTGTGTGTGTGTGTGTGTGTGTACATATAGATTAGTAGCCATTACTTCCCAAAGGGAAATTACAATATGGATATCTTAAATTTCATTTATTTATTTTTCTTCCTGATCCCCTCCTCCTTCTTCTTCTCTTCCTTTTTATTTAATGCTGGTCATGACCCACTAAACTGATTTCATGGTCCACTAATGGGTTACAAACCACAATTTGAAAAACACTGATCTTAAGAGTCTAAACTTAGGAGCATTTAAAAAATTGATTTGTTTTGTATTGCAAATAATACCTCTTCTATAACTACCAGTCAGTTCAAAAGGGAGAAATATTCTCCCCAATATAAATAAACAGGTGATACTATTTTAGATAAGATACAAGGAAACAAGCAAAGTGCCCACTTTTTGGTAAAGTATCATTTCTTCATCTTTGCAGCAAATGGTTATTCAGGAAGCATTGTCCCTGTCATTGTGTTAGGCCCTGGACAGCTGGCCCAAGGCAGACAAGATTCCTGCTCACAGGGCATCAGCTGTGAAGGAACAAAGTCCTCACTGCAGTGGCTTAGTCAAGGAAAGAGTATGGGTGTTCTGTTTTATTTTTCACACTAGAGGCCCGGTGCATGGATTCAGGCTGGCCTGTAGGGATCAGGCTGCAATTGGCTCTCTGACATCCCCTGAGGGGTCCTGGATTGCGAGAGGGTGCAGGCAAGGCTGAGGGACCCCCACCGGTGCACGATCGGGGGCGGGGAGGGACGCGTGAGGGCTCCAGGGCATGTCCAGCCGTCTTGCCTAGTCCTGATCGCCGGACCCAGCAGCAAGTTCACCTACTGGTCAGAGTGTCTGCCCCCTGGTGGTCAGTGACGTCATAGCAACTGGTCGAACAGTTGAACGAACAGTCGGACACTTAGCATATTAGGCTTTTATATATATAGTTAAGAAGACCAGAGATAAGCAATGGTGCAGATGTCCAACAACACCATCAGTGACTCAATTCATTACCTTTCTAACCCATGTACTCATGCTTGTCACTTCACGGTGACAAGGCAGCTGCCACATCTCCAGGCGTTATGCTCATGTTCTAGGCAAGAGGAAGAAAGAAGCAGAGAGAGGGTGTTTTCCCCAAATTCTTCAGATATGGGGTTACCAGATAAAACATAGGATGTCCAGCTAAATGTGAGTTTCAGGAAAATAATAATTTGAGTATTATTTGTACTGAAAACTTACTCATCATTTACCTGAAATTCACATTTAACTAGGTGTCTTGTGTGTTTTTATTTGCTAACTCTGACAATCCTGTGAGCACAATTCTGCTTACATTTCATTGGCCAGAACCATTTTACGTGTTTACTCCTATCTACAAGAAAGGCTTATAGAATGAATCATTTTTAATGTCCAGTCTCAATAAAAGAGAAAGGCAAGAGGAGTTGGTCAGGAAGTTGAGTGAGCCAACCTATGGCATCTGCTATAGGTCAGGTTTCCCCTAATCCTTGTAGCTCATAGTAAGGAATTTAGATTTTAATCTATGATCAGCGGGAAGCCATTGAAGAGTTTAAAACAAGAGAGTGACTGACTAAATCATATTTAAGAAGATGGCTCTCGCTCCTGTGTGCAGACTATATGGGGGGAGGGTAAGTGAGAAGTGGAAGGAGCAGTTAGAGGAAGCCCAGATCATCTAGAACAGCGGTTCTCAACCTGTGGGTCACGACCCCTTTGGGGGTCAAACGACCCTTTCATAGGGGTCGCTGAAGACCATCGGAAAACACATATATAATTACATATTGTTTACAGTAGCAAAATTACAGTTATGAAGTAGCAACGAAAATAATTTTATGGTTGGGGGTCACCACAACATGAGCAACTGTATTAGGAAGGTTGAGAACCACTGATCTAGAACCTTTGAGAACTCAGCCTGGCCCTCTTGCCATGCCCAGCCTGCCTCAGACACGGACCTCACCTGCCTGCATGGGAATTTCTTGTTCTGCAAAAGGAGGAGTTGGGAGGGACGGTGTATTGGTGCTCCATGCAGCTCTCCCATTGTGGAATGTGGGTGAAACAGTGGCCTGCCCATGTTCTTCTGCATGGCTTAGTTGTCAATGTTTGTCCATGTTCTATTCTCTTTCTTCAACAATAGGGTGTCTGAGAGCTGCAGTACACGGAATGTCAGAACTTTTTATTGCAAGCTGGGATCTTGTGAGACTCCCACAAGGAATACATTTTTTAGCTTCTGTTTCCTTCTATTTACTTGCTTTGCCTTTTATTTAAAAATTGCTTTTTAAAATTTTAATTAAAAAACAGTAAAATTTACCCAAAAGATAAAATCTGCTACCACATAGCAATATTTCAAAAATAACATGGCAGATTTTTGGACCCTGACATCTGAGACTTAAAGCAAAAATTGAGCAATCTGATTCCAGAGCTAAACACCTACGTGAGAAAGGGAAAACTATTTCCTGCTGCTTTCTCTCCCACTCAGATTTTGTTCCGCTTCTAAAAGGCACTCTTGATTCCCTAACTCCCTTCCCTCCCCCACCTGAGCAGATACTGTTATCTCCCCCTCCCATTTCTCATTGAATTAAATCAATTGTTTAGTTTTCATTTGGCTTCGCCTTTCTCCCTCTTGTCAGATCAAGTGCTTTTCTGTTTTCCTTGAGGATTACCAAAATGAGCTCTCAGGGAAAAAAAGGTTTCTCAGCACTTTAGCTTCTGTTTCCTTCTATTTATTTGTTTTGCCTTTTATTATCTTTTTTTGCTGACACCCTAGGACACACATGCAGTATGTAGACAATATTGGCTTTTTCCCTTTTCCCTAATGAAATCTGTTGGTTAAAACACATGCACACGTACACACACACACACACACACCAAAAAAAAAAAAAAAAATAGTAACAGCCTATGTGTCTTCCCCAAAAAGGTTTATTCTTTTCAACAACGTCAGAGATCTCAAAGGAGATCTATTTAAGTACACACACAGAGAGATAAATATATATATTCAGTTGACCCATGAACAACATGGGGGTTGGGGATCTCAAATTCCCACACAGTCGCCGAAACCGGTTTGGCTCAGTGGATAGAGCGTTGGCCTGAGGACTGAAAGGTCCCGGGTTCGATTCCGGTCAAGGGCACGTACCTGGGTTGCGGGCACATCCCCAGTGGGAGATGTGCAGGAGGCAGCTGGTCGATGTTTCTCTCTCATCGATGTTTCTGACTCTCTATCTCTCTCCCTTCCTCTCTGTAAAAAATCAATAAAATATATTTAAAAAAAAAAAAAAAAAAAAGAACCCAGTTTCAATCTTTAAAAAAAAAAAAAAAAAAAAAATTCCCACACAGTCAAAAATCCATGTATAACTACAGTTGGCCCTGTGCATATGTGGATTCCAAACACAGAGTTGACCCTTGAACAAAGAGAATTTGAACTGTGGGCCTGCCGAACTGTGTTCCATTGAAAAAATTCTCCCCACTCAGTTCAAACCTATGTTGTTTAAGGGTCAACTGCAAATGTTTCTATGTGTGCATATATAATAGACATAGCTATATATACATGCACACATACAAACATGCATGTATTTACTAAGTACGCACACAAGCACCAATATATTTTACCATTTCTAGGGAACTTTTGCCTCAGTTAACTTGAACCTGAGAGGTAATTTACAGAATGTCACCAAAAAGGTTTATTCTTTTCAACAAGGTCAGAGATTTCAAAGGGGATCTATTTAAATACACACACACACAGATAACTATATATATTCTAAATGTACATTAAGCTACAACTGAATTCATTATGCTAATATTAATATAACTGTCAAGAAAAATCAACTGCCTCTACCTGCCTTTCTTCCCTTAATGAACACACTTGTTTTCTCTAATCATTTGATTTTAAACACTGATACCATTTATATCTTCAAAGTATTTCCCAATGAGGGTACAGAAGAGCAGTAAATTGAAGTCCTGGTGGTAGAGGATAGCAGAGCTAATTCCAAAATATTTGACATCATGGCAGAGTGAGACAGTAAACTGCTCAGGGCTGGGACCAGAGGGACTGGGTCCTACCATAGCTCAGCTACTAGGTGTATCTTTTCACCTCATGGGACTGAATGTCCTCACCTGCAAGGCAAAGGTTGCATTAAATGATTCTCAAGAGCTCGAGGTCTTTGAAGTTCTAAAGTCTGAGTTATTCCACTATTAGACAGAGCATGCCTATGAGGGTGATTCCACCTAGTCCTGCCTCTAATTTCAAAAGTCTGCTCTCAAATCTAACTCCTAAGTTGAGGCTACCTGGGTAGTAGAATTAGAATTTGTAAAATAGGCACTAAGGGAACTCTTTCAGTGGCCCTAGTTTGCTCTAACCACTTCATACGACCACATGAACAGAGGAGACCTTCAAATACCGAGTAGCCATTAGGGACCATGCTAAGACCCCATGAGTGATTTTCAAAGGACTAGTATGTCTGGGTCCTACCTGCCTAGGCCTTAGTGTGACCTCTGGGGACAGTCAAATGTGTGGGCATGAGACCTACTGGCCTGTTCCTTAGAGCTGTGAGAGTGCAGAGAAAGGAAAGTGATGTTGGGGCAACTGGGGACCGAAACCATAGGATATTTGACTGGAAACATCATAAATTTCTGTCATGGGCAGGCAGAGACCGGACTTTCCACGGGACAGGGAGTGGAAACCTGAAATCTAATCACTGACCCAGATACTAACACACAGTATGACCTTAGGCAAGTCCTTAACTTCTGTGCTTCTTGGGTTTCTTCCCAGTACAGAAAGGTATTAAGTTGTATAACCACCGTGTTTGTTTCTAGCTCTGACATTTCGAAAGTCAGGTCTGGAATGCAGCATGTTTAAGTCGCCTCGGGTAGGGAGACCAATGCGGTAACTCAGAGGAACTTTTCCAAAAGCATTGTTCTGCCCTAAGGGGCCCAGTTTCTGATGAGGACAGTTTGAAAGTCAGACAAACAGGGAGGACGTAAGATTTAAGAGATGATACAAATGTAGATATACATATAGATATGTGATTGCCCCTCTAGAATACCCTTTTTTCATGATTTTTTTCCTTCCTTACTTTCTGCAAATGGTCTTTAGAGCAGAAAAAGATTAGAGGAGGGTTTTCAGAGCATATTACATGGTACGTTATACCCCAGTGATGGTGAACCTATGACACGCGTGTCAGAGGTGACACGCGAACTCATTTTTGTGGTTGATTTTTCTTTGTTAAATAGCATTTAAATATATAAAATGAATATCAAAAATATAAGTCTTTGTTTTACTATGGTTGCAAATATCAAAAAATTTCTATGTGTGACACAGCACCAGAGTTAAGTTAGGGTTTTTCAAAATGCTGACACGCCGAGCTCAAAAGGTTCGCCATCACTGTTATACCCAATGGCCAAAGAGTTCTGTGCCAAAAGGAGTATTGGACATCTTCATTTGACATTCCACTCCTGAAGTCACAACTCTTACTGGCATATTAAAGTTCTAAGAAGTCCTGCAGTTTACTTTTGTTTAACCCAGTCATCCTCAAACTTGCTTGATCCCAGAGCTTTCTCATAATACCTGTTAACGCCTTGTGGGGCTAGTGTTCTGTGGAGCATCCTCGGGGGGGGGGGGGGGGGGGGTAAGCATCTCGTGGTAGAGGTCTTGTGCACCAACTTGCACTCCCTTTGTCCATATTCCAGCCCATTAAACTCTGCTGTTCCTTCGGTCCTACCTAATCTGAATAGCATCATGATCACTTGAATAAGTGATAGCTTATAGTAATGATCTGATAGTTTAATTGCAATAGGGACAATTAGCCAATCGTGCCAGAATCATGTGTGATTTTTTGAGATGGAAATTGGTCCATTCATGCATTTGTTTATGCATATTCTCACTCAGAGAATGATTAAGAGGCTTCTGGTTCTGAATGGTGGGTTGGGCACACATTTGTCTCCTCTCCTGCAATCCCACTAAAGTGATAATAAAGGATTTAGTGGAGGAATAAATTCTGAATAGCAAACAGAACAGGAGGGGAGCCATGAGTGATGGCTAGGGCACAAAGAGGAGACAGGAGCTATTGATGGAGCAAATATAGTGGCCATAGCTGAGAAGATCAAAGAGGTTTAGAGCAGAGGAAGGAGCCCATCTGCTGGGAGGCACCACAAGAAGTACTGAGAAGGCTCCTCTGGGAGGAGGTATAAGACTGAGGAGAAAGAATGAAAGTCCTCTCTGGTGTAGTTAACCCAGATGGTCTTCAACGCCATTTCTCAGACCAAAAGATAGCAGGATGCTTAACCACAGGGAAAAGAAAAAAGGGAGATGTTTTATAAAAAGCCAGGCAGACTGAGAGAACTAGGGCTGCTTGTGGGAGCAAAGTGACCTGTCCATGCTGGTTTGGAGAGCAGACACCTGTGAAATGGCCTGACCCTGACTCTTGCCATCAGGCCAATTCTGACAGAGAGAATAAGCATAATCTATGTACATAGACGTTCTATCAGCGATCCTAGTCTCTCCTGTGTGAATATAAGGGGCTGATCCAGGATCATCCAACATATTGTTATAAAACAAAATTCAACTGAGAAAACTTTAATCTTACTAGCTTTATTCAGTGATTTATGAATCTGGCAGCATCCCATCTAGCAAATAGAAAGGACCTCCAGGGAGCTGTGCAAAATGAAAGACTTGTATTCAGAAGGGAGTGGGCAGGGAAGTTATACTAGCAAGGAGCTGGTTGGTTGTAGCAAGGTCACCTTCCTTTAGGCCAGTGGTTCTCAACCTTCTGGCCCTTTAAACACAGTTCCTCATGTTGTGACCCAACCATAAAATTATTTTCGTTGCTACTTCATAACTGTAATGTTGCTACTGTTATGAATCGTCATGTAAATATCTGATATGCAGGGTGGTCTTAGGCAACCCCTGTGAAAGGGTCATTCGGCCGCCAAAGGGGTTGCGACCCACAGGTTGAGAACCGCTGCTTTAGGCGATAGCAAGGTCTGTCAGACAGGTGACCTCATTAGTGCTGACCAGAAAATTCCTGACTGACTAGTTTAAGATGCCATTGCTGGAAGAAGTGAAAATTGTAATTATGTTAGTAATTAAGTCTCAGTGTGGTGATGTGGGGCTTAGGACAAGTGACTCCATTTAGGGCCCATTGTCTCTTCTTTAACAATATCAATAGCCCAGTAGCATGGAAAAGAAATATCAACATAAAAAAATTGACCCCAGAGAAAACAAAGGACAATTAGATAACAGACATTAACTTGAATGATAAAGCTCTTCAAAAAGATTCACGACTGAGAAAAGGCGGGGGAATGAAAATATCAGAGAAATAATAAAACAAACTTACCAGAGATGAAAGAGACATGTGTTTTCTGATTAAAAGAGCCCACCCAATGCCACAGAGAAATTTCTATAGAGATCCATACCTAGATACATTATATTGAAATGTCAGTACCTCTGTATTCCTGAAAGCTTCCAAAAGAGGAAAACAGATTGACTACAAAGAACTCAACAATAAAACCAACCTTGGACTTCTCAGTCACTGATACTGGACAACACTGAAGCTAGGCTTTCAAATGTCTGGAGCACATTTTCTAATCTAGAAACTATGGCCAGCAAAGTCATCAACCAAGTGTGAAGACAGAAAAAAAACCAAAAAAAAAAACCATTTCAGATATTAAAAAATTTACAAAAGAGTTTCCTCCTGAGGAAGTTTCCTGAGGACGGTGGGACTAATGGAAGTGTTCCAGTGAAAAGAAATTTGCGAATAATAGCTGTACAAGGGGCCCAGAAAGCAGCGAGTACAAATTAAAACAGGAAGTCAATGTCTTCAAGAAGGATGGAAAGATTTTCAAGGAATATATCGAAGTGTGAGTGATATGGTGCAAAATAAATAAAAGAGAAAAGCAATTCGAAATTTCTAGAGAAACAAACTCACAATAAATTCCTGATTCAAATAAGGCAAATTAAAATGTGCCCCAATTTTGACAAGTGGTTATGTAAGAGAGAGAGAGGAAGTGAAAGAGAGAGAGAGAATATTCATCTAATCTTGATCTTGATGCCAGAAACATTCTCCATGGCGTGGGGTGTATTATTCAACCTATAGAGATTATAAATACAGCCCCGTTAGCTGCAGTGAAAAAATATATAGTCATCAGTATAAAATATCTGCTTATTGATTTTCAAGGTTTAGAATCAATCTGTAAACAAAACACAAGCCTGAATCATTCTTGCACAACCTTGACAATGGGAAGTAAAAGCACAGCTGACTTGGGAGGTGGATGTGAAAAGGAAAAGGGCAGGGAGACTAATAGCTTAATCTTCTCATGAGGAGGGTCAGGTGACACTGTCTATAGGTGATGGAACAAGTAATAAATTTGCCATGTAAAATTAAACAAGTAAGTCATAAAAAAGTTGAAAGGGATTTTTAAAGTCAAGTATTAGAAAGGGGGTCGCATAAATTTTCTTACTGTAGCATCAATGGAAAGAACCTAAAGTTGTTGCACCAACAAATAACACTAGCAGTGGTTCTCAACCTTCCTAATGCCGCGTCCCTTTAATACAGTTCCTCATGTTGTGGTGACCCCCAACCATAAAATTATTTTCGTTGCTACTTCATAACTGTAATTTTGCTACTGTTATGAATCATAATGTAAATATCTGATATACAGGATGTATTTTCGTTGTTCGCGACCCACAGGTTGAGAACCGCTGATTTAGAGTCATGAAGGCAAAAGAAAGTAAAAATCTTTAAAAATGTTTTTGAGACTTGGTGAGAGGAGAATGATTTGGGGATAGTTTTTAAAAAATTGTTATGAGCTATTCTGAACAATTTTATTTCTTGCCACGTGTATATGTTACTTTGATTTTAAAAAAGTCATTGCAGCCTGGTCAGTATGGCCCAGTGGTTGAGCATCGACCTATGAATCAGGAAGGAGGTCATAATTCGATTCCCAGTCAGGGCACATGCCTGGGTTTCAGGCTCGATCCCCAATGTGGGGTGTGTGGGAGGCAGCCAATCAATGATTCTCTCTCGTCATTGATGTTTCTATCTCTCTCTCCCTCTCCCTTCCTCTCTGAAATCAATAAAATATATATATAATTTTTTAAAGTCATTGCATACCTGGCATGTGACAAGCATTGTGCTATATCAGGCATTTAGAAGTGGTAATAGCCTTATAGCAAAAGCATCTACAGGAAAAATGATGCTGGTATGGGAAGCGAGGAAGTGGGGCAGGGAATCAGTTCACAGAGTATTTGATCAGTTGATTGAAACTCTTGGTTTAAAAACCCCAGAGAGGTGAATTAGGAGGAGAAGTCTTTAGGGCTTGGGGGCTTGGAGACTTGACAGGGTTCCTTTAGATGAATAATATTCCAGGCAGGCCGATAGAGTTACTGACAGTTTGGAGCTGTAGGGTCCCTTAGAGACTCTATCCAGTCCTTGCAGTTTACAAACAAAGGAAGCTTGGTAGTGGCTCAAATTCAGTCTGATTCCAAGGCTACTGACAGAGCTCAGACTCCTCGAAGCAGGAATCACCATGTATCTCATTCCTACTAAGGACCAAGAGCTGTACTGGCCCCTTATGCATATTACTAGTGTTTCATTACACCCCCACCACAGCCATAGGAAGTAGGCTACACCCATATTGAATCTGAGAAAACTAAGGTTTAAAGAATGTAAATAATTTGTCTAAATCCTAGAACTGGATAGAGGCAGAGCCTAGATAGGAAAGAGTCTGTCTGACCTCGAGGTGCCTGCCCTTGGTTTCTGATTCATAATTTAAGCCCACATCCCTGTATTGGTGACCAAAGGTAAAAACAACAACTATTTCATATTTAAGTGTTGAACATATCAACCCAATCCACTAATAAGGAAGCCGGGATCCACTCCCAGCACTGTGTAAACAAAGCCTTTGATCTGCTTCTGCATTGCCCCATGGCCCACATGGGGGAAGGTCTGTGAGCTGCCAGGCCATCCCTCTTAATTAGAGGGGACCCCAGGAGCCTTCACAGAGCCCCAAGCTATTCTGAGCAAAGTAAACAGAAAACAGAAAAGAGGGAGAAGAGAGATAAATTCTCACTGACTTTAAAAGATTTATGCTGACAATATCCCAAGGAGCTTATGAAATGTATTTTTTTTTTTTTTTTTTGGTAGAGGAAAGCTGCTGATGAAGAGATAGCTCTCAACTACAGAGTTTCATTGAGAGTGAAAATACTTTAAGTTCTGTCTCTTATTGATAGTCCAGTTGCACAAAATAAAATTCATATAAACATCATCTCACATATTAGAAATGGAGGAATCATCCATCTTCCAGTCATCTCTGAAAGAGTCCCATTATTGAGGTACTGAATTACAAGGACAGAATTTACATGTTTTCACACCCATGAAGGAGGAACAGGAAACAGAAAAGAGGGAGAAGAGAGATAAAGACCCCCAAGTCCTGGCATTTTCAGCCTCATTTTCTCCTGCTGGGAACTTGAGTTTCCCAGGTATGTGTGTGTGTGTGTGTGTGTGTGTGTGTGTGTGTGTGTATCTGTGTGCACATGCATGTAAACTTTTTTTTTTTATGAGAAGGGGAATACCTCCTTTATTTACCTACATTCTTTCCTTCAGAAGCTCCAAAATTGGTTTCAGTCGACTTTCCACCTATTTGAATACATCAGAGGACAATCTCAGACCAGGACACCTTATGTGTGGCATGTGTGGCTTTTTCCTAACCCCAGACCATGACTCCAAAATGTCTGGAACAAGATTCTCACCCAGAAGTGATTCTAGAACTCTCACCTGCTCTGGCCAGATACACTCTAATCTAGTACAGTATTGGAAACCCCAGTCAAACCCAGAGTCTGTCCCCAAAACAGTACCTTTGCTTAAAATGGTAACATACAAGGCCATCATGTTTACGTTTAGTCATGCCTAGTGAGGACTGGTGGAGTAGGATGCGGTTGAGTCAGTATTGACCCCCTATCTCCCACCATACCCGAGTAACCTTCCTGCAGCGCCACTCTGATGATGTCACTGTCCTGCTCAAAAACCTCCTCTGGCTCCTTATTCTTCACAAAATAAAGATGAACATCTTCAGCCAGGAATTAAATCTCTATGGTCCCCCACCCCCCACCCTAGCCTTTCTTATTCCCCAGCCTTCTCTTCATGTACTCTACTCTGTAGCCAAGGCCATGACATACTTTCTGCATTTATGCCTCTCAGATCCTGCACTGTAGATTCTGCCAATACCTTTGTTTTTCTTGCCCTTGAAGACTAGCTCAAAGCCTGTTTGTGTCTTGTGACTTAGAACCTCTGCTTTTGATTGCAGTTACTGCAAACACCTCATCATCCCTCCTGGACCTGATGTTCCTTGAAGGCCAGAACTGTGTCTGGTTCATGTCTGTGTCCCCAGGGCAGCGCCAGTGCTTGAATCTTTGCTCAGAGTAGGCATCTATTAAATGAACATTGAGGGCAGAGCGAGTGGGTAAGGAAGCCAGTGAACAAATGGATTTGGTTCAGGTCCCATCTGCCTTTCTTTCTCCTTTCCCATCCCTCTGAGTTCCTGAGCTACACAACTTGGCCACAAAGGGCACCCTGGTCATTTTTTAGGATAAAAGATACAGTGGGATAATGAAAAAGGAAGAAGGGAAAGAGCACTGGTTAAGAGTTCAGAGACCAGAGGTCTGGTCTGGACTTCCTATTTAAGACTTTGAATAAGTCATTTTTCCATTCTGATCTCCAGTCTGCTTCCATAGAAAATCAAGGGCACTATATTATATGCTCGTTAAGTCATTTTTAATTCTGAATCTTTGATTCTAATCCTTTTATTTTACTTCCAAGCCCATTATAAGAATGTCTCCCCCATTGTAAAACAGAGTAATGATATAGATTATTTACCAAGGGTTGTAGAGCAGTTTCAAAGGCCCATATGCCATGCTAAAGCTTCCTAACATTACAGAGGACTCAGTTTCCAGTATATGCCAATGTCCTCCATCCAGCTCAGAAACAGTCTTGTGCTGACCTCTCCTGATTTTAACCAAAAGTAACATTCACCTACCTTCAGAATATAGCAAATCTCTAATCCTGACACAATGCCTTCTCCTTGGACACTGCTTTGCTTCTCATAGGAATACCCCCTTTTTTTATCTGCATCATTCTCTATTGAGGGGTGCTAGTTCATTTGCCTACTTGGTAAGTCCTGTTATCTGGAGAAGGAGACTAATTTGAGGTGCCCAGAAAGGGGCGGGGGGTAAAGGCTGAGCTGAACACTCGTTAGCTGGTTCCCACTGGAAGTGTTGGAGATCTTGTTGGAATTGGCTTCCACGGCCAAGGAGCAGCATCTAATGGTCCAAAACTGCAACGCAGAAGTGTGGCAAGTAAACTAGTGCACCAGAAGGAATGCCTGGAGCAATAACAGGTGCTGTGCTTTTATGCTGACAGTGACTACCAGGAATATAAGTTTCTTGTCTGTCACTGGCCACTGCTACTGGAATTAGGGTTGGCTTGCCTCAGAGGGAAACTCAGCCACAGGCACAGCACCGGGTGGGGGTGGGCGTGGGGGTGAGGAGTTTGTAGGAATTTCTTTCTGGAGACCAGTTGCAAATTCACATGGCTCATAGACCCGAGAGCAGAAATGAATCTTCAGAGATTTATAGGTTCAGCCAACCCTTCTCACCCTATTTGATAAACAGAAAACTGAAACCTGAGAAAGTCGGTGCTTTGCCCAAGTTCACTCAGCAAGTAAGCAAAGGAGCAGGAGCCAGGATCTTAACTACTACCTTATAAGTGACCCATATGCTTCCTTCCCAAGCACACGCCTTTCAAGGAAAACCTTGAGCCGGTCATAACTATTTGAGAACCGAGAGCTAATGCATACATTACTGGGAAACTGAATTGGCCAACAATAAATTGAAACTCAAGCTGGCTTGAATGTGACATGGAGAACTTAGTCAGCTCTGATTTAAATTGTGACCTAAAGAGTGGCCTAGATGCCAGAGTCCTGGTTTCTGGGGTGTGGAGGTACCCTAGACTGATGTTCACAAGATGGCACTCATGTCCTGGCTCCACTCGGCACATTTATGGAGGGAGTAACTCGGTTAGACTGTCCCCCTAGACCAGTATGTAAATCTATAAGAATGTCTTAGCACTTGGATTGGGTTTCTAACTGTTCACCCTGTGAGGATTAGGTAATACACAATATTCTTCCCCTGTTTCCTATGGGGGATTTTGTTAATTGTACCTATTGGCTGGCAAAGAATCTGTGAGCTGTCATCTCTACTTTAACTTCGAAGACAGTCAAATCAAATCATTGATTATTTAATAGGTGCTTCCTCCCTGCCTAAAACTGGGTGAAATGCTCTCCAGGATTATCTCACATAATCCTTGCACCCACCCTTGAAATAGAGGTTTCCATTCCCATTTTACAGGTGATGAGCCTGAGACTCAAGGACGTAGAGCTACTAAGTAGGGGCGCTGAGGTGAGAACCTTGGTGTGCCTGATTATAAAGCCCCAGTCCTCAGTCACCATTCTCTTACATCAGGTTTTAGGTTTTACAAAGTGAAGAGATGGGGAAGAGGGCTGGTGTGTGCAGAGAGTGATGAAGGCCTCCAGCATCACGGACTTTGATGCCATTGGTCTCTAACACCTGCTGCAGAGGTGCTGCTGGTCCACCTGTCTGGACACATCTGCAGAGTCACTTTCATTGTCTCTTGGCAGGCTCCTTCCTCCTCCTCAACACCTCAGCAAACTCCAAGCATACCATCTTGAGCCCGTGGATGAGGAGCAGCAGTGAGCACTGCAGGCTGGCCGTCTCCGTGCACAGGCACCTGCAGCCTTCCGGGAGGTATGTCGCCCAGCTGCTGCCCCACAATGAGGCTGGAAGAGAGATCCTCCTGGTACCCACTCCGGGGAAGCATGGGTAAGTCCTTGCCCATTCCAGATCTATTTTATTGAAGACAACTTGGCTTTTGGCCGAAAAAGTTCAGAGTCTGTGACATCTACTTAAAGCTCACAATTGCTCTTTAATGGGTAGGGATCAGATTGAGCCATCACTGCTGCTATTCCCTGGATAGTGTCTCGGGCCCTGGTCTGTGGGGCCCTCTGGCTGCCCAGGCTGGTGGCCTTCCAGAGGCCAGAGGAGCAGCTGGCAGAGTGGGCATTTAATGAGTGGGTGTTAAAGATATTCATTTCCCAAAATCCAGACAGAGCCAAGGAAAAACAGCCAAGGGGAGTGTTAAACGGCCGAAATGAAAGTAATTTAATGTGCTGGAAAGTGGGTTTTATTAGCAGAACTTTGGTGGGAAGGGAAAGAGCAAACTATTGTAGCCATCCTAGCAGGTCCTGCAGGAGCGTGGGACCTAGAGCAGAACTGGTCAGGGAGACCACATGGTATCAGTCTCAAATCAGTAGAGACTGGAACAACCTTTGTTCTAGAACCTCTTACCCAATACTGAAGTGACACCCAATACTCATGTCAGTGAGCTCTAGAAGATACCTGCCTACTTCCTGATCCAGTGTGCCTCTAGAAGTGGTAACACCGAGCAGCACTCCCCTGTGGGAGCTCATTGACCACCAGGGGGCAGCTCCTGCGTTGAGCGTCTACCCTCTGGTGGTCAGTGTACATCATAGCGACTGGTTGTTCCGCCATTTGGTTGATTTGGATATTAGCCTTTTATTATATAGGATAAGGATGAGAGATCCTTCTTTATGGCATGTTTGCAGGATAAAGATCTCAAATTTCTAGCAAAGCTTAGACTTTGGACTTATTTGAGAAAATACCTTGCAGAGGGTTCCCATCTGAACGAGATGTTACCCATCCTCTACCTCCATGGTGTGCTGGGTTGGGGGAGGGTGGGTTCTGCCTATTGCTTTCTCAGTAAAGCTGATGGACTGCTTAGTAATTTCTTGAAGGGGAGATCCATAGACTTCTCTGCTGTATGGAGGAATGCTGCTTCCATGGGCATCTTGGCAAACTGTAGTACACAGGGACGTGTCCAGCAATTCAGAGAGCTCTGGGTATTTGTGTAGAGCTGGATCTGGGTTGCTCAGTCTTGGCATTATTGACAGCTAGAGCCAGATAATTCTTTTCATCAACATTGTCTTGTGCATGGTCCCCAGCTTCCCAGGCTTCTACCCACTAGATGCCAGTAGCACCTTCCGTGGTTGTAACCAAAAACATGTCTCCAGACATGGCCAGATGTGCCCTGGGAGATGAAATCATCCCCAATGAGAACCACTGAAATACTGAAATAACCAGAGCATTTTAAAGCTGGAAGGAGCCATGGGATTTACCTGGTTCACCCTCATCAGTTCACAGGTGTTGGAACTGGAATTGAGACCCAGGAGAAGGAAGGGACTTGCTCCATGTCACATGATGAGTGTGTGTTGGCAGCAAGTGTCTTGAGCCCTACAATCAAGTGTCTTGCCAACTGCTGTACCAAGTCCTGGGTTACAAAGATATGTAATGCCCAGGCCCTACCCTTGAATGATAATAACTATAACTATTACTAATACTTATTAAGCACTTCCTAGATGTGCTAGCCAGTCACCGCTATACACGCTATACACCTTACATGCATTTTTTTAATTTAATACTAAACAACACAATGAAGCAGAAGCTAGTATTATCTTCCATTTTATAGATGAGGAAATTCAGTGAGGTCAAATAACTTGCCCAAGGTCACTGACTAGACAAAGTGGAGGGGATCTGAACCTTTTTACCCATTGCTGGAAAAGCTCAATTAGTTCACAGTGGTGCAGCAGAAAAAAAAATGATGCTGTGAATCAAAGCCCTGAATGTAAGTCATAGTTCACAATTCAGTCATTAGGCAATGAACAATCATTTATTGGCTATTTTTTATTTATCAGAATTATAGAGGCATGTAAGATACAAAGGCCAGCCTTTGGTGGTCCACCAAAGGATGTTCCAAGAAAGAGTTCTATGACTTCAGGCAAATCCCATCCCCTCCCAAACCTCAGTTTCCCCATCTGTAAAATGGGGATGATGATGCTGGTCCTACTCACATGATGCTGTGGGGTCAATGCAATAAAGGGTGTAAAGGGTTTTGCACACACTGAGCAGGATGCAAACATAAGAGACCATTAATACATTAGTTGGCTCTGTTCTGCTGAGAATTTTGACACAAAAGATTGAGACTTGTCTGTTCTCTGACTATGGGTCAGTGTCAGTCCCAAGAATCCTTTGGTTTTGAGATCTTGGACAGTTTGCCTCTTTGGAAGCTCACCCCTTTTAATGTCAGAGATGACACCAACAGCACAGTCCTCAGTGTGGCAAAGGGGACAGAGTGAAATCCTGATGGTGACAGGGATGATTACAAATGAGGCTGGCTTCTTCTCAGTACAGAACATGGTGGCTTGGGGACTGCTATTTGGAAAATGACATTCAGTGTTTATAGTAATAAGGGAAGAAGTTGTCATAGCAAAGTCATCTTGGGAGAGCCTGATGCAGAGGCGTGGGCTGAGGAATGACAAGTCAGAGAGTCCATGCAGTCCCCGGAAGCCATGAGTTGTGAGCAGACAATGTCATGGGGAGCAACATCCTGCTTGGAGGCACTGGCGTCAAGGAAGGCATTTGGGGAATCCCAGCAGCTCTGCCTTCCGCCTCTTGGAAAGCAGCAGGTCTAATGAATCAAAGAGTGAGCACATGTCTGCCAAAATGGCCTGGCTTTGGCCAGGATCTCCTAGGGCACAGATGACAAAGGGAGTGCCCAGCATGTTCGCCTGCTCACCTGGCCAGCCAGAATGGCCACAAAAGCAAGGAAGCAGAGAAATGGGATGTCCAGTAGCCCAGCCCCACTGGCCACAGAATCCAGCAGGCACAGGATAGGACATCTTAACTAAAAATTAGAACCCACAAAGTTCCCATTAATTAAGTGAATATGATAATACCCTACTTAATACGGCGAGCTGTGAAATGGCACAAAGGAAATGTCTCACAATTTGCCCAATTATAGTAGACACTTAATACGTGCTAGCTGCTTTCCAGGGCATACATTTATTTAAAATCCATGGACTGAGCGCCTCCCGTATAATAGGTGCTGGGAATAGACAAAGACAGCACAGGCACAGCTTTCAGGAAGCACCCAGCCCGGAACACACAGGCAAGAGAGCAGCAGCACGTGCTTGTGCAGATGTTTTCAAGTTGGGACCCGGAGATATTGAAAGGCTAAGCTAAGAGCAGCACCAGCAGAGCCAGCACAGGACGCCCAGCTCCTGCTCTGCCTCCTGCATGTCCCTGCCTTTCTGCAGAAAGCTGTTTCAGAAAGAGCAGCCCAGCAGTGTGAAGCCCGTGCCTTCCTAGCCTCAGAAACAGACTCAGGGGCTGGTGGGGTTTCCAGCTGCAGGAGTGACTCTGCAGGGCTCCTCCCAGGACATCCAGCGCAAACTCTTCCCCTCTGAGCACAGGGCTTTCTCCTGCAGCCGTGGGTGTCTGGGGACTTTATCATGGATGACCAGACTACACACGGTGTGGAGGGAAGAATTGGGCCCTGAGAGGATAGAACTTGCCAATCATTTGAATACTTAAAAAGATGTTTTAAACCGACAGGATTTGGTGATACTGTGACTTGAGCCGAAATAAGCTGTCAGGGCCATTCTAGCACAAACAAGGCTGGACCCAGAAGGTGGTAGAAAAATGAGTGTCCTCGGCACACAGATTCACCTTCCGCAGGATCTCAACCCTACACTCAGAGGAGACTTGAGTTTCCTTTTCCCCAATGATTTCCTGATGGGGGTAACCAAGCCTAGAGGCAGGATGTGATGTGATGAAGGTCAGAGTGCACACTCCAGAGCCCAGCCCTCCTGTGCTCTGTCTCCCGGCTGAACAGCAGTATCTGGAAGTCCTGACACATATTGCCCTTAGACTAAAATCTGCAGCAACCTCCCCAGGGGAAGACAACCCAAAGTCAGTGCTGGTTCTCACATGGCCGCCACGTTTATGTAAACCAGTCACTTCTGACCGAAGACCCCAGCTGTAAAACCAGCAGCAATCTTAATGGGAGACCTGCCAGAGGAATCTAACCCAAAATGATTCAACCCAAAGGGTGTCAGGAGAGGCAGTTTCAGCCTTGGTTCCGCCACTAATTTGCAGCGTGGCTATGGAACAACCACAGCCCTTCCCAGCCTCGGCTTCTTACCTTCTAAACAGAGCTCCCAGCTGCTCTCTGCTTCCTTCTTTCATCCTACAGTATCAGCAACACCCTCTCAGGGTGCCAGTCAGGACTGGGGGAGCAGGACATGACTTTCCCCACCCAGACTTCGCTCTTGCCCCTGCCCACCATTCTGGCAAACAGGACAGTTACCCCTCACGGACCCACAGAGACTTTCTGCCACTAGTGTACAGACCCTGAAGTTTCCTGTGAATAGACCAGCAGGTCTCAGCAGGCTGACGAGGAAGAGGCTCAGGATAGGGCAACATGGAAAGAGGCCACGAGGAATTTGCTTCTGAAAAGATGTCCGACTGCCTTTGCCAAGCTACGTTGGGTTTAACTCCGGTTGGCCCAGAGCAATGTGGCAAGTCTGGCCAGTGTGGGAAGTCAGAGCCCTGTGGCCTTCAACTTGTTCAGCCCAAGTCGTCCTTGCATCCTTTTTGCATGATAAACGGGTGGGAAATAAAGAAGGTGATCATTTATTGAAATTGATGCCCTCGAGTGGCAGTGTCGCAATGATTTAATTTCAGGCCCAGCATTTTCTCACTTTCAAAGTCATTCACAGTGTCAGCTTCTCTCCTTTTCCCCTTGGTCTGAATAACACACTGATAAATATACAATAGGGGCTTTAATGTACGGGTGATTTACACTAAAAAGAGAAAGCTATTCAAAGGCTTTAAAGATAATTTTTTAAAGCCTTAACACTCACACCCAGGCTTGTCAAGGGCAGACTTCTCAGGCAGGGGGACAGTCATGAAGACCCAAGCTTGTCAAGGGCAGTCGTGAAGCTAGGAGTTCTCTGAGCGTAATGCAGTAATAACACTTGGGTCCTAAGTGTGCTGGGAGGTTGGGCAAGTCTTTGAATCTCTATAAGTCTCAATTTTCCTCCTATCTGTAAAATGGTAATAATTGGCCTACCTCATGGGGTGGTTGTGAGGATTAAATCAGGGCTGGCCTCCTCCAGGCTGCTCTGGGTGGTGGGGGAGTGAGGAGAGCCAAGTGTAGCAATTCTGCACCCCTCATTCTTGAAGTAACTCCCTGTATTCTCTAAGTTGGACCCCAAAGTTCCAGTCCCGCTGACTATGCCAGTATTTAACATATTTCTCCCCCCTGTGAGTAGTAATATTGAAACAACCACTAACATGCTAGTTCCTCTCTAGAGCACCTGGACTTTAAGCCACTAATCAGGTACATCTCGGGCTCTGGGGGAACAAATCAGAACCATGCATTTTACAAAATTCATACAGCTGATCTCATCCCAAGTGATTCTGATTTTATTAGTTTTGGGAAGGGGCATGGACATATGTATTTTAGAAAGTGCCACAGGGAATCTGATATACATTGAAAATTAAGAATCATGGCTAACATCTCAGGTTGAATTGGTCAATAACATAACCTGGTAGCTTTCTTATTTCCTTTTACTAACTAGTAAGGAGAAACGTTAGGAAGAAAGCTTGCAGAGGTGAGATGGATGTGATTGCAGGGTGCAGAATCGTTTCTCCCTCACATAGTTGGACAGGCTGTGACTGGCTTTCCAACCCTTGCCTGATCCTGCCTGTGCAGCCCCCAAAGCTGGGGTGGCTTGGGGAGATCTAAGGCCGTGTATAGGTCTGGTGTCCACCCATAGGTCTAGTCGGGACACACCTGTTATCCTCTCTGCAAAAGACTATGGTTTTCAAGGCCAGAGGGTCCTGAGAGGAGTACGGAGTAGACTAGAGACCCAGATCTTTTAGAGCAGAGGGAGCCTCCATCCACCCACCATCCACCACCCATCTTTGTTCTTTAGAATGGCACGTATTGACTCTCCTCTAGGTTCCAGGTTAACAGAAGAGCCATTGCCTCTTCTATGTTCTCAGGAGGCAGGTGCTGTGTTAAAATTCATGGTGAATATCTGCACAGTGCATGTTCAGGTTAGCAGGTGCATCAACGTCTATCAACTCATTTCATCTTCACTGCTGTCTGTCCCACAAATTATTCTCCCCATTTTATAGATAAGTAAACTGAATCTCAAGGAGACCCAGTAATTTGCTTATAGTCATGGGGGAACGTACAGGGGAACACAGATATTTTGGGTCTTTTTTTTTCTTTTCTCATGCCTTTTCCCCAAGCAGGCCTTGCAGCTGAACCCTGGTATCATGCCTGGCTCTGAGAAAACTGAGGCCTATTCTTATCAGTCAGGAAAAGCCTTTTCAAGAGACTCATCTGATTTTTGGTCATTTAACTCTGGACCAAAAGCCTTGAAGGTAAAGACGTCAGCTTGTACATCTTATTCCCCACAGCCTGGCACAGCACCTAGCACATAGTAGGTGTTCTGTGTTAGGTGAATAAACACCAGAGCAATTTATGGTAGTTCTACAATGGTAGTTCTTCTCAAACATAAGCTCTGGATCTAAAATTAAATCCCGGTCCAAGATCACAGAAGAGTCTTCAATCGATGACAAGATGAAAAGTATTTCACCCGCCTTCTGCCGGGGCCCAGGGATAGATGTATAGCCCTCCCTGGGGCTCAGGAAGCAGCTGTCAGAGTGTACCTGAACTGTGAAGGTTGCCACTAAGTACAAAGGACAATTCCTTTCCTGGCAGGTACAACTTTTACTCACGATTGCTTTCATTGATGGGCGTCAGGAAAAATAAATGAAAAGACCATTGGCTTCTGCCAGGTTTGACCTTCGAGATGTGACAGCCCAGGGGCTGTAGTGGGCTCTTTTAAGCCAGTCGCTTTCGTCTTCCCACTCTGCCCTGGATATTTGATGGATTGAACACTAGGAAGAGGAGAGAATTGTGAATACCTGTAACCCTGTGGCTTGTCAGAATGACATCTTGGCAAATCCCATAATGATAAATATAGGTTGTGTACAGAGAGGTCAAAATGCATAGAGACAACAATCACTTCTCATCTCAGAAGTGTTTTCTGTGCCTCCACACTTCCCAATGTGGAGGGCGATGTTGAAAGTAGATGGAGGAATTTAGGTGAGAGACCACTGGTGTCAAGGAATTCACTCATTCATTGCAGCATGTGTTGTGTCAATAATTGCTTACGAGTCTTAGGCACTGGTTGGTGATGACTCATCCTGCTTTAGGGGTGAACAGTGAGGCTTGCATTGGATGACAAGGGACAGTACGATGCCATGGGGAAAGGGCTGTAATGCATGTGTGCACGGGTGCCACGGGGGTGCAGAGGAGTTGCACAGCTGAGTGTGCTGGTGGCTGGATTGCCCAGAGAAGACATCCAAACTGGCTCTGAAGGGAAAGGGAGTGGTCAGGTGCATGAGGAGAGGAGGGCATCCTACAAACAGAAGGCATGTGTGCCAGGGGTAGGCAGCTGGAGAAAGTTGGTCGTATGCAGTGTCTGCACCATCCTCTGGGTTTGTCACTCAGCTCCCCTGCCCCTATCCATTTCTCTGAGTGCTCACACTTTTGTGTGTATGTGCCACCAGCTTGTGTTCCCTCCCCACCAAGGCAGTGTCCAAACAGGAAAGTCTCATCCCTGGACACCCCCCAAATCCCTCTCACGCCTCTTCTTGTAGCAAATGTCCTGCTACAAGTGCTCAAAAGATTTTGCCCTGGGTTCAGGCACTTCCCTCACTTTCTCCTTCTCTCTGGTAGTATCTTCCTCCCATATAAGGACTCCAAGTTCCTATAGATGATCCATGTGTGCAATAAATTTCCACCTCAGTATGTGTAGATTTCAGAGTACAAGCTATTCCCACTTTTTGGTTATAATTGGTCTAGACCGGTGATGGCGAACCTTCTGAGCTCGGCGTGCCAGAATTTTGAAAAACCCTAACTTAACTCTGGTGCCATGTCACATATAGAAATTTTTTGATATTTGCAACCATAGTAAAACAAAGACTTATATTTTTGATATTTATTTTATATATTTAAATGCCATTTAACAAAGAAAAATCAACCAAAAAAATGAGTTCGCGGGTCACCTCTGACACGCGTGTCATAGGTTCGCCATCACTGGTCTAGACTCCAGGACTTTCCTGTCATCCCCCCATTTCCCCTCCTTTGCAGGAAGAGTAGTTAAAATTTGTTATTCCTGGTGGATTGCCCTTTACCACCTATTACACCAAAGACCCTTACTCACTTTTCAGCACCCAGTTCAATGTCTCCTCTGACAAGCCCCTTTAGGGTGTTTTTGAATGGCTTTGGGGGATATATTCAGACCATAGCAAGGAAAAAGAATCATAGTTACTTTGTGCTTACTCTGTGGTGCCAAGAATTGTTCTAGTGCCTCTGTGAGTCCTCTCACTTAACACTATGCGTATCACCACTCAGTGAAGGAGGCGCTCTTATCCCCTGCATCTTCCAGGGGAGGCTGAGGCTCAGTGAGGCTCGATAGCCTGCCCAGGGTCACACAGCTAGTAAGGAACAGGCTGGATTTGAGCGCAGGCAGTCTAGTTCCACAGTCCAGTCCTCATCACCCACTGTGGGCCTCCCTATCATCAACCAAAGATTAAGACCATATTATTATTTATATATAATTATTAACCTTTTTTTCTTGATAAATACCCAGCTGCATCTTTTCTATGGTATATATGTAATCTTTTCCACCCTAAGTAAAGGGCAAAATTCTAAGGCCTTGGCCCACAGAAGAAACACATTGTGGTGAGCAGGCAGCCCTGAGAGCAGGGACTAGAAAGACTCATGCCTGGCCCTCCAGAAAGTTATAAAAAGTCCACTGGAGAACGAGGTCTTGGCTCCCCTGTCTCCTGAAGCTCTGTGCCATTCCAGCCCCCTGGCCTGCAGATGCAGGTCTCTGTGATGAAGAAGGCAAATCAGTGATGGAATCATCAGCTCTTTTATTTACAGTAAAAACAAGTGTAGGCAACCAGTGCTGATGGCACACAGTAAAGAGACACCACGACCTGCTTAATAGCTCAGCTCAGCCCTGCATTCGCTCTAAGCCTCCAAGTACACCTCCCTGTTTTTCATTACCTGACCTGCTCCTGTGCTTTCTATTCCCTGCTTTGTTTTGTTTATAGTGCCACACTCACCTATTCAGCTAAATTCCTTGCTTTTTATAGCAGAAATGCATTTTCTTATGGTTCAGAGCTTTAGTTAAGAGCTATATCAACCACGGGATTTCACACTTAAAGGGCTTTACAAAATCTACACCAGATTTGGCGCAGTGTTTATTCCTGAGAGGATCTTACATCACTAAGCTCCTAGAAGGAGTGTTCCCACTACTACTTTCAAATTACTGATAGCTGTCCTCTGCCAGTGGGTAAGTCTACAGTGGCCAGAAAGGGGAGGGCGTGCAGGGAAGGCCCCACTTATTAACCAAGAGCAGACCGAGCCCAGGCACCAGAGCTCAGGTTGCTAGTAGCCTACATATTTCTCGATACCATTCACACCTGGGTTACTTGGGGGCCTGGGGCCTTCCTCCAAGCCTCACTCCAATGAAGGTTGGACAGAGGGAGTCTGCAGTCAGAGCTGTATGCTGTGCTGTTTTCTGTGGCCCCACTTCTTGGCTCAGAGCTTCAGTTCACCTGAAGGAACATGAGGTTCTACTGTTGGTTAAATCTGTGAAATGATCTTTGAAATCTTTGAGAAGATGACTTCTGTGACTTCCTGGACATTAGGAAGTCCCAAATGGAACACATCCAGACCTTGAAGAGACAACTGGCAAGTGGACATTGTAGGCTATTTTTCTTCTGTTTCGAACTCTTTGGCGAACCCCGAAACTGAGGAGCAAGTCTAAGCTCCTTGTTAGCATGGCACATGACCCCGATTTTACCCCACCCTCTTGAGCCTGGCTTACCCACTCCTTTGGACCCATACTTCATTTATATCAAACTACTCACAGATGAAACAAGTTGTTTCAAGCCCTCTTGCCTTCTCCCACCTCCCTGACCACCAAGTACAATTCTTCTCCTCCTTCAAGAAACAATCTCTTAGCTCCTAAACCTTTCCTGAGACCCCAGCGCCATGCCACGCAGACTTGATTACACCATCCGTTGCACCAACGTTTGTTGCCGGCTCCACATCTCAGCACTGCACCACATGTGTTCCTTTTACATGTCCTTTTTACCCACTAGGCTCCCTAAGAATAGAGATGGGCATTATTGATCACTGTATCTCCAGTGCCTAGCGCAGTGCCTAACTTACAGCATGTGTTTAAGAAATGCTTATTAAACAAACAAAACCCCAAGTTAATTGCACCAGGGACTCTTTGAGAACTTGAGATATGGTTTTAAGAAACAAAATGCATCAAGAAAGCTCTTGGCCAAAATTTCATTTCCATCCTCTATAACAACTCACTTCCTTCTACCCAACCCCAGATAGAGTGACTGTCCTCAGCCTGCCTCATCTCCATTTGTAGTACTATTCACACTGCTAAGCAAATGCTGGCACACATTAGCCTTGAAATAAAGTGGTTCCCATGCTTTCTGATCCCCCTCTCCGTGATCCGTTTAGCCCCTCCAATTTTCCAGGTAATTTCCTATGTATGTTCCCTGTCTGTTTCCTAATCTTCCACAAGAGACTTCTACTTGGTATTTTTTCCTCAATTTCTCCTTCTCCTTAGTTTACTACTCTTTACATTTCCACTTAAGCACACTGATTCCTGTTGAGATTTTATCTTTCCAGATAAGCTAGAATGAATTCCAATTGCCTTCTTTCCAACTGTTCCTTAAATATTCTCTCCATTAGTTTGTGTGTTTTTTTCTCTCCCAGGACTAAAATTCCTTCCTAAGTGCATGAAAGTGTAATCATTATTCCACTGGATGTTTACCTGCAGGCCTCAGAGTGACTGCTCTGTCTGGAGTCTCCCTGCCCGATCACTCTCCATAGGGAGCCTCTTGGTGCCCATTGAAGAGTCATCCTCTCAACAGACCCAGATGATTCCCACTTCTAAAGTCCTCACTTGTCTATCCACTTTCTTGACTAACCTTCTGCCCCCTTGTCTAACAAAGCTGGCCTCTGGACTTGGGGAGCTGGTGGCAGCAGGTTCATTGTGTGTGGAACTGAGCCAGGAAATTTGGTAGTTGGTAAAGCCAGAGTTCAGGTGAAAATAGAAACTCCTGTATTTCACTATACGTTCGTGGTCCTTGAGTCTTTGGCCCTTCGTCAGTGGCTGCCTCTCACTTTCACATTCCAACATGACTGTTTATGCTAAGATGGATTAAAGCCATAGTGTAGCTAACAGAACTTGAAAACATATGTCAGTCATAATGTCACTGAGCAGAAAAGAACCTTAAAAGTACTTGAATTCAACTCCTTTACCCCCACCTCATACCAGTGCAAGAACCTCTTCCAAAGCTCACCTGGCCTCAGCTCACCTCGCTCAACCAGTAGGGAGTTTACCCTCTTGCAAAGCAGACCATCCCACTGTGGGGCGGCTTTAGCAGCCAAGAAGAACTCTCTCATGCCCACTGGCTTTGTAACCTTGGGAAAGTTGTTGGATGTCTCTGAAAAGTTATTTAATTTCCTCAAGCCTCTTGTGTCTCATCCATAAAATGCAAATAGTAATACCTACCTTGTAGGAGCTTTGTGAGAAGTATCGTTTCAGCATTACGTATGTATTGAGTGTTTACTATGTTCTTAGCACTAAAGCATAGGATTGCTTTTAATACCACAATTTCCCTATGAAATAATATAACAGTGTGTACAAGACACCTAGAATAATTTGAACAGAGTGACTGATATATGTTAGTTCCTTCTCCTATTTCACCATTATCCAGTTGATCCTCTATTTCTCCTCTGAAATCACATAGAACAAACCTACTTTATCCTAACAAGGGAGTTTTTCTTTATTGAGAATGGTTTTCATTTTTTGTTGATTTTTATATAGAAAGAGAAAGGGAGAAAGAAAGAGGGAGGGAAGTGGGAGGGAGGGAGGGAGGGAGAGAGAGAGAGTGAGAGAGAGAGAAAGATCAATTTTTTGTTCCACTTACTTATGCATTTATTGCTTAATTCTTGTATGTGCCCTGACCAGAGATCAAACCTGCAACCTTGGTGTATTGGGACAACACTCTAACCAACTGAGCTACCTAGCCAGGCCTCAGGTCTCTTTTTAACTTCTCCTGCCCCAGGCTAAACAATTTTAGTTTCTTCTATAGCATATTTTCCATAGTCACATTCTTCCAATGTGGTCTCACCGGTGAAGGGGTCAAGGGCCTGGTTCTTCGTGATCAGAAACCTCCACCCATGACCACACTGTAGGATATGTCCTTTACAAAAGAGATGTGAAGAGGTGGCTCCCTCTCTGCCCTGAGGGGAGTTCACCAGTGGCCCCGCCAGGTGACATGTGAGGTGGGCAGAGGCAAACACCAGTGAGAAGAGACTGTCTCCTCTACATGTTCCATGTGAAACAGCATCTTTGCTGCCTACTCAGCAACCACTTCCTGCATGGTAGAGCTATCCAAGCTTATGCGATGGATCACTCTCCATTGGCTGCATCCTGCTATTTGAACCCCAAACACTCTAAAATTGATGCATCAGGAACCAGGGAGGCTATTGGAGCATTTCATCAAAATCATTTCTTACACTATTGGCATTTTTTTCTTCCTGATGGAGAATTCTCAAGTTTCTTTTGCAAGTAAAGAAGGCCTTTCTTGTTTGCTATCGACATTCCCAAAAAATGTCTGATTCACAAAGAAATCCAATTTTGTCCCCAGCTTTCGCATCATTTTGCTTTGTTTGTTATCCTTGCGGTCCACCAGCTTTGCCCCTTTGTTCCCCTAATTGCCAGAGACATTTTTATACTGAGTAAATTGTATCAGGCCCTCTGCAAAATGAATCAATTTGGGAAGAGTATGAGCTGCACTGTTGTCTTAAGTGTGCATTAACATTTAGATACGTTATTTAAAACGGGTCTGGGGTTAGTGCCAGGGAGACAGCCTCATGACTATTCAGACTCATTCTCTGCAGCCAGACTCTGAGGAAGGGAACTGGGGGACCCTGTAACCCATTCCAGCCCCGTTCTATTCTCCATCCCTCTAGGGAGGGCTTCCACTAGGTGAGATCTTAAGAGCTCAGATTTGGGAACTTGATTGACACACTGAGCTTGACAGCCAAGAGTAGGAGACAATGGAGAGGAAAGATTCTCTTTCTCTCTCATTGTACAGCAGGCACACACATGAAATCTAGATTTAAGTACAAACCAGACAGCCAGAAGCCTTTGGTAGTAAAATAAAGCACACACAAAGAAACAAAAGACACCAGCCAACATTCTCTAGTGTAAAAGTTAAACAGTGTCCTGGAAACCAGTGAAAGGAAGAGCTGCAATCCAGATGGTGATGTGGTGATTCGATGAGCTAATTCTTTTATCATCAAGAGTCAGTTAATATCTCCATTAGCAGCAGAAGGTTTAAAAATTGGAAAGCATGGCAACACCAGGACAATTACCTGATTTATGCTTTTTCAATCACCTGGGCTCATAGCCCAAGTGGTAATGGACTCCATCCATCAAAAAAGTGTTCCATATGGCATCCTGGTTTCTGAAGAAATCTGGACATCTTCACAGAGAATTGGCTAAATACTATAATGCGTGTGAAAGCCCTTAGCACAGTGCTCAGTAAAAGGTAGTTGAATCTATTCCGTCTATTTTAATTTTTTTTTTTAGTTTTTTTTAATTAAATCTTTATTGTTCAGATTATTACATTAGTTACTCTTTTTTCCCACCATAACTCCCCTCCACCCAGTTCCAACCCCACCCTCTGCCCTCACTCCCCACCCACTGTCCTCATCCATAGGTGCACGATTGTTGTCTAATCTCTTCACTCACCCCCACACCCCTTTCTCCCCGCCCCCCCAAGAATAGTCAGTCCATTCCCTTTCTATGTCCCTGATTCTATTACAATCACCAGTTCATCAGATTATTTATTCACTTGATTTTTAGATTCACTTGTTGATAGATGTGTATTTGTTGTTCATAATTTGTATCTTTACCTTTTTCTTCTTCTTCCTCTTCTTACAGGATACCTTTCAGTATTTCATATAATACTGGTTTGGTGATGATAAACTCCTTTAGCTTTTTCTTATCTGTGAAGCTCTTTATCTGGCCTTCACTTCTGAATGATAGCTTTGCTGGATAAAGTACTCTTGGTTGTAGGTTCTTGGTATTCATCACTTTGAATATTTCTTGCCATTCCCTTCTGGCCTGTAAAGTTTCTGTTGAGAAATCAGCTGACAGTCGTATGGGTACTCCCTTGTAGGTAACTGATTTTCTTTCTCTTGCTGCTTTTAGGATTCTCTCTTTGTCTTTTGCTCTTGGCATTTTAATTATGATGTGTCTTGGTGTGGTCCTCTTTGGATTCCTTTTGTTTGGGGTTCTCTGTGCTTCCTGGACTTGGAAGTCTATTCCTTTCACCAGGTAGAGAAAGTTTTCTGTCATTATTTCTTCAAATAGGTTTTCAGTATCTTGCTCTCTCTCATCTTCTGGCACCCCTATAATTCGGATGTTGGTACGCTTGAAGCTGTCCCAGAGGCTCCTTACACTATCTTCATATTTTCGGATTCTTTTTTCATTTTGCTTTTCCGGTTGGGTGTATTTTGCTTCTTCGTATTTCAAATCTTTGACTTGATCCTTGCGACCCTCTGGTCTGCTATTGGGAGTCTGTATAATATTCTTTATTTCAGTCAGTGTATGCTTAATTTCTAGTTGGTCCTTTATCACAACATCGAGGGTCTCATTAGATTTCTTGAGGGTCTCACTACATTTATCGGCGGTCTTACCAGTCTTTTCGAGGATCTCACTACATATATCGGCGGTCTTACCAGTCTTTTCGAGGGCCTTACTCAATTTATCGGCGGCTTCTAAACAGTTCTTTAAAGACCTTAAAAGTGTGGTTTTGAATTCTATATCCAACAGTTTGCTTTCCTCCAATTCTGTCGTTTGTGTCCTGTTTCTTTGTCTCGGCATTTTTTATGCTTCGCTGTGTCGATAGAGTGCCTTTCTGTGCTAAGTGTCCCAATTACCTGAGGTAGACACTCTTGGTGCACCCCCTTGTGGGCTTTGTGCACAGTCTTGTTGTGGTTAAGCCTTGATTGTTGTAGTTATCACTGTGAGGAATTGACCTCCAGGCCAATTGGCTGTGAGAATCAGCTGTGTCTGCGGTGGGAGAACTTCTGTGCTGGAGACACCCCTCTGGGGCTAGACTTGCTTCGATGGGGCTTTGGTGCTCACTGAGTCTGCCCCCTGAGTGTGTCTTTTATGGTTCCACGGAGCTGCAAGCTGGATGGTCCCATTCTGACCTCTGGGCTTCCTGGCTCCTGGATCTCTAGGGAGGTACTAATCTAGCCTTTGCCTGAGGCTATCCAGCAAAAGCCTCCCTGCAGGGCTTGGGCGGGGCAGGTCCCACGGGATCAACAGGGCGGGGTTAGCAATTATAGCTGCTCTCAGTCTTGCCCTCAGAGGCTCTGCTTCTCAGTGTCCCAGTAGTCGCAGCAAGCCCCAAGGAGAGAAAGCTGCCCTAGGGTTCTGAGCGATGCCAGACAGTCCCACTTCTCCCATATGAGTGTGGGTCCTTAGAGACTCGCCCGGAACTGGAGCTCAGAGCCTGAGACTCCCTCCCGATTGAAAACGACAACTGCGCCCTCAGCCTCCAGCCTGCTCCACATGCACTCCGAACCTTAGTATTTTACTTCAGCACTGCGCCTCCTCTGAGCCTCGGTATGCTTTTCTCTTTCCTCCTAGTTGTAGAACTTCCACTCAGCCAGCTTTCCTGTGGTTCTGGATGATGTCCGTTCCGTCTTTTAGTTGTATTTTTGAAGTGGTTGTTCGAGGCAGCAAACTCTCGTGTTTACCTATGCCGCCATCTTGGTTTCTCTCCCCGTCTATTTTAATTTTATGTCCAGAGATATAATGGTGCATTAGATACATAAGAGAAATAAAACATCAATTGTGTAATACTGTAATTCAGATCCCAAAGCCCCAAGATACACAGTTATGAAGATTGTAAGGGGATGGCACCTCTGTCCATGGGCATCCCTTCTGTCTTAGCCTCTAAGGCCCTTGGCAAGGTAACATCTCCAGTCCCATGGAAACTCCGTAATTGTATAAACATTTCCACCGATTCCTCCCAACAGAGTCTGAGCTTGCTGCAGGCATACACTATGCTGTCACTTTGCCCAAAGTCCAAAACAAGTTCTGGACATGGAGTAGGTATTCAGTAAATGTTTGTTACCTGAGCAATGAGAGCTTAAAACATATTGTTGTGCTGCTATCCAAGTTGAAGTAGATGACGAGTCAGGGTATCTTACACCTTTGTGCTGGATAGGAAGGAGTAAAGCAGCAGGATCCTTGACTAGAGATGGAAAATAATGCATAAGGACCACTGCTAACCAGGCTGCTGCCTGAAAATGGCAATAATTATGACTTGGGTAGCACTTAAGTGCCCTTACCTATGTTTATCCATTCAATCATCACAAGAGTCCTGTGAGGTAACATCATTTGTGTCCCCATTTTATGGGTGGAGACACTGAACTTGCTGACAATCCCTCAGTTAGTAATGATCAGAGCTTGGATTTGGTTCCAGAGCCCATGACCACACTGTATGATACGACCTTTACAAAAGAGATGTGAAGAGGTGGCTCTGCTCTCTGCCCCAAGGGGAGTTCACCAGTGGCTTTGTCAGGTGACATGTCAGGTGGACAGGGGCAAACACCAGTGAGCAGAGATTGTTTCCTCTACATGTTCCACGTGAAACAGCATCTTTGCTGCCTACTCAGCAACACACCACACCCTACAGGGTAGAGACGTGGGCCCATTAATTCAGCTACCATTAGGCCTTGGAAGGAGGATGCTATACATAGTGCTGGTTTGGGGGAAAATGAGAGAAGAACCATCATAAGCTTTCATCACAAGCTGGTGAGAAGCTTCCTACATAGCCCTGTGTCCTGTGAGAGGAAGGGGGAGGGAAAGCGGGAAGAAGAGGGGAAGGGGGAGGGGAGGGGAAGGGGGAGGGGAGGGGGAGACCTCCCAGCAGTGCACTTAGTCATTTCCTTCTCTTCATAGGTGAAATTAAATAACAAACCACTAAGAGGAGGGAGGAATACATATGTATTATTGGATAAACTGAGGCCAGATGGAAATAACAAGGTCTGCTTGCATTCTGCTGCTGTGTGGGAACCCACTGCCAGAGCCCCCACTCAGATCACTGGCCCTGCTCTCCTTTCAGTCCTGCTCAATCAGGCTTGCACTGGTCCCTCACAGCCCTGTGAAGAAAAGCTCTAGAGGGAAAATATCTGCCTCTAATTGAACTTTCCCCTCTTGCTTTTGCCTTTTGATGCCTGAACTTAATTGCTTTTAAACAGGAAGCTGTTGTGACCAGAGAATTCAGTTACAACTGCATCATTTGTGCTGAGCCGATTTTGCCATAGGCTTCTAAAGCTGGTTACAGGTTGATTTTGATGAGAGCAATGCAATTCCCACCAGCCTTGCTATAATTAGTTGTCTGCTTACATGATTGGGGAAAGAAAATTATTTATTGATTCCCAATTCGGAAAGAAAATCAACAAATGTGTTTCCCACAGCCACACGATTCTATTCTGACCTTCCTGTCTTGGTGAGATTGTGTCCCTAGGCCTACCCCCTTTCCTCTTTCCATGCAGGGTTGCCCTCCTCTTTGTCTTCATTCATTCATTCAGTCAGTCAGTCAGTAAATACTTACTAAGTATTCCTCTATTATGTGCAGGGAACTGTGCTGGATGGCAAGAATAGAGCTGGGAGCAACAGAAACAATTGCTGTCCTCATGAAGCTTGCACTCTAGAGGGGAGAATGAACATACATTACTGGTTACATGTATGAACATAAAATTACCATAGTGATACATGTGGAGGAGTTCAGGCTTCCGTGAGCTCTTACAAGAGGGGGGCCTGAGCCAGGTAGGGATCAGAGAAGCCTTCCCATAGAAGTGGCATTGGAACTGAATTCAGAAGAGGGAGTGGTCATGTGACAAAGTGGAAAGACTCCTTCTGGGAGTGGGAACACAGCATCTGAAGGCCCTGAAGGGAAAGAGGTAAGACATTTTTTAGGAAATAAAGGAAAACTGGTGCACCTGGGCCTGAGAGTAAGGAGAGGCCTGCTGGAGAAAGGAATGGGATGAAAGGCGGACAGACAGACCAGGCACATTTAGGATCACAACTTTCATCTTCAGAGCCAAGGAGCAGCTGATGTAGAGTTCTAAAGGCAGGATTGAGAGTGTGTTGGAGCTGGTGCAGCAGTGGGTATGGAGACCTTTACAGAAGCTCAGGGGACAGGTGGGTAGTCCTGACTGCAGAGTGAGGTCTAGAGAGAAATGAACAGGCTTGTACATATCTAAGTACAAGGTGCAATAGACAGGTTTAGTGATGGGTTGGATATAGGTGGGAGAGAGAGGAAGACATTTTTACCTTGACCAGTTGAGTGAATGGAGCCATTCACTAAAACAGGCAAAAATGAAGGAGGCACAGATGTGGAGAGGAAAATACAAAGTTCAGTGCGAAGGTGTTGAGTGTTCAGCAGTGGACACGGGTCTGGAGCTGGACACGGGTTTGGAGCTCTGAGAAAAGGTTTGGGCTGGAGGAAAAAAAATTTAGGATTTGTCAGCATGTTGGCATGCCCTTGGAGCCAATGGAAGTGTATTAAAATGTCTAGGAAATTACCTGGTAATGAATCATAGACCTAAATGTAAAATCTAAACTACAGTGGGTCCTCCAATAACATTATTTCTTTATAACATTGATAGGAGAAAATAATCGATTGCTGGCCAGGGCTACTGTCTGTGTGGAGTTGGCATATTGGCCCCATGTCTGCGTGGGTTTTCCCCACATTCCATAGATGTTCCCTGGTTTTCCCCACATCCCATAGATGTTCGCATGAGGGGAACTGGGATATCTAAGTCTTCCCAGGCTGAGTGAGTATGTGTGAGTGAGTGGCCTGTGATGGAAGGGGTCCTGCCAGGGTGGGTTCCGGCCTTGTTCCTGAGCTGCCGGGAGAGGCTCCTGCCCCCCACCACCCTAAACTAGAATAAGCGTGCTGGAAAAGAATTATCTTCCTTGTTTTTATTAACCTTTCTCAACTGTATGTATAGCTCACATTTATTTCAGTGTTTAATATTAGAAATGTTTTGGGGCCTGTATTTAGAAGTTTGGTGAGGTTTTTGTGACCAGAAAATGCCACAGGAACTTAACTCTTATTTATATCAATTAGCCTACGGTAACATTGCTTTCCTTATAGATCGCTTCATTTAAAGTCACAGTTTCCAAGAACCTATTGTTGATTTTAAGTGAGGACTTGCATAAAATTTCTAGAAGAAAACCTAAGAGAAAATCTCTGCAAATTGAGATAAGCAAAGATTTCTTAGCTAGTACACAAAAACCATCAACAATAAAACAAAATACTGATCTATTAGAAATAGTCAAAATTTCATTCTTGCTCTCAAAGGATTCCATTTAATAAATGAAAAGCCAAGTCACTGAATAGGAGGAACTATTGAGAAGCCAGGAACAAAGACCATTTGGTGTGTGCTTCCTTCCATTCACGTACAATTCTAGAAAATGCAAACTGATCTACAGTGACAGAGAGCCGGGCAGAGGTGGCCTGGGGAGGCGGACTAGGGCTGACTGCAAAGGGAGGGGAGATAGTGGAAATGTTCTGTATTTTGAATGTGGCATGGTTTCATGGTATAACAGCTACTAAAACTCATCATGTTGTACCCTTTAAATGGATGCCATTTATTGCATATAAATTATGCCTCAATAAAGTTGACTTGAAAAATACCTAGAGAGAGAATAGAGAGGGAAGACAAGAGAGGGGAGAGTAAAAGTAGTGAAGCTGCTCATGTATAGACAGATGGAGGAGCTGAGGTGTGAATGATGGTCAGAGGTGCCGCCCGCCGGAGGAGGAGGGATCAAGGTCACGTACTCACATTGCATTATCCCCCAGCCCAACTCGCATGGCTCAGATGCCGCTGGTCAGGATGGAGATCGGATTCATGAATTGCCTTCCTCGTGAAGGGTTCCCAGGAGACCTCAACCCACGCTGTTCTCTTCTTCTCTCTACTCCATAAAACTGTCTAGACTACAAAATAACACTCCAGTGTCTCATCTGATCACATAATGCCTGTAGGTTGCTATACTCAATTCTTTGTTTCCTTAGTCTATCAATATCCAGTGTTATCTTTGTTTACAAATTGTTTTCTGTAGGTGTCTCTGGTTTCCCCCAAGACTGTTCGCTCACTGCTGGTTATTGAATTGTTGCTATAAAAATATTGTACATATTGAGTACTTGTAACATTGTATGAAGTAAGTATTATTAATTTCCGTTTACAGGGCAGAAAACAACCAAGGCTCGGGGAAATCAAGCAACTTCCCAAAGCAGTAGAACTGGGGTTTGAGTTTAGGTATTTGTGAGTTCTGAGTTTTCATTTATTTCAGAGTTCTAATGCCTGCTCATGGGCACTGCAGTCACGGCCTCCTTCCAATTGGGGCATGGTATATACTTATTTTGCACGCCTTTGCAACTGGTATGGTGCTAAGCACATATTGGTTTATTTATTGATTGATTTCCCAAGCTAATATTTTTATGCTTTAAAGTAGCAACCACCTGCCCCAAGGACTCTTAAGGGGCTTTAAGAATGTCAATTACTAGGTACATTTCATCTTTGCTGGAGCAGATTAAGGGATAAATTAAAGGGGTCCCAGGCTTTTTGTCACTAGTGGGAGAAGAGGTAGTCAGGCCAGCCTCCTTCTCTCTGCTCATCCAAGTTGTCTTTTCACTTCCTGGGGCTTCTTCCCCTTCACTTCAAGGGAAGCCCACAGGACTGTCAAGGGATTGTGGTCACTTGGGGCCAGGCCAGTGTAGGAGCTTCTATTTCTACTCAGGACCCCAATGGAAATCCTAGAGCAGGGAGTGATGACTGGCACACTTCTTGGCCTTTTTTCTTCTGACAAGCTCCAGACCTGGAATACAAATGGATCATAATTGCTAAACATAAGAACTACCTTTCAATTGCCTTGCAAATAAAGCCCCCTCTCCAGTTCTCTCCCTCCCTCTCCTCCCCTCCTTTCCTCTCAGCCTCCCTCCCTCCCTCTTTAAGGTAGGTCTCTCTCCAACCCTACCTTCTTTTTGGCTCTCTAATGTCCCAAAAACTGTGCATTATAATTGCTTACCTAGAAGGTTCTTTTAGTTGTAAGCGTTATTGTATTAGAAATACATTGGAACTAGATTTCACTTTTGTGTCCTTGATATTTGCATAATTTAGGGTTAGTCACTGTTTTTTGATGACTCAGTTGGGGTAAAGGGGATAAGAATTGATTCATGAATGAAGGTTCCCAAGGATTCATGAGGGCCCAGAATGAGATGCTTGCCTAGAAGGTAGAAAGACTCTTTTCTTTCAGAATGTTGTGTTGATATTCAGTGAAAAGCATGAGAGTAGGAGGGACTGAAAGGTATTGTACCAGTGAGTACAGAAGCTTTTGCTTATCTAATTTACTCTTAAAATAGCTTTCTCCATGGTTGAAGGACTCTCTGTTCTCCTTAAGCCTTTCTATCTTGGCTACACTTTTAAAAATGTATGCAGGAAAACCAAGGATGTTTTGAAGATGTTTCATAGAGAGATGAAGCCGAAATCAGTAATGCTGGTAAAGTTCGAAGTCAGAATTATTTAAATGGTGACTACCCAAAATTTGCTGTACATTACTTATAAACATTTATAAATCAATACCCTTTTTTTCTAAAAGCTTTCATTCCAAGAAAGCCTCCTGCACATGACTGTTGGCGCTGTGGAATGTGTGTGTCCCAGAAACACATGACTTGAGTATTTCTCTTCTCTGATGGTCCATGGGGGTATTTGCACATATTACTCGTGTCCTATTAGGAGATTTTCCCTTTCCATTAAGATAATATGACCTACTGAGTCAGCATCACCAAGGGAGGAGCCTGGGAATCTCTAATAATGCACCCCAGATGACTCCCATAACTGTGCAAGCCCGGCAAACTGGAGCTGGATGGTCTGAAGCAGAGCTTCTCAAGGTGAGCTGCTCATATGAATTACCTGGGGAGCTAGTGCAGATGCCGTTTCAGTAGGTCGGGATGGAGCTGAAATCTGCATTGGTAACAAGCTTGCAGGCGATTCTAATGCTGCTCCAACCACTTTGGTTAGCAAAGGAAATGCATCTGAATGTCCACACACAGATCTTAATTGAGGCTAGAGGTGGGAACATTTAGAGTCTCGTTGCACCTTCTGCTCTCCTGGCTCATCTGATGAGTTATAGTAGAAATGATTCTCGATTTTCTAGAAAGTCAGCAAGGCCCTACAGGGCAGCAATTTTTAAGTGCACTCACCAAATTCTAGATCACACCTTCGGTTTTGCAGGGCCAGACATGCTCAGGACTCAGGCTAATCACATTCCCAAAAGACATATATGTAAGTCATAAGCTAATTTTTAAATGTCCAATAAAACATATAATGATCGCTGAGATTTCTCTCTTTGGCCAATCAATGTGTTCTCTGCCTACAAGCAGCTCCATATGGGCAACCAAAATACCAGATTATAACCAGCAGGTGGCTTGGCCAGCAGGCCTTCAGGAGTGTCATCTGAGTGATTTTAGTGGCCTCTTGATTCTGTCATAGGGACACACCTTAAGTCATGACTCAGTCAACTTGGCCTGCCTTTCCTGCCCTTCTTCAGAAAAATTCTTGCTTTTTAGTTTTTGGGCTCATCCCTCAAACATGAAACCCTCCTAAGTGCCAGGTACTGTGTGGGACACTGAGGTCACAGAAATGTTAGAGAAAATTGAGCCCTGCTCCCCTGATTTGCCTCTGGAAGCCATTCTGTCTCTTACTTTTTAAAAAAATTATTTTTAATCTTTAAAAATGTTAATAATGGTAAAATACACATAAAATTTTCCATCGTAACCATTTTAAGTGTACAGTTCGGTTGTGTTAAGTATATGTACATTGTTGTGCAATCGTCACTACTGTCCATCCCTGAACTTTTTCATCATTCCAAACTGAAACCCTGTACCCATCAAACACTAATGTCCCATTCCTCTCCCCTCAGTCTCTGGTAATCACCATTCTATTTTCTGTGTCTGAATTTGACTTTTTCAGGGACCTCATATAAATGGAATCACATAGTATTTGTTCTTTTGTGACTGGCTTATTTCACTTAGCATAATGTCCTCAAAGTTCATCCATGTTGTAGCATGTATCAAAATTTCCTTCCTTTTAAAAGCTGAATAATAATCCATTGTATGTATATACTGCATTTTGTATATCCATTCATCTGTAGATGGACATTTAAGTGGCTTCTACATTTTGGCTATTGGGTGTACCAATATCTCCCTGAGACCTACTTTCAACTTTGGGGTTATATACCCTCAAATGAAATTACTGGATCATATGCTAATTCTATTTTTAATTTTTTGAGGAATCCCCATTCATACTATTTCCATAGTTGTTTCACCATTTTACATTCCCATCAACAATGCACAAGAGTTCCAATATCTCCATGTCCTTGCCACTACTCGCCCCACCCCAGGCCTTCACCACCCTATAGTCTGTGTTTATGAGCAATGCATATATACATATAAGTTCTTTGTTTACTTTCTTTGGGCTCCCCTCCCCCTTCCTTCTATTCTTTCTCTTAGCAACTTTTTTGTAAGAATTCATTTTCATATCCACATCCTCTGTAAGCTGTGATATCGCAAGGGAAGAGATCATGTCTTCTCCATCCCTCCAACCTTCAGTGAAATCAAGTGCAGAACCTGTATAGAACATATTAGTTGCTCAACAAACATGGGTTGAAAAGATGAATGAATTAAGTAGAAGAGCAGTCCCTGCATGTAAATACAATAGCCCAGATGACTAATCCCAGTTCCCTGGTGATTCGAGTGACTCATAATACCACTTTGTATCTCAGTTTCTTCACCTGTAAATTGGGAATAATGATTCATTATCTATCTTATAAGATTAGTTTAAGAATAAAATAAAATAATAAATATAGAAATAGTAGGAAAATGTTAAGTTCCTTGACTTTGAAAATATTTATTGAGCCCTTATGCAATGCTAAGGTGCTCAAATGGCAAATATGAAGACATGATCTAATTCTTCAAGATGTCAATATTATTAGTTTCCCACCCACCTTAAAGACATGTCTACCTCTTACTGTCTTGGTTCTTGGTCTACAGCATCTCTGCATGTCTGCATTAATCCTTTTCTTTTGTATTCATTGCATACCTGTACAAGCTAGTTTTATTGGAGGCCTCTGCATGCTTTCCAGCTGTAATCACGGCTGAATAATTTCCTTGCCAATCCTGGTTCCATTTCAGGAAAACTGTCAGCAGTACACACAGCACCAGGCTCATCCATCTGTGTAAGAGATAATGTAATTCTAAGACAATATTTAACAATGTGGGACGAGGCATAAACTCAATATGTTTTCAGGCAGAATATAAAAAAGTATGTCCCCCATCTCATTAATCACAATAAGAATGAGGGATGGGGCAGATACCCAGGCCGGTGCTGTTCCCTCCAAGTTAATCTGTCTTAATACTAGGCCCTTGATAAAAAGAATGCCCATGTCGTTGTTCTGCTTGTTCAATGGCAATTTACATTGGGGAGCTCAAGATTTATGGAGTAACAGGAACCTCTCAGTAATAAAAACTTGAGTGATCCATGTGTTTGGAGGCAACTTCTATTGCATATAGTCTCTAGGGATGAAACTTCAAGAGAAAGATTTCAAAGGATGTATTTATGAAACATCTATTCACAAGTACTTATTGGATACATTCATTCACTCATTCACCAAATGTTTACTGGGCACCAACTCTGAGCAAGAAGTTCTGTTAGGGGTTTGGCTGCCGAAGGAGCCATTTATGGTCTATATCCTCAAGAGACTCCCATTTGGGGAGATGTGGCTCATACCCAACAATGAGGGCACCACATGGACTCTAAGCTCCATGAGGACAGGTGCAATGTCTGTTTACTGTCCAGTGTAGACAGTGTCTGGCACAGAGGAACTCGATAAAAATGTGTTAAGTGACAAGTCTCTATCAAGGTTGAATGGATACACAAAAATCTGGTACATACATGTAATGTAATTTTATTCAGCTTAAAAACTAAGGAAATCTTGACACATGTCATAACTTGGATGAATTTGACACTATTATGTTAAGTGAAATAAGCCACTCACAAAAGGATAAATACTGTATAAGTCCAACTAGATGAGATACCTAGAGAGGTCAAATTCATGGAGACAGAAAGTGGAATGGTTTCCAGGGGCTGAGTATAGGAGGGAATGGGGAGTTAATATTTAATTGGTATAGTTTCAGTTTAGTAAGATGAAAAATGTTCTGGAGATGGGTGGTGGTGATGATTTTAGATCAAAGTGAATGTACTTAACGACACTGAAGTGTACACTAAAGATGCTTAAGATGGTAAATTTTATGATATGCATATTTTACCACAACAATAACAACAAAAAATTTTAAGGGTTAGTAAGAGAGAGCTAAGCAGAAGAGGCAGTGGAGCATTCCACAGAGAAGGAATCATTGAGAGGACACATGCTTTTCCCAGAAAGGGAGGGAAAGAGGACACAGAATTATGCTGAGGACACACTCCAGAGGTGTTAGGGAAAGGAGGCCAAGGGGAGAGTGGTCTGAACTTGCTGGAGCAGCAGGCCAATTAGGAACATGGGAAAGAAGGGTCAGAGTTCCAACCAGGGTCTTTTAGAAGATACCAGTTGACCAAAACCTTGGGGTTTGACAAGTAGGAGGTAACAGGTGACCCCTGTATATCATCTTCAGAGAATTGTGAGCATGGCAATGAGGCTACACAGGGTTAAATACCAAGTGAGTGGAAAATGGACATTGAAATTTGATAATGAAGGAGAATGATGGCAGAAACTTTAAAGAATCAGTGGAGGAAAGAGAAAGACTTAGCAAGAGACAGAGGGATTGAAAGAAAAGGAGAAATGTTCAGAAAGTATCTAGAATGGCTGGAAAAGATGAATTGGACAACTCGGTTGTTTTCCTTTAAAACAAGAGGGCAGGACAAGAAGATGGAGGAGGTGCCGGGAAAAAGTAAGGTGGACAAAAAGGAGCTTAAGGGCTCCTGGTAGGCAGCCCAGTCACCTCAGGGAGGCAGGAAGCAAGACCAAGTGCTGAGAGTGAGAAGATGAGAATACACTGAGAAAAGTTACCAAGTGTGGAGCTGGTATTATAGGAACTGTGGATGGACACAAATTAGAGAAGAAAGCATTGGATCTAGCTGAGATCAGAGTCCCTGTGTGAACAGGGAGACCAGTGGGTTCTGAAACATAACAGTGCTGAGCTCCTGGTGACCTGAAGGAAGACTTGTCCAGTTGGAAATGGGTGAGACAGGGCCAGCAGCAGGCCAGGGGACATGCCTCCTTGGGGTAGGCAAGAACATGGATAAAACCAAAGTCCGTGAAGTCCAGGCTCAAGGTAAGGAAACCAGGATCCAAGGAACTAGAGCAGTGGTTCTCAATCTGTGGGTCGAGACCCCTTTGGAGGTTGAATGACTCTTTCTCAGGGGTCGCCTATGACCATAGGAAAACACATATATAATTACATATTGTTTTTGTGATTAATCACTATGCTTTAATTATGTTCAATTTGTAACAATAAAAATACATCCTGCATATCAGATATTTACATTACGATTCATAACAGTAGCAAAATTACAGTTATGAAGTAGCAACGAAAATAATTTTATGGTTGGGGGTCACCACAACATGAGGAACTGTATTAAAGGATCGCAGCATTAGGAAGGTTGAAAACCACTGAACTAGAGGGATATGAAGTCAGAGATAGAGTTCATAAGTATGTGGAGATGGTTCTGGAAGAAAGAGAAGGTAGGCCAGGATGAAGGAAAACAAAAGGTATCCAGACAGGATTCTTGGAGCCTGAAATCATGGTTGACAAGCAGCAAGGTCTAGAAGAGTGGTGCTGACTAGTGGACACCATCCAAACTTAAGTCCCAGAACTGTGAGGTCAAGTATTTGTGGAATGGTGAAATGTCCCTAGCAATGGTGACAGGGTAATGAGGTGGAGACAAGTGTTAGATGAGTAAGAAAATCAACCACTAGAGAGAGAAGAGAGTGTGAAGAGGAAGGTTTACTTGGTCAGCAAGGACAAAAAGAATGAAAAGCTTGCCGGTAGATGGGCAGCTCTGAGGAGACCAGAAGATCCAGTCAGTCAGCCAGGAAGGAAGGAAAGGGCTGGGAGCGTGAATTGAAAAGGGGGTTCACTGTGGGAAAAGCAGAGCCCACCCATGAAGGAAGGAAGGTTGGAGGGTGAAAGCTGGAATTTGGAATTATTGCTTGAGCAATAATTATGAATAAGCCAGATGAAGAGATAGGTGAGGATTCCAGATGGGTGGAGTCATTTCCCTGGAAATGTGTGGTTAGGAAAGCATCAAAATTCCAGGTGTCTGTGTAACTTAGTCAACCTTCAATCTGAATGTGGAGAGAACCCCTGGGAAGGAGGTCCAGAGGATGATGGAATCTGAAGGGCCACAAAACTGGGGTGACAAGCATATACCTTGAGAATGGAAGACTCCTGCTTTAAATGTGCAAGCCTGCCAGTTAGTGTACAAGGCTCTCATCCCAATGGCCACCGGCCGGCTTTATGAACTTTATAACAAGCCTTTTTTATGAGGGTGAAGTGAGTTTTTTGAGTTTTAGACTCCTTTTCTACAAAATGGGTGTTTGGAATAGGTGGGTGATTGTCTAGCTTCAAAATCTAGTGACCTGTGAATCTGTGTCCTTGACCTCTTCATGACACCATTTCTCCTGAGTTCAATTATAATGATGATCCAACTCCACATTCTCTCCACTGGCAGGAGGGACAGACACTCATAAGGAGAAGTGGAGGCCCTCGGCTGAACAAGAATGTCATTGCACACTTATCTCACAAGGTGGCTGCCAGCACATGCAGCTCCTTCTTGCAAATTAGACAGATGAGCCAAAGGCCAGTCAGGCAAGTAGAGCCAGTTTGGATCGGGGGGGGGGGGGGGGGGGGGGGGGGGGGGGGGGGGGGGGGGGGGGGGGGGGGGGGGGGGGGGGGGGGGGGGAGCGTCCCCTCAGCAGGGTGTTCCACTGAAGTTTCCAACCTGCACACCTTTGACCCTGGTTTCAATCCTTGTGACATCAGATGTGTCATTTACACTGAGACAGTACTCCCATTTTATAGATGAAGGTATCAGGCCACAGAAGCTGCTGTGATTTCCCCTGCATTTCGTGGCCCTCCACACACACACCCCAAACCCACATGCTTTAGATTTCTGAAAAGGGTTCTATTTCAAAATATTCTGTTTTGGTTTTTGTATATTTTGTATCAATGTGTATTTCCTTGCCTGAAAAGCTTAACACTGATTGGAGGGTATTTCCTCCTTACCCCCAATCTGGTAACCAGGCCTCCCTTCTCACTTTCAAACCATATTTGGACATTAATCACAACACTCACAGTCAAAATGCCATCTCCTCAGGAAGGAAAATGGCTGCAATATTAGGAGAGCATAGAGTAAATGGTGAGGCCCATAATTCTTTATCATCTTCTCAGCTCCTAGTTGCACTTACTGAAATGCATTTGGCCAAATGAGAAGAGGGTGGGGGAAGAAAAATGAATCCTATAGAAGTTAATAGTAATGGCATAAGAAATTACATTTTGACTTACACTATTATTACTTATTATAAGTGATAGTATTATAAAGATATCAGGAGCTCTTAATTAGGTTTGTGGGTTTTTTTGGACTTAAGAGAGAAAAAAGAATGTAAATTTACTTTCTGGACCAGGAGAGCAATAATCATTTTATGGCTATATTCATTTTCTTAGCCTCATATGAAAAAGGTGACCAGGGACTAGTTATAACAGATGATCATGCTTTATTTGTCAAGGCCCCTACATGACCAAAACAATATGGTTTGTGGAGTTCCCATGTGAGCCAAGTACTGAACCTAAAGAGCAGAAAAAGATACTACCTTCAAGGGATTTGCCTTCTTGATGGGAATACAGGCCTAGACACATAAAAGTTATAATTAGTTTTACAGAGATTTATACATCACCACCAAGTTCTGGTTAGTAGCGAGCAGCAGAGCATGGATCTGTGCAGAGCTCACAGAAGAGGGAAGATGCCTAGTGAGTGGAGGTCAGTGAGGATGTGCACAGAGCTGGGGCCCAGGCCTTCCAGGTCATAAGGACAGTGTCTGACATATACTGAGACTTCGTTCATATTTGATCGATGTTTGAGTCAGAGCATGGGTCGGTGGAGAGGTAGGAGCCCAATATTGGCTATAGAGCGAATGGTACCCCGCGATGTGAAGGACATTCCCAGTGCTCTGGTGGAAGTTTTGTGTTCCCATAGAACAACAGTCCTCTCATGTTCCAGATGCTATAGGTTCATCGTCTTGGAAACCTTACAACAACCCTCTCGGGAAGTGACAGCAAATGGGTGTCAGCAGACACGCCAGCCCAGTTTGGTGGTAATAGTTGCTTAGGACATGGTGTGGGCTGCATGCAGACTTGGTGAGAAAAACAGTCATGGTGGGTTACTGGGGTCAGCTGGGGGCAGAGAGTGTTGTGGTCCCAAATATTTGCCATCGCTATTCTTAAGGGATGCCCATTGAGTAGGTTACAAAGCCAGGGTTAAATTAAAGAACTTTCATGAACTCATATAGTTGCTTTTTGTGAAACTAGAAGAGGGTTATATTAGGACATTCCTCAAGAATGCCTTCCTCAAGGCATTCTATTTTCATCTGTTATCACACACTGTCATATTATACCAATTTTAACAGAGCAAGCCATTCTACTACCACTTTCTGTTAAATTGTCATTTTAAAAAAAATCAAGATCTACAGCATCTATGATGTGAGGCCTTAGATGTGGCTTCCTTGTGCAGGGGCAGCCTGCACAGCTATACACAGTGACCGTGAACCAGAATGCAAATCAAGAAGGTCTGAATTAGTCCCACTGCCCACACTGCCATAATGAAAAAGAGAGGGAGTTTTCGGGGAAAGGCAGTAGATTTTAGAGGGCCTTAGCATTTTGCCTAAGGGCTTGGATCTGATGTAGTAGATAATAATCAGAAGGGCTGTTTACATGCATACGTTCTCAAGTCAAATATTTATAGGCAGAATACCAATAATGGTTCACATTTTGTGAAGCATGTTACACTTTTTAAAATACTTCAAATAAGTTATTTCATTTGATCCCTACATGTGGAGCCACATGAGACTCCAAAACAAAGAACTGTCATCTGTCGGGGAATGGGGGAGGTGGGAGAGGGGATATCAGAGCAGGAGTTATATAAAGCTTCCCTCTTTTTTTTAAAAAAAAAAAAAAGTAGATTGTGCTCTTTTCCTCAACTAGGTCTGGCTCTTAACTGAAACTTAAATGTGCATTTCATTATTGAATTTATCAGCATCTCGAGTAGATGTGCTAAGCCATAGCTCCATTCATTGCAGGTACCTGCATAATTAATTACACTGTGAAACCTGATAGCATTTTCTAGGGACTGAGAAAAAAGACTAAACACAAGAAAACGGGGAAATCTGGGTCAGTTTTCATCATGGGCTTTTTCAGGTTGATCCTGGCTTCTATAGTGAGTGATTTGGGACGAGTCACTTCCTGAGTTTCCTCCTCTGTTGACATGAGGAGGTTGAAATAAATGGTTTGCATCATTCAAGGTTGCAGGAGGAAATAAATGGTAGATTCAAATTGGGTAATTTAAGGTGAGTTTAAGAAAGGAGATTCTATACAAAGATGCGAGCAGGATAGAGCTGTAGCCCAGAGCCAGTAACCACATGCCGGCTCTAGTCCTGAAGGGACAAGGGTGACAGGTCCCTAGAATGCAGAGGGAGAGTGCGTTGGAAAGAAAGCTGCCATGAGAGGGGCAGTGACCTGTGCTGAGTGACAGACAGACTGTGGCAATGCTGCAGCTAGGGAAGCTCCCTTGTGCCACTCTCCTCCCTTCCTCTCTCCCTCCCTCTGTGATGCTACCCAATGGCCAAACCCAACGAAAGCCAGAGAGCAAGGGAGCTGGGGTTGCACTCCACACAGCTCAGCCTCCCACAGCACAAAGCAGGGAGGAGAAGGACAGAGAGCAGATCAGGGGGTAGGCAGGGGATACGCAGCACAATCCATAAGTCTGTCTCAGCAATATGAACTTACTTAACCACCCTGTCATCTTAAACATGCCAGAAAAAAGGAATAGAGAATATGTAGCAATTTATGGGAAATAAGGCAGAAAGCATAGAGTCGGCCTTAGCCAGTGAGCAAAATATATTTACAGAATGAATAAGTCAATGAAAGAAAGAAAATACCTCCAACTGCTCTACCAACAAAGGAACTGAGACTACACACACACACACACACACACACACACACACACACACGGGCTCTAAGCTTCTCACACAGCATGGAGTTTACTAGATACTAAGTCAATCCAGAGATTCCAGCCTTGAGACAAAATTATTGAGGCACCTGAAGGGTCCAATGTAATGGCATGTCAAAAACCAGGCAGCCCTGGAGTCCTAAGGTTTCGAATGACTTGAGGGAACAGCTGGTCCGACCCAGTGCTTTCTGTTCCAGGTTGAGTTGGGTCAGGCCTGTCTGGTCAGCTCGGACCTGTATGGAACAGAGCCTGTGTTGGAGTCTTGTCCAGCCCCCACTTCCCACCTGCCTCCTTTAGGATTCAAAGCTTTACTCCAGTGTTCCACCCCTCTTGAGTATGGGAAAGGTTGCTGGTTTTTTTAGATCTCAGAGCCCCCAAACTCTCTGGGCCTTCTCCACACCCTCTGTTTAGCAAGCAGGCTCTCTGCAGTATTAGCATTCTCCTCTCATCACTTATTTCTCCCACAGCTTCTGTTCAAGTGTTTTTAGCTGTATTCCTCCCACCATTGGCAGAGACCCTAAATGGATTAATACCAGATCTGAAGAGTTAAAGGCTGGAAACTCTTCTTGATGCTATTATTAATTACAAATGATTTTTAAAACTGCCATTTATTCAGCCCCTCAAGTGCTGGGCTCTGATCTGAGCAATCTCATTTATCCTATCTTAACGAACCCTCCCCAAACCCATTAGGTTGGGATTCTGCTTTATATTGCTTATTCGAGGACCCTGGGACAATTCTCCCAGACACTGAGCAGCCTGCTGAAGATTCCATAAGAAGTTAGTGGGAGACCAGAGCATCTCTCCGCACTCCCCCTGCTGCCTCCCCTTTGCTCTGCCAGGATTAGACCTTCAAATGTGCATCCTACTTCACTACGTGTGGGCCATTTTATCCTGACAGTGGTGGCCTTGCAAAGAGGAACTCTGTGGGCTGCACAGAACCTCTCAGGGAGCCTTGTTCAGCCTGCTTACAAAGGGCACACCCTAGACCTGGGTGCTGGAAGATGGGAGGTAACTAATATTTATCCAGTGCTTACTCTGAACTCTGTGCTTTAGATAGGCCTCATTGTGTAATCTGCTCACGGCCCAGTGAAATAGGAGTTGGTCCCATTGTACAGATGAGGAAACTGAGACTACCAAAGGAGTAAAGAATGAAGTCAGTTCTGTTTTGAAAGCTAGTGATGTTTTCATTGTATACTGCTCCTGCAGATCATGAAAGAATCAAAGAGCAAACAGGAAAGCTTTAGAGATCATCTTAGTTAACCTTTCTCTGATGCAGGGACCTAGAAAATGTCCTGACTAGAACCCATACTGCCCTTCCAAGACAACTCAATCATCTATGGGGCAGCTGGGGAAAGCACCCCCTCTCTGGCATGATAACACCCTTTGGCTTTGGCTGGGCTGGGCTGGGCTGGGCTGGGGGGCAGAATTTTAGAATGAGGGGAGACCAGGGCCTGGACCAGAGGAGTCCTTTTAGCATCTGGAGGCACCAGTTTCAGGAGTGAGCTACTCTGATGGGCAAGCCTCCGGTCCTCATCCCAGTGTTGGCTGAAACCTTCAGCAGGACAAGGCAGAGGACAGACGCATTAATCCACACTCCTTTGCTGTTGACGCTAAGTAACTGTAAATCCACTTAATACTGTTATCACCTAATCCACATCTATCTTATTACTGGAAAGGATAGCAGGAAAGATTTCATCAAAAGCTGAAATGAGATGCATGCTCTCTACTGCATTACTCCCCAACCTGCCGTGTGCCAAGACTATCAGAAGAAAAAACAAAATTGGTTTGCAAGCCTGATTCTGAGTTTACCCGTGGTGGCTTCCCATGATTCCTACTTTCTTTTCTAAATGCTCCCAAACCATCTGGTTAGAAATCTGTTTTAAAATTTGGCCAAGGACCGATGCCAGTATTGCCACTATGAAGTTGACTTTTTAAATCAGGACACTTGCCTGGATCTCATCTGCAACAGGCACCTGTATAACCAGGGAGCCGTGGCTTACCTCCAGAGTTCAGACCACCTCAAAACCCATCGTTAGGAACCTTTATAAACAGACGTCAGCTCCCCCTCTGCACTCTTGACCGTATTCTTGTTAAGAAGAATCACTGGACCAAGTGAAGTCATCAAAACTTTTGCTAAGCACTCACTGAGTGACAGGCACCGAGCCAGGCTGAATAGGGCCCAGTTCAGGCCAATGCCGAGTTTCACCCTGAGGTCCTGACTTTTATTCTATTCCTAATACCTTTTCCCCACTCTTTTTAAAAATACGGAGTATATTTTTAATTGATTTCAGAGAGGAAGGGAGAGGAAAAGAGAGATAGAAACATTAATGATGAGAAAGAAACATCGATCAGCTGCCCCCTGCACGCCCCCTACTGGAGGTCATGCCTGAAACCTGGGCATGTGCCCTGACCAGGAATCAAACTAGTGACCTCTTGTTTCATGGGTTGATACTCAACCACTGAACCACACCAGCTGGGTTCCCCACTCATTTTAAGCAATTCTGATCTGAACCACCAAGGACTTGAATTGTTGTCTCTTCTTTCCTCAAGGGCAGAGACAGCATTTTATTTCTTGATATATCCCCAGTGGTCAGCCTCATGTGATCCAATACTTTCAAAACACCTGTAACCGTCATAACACATATTTATGATGGGTTGGGCCAAGAAGGCACAGTCTAAAAATAAATGAATTTCTGATTCTGAAGGAAAGGGTTATGGAAACACATTAAATATAGTGTTGCCAATGAATATGATTGACCCTGCAATACTGTAATTTGGAATGGTAACCATATTTCCAGTCAGGACAAGGGTGAAATTTTTCATGATCAGCTTTTGATTAATTCTACTAGATGGATATTTTGTTTATAGCCTATACGTTTGTTCTTAAGGGTTTAATTGCTTGTATAATTTATAAGCATTCGAATTGCTGTTATGTAAATGAATTTTCAGCATTCGATTCACCTTTAAAAGTAATTACATTAAATGTGGTTAGTTAAGACTATTAGACATCTATGCAATGCCCCTGAGAAGAATGTGGTTGCTCATGTGAGGAGGCAGCCTTCTATGTTTCTTTTCCCTCCTTTTGTATTCCTCCCAGAGCCCAGGCCCTCCATAACACCCCCGCCCCCCCCAAGAGTCTCCTCTGTCCGTCACTGCTGGCCCTGCCTAATTTGTTAGTTAAAGAAGGATACATGGTACGTGGAAGCAACAACCTGTTTCAGAAACAGGCTCCACTGTGTCCGAGAGAAGCCAGAGGTGTTCGTGTTCCTTACTGAGATGCTCCTCTCCTCAATTTGTGGAATTGTTTTCCAATTGAAGGTTTAATTGTTTTCCAATTGTTATCCAATTGATGGATAATGTTGCTCATGATGTGTGCATTCGACATGAATTTTGGAGTCAGAGCTCAGCTGTTGGGTCTAGCAGATCAGGATAAATAAGAAACCTCCCATTTAGTAGCAGCACAGGGTGGGTGGCAGTAGAAGCAGCATGGACTTTTGAGGTAGGCAGGCTTGGCTTTCGGTCAGTCCAGTTCAATGTATGTTTTCATTCAGCAAATACTTACTGAGCACACACTGTAGACCCGGGCCTGTTCTGGGAACTGGGGAGAAACTAGTGGATTACTCAGGAAAAGCTGCTTGCACAGCAGCATATTACCTGCACTGCCGATCTTACTGGCTGTGTAAGACATTGGATATGTTTCTTCAGTTCTCTGAGCATCAATTTCCTCATCCATAAAATGGGAATATTAAGAATAAGATTGTTAAAAGAATAAAAAAGATGATGTTCATTAAATACTTATACCAGAGGTCCTAATTCTGGGGCCATGGGTTCTTAGAGGACTGTGGATAGAATTGAAAGGCCTATGAACTTGGTTGGAAAAATTACATCTTTATTTTTACTACTTGTAATGGGCATTTAGCATTTCTTCAATTGTCAGTGTAGGCAACAAGTCTACTGGAGTGGTAGTCTAGGAGATTTTGTCAGAAATACAAATCTCATTACAGTAGTTGCAGCATCTTGAAATACTGTTTACGCTCGTCACTACTTCTCATTTACAGATATTATATCTGCCATGAGATGCTGTTATTAAATGTGTTCAGAAGCATACATATTATTATAGCATGATTTTTCATGTGTTAAGAATTGTATTTGGGGACAGTTGGTTTCCCATGCAGCCCTGTGTATTTAATTTTATGCATTTGAAACATAACTCTAAGGAGGGATCCACAGGATTCACCAGACTGCCCAGGGGTCCATGACACACAGGAAGAGGGAAACCACCTGACCTACTGCAGTGGTTCTCAAACTTGAGTGTAACAAACCTGAAGGACTTCTTACACAGATCGCTGTCTCCCACCTCCACATTTCTGACACAGTAGGTCGGGGGCAAGGCCTGATCATTTTCATTTCTAACAAGTTCTCAGGTGAGGCTGATGCTACTGATGCAGAGACCACGCTCTGAGACCCTGGCATAGTGTACAATGTGTTTGAGTTTTATTTCTCCCCCACGTAGATATGGCATGTGACCATGTTGAGGGCATTGGGATGCTAGCAAATGAGCCAGAGCAACACATGAGCACACACCTGACCATGGCCAGGCTCTGCTGGGCATTAGCCCCTCCACTGCCCATGCCAGGGTCTCCTGACCCTGCTGATGGCAAGCTCAGCCCCTTCCCGCCTCTAGCTCCAATTCTGACTTAGGCAGGGGCAGCTTAAGAAACACTGCATATCCTGGGATATTCATACCTGCTGCCTGGCCAGCTCTACCCCCTTGTCCCTTGTCCCTTGATAGGAGGCTCTGCTTTGCTCCAGGATACATGAGGCCCTGACTCATATCTTACTCTCTGTTAGACAAGTTCCTGCCTCCCTCTCACCTCCCTCCCTCAGGGTTTAGAGTCCCTGCTGGGATGTAATACAACACCTGAGTCCCAGCTGCCTACAGAATTCCCACCTTCCCGTGTTTATGGGCAATGCCTGCTTTTAGTCTTATTGACGTGTTTCTCTCTTCTGTGGGCCAAACCCTTTTCCAGAACACCTGCAGAACCAGCTTCCTGTCGCCATGTCCAGGTACCAGATCTTAGGGGAGTTGCAGACTGCCCCCTTCCTGCCAGACCGGAGGGTCTGGCGATCCCAGCAGGGAGAGGGCAGTCCCTTCACCCAGTAGCCAAACAGACCCACCACCCCCTGGACCTTCCTCCTCCCTCCACCTCTGCAGGTTATGACCTCTCCTAGTGCTACCTGGTTCCCCCCGCTTTCCCACCTAGTTATGGCCACTCGTGGAAGCAGGACCAGTAAGGGACCTTCAATTTAGAAAAAGAAAAACACAACAATTTACGAAAAAGGAAATGCACAGACTAATATGAGATGTAAAAATGTACATAAGTAATGGTGGTCTCTTTTCATCTCCTTTGCATATTCATTTGCGTAGTTCTGCTCTAGTTAATAGTTCATCTCTAATAAGTGGACTTTTAAAAAAAAATCCCTGAAGATGACCAGCTGTGAGTTTTTCTTTGGCAGATTTTTCTTCTCAGGGCTTGTAGCCCCATTTACTACTCCAGTGACCCCTGTGATCATTGGTGTTGAGGCGGGTAATAAAGTGATATTCTCTCCTTTGCTTCATGAAAACAAAGTCCTGAGCTTGGACAAGGACATCAGCCTTCCCAGATGGAGGAGGACCAGGTTGGGATCAAAAGTGCTGACCTAACTTCACTTTCCTGCTAAGCCTACTAGTATTCCTACTTCCCACACCCTCGTCTCCCTTTGCAGATACACCCTGGTTATGGGAATCCACTGGGTCTGAGCAATTTGACGTTCTCCCCATGTACCAGTATTACCAAGTAAGAGGTGGAGATCATGAGTAAATTATGAAGAAAAAAAATGTTAGATGTCTTTTTTTCCCTATTCTGTGTTTTTCAACCAACCTAGGTATAATTTATAAAATATGAGCATGAAAGCTATCTGGATTCTTACCAATATTGTCTGGCCCACACCAACCCTGCAGCTCTGATGTGATCATTCATGCCGGGGGAAACTGCTTGACATGCCCCGGACTAGTGCTGCTCTGCTTCAGCGCTTCTGTGATTAATTAGATGTTTAGGAGAGCTGGTGAGTCACCAGTGTTTGGAGACTCAGGTTGGGGGGTGAGGGAGTGACCCCAGAATCCTGCTGAATACAACTGCACGAGGAAACACAACTTATGTAACAGAAAGTAGGCATCTGGTAGAGCATGGTGACAGGTTACTAAGGAGTGAATAACAGGAACTTGTCAATTACCCGAAAAGCAGCCTGCAAAACTAAGAGAATGAGCATAGTTGAATCTTTCACCTAGCCATACATAAAGAGCATCACTTTTGCCTGGAGAGCTGTCCTGGGATTACTTAGAACTGCATATGAGATGATCCCTGCTGCTATGAAGTCGAGTTTAAGTAGGGCAGGCAGAATGTGGAAGGCTGTTGGTGTGGTGTATGTCTTCGTGTGCATGTGTGTACGTGTGTAACTATTATGGAAGAGTCCAGCAGAAACAAAAAATGTCAATCAAAGAAAACAAAGGACAGAGAACACCAAAATATCTCCAACTGCACTGGGTCCTTCTTGCTTTTGAATATGGGTTGAGCTCCAGGAACAGGCACAGGATAGCCATCAGCCTGCAAGGGGGGAGGGTGGAGGTGGGGGAGAACAGGCACACACTGTGATGCTGGATGGGTCTGGCCCTGTCTATGGCCCTGATTCTATCTCAGTAAGATGACAATTAGGTTAGTAAATGGACAGGATATTAAATGAAATAGTGTTATCTAGTAACGTGACTGGTACATTGGAAGCACTGAACAAATGTTTCCCCACCTTCTGAATCATCTGCTGTGAACCCCATTTTTCAGATTGGGAAACCGAACCTCAACGAGATTAAGTGATCTGCCCGAGATCACAGAGGTGTTAAACTATGGAGACGGGACTCTCAACCTCGAATCTGGTGCTCTGAACACTGAACCACCTTGCCTCCCATTTCACACTTCCACAGAGTAGCCATCTGAAGTAGAGTCCTTTCTTCAGCTGCAGTTGGAGTCACAAATAGCACAGCTCTAATTGGGTGCAACCACCTTTTCTCAAAGTCCAAACTGGGACCTGGAAAAACAGTCCCACCTTATTATCTAACCTGAATCCTGTTCCCGGAGTTGCAGATTCAGTCACAGCCCCAGACAGCTGTCCGGGGTTGGCAGTGCCCTCCCACCTCGTGCTCAGTGCTGCCCTGTATGCAGCGGAGAGCAGATAGGAAGCTCCCCAACCTGCTACCGGTAACTTGTTTAGTTCAGTCCCTTTGGGGCCATGATTCCAAACTGGCAACCTTAGAAATCCAATTTTTGTCTCATTTTTTGATGACTCCAAAGATCAGAAAGTTCAAGTATTGCTTTTTAATTAATTGTGCTTCCCTGAAGCTCAAAATACATAGTCCTGCTAATGACTGTCCACTCTAACTCTACCACAAAATGGACATGGGCCTGCTTGTTGGCATTGGTTTTGCTCATTGTTATTCTCTCTGCTTTAGAAAAACTTGCATTTTAAAAATTGCTGTCATCTAATTCATAGGCAGTTGATTTAAGTTTCTCTTTTTTTCCCATTTAAGTGAAAATTAAATTAAGCTCATTATTGTATTAGACAGGCATTGATTGTACTCACTTTGGTTTTAATTAAATGCTACTATTCATTATTTCCTCCTGTGTAGTGCTTTTAATTTTCTTTGGTATATAATTTGGGGGAACAACAATATCAGTAAATTATTTCTCATAAATAATATTCAAAGAGAAAAGCATACAAAACACACTGTGAAAGCTATTTGAAGGTATTTGCTTATTGTTTTTAATTTACTGGTAGGATATATGTCAAGGAATAGTTTTCCATGTTGCTCCTTTGTGATAAAACAGGGCATCCCATATCTCTCTTAAGCAGCTCTGACTTTTGCAGTTAATGGCTGACTTCAAGATGTCATTGATCTTGAAAATGTGCTGACTTTATGTGCAGCACATACGTTATGGTCCGGGGGGTAGATGTTTGAATTTAAGTCTAGGAACATTATCTCAGAGGTTCAGAACAATGTCCGCAGAAGCTTATTTAGTTTTTCTGTGACATTTGTGAAGTACTCATTTCATGCCAAACCATCTCCTGGGTCCTGGAAATGTGTGGGGTGATTGAGAACCACAGGCCTTGTCCTTGCGGTGCTTGCATTCTACCGGGTAGGAGATAACAATATACACTGATGCACCCTCTAAGAAAGCAGGATTCCCCACTAACTGCTGACAGTGGCTCTGCTTGCAACTCCCATTCCGGTTTTCTTTCCAGGTGCAGAGTTTTGCTTGTCTCCTCCTAGTTCCCACCCCTCAGATTTCCTAGTGTAGCCCAACCACTGTGCCAAGTGAGAGAGAATTGGGCAGATCCAAAGCACGGTTGTGAAGCTAATCAGGCTGCCATTTGGCACTCTTCTGCCATCTCCCACCCCATCCATTTCCCCTCTGTGCACGAATGGAAATACTCCTGGGGAGCTTCTTGCCATGAATTTGAATAAATAATGTCAGGGAGGAATAAACAACTTTCTTCCCCAAAGACCAGGTCTCTGAGTTTTTCAGTTTTTGCTTTGCTTTCTCTACGATAGCACTCGCCTGCTCTCTCATCAGCTGAAGTATAAGGCCCTGTAGTAACTCCACTGCAGCAACAACACTCATTTGTATGCAAAGGACCATGATTTTGGTACCATGGATCTCCCGCTGAAGAAAGCCTCAGTACAGGACCTCATTCCGTGCCATTAGCTTCAGCACAGGTTTTAAACATTAGGTGAACTTGCCCGGGTGTTCATTTTCATTCTTCTCTTCTAGCCTTGACCTCTCTTCGTCTTTACTAGGCCACCCGGATTTTATACTTCCTCCCTCAGATGTAGGCATAGACATCTTTCTCCCTCATTTCTCTTTGACCTTGAAACAAGTAGGATTTATGCCTGTACTCCAAGTTTACTTTCAGATACAGAATCCTATAACTGTGTACTGTCAAAGAGACTAGAAAATCTTGCAGACCGACACCTCCCTTTGATAAAACCAAGGCCCTGAGCAGTGGGCTAACATCCTCCCCCCAGCCCTCTTCATGGCGTGCTGTCCAGTGGTATATTTCATACTGACCATAGGGTTGCTACCACAGGCGGTGTCTTTACAAACAGAGAGAGAGAGTCTTTGTGGTTCCACGCTACTGGGGTTTTCATTTCCAATATTGATCTCAAACCAGGATGTCTCAGGGGAAAGAGGCAATGCCCATCAGGATTTATCCAGGGTTACACCAAAGGTTTATACTTTGTCCATTTGAAATCTGTGGTCACAGGCAGGAAGGGCTTGACCGGGTTTTCCAATAGGCACACTGCACTGAGCATGTTCTTTATTCTCAGGCAGGTAAGATGTGGGGCAATTAACTTCTTTTTTTGTGTGTGTGGGAAGAACTGAGTCCTTAGAGCCTTTGAAAATCAATCCACAAGTCTTTCCATTCCTGGGTTTTAAATAATGCCTGGACCTTCTTTCCTGAATATAAAGTACCTACCGTATCAATAGTCCTTCCTTTTGCTTATCACTTTTCTGGGCAGGAAAGCTGTGAACCATGTAAAAAGAAAAATGACAGCTGGAGAGAGGAATCACAGAAAACCACATTTAAAGTATATAAAGAAGGAAACTTTAGACTCAGAAACTATTAAAACTGAAAAGAACTCAGAGGCATTGAGTCCAAAACTATTTTTAGGTGGAGAAATTGAAGCCAAAAAGAAGATACTTTACCAAAGTCAGAGATTCCAGAAAGTTACAGAAAAACTATAACCTAGGGTCTGGCAGGACAGAGCCATCCGTTAAGGTTGGCCTTTATATATGTGGCGTGTGCTGATAAAATAGGATGTGTAAATTGATTTTTGGTAAAATCAAATGATTTGTGAGGTCTATTATGTGAGCCTACAGTTTACAGGAATTCTACAATAAAGACTGAAAAATAATTTTTTCCCTTTCCCGTTGCTCTTTTATTTTAAACCTGGGTTTGTCTGCAGGGGAGTTGCTTAAAGCCAACAATATTGGCAATTCAATGAATTCTTACTGTTGGGTTTGTTTTCTTATGAAGGTGGAAGCGATGAAATGATAAAATGCTTAAAGCACTGGACTACAGATAGGAATTCAAGCCTAGTCTAAAAACACCACTAACCAGCTGCATGGCCTCGGGAGTCACTGAGCCTCCATAGCAGCTATTTTCTCACCAGCTATTCTAGAAGGATCTCTAGGCTCCCTTCGTTGAAGCTGACCTTCAGACATAGGAGCCCAGGCTCCTGTTAGAGGAAAACACCCAAGAGCTAGGTGAGGTGACTCAAAGGACCACACTGCGTCTCCTTTTCCTTCTTTAGGACCTTGCTGTGCCCAGCGTGGCCCTTGCACCAGCAACAGCAACATCACCTGCGATCTCATTAGACATTCAGAATCTCAGGCCTCACCCAGACCTGCTGAATCAGAATCTTCATTTGAAGAAGGCCCCTAGAGATTCATCCTCTCATTCAGGTGTGAGAAGCATTGGCTTAGGACTCCTCCTCCTATTTCCCAGATGTTAGATAGATGGCTATGCTGTGAGCTTCCTCAGTGCATCCACCTGTGTGTATGGAGTGCCTAGTGGGCTCTCCCCTGACCCAGCCAGCCCCGTTCTGCTTGCCTCCCTGTGTCTGGCTGGGCTTTCCTCTGGGCTGGCGAGTAAAGTAAATGGATAGGTTGACAGACAACATCAGAAAGGTTAAGGTGTCCCTGGGCAACGGGACAATGAAAAGCAGAGACAAGAAACATGAATAGATAACCTAGGACCACTTAGTTTAGAGATGATAAACAGTTCATACAGTCAGAAAACTTTAAACACTTCCAGTACAAGAAAAGGGTATAAAGAGTTGTTATACAAGATTTTCTAGTTCAAGAGTGGAAAGGACAAAAGACAAATAAATACAAGAAGAATAAGTATATGAGCAGGCAATTCACAGAAGAAAAGGTAGAATGGTGAATAAATCTATGAAAAGAGGCTTAGCCTCAGGAAATTCAAGTTAAAACAATGAACTATATCAGCCCTCTCAATATAATTTTAGTCTTTTAAAAATAATATTTTACTTTTAATTATGAAATATTGCAGACATACAAAAAAATAATACATCAAGTATAACAAACAGCCTTGCACCTACCACTTAGAATTAGTAGATTTAATAGTTTGCCCCATTGACTTTGGTTTTTCCCCTTTTTAATAAAGTTCAAGCCTCACTCTGTTGCCTCTTTATCTTCTCCTATCACTCCCCTGAGCTCTGGGTGTTGTTCCATGTGGGACTTTACTAGTATATTTCCTTGTATATGAATGTGTCCATAGTCAATGCATAGGCTTGTTTTGATCATACTGTATATATCTTTTGGAACTTGTGTTTCTTCTGTCCATATTATGTTTGGGATTTTTCTGTGTCAAAATATATGGAGTTTTATTCGTTCTTTTTAAACCGCTATTTAATATTTAACTGAATGAATAAAACACTTAGGGACAGTCAGGTTGAAGAGAATGAGAAAGGCTGTTTAGAAAAAAACAAATTTTAGTTATGTGTCTAGTGTATTTTAGGTCAAAGATCTTCTTTCTGTACCAGATTCCAAGTATCCCGGGTCTAAATCTATGCCTTCCACCCCTGAGACGAATGTTCTCCTTCACATCTTCTTAACTTCTCCCGAGGTCATTGCCAGGGCAGAAGCACCCACAGTTGGTGACAGAAGGTTAGAGGACAGGCAACCCCGAGGGCTTATAGCCAGGCCGCCTCCTCCTCTTCCCATGGTGTGCAATCAAAGTGCTGCGAATGTAGAAGGCTCGGCTCCTGGAATCCAGCAGTACGTGGAGAAAATGCTAACTCTTTATTGCTACAATTTATCCTAAAGGAGATTTGCAAAGCCGCATGCCTGAGATTTATGGTGTGACACCCAGAAATTTCATGCACTGTATTTCTCATTTATGGGCTTCAATTTAGTTAAGAGAAAAGAGGCTTTCTAGAGCAAAAACACCCTAAAGCTTTGGTAAAATGGGTACTTAATTAATTCCAAAATCACCAAGCGAGTCAAGTGTGAGTTTTAGACCTGTGTGTTCAAGCATCCCTGGACCTGCTTATTAGCTCCTCCTAGTCTTGGCGACAACGCTCTGCCAGGAGGAAGCTGTGGGACTTGAGCCCTTAAGTCCTACGATGTTCCCAGGCAGGCCTGGCCTCCAGAAAGCTCAGGGTGGAACCTCTCCCCTAAATAACCTGATGGCATAACTGGATCTGCACAAGCAAATGACTCATGCCTCGTAGGTTTGTAGGAGCCTCCAAAGGACAACATAAACCCTCTATTTCAAAGCTCTCCTACAGGTTGGCTTGCAGGGGTGGGGAACGCCTTTCCTGCCAGGGCCATTTGGATATTTATAATAACATCATCGCGGGCCATACAAAATTATCATCTTAAAGGTTAGCCTGCTGTATTTGGTCAAACATTTCATTAACTCACCCCCTAATGCCTGACCAAATTATTTCCCAGGCCTGATAGGGCCTGCGGGCTGCACGTTCCCCACCGCTGGGAGAGGCAGGGGGGAGAGGGACAAATGTGCAGTCCCCAGGGATGCAGGCCCGCCGCCCGCCCGCCCACTCTGCTTCCACAGGCTCACAGATGCCAGCGCTGCCCTATCTTCCCTGGAAGGGGCTTGTATGAGAGCTGTGTTGAGGCTCTAATGCACTTTATACAAAATAAGGATATTATAGTCACGTGTACAGTAAAAGGTGGTTTGCCGACTGACTCTAAAGGAACCCGGAGCGAGCTGTCTTCCCCCAGAGACATGTACCATATTCATATGAAATGTTGGGCTTTGTATTTATGACCATATTTTTGTTCCCTGTGTGTGTTGTATTCTATTTGTGATTATATTAATATTCATATTTCTATCCCTGAGTCAAAATCAGGGAACCTGGGGAGTTCTGAGAATCTGAAAATGAGGTCTCCTCATTTCTTATGGATGGAGAAACACGCCAAGCGGGGCAGCACTTTGCACAGCTTATCAATATTGAACTTATATTCGGGAAAAGAGTCTCTTTTCTTTTTTGTTTAAAATCAATGTTTTATCCACTAGCAGAGATCTCCCCTTGTCGGTATGCTCCTGCACATTCCTCCGGCTAGAACCCGAGCGCCTGGATTAAATCGCGTTTGGATTCAGCTAGTCTTTCTGACCCCCAACCTAGTGCTGGCCGGGTAATCAATTTGCCCTAAGCCACCCAGCCACACCTGAAGCCCCCACGCTTCTGATTGCCCCTTTCCACACAGAGCCCCTCTTTCCTCCACGTCTCTACACAACCCCTGTGCCTGCCACCATGTACCTCTAAACCTGGAAGCCGGTTAGGATCTATCAGCCTCAGAACTGCTGTGCCCGGAGCAAAAAGAGCTGGAGCCTTTGAGGTCTCCCTTTTGGTTTGTGACCTTCATGTCCCCGGAACCACTCTGGGTTGTTAGGAATCGTATAGTGCCTCTGAAGAAGCATCCTAGGCCTGAGGGTGGGGACTTCCTGACTTGCTTAGCTGGGAAGGAAAGAAAATCTACGTCAATTGAATACACATTGTGTGCCAGGCACTCTACTGGGCAGTTTCATGGTTTCTATCTTCCTAAATCCTCACAACTAGAGAGGTGGGCCATTCTATGCTATGGCATCTTGGAAATGTTAAGTGTGCTCCAGACCACGGGGCTGAGAAGTAACAGAGCAGCTGTCTCTGTTGCATGCTGCTGCCCCTGGCTAGTGGGATAAGGTGGTACTAAGTGTACTGGTGGTGGTTATGCAATTTCCAGGCCCCTTGCTCACTCCAGTCTCTGTGACCCACCCACGCAAACCTTCTGTGCCAGGAATCATCTCCCTGCTCCTGTTCATATACCCAAACCCTACCCAACCTGCACTGCTCAGCTCAACTCTCCCTCATAGATCACCTCTTCCTGTGGACACCCACAACCTTTCTAGACTGGGTGTTCCTCCTGCAAATTGTGTCCACCACATGGTAAATGGGAACCCCACCTATCTATAACCCAATCCATCCTTTAAGGAACTTCAAGTATGGGCCTGATGTTATCTATCCATTTGGTTGGAATGCCATTATTAGCATTCATTTATTTGGCTCAAGAGTTTATCATTGTTAATAGGGGAAGTAATACTGCAATAAATCTTACCAGGCATTTACATCCTCCTTTGATCTCACTTTATGAAAGCAGTTTGATAAGGAGAGGGAGAGTTCCATTGGGTTTGCTCAAGGACAACTAAAAGGAGAATAGAAGTTGGGAGAAGGAGATAGAGTGGGAAAGGTGTGAGAAAGGTCAAGGTGGCCCCACCTTCTTGCCAAGTTTGTTTATGGGCCGGATAGATAGTTGTTGGTTGATTGGTCAAGGATTCCAGAGTGAGAGAAGTAAAAGGGTTCTTAGGGATCATCTAGGCCTTTTCCTAGAAATTACAGAATAAGAAACTAAGGCCCAAAAGAGGCAGCTGTCATCTTTAAATCACATATCTGACTGTGCTGCTCCCATACTACAAACACTTCAGCGCTATTGGCCACAGTAGCTAGGCTTCGATGGAGACAAGCCTCAGTCCCCTGCATGACATGCATCCATCAGCATATGCAGATTTCCAGTGTCCTTCCATTTAATACACACTTTTTAGTAAGTACTTTGTTCCAGCCCCTTTAAAAACCAATTGAAATGTAATTTCCTCGGCAATTTGTTCATTACTCCTAGTTTAATGAGCCCTTCCCATGCAGAACCTCTGTGCTGTTCTTTCACAATATTTGTCACCCTTTATAATGAAACTAGAGGTCTGGTGCATGAAAATTCATGCACTCGGGAGTGGGGGGTCCCTCAGCCCGTCTACACACTCTCGCAGTCTGGGAGCCCTCCGGGGATGTTCAACTGATGGCTTAGGCCAGTGGTCTGCAAACTCATTAGTCAACAGAGCCAAATATCAACAGTACAATGATTGAAATTTCTTTTGAGAGCCAAATTTTTAAAACTTAAACTATATAGGTAGGTACATTGTTATTAACTTAATTAGAGTACTCCTAAGGCTTAGGAAGAGCCACACTCAAGGGGCCAAAGAGCCACATGTGGCTTGCGAGCCGCAGTTTGCCAACCAGTGGCTTAGGCCATCCTTAGTGCATCCGCGGAGGCTGGAGGGGCTCCTGCCACTGCCGGCATTCACCAGCCATCAGCCTGGCTTGTGGCTGAATGGCACTCCCTCTGTGGGAGCGCACTGACCACCAGGGGGCAGCTCTGGCCCCACCCCCCATCACCCCTCCGCCGCCCCCAAATTGCCATCCCCTCCCTCTGCCCACTGGCACCTGCCTTGGCTGGTTGGCACCACCCACTCACTGGCCCCTCCTCTCCCCCCCCCACCAACTAGTCATTCCCCGTTTGGTCAATTTGCATATTAGGCTTTTATTATATAGGACTAGAGGCCCGGTGCATGAAATTCATGCACAGGGTGGGGTGTCTCTCAGCTGGCCTACACCCTCTCCAATCTGGGACCCCTCGAGGGATGTCCGACTGCCAGCAGTCAGACATCCCTCTCGCAATCTGGGACCACTGGCTCCTAACCGCTCACCTCCCTGCCTGCCTGATCACCCCTAACCACCTCTGCCTCCCAGCCTGATCACCCCCTAAATGCTCCCCTGCTGGCCTGATCGTCCCCTAACTGCTCCCCTGCCGGCCTGATCACCCCTAACCGCCTCTGCCTTGGGCCCTGCCACCATGGCTTTGTCCAGAAGGATGTCCGGAAGACATCCAGTCTAATTAGCATATTACCCTTTTATTAGTATAGATGTTTATTGGTGTATGTATCTGTTTAAAGTCTTTCCCTCCCACCCTGAATAGACTATAAACTCCATGAGGCAGGGAAGTTTGTTCCCCATAGTGAAATGTGTCAATTGGCAGACACATGGTAGGCATTCAATAAATACTTATTCACTAAATAAATAAATGAATGTGCTAGGGGCTGCATATGTAGCAGATAGTAGGGCAGGTATGGACTCTGCCCTCACAGAACATACAGTTCATCAGGCAGGAAGAGGAGACAGAGCAGGTCATTATCAGTGGGACAGGAGTAGGTGCCGGAGCACACCTCTGGGGAGGCCCCAGCCTGCTCTGCTCTTCCCCTTTCCCATCCACTCTTGAAGCAGATCAGTATGTGGATGAGTGGGAGTGAGGTGCTTAGTGACCGATCTGAACATACTCTAATGTAAATTAACTATGAAAAGGCAAGTTGATCAATACCTGAAGAGTCATTAGTAACGACTTATTAGACACCCATCTCACAACTGACGTCTTCAGTGTGACAACAGAGGGAGAATGGCTAATGATGGCATCTGCAGGGCCCAGGGGTTCCTTTGCAATCTGCCTGTCAATTTTACCCCCTCCTTCCAGCTCCTTCCCTTGGACACCCTCACACACAAGGCGTGCCAGCCCACACAACCACGCTTTCCTGCCCCTTCACTCCCTCCCAGGGAAGCACTGCCTGACTTCCTCCTGGAAAGACCTCCCTATTTCCTGGGCCACTCATTCCCTCTCTCTTCTGTGCTCCCACTCACATTGTCTGCCTTTCCCATGGCACTGGCCACAGGGTCCATAGGCTATGTCCATATGCCTAACTACCGGTATGTGCATGGGTGTCTCTGGATCGTGGGATCATGTGTGGGTTCTATTGCCCTCTTGATACTACTTTCAGATACTTTCTATTTTTCTCACAATGGATCTTCCCTACAACTACCTTTATAAATGGGAAAAAAACTGCTGACATTTAAAAACAATTGTGGTTATTTTGTGTCTGCCACTCCTACTATACTGTGGGATCATCAAGGGCAGAAACCAGGTCTTTTTTGTTCTATCTTCAAGGCTTGGAACTTTGTGCTCCTTGTGTGTCAGGTGAATGGATGGATGGATGAATTAATGAATGAGTGAGTGAGAAGAAAAGGGCAGCAATTGAACTGACAACTAAAGATATGGGTCTGAACCTCAGTTCATCACCTGGCAAGCAAGCAACAAAGTCTATTGGCCTCTGCACCATAACTTTATAAATTGTTCCTAGGGAGCCTTGTGGCCATTCTCACCCATAGCATGCGCTGGTGGGCATGCAGCTCCCTGAGTGGAGCCCGCCCCCCGTCCCCGTCCTGTCTGTCTAAGGCATCTCTACATGGCACCACGGAGACTTTTGTGTCATTGCAGTTGTGGGACTTGATATCACCGGTCACACTTGCCGCCTGTCTGGAATTTTATAGTCACGCTTTCTCTGCTTATTGTGGTGTCAGGCTGCACAGTTTCTCTGCAGGCGCTCAGAGCCTTTCAAGCATGAAGCTCCTAGAGATGAATGAGCCTTTATGGGGGCGCGGTACTCTTTACTCGGTGGGAGCCAGCTGTGCTCCAGGCTGTCTTAAATTTCCAGCCACATTTTCCAAACCTTTGACTGAGAGGCCATGGCTAAATGGAGGCTGGCCCCGGGGGCTCGCCCTTATCTCCATGGTGCCAGCAGGGACTCAGCCACTCAATAGGATGAAAAAGGGAGAATGGCAAAGAAGACAGCCACCTCCCTCTGGTGCTGGCTGGGAGGGCCTGGGGGGTTTCATGCTGCTAACCTGCAGCAGCCGAATATGTTCATTGGTCCGGAAGAATGGGGAGGCTGTGGGATAAGATTCTGCCACCTGTGTGACCCTCAGGGAGACTTCACCTCTGAGCCTATTTCCTCATCAATCGATTGGGAATAATGTTACCTGAGATAACTCTCCCAGAGCCTGCAGGACCCTGTGACTCTCCTATTGAATAGAATGCAGTGGAAATGGCACCATGTGACTTTTGAGGCTGTCAAAAGTACGTAGTAGACATTTCGTACAGGGAAATCTTTCAATGCTGCCTCTGGCCTTGCTGAGACCAGGTTGTCCCAGGGATGTGGCTCTGGTTCAGCAAAGGTGGGGATTTTTCAGGGACCAGCTGCTGCTTTTCTCACTATTTCTCTCCCCTCCCCTTTTAAATTTATTTTTGTTGACACACAATATTATCAGTTTTAAATTTATTTTACTTGGCATACAATATTGTATTACTTTCAGGTATACAGCATAACAACTAGACATTTATATACCTTACTAAGTGATCACCCCAATAAGTCTAGAACCAATCTGGCACCACAATAGTTATTGCAGTATGATTGACTATATTTCCTATGCTGCTTTTCATCCCATGACTGTTTTTACAAATGATTCTTCTCCACTCCCACCCCTCTTGGTTGAGGGGGGCATTGCTGCTAAAGGGAGTGAGCTGACTGTAGCAAAGCTAGAGTTGATGGTGAGTGGGGCAGGGAGGAGGGGACTTCAGATTACACAGAGGAGCCACAGAGGCACTTCTGCAGGAGCTTCAAGGGTTCCATAAGGTCTCCCTTCAAAGTGACACCGAAGCCTGAGCCCTGACAAGTGGCAAGGGTGTCAAAGCACTTTGAAGATAATTAGTTCAGGCTTTTGTGCTCTTCTGTCTTTGCTTTTCAACTTGATCTGACAAATCACCCCTCCCCATACCCATTTTTCTCCACCAGCCCCACTTTTGTTCCTCTAGAAAAACCACCTGGACTAAACTTCCCCCTATTCAGTGGAGTAAGAAATGAGTGCAGGAGTAATTTTCTATGCTGCAGTGCTGTCTTGTGAAAGAGCATATTCCTGAATTCATCATTTTTCCCCAGGTGCCAAATAGTCAGATAGTGTTGCTGTAGAGTTAGTTCCACAGCAGTAAGTGGGACTCTATATGTGATTCTTGCATGGAGCCCACTCCTTGGGCATTTGGGCAAATACACACGTCCACCTAGGAACAGAAAGTCATAGCAGTTGACCCCCAGCCATCACTCATGGATTGTTGTTTTCTTTTTAAAAATTTTTAATCTCCTTTCATGAAATATATATACTCTCTCTCTCTCTCTCTCTCTCTCTCTCTCTCTCTCTCTCTCTCTCTCTCACACACACACACACACACACACCAGTAGATGAATTTTTACAAAATTCATATAACTACCATGCAGAAGAAAATCTATAATGTTACTAGCATCTGAGAACCCTCCCTGTACCCACTCCAGTCATCACAGGTCCCTTAAAGATCCCTTAATAATAACATTAAGATCCCTTAATAATAATATTATTATTTGGGATCCCTTAAAGATCCCTTAATAATAACATTATTAATTCAATTTTCACTGTTGTATAATATTCCATTGTATAAACATACCACCTTTATTCAGTAAATTTGGTTGTTCTTATACATGTCTTCTGCTGCACATATGTATGTATTTCTTTTGTATATTTTCTTAGGAGGGTCAAAACTCTGTGTACATTCAGCTTTAATTGATATTGCTAAACAGTTTGCCAAAGTAGTTGTACCAATTTACACTCCCTCTGGCAATGTATGAGACTTCCAGGGGCTCCATATTCTCAGCAACTTGGTAGGACTGTTGGTCAGTTTAAGGGAGTAGTTTTTCTGTGTGTGTGCTTGTTTGTCTTTAGCCATTTTGGTAGATGTGAAGTAGTATTTCACTGTGGCTTTAATTTGCACTTGTCTGGTGAATAATGGTGTTGACCCTTTTTTCATATGCTTATTGGACATGTACAAGTCTTTTGCTCTTTTGTTGTTGTTGTTGTTATTGTATTATGTATATTTTTCTTATTAACTTTAGAAGTTCTTTATATATTCTGAACAAAAGTCATTTATCAGGTTATGCATTGTGAATATTGGAAATATATTTCCCCCAGTCTGTGGCTTGCCTTTCCATTTGCTTAGTAGTATCTCTAATGCAAAGTTTTTTATGCTGGGAAGTCCCACTTGCCATTTTTCATGATTAGTACATTTTGTGTTCTGGTTAAGAAAACTTACCTATATCAGCATCATAACACATTCTCCCACGTCGTCTTTGAAGAAGCTGTATTGTTTTGCTTTCCATATAAATATTCCCTTTATCCAACACTATTTGTTGAAAAGATTGCATTTTTCCATCACATTACAATGGCAGTTTTGTTATTAATCAGGTGATTATGAGTATGGGTTTGTTCCTGGACTCTATTCAGTTGGTTTCTATGTTTCTGTCTTTGCATTAATGCCACTGTTTCAATTAATGTAGCTGTATAATCTAGCTTGATATCTGGTACACTACATGCTCCCATTTTGTGCTTCTTTAAGATTGTCATCGCCATGCTTAGCCCTTTACATTTCCATGTACATTTGAGAATCGCCTCACATTGTTAAAAGCCTGCTGAGATTTTTATTGGAATTGCATTGAACCTATAGATTAATTTGAGGAGAACTGACATTCTTAACAATATTGAGCCTTCCAACCATTAGCATAATAGAGGCTTCCATTTATTTAGGTCTTCCTTAATTTATCTCAGTAATGTTTTGTAGTTTTCTTTGTATTCTTGCCCATTTTCTTTAGATTTATTCCTTTATGCTTTTAAAGTGCTTTTGAAAAAGTCTCTTTAAAAATTTCTTTTGTGACTAGAATTTAAAAGTACAATTTTTGTTGTATATTGATTCTGTATCCAAAGACCATGCTAAATTTACTTCTTGATTCTAAAAGTTTATAGATCATTTTGCATTTTCTACCCTATTATCTGCTGAAGTTGATAGTTTTTTCTTTTCTAAGGAGTATGCTATTTATTTATTTATCTACCTATTGTATTGTCTGAGAAGACCAGTAAAATGTATTTACTGGTATTAATGAGTATCATTGTTTCGTTCCTTAACTCAGAGGAAAGCTTTCAATATCTCATCATTGGGTATGATAGCTGTGGATGTCACTTATCAGAGTGAGGAAGTTTCCTTCTCTTTCAGTTCCTATGATTGCATCCAAACCATAATGGCAAAAAATAAGCACTTACTATTCACAGATTCTGAGGGTGAGGAACTTAGACAAGGAACGGTAGGGAAGGCTTGTCTCCGCTTCCCAGTGTCTGTCTGGGGCCTCGGCTAGAAGCCCTGGAGTTGAGGGGATGGAATCATTTGAAACTTGTTCATTCCCCTGGGGGTTGATGCTAGCTGTTGGCTGGGGAACTCTCTACCTCCACTTCTCTATGTAGTTGATCCATACAGACTTAGTTGAGTTTTCTCATAGCATGGTGACAGAGCTGGGTGGAAGCTGCATTGCCTTTTATAATCCAGCCTCAAGTCACATAGTGCCGTTTCCACTGCATTCTACTCAACAGGAGAGTCACGGGGTCCTGCAGGCTCTGGAAGAAATACTGCTGAGGCCATCTTTGGAAAATACAGTCTGCACAACTTCTGTTCCTAGTGTGCTGACAGTTTTAATCATGAATAGTGATAAATGGCATCAAATACTTTTTGCATATTTATCAAGTCATTCGTATAATATTTATTCTTTTTTCTATTAATCCAGTGAATTACACTGATTGAATTTTGAGAATTAATTCAATCTTATACCCTGAAATAAACCCAACTTGTTGTGTTGGGTTCTCCATTTTATATATAACTCACATGATTTGCTCAGATTTTTCTTTATAACTTTTGCATCTATGTTCATGTAATTTTTCTTTCTTGTAAGCCTTCTTACTTTTGTTATCAAAAAGTATTCCTTATTTATTTTTTTGCTAAAAGTTTGTGTGAAATTGATCTTACTCCATCTTTAAATATTTGGAAGAATTCACAGGTAAAGCCATCTTGGCTTTGTTTAATCTTTGTGAAAAAGTATCCCATTAACTTGTTAGTTATGTATTCTTTTACTACACTATTTGTTGTTACCTAGGGATTATTAGAATCGATCTTAAATTAGTATACTTATCATTCCTAAGTAAGGCAAGGACCTTCAATTACCTCAATTCTATACACTGGATAATTTTAAATTGCTTTGATGTTTGAGACTTGTTTTATAGCCCAGTATGGGCTGTGCTGTATAACATTTTAATGTATTCTGCTGTTTGGGCGCAGTGTCCTGTAAAGGTCGATTAGGTCACGTTGGATGATACTGTTAGGCACCTCAAGGATGATGCTGTTATCTTTTTTTTTTTTTTTTTTTCTTCCCCCCCCCCCCCCCCGCCGCTGTTATCTTTATCTTTTGTCTGTTTGTTGTCATGTATTTTATTGCTACACACATTTTAAATCTCTCGAGACATATTTCTGTGTTAAACAGCGAAATTCATTTAAATATTTCCCCATATGCTCCCTTTTCAAAGCTCTCTAGTACTTTGTATTACTGCGCTTCTGTCTGAGACCATTTCCTTTCCCCTCAAGAGCTCCTCAGTATTTCTTCCAGTGAAGGTCTGCAAGAAAAACACTTCTCAGCTGTTTTGTCTGAAATTTCTTTATTTTACCATCATTTTTGAAGACTGTTTCACTGGGTGAATAACTCTTAGCTGAGTCATTTTCTTTCTGCATTTAACATGTTCACTCTGTCCTCTCTGGCCTTCATTGCCCCTGTGTAAAGTCACTTTTCAGCTTCACTGATGTTTCTTTGGAAGTAATGTGTTTTTCTCCCTGGCTGTGTTAAAGAATTTATTTTTTGTCTTTGATTTTCAACAGCTTTATTATGATGTGACTAAATCCATTTTTCTTTATACTTATTTTGTTTGGGGTTTATGAATAAACTTGATGTTTTTGTTCATTTAAAAAAATTTCTCAGTGAGTATTGTTTCAGATAGTATTGCCTCTCTCATTTCCTCTCCCCACTTTCTGGAACTTCAAATTACATCTATTTGAGGCTTTTTCATTGTGTCTCATATGTCTCTTAGACTCATCTGTATTTTCCATCTTTTATTTTTCTCCCTGTGATTCAATCTGGATATTTTCTTTTTTTTTTTTTTAAATATATTTTATTGATTTTTTACAGAAAGGAAGGGAGAGAGATAGATAGCCAGAAACATCGATGGGAGAGAAACATCGATCAGCCGCCTCCCGCACATCTCCCACAGGGGATGTGCTCGCAACCCAGGTACATGCCCTTGACCGGAATCGAACCCGGGACCCTTCAGTCCACAAGCCGACGCTCTATCCACTGAGCCAAACCGGTCTCGGCAATCTGGATATTTTCTACTGACCTCTCTTCCACTTTACACATTCTTTCTTCTGTTGTGTCCAATCTACACAACATTGTCTGTCTGGGGCCTCAGCTGGAATGTATTGAATTGTTTATTTCCCTCATTATATTTTTCACTTCTAGAACTTCCATTTGGTTCTTATTCAGAGATTCATGTTCTCTGATGAAATCCTTTCTATTTCATCAATTTTTAAACATATTCTGCAGATAATTATTTTAAAATCTATATATTTGATAACGTCATCACCAGACTTCAAAGTCTGTTTCTCTGTGTTGTTTTATCTTGCCTTTGGGTCGTTTGGCTCTGTTTTCTCTCATTCCTCGTAATAGTACATTCAATTTACAGGCTCTGGATGATGTTGTGGATTTTCAGAGAAGTTTCATGTTCCTTTGGCAGGCGTGTCACGTGGTCCAATCAAGGAGTAGATGATTCAGGGCTTTGGAATCACAATGAAATATGGGATATAAGTGGCAGGAATCAGCAATTTATTGAAAACCAGGGGCTGGAGGAAAGGGGATGATTAGGATTGGTAAGAGAGAAGTTAAACGCTCTAAGCTGGGAAGCTCAGCAATGAGGGGTTTGATGCCACTAGGAGCACTGCAAGGCGGAGCGAAACTGGAGAAGTGTAGGAAGGGATTCGACTGCCGTGGAGTAGGAGCATGCGTATGAGAGGATGTTGGGGCTGTACACAACCAGGGATTTTAGTTTTTTGGGAAAGCTATGTTAGGATACAAGTCAAAAATTAAAGTGAGAGGGATCTTATCAAAATAGTTATGCTAATAAAAGCTGTAATATCCCAAGACCACCTGCTACTTTTTAATTTGATATTCCTGTTGACATCACTGGCTCCCCTTAGTCAAATCTAGGGCTCTGGGTATTGAGATGCTAATTTGACATGAGATAATGACTGCTGATCACTGATTCGGGTAATTCCTTACATTAGTCCAGCATATCCACAGATGTGAATAGAGCATCCCTTCATTATCTTGTTGACAAGAATGCCTGCTCCTTCACTCAAGTTGGCAGCAAGAGTAGTTTCCTTAGGAAAGCTTCTGAGCACCATCCGTACCCGCTCAGGCCTTGTCAGTGCTGGTTGCTTCCAGGACACTTCACTCTGTGCCGTTAATGTGGAGGCAGTTACTGCAGTTTTCAGTTTGAACCAGGAAGTTTTCATCTGGACAAAGAGAAGGAAGAAATGTATGTTTGTGAATTTACATTGCACTTAGACCTCCCGTAAGATAGCATCCTTCTAATCTGTATCTCCAAGTTTCACCACCAATATAGAGTGTCCCGAAAAATGTATACACACTTTACAGCTGGTAACTCAAGTGATGTTTCTCTCTTTTTAGATTTAACCCATGGGAATTAATAATTAGTCAAAGTGAGCATACATTTTGGGGGGACACCCTGTACATCTATTTACACACCAACTTCTCAGCACTGATCTAGATTGGCAGTTCTCAAACATGAGCCAATTGACACTTTTAACAATTATTGAGGACCCCAAAGAGCTTTGTTCATGTGGGTTAAAGCTATTTAATTGATCATATTCGATATTAATCTATGAAAGCATATGCAAATAATTATAAACACATTTTATTGAAATGCAATTATATTTATCAAAAAATTTAGCTGCAAGAGTGGCATTGTACATTTTTACAAATCTCTTTAATTTCTGGCTTAATAGAAGACATGTTGCCTCTAGAAAACTCTGCTATGTACTCATGGGGGAATGAGAACAGAAAAGGCAAATAATATCTAAATATGATTATATAAAAATGTATTTCATAATTATGAAAAAAAAATTTTTGCTTATTTTAACCCCCTGAGACTCAGTGCTCCCCAATCCCTGAGTCTCACTTTGAGAAGCTCTAGTCTGGCTGGTAGGCTTTTATACCAGGAAGAGAGAAAGGATTCAAGTTTCGGTCTTAAACCAGGCTCCTTTTTATTTAAGATCCTCATAGCTTTTTAAAATCAGAATTAATAGTGTATTTGAACTCTTTCAAGTGAAAGCAACTCAGAAAAACTAAGTAAAAAGGAAGATTAATTGGCTCATGTAGCTGAAAAGTCTAAAACTATAGGACTGGGCTTCAGATTCCACCCTGTCAAGGGGCTCAAGAATTCCCTAGAATGTAAGCACTTAGTGGCTTCTTTACTGCCGTATTCCCCAGGCCAAGAACAGTGTTCAACAGGTAGTAAGTACTCAATATATATTTGCTAGTTTATTAAATAATAGATTAATTACTGTTACGAGAACTCTGTTCCAATTCTTCAACTCTGCTTGCCTTTTATATTTTCTGTTATCAATAAGACTCCCTGACAAGACAGCCCTTGGGAGCTCAACTCTGGTCCAACATAGTTCTTAGTGCTCATAATCCCAGAGAAAAAGTCATCCCTTCTGTCACACAGCATCTATATTATAGCCCCTGAAGGAAAGTTATTTTCTCTTCTTGGGCCAAGCTGAATCAATTACTTTATGTTAGTGGAATGGGTATTTCCAACTTAGAACAGGAAGAGGGGGGAATTATTAACAATCCTACCACAATCAAATTAAATGAAAATGTGGCCGTTCCCCAAAATAAGAAATACTGAGCATAGGTCACACAAAATTACAGATGTTCACTACAGATGTTACCTATCAACAAATGGCTTATATAATCAAGTATAAACTCAAATTACATATAATATGTGGTCTGATCACTTCAACAATCCAAACAGAGAACTGTCTTCTGGCCAATTAACAACTGAGTGATTGATTTGTGATTATTTAATTTCATTCTAGTCACTGAGCCTCAGAACAAACCATAGGCTTTTTCTACCTCACTTTCACCAGACGTGAAATGTGTGAGAGTGTTGCTGAAATAGGTCATGCCATTCAGAAACCATCAGTGATTGCTTGTTATCTATAAGGAAGAGTCACAAATTCTCAGGGACTTCAGTTCATCACAGTGATTCCATGGTTCCCAGCCTTTTAATGACTCCCATCTAGTAGAAGTTAATCGTTAGTCATAACATTAATTGACTAAAAAAAACACATAATGACAGCAAGTCCTATAAATTTAATAACACTGTAAAAGAAATTTACATCATGAGAATAAACTATATTTGAAAACTGTTCTACATATGTTTGTGAGACATATTTAACATTCAGTCTCCTAATGAAGTTTGGCGTGCGTGTGTGTGTGTGTGTGTGTGTGTGTGTGTGTAATTTCCATTACTCTCTAGACATAGAATGACAACAGTTATTGAGAACAAGATATCAACACTGTTATAGGGGTTTGGAGCTTCTTTTCTGAGGTGTGTACTAGTGTGGCTATGGCTTTCTAGAGTATAAGGAAGAAAGCTATCCACATGGTGCCTACCTTCAGGTTACTCAAATTTTTATTTCATTTTATCTCCACCTATGGTTTATTATCTATACCTTTTTGTTTTTATAACATAGTGGGTATTCTAGGGTTTTTGATATTCATCTCAAAGTTATCACAACCTGCCTTTAAATAACATGAATTCATGTGTGGTATAAGATTGTTATATATGTACATCCATTCCCCACCTTCCAGCCTTTGTGCTATTTTATACATTTTAGTTCTACATATATTAGAAACCCACAATATATTGTTCTTGTTTTTGCTTTAACCAGTCAAATCTTTTAAATGGATTTTAAAATGAGACAAAATATTTCTCATATTTACCTGAATGTTTTCCCACTTCTGGCATTCTTCATTCCTTTGTGTAGATCCAAATTTTCATCTGGCATCGATTTTCCTTCTGCTTGAAGAACTTCCTTTACCATGTCTTATATCAAAAGTCTCTATCAGCTTTTTTTGTCTGCAAAATTCTTTATTTTGCCTTTATTTTCAAAATATGTTTTTGCTAAATTTAGACTTTTAAGTTGGCCATTTTTCTTTGAGCATTTAAAGGTGTTGCTCTACTGTCTTCTGGCCTGAATGACTTCAGACAACAACTTGACTATCATTCTTGTGTTTGCTCCCCTGGATATAGTGCCTCTTTAAGTCTGGATGCTTTAATGACTTTCTTTTTATTGCTGTTTTTAAGCAATTCGACTATGATAGGTCTTGATGTGATTTTGTTTATGTTTCTTCAGTTTGGGGTTCCTTGAACATCTTGGATCTGTGGATCTATAGTTTTCAACAAATTTGGGAATCTTTCTGCTAGTGTTTCTTCAAATAGCTATACCCCTTTCTGGACTTCAGTTAGACATGTTAGAATAGACTATTTGATAACTGTCCATAGCTCCCTGATGCTCTGTGAATTTTTTAATCTTGTTCTCTCTGAGCTTCATTTTGGATAGTTTCATGCTGCTTTACATCATTGAGCATATTTATAACTGTTATAAGATCACTGTCTACTAATTCTATTATGTCTGTCCCCTCTGGATTTGTTTCCATTGACTGATATTTCTCATGATGATGAGTCATATTTCCTTCTTATTGGAATGCCTGGTAATTTTGGGTTGGATGCTGGACATTGTGATTTTACATTGTTGGAAGCTGGATGTTTGTTATATTTCCCTAAAGAGTGTTGGGTTTTGTTTTGATGTGCAGTTAAGTAACCTGCAGATCAGTTTGATCCTTTCAGGTTTTGCTGTGTCAGGTTCAGAGTAGTCTTTATTCTGGGACTAATTTAACTCTACCACCACTAAAGAGTAATTCTTCTGAGGACTCTTCTAAATAGTATTACTAGATCTCTCCACTCTGGCTGGTTAGGACACAGACTATTTATAGCCTTGGCTCTGGGAATTGTTCAGCCTATTGTTTTCTGCTGTTTCTTTCTTTGTCCTGTGTGATTTTTTTCTCACGCACACATCAATTAGTACTCAGCCAAAGCTTCCAGAGGAATCCTCTACACCAGTGGTTCTCAACCTTCCTAATGCCACGACCCTTTAATACAGTTCCTCATGTTGTGGTGACCCCCAACCATAAAATTATTTTCGTTGCTACTTCATAACTGTAATTTTGCTACAGTTTTGAATCGTAATGTAAATATCTGATATGCAGGATGTATTTTCATTGTTACAAATTGAATATAATTAAAGCATAGTGATTAATCACAAAAACAATATGTAATTATATATGTGTTTTCCAATGGTCTTAGGCGACCCCTGTGAAAGGGTCATTCGACCCCCAAAGGGGTCACGACCCACAGGTTGAGAACCGCTGCTCTACACATTCCCAGGGCTGAGCTTTTCCCCTGCCCCACTGCTTCTCTGATCTCTTCCTTGAAAACTATAGCTACTTTGTCCTCCCCAAACTCCTAGCTCTGCCTCTTCAACTCAGCAAAGTCACCATGCTCTGTTTGGGTTTACTCTCTCTGAACTATAATCTGGAAACTGCTGGGAAAATCGTAAGGCTCATATTTCCATTCTTTCATGGACCACAGCCTTGTGCTGTATATTGTTGTGAAATGTCTGATACCCACCACTTTATATAGATTTTTGGTTTTCCAATTGGTTATGACAGGAGGCCAATCCCTGTAGTAGTTAATCCTAATGGGCAGAGTGGAACTTTCCATAAGAAGCTTTAAATAAACCAAAGCAACAGTAGATGTTTACATTTAAAATGTGTTGTTTTTTCATATGAAAAATACTACTCCTTCCATTGTGGATCTCTGAACAATAGTCATCATTTTCCATGGAATTTCAAGTGAAGGGAATATTTGGATACTTCTGCTTGCTATAAGAATCAGTCTTGCTACAGGAAGTGCATAATTACTAATTTCCTCAGCTATCTCACACTTATAAGAGAAGAAAGCATCCAAATGTCCTATAAAACTTCATCTGAAACCTCAAAGAAGCAAATAATTATATGTTTTTGGTTTATTATTGTTAGCATGTTAATTTTAGGTCAGATTTTTGGTATAGATTTTTATGTTTATATTTTATATAACTACTGTGATTATACAATAAGCCCAAATGTGCTATAATATGTTCAATATGTATTTATTCCAATTTTTTAGAATGTGGGTCATCATTTTATTATTTCAAATACTGTTACATCTTGTTATTGGCTATATTTATAATTAATTGGTTGCTTGGTATGACATAATTCCTATGGGAAAATAGGAATTGTTTTTGCAATAATTTGCTTTATAACACTGTTTATAGGGATATATTATAGCAAAAAGTAGTCATTGCTTTACACTTCTTTAGTTTAACTGTTGAGTTGTATGTCTTATCTCCTCAAATAGGTAACAAATGAGCTGAGAAAAATAATCAGGTATGGTAGTTTTTTGTATCTACAATGCCTTATATATAAGAGCAGAGAAGCATGGCATAATGCTATTTTATTTTACACTATTTTTTAAATCAGCAGAAGCCTTTTCTTTAAGTTATATCTTTTAAGAAAGTCCAATATATAAAATCAATTAACAAGAATTCTTCCAGTTCAAAAGGGATAAGGAGCCCATTACCCCCCACCCCCCACCCCCGCCCCTGCACACACACACACACACACACACACACACACACACACACACACTGGATTACTTCTATTAGAAAGTAGTCACTGGAACCCCTTCATTGTAAAGTGAGGCTTCAGAGTCAATGGTTCAGCAGAAGGCAATCTGAGTTCCAGTCCAGGATCCACTATTTACTTGATGAGAGATTTTGAGTAAGTAACTTAACCTCTCTGATGCCATTTTCTATAAAACCAAGATCTTAATAATTATAATATTTCTATATCACTTAAGAATACTTTTAGATGAAAGTAATAAAGTCCAACTTATAGTAACCGAAACAGACTTATTTTTCTTCATTTAAAACCAGTTCAGATGTAGCTGCTGAGGTTTTACCTTCCTGTCCCACCTGCTAGCATTCAGGCTTTCGTCCTTATGCTTGCTGCTGCAAGGTCACCAGATGGCTAGTTATTTGGATTTCCAGAAAGGAAAGGTGGGGAAAGGCATCCACCCAAGGAAGTTGTTGTTTTTGTTTATTTGTGTTTTCATTTAAGAAGAGAAATTATTCCCAGCATATTCTTTTTATATCTTATAAGCTAGAAAATACCCGTCTTTAGCCAATTATTTGTCAAAACTAAGGAGTTTGAGCCAATCAACATTTTTCGTTGGGCATGGATAAGGGAGCCTGTTCTCAGGTTTCATGGGACCTCTAACCCAACACCTTAACACATCAGGGTGCTGTGGGCAGCAAGGAGCAGAAGAGGGGTGTTCGCTGTGTCTTCCATGTCTGCCCCCATACCTGCCTACTGGAGTTTACTTGGCCAGTATGAGGCTGTATGTGAAAGTGATTTTTAATCTGGACAAGCACCATAGAAATCAGTTTTTTCACAATTTTAACGTCTTCATGAATGTTCAAGAAATGAATGATGGGGAAATTTTCAAGAGAGAATAAGAATGGCATCAAAAGTCCTAAATCAGTGCTCATCAAAGTATATTCCCATGAAACCTACATTAGAAGGCATTAGATTGATCATTAAAAATATAAATTAACACCTACTGAAGGTGAACTTTTAGGCAGGTCCTAGGAACTTATATTTGAAAAAATTCCCAAGTTGTTTTTCTGCCCACTAACATGGAGAAACATGGGCCTGCATGACTGGGGACAGCCCAAGGGGGCCGCTGTGCACCTAGAGTGGGTATTTTGAAACATGAGAGAGGGAACAACAAAAATAGGAGCAGACAGCTGAACGGCAACTCTGCCTTCTTTTTAGCACAGCCCTGACACAATGTAAGTGCTCAGTAATGTTGGCAACTTTTAATATTACAGACAATATTCCCCAGCATCAGGGGACCTAGATCTTAATGGATGCCTCAGCTATGGTTCAGTTGTTCAGTCACCGTCTGTGAAATGAAGTCACTATCACTCAAATCTGCTAGCAGTAGATACCATTGAAGTCTCCTAATTCAGCCCACAGGGAACAATAGGAAGTTTCCAGTGCATTCTATAGGTCAATAAGAAATTTCAAGCCTCAAGATTGTTTTGAAAGTAAGACTGATGCAGTATCTATAAAGGGTATAGTCCTTTTGTTATAGACAGCCTAAAACAAATTAAAGCTGTAATGATTAGAGTCATCTCCGGATCCCAGAGTGTTGGGAAGGTCCGATGATAAGTTACTATAAAACCCTGGGCCGAATGCTAAAAAGTTCTGCATACATAATATACTATATCCGAAGCTAAATACCTCTGTGATTGAGCAGATGCTTTCCTGGTTGGTTTTTGGAAGAAATTAATCACTTAGAGATGATCATTCTAGCCTTTGTGTCCCAAGTTAAGTAAATAGACCTGAAATTATTTGTCAAATGCAAAAATATATATACTTGCACACACACATATATTTATATGAGCATGTGTGGGCATATATGTATATACATGTATATATGAACATATGTACATGTATATTTAAGTTTATCTATATATACACACCCACATTATAAAATACTATGGGAGATACATGCTCAACACAGTTATTGGTTTAAAAAGTAAATTTCATATCTCTATTTTTTATTCTTGAATCTTTTTTTCTGCAAGTGGAACACACCTCTAAGGCTTGCACAAAGACTATTGGTAAGTGTAGCATCTGAGACCTTTCTAAACTTTGGTAGAACCTTTAAGATGCTGAAAACTTAGGCTTGAGCAAGGAGGGAAGTATATGAAAATAAGGAGGATTTTTTTTAACCTTGAACAAGGTACCTACCATCTCTCAACTTTAGTTTCCTCATTCATGAGATGGGGATAATAATACCAGCATCAAAAGATTATTATGGGAATAGAATAGAATAATGTATAGAAAGCACATAGTACAGTCTCTAACATGTAGTTGGCCCTTTATAAACCACTGTTATTTTTACTTTTATTATTCTCTATACTTAGATATGAAGAAGTGATTTGAGCCCAAGTTCCCTTAGTCATAATGTTCAAAGGCACCGTCTGAGAAAGAGGGAGATAGTCAAAAGGGCCTCATGTCAGTGACAGAATTCCAGTCCAACCTGGCAAGATGTACTTTAAGGCTCAGGCCTGGTCTGGGCTCCTGCTGGAGGAGTTCTCCGTGAGACCTGCAGGCTGCAACCTGGTCTCCAACTCAAAGGCCACAGTTACAGTGAAAGTTGGATTTGGAAGAAGCCTTAAAGAAGTACTCATTGGCATCATTTCTTACAAGTCCAGGGGCCTGCCATTCAGTTTACCTCCTCATCCTGTTTCTGAAGGTCACCTAAGTGTAGGTGGGTAGGTGTAGTGACTCTCCACCCAGAAACACCATTCAGCAAGGTGGGTGAGAGTCTGCTTCCCACACCTGAGTTAAGCTGGCACTGAAACATTTGTTGGCCTAGTGGTCTAGGTAGGTAAGGATATTTTCCTTCACTTTTGAGACCTTAAAAGGTATTTCTCCCTTCCTGTTTTAAACTAAAAAATTTACAGTGGTCCCTCAGGTGTGCCTTTCTGCACTCAATTTACTTCAAGAAGTAGGTTATTCTTAAAGCATAGCTGGAAGGAAACAGGGTTGCAGGACTGAGCTATAGTTCATGTCTTCCCTCTTTGAGTGTGGTCATCTTTGTGCAGAAATGTTCTTCTATACCATCTCCCTCTATGTGGCCACGTTGCAGTTATAATCTCCTAAAAAGCTAAAAAGAAGCTCCAGGTAAATTACATGGAGAAGGAAACCATATGTTGAACAACTGCTCTGTGACAGGCATTATTCTAGATATTTTGCATTTTCTATCTACTTTAATAGGTGGTAATACTTCCGTTTTTATTTTTGTACAACATACATAACATAAAATTTATCATTTTAACCATTTTAAATATAAAGTTCAGTGGCATTCACATATTTGTGCAACCATCACCATCATTCATCTCCAGAATTTTTTCTTCTCAAACTGAAACTCTGTACCCATTAAATACTAATTCCCTATTCCCCCCTCCTCCCGGCCCTGGCAACCACCATTCTACTTTCTGTCTCTATGGGTCTGACTTCACTAGACACCTCATATAAGTGGAATCATACAGTATTTGTTATTTCATGATTGGCTTATTTTACTTAGCTTAATTTCTTAAAGGTTCATCCATGTTGTGACATGTGTCAGAATTTTCTTCCTTTTTAAAGTTAAATACTATTCCACTATATGTATATACCACAATTGGTTTATACATTTATCTATTTAACCATTTGAGTCCCAAGCAGCGCGATCGCGCTGCTGAGATTTTATGTCGAGAAAACATACAATTCGTTTGAGTCCCAGCGGGTATTGAAAAAACACTGTCGAAGAATCCCAAACAGCGCAACCGCACTTTCTCTAAATGAGTATGAAAAGACCCAAACAGCGTGATAGCGCTTGTTTTATTTTATGTCGAGAAATACCAAGCAGCGCAATTGCGCTGCTTGGGACTCAAACGGTTAAGGACACTTGGATTGTTTCCACTTTGGGCTTCTGTGAATAGTGTTGTGATAAACGTTGGTGTATAAGTGTCTGCTTGATCCCTGCTTTCAGTTCTCTTGGGTATATTCCCAGCAGTGGAATTGCTGGGTCATATATAGTGCTTCCATGTTTATCTTTTTGAGGAAACTGCCAGGCTGTTTGCTACCGCAACTGCACCACTTGACATTCCTACCAACAATGCATGAGGGTTCCGATTTCTCCACATTCTTGCCAACTCTCGTTATTTTCTGGTAGTTGTTGTTTGAAAATAGCCATGCTAATGAATGTGAAGTGACATTCCCTAGGATAGGTGAGGAAGCAGAGGTCCAAAAATGAAAGGCAACTTAGTCAACATCAGGCTGTTAGTAAGTAAAAGAGGCTCAATTCTAATCCAGAACTCGTAGACCGTACACTTTTGGCTGTATTTCTGGCATCAGAATGATGCTAGGAACACAGAGCCCCACAGAGGAGAGGGTCCTGTGATGAGAAGAGCCTGGTTGAATCTGTTTTTATTTCCAAGAGCCTCCCAAGGGTGGACAGGCTGTTTCCGTGATGTGCCTGGTCACGAGCACAGCTCAGAACTTCAGTTTCCACACTTACAACAGAGGCTTTTGAATTCCTGTTTCTGTTACTTCTCTTGATCATCAAGTGGTTTTTGACCTTTTCTTTCCGGCATCCGGCCTACAATTCTGATGTTGTGCATGTTCCTTTCTGTAGCCAATTAGATCTTTTTGATTGTGGAGCTAACAAACAGTTCTTACTTGAAAACTCAGAGTGAAAGAAAGAGAGACACACAGAAAGAAAAGGAAAACACACCCTGCAGCTAAATGGAAGCAGTGAGGGAGGAAAAAAGAGAGGATTGTGAGACTGATGTAATTTGCATGGCACCACATCTTCAGCCAGTTAAACAACATCCAAATCCATCCCGGTGAATAGAGGACAAGAGACCAGACTTAAGGCCCCACCCTGCTGCTCTCCTGGGGCAGAACAGAGCTTCCACATCGTCATCTGATAGGTGGCACAGCTAAGGCTCAGATGGGGCAATGTCCTGACTGAGATCTCTCAGCTAAAATTATAGAGAGGCAAGATGGGAAGCGAGTCTGCTGACAGCCCTCTGGGCTTCCTAAACACTGCGCCTCCTAGCCTCATGCTTTTTCACTTTGTGAAAGAGACGGTGGCTGAGGGCTCCTTTCTCTTAAAGTCTAGCCTGTCTCACCTGCTGATGCCTATTCCTGGCAGCAAGAAAGGTGGGTCACTGCAGTGTAGAGTTTAGGTTAGATGGTATCTAGGACTCTTCTCAAGAACTTTGGATAAAGAAGAGCTGGGCTGAACTTCTGACTTCATGACTTTAGTGCTGTGCAAATTAAAACCAGTAATTTTACCTCTCTGTTTCCTCTTCTGTGAAGCATAAATATTAACTTAATATCAATAGAAGGATATAAGTAGATGCTAGGCACACAATTGATAGTTGATGTAAAATTAAAATAATATTCAATGACGAGATTTTGTTTCTTCTGCTGGAAAGACACCCCAAATGTGAGCCCTTTTTATGTCTTTAGATCTGGAAGGCAGCACAGCATGTAATTTTATATATACTGCAGTTGAAAATAAATTCAGTTCTGTAGGTCATTCCAGGATGGGCTATGTTTCACTGAATTAATTTTGCTCCAATTTCCAACAGTCTATAGAGACTCACTTTCCTGAGCCCTCAGGACCCAGGCCTTAAGACTGTGCCACTTCTATTCAGCAAAGTTATTAACCTGCCCAACAAAACCTGAAAAAATTCTCTTGGGAGGGTGTTGTATGTGTTAATCCAACCATTGCATTTAATCCAAGTCATTAACTACTTTAATTAAATCGAATTCAATAAGTGTGTATTGAATACCTAGAGTGTGGCATGGGCACTGGGTTCTGGGAACACAAAGATAAATAACACAGCCCCTGCATGAGGGATAGCCCATGTCTCTATGTTTTCCTGGCGTGTGACAGAGTCTGTAATGAGCTGTTTCCTTGGGAACTTTAACAGGCCTGTTGTGTCCCACATCTTCTTCAAGGAATACCTCATGTCTTCCCAAAGCTGCATACTCCCTTCTTCCTACACATCCTCCACCTCTTCTCCCTCTACTCCCTCCCTCTTCCCTTCACAAGCTCCTCCTTTCCTCTATTCTCTGCTTTTTTCATTCTCATCCTTTCTCCCATTCACAAGTAGTGAATACCAACCATGTAGTAGATATTGTTCTGCAACAAAAGAGATTAGCCCCTGCTCTCAAGAAAACCCTATTTTGAGATCATTGTAGACACATGAAAGTTGCAAAAATAGTAGAGTTCCTATAAACCCTTCACCTAACTTCTCCTTCTGCCAACATCTTATATAACTACTAGAGGCCCCGTGCATGAGATTTGTGCACTGGGCGGGGGTGGGGGAGGGGGGGTCTCTCAGCCTGGCCTGTGTCCTCTCCCAGTCCAGGACACTTTAGGGGATGTCCACCTGCTGGCTTATGCCCGATCTCTGGGGCCTAAGCTTGCAGTCAGACATCACTCTCACAGTCCGGGGCTCTCGCAGTCTGGGGTTCTTGCAGTCCGGGACCCCTCGCTCCTTACCACCCAACTGCAGTGGAGACAGGAGAGGCTCCCACCACTGCTGCTGCGCTCACCAGCCATGAGCCTGGCTCAGGGCTTCTGACTGAGCAGCACTCTCCCTGTCGGAGTGTACTGACCACCAGGGGGTAGTTCCTGCATTGAGCATCTGCCCCCTGGTGGTTAGTGCACATCATAGCAACTGGTTGTTCCGCCATTTGGTCTATTAGCATATTGGCCTTTTATTATATAGGATAGCATAGATGCTGAAACCAAGAAATTAACATTGATACATTTCTACTAGCTCTCCTACAGATATTTTTAGGATTTTTCCAGTTTCTTTTCTCTGCATCATGGTTTAGTTATCACGTCTCCTTAGTTTTCTCCAGTCTTACCATCTTTCAGTATTTGTCATGACCTTGACATTTTTTAATAGAACTGATCACTCAATCTGGGTTTATCTAATGTTTTCTTGTGATTAGACTGAGGTTCTACATTGTTGGGAAGATACCACAGAAGTACTATATCCTTCTCAGTGATCATATCAAACAGGTACACGATGTCAAAATGTCTCATCACTGGTGATGTTAATCCTGGGTTATACTTGGAGAGGCTAACACTGGGCGAGGGTAGTGTCTAAGTTTTCTTCTCTGTAATAGTCACTGTTTTCTCTTTTATAATTAATTAATATTTCGTGGGGAGATATTTTTAGACTATGCAAATGTCCTCTTCCTTATCATGCTTTCACCCACTGATTTATTAGATCTTTTTTTAGCACTTCCTTACTCAAGCAGCTTAGCTTTTATTAGGACAAGTTAGACAATAAAAAGATAGTCAAATAAATACGATTATTTTGTATGATGCAAGTTGTAAAGAAAATATAGGAAGGTGGAATAACAGAAAGAGAGGTCTACTTTAGATGACACATCAGGAAAGTCCTCTCTAAGGAGGTGACATTTGAGCTGAGGAGTGAATGACAAAACCCAGCTGAATGCTATCTAAGAGAAAAGCACTCAGGCAAAGCACATAGCAAGAACAAGAGCCTGGAAACTAGAGGAGCAAGGCCTGTTTGACCAAGGAAGTAAACTAGGCATGGCCCCAGGGAAGTGAATAAGGTGCGGAGTGATGGGAGCTAAGGATACAGAAGTAGGAAGAACCAGATCAGGTGAGCCCTGGGCAGAGAGAGAGAGTTTGGAAGTTTTCTAAGTGTTGAGCAACTTCCTTCATTAAATATACACTGTATCTGTGCTCACAGGGAATTCATTAGCCACATCTGCTACTTAAATTTAAATTCTCATTAATTGAAATCAAAGCAAATAAAAAATTAGCCCCTTGATACCAGTAGCCACATTTTTAAGTGCTCAATAGTCACCATTGTAGCTAGTGGCTGCCCTGCTGGATCACAGATACAGAACTTTTCCATAATGGCAGAGGGTTCCATTGGACAGAGCTGCTGTGTATGCCTTCTGGGGTCATTCATTATTAGTTTCTATGGGAGAGACAGGGTTGAGTGAGTTACAGTCCCTGTTCTCCAATAATTTCAAGGTTAGTAGACAAATATGCAAATAAGCACAACACCAGTAGCATGTATTGAGACCAGAGGCAGGGTACAGCAAAGCTGCTGTAGGATTTGGACGAAGTGCAATTGGAAGGTCAGAAGAGGCTTTATGGATATCAAGGAGGATGGTAGGATTCTGATGGCTTGAGACAAAGAAGTCATTGCAGATGAAAAGTTTGTAATGAGCTGAGGTGTTGAACATTTGGGCTAGATTGGCTGGAGTTGAGTGTGTGTTGGAGAATGTGAGGGGAAGATTAGCAGGCAAGCGGGCCATGTAGTGAGAGAAAGGCCTGGAGCCAGACTAAGGAGTTTCATCTTTGTCGCATAAGGAACTAATTATGTTCTTACCAAAGGAGTAACTTTATCAGAGCTGTGCTGCAGGAGCTGCTCGGTCTGTGGGATGTGAGGTGGATTGTGGCTGGGGAGAGAGACTGCAGGGAGAAGGCTGGAAATTCATTTGTAGTAGAGCAAGCGTGAGGTCATTCCTATTCACCATATATTTTTCTAAAAGCTAAACGCCTTCTCAAGCATAAAAGATAGTCTGCTTGAAATACAACATTCAGAAACAAACTTTGATATTGGAAAATATATTGTTTTCTCTTGATAACAAGCCAACATCTTCTATAACCATAGTGTAAATACTGAAACTATGGAATTCACATTAACATACAAGACCCATAGGATTTGATTATAAGATTTCATAAACAGGTGCTCTTGGTGAATTTTTATTCACCCAAATCTGACTTTTTTAAACTTCAGTGTTCATGAAAATCGCCTGGTGAGTTTGTTACAATGCAGAGTTCTGGGCCTCACCCAGAGGTTCTGATTTACTAGGTATGAAATGGTGCTGAGGGACCTGGATTTTAACAAAGGAGCAATAGTCTCAAAGACCCCCCTGAAACACTGCCCAGCCCCATTCCTTTTAAGCTCTGTCCTGAAGTTAAGATTCCCCTTCTCATTACTTATAGGCAATAGTCCTGCAGATATTTTTTTAAAAATGTTTCTCTTCCATTATGACTTTTTCTCCCACCCCTTGAAGTAGTAGATTTGAGAGAACATATGTTGCCCTACTGCCCAGGTGAGAGCATGAGGGGGATAGCATCTCCCCTTTGCCCTTTGGGTTTTGCTTGTCATCCTCTTCCAACTCTGGCACTTTCTCTTCCTACTTCTCCGATGCCATGTGTCCAGGTGCCATCTTCGCTAACGGGCAGCTGTTCCATTTGCCCGCCTTCAGGAGGAGCGTCCCCCATTCACAGCTACAGGGAGCCCAGAGGGTGGCAGTGAGGGACCTCTCCTCTAGTTCCATACCAGCGGGAGATGTCATGTTGCAGACAAAGTGCTGGCAAAGGAGCCTCGAGGTTTCCTTCAGTAATCCATGCCTCTGCCAAACCGCTGGGGCTTTTCACCCAAGAGCCCCACCTGCCCAGACAGTTCCTGTAGGGAAGTGACTGGGGAGGGAACTAACATCCGTGAGCGCTCAAGTCCTACACCCAGACCCTTGGAGTCATTGTCTTCTCCCAAGGGCTTCCCTGCCCCAAATGAAGTACCCTCAGATGAATCAATTTAGGTCTGGATTAAGAACAGAAAAGTACCCAAGTCTTGACTGTCAAAGCCTACATTAATGGAGATCCCCACACAATGGCTGGGCAGACACCAACATGCAAATCTCTCTCTCTCTCTCTCTCTCTCTCTCTCTCTCTCTCTCTCAATATTTTTATTGATTTCAGAGAGGAGGAGAGAGATAGAAACATCATTGATGAGAATCATTGACCAGCTGCCTCTTGCACACCCCACATGCAAATCTCTTAATGAGGAATTTATAAAACTGCTTGAAGAGAAGAATGGAAATATGCAGCCCTCAGGGCCCAACACCAAAACCACCACCTTAGGAGGCTTCTCTGCTTCCAATTATCCACACACCCACCAGGCAAATCTCTATGCTTTCCAGAGGCCTCTGTCTAGACCTCTACTTACCACTGTAAATTCAAATTAGTTGATTAGGCTTCAGGTTACTTATTATATTGTGAGAGCAGGTCCCACAACTTACCACATCTTATCTCTAGACCCTGGTTTCTTGCAGGGTGTTCAATGCCTGTTCAGCTAATAAAAATGTACAAATAAATTCATGACATGACAGCTGTCTAAAACTATTACAAGATTGCCTTTGTGCAGTATGGGCAGTCCTAATATCAAGCAGTAGATGCTATGATTTTAACAACATAGAGGGTTTTGTTTGTTTTTTCTGTTCTGTTTTTTTTTTTTTTCACCATCTGGACACTGAGAAGTGGACATGCGTTAACTCTCTTGAGAAAATCAGTGAGATCACCAGTATAGAAGGGGTTCAAACCAGAAACTGCAAGAGAATATGAAAAGATGTCCTTAAGAGAATTCAAGCATGGGTCTTTGGATGGGTGGCTCTTCTGGACACCTTGAAGGTCTCTTCCAGCCTTGAGACTGATTTCAGGATTTGTTTTTATCCTCCCGCATGGCTGCTTTATTGGCCTGACTATATATGGGGATGTTTTTCATCTTCCAAAGTAATTTTAAGGCAGCCTCTCCACTTACCTAAGAAGCTTTTGGTGGGAAGTATGGATTGACTTATGGTGGGGCTGACTTGCATGTTGCATGATTCACTGTGCTCTATAGATACCCCCAAACATGTATATCATTGTGTCTGCTGTTCCAAGATGACACTGCTATTTCCTACCTGTGCAAATACAGCTGTAAAAAATGATGCATGGCCAGCATCCCTTCCCCAGAATGTAGACAGAGAGCACATACCCTCTGGCTTAACACACTCCCAAGGCACACACATCCTCTTGTGAATTTCAGCAGTCATTTCCAAGCCTGGTAAGAAGAGAAGAGAATTGCAAATGAACTCACATTACCAACAAAGCCAAACCGCCCCCCTCCCCAAATTACTTTATACATTAAATCTGTGGACCACAGAAGCCCCTGCATCCTCTGTGGCTTCCTAAAAAATCAAAAAGGTTTCCAGCTGTTTCAGCAAACAAGCAGGTTCTGAGACTTCTCTCTTTGTTATAGATTTGATTCAAACTGTGTCCGCTAGCAGTGAATATAAAGGGAAAAAAGTCAGTATAGTATAACTTTGAAAATTTTAACAAGCACTACGGGAAAGAATAATAAAGCATATCTTGCTGCATCTAGCCTAAATTTATAAAGAAAGCAAAACTGTAAGGAAACAAAAGTGTTACTCTTCTTTGTCATAAAAATAGTTTAAACTCTTTACCATTTTTTGTTCACCCTTTTACTCCACCAATTGTGAAATTGCATCAAAAGCAACATCAATGTCTCCCAACCTATCTATTAGGCAATAAACTTGTGCTGAAAATCCACACAAATTTAAGCAGCAAAGAGGTTCAGACAGGTTGAGAGTGGCAAGGCTCTCCACCCCAAAGACAAGGTAAATGGGTGGGTTTCTGGTTAGGAAGCAAAACCAGGAGCTTACCTGGAGGACCTCTGCCATTGAACTTGAGATGCCAAGCGGCCCTCTGTGTTCAAGGTGAAATCCCGCTACTTCTTCCCCAGCCACCTTCTTCTACCAAAGGTGCCATTGAATTGTGTCATCTCCTAATAGAAGTAGACTGTGGAGAGGACAGGGCCGATTTCATTTTCTTTCCTTTTATGTGTGCTCAGCAAACCAGGACCAGTTCTATTATATTTCATTCATTCGGGGCAATCATCTTGGACCACATGATAATAAACACATTGGGTTTTTTCCCCCTCCTGCAACCACTGCTTGCTGTACTGCTAAGAATAATTTCCCAATCTGACAAAAGCACCACATGTCAGCAGACCTGTTCCGTGTGCGCACTCTGTCCCCATCTTGCCCAGGTGCTCTGGTGGCTTGAACTGAATGCTCCCTGCCCATGTGGGAGTACCTACCAGAGAGCTTTCTGCAGGAAATCATAATAGGCTGCACTAATGACCTCTGGACAAGGAATAGGGCTTGCCCCCAGAGGGTCGGGCTTAAGCAAGGCCTGTGCCCTGCTCACTCTTTCAGCCCAGTGTGGGAGGCAGGAGGTGGCTGGATGGCGTATCAGGGATACAGCTGTGTTATCAGCATGGGGAATTAACCAAATGGGGGCATCTTGGTGGCAGAGTTGAAGGACACAGTGTGGGTCTCTGTGCCCAGCAAGGGAGCCACATTACCTCACTTCTCTGTAGTCTGGCTCCTCCAGGGCTATTAAAAGTATTGATGCCTGTCTAGCTGGCATGGTTCAGTGGTTGAGCATTGACCTATAAACCAGGAGGTCACGGTTCGATTCCTGGTCAAGAGCACATGCCTGGGTTGCAGGCTCTATCCCCAGTGGGGGACGTGCAGGAGGCAGCCAATCAATGATTCTCTCTTGTCTTTGATGTTTATATCTCTCTTTCCTCTTAAAAATAGTCTTTAAAAATATATACATATATTTAAAAGGATGATAACCACACTAACTCTAGGTTCTCCATATTTTTTAAAGCATCTGGAAGGGTCCCTGAAGTTTAAAATGTTTTTGTGCCTATATAAACAGCCTTTGGTCACCAGATTTTTCTAAGCCAACACAGGAACACTATTTGCACATTATTTTGCATGAAATATAGTCATTTACATACATTTGCATAGTGCTTTCAAAAAGCCTTAATTCCCAGTAAGTCAAATAAAATAAATTAGTGCAATCTACTGTCATTGTCTGGCAGCACAGCTTGGGGATCTTGGTGGTGATGGGGCCAGAGGCTGGAAGAGCAAAGAGCCAGCTCTTAGGAAACTGTGACCATTCCTAGCTCAGTGTAGCCAGAGGCAGATAGACACAAGTCTGAACTCAGGGAACTCTGTCGGGTAGGGTGAAGTCTTAAGCCTCTGGGCAGCGCTCAGCAGTTCACAAAGCCCATTTATAACCCTTCTTTCATTTAAGCCTCACAAAAACCTGTGTGCTTGGTAGTGCTGGGGTTGTAATGAACTTTTCATCAGTAAGGGGATTAGCCAAGTAGAGTGACTTACTTGTGACACACAAGTAAATGGTCTTGGTCCTTGCAGTCTTGGTGCTCCAAGAATTGATCCAGAGTTCCCTTGAGAAGAGGCGAAATGTCCCCATTTTCTGCTCATCCAGCATCTCCTCTTCAGGCACTACATGGCCATGGGGAAATTATGAGGGAACCCCCAATGGCTCAGGCACAGCGTTGCTAGCCTGTGATGCGGCTGACCCTAAGTAATTGCCTTTTTATCGTTTCAGACAGTTATTTGAAAGTTATGATAATAGAGTGAAAATATAAGCAGCTTACAGTTTACTAGAACATTAATTCTCTGGGGATGATTTCTTTTTCCCTCTGAGCATCTTTTCCCATTGCTCTGTGGGACCTTTCCCATTGCATTATGTGGAACTTATTTTTAGACGTTTCTCCCTGTGATCCACTATCACTGATCCACCCTGGCCTGATTACTGATTTCCATATTTGCTAAGATATATCCCGATATCTAAATATATGCAGGGGTGGGCAAAGGAGGTTTACAGCTCCATTGTAACATTCTTTTAAATTAGTAAAGCTTTTATAATAATCATAACCTGCATGTCTTTTTCTGTATGAACAACTGTAAACCTACTCTTGTCCGCCCCTGCAGGTCCGAGACAGGAAAACCTCTGGTCTGGGGAAGTGGTTTCAGCACAGCCCAGGTACACTGACTAGGAAGTAGGAGTCAAGTCGTGAGCTTTGGCCAAGTGGGACTAAATTGAAATAATCCTGGCTTCTCTGTCTCTGATCATTTGACCTTAGCCTCTTTGAACTTCTGTTTCTTCATGTGTAAGGCAGTGATATATTTGTACCCCCTCGAAGCTCAAACCCATTTTTTTAAGTTGATCCTGTGAGTTTGGGTGAGCCCGGCCTGGACGGGCTTGGGCAGACCTGAGGGGACAGCTACTCTAGCCTGCAGGCCTGGGAGGTAGAAAATGCTCCCCAAGGCACAGTGCGAGGGCCCACAGTGGTTTCAGGGCCCCATGAAAACATTTTAATTTCTTTTAGAATCAGAAGGAGGAAAAATGAGCTTTTAGGTCAAATAAAGTTTTCATATAATATTGATACGTTTGTCTGTATACCAATGCAATGGTGAGGATTGTTAACATTTTTGTGTAGAGCAAGGGTCCCATGAAGGCAAAAGTGCCTGTCCCTAGAAAGTCCTAATGCAGCCTGGCTGGATGCTCCTGCCTGGCCCCCACCTGTCCCCTGGGCATGCGTCCTTTATCTGCTCATTTATGAATTAGGTGTGTTGGGTGACTCAGCCCCTAACATCTCAAGATGCCCCACAAGAACCTACCTTCCTGAGAATGTCAGCTACTTGCTTGCCCTGCATCTTGCTCCCCAGGTGTCATTCCACATTCCCCAGTGTCCTCATGTCCCTCCCACGACCCCCTAACTGCCTGGCGCCAGACAAGAGAAAGGACAGAGAAGGGTAACTAGGAGTTCTGACGACTATTCCATGGCTTGCCTTTGCTCCCTGCCCTCTTCATTCAGGAACTGTTTGAGCAGCATAAATAAATATTTTAAGAGCAATCCCATTGTGCTTTACTGTAGCTTATTTGATGTAAACTGTTGAGAAACTAAGTGAACCAAGACAATTTATAATGTGACTTTCTCCTCTGGGCCTCAGTTTCTCCATCTGCAAATTGGGGCTAATAAAAACAGCCTCGTAGGAGCAATTGGAAAAGGAGTGAAATTATAACTGAGAAGGTGCAGAATGCTTCCAGAAGAAACAGTCTAACTGAGCTAGGAGTTATTGTTAGCTTGGTTATCAGAGTGCCCATGGCATAAGGACTTCCTGTGTTTGTAGGGCTAACTGTCTGTCTCCACTGCCCCTCTGGATTATCATCATTTACTTTCATCACTACTGAAAGGGCCTGGTTTTCTGTTACTCTCAGCCCATATCCATGACCTTGCAGGCTGAGAGAGCAGCGATTGGTTCAGCGTGGAGACTCAGCAGTACCCCTTCCCAACCACTTCTGAAATCTTTGTCAACCTCCTGGCAGTCCTGAAGTCTGAGGAATGGGGAAACAGAGAAGGAAAGGACGAGGAGAAAGGGAGATAAAGATGTCACCTGCCTGAGTGTCACTCAGGACTGTGCTCTTGTTCTTCACTGCATAGCCGTGCTTCGAGCAGGGCACTCAGGAAGGCTCCCCAAGCCCCTGCCTCCCTGTTAAGTTGTAACTACAATGTGGCACCTAACCTTAGCCAGTGGCAGAGTCCTGGCTTCGTCCCTTTCATGTTCTGAGTTAGAATCAGAGGTCTTTGACCTGGAAAGGACTTTGGCAATCATTTGTGCAGCATTGTCTTTTTACAGAAGAAATGGAAATCCAGAAGCATCAGAGACTTGTCCAAGTTCACACAGTAAAGAAGTCAGAACTAAAACTCATGCATACACACACACACACGCACACACACACACACACACGCACACACATACATTTCCACATGCTTGGGAGTCTGGGATTGCTTTTATTCTTTTATTTATCCTCACAGCAACCAGGCCTGGAAAACTAGTAATATATCCCCATTTTTACCAATGAAGAAGCTGAAGCTCAAAAGACTAGGGGAGAATATTCAAGATCACTCAGGTTGTCCTAGCAGAGCTCCTATAAAACCCAGTCTCCTACCGCCAGAGTGCCCTCCCCCTCCCCCACAGTGCCTGTAAGCCAATGTCCAGAGCTCGTGGCCACGGCTGCTTGGGAGGAGCCAGCACTCCCCTCCATATGTGTACGAAAATTCTGGCTTAACTGCATCATGCTTAAGTTTCAACATTATTTTAATTTATCAGAGGAAAGAGAGTAACAATGGAGTTGATGGGCAATTTGTGTAATTAACGCCCCAGAGCTCCTAGTACTACAAGGTTTTTTGATTCAGTGCATTCTCACAACAGATGCTCTTTTTGCCGGTCAAGAGGCATTATCATGAGGATTATAATGGAGGGGGAAGGATTCCTGCCAGAGGAGACGAGAGGGGAGGCATGGTTTGGGTTCGTCATTAGTGATCTTAGGTATGCTTTGTTATACCTGTGAGCCTGCTTCCTGTAAAAATGTGAATAATGAAACCAGCAAGTTCCAGACAAGGAGTAGGACATCTGCTTCTCAATTAGTGCTCATTTAGCTCGTTTGGAAATGATTTGTGCCTCTACAAGACAGCATCACTGAAAGTGGTTTTCTTTCCTATGACCGCAACCTTTCACTCTTCTCACAATGGGCCAGATGGATGCATCAGAGGGGCCTTGCTGGGGGACAGAGGAGGGATGGACATTCCTGTTCCTGCCAATGTTCAAAAAGGCATTGCTACTCCTTAGTCTCAGTACGATCATAATACCCAAATCAAGGTCTTGAGACGTGTCCCAGTCCCTTCCAAAGCACTTCTGGAAGCATATAATTGGCTCTTCTGTGGTTGTTAGACTAGGGCTGATGTTCAGGTGGTACACATCACTACAACTGTGCTGGTTATTAAAACATTCGCGTATTTCCAGATCCATTGGAAAATAGCCACTTCTCCAGGCCCTGCAAGTGCCCATCACTTCCCAGGTGAATCCCTCCCACCACCCCCCCCCCCCCCCAGCCTCTGTGTATCGCCCCATTCCCACATGTCTCACATGTCTCCCAGCCAAACAGGCTCTCCCCTGCTGAGAAGCATCCTTTACAGTTTGGAGGGCCCAGCAGGCAAATGCCCATTCTATGGATTCCCTGGAGAGACTCTAAGTGACTGGTTGCTAAATGGTTTTAATGTCACACTGTGTGTTGAAACTCCTTAATGATGTACACAGGAAAGCCAATGCTTTTCATAGGGGCCTCTTGCAGGTGTGGGGCCCTCTTGTTGGCTGAGGGTGCCAAGCTCTGACTCTTACTGTGCTTGGGTGGACGATGCTAGAGACTGCCTGCCCAGGCCCTGACTGCAAGGCCAAGCTGAGGTCAAGTGTGATGGGGAGTAGAAGTCCAATGTGACTATTAAAGCCAGAAGCTCTTGATCCAAGAGTTGCCAGCCAAGGCCCAGAGCCAAATAGGAATCAGAGACCCAGGGGAGGCCAGAGGGGATGAGAAATGGACAAAATCTAGTTTCTGCCCCTCAGTCAGAGTCCATGGACACACAAGGGTCTGTGAGTTCTCTATAGTAATTTAAATGATTTGTTTCCATTTGGATAATCTAAAAGAAAGACATTTTCTCCTCTACATTTGGGCTATGTTTTCCATCACTTTGGTATCAAAGCGTGGTATTATAATTGTCATGACACATGAAAAAGGCGAGGCAGACTGGTGAGGATTGACAGCCAAAGGACCACAAGGGACCCTGATAAGAGGAGTGTTTGCAGCAGCTGGCATAGCAAAAACTCTGGGGAGAATTGACTCTTCACACATGTAGGATGGGCATAGCAACTTAAAATACCTGCATTCCTTTTCTGGGGCTGCTGTAACAAAGTACCACATAGTGGATGGCTTATTTTCTCACATTATTGGAGGCCAGAAGCCAAAAAATCAAGGTGTCAGATGGGCCACAATCCCTCAGAGCTTTCTGTGGTGGCTATAGACCCTTGGTGTCCTCAGCCTACAGCTGCATCACTCCTAGTGTCTGTCTCTGCCATACATGGCCTTCTCTCTGTGTGTCATTCCCTTTTTATTCTTATAAGAACACCAGTCACATTGGATTAGGGTCCACCTAATGACCTTGTGTGGATGTAAGGTACCAGGAGTAAGGACTCTTTGGAGGACAGAATTTAACTCATCACAGAACCTGTGTAGGAACAGTCTGTGCCCTAGTTGTCCTGTGAACAGTGATATTGTTTCAGCAAATAACACCTTTCATCACATTGAATTGATCTGTTCATTTGAATTGCATGGTTTTGTACATTTGTTTGTACTTAGCTTGTAAATAATTATTGGGTTATTTTGTTTGGTTTTAATAGCCATGCAAGAGCTATAAGCATAAAGGGTTTATAACTACTTTTATGTTGTACATTTTTAAATAACATTATCATACCAATAGCTTGTCAGCTCAGGTAGTCCTTGACAATTTTTCTTTGTTCTTTTTAAGGTAGCTATATGTTGTTTCAGTACTAGAGCCCCTGGGGTCGAGATGAATTCTGGATGTGAGAAGAGACACAGTGTTTTTTCAAAATGTGTATATGTGAGAAGATCTATTAAAAGGAGCTTGCCTGGGCACATGATCAGATTTCAAATTCCCTGAAGGCCTGTGTACCACATATGACCAGTGTATTGCCCTAGATAAATGTTGGGCTTTGACATGGCCTGGAGCCAAGATTAGTTCTTTTAGGGTCTCCGCCCCTCCCCCATGCCTCTCAGTGGTAATAGCTGGGCCAGAGAGGGGGCAGATTCTGACTTGAGTCCCACAAGGAGGACTGGTCTGGAGAAAGCCAAGCACCAGAAAGCTGGGTGTTCCCCGGAACCCTAGAGAAGAACTGTTGTCTAGGACAAGTCCACAGCTCCTCTCCCCAGAATCAATAGGAGCCCCAGAAAACACGGTATCCTACTTTTATTAACCCTCATTGCCCTGAGGACAAGTTGCCCCTCAATGCTCCAACAAGAGAACTCGAATGTCAGTTCAAGGTGTTTGCTTCATGCTCTTTGATCCAAAAAGAGATGAATGGGCATTTAGATGGGTATTAGGTAGAATTCTAAGTTCCAACTAAGGATGCCTAAATAAAGACTCCCAGGGGGAGAGGAGGTTGAATCTGGGAAAGTAGACTTAAGCTACTTGTAGCAAATCATGAATTTTTTTGTTCTCTTTTTATCTTTAATTTTTTTTTTAGTTTCAACTCCAAAATTTTCAAGCCTCATTCTTTTGAAAAATAGTTAACTACCTTGTTTCCTCAAAAAAATCTTTGATTACAATTGATATTTCTGAAAGATATTTGAACCTCATCCCCTTCTCACCTGTGTCAACAGAATGTAAGTGACTCAGGAGGCTTCACTAGAATTAAATGACAGTAGTTTTATGCAAAGGCCTTAAGATTTGCAAAGCAGAAACACTACCAAGTAACACCCGGAATGTTCCAAAGAAAAAAGTTGAGAGTAAAAAGTACATTCTTGAGAAGGACCAGTCCTACATTCTTAGCTTCTGGGTTGGTCTGGAATGGATAATCCTCTAGATGTCTGGTGGTTGGGACAGTGGAAGTCAGGCGGTATAGACACATAAACGCTTTTTCCTAAGTTCTTCATGTGAACATTCTTTCCTAACTTCTTTAAAGAGTTATCAAAAATCTCCAGGCATTGGTGCACAACTGAAAGTTTCAAAAGTTTAAGTCTTCAAGCTAGTTCAAGTAAATTAAAATCTATTCCTCATGTATCAGCACATTCTGATTTAAGGAATGTTGTTAGCTTGGCTATGGTGGTTCCATTTTGTTTCTTCACTCTTTCCTCACTTGCAATGTCCAGTTGGAGATGCACTAAATAAATAGTTGAGGGACTTCTTCTATGACCAGCCAACAGGAAGAAAAAAAAACACTAAATAATTATAACAGAGTGAAATGCTAGGTTTCTCTGATTCCTTCTTGTTCAAGCCTGTGTTGTTCTCAGAACCTTCAGACTAATAGCTCCTGCGTGGTCATACCTAACGCTAATCATTAGTAGAATTCTGCCTGAGGGTTGAGTTTTACCAAAATAACCCCTCTCATTTCTCCTCCCCTTGACATAAAAGAAGCCTGAACTCTGTATTTACTTAAGATGGATTTGAGGATTAGGTCTCCCATCTTCTTGGTTGACAACTTCTCAGTCAATATACCTTCCCTTACTCTAAACTCTGATGTTTCGAGGTTGGGCTTTCCGAAGTGTCAGGCACATGGACTTTCAACCTGTAACATATGGAGCAAGAAGACTTGGCTCAAGGCCCAATTCTAATACTTAATAGATCTTTGAACTAACATAACCCTTTTAACCATATTGAGCCTTAATTTTCTAAGCTGGAAAATGATAACAATATCTGCCTGTCTTCCTCATTGTTATGAAGATTGAAAAAGACAATGGGTGTGAAAACTTTTTAAAATGTAAACTGCTGTTTAAAGGTTAGTTATTTTTGCCACTTATCCGTATCCTCAGGGAAGGACCACCAGGAACATACCTGTAGTTAAACAAGTTGAATTTATTACTGTTTGCCATGTGGAAGAGCAAGCATCATGGGAACCATGGGATCTCTCAGTAAGAGAGAGTTAGAAAGGAACTATTGTAGGATTTGGGCTTTGGTTGGACTCTAGGGAAGCAGGGATTTGCTCTACATTGGATGCTGTCAGAAAGTGGGGCAATATGATTGGATATCTCAATAAATCTTCTCTATTGGGAGGGAAAACTAGAAGGAGAATAAAGTTGTAAGTAGTAATTGGCAAGGAGCAACTCATTTTGGGTGTTTGATATTTTGTATTCAGCACAGTGATGTGTGTGTGTGTGTGTGTGTGTGCGCGCGCGTGTGCGCGCGCGCTTAAAAGTAAGCTTGCTTTATCTCATTTTTATTTTATTTTTTTGTGATATCAGAATAACCTTGTTGGAGCTCAGTATTCTCTATTCATATCTATAGGAGAATAATATGGCTGAGCTATGAGTGCCAGGCCAGCTTCTGGATCTCAGGGGCTGCTTTTTAATTCTTTTTACATTACACACATTCAAACCAACAGATTCTCTATTGAACAATGGGCACACATGGGGCTTCAAAAATAGATGAAGAAGGGAGGGAGAAAAACGAGGAGGAAGGAATGAGAAACTTAAAGGCGAAAAGAAGTTGTTGTAGGGCTATAGTGTGCTTGCACATCCACCAAGAACCCAGGATTAGAGGAAGAACTCAAATGGATTGAGCTGAGTCCCCTTCAAAATTGGCCCAAAAGGTCAGCCTAGAAAACACCAAAGCCAATCAATTCCCTTAAAGGGACATCGATTTAATAAAATCCTGGGATTGGCTAGAGCTTTGGCCCTAACTACCTCTCCTGTTCTCCCTGAATTCCATGTCACATAGACCTTGTGGTCTGTGCTTCCTAAATGGTTTGAGGAGTATTCCAGAGCCATTTTCTCCTCTGGCTGGTCTATAATCAGAGTGCACAGATGTTTCATAAAAATTAAAATGACTAAGCCATTTACCTCAGGTGGCTAATCAAGCAGGTATAAGAATTCCAAGGTATCAAGGAACCACAAGTGCAGAGTAGAAATTGAATTGCGGTCACAAATAGGGTTTGGCCATTAAAAGCTGAACTTGATGGGCTAATAGAGAGTTATCAGCTGATGAGCGAGCATCAATATGATAGCAACAAAATTGGCCTCTGTTGAAAGGAGCTCTTCTCAAAGAGCTCCTCATGATACCCAGTAGAAGATGAACTCTTGATACCTGCCATATCTCAGTTAATAGCTTCAGTTGAATCAGAATAATTTAAGGGGCTAATGAAAACGATGTAGGAAAAGAGTTTGGAAGTGATCATTTGATTTGGAGATATCATTTGAAAGATGATGATGTTATGAAACTGGTCCCCTGGGGAATAGGCAGTGAATGCTGGAAAGTGAGAAGGAAGCAAAGGGTCCTTGCCTCCTCTCTATCAGTCATGTCTCACTCAGACAGGAATATGTGGCAAAATTGGTTGACATTTATCTTAAAAAAATTTAAAGGACTATCAGATTTCTCAGGTGTTCAAGTCTTATTGATTTTTTATAATGTACAGATTCTGCATTTTTCTTGCATTACTAGAATACTTTCTATGCCTTTTTGGTCTCTGGCTATACTCTAAGCCAAATCTTTGCATTATTGAGGCTATGTCTTATACAGAACATTTTAAAATATATATATAGAAGACAGGTGACAAATTAAATGGTTAATGTGTAGGAGGAAAGAATCTTAAAGGTCAAATGGATCCCACCTTAGTACTTGTTTTATATGCTCAGGCTGCTATAACAAGGACACCTCAGACTGGGTGGCTTAAACAGCAAACATTTTCTCACAGTGCTAGAGACTGAGAAGTCCAATATGAAGGCCCTGGCATTTTGATGTCTAATGAGGACCCACTTCCTGGTTTACAGATGGCCACTTTCTTGTTCTATTTTCAAATGGTGGAGAGAGGAAGCTCTGGTCTCTTCATTCCCTTACAAATCCCCTAATCCAGTGGTCGGCAAACTGCGGCTCCGCAAACTGTGCTCATGAGCCACATTCGGCTCTTTGGCCCCTTGAGTGTGGCTCTTCCACAAAATACCGACTTCTGCGCATGGCCATGAAGTTTCAATCACACTATACGTGCACGCCCGCACATGGTATTTTGTGGAAGAGCCACACTCAAGGGGCCAAAGAGCCGCATGTGGCTCAGGAGCCAAAGTTTGCCGACCAGGGCCCTAATCCTTTCATGAAAGCTCCATCCTCATGTCTTAATCACCCCCAGTGGCCCCACCTACCAATGTCTTCCCAACAGGAATTTAGGCTTTAATATATGCGTTTGGGGGGGACACAAATGTTCAGTCTATAGCATTACTTTTAAGGGTTAAAGTTGTCAAGGCCTGTCCAGCTGACTGCTCTTGACAAAGTTCCCTTAATAAAATAGACAAATAGACGGCAAAGATTATATAGCCTCTGGAGTCAACTTTACCTATATTCAAATCTTAGCTCCAGTTTTTATTACCCCTGTGACCTTGGGTTGACTTCCTAAAGCAGTGGTTCTCAACCTTCCTAATGCCACGACCCTTTAATACAGTTCCTCATGTTGTGGTGACCCCCAACCATAAAATTATTTTTGTTGCTACTTCATAACTGTAATTTTGCTACTGCTATGAATCATAATGTAAATATCTGATATGCGGGATGTATTTTCATTGTTACAAATTGAACATAATTAAAGCATAGTGATTAATCACAAAAACAATATGTAATTATATATGTGTTTTCCAATGGTCTTAGGCAACCCCTGTGAAAGGGTCGTTCGACCCCCAAAGGGGTCGCGAACCACAGGTTGAGAACCACTGTCCTAAAGCCTTTCCAAACTTCGGTATCTTATGTTTGTTTGTTTTTAAATAAGGGGAGGGGACAATACTCCACTCAGTTACTGCCCAGAGTAGGTGAGATCTGAATATGAAAGTACCTGGCACTGCACTTAGTTATTAAAAAACTTTTTATATATTTTATTGACTTCAGAGAGGAAAGGAGAGGAAGAGGGAGAAACATCAATTATGAGAGAGAAGCATTGGTCAGCTGCCTCCTGCAAGCTCCACACCAGGGATCGAGCCAGCAACCCAGGCATATTCCCTGACCAGGGATCAAATCATGACCTCCTGGTTCATAGATCGATGCTCAACCACTGACCCACGCTGGCCAGGCCATTCAAAAACTTTTTGATGTTATGCACAGTTATCCTTTCTTTATAGCGTTTGGCAGGGCCACCTTTGACAGATGCATAAAGTCGTTTCTCTTGAGTAGATTCAGCAGGGTGGTTTGGTGCTGAACACTCACTCCTGAGTCTTTCTGTTGAGAAATGAGCTTTGAAGTTCTGGGTATGAGAGTTCAATGACTCCCCGGGATTTAATCATTTGAGTCTGGCACATAGCAGACTCAACACATATTTTGTATAATAAATGAATATCAAGTGGTAGAGACTATTTGTTTCCTCTAATTGGTTAGTTCATTTCCACTGTGTGTTGGGCCAAAGCCACACAAATCTATTGGTAGAAATGGTAATGGCCCACTAAATTGGGAGCTTCCAAGGGCATTGCTTGATACAAGGCAGGTGCTTTCTTGAACTGTACGGACCTAACAACCAAGAGATCTGGGTGCTTTCAATAGTTGTGCGACCGTGGGCAAATTAGTTCAGTTCGCTATGTCTTAGTTTTCTTATCTATGAAATGATAGCTTTGGGCTGAAAGTTTTCTATTATCCCTTCCATTTCTAATGATCTGTGATCCAAAATTGACTATTCCCTTGTAAATGGATTCCCCAATGACCCAATAGGAAAAGATACAATTGCCTCATTGCTCAATCATAAACCCTGGCATGTCCATTAGAATTGGAAGACAAGTCTCCAATTTTGAGTGGATATTATACATGTTGGGGACTGATCAATGCTTTCTTTGTGGGTGAAGTATTATTTTGATAAATGCCTATCTTATGAATTTTAAACATGTGGTTTGTCAGCACTCCTCAAACTCTAAAGACCAAACTATTTTATTACTTATTGACTGATTTAGAGCCAGGTCAAAGAAACAAGTCCCAAATGTTGGCCACTGAAATATTTATGATGCCGCTAGCATTGCTTCCAAGTAGTGCACACTATATTCAGTAAGAAACACATTATGGCTAGCCAGGGCCTAAATTGATGACCATGTTTCCATTTTAGTCATGCAAATTATTCATCACAGAGCAATCAATATAAATGTTATATTCCTAGGAGACAAAGCAGGGGTAGGAGGGGGTCTTGGGATGGATTTTGCTTTCTCAAATTTCAGAAAAGGAATAAGCTATCCCAATATTGCATCATAGCCCAATCCCATTTTCCATAGACCATTATGTTTCTCCATCTTTTTTTTTAAGGATAATGTGCCTACTTGAAGTGTGTCATACAAATATATAAATTTGAAATTTGAAGTTTTTGAAAATATTCAGTTAAAATTTTTATGCATTCCCTTTCTAACCAAGGTTAAGACATTAAGGGATTCTTGTACAGGTGTAAGTGATGGAGGGATGTGGAAAATATGCCTTGTAAAACTGAAGGCAAAAGCATGCATCTCCATGGCCATTGCTTCTCCATACTTTACAAAAGCACATTGGCTGGTTCCAGCTATTGAAAGGTTGGGGACAAAGAAGCTCTGAGTTTTAAAATACCTTATAAATATTCCATTAAACTTTGCCTAAGAAATTCTTTGTAGGAATTGCCAACAGATAGGATGTGATATTGCAGGTAGAGAGGCCATTTGGGCTATACTGTCTTGGAAATGAAGAAGGAAAGAGATGCATTTTCTTCTAACCTTTAACAAAAGAATAAGATTCATCTATCAGTGAGCAAGTACTTACCAATCACCTGCTTTGAACAAGGCCTTTGAATAAGCACTTAGAGAAAACACAAGTCAGTTGAAATTTGGCATTCTCTCAGATATAGTATTAAGCTTCCTAATACCAGTCTCATATCTGTTAATAAAAACTCTCTAGAACCTTGCTACTCAAAGTGTAGTCAACATGAGTATTAACTGGGAGCTTGTTAGAAATACAGAATCTCCAGCTCCACCCTGGACCTACTGAATCAGAATCTGTATTTAAACAAAATCCTTCTGTCACTTACATGCACATTAAAGTTTAAGAAGCACTGTATAGACCACAGGAGTCTGAGAAACAATCACTTAGCCAATCAAAGAGTACCCACAGGGGGCATCCTGAGGTTCCTACCATGCATCCAGTATTGTCATAACAGCCTGTGACAGTGATTAAGTATTGCCTGGTCACTTGGGAAATAATTAGGGATTCTCTGTAAGGGTCTGCAAGAGGACAGTCTTTGTAGATTATGTAAAATGGACAGTGCAGCTAGGAAGGCTCTTGCTACCTATTTTTTTCTGATAGAGATAAGGAACCTCATAGCTAGTTAAGTAGGAGAGTTGGGACTAGAGCTGAGTTTTCTGGACTTATTATCTAGTTTTTATTCATCGCCACTTCACTGAGAAATGAAGGCAGAGGCTGAAGGGCATGTCTGGATGAGTCACTTACAAATCAATTGCTGCACAATGGATCAGAGCAGTCAGTAAGAAAATGACTACATCTAATTTGCTCTGGGGTGATCCATTGCTTAGAGACAAATTCTCAAGTGGAGAATCACAAGAACATGCCATTTTGTACCATAGTTAGTGCCATGGCACAAGTCAGGGATAGTATGGACACTGACCAAGTTGAATCATCAAATATATGGCCTAGTTATAATGGAAGCTGAAGTTATTTGTCTTCCAAGAAATGTGTGTCACAGAGAGGCCAACCTGCAACCAAGGCTCCAGGGATTCAGGGGGTCTCCTTAAAGCTCCTTTTCCGCTAAAATGTCCTCCCCCAGGCCCCATCCTAGAAGGGCCAGCTAAAATGCTGCCTCCTCTACTTTAATGAGTGGGTCAGAACGTTCTCCCTCTACTGGCCTGAGAGCTCCTATAGACAGAATGCACATCTGATTTATATTTGGGTCCCCAAAGCACCTAGTACCTAGTAGGCCTTCGTCCTTATTTGCTTGGTGGAACATTTAGGGACTATTTCATCATTCACATGTTGACTCAGCTTCCATCACAAGATTGGCTGTAAGAACTTTGGAGAACCCTAAATCTTCTGGCCACCATCACCAGGGGTACACACCTACCTGAACACCGCCAAAGTTTCTCGTGCTGTTCTTGCTTGTGGTTGGTGTGGTACACATTTGTCAGTCAGCTACAAGGCAAGGGACAAGCAGAGAGTTTGCACAGAATCCTGAGCAAAAAGAAAGGTTTGACCAAAGGTTTGATTTGTCAGTCCTCATGTGCCTAGAATAAATCATTATGAATAAAAAAAAATCACTTCAGTGTTTTTTATTTTGGGATTTATTTTCGGCTAAAATTCAGAGGCAGTTGGTTACAGGTGTCAAGAGGATTGACTCCCGCATACTGCTTAATCCATTAGCCTGAAGGTTCTGCTTTCACACTGTTGTGCTGCGTCTTGTAGACATAGCCTTAAATACACATAATGACTCTTCAGGGACACAGCCGGGGAGCATGTTATCTTCCCAAATTTAGCATTTGGTTCGAGCTTTCAATCTCCTAAGTCCCTCTGTGTTAAATATCAAAAATCATTTGATTGAATCACCTAAATCAATTTTCCTTCACTTTTCCCTAGCTTACTGTTGTCCTTTCTGGTTCATAGCTTATAATGATTCTCTTGTGCCTAGCATCTCCAAATCTGTCTTTTGTAGAGTTGATTATGTTTCCAAGAACTCTTCATTTTATCCCCCAGTCATAGAGGGAAAAAAAAGCCTTCCCTTTGCAGTAGAGCCTCCTTGTCTTCACCTTGCATATCAGCCCAGCTGCATTCGACGGGAATGCTGACAGTGCACCATCACTGCCCTGGCTGGGCCGCTTTCCTCCCAAAGCTCTCCGTCGAGAGGACACAGGATGTCGGGACAATTGTGTGGAAGGATGCATCAGAGGACATTAAAAATCCTGCACAATGTGTGGCCTATGTCCTGCCCCATTTGTTTTTTGTTGTTGTTGTTCATTCCTTAAACAGTACTCATTAACTGCTCTCTTCATGTCAGGCAATGGCACCTATGGCCATCTGGGTATGCCCATAGATTCCATTTTGTTTTCAGAATTGACATATTAGTTTTACCTCTTTGTTTTACTTTTCAGAAGTTGCTCTAGTGCTGGGGTTGGCAAACTATGGCCCACAGGACAGCTACCTGTTTTTATAAATAAAATTGATTGGAACACAGCCATGCTTATCTGTTATGTGTTTTCTATAGCTGTTTTCATGCTACAAATGGCAAAGTTGAGTAGTTATAAGAGATTGTGTGACCCTTAAACTTAAAGTATTTACTATATGGCCAGAAAAAGTCTCCTTATCATTGGTGTAAAACATCCTTTGCACATTTTTAATTGGCTTATAAATCTTTTTATTATTGAGTTGTAAGAGTTCTTTATATATTCTAGTACAAGTCCCTTATCAGATACATGATTTGCAAATATTTTCTCCCAGTCTGTGGATTGTCTTTTTACTTTCCTGATAGTATCCTCTGAAATACAAAAGTTTTTAATTTTGATGAATTCCAATTTCTCTACTTTTTTCTTGTGTTGCTTATACTTTTTGCATCATTATCTATTAATCCGTTGCTAAATCTGAGGTATAAAGAATTCCCTTCATTTCCAGAAATTTAATAGTTTTAGCCCTTACATTTAAGTCTTTGAACATTTTGAGTTAACCTTTGTGAGAAAAGGATCTGATATCATTTCTTTGCTTTGGATATCCAGTTGTCCCCACTACATTTTTTGAAAAGACTATTTCTGAAAACACCATTCTTTCCCCCCTTTCAGTTGTTTTGGTACCCTCTTCCTCTCAAAAATCAATTGACCATTAATGTTCAGGTTGATTTCAATTATATTTAATTAATCTATGTATTTATCCTTATGCCTTTTATCATTATAAAAATCCTCTTTATATATAGTAACATTTTTGTTTGAATATCTATTTCGTCTATTAATATAGCACTCCAGCTTTTTTTGTAGGCTATTTGCATGATATATGTTTTTCCAGCTTTTTACTTTAAGCGTGTTGTATTATTTGACATTCAAGTATGTCTCCTGTAGACAACATGTATATGGATCTTATTTTTCTTTTACTGTTTGATCAGCTCTGCCTTTTAATTGGATTGTTTAATCCTTTCACATTTAATGTTACAGTTGATACGCATGGATTTTCGTCTTCCATTTACTTTCTTTTCCCTATTTGTCTGATGTCTTTTTTGTTCTTTTTATCTCATACTGTTTTCTTTTTTTATTTGGTGAATATTTTCTAGAGTAACAATTTTATCTGATAATTCTTTTCTTATATTCTTTTGAGTTATTTTCTTAATAATTGCTATAAGATTTACCATATACATCTTAATTTATCAGAATTTACTTCAGATTTATAGTAATCTAATTTCATTGAGATATAGAAATTTTACTTATATAGACCTATTCCTCTTTCCCTTTTTTATTTGTTATACATAGTATGTCTATATATGTTACAGACTTAACAAATATTACTTTATATAATTTTATATAATGTTTAAAAGCTGCGAGAAAAAATAAGAGCAAGTATATAGTCATAGTGTTAGTTATATCAACCTTCTTATTTACTATTTCCCTTAATTTGTTCCTATCTAGTGTCATTTTGTTCCTCCATTACAACTTTGTTGCACCACCTCTCACATCTTTTGTACTGTTATTATAAAAAATATTACATCTCTATATGTTACAGGCCCAATAATACAATTATATACATATTGTTTTATACAACTGCTTTTTAAATCATTTAAGAGAAGGAGGGATAATGGTATGCATTTATATTGTCTTTTATAATTACATATTTACCTTTGCCAGGGTTCTTTGTTTTTGTACGCATGGAATTACTGTCTGGTATTACTTGCTTTAAGTCTGAATATTTTTCTTTAGTATTTCTTGTAAGGAAGGTCTGCTAGCAACAAATTCTCTTCATTTTTGTTTATCTGGAAATGTTTTTACTTAAACTTTATTTTTGAAAGATAATTTTGCTGGATATGAGGTTCTTGGTTCACCGGTGTGTGTTTTTATCAGTACTTTGAATATGTCTTCCCACTGTTTCTGGACTTTATTGTTTCTGATAACAATACAGCTGTTCATCTTACTAGGGTACTTTTGTAAGTAACAAGTCATTTTTCTCTTGCTGCTTTTAAGAATTGTTCTTGTCTTTTGCTTTCAGCATTTTTACTATAATAAGTCTGTATGTGGATGCTATACATTGAATTGTGTCTCCCTCCAAAAGATATGTTGATGTGAACTTACTTGGCTTTAGTGAAGTCTTCCCTGTGTGAAGCATCTGTCACTTTTCAGAGGGTATAGTCTTAGTCATGTTGGAATGACAACCTACAAAGGACAGTGGCTTTAACAGGACTCTATTTGACTATCCCTTTCCCTGATCTCTGTAAAGCTGTTTCTCTTTGTTGGCATTATATCCAGCTATTGGCTTACACTAATTGCTAGCTGATTGCTCTATTATTTCTGGCAAAGCTCTGAGGCATATATTGCTCCAAGTCTGCTCCAATTCAATTTGGATCCCTTTTCAGTCTTTGAAGTTTCTTTTGAACTCAGATGGAGCTTCTTTAATGTCTCTTTTTGTGGTCCTCTCTGGTGAAATAGCTGGCCTACTGTTTAGTTTCTTGCTGTCATGAATCTACCAGTATCCTCTCAATTGTTTACTACCAAAGTCAGCATTAATTTTGGAAGCACCCTGAGGCTTGTATTTCTCCACATTGTCTCAAATGAAGTCAGTTCCTTTGCAGATAACGTTTTAGACCTTTGTTTTTATGATTGCCTTTCCCTGGAGCTGGGAGCATAAAAGAGTGCCTATATCTCTTGGAGCTTTATGGTGAGAGTGCTGGGCAGGATTAGTAGCCTCTCTTCTCAACTTGCTTATCCCAGCTTGGAACCTCTATCTTACAGTGAGCTGTGGTGAGGCCAGTGGGGACCCCAGCATTATCAGTGTGCCATACCAGATAGAGAGTGGGGGCTGGATGGAGTAAAGGAACCCTGACCTCTTGGCCACATTCTTCTGGAATTTAGTCTCTGCCACATATAGCTGGGGAGGATGAGAAAAGCTGGTGGCATATACTTCCTGGGAAGGTACCAGAGCCCTAGAACGAGAGCTGGGGGAAAAGGAGCCCTGTCTCTACCTGCCTGGATAGAAGTTTCCATCATGTTGAGCAGGGAGGAAGGAGGTTCAGATGTCACAAATTCTCACTGTTTTTACTTAGTTTTAGTATATTTTTTAAATTGTTTTTTTTTCATTTGCTGTATGCCCGTAGGACAATTCCCATAGATCTTAATGACTGGGTTTTTAAAAATAAGTTTTACCACTTATGCTTGTTTCACTGGGATGTAGGTCTTCAGAGCTCCTCCTGTCACCATTCCAAAATATTACCCCTCTGTAGTTGTTTCTTTATTTGTCTCTCTCTCATACTAGATAGTGGGCGCCTTCAGAATAGGGGAGTGTCCAAATAATAATTGCTATCTACATTTACTCCGTGCCCCCAAACCATGCTACTCTGTGAATATTATCTCTAAACCCTCAACAGAAGTTGGTTATTATCACCACTCCACTGGTGAGGAAACTGGAGCTTAAGAGGTTAACTTGCCTAAAATCTCACCATTAATAAGTGTTGGAGCCAAGAACCTAACCCAAGTCTCTCTCTAAAGTCTTCACCATACTACACTGTATCTCTGGCACCTGGCATAGTGCTTGGTAATGGTACAAGTACTAAGTGAGCAAAAAAAATTATAAATGATTGAATAAAAAACTGAACTCTTAGGTACAAAGAAGCCTAAGAATATCTATTGGCACATGGCTACTCCCAACTCCTTTTACATTTTGCTTTCAGGCTGACTGATGTACCATCACAGCAACCTCTCCGACTTCGCTAATTAGTTCCTTTGCCTTAATGGCAATCATAATGTATAAGAACAGCTTTAATCCTGAATTCATTCAATTAGATCAATGGGTATTACATAGCTGCAATGTTCAAGAAGTATAATACTAAGCTCTCTGGATTTTCAAAAGGTCTTCCCTTCAAGTTTATTTCCGTGACAGATCACAATAGTATTTTTTATAATATTCGATTGTTTGCATAATTTTTCAGTTTGGTTATTTTCAAGTTGGTCATCTTTAAAGCTGTATTGTTAAGAAATTCAGATGAGAATATACCATTCACATAATTACTGTACTTGAGTCTCTTTCTGACAATTACATTGATCTATTGGACACTGAAAGTTGAATCAGTAGCTTCATTACAAAAGTGAGCTTTATTTTTAAGTTCCACTTTTCTTTCTTTCCTTCTTTTTTGTTTTTAGAATTAATTTTCATTACCCACGTAACCACAAGAATTTATTCTCCTTGTGGAAATCTCTATGGATATGTGTATATGTGTGTGTGTGTGTGTGTGTGTGTGTGAGAGAGAGAGAGAGAGAGAGAGAGAGAGAGAGAGATGAAAAAAGGACTGAAAAGATATATTCCAAACATAATATAGTAGTTACCTGTAGGGATGGAAATGGGAAGGGGAAGAGGAAGCCTACTGGTCAAAGAGAACACTAGGCTTACCTATAATGTTTTAATAATTTACAAGGAGAAATTATCCTCCCCTTTCTAGGTTCCCTTTCCTCACTCTTAGATGTCTCTGATTCTTAGTGCAAATATGTGAATATATATCCCCACATGTGTATGTGGTAAATTCAGCCTGAACCTCCCAGTTGGCTCCCAGTGTCCTGAGGACTCACTCACCCCTTCTTAATTGTTCTCTCTTGAGTAGGAAAAATGGGGCATCATTATTCTTGCCTATACCTTTTTCATCTACAATGTACATTTTCCATTAGCTTGGTCTGTTGCCGTTTATGGCAGTTTTATTACTTAGATTATTTGCCAATAAACACCAGCTTGATCTTGAAAGAAACAGAACGAATTGAAAAGGTACTTCTAAAAGCACATTCCGTTACCTATAACAATCTGCTCTCTTGCTTGGAGACTTGAGTTGAGGCAGCCTGGAGAAGGCAGATTGGGGTATGGTACAATCCAGGCATGTATGTTGGCCTTCTCCTCCATTGACACTAATTGTTCCCATGTAGTTAATTGCAAAAGGATGCAGACTGTTGGTTAGGTCCATGCAATGTGGTGGAGAGAGCAAGAACTTAGAGGTTTTACTCCTGATGTAAATCCTAGCTACATCTCTAGCTGAAGGCTCACGAGCAAGTCACAGTCTCTTTCAAGTCAGTTTTAGTTTCTCCCTCCTCCCCACTCTCCTCCGGTCCTTTTCCTCTTCCTCCTCTTTCTCCTTCTCCTCCTCCTCCTCCTCCTCCTCCTCCTCCTCCTCCTCTTCCTCTTTCTCTTCTTTGTAGGATTAAATGAAATTGTGAACATTTGAAATAACCTAGTTCCATTAATGCCGGGGCACATAGAGATATTCTGTGATTGACAGCTAGTTTTCTTTCCCTGTGCTAAGACAGGAAAAGAAGTTCTTTCTCCCCCTGGCATTAATGTGCCCTCTATTTCTCCTTCTAAATTGTGGGAGCAGTCTTCACCCATGCCCATCTCCTGTGGCATTGTTAGTCACACTTAACAGGTAAGATCCCTTCGACTGAATAGAGATTTGCCGCAGGAAAAAAATAAAGTACCAAATGCTGCTGATTGAGATTTGGAGTTGTTATAGACCCAGGCACCACTTCTAAAGCAGTTCCTGAAGAAGCTTTTAAGATGAAAGATTTCCAGTCTCTCTAGGCAGAGTGAGACTTGGATTCCTTGAGGAACAATAACCCCAGGCCATGCCAAATACTCCCATCCTTCAGTCTCGGGACTCTCATGAAGAAGCAGTAGCTGGCAGCAGATGTCATTGGGCATTTTTTTTCATTGGCCACTTCTTTTTTTTTCATATGATGTAAAGGATATCCAACAAGTCTCAAGAAGAAAAAAACTAAATAAAAACTTATTGATGCCATGTTGCTTTCATCAGGCATTTCCTCAGAAAGTGCGCGTTAAGGAAGCTGGAAAAGGAAGAGGGTCACATTCAACTAGCACCTCAGGGAACAGCCCAACCTGCTGATGCCTAGGCGATGCTCATTATCTATAGTAAGAAGCCTGGGACTAGAGAGGCCTTGCATAGGATCAAGAACCAGGTTTTCTCTGAGTGAACAGATCCCCACAATTTGGGGCCTGCAGTCAGTCATCGTGAAGGCTGTCCCTGTGCCAAGGGGGATGGTGTTTTGAGTGAAGAAGTCAAGGGGCCCTAGGAACCTTCCTGGATCTCGATTGATTTTGCTGGATATTTTCAGGGTCTTCTGAAAAGGACTTGACTATCACTAAAGTCAGCCTTTTACTTCTATGCCCCTAGCTTAGAGGGACACCTCCAGTTTCCTTGGCCTCTCTTTGTGGACAGAGCCCGAAGAGCCTCAGTGTAGAGGCCTTAGCAAAACGAAGTGGACTGGGAGAATTCTAGAATGGCATTCACCTAAAAGCTAATCCTGAACTGTCTTAGCGGTTAAGAAACAGAGAAGTTTGCTATACAATGAATTGTTTTTCTAAAATTTCTAGAAAACAAAGGCTCTTCCTCAAGACTTTACCATGGGGTATTTTATATTTTTGAGTTTATGAATTGCAGAATGGGGCTGTGCAGAGAGGCTCAAATATAAGGGCTCTTCTTTACCCTGACTGTGACCATGATCTGGGCAGAGGCTATTCAGGATGCTGACCACAGCCTGGCCTTCGGCTTCTCATGCCTGACTCATACGCTCTGGCTTCCTGAGACAGAGGAGGCAGCCAGGCTGAGCATGAAACAGTGAACCAGGAGTCAGGACCCCTATCTCTCACCCAGTGCCCATCTCCAGTGGGGTCAGAGAGCCCAGTCAGCCACTCAGAGAGTGAGAAGGCACCATAGAAATAGTGTGCACCACCCTTGCTTTTAAAGGAAACAGGCCCAGAGAGACCAAGTGGCCTTCCAAATGCCTCCTCCCCAGTACATCCCTCAGGGGTTCCATTCATCTCAATGTTCTCAGCTACCAGCATGCTTCCTGAGACACGGTAGGTGCTCAGTAAATGTTGAGTGAATGAGAGAGTACACACTGTGCTGGTGACTCAGTGGTAGAGCTGAAATTAGCACATTGGCTTTCCTGCCCCGATCACTCATCAAGCCGACACTCAGCACCACTTAACCAGCACATTCAAGCACAGTCACGTGAAGCCAGAGACTCACCAAAGGTGGCCTCCTGGTTGCAGTCAGTCTGGGCAGCTTTGCCTCTTGTGTTCTGTTGACCTCTGAACTGAGGGCTGCAGCTTGCAGCACCAGCAGAGGGTGGCCATTGACTTCAGGAATGGATTGGAGCCACTGTCCCCTTTGGACACCAGGAGAAGGGAACCAACAGTGCTGTTCTGCCAGAGCCACCCTAGGCTGGACATGGACTAACCATGCAGCCCCCGTAATCATTGTTTTCCCAACAAGTCCAATGATGGAAGAGGGCACGCAGCCTCCAGATCACTTCTGCAGCTTCTGCTGCAGTGCTGGGCATGTAGCTGCAGAGCAGAGGGGGCAGGTTTGTCGGCGTAAAAGTAAGATCCGGCCAGCATCCCATTTGCCCAGACTTTTTAATAACAGGCTTCAGGGCTAGCATTTCTCCTCTCTGTGGTTATCTGTTTCTTTTTGCAAAGCAAGACATTTCCGTGAAGGGCACTGAGACTGTAAGGCAGGTCATAAAGGGTGACAAAGCAGAGAGAGTCGTCCGCAGTCTCCTCTGCCGGCATTGCACTCTGCCTGGCTATTCATCCGCACAGAGGAGTCGGGGCCTCACTCTTAAATGGCTTCATTCATGATGATTGACTTAGGGAATTTGCCTGTGCCTTTTGCAGAATGTTAAGCAGGGAATGATTTTTCCCTCCTTTGAACCAGCTTTGTGAGGAAGCTCTGGCTTCACAGGCTGGAAAGAGAAATCAGCCCTTGGTGGGAATGCTCCTCTAAGAGAATGAACACTGAATCGGTATGGTAATGAACCTGGGAGCCGGTGCATCTGGGCGAAATGTATGCCTTTCCATACCCAGGTATTTCTCTGACCAATTCTAAGCAGCATCTGAAACCTTCAAATACCAGTAAAAGTTTGTTTTAGTAATATAGAATCAGTTATGTCTACTGACTATCTTTGGTCCCTACATTCCAGAGGTTGGGGAAGATCTGAAGTTAAACATTATTTTTAGAGATGCAGTGTCAGGTGTATTGGTGTAGGCCCCACCTTCCTAGGCAAACTGTCACCACCTTAGTCCAAGCCTTATCAGATGACACAAACCAGTTCTTATGAGTTGTGAGTATTGGGTAAGAAAAGGAAACCAGGAAGCATGAACTTAGAGGGGTGCTGTGCCCCAGGAATGTGAAGCTTAGAGGTCTCTTGATTTCCACAAATAGAATTATAACTCCACTTGTAAAAAAACATAAAATAAACATGTCCTGAAGTAAGTCACCTCCACCTCCATCAATCTACTTATCTGGTGAACTAATGAAGATCTCAAGGTGTCCTTTCAACCCTAGGACTCTCTCTTGTGGATGAAATTCTATTTGTCTGGGAATCTTTGTTCTTTGTAGCATCTACACTGCAAGTTTGCCTCTTGAGATATCCCAAGAAACTTTGAGCCAAGGAAGGAGAACGTGTTTCAAAAGTTGATTAACAAAGCAAAGAAACAATGCTAACATTGATTGACCTGCTAGAATGTTTAAATTCAATCCTCATGCACCAAACTTCTATAAGACAAGAGTAATTCTTATCTAATGAGCAAATATTTATTGACTACATTCTACCAGGCAGGTATTGAGCCAGGTACTAGAGGTGCAACATGGATCTTATAGTCTAATTCCTTATTACAGATGGAAAGGCTGGCATTTAAAGAGGCTAAGTAAACATAGCTATTGGTGGATGAAATCAGAATTTGAACCCTTGTACCTCTGGTCTCTGCAGTCTATCATCTGGCATCCTAGGAATTGAGACCAGAGGATCAAAGGAGTAGTGTCTGGGCCTGAGCCTGGATCTGACTTTGTATGTTCTTCCCAATGGAGCCACCATAGTGAGCTTCTCTGCTTCCTGACACTATTCCCAAAGTCTGGGAGTCTCTGAAAATCCCCCACTTCCCTTAATCACTTGTGTTGAAGCATCTTCTGTAAATGGTGCTAATCCCTCAAAAAGTTGCTTCTGGAAAAACTCAAAAACTAAACCTCTCAAACCTGGCCCTTGGTGCCATGTTTGATGTTTCTAGAAGCTAAAAGAGGACTTAGTCCTATTTCAAATCATAAATCAAGTGCTTGAAGAAATAGCTAAATGATGGATCTCCTAAAAATTAGAGTTGCATCCCATGATTGCATTCTCCATTGTCCCTGGCTTTGTATTGGGTTGGCATATAGGCATTCAGGCACCTTGCAGAGGTTGTGAGGTGGGGCTGGAGAGCTGGTTCTTCACCCATCCCATCCTCCTACTTCCAACCTGCAGTCTTCAGACCTGTCCTCAACACAGTGGTCCTAACTGGGAAGCCTGCTCATTCCAAATCTGTTGGTTGAAGCAGTGCTTTACCATCCTAAGGTAACTCCTTGCCTACTATCTCCTGAAGGGCTGGAGGGTAGAAATCTGAAGGATCAAAGGCATCAGAGTGGAGGCGGGGGCAGGGTAATGACCTGAGTTTAAACTCCATCTTATGCTAAAATGATAAAAAGAATTCAAGGGAAAGCATGCTAGGTTGGGGGACCAGATAGAGCTTCAGCAGAGAAACTAGTCTAGGGATAAAGCACAGGCTATGGGGCATAGTGGAAAGACAGTGAGTTTGAATGACGGCTCAGCACACTAACTGTGCCTTGGGTTGCTAGGCATTCATGTCTTCCTCCACTGAATGGGGATAATAACACTTCCTTGGAAGGTTGTGATAGATAATTTGCTAAAATAGAGCAAGAGTCTAGTTCACAATAAAAGGCATATATTATTTTTGCTTTATTTGCATTATCCCTCATGAATCAGGCAAGATTTCAGACCTAACATGTCAGCACCAGGGCATCTGGATAATCATTTATTAGAGAGGGAAGGGGAAGCTCAACTGTGAATAGAAACATATGATTTTGTTTGATGTTCTATATACACATCCTGTGTATACCCATATCCTGTGTGTACATGCATGCCTGTTCATGCCCCTGGGCCTGGAGCCACACCTCCATGTGGTATTTTGTGAAGTGACCAGGGGGTTTGATAACCTCCTTCCCATGCAACCTCCCTTGAATATGGCACTGTGAGCATCCCAATTATAGACTCTTGCCTCAAAATGGCCTAGAAGACATAAAGACAAGCTTCACAAACATTGTCTCATTAGTTCAGTAAAACCTTACTGATTTACCCTAATTGTGGGGAAGGATCGTTTGTATGCGGGAAATGTCTGAAAGGGGGCTGCTTTAATAAATAGACAGGACTTATTTGTAATTAGTGGTGCCACTCGCACACAAACAATCAATGTGCTCAAGTCCTTAAAAATAGTTTGTTCTCGTAAGTGGGTTGCACATTCTCATTGTCATCTTGAAGCTGCTAATGCAAGCAGTGACCTGGGAGAAGGGGCCTTTATTTTCCATCTTATATCCAAGTAAACAACAATCTGACAGATGGCCAGGGGATTGAACTAGGGCAGGGAGAGAGGCAGACAATGGCAAAGCTGAGAGTTTTGGCAAGAGCCACAACTTAAAAGATGCAAATTCTAATCTCATCTTAGTACCCAGACTGTCAAATTATTTTATCTTTCTGGGTCTTGGCTTCTTATTGCTCAAATGAAATTGTTTAGCTAAATGGTCTCTGAGTGCTTTTAAATCATGGCATTTGAGAACTGTAAGAAATTCTAGAGATCATCTGATTCAACTCCTTGATTTACATGTTAAGATAGTAAGGGGTTCTTTCTATACTATGATCCTCTGAGGGTTCCTGAACTACAAATTATGAAGATTGGGCATACGTTTAAAGATATATATGACTGAGATAAAAATTCAGGCAAGAGAGTGGGACTGAACGAACTTGACCCAGTTCAAGGTCCAAGCAGAGATCAGATAAGCAGCTAACAGGGCCCTGGAGAGTGGGCAAACAAAGTCAGAAGCAGGGTAGAGAAGTGGGCAACAGGGCAGGACTCAAGGAGCAAAATAGGTCTGGGGTCATCAATGGAGAAAACAGGCAGACTGAATTTCCCCAAGAACCAAGGGCCCAAATAAGAGTCTTGGCCAAGAAAAGCAAAACTCAGAAAAAATATTGGGCCATGTTTCAGGGCATCAAAGAAGAGGATGAGGCTTGATTGGCCCTGCTAATGGTGGTAATTACAAGGCTGGAAATCCTTGTAATGAAAGGAAATCAAAGAAGCCCTGGACTTGTGAATTGTTTCCTACTCTCAGGAGAAATGTAGAATCATGGATGGAAGGATTGGCGGATTCACTGAAGCAAGTTCCATGTGGTGGAGGGCATCCAGGTAGAAATGGCTCAAAGAAACAGGAAATGCAGTGCTGATGGTCCAGATGAGTCATCAGGTCAGAGCTGAAGCTGAAGATCTAAAACATTCCCACAGAAAGCAGCATTGAACCTATGAGAATGGACAGGCTCTCCGCAGAGAGAGAAAGAGAAAGAAAGGTCGAAGATGATCTTAGCAAGCACTCCCATTCTAGCTGGGCAAATAAATTAAATAGTGACCTATCCTTTTACCTTTCTAGAGACAATAGTGAAGTATATATTGAAAACAGATGGGATGAAGAATGGGTGGCATTTTAGAGGACAAAGAATAAATATGGGCTTTCCTCCATGAGTTGCATATTATCAGATTCACCTATCTGCGCCTCTCCTTCACTTACATCATTGTTCACTGATGAGATGGCATCACCATTATCATCAGAATACAAACAACAGCAAAACAAGCCTCAAGTTTTCTTTTCCTTCAGAGAGTGTAGATAGAGATGTGGATGCCAGAGAAATAAATCAGTCTCTTGATATGGATGTTTATTTTCTTCTTCCTGGGCAATTCCATTCCAAAGAAACATCAGCAAATCCTGCTTTTTTCTTGATTCGGTTTTCTCGTGTTCAAAACTGGTGACCTTGAGGCAGTTGGCTAGGGCGGCAATCTTAGAAAGGTCTGCCTACCTCTCTGCTCAGCCTAAAATTCATGGAACTAAAAATTATCTCATCTACCCATCCCCCATTATGTGGTTGTTGTTTTCTTTTTTTTTAATGAAGAGCCATTCCAGGAAAGATGAAATGGCTTGCTCAAAGTCATTAGTTCATATAATGGATTATATAGTATTTTTCAAATCAGAGTATTACATAAGCCCCTTTTAAAATAATAAAGGATATTTTATGAATCCCTATAATATATACCAGGGGTCCTCAAACTTTTTAAACAGGGGGCCAGTTCACTGTCCCTCAGACCGTTGGAGGGCCGGACTATAGTTTAAAAAAAAACTATGAACAAATTCCTGTGCACACTGCACATATCTTATTTTGAAGTAAAAAAACAAAACGGGAACAAATACAGTATTTGTATTTGCATGTGGCCCGCGGGAAGTAGTTTGAGGACCCCTGATATATACTTATCCCTCCAGCGAACCTCAGACTATAGTTTAAGAGTCCAAAGGCTGGTTCAAGGTGACTGGTGACAGGGATTGGCTGAAGAGCCTGGCTGAGATGTACTGCTCGCTCCTGTCCCACTGGCATACAACCTGAACACCAGTTGGTTGTTGCCCTACATGGCCCACTCCCATCCTAAGTTCCATCTAGGGTCTATGAAAAGGTTTTTTCCTGAATGCCTTTGCCTCCAGGAATCTTCCAAGAACCCACTCTGTAGCCTGCTCACTCTTTCTCCTTTGGCCGTGCTGGTATATCTTTCTCTGTGTCTAGTCATAAGGGTTTCTGTGGCTTTTTGGTTCCCAAGGCCACCCCATTACGAGTTGGCCTTTATTTGGCTCACTTTCTCTCTCAGATCTATGCTCCGAGGTAAGGAAGACAAAGATGGAGGACTTTATCAGATGACCACCATGACGTGGTACATGGGGAGAGAAGGGGCCCAAAAGAAAGAGGGTTCAGTCCTGAGAAACTTGAAAGAAATGTGGGGTAGGAAAGGCTGCTAGGTCAAAGAGGAGGTGTGAGGACTTGATCCATAGCATGTGGGAGCTGGAGAGACCTAGGAAGTCCTTGACCTACTCCCTTATTTTGCAAATAAAGAAGAAACCAAGTCCAAGAGACCTAAAGGGGCTTGCCTGGTTCCATGTGGATTGGGAGCAGAACCGGTAGTGGTTAAGAGCAGTGGTTTTGAAGTCAGGCAGACCTGGGTCCTCGGTTAAAATTCCACATCTGTTCCTAGCTGTGTGCTCTTGAGCAAGATCACAACTTCCCTAAATTTCTTTTTCTTCATTGTGATAGACCTCCCTTCTACAGTTGTGGTGAAAGTTGAATGAAACAATTGCTATGAAGTACTTAGTGCAATGTCTGGCACCTAATGGGAATGCAGTAAATGTTAGCTGTGATTAGGAACAAAAGTGGAATTAGAAACCCAGGTTTCCTGAATTCCCTGAAATGTTGCACATCTCACCCAAGGAAACAAATTCAATTCACAGGTTTATTATGGTGGAGCCTAGTGGGACATATGTTCTGCTAAGAAAATAAAGAACTGCCTCAGATCAGAAAATTGTGAATTCTAGGCCATTAGAAATATTGGCTGGCAAGTTGAGGGACAGTTCTCAGTTCTGTCTGCCCAGGATTGAGCCTGGAGTGTAGGTGATGCATGTAGATGCCACACACACAATAAGATGTGCTGCTAATGGGGACAGCTGACACATGGACAACATCAGTGTGTGCCAGGGGGCTGGGGAGCAGGAAGTCCTGCCTCTCAATCATTTTTCAGGCCAGTTCTCCCTGCCTCCTCCTGAAAATTCTATTTTAACTTCCTAATAGAGAAGATCCATGAATTGGGCAGCCCTCTAAGCTCTACACAGTCTCTACAAATGAGTAGAGGTATAGTCAGTGATTGACTTAGGAGGTGTTGGTCATCCCCCAGACTGAGGCCTCGGCCTAAGAGGAACCCCATGTTTAGTGAAGGCAAATGAGGATGGGCTGGGAATAATTCAGCTCATAGCCTCTTTAGATTCTTGTTCCACCTCAAATTCTAAGGAGCCTCAGTGCAAAGGAGTTCTGGGCAGGAGGAATGGAGAATGGAGAGGTGTGTGCGGGGGCTTCAGGGGATCAGATTTTCCTAGGGAAGACTGGGGAGACACAGGGTGGTGAATTTGGTGGAGTTATGTGTTTGTTCCTTTGGCCTTTTCTATGGAAGATGCCCCAGCCTTCCATGAATTGCATCCCAGGGAGCAGTAGGGGTTGACTTGTCTCAAGGTCATGCTCATCAGTGATGGGGATGGAGAAATATCACTCTGGGCCTTATTGGTTCTGTAATTATTTAAATACTTTGCTTATAATACAATCACAGCTCCTAGCTCTGATTATTGGCATCATCATCTATTAATGGATGTTGAGCTCCTCTGAATACAGGGCATTGTACAAGATGCTAAATGATGCCAGATTCACATTCAGAAAATGAAGACAGAAAAGAGCAGCAAGTAGGCCAAACAGGGCATCATTCTGAGCAGCAAGGTCTAAATCAGCCTGGATCCGTTTTTGTGAGCTTATCTTAAAGGGCCAGGGCCTCCTAAATTCCCAAAAGGCATTAATTGTTCCAGGTTCTTCCTGTTTCATTATCTCCAGCTGCCTACTTTTAAGCAGAAGTATTTAAACTTTTATTTTTGTTCCTTTTGTTAAATAAACTTTCTCGTTATCACCTATCAGTGTCTCCCTGTGTGGCTTTCAGCAGGGGGAGAACTAGCAGAAATCTAACAGAAAAAAATAAACAGGTAAAGGAGGACTTGCCTCCAAATTGGCCAGACCTTGCAGTGTTTGCGGGAGTTTCTACTCCATGGGACCCTGGGAACTCAGCACTAAGTGAGGAGATACACTTTGCTGAAAATGCCCATCGCCCCCGCATGAAGCACACTCAAGCCACTGCAAAGCTCCAAACATCTGTTCTGCCTCCTTTGGTGCATGTGCTTTTGAGCTGATGGTGGGAGACAGCCTGCCAGAAACATCTGAGTTTTCATGAAAGACATATTGTAGGTTAGAAGGCAGATGGCTGCTGTTGTGTTGAGAACCTGTTCATCAGAGTTTCCAAAAAGAACAGATATGAAAGGTTCAAATGAACCCTTCAGGATTTCTCCATCTCACCAGGCCTTAAGCTCTGCCCCTCATTAATCTTTAATGAACAACAAAGAAAATGTGTCGCTGGATAATTATTGTGTAGGATGGCAGATGCTGAGCCAGAAAAAAATCCCCAGCATCACATCATTTAAAGGGACACTGTCAAAAATGAAAGTCTTATTTTGAAATGGACTCTCTGATCTGTAAAATTATCTATTTCCTGTTAAACTTGCATTGCCATTGTCTCGTCTAAGGCAGTGGTCGGCAAACTGCGGCTCGCGAGCCACATGTGGCTCTTTGGCCCCTTGAGTGTGACTTTTCCACAAAATACTGACTTCTGCACATGGGCCACGAAGTTTCAATCGCACTGTACGTGCGTACCCACACGTGGTATTTTGTGGAAGAGCCACACTCAAGGGGCCACAGAGCTGCATGTGTCTCACCAGCTACAGTTTGCCGACCACTGGTCTAAGGGATTTGAACTTGAAAACTCTGGAGCAATCAGGTGATGGAATCCCAAATTTGTGCCTCACCGGAAGTTCTCGTCCCTGCTCACTGGAGCTGGATGAAGGGACTTGCATGCTGCTTCTCCTCATGTCTGGAAAGTCAACAAACACACATCTATCAACAAGTGAATCTAAAAATCAAGTGAATAAATAATCTGATGAACAGAATAAACTGGTGATTATAATAGAATCAGGGGCATAGAAAGGGAGTGGACTGGCTATTCTTGGGTGGGGGAGGGGTGTGGGGGATGTGGGAAGAGACTGGACAAAAATCGTGCACCTATGGATGAGGACAGTTGGGGGAGTGAGGGCAGAGGGTGGGGGGGGGGGGGAAACGGGTGGAGGGGAGCTATGGGGGGAAAAAGAGGAACAACTGTAATAATCTGAACAATAAAGATTTAATTAAAAAAAAAAGTCTCTCCCCTGCTCCCTTCAGATTTCCCATTTACCCATTCCAGTCCTGCATCATATAATGTAGCCATCAATGATGGATCCCTTAAGATGACAACGAACTGAATTTTCTGTTCAAAGGGAAATGATGTTCAGAAATATTTCTTTTTCCTCTGATGGGAGTGATATCTGTGGGGCTTAGCAATAGATTTAACCTCACAGCACCTCAATTTTAAGTGCACAGATTCAATCCCAGTCAGTCAGCCGCTGACCTGCTTCAGCACAGAGGAGCCTGTCTCCACAGAGCTGTATATTCAGAGGGTGCTCCAGCCCTCCCAGAGCTAAATGGTGGTCTTCAGAGAACATTGCTGTAAGTCCGCTGCTGTGGGAGACCTAAGATCCTGTACAAGGACGCAGCAGTGATTTTAACAAGTATTAAGCACCACTGCCACTTTAGTAAAAGGTTTCTGTGGTAGTGTGGAGCCTGCCTGTCCCTGTACTTGATAAATATTTTCAGTTTGCTATAAAGCGTAGATAAATTTTATTTATAAATATTTATAAATATTTATTATATTTATTATAAATATTTGCTATAAAGCGTAGATAAATTTTATTTCTCCCATCAATTCAATGCCAGAGAGAGAGTGCTTTGTGCCTGATAGGATCAATGGAATAAAAAGCAAATCTCCAAAGTCAAAATATTGAGTATTCAGTTCTACACCCTCTCCATAGAAACACCTTCTGTGTGTGTGTGTGTGTGTGTGTGTGCCACAGAATTCCTTAATCTGACCACTGCTTCCGTATGCAATAGCCAAACCCGTTCTGTTCCTTTATCTCTCCATCCTCATTCCTCATTCCTCCAGATCCTCAGCCTGCCTTTCACTCCCTCCTGACGGTCACTGTTGTGGTGGCCTACAACTCACCCAGCCAGTTTCTCCTTGACATTTCCAGTCAGTCCAGCCCACATCCCTGCTCACGGAGCAGATTTGGCAGCTTCGATGTTCAGTTTCTGACCCTGTCAGAGGAAGGAAGCAGGGAGAGGGCTGTGGGACAGTGTTTATAAGGTCTCAGGTTTGTAGCCTGGGAGCAGTCAGTTGCCCCTGCAGCAGGCCATCCAGGTTTGAGTAAGTGCACTGCATGTTTCCACAATGACGAAATCACCTAACAATGCATTTCTCAGAAGGTATCCCTCTCTTAGTGTCTATGACTGGAGTTAATTAATCCTGTTCCATGCTAGACAAAAATCCCTTAGTTTGCATTTCCTCAGTGCATGTGAATTCTTGAATATAAGTTCCTTCAGGGCAGGAACTATGTCTCATCTTCCATATCCAGTACCTACCAGATGCCTGTACATACTGTACTCAATAAGTGTCTGTTGAATTCAGTGAAATTGCTGATATGTGCCTTGGGCTTAATTGTTTCTTATTCCATACTGCCACTTTAGTCTTCACAGCTAGAAATGCCTTATGGGTATGATTTTTGTCTTATTCTTCTTTTGCTACCACTAGAACACAAAATCTATAGCCTCTGGGCTATAGATTTACATAACAGTGTCTGCATGTATTGGATGGCCATATTGTTGATTAAAGTTAGTTTTTTTAATATATTTTTATTGATTTCAGAATGGAGGGGAGAGGGAGAGAGAGATAGAAACATCAATGATGATAAAGAATCATTGATCGGCTGCCTCCTGTACGCCCCCTACTGGGGATGGAGCTCACAACCCAGGCATGTGCCTTTGACTGAGCCAAACCAGCTAGGGCTAAAGTCAGTTTCTTATACCTACCCAGCATGAATTATAAAGTGTCCTGTTGGTATTCTCTCTATATAAGATGAAACTAAGCTAGTCTGAGTAGATTTTCTTTTATAGCCAATTTAACTTTTTTATTTCAATTCAAGGCAATGCTATATTTTTAGCTCTCTCTTTATTTCAATCAAAGAATGTTTGAATTTAAAAATATTAACCCCAGTCAGTTCTAAAAATGTTGCTGAGGAAGTGGTTTGGGAACTTTCAGAAAAGATTGTGGATTCTAAGAGTGAACACAGGCTTCCTACCTAAAGCCAGTCCTGGGTAACCCCCTCCATGTGGCTGTGGGGTTAGCAGGTGAGGGAACGTGGCAGACACAGAATATCTCAGTTTAAGAAACATACTCCCCAGTGTTTCCCTTGATATTCTGTGAGGTGGGTCCACAGCAAATTGAACACTTATAAACAACGAGGTACAGTGAGTGAGCTTAGTCCATCTTAAGGTGTCTCCAATGGCAACGATAAAGGACTCTGCCATGAACTTTGGCTCGTCCATGTTTTTAATGCCTGTCTGAGATGGTGGCAGAGAGAGAACCTAACATTTGTTCAGATCTACTACACTCCAGTCACCGTGCTAAAAGCTGTATGTTCATGATCTCGTTCCACAGGAGGCCTGGTCTGCAGATGGCTCCAAGCTTGGTAGGAGACATAATACCACAGATGACAGATTCCAAATTCCAGAAACCAAGCCAGTTGAAATTTGCTGCAGAAAATGTCATGGTCCTACATTCAGGTTCAAAATAACCAGCTGCTTTGAGCCACAACCTATAAGGTCTGGAAAATTTTGGTTTAGAAACAGTTTGTGAGAAAAGGCTGATGGGTAACCTAGAGCAGGGTAGGGAGAAAGAGGGATTCCAACTGATCACAAGTTGACATAAAGCCATAGTGTGTTGCACCTGCCTGAGAAGATAATATGCAGAACCCAGAGCCCAGGGATGAAGGGCCTAGCGTGTCCTGATTGGCCAAACCAGTGCAAGGCACTGCCATCAGCCTAGCATCCACGGGGTGAAAGGAGCTTCCAAAATCATCCAGCTATATTTTTGTCAACAAATTTTCAGGGAATCAACTTAAATAAGTCCAGAGGAGAATGACCACATCAAGGTGAGTACCAGGGACCAATAGAAACCTATTACAACATATATTTCATATATTTTCAAAGCACTCTCCTATTCATTCTATCCTTTAATTCTTCCAACAATCCTGGGAGGGGGTAAATAAAATAGAGGAACCATGCACAGAGAGGTGGAATGACTGGCCTAAAGCTCCCCAGCCAATGAAGAACCAGGCCCTCAGTGCTCTCCATCTGTGGCTTCCTGCTGCCTCTCCACTGCAGCTCCCAGCCACTCCCCACCCAGCCACTGTTCCTTGCACCATCTGGCCCAGAGAAGCCCCATAGCAGGCAAAGGCCATTTGTGTCTTTGACTTTCAGGAGAACTTGAACCCGAGTTTGCTGGGGAATGGCCCTACCAGATTTTCACTCAACATCCCTCTACCAAGCCTGCCTTCCCTTCCTTCACTCATCTCTTGTGAAGTGAGGGATGTAAAACGCAACCCAACGAGAGCCTGCCCTGTGGTTCCAGCCTGCCTGTCCTTCAGAGCTGCCCCTACTCCCAGAAACAATACTCTGATTATCATTCATTATTTCTACTTCTTAATATTAAAACCCTTTTAATATGGCATTGCAGACCTTGGGGAGTTTTAAATTTCATGTCAGACCAGGATTTATGGGCCAGTTTTGAAATTTTACCTCTGGGCTCCATAATTGCAATTCCCTTTTAATCACTCTCTCACACACCGTTGTTAAAAGACTCCAATTATTTCCACACAGTGGCTCCCTGGGATTTGGCCGATCCGAGTGCCCAACTTGTGTCACCTCCTTTGGAGTTCTGCTCCGGAGGCTTTAGCCACAGGTCTGGTTGAAAGATACCAGGTCTGACAAGCAGTCCCACCAAGGAGCCTGGGGGTTCTTAGGAAAGGAATCTTCCCTGTCAAGGAGTTGTGAGTTTAGGAATTTTTTCCCCCATCAGGAAGACCTGGAGTTTATTCTTGTGTTATTATTTATTAATTATTCTATTATTTTCCATACAAACAACTGTAAACCTTCTTTTGCCCCACCCTGTGTATTACTGAAGGACTGAATCGGCCAAAAACCAGAAGCCTGCCTTTTCCAGAAAATCACAGCCCCCAATATAGAGGGTCAGGGTTAGCATCAAAGAAATCGGAAGGTTCAGGGCTTTCTTCTGTAGATATTCAAAGTCCAAGAGGATTCAGGAGAGGGGATGAAGGCTGGTCTCATGCTTGGGGATTCTTGCCCTCCACCAGATCTCCCTGGTTCCCCCAGGTGCCTCTGCTTCTAGTGCAGGTCCAGCATCCCTTAAAAATTCCAGGTCACTATTTTGAGCTGACCCTCTAATGTCATATAAAAATTGCTAGTGGCAATTCTAGCCCAGAAATTGGCTCCCAGATGAATGCATCATTGACACAATCTTGGGGCAGTTCTGTCTGCTCTGTGCCCGAAAGCTCCTGTGTGGCTGGCACCGTGGAATTCTGAAGTCCAAGTTCATTCATTTCCTTAAGCATGGGTTAAAGGTACCAGCATTGCCTGGGCGCACCTAATGGGTCCCCTGATTCCTGAGCGTTAGAAAGCGCTTTCTAGTCTCATTCTGCAATAGGGCCTCCCTGAAGGTGGAGTGATATTATTCATCTGGGAGGCAGAGATGAATGTGTAGCAAAATGTCTTGTGCTCTGTCTGGCCCTAGGGAAAATGAGGTTCCTTTATGAGAAATGAGTTATATTCTCAGCAGCCTGTGGGCTGCCTGTCATGAGCTGGTCATCACACAGAAAGGTGATGCTATTCAATAATAAGTAAAAATAATTTAAAATCTGTTTCTCTACTTAGTGGGGATGGTTTAGAACTAGCCACCTAAGCTAGTTTGCTAAGGCTACTATAGCAAAGTCCCACAAGTAGGGTGGCTTACAAGCAGAACCGTATTTGCTCACAGTTCTGGGGGCTGGAAGTCCAAGCTCAGGGTGTCAGCAGGGTTGGTTCCTTCTGTGGCTGTGAGAAAGCATGTGTCCCAGGTCTCTCTCCTTTGCTTCAGAGAGTTTGTTGGAAATCTTTGGAATTCCTTGGCTTGTAGATGTATCACCCCATATCTCTGTCTGCCTCTTCATGTGGTGTCTTCCCTGTGTGTATATCTGTCTCTATGTCCAAATCTCCCCTTTTACAGGCAGAGTCATATTGGATTAGGGCTCACTCTAATGATCTCATTTTAACTTGATTACCTCTATAAAGACCCTATTTCCAAATAAGGTCACTGACATGCTAATAAAGTTTCTGATTTTGTCTTTTTTAAGGAGGGGCAGGGACACAATTCAATATGAGATCTATAAGGTGGGTGTCTCTCCAGACCTCAGTTCTTCTCTTCCACATGAGAAGAATAGACATGGTAGTTTCCAAGATTCATGCCAGTCATACATCCTTCACCCTCACAAAAATGCCATCGTCCACAGTATTTGCCACAGTACAGTATATGAGCTGCAGCAAGCCAGTGAGTCCCTCTGCACCAAGGGGCTCAGGGCATGATCCATCGATGCCACTGGCCATCTCCTCCACATCCCTGGACGGCCACCCCTAGCAGGGTAGGAGCAGCATGTAGCATGGAGGAGGGGGGTCAACTCAAATAGGTACAAGTCTGTGGGCTGCTCTTACTCTCCTCACCAGGCCCTTCATCTTTTTTCAGCTCAGCTGACCACTGACCCAGCCCCAGAATTTGCTTACAGGGAGGGCCACAGTTTATGGCCAGGTCTACGCTACCGTATAATGTTTCATTCAGCACAGTGGCTTGACTTGGCCAGAGATTTATGACTGAAACGCAACCTCTGAGCTGGACGTCAGCATTTTGCTTGGTTCAGAGGTTTGCATATTGAACCAATCAATATGTTAATGCATTACATGGCATTTAGGTTGGCTCTTTAGGGAACAGGATGGGCAATCGGATATCATTTGAGCATGAGCAGGGAGGACTCCTTTGAGGCTGGGAAATCCCGGGCATTGAGCCCTGAGGTTGGGGATAGGGGGAGGAGGTGCAGGTAAAAACCCCAAATTTAGCCCCATTCCGGAGTCAGGGCTCACGCTGGAGGCAGACTGGGCTGAAAGTGAGGGATCCTACAGAAGCAGCCACGTTTCAGTGCCAGTGTTGTCTTTCTCCTTCTCCCAGGGGAGGGTGTATTTTTTTAAACAAACAAAAGAACTGACTGCATTGAGTTGGCTTGAAATAAAAGATTGTGTTTGAAAAGAACAGATGGTGCTAAAACGTTATTGGAAGGAAGACAGTTAGGAAACCAAATTCCAGATTCCCCCTGGCTGCTGGTGGGTGCTGTGCCCAAATTCCCACGGAAAGAGTTAGACAGGCAAACCAGTCACCTGGGACTCTTGAGAAATCTCGCCACCCACCCTGTCAGAGAGATTGACAAATCTGTGGAGCGGGGGACTCCTGGGAACTCTCATGCCAGCACCAACCACTTCCCCTGCCCAGAACCTAGCTGAGTCCCTCCCACTGTCCCCTGGTGAGGGGTGTTCAGCAGCTGGTGGAGGAGGTGGTGACTTGCATGGGACCTAATCCAAGACTCAGAGAAAGTGAAAAAGAAACTTCAGGATTTGCAGGATTGCTGCTGTTGAATTGAAGAAGTTTTCTCTGTTGATTTTTGGCCAGGATACTCAGTGTTCTTCCTTTGAAAAGAAGAAAGAACACTAGTGAATCCTCTGTGTATTTCTTTATACAAACTAGAACAAGGAAGAAGCCCTCTTAGACAATAAGCTTAGGAGCAATAGTTGCTTGGGAATTGACTTAAATCTTTAAACATTTTATTTTAACTTGCAACTTCGAAATGGATGCCAATTCATCAATCTCTTGATGTGGGGCCAAGACCTTTGCTTGCAGCGTGGCTCTGTTGACTGGAGTCTGCACTCTCTTTCAGCATAAATCACGTCCATGACACCACCACACCACAGCCATGATTTTCAGTTTTAGTTTTGCTAAAACAAATAATTTTGGAACACTTATGAACTAATCTAGAGACTTTCTGGATTATAAGCTTTTTCTTCTCTATCTTTTCTGTTGCCTTATTCATGCCTAATTAAGCAATAATTATTTTTAGTGACTTATCGCTTCATGTCTTTACAAAATAATTCAATTTTGTCTTGCTCATGTTGCAGCAACTTAATAAGTACAGCTGGCATGCAGAGGCTCGGGAACAAGCCTAACTGACTCTCAGTAGGTGTATAACCCAAGTGAGAGGAGTGGAAGGTGTAGGAGTACTAGAGAGTACCCTGGAACATTCAGTTGACCTTGAATGTTCAGAGGACACGGGTGATTCCTTGAATGTAAAATGTAGAGATTATGCTAATCCAGCAGGCAAATTGGTCACATGGAGGCCAGTTAAGAACACTTCCACTACGATTTTCCCTCACAACTGTGGCTATGCTGAGTCTCCTTTCCCCACCCCCGATGATTTACGGGTTAGGTTTGTGGAGGTGGACTCTCAGGATCCTCTTTCTGGCTTGATACATAGAATGAATGCCTGCCTCCCACAGGTCTGTGTAGTGCAACCTCAATTAGGATAACACGAAACTTGAGTAGAGAAGGAATAGAATAACCTGGGCAACACTGGGAAGAAGCCAAAACGTTTCTTGGATGCGTTCTTTTCAGATACTGCTCTTCTTCAAATGCCCCCAACCCCTGAAATGTTCTTCTAAAAGATGAAGCATTGACATTTAACACGTTTAAACCTATGTGCAATATAGTAGCAAGTACAAGAGTTTTGAAGATAAGTAGTCTTGGGTTCGTATTACCTCTTACCATTTACTACATGGGCAATTTATACGAACTCTGAGCCTCAATTTTCTTGTTTATAAAATGGGAACAATAATATTTGTGTCGTGCATTTATTGTAAACATTAAATTAGATCAAGTAAAATAGCTACCTTAAATCCTTTCTGGAATGAGGCAGAACATAAATAAACATATACACAAACAACTGAAGTGTATTTTGTGAGCTTGGCACAATGCTCCCTAGACTATGTGCATTTGTACATGTGTCTCTATCTCCACATGGGGGACTTGAAGGGAGTCCCCAAAATCTTGGTGCTCTGGGCCAGGAGGTTCTTCCCAATCCCCAAAGCATCATATGTTCCTATTTCACTTTCCTGTAAGGTCATCACTGTCACACTAGGTTTTGGAGGAAAAAGCACGACTAACATCATAATAGCAGCATTAACTAATGCTTATTGAGTGTTAGCTAAGTGCTCTATGTGTCTTAACCCATGTAAACCTCACAACACCCCTCTAAGCTTCTGTTATCATCCCTGCTTCTTAATGACAGAACTCAGGCACAGGGAGGTTAGGTTAGGTAGCTGGCCAGAGGCCACAGCTAATAGGAGACAATTAAGATCATAAAGCAGCAAGTCTGGATCCAAAGTTTGAGCTCTTAATCAATATATTTCTCAGGAGGGAAGGAAGGAAGGAAGGAAGGAAGGAAGGAAGGAAGGAAGGAAGGAAGGAAGGAAGGAAGATTAGAAGTTAGAGAGGGACCAGGGCAATGAACCCAAGACCATTCATTTTCTCTTAGCTCAAAAGCATGAGAAGAATTAGGGAAAACACAGTTTGGGTCTACCTTCTTAGCTCCCACCCTGAGAAGGCCAGGCCACTTTCCAGATCCCTGTCACCCATACAGTCTCTGATGAAAACTGAGACTGCTTTCTAGCCTCCAGTGCTAAGGCCTCACCCGAGTCCACCTGTGGCCCAAGCCAGCCCATCCCTGCCTCAAGCCCCCTTTGCTCCCGCAGTTCCTCTCCCGTGGAGCCATAGCCACCCTCAGCCTCAGGGCAGCTCATTGTCAGGAGCCACTGGGAGCCACAGCCTGAATCAACCTGTACCCTCATTCCCATCCAGATCTGATCCTCTCCAGGGCATTTATCCAACTTCTGGGAAATTGTGAAGGGCGAGGGAATAAGAAAGTTAAAGCTACTTAGATAAAAGACCCTGTGTCACATACCAAGTGTTACTATTACTACAGAAAATTAACTAGCAACAAAGAACGCCACACTAAAATTTACATTGATCTGGCTTTTTTTCCCCCCTCCCTGCTCTCTCCCATAAAAATGCTTTAAATGCAGGTTGATTTAATGGAAACAATAAAAAATAGTGCTGAATGCTTTATATTTGCTGCAGAATTACTACAAGGTATATTTTAAGAAAAACTTGAAAGTTATGTGTGGGGGTTTTTTCTTTAAGATAAGACTAGGGAGAGAAATGCAATTGCCCTTTTTTTTTTTCCCTGTATTGATCTAGAGGAGCTCCCACAGGCTCAGTTCCTTGTTTCTAACAAATCTTCACACCTTAACATTCACGTCCAGACACTTGTCAAGAGAGTGTCTTAGTGAAGAGACATGTGAGAGAATATCAGCTGTGTGGCCTGCACCTTAACAGTGTTACACTCGGCAGTAATGATAATCATGTGACTGAGCTCTACATGGTTGTCTAATCTGGGTGGTTCCCATCATCCTGGTCCTAACCTGTGAGCTTGGCTGTCCTGGCACGGGGGTTAGTCACCAACTGAATGACAGCTATGGTCACTGCCACAGAGCATGAGAATGGACACATCTTTTAGTTTCAGGTCACCAACCATGTTCCCCAGGGCCAGAAGTTGAAACAAAACCATACAGAAGTGATGTTTTAACCTCAAGAAGCTTGTAAAGGCAGTTTAAGATCATGTCCATAAAGACTATTGGGCCACACTAACTTGGGTTTAAAACTCAGCTAGAAGCAGAGGATAGGCCTTCAATAAATGTTAACTGTTGTTGATCATATCATTAGTGCTGTTATTATCGGTCTTGCTGCTATTTTTAATATTTACATTGACTTGGTTCACAGCTGACTGCCTTGTAGAGAATAATCTTACATCAGGTGAGACCTCCCCTAGTTAAGCACTCAGATTGTTTCCATGTCTCAGTTATATGATTCCCTGATTCCTTTGTTGGGTTCTAGGTAGATGAACAAGAGCTAATTTGATGGTTCCTTCCCAAGCCCTGCTTCTTTTTTTAAAAAAGGGGAGGGTTGTAGATGAATGGGGACCCAAGACCTATGTGATGAATCAACTCCCAAGCTTCCCTCAACCCCCAAATTTCCCATCTTTAGGTTTTCTTAACAGGGAAGTCATCATTGTCACTTGAATAGATGACAGCTAATGATAATGAACTCACATGGACTTTCAGAGTAACTCAGCTTCACTACAATATAAATTTTGGTCAATAATGTCAGAATCTTATCTGATTTAACAAATCTGTTCATGCATTTGCTCTTTCATTCAACATATATTTGTTGAGCATCTGATTTGTTAGGGACTGGAGACACAAAGATGAATGATCCACCAATCCTGGTTTTAAGGAGGTTGGAGGTGGGTGGGTAAGACACAGGGACCTCCTTCCTATAGAGGTCAGTGGAAAACATTGACTCATGCCAGACTGGACTGACTACTCTCTGAGCACACAGTCTGTAGGGCCTCTGCTCATGAGCTCATGCCTTCTGTCTTTCTGCATTGCCCTTTCACCAGTTCCCGCTCACTCTTCATTACCCATCTTCAAGGTTCACCTCTTCTCATCACCCAGTCTGAGACACCATTTCGCCCTCTAGTATGTAGTTCTTAAGCCACTTACTTAGCTCTTCTATACTGCCATTCACTATAAATTTTGATAAATACTTTTAATCTTTCTCAATAGTCTGTAAGTTCCTGGAATGCAAAGCGAAATCCTAAACCTTTAGGGTCCTCAGAGCATTTAATACTTTACCTAGTGTGTAACAATGCACCGATAAAGACCTGAAAAATAGAGTTCAACAAATTCTAACCAAGATCTAGACACAAGGCATCTTTGCACATGCTATAAGAAGATGCAAATGTAAATAAGAGGCTTTTACTATAAGTGAGATGGGATTCTTTGGAAGTTCTGGTCAGAAGGTTGATCTGTTGTTACAGTCCCATCCTAATATGTTTTCTTATATGGGTGTTTCAACATAACTTCTTGGGGTTATACCTAACTTATGAAGATTCATTTAACTAAGTTTTTTGTTGTTGTTTAAACAAATAAGGTAGCTGCTATTCTTAAATTACAAGTGTCCTTCTCACTGTATTTTACCTACATTCGTTTCCCCCTTGAATCTCATAAATGAGCTGAGATGCAGATAGTTTCATGGACCCATGTCATTCCATGAAGAAAGTTGTCTTCTGTAAGAATAGCTCCTGTTTATTGAGCTCCTAATAAACATGTTCCTTTGCATACATCCTTCTCACAAACCCTCACAATACAGCAAGCTAGTCCTTATGGCTTCCATCTTTAAAATAAGGAACCCAAAGATCAGAGAAGGTAAATCATTTGCCTGAGATCACTTAGCTAGTGAATGGTGGAGCCAGAACTGAATCTAGGCCTTGTGGTATTACAACAGCTAAAACCATCTCAGAAAGGCATTCCACTGACTAGCATGTAGGGTTTGAGGGCTCACTTTTGTGAGCTAGCCCCACATCAACATTGTGCCTATTGGAATGTCACACAGCCACAAAATAATATACTTTCCTCTATCTTGTCAACTGCCATCTCTGGCCCTCACTTGCTGTCAAAAGTGCCCCTTCATTCTGGGCTTAAAATAACTCGGTGCCTTTGTCCTTTTCAGACGACTGCCAACCCTTCAGTCTCATCAGCAGACATGCCAGGCATTTCCTCTAAGCATGTAGCGGCTAACCTGGTGTGGAATGGTGGGAGCCTTAGATATTCTTTTTGTTCCCAGGCCAGAGCTTCTTAGGATTGTTTGTTTTGTGTATGCATGTTCTGATATTGTATGTCACTGTCTGGCTGACCTATCTATCCTCCAAACCCAGACTGGCAATCCCTCTAGCAGTGCTGAGTAGACATATCCTTTTCTATCTCTGTGATTCTAGTGATACGAAAAGCAACTGGATACATAGACTGATCCATGGCCTCTCTGGGAGCAATAATATACTTGATTTTAACCAAGTGTCTGACCTCGGGCAAGTCTCCATTTCTGCAAGGGGGTGGAAGTGCGTCACTTTGCAGAAATAAATCTGTGAGTTTTGGGCTAATAACTCTTCTTCCACCTTCTGTAGAATATTATTTGTCCATTGCAGCTTTCAGGGCTTCCATAATGTGTTTTGTCACCAGGACTCCTGCAATCTGTGAGAGAAGTTAAGGCATCAGAACTTTAAATTCAATGCTCACGTTTTGCTAATAAAGAAACTCAACCCCCAGGAGGTGCAGGGACTAACTGCAACCCATGCAAATTCAGGACCAGAATATGTGACTCACCCCCAATTGAGAGGCCTTTTACATACTACCTCCAGCCCCCAGGTCAGAATGGACCTTGACATTCACAAACCATCTCTCCTGCCTTTTTTGATGGGCTCTAATTTATTCATTATAGTGAAGCCACTCAGCAAAAAAGTGTGGTCAGTGTTATTCCTCAGCAAATTCACACAAAGTTGAAGACACTTTCTCTGGCTAAGAATACAATTGATCCGGAAACATCCACAATTTCAGACTTTCAGAGTAAAGTGCTTTGTTCAAAGTCATCAGACAAATGAAGGACAGAGCCAGAACTGGAAGCAGAAAGCTTCAGAAACACACTGGAAGATAATGGATGGTTATAGGCTATCCATACAGCTTTTCTGGCTTCCTAAAGTCCAGGTGGGCTCCCACACTGTCAAATTGATTGATTGAAGCATCATTGCTAAGATGTTCTCAAATCCCCAGCACATGGATATGGCTGCACGTTTGTTTCTAGGTCAGAACAGAGAACTTCCTCCAATGAGCACCAGCTAAAGATGAAAACAAGACCCTAATGAATGAGTTTTATGAGCACTGGAATATAAGTAAAGAAAATGGAGGCAGACAGAAGAGAGAGCTTAGATTTGTTTTTCATGGGGTTTTTGGCTCTCTCTTAAACAAATCTGACCCTAGGTATAAGCTTGCCCTTTCCTGGTCCCAACTTCCCTGGTTATAAAATACATGTTTGGCAACTGCTCTGAAAGTTATTAAAGTTGTAGCAGTAAACTATGGGAGGCCAGAGAATTTCAGGCAAAAGTTATTGCATCAGTAACTCAGAAACTAATTCCTAAAACTCTTGACACATTTATCCAGAGGGCTAGTGCCAATATAGAACTGGAAATCATTGTCAAGGGCCCCTGTGTACCTGGAATTAAAATCCATCATTCCTCGGAGCAGGGAGCGACATTTCTTGGCAGAATCTGAATAGTCACGCCTTTCACCATCATCTTTCCTCAAAAGTAAGTCCCTTTATTTTTCAGAAGAGCAAGAAAATTTCAAATTTGTTTGTTTTCATAAGAACCCCTCATTTACATTTTCTTTTCCAATATTTCTTTCTTTGACAGCCCTACATTTAAACCAAGAGGCCTCCTTGTCCTTATTCAATTACACTGGTTTTATTTTGGATAGAAAACCTGCTGGGTACAGTAACAGAGAACAAACTTTACAACAGCAATATCCCTTCTACAGCCTCTACTGTGGGGAAACAATACACTTATTAAATGGTTAAGGCATTGGCTCCAGTGATCTGAATTAACTACAGAAGAGTATAGAACGGGAACAGAACTACCCTCTTCGCTCAGGAGACTCCCAGTGCATGCTGAGCAACATAGCAGGAACCAGAGACTCAAACTACCATCCTGGAGGCCTACTGAAGGACCAGTGGTTGCCTCAGGCAACACCTTTGTCAGGGAAAGTTAGCAAAGATGGAAAGACTTCATGGGTTCCAGTGTTGCCACCAAATGGCAAAATGGGCCTGCTGACTCGCTGTTGGAGGACTGAAAATATGCCTCCGAGTTTTAAATGTCTGTGCGCCTTGACCCAGGCTCTGGGAATGTGTCCCAAGGCAGTGGCTACAGAAGGAAGTACACAGGGCTGGCTTCAGTGTGGTGTAAAAAGGAAAAATGAGGAGCAGTGCACAAATCATTAAAAATGCAATCATTGAACTGATCCTGTAATCTATATTTATTATCTCATAATAATAAAACATGCCGAGACATGCCATTGAGTGGCAAGGTGCAGGCACAGTGTGCTCTCATTTCTTTAGAATTACAGCTGAAAGGCTGTTCACTGAGGTGTGGACAGTGGTTTATCTCTGAATAATGACTTCTAGGTGACTTTTCTTTATCCACTTTCCTGAATTGTTGGACTTTTAACATTTTTCATGATAAGCATCACTTTACACTTGTGGGGGAGGATGCTTTAAATGTTTTAAAACAGAAAGTTAGTCTTTCCCTGAATTCCTTAGCACTTGCACTACTATACCTAAGCCCAACCTAGTGGTCAGTCCATATGAAACACTGTGATGAGTTCATGCATGTACAGAGTCCCCTGTTATCTGCAGGTGTATGTTCCAAGTGGGTGTCCGAAATCGCGGATAGTACTGAACCTTATGTATATTCTGTTTTTTTCTGTACATACCCATGATACAGTTTAATTTATAAATTAGACACAGTAAGAGATCAACAAAAATAACATAATAAAAATCGAACAATTATAACGATATGGTGTAATAACAGTTATCTGAATGGCTTTGGGGCTGTTACTAAGTAAAATAAGGGTGACTTGAGCACAGCACTACAGTACCATGACAGTCGGTCTGATAACCCAGATGGCTGCCAAGTGACTAAAGGGGGGGTAGTGTATACAGCATGAATACGCTTCACAAAAGGATGATTCACATCCTGGGTGGACAGAGCAGGCCAGTGCGAGATTTCATCAAGCTACTCAGAACAACACACAATTTAAAACTTATGCATTGTTTATTTCTGGAATTTTCCATTTCATATTGGTAACTGTAACTACAGAAAGCAAAACCATGGATAAGGGCAGATTACTGCATACATATAGCAAAACTCATCAATTTATGCATTTTAAGCCATCAAATTATACATTTAGTACATGCACTCTTGTATGTCAATTACACCTCAATAAAATTATTTTTTGAAAGGAAAGAAAATATGAACTAGTCCATATAATTTCCATTCTCCACACAAACTGTCAAAATAACTATATATTTCTTTAAGAACCTGAATCATTGCTGGGAAGCAAATTTGATGTTCCAATCAGTGACAGAGGCTGCTCCCAGACGTTAATCGCCTGAGTGAGGTGTGAAAATGTTCATTTAGCAGGTTCTCTGTTACCCCACCGTGGCAGTGTCCTTGGTGATAGATGGATGCAAAGCTTGCTGTTTGGCCTGCTTTTGTCTTTTTTCTGTTTGCACCTTTTTGCAGAATCCACGTCAATCTTAGGTACTTTTACCCCAAAATGCAATGCTTCGGTGCACTTTAATTTTCCTGCAGTAAATAAATAGCCCTTGCAAGCTTTCCTTAAGTAACTATATAGCAAACCTGAGGATTCTGAGACTTTGGGATCAGATAAAATTCTGAAAACCAAGCATTCTTTCCAGAGATAATTATAAATAGACAGATAAATGTTTTAAAGGCTGTTCCTTCACTCTGCTGCCAGGTTTTCTCAAGTATATATATCTTTTCCTGTAAGACAAGCTACTGAAATATCTCACAGGTCTGTAACTGCCTAAAGAGAATATGGGGGGGGGAACCCCACCAGTGGCCACAGTGGGTTTGGAAATGGGTCTCTGAGTTAGCTGGACAAGACAGGAACAAGTGTCCATGTGCTGCTCTCAGGGCCGCTCTCCTGCAAGCCATGTAGGGCTCCATCTCCTGTTGGCAATGCCCTCGGCCCTGACGCCACTGCAGGGCAGGCCCTCTCTGCAGGTTAGGCCTGCTTCTCATCACTGTTTTCTGTGCTTCTCCCTCGCTTTCTATGCCACCAGCTGGACGGTGCTGCAGGGAAGAATTGGGCGCCCAGAGAACCCGTTCCGAGTGGCCCTGGAGTACATCTCAAGTGGAAACCGAAGCTTGTCTGCAGTGGACTTCTTTGCCCTGAAGAACTGCAGTGAAGGTAACGGGGTCTGGCTCGCCCCTTCACTCCTCCATAGCTCGTTGTCTCAAGTGTGTCAGTAACCGTCACCATGATTAGCTGGGAATGTGCGCGTTTATCTAGAAAAGTCCACAGTGCTTAGGGCTGATTCTGAACATCATCAAGTGCTTCACAGCCCAGATGGTTGGTTTTCAGAGATCTAATATAACATTATATCTGCCTAACTTAAAACTTCATCGCACAGAATATAGTCTTCATTAGATAACATATTAGCTTCAATTCTCTGGCTGCTGAATGATTTCACCATCTTTCTTAGATTTTTATGGTGGAAAATTTCAAATGTACACAAATGAATAGAATAATGCAACAAATCATCAGAAACCCCCCACCCAGTTCCAGTAATTACCCACATTCTGCCAGCTCTTCCAACTCCTCACCCCGCCAACTTGATAATGATTATTATACTTTGTTTTTCCTGAGGCAAAACTTATAACTAAGTATTTTTTAATGATTTGGTTTAAGCTATTATTTAGAAACAACATGGGAAATGGTTATATGTCAAATTTTTCACTTATTTTGTAAAAACCATTGGAGCATGGTCCACTGTGTCATTGAATTCCTTTGGCTTAAGTCCCTCACTGTGAATTTATTTCAAGATGCCATCTCTCTCCTGAAGCATAATTGATTGGGTTAGGGTTTTTTTTGCCTTTTTTTTACCAAGAAACTCTGAACTGAATCACAATAATTCTATCTGTGTAGTTTTTTGATAAGTCTGTTTCCACCTCCCTCTACAGAATTTTTGATTTTGTATTCCTATTTTCAAGATCATATTTTATATGTATCTCTTTATTAGCTATTACCTCAATTCTGATTGGTAAGCAGAATGCAATGGATCATAAGTAGATACAGGGTGGGGCAAAAGTAAGTTTACAGCTGTTTGCATGGAAAATAATACAATAATTAATAAATAATAATACACAAATGAACTCTGTGTTTTGCATATCACAACTGTAAACCTTCTTTTGCCCTACCCTGTATATGAGGTTGATCTTCCCTTGATCTTCAGAAGGCCTAGCGTCATGACTATAAACGTCCTTTGTTGTCTCCACATGCAGAGGGTATAGAGACAGGTGCAGGAGAATCTTCGGGAGGAAGTTGATTTCATTACTGCTATTCTCCTGCTGGGTCTGCTCTGCCCAGAGGTCCCCTGGGGAGGGAGCACTCACCTGTGCCAAGGAATGTGTGGTCTTAGAAGCCCAAGAATGACATGTGGACAAGAAGAAAACCTGTGGCACTCACAGACCTAAAGTCTTAGTTTAGATTGTTCATGAACAACCATGAAGGCCCTTAACATACGGCCATCTGTTGCATGTAGAGGTCCGGTGTTAAATCTCATGCCTCTTGGAGCTTGTGTGTGAAAGAGACTCCCTTAGGTGGGGAACTGACCTCCCAGTGCCTTGTGCTCTGTGTCTCTTCACTCATCGCTAGTTTTGCAAGAACTTACAAAGTGTGTACTATTTTTTTCTTTAATCAAAACTGGTTTATGTGTGGGGGACAGAAAAATCACCATAATGTGATAGATTGAAATTCAGTTCAAGTTGAAAGGGTGGTTAACCTGTGATGTGAGGCAATGTACAGGAAACATGCGGTTTGGGAGTAAGCCAGGAGCTTGCACAAACGTTTCCGCACGCACGAACTTGGGGATTTGTGAGTGCCTCTGGACATCATCAATCCTCGCAGATGTCAGGGACCTATGTACCGTCCAAAAGAGGCCAAGAGGGAGCTAGTTTACAGGAATGTGACAGGGAGAGGGTATCATTTCCCTGAATTGGCCTAACCTTATTTGAGCAACATCAGGAGAAGGGAATAAGAGCTTACAAATCTCCAGGCTCAGCACAATTACTCCTGCAAAAAAATTATTTGTACCTTTGATCAAAGATCTCACCGACTTGTGCACATTTTTTTTCTTCCTTACCCTACAACTCCCTTTCACCTACAAAATTGTTCCTCTATAGTTTATGTTGCATTTGCAGCGAGTCTGTTGTAGAGTTTAAAAGACCTGTTTCTTGTCTGCTTCTCTACTCTTATGAAAACAAGAGAGTTGACCTCTCTTACTTTCCCTAATGATCCAGAAAGTGTTTCCTCTGGCAGGACACATTCTTAGCAGAGGGAGAAAAGCAGTCTGCATCTGGTTCTCTAGGGAAGGTGGATTGGTCAAGAGACTTAGGAAGATCCTAATGGTCCAGCTACCTCCCGTCAGAGGCTCCAGGTCCAAGAACAGATGGGCTCCGTGGGGAAGCAGATGTTCTCTGCACTCCTTCTCTGGCTTGGACTCTTATGGTCACCAAGGGGTGTGAAGGGGTCAGTGTGGATGTGTAAGGCATTTCTATTTTAGAACAGTTTACTTCTTATCAGAGTTATTTATGTGCCTCACTCAGTAGATGCTAAGTTCCTGGAATCAAAGACTGCATCTTCTTTTTTAATCTCTGCACTCAAACTACTAAAAACTACCAGTGCTTTTCTCCTGGTCTGCACTGAGGAAAGATATTCCTATTACAGGGTAGGAGAGAGATTGCGGCTTTGGGATAAGACAAAATGAGGGTGGAATCCCAGCTCCATCACTGACCACCCTCTTGAGCTTAGAAGAGTTTTTTAAAGTCTATTAGTTTCAATATTTTCATCAGTAGATGGGGCTAATAATACATAATTATAGGTTTGTTGGGGAATTGAAACTGATATTGTGTGTAGAACCCCTGGCACAGAGCTTGATACAATCAATACTGTTGCCCTCTCTGTCCTGTGGCCCTGACTGAGCTGAATGCCCTCACTCTGGAACCAGGGCTGACTAATCCTGCACAACTACCCGGGTGTGCTTGCAGGCTCACTCCCACATCTCACTTTCTGTCTGGTCTCTGTCTGAGCCGATGGCCAGGGAAAGGTTACCACCTTCCGAGCAGAGTCTAACAGCCCGGATCCACGTTCTGATTTTGAAGGCAGCTGCAGAGCTCTCTTCCCTACTCCCTACGATCTATGCTTTTATCTCTAATAAAGTCATTTTTCTTTTGTGGCAGGATACACAAAATTCGTTATGTAATGAAAAGGAATAGGACTGTTTCATCCTGTGGGGATGGTTGGAGGCCAGGGAAGAGCCTAGAAGTCCTTCAACCTGCTTACCACGCGGCCTTCCTCAGGCTGAGCTCAGGGTCTAACACAGCAGGGCCATAGCTGGTGGAACAAGGAAAGGGTTTTGCTAGTCCCTCCTTTTTCTGCTAATGTTACTGCTGGTGGCAGAGAGTCTCTAACTTTGGGAGGGCTTATTCATAATCACTAATAAAGCCAATAAAAAGTGCTTAGGAACAATAATGATTGCTTGGGCAACTGTTTTAAATATCCGACCGCTGGAAATCGCCCAGAAATGGGGGGCAGACGCCAAGGTTTTTAAATATAAGTAAATAAGGATCTAGTGTGCTGAGGTCATTGTACTCCCACAAGAAAATTACTTTCAAATTACAACTACATAAAAGAAATAATTGAAAAGATTAATCACACTGAAATAATTGGTCTATTTTACAAGTAATTTGGAGCAATATTCAGTCATTGACATCAATGTCTAATGGTAAAATAGTAATGAATTTCATTCTCTCTAATGTATTTATTTTATTAATGGTGCTAAATGGTGTTGTTACTGCTTATAAATATTTCATAACTTTTAATTCATCAAATGTTCAAATAATTTCTAAAAGCATTTATTAGCTTTAAGTAACTCTTAGTATTCAATATGCGATTGACACACTGCGGGGTAATTTTAAAAATTATTGTTTTGGGTAATGGGAGTCTCTTTGAATGTAGAAGATTAAACCCCAGTTATTAATGAGACCGGAACTCTCGCTGGTGATGAATGAGGGGCTTGGTGAAGCTGTGTTCCCTCTGTAGGTCTGTAAGGCCCCTCTTACAGCCATTCCTTCAAATCTGTGGCTATGAGAAGAGCAAGGTGGACCAAGATAAATTCTTTCCAGAGATGATAAGAGAAATGTCAGTTTAGACATTGTTTTCAATCCACTACCTCTCCTACACCCTCTTCATGTTTCTGAAGCTGATGGCAGAATTCATACATCCCAACCTCACCTCCTGTCTCTGTGTCTTTCATTCTTTGATGGAGGCCTTAGTGAGTGAAATGGGCAAAAAGATGCAACAGATGGACAGTGGAAAGAGAACAGGATTTTCGTAAGAAAAGCATGGGTTTAAATCCTACCTCAGTTGCTTGCGTGCTATGTGTCCATTACATCCTATGGTATTAAATAATTCATGGATGAAATGAAGACAGTGGTACCCATCCTGGCCCGTGTGAGTTAAGTATGATAGTGTGACATGGTGTCTGCATCCTAGTGGGAAATCATCCAGGGTTAGTTCTGCCCCTTCTTGAGTCACCCAGTGGCTTTGCGACTCTTAACTGGCCATGGTTCAAACAATTGATATGCGTCATCAAGAAACACTGGGTTAGCAGTAAATTGCTCAACTCAGGGGCTTGGTGAGCCTTAAGGATGTTCGCTGGAGGAGGGAAGGTAAGTCTGCTCTCGGTGTTCTGCCTTACAGGTCTGAGACCAGGCTGCCTCCAACGCCTCAGCCACACAGGAATTGGCCAAAGGCATTGGCTGTGGGCAAGTTAAGAGGGGCCAGGATCCAACCAGTGGGTTAGGATCAAGTGGGGCCAGTGATTCTTAGACCTTGAGGATATGTAGTGGTGTTCTGGGAATGTGAAAACCCAGAGTCCACAGAGCTTTGGTTTTACTGGAAGATTGGAGTGGAGGGACATTTTTATATGAAAACCAGCATGGCTATATATTGCACTTTAATGCAAACTACACACAAATTTTAAGATAATGCGCGGGCTTTAAAGACATTGTCTGCTCGTAGTGATCCCCAGATTCTGGGAGGTAACTTCCCCCCTCTCTGCCATTTGGGGCACATCAAAGGAGATGTTGGGGAAGCACCACTCCAGGAAGACAGAGGGACATGGGTGAGGGGAGGAGCCAGGCCTGGGATCGCCTGCCAGGAAGCTGAGCCAGGGGACAGGTATCCTCTCACTGCAAGTGACAGGTGAGTGGATGGTAGGCAGAGTCCCAAAGTGACACCAGAGATCAGCCTTGGGGCTTAATCCACCAAATCAGGCAGAGAAGGGTTCAGTTCCTAAAACTGAAGTCAAGGTTAGGGTCAGACTAAGCAAACATTAGATTTTAAAGTCCCCTGTGCATTGGCCTACAGCTTCTTAAATTTTCCCCGAGGACAGAATTGATCTCAGAGTTGGTTTGGTTTGGTTTTCCTATTTTGTTTTGTTTTGCTTGAAGAGAGACATCAGGAGCTCTAACTGGTTTGGCTCAGTGGATAGAGCGTCAGCCTGCAGACTCAAGGGTCCCAGGTTCGACTCCGGTCAAGGGCATGTACCTTGGTTGCGGGCACATACCCAGTAGGGAGTGTGCAGGAGGCAGCTGATCAATGTTTCTCTCATCGATGTTTCTAACTCTCTATTCCTCTCCCTTCCTCTCTGTAAAAATCAATAAAATATTTTTTTTTTTTTTAAAAGAGAGCTATCAGGAGAGGTACTAAACTTGTATCTGAAGAGCTGGGAGACATTTTAGTTCTGCTCTGGACAGACCTCCCCACACCTGGAGCTGTGGGACCCAAACACCGACATCCTCCAGAGTGGAGAGCCAAGCACAAAGGTTGAGGGAGCTGCTTGCTGGCTGATGGCATAGGCTGGGAGGATGGGATACAATGCTTTTTCTCCTTTACTAATGGTTATTTTGAAGTTTGGGGCATTATCTGCCTTCAAATTATGCTGCAAACACGGTTTTGTGGAACTTTAGTTTGCCTTCCCAGCTGTGATGTGTTGGGGAGGAAACACTGGGAGGCAGTTACAGGGCACCTGCCCAGAAGGCCCTGCAATCACAGCTTGGAAACCACAGGGCAATTGCTCCGTGATCCCTCCTTCCCTCCATCCAACGTTCTGGGATTCTCTGTGTGGCATTTGGGTCGATGTACAGTCTTTTGGATGTTGCTGCTTCTGCTCTTTCATTTAGCTCTTAGCAAGCATTTTGTGTCTATAAAATGCTTAACAAACATTGACTAATTATCCCTCATTAATCATTCATGCAACTGGTAGACCAGGGTCTTATCATTTCCTTCAAGAACAGGCATGTAATATCCTGCCTGAATCCCAGGTCACATGCAGGGGGGGTGATGGGGCTATCCTGGCAGCACTGGGATCCTCCCCAGCTCACAGGGGGCCTGGGCCGGAAGGTGGGCATGGGCTCCATGAGGCTACCTCCTCACTAGGATGCCTTTTTGCTCTAATGAACAGGAAGGACAAGCTACATTGCAGGCCAATGGCAGCTGAGAGGCAATAAGCTTTAATTAGAGGCTTCTTCCTGGAAATTCACATGAACATAATAGTCTGTTGTCTTAAAAGGCCCAGAGAGGTTGAATGCCTCAACTTTCTTTTGCTTTTATAAGCTGATCCTTTTAGTCATATGAAATCTGAATATAATGAAAACATTGGCTCTAATCAGCTCACCAATGCTACAGGGACAGACAGTCTGGGTCAGGAGGCAGCCTCTGTGGAGGTGAATGGTTCAGAAGCCCACAGCAGGGCAGGTGAACGAGTTGTCCCAGGTGGGAACAGCAGTAGAACGACCTCCAGAGAGGGTCACTTTGGTTGGGAGGCCTGGGACTCATTCCCTACACTCCACTCCCCAAGATCGAGGACACTGAGGAGCCTAAAGCCTCTGCCTATGGATTTGGGTTCTGAGTGTATAAAGCTAGGGTGAGGCATTCCTAGGATTACATTATTTGGATTAGAACAGAAAGCAGAAAATTATAAGGAGAGTGGTCTCTATTTGCATTTTATTGTACCATCTTTCTTTCTTGTTAGTGCACAGACACAAACTCTTACGTGCTGGCTTTCACACGCTCTCTCCCTAATATATATGCATACTAATGTTAGAGGGCTATCCTCCATTCGCTCCCATCTTCCCCCTGGCATGGCCCCTTTGCCCATTTCTCTCTCCACCCTAACCTGTGGTTGTATGTAATGCCAAAGCATTTACTCAATTCACAAAGTTATAGCAGTTGTTTATTCTGTGTGGTAAATAAATAAAGGCATACCCATCATTTCCCTTCTCAAATGTTTGTGCCCAGCCTCTCCCTACATCGCAGCATGAGAGTGTCTCCCAGGGTTGAGTCTCAGTGTCTTCCTGGCAGGGGCCCAGAGGTGGCCTAGATGGTGTGGGCAGACCAGCAGAGGACTTGTGGATGGAGTGGGAGTGATCCGTATGGACTAGATGACCTGCAGACAGGACTCACAGGGTTGGCCTGATGACCAAAGACCAAGAGTGGTTCTGCAGAGGCCAGAATGGATAGCTCTTATCAGGTGGCACAGAAGCCTCCCATGTTTCTCACCCCCAAGAGGAATGGGAAGGAGAATGGAAAGGAAAGAATTCTGAACCATCAGATTCTGGTTGGGAAGATTTAAAATTAGTAATTCTTCATCATTCTGTTTATAGCCCATAATAATGAGGATTATGAGATTGGGTGGCATATTTAAGAACTTAATTTTGTGCTGTCTATCCACAAACTCTTGGCTATCCCCTCTACTATCCTGATCTATTGAAGAGCCCAGAGCTCACGCCGGGAAACATGTCATTTTGCTTGCAAGTCCCCTAAATCTTTCTGGTCTTTCCCTCTTTTCGCCACCCCACCAGGCCAAGCTCCAGTCAGGAAATGCACAGACCTCACTCTCCTAACAGGGCTCCTCAAAGGCTCACCTTCTCTAATCATCTGACCAGTGCCCTGAGCCCCAGCTCTCCACCATCCATATTCTGAGGAAGAGAGTGGCAGGGATGCCTGAGTAGGGTTTCTGTTTCTTTGACAATGAAAACTAGGACACGTGTAAAGATGATGGTTGGCTCTTTCCTCAAGGACAGTGTGTCCCTCTGAGAGAACTGGCAGGATTTCTATCAGCATAGTTTCCTCTTAGTGCAAACGTGTTAGGGCTCCCAGCTTTCCTGGGCGCGGACATGAAGCCCATGGCGAGTCGACCTCCTTAGCTAGCCCTTCTCCATCACAAGCCCTGCCCTCATCTCAGAGATGCCTCCACGCTTCTAGCTGCACCATTTCCTTTCCCAGGAGGCCATGGGGAGACATTCCTGAAACCAAAGCTCGTCGGCCCTCCTGGGTATTATTGTTAGCCAAGCTGGGCATTTTTTCCTGGTCTGAATACACCAGGTGTCTGTGATGGAGGTTGGGAAGCTATCTGAGACATATGTATCTGGAAAGAAAGCCTCCCTTTAATCAGTCTGTGATCATGAAAGACTCTAGTTCAATGTAGAACACTAACTCAGTAATGTTTAGATTTTTCCCATTTTGATTCTGTTTATAGCCCATAATAATGAGGGATTATAAGATTGGGTGACATATTTAAGAACTTAGACTTATTACAGTGGCACCATTAGAGTTTCATAATATCACTCCCAAAATGAGAGGAAGAGGAAGAAGAAGGTCCCATATTTGAGAGAGTCCCAAATCTTGCCAGAGTTACCTCAGTTTACAGCTAAGATATTATAGGCTCCTGATGCTCTTCACAAAGAGATTGCAATCTGGTGTCCTCCATACCCTTCTTAATAACTTTCCTGAAGAGATGCCTGAGTCTGAATTGCTGACTCAGATTGTACCAGCTTTCCAAGAATCCTGCTTTCAGAGGTGGAAATGATGAAGAATTATTAACTTTAATTATTTTAAATGTGTCCTTCACTGAGGTCCCTGGACTTGTGTACAAAGATAAAAAGACCCCATTCCCTCAAAAAAATATAGACTGAGTAACCTGTATGTAGGCCAAGCCAACTACAATCTAGACAACCATGTAGAACTGCATCTTAGATCCAGAGGTGGTGGTAGTCCATGAGCTCATAGACCTAGAATACACATCCTGGTAGAGGTGACGGATTCATGAGGGTGTGAGTCAAGGCCAGATGACTTCCACCTTCACTTTCAAGTCAAGAGCCCAACCTCTTTGGGGCTGAGTGGTGTGAGCTCGAAGAGGCACCGCTTGTTGGAAAAGGCCACGCCTCCAGTTGCCTGGATATGTTCTTTTCTAAGAAATAGCCCAGCAACAATGGATGAAGGCCCCCCAGGAAGAAGAAAGCCAAAGTGTGGTCTGTACTCCCAGAGGAGAGACATTCCTGAGAGCCACTGACTTGTTGTTAGTAACACACCAGGCTCTGCCTGGGTAGAGAGCCCTGCAACCCCACTCTCTGAGAAAAACATTCTAGATGGCCCTTGTGAAAGAGAAACTTAGGCTAACCCACTTCTACTGGGGACCTTGGAGAGAAGAAGAGGTAGGTGCAAAAGAAATAGAAGGGAAGGGGAAGGAAGGGGGAGAAGAGGGTTTTGTTTGCTTGTGGTGGAGGGGGGTCATCTCCTGTTTGCTGACACTGTGGTAGGTAGGTCCTGGACAATATAAATACGAAGGAAACTAAGCTAAGTCTCCTGGCCTTAAAGCACTCAGTCTAGTGAGTAAGACAGACACGGAAGGCGGTGATTACAGCACAGTGCGGTGAATACAGGTAAAGGTGTTTCACAGCACTGTGGAAATATGGAAGTATTTCCTGAGTAAAGGAAGATCATTCTGCAAAGCTATAGAGAGGGTGCTGCATAACAGAAGAACATAGAAATTCTCTCATCTCATGAGACCATCCAGTTCCATGAGGCCTCCTAACACTCCCTCCCTCCCCCAGTAGAATTGACCCATTCCCTTTGCTGTGCACACACCCCTCCTATTAGTCTTTCCACACCTCATCGCACATCAGACACTCGCCTCCTTCTAAAATACTATAAACTCCTTGCATGCAAGGATCATGTTTTATTCAAATTTTATTCATGTTTAGCACCACAACTTACCCATCTTTAGCATATAGAATAGTGATGTACAATATTGTGTGTCAGATTATTGGGTGCTAATAAGTGTTTATTGGAAGGCAGGGAGTGCGGGAGGGAGGGAAAGAAATAAGAAAGGAAGGAAAGGGGGAAAGGAAGGAAAGAGGGAGGCAAGGAAGGGGATAAGGGAAGAAAGAAGAGGGGACATGAATTTCTTAAACCTCCAGCACTTATTCCCATAGCCTCCTGTCATTCTGCATTTGGCCTCCTTCCAATAGCTCCTTCTCCAGGAGTCCCCCTCCCCACCCCCACCCCCCACCCCCCGCCCCATTCTCTTCTAATTCTCCTCCTCCCCATCCATCCTTTCCTTCATCATTTTCTTCTCTAATTTTCCATTACTTTAGTGGGGTCAGAGGTCTGATATGGATCATGAAAAACAATGAAGTGAGGAAAGAATGAGCCAAATATAATTTTTTTCAATGGCAACCTGTCTTTGTAGCTTTAGATCAATGAGGAGCAAAGAAGAACTGGGCCCAGTGCCTCCACAGCCTTACTCTTTGGGGTTGGTGGCTGTGGACAGGGCACAGTCTCCAAGGATTGTGTGGCCAATCTGTTTTAAGAGTTTCCAGCCCAAAGCAAGAGTCATGGAGACCCCCTGCTCTGCTCATAAGGACACCACATGGTGACATCCAACTGCAGACCCCAGAGGAATCACCTAGCCCAGCCTCCTCACATTACAGCTTAGGAAACCCAGGCACCAGTGAAATTCAATGACTTACCCAAGGTCACACCAAAAGTCACAGCTGAGCCCAGTCCAGAACCCCGGTCTCCTTACAACTAGTCCAGTGTTTTTCTCACTGTAATGCATTGCCTCTCACTCCGGTGATACATTTCCTGCGTGCCAGGATTGATGCGGCCTACGCACGCACGCACACACACAGGGAGTCATTCTTCCTGCCGAGAAATGCATCCAGTTATGGGGAGGAAGGTGACAGCTGTTTAATGGCAGCTCTGTGGGATGGTTCTGGACTTGGAATGTGGAGTATTATCTCCCGCTAATGCGTTAGAGGAGACACAGGGAAACAGAATGCAATTATCCAAATGGCTGTTTTTCCCGGATACTGAAACGAATTCTCCCGCCCTGGTGAATAATGCTGAGGGGTCTTTAACAATCAGTTTATGCCCCGTCTGAAAGCTGTCACCACTCCTAATAGCATGGGGACCAGTTTTGCCAATCAGGGGTATCGATTTAAGACTGCCTGCGAGATCAGCCTGCAGGTTCATCAGTTTCCTGAGGCTCTGGAGAGTCTCCCCAACAAGGAGCATCCGGCGAGACTGCTGCTCAGCCCTGACAGCATGGCCTCCGGGAGCCTCCCTCCTATATGGCCATTCTTCTCCACTTCTCTTTGTCTTTCCGCGCTCCTGGCAGCCTTTTGGTTCCAGGCCCCAGTGACAGGGGTGCACAGGGAGTGGATTTAGAAGAACACTCTATTCTTAGAAAAACCCAGAGCAAGTGGGCTTCCTACCACCCTCTTTAAGCAAACCTCATGTACAAGCACCTATACTATAGAGCACATAAATTAAGTATAATTAATTCATCTCATCCACCTAGAAATGACTTCTCTAAATGTCTGCAGGCTTTTATTTTCGCCACCATTATGGTGCTTACGTTTTACCACAGTTCCTAGTTATTTGTGCTCCTGTCACACCTGCCCTAAGATTGCTAGTCTTTGGGGATAAGAATCGATGAATCACCTCTGTATTTCCATAGCATCTGACGCCCACCACAGAATCATATACAGGGGAAGCTGCCCAAAGAGCAGAATCTTAACATGAAGTAACTGACAAAAACATGTTTAGTACAGGGCTTTTGGAAAAGGTACCCATTGTGTGCAGGGGTGAGCCTTTTGTAAGAAGCCCTGGGTAATGTGTGCCCTTTGTACTTCCTGCTGCCCAATGGCCAGTGGCTACACAGGGGCTAGAACCCTGATGGGAGACGACTGGCTAGCCAAGGTCAAGACAGCATGCAAACTCTGCAGCAGCTCATTTTTCAGAAAGAAAGGAAACAGAGCCACCTCTGGCTGTCGTGGCACCTGGGGCCCTGAAGGCTTGCTCTTGGCTATGCAGACCCTTTCCCATCAGGGAGGGTTTGTGGACTGCAGAGGGCCAAGGTCATCTGAGCTAAGCTGGGAAAGCCACAATTCATGGCTTCAAATCTGGCCAGGCTTTCAGACCATGGGCACTGAGTGCCCTGGATATAAGAAAGGTGTTGAAATGCACATCTTCTTCCTCACACTGATGAGGAAACATTTGGACAAAGTCTGCAAAGACATGGGCACCACCCAAGGGCCACGCTGCATGAACTCTGTGTTAGGTAAAGTTCTCTCTGAGATGGAAAAGGAGGTGAGAAGGCAGTGAGACTACCCAACCAGCCCTCCAGCCCTCCGCTCAGGATGTTTTCAGTCTGGGGATGAGCTGGGTGTCGCTGGCTGCCTTCTGGGAGGTGAGCTGGCTGGCACAGCTCACTAATGATCTGCTGAGAGCCTCTATGAATTGAGTCTCTGGAAGTCCAACTAGAGTGTGTATTGATCCCGAAGTCACCCTCAGGTGGAACAGCCATAAATTACCAGTCAGCTTTTATTACGTGAGCGACTTTCACATTCTAAGAGTTTGACTTTCTCCCTTTTATTATCCTAATGAAATACCATGACTTGACCTAACTCACCACAAGAAAGCGTCCGGGGAAAAGGGAGGAGGATTTCTGGGCTAATTGCCTACGTTCCTCACTGAGAAGGAGCTCACCTGCCAGGAACCCTGCTGTTTGGAACAATCTGGAAACTGAATGTCATAGCGCCCGTGAAATTTGAGGGGATGAAGTCTGGAATTAGGGTGCAGAGGAGCACAGGGCCAGCCCAAACAGTCCCTTCTTCATGGGATGGGAACCGGTCGCAGAACAAACCCTGATTTGCCGATCCAGGGAGACACCAGTCCCAGTTAATATGTATACAGATAACCACAGGGGAAGGGCTCCTTTTAAATTCTGTGTGGGTCATCCATGCTCCCACATATACCTAGGATATTCCTCATTGTTTATCCCTTAGTTGAAAAAGACCTATGCCAGAACCATTTATTTATCAATCCCCCCAACATTTATTAATTGTCTGTGAGTGTGCGCAGTGGGGAATTGCTGGTCCTCACAGAGCTTGTCTGGTAGAAAAGGAGAACATGTGACAACTAATTACAATGGAGCAAAACATCACCGAGGGGCAAGATCGGGGAAGTGACCGAGCAGGTGATTCCAAGTGGGAGATGGCGCCGGCACCGCCTCTTAGCCTCATGCAGTTTATTTTGTGAAGATGAAGCTGAGAAGCTGCACAGAAAGGTGGGTACCCACGGGCAGAGTAAATCCACATTCAAGTGGAACCGGTGAACAATCAGCTTGCCTGACGCTTGAGCAAACTCAAGATTGAAACAGTTCCCCCAGAGCCCTGGGAAGAATGTGCTGTCAGCCCGATTGCTTTCTGGGGGCCATCTGCTGGAGACTTTTCTTCTTACGTGGAGACAAACAAGACCAAGAGCCCTAAACAGGAGCAGGCTGACTCCCCAACATTCTGCACGAGGCTCAACTACTTACTGAGTTGGGTGTTTTCTTTATTTTTCACCTTAAACCAGAACATTTATTAAAAATTATAGAACTTGATCAGTCCTATCCATCACCAGAGATTTAAATCCTATCTAATAAAAAGGGAATGTGTTAATTGACCCTCATGCCATCGCAAAGATGGCGGTGACCACAGCCAATAAGGAGGGAATATGCTAATTGACTGCCCCGCCCTCAAAGATGGCGGCGCCCAAGCCAATAAGGAAGGAATATGCTAATTGACTGCCCACCCTCAAAGATGGTGGTGTCCATAGCCAATAAGGAGGGAATATGCTAATTGACTGCCATGCCCTCAAAGATGGCGGCACCCACAGTCACCAGATGGTGGCACCCAGTCCCCTCAGCCCCGCTGGGGCGGCAGGCGTGCGGCCTTGCCATGTGCCTGCCTCCGGAGTCCCTCAGTCCCATCAGCCCCCCAGCTGCCCAGGGCCAGCCCAAGGTGCAAGCAAGCCTCGGATGGTGGCTGCCCAGCCACCCAGGGTCGCCTGAGGCTTAGGTAACCAGGGCTGGCGAGGCTTGTGCTGCCAGCAGTGGCAGCAGCAGAAGTGTGATGGGGCATCGCCTTCCCCTGATCGCCGGGTCACCTCCCACCCCTGAGGGCTCCTGGACTGTGAGAGGGGGCAGGCCGGACTGAGGGACCCCCCCTCCATTTCATGAATTTTCATGCACTGGGCCTCTAGTTTTCAAATAAATAAGATAAAATATTTTATGAGGACATTATTGCTTATTTCAAAGAATAGCGCCTATCTCAGAACAGTTATTCTTTTCTTCTGCAACATTTGTGGGTTTCCTTGTATAAATAGTTCATGAGGTAACAAAAACTTCAGAGGTGCCTGGCAAACTCAGTGTCATATTGGTTAGGAACTCTGGCTCTGGAGTCGATGTTCTAGGCTCAGGTCTCCATTAGGCGGTTTACCAGCAGTCTGAACGTGGCCGTCCTTTGCTTCTCTTCATCTCAACTTATCTGTAAAACAGTGATAATAGTGTCTATCTCATAGAGATACCATGTGGAGTAAATAAGAGATTGTATATTTTGTGTTTATCATAGTGATTAGTACATAGGGAGATTTGATAACTAGGAATGACTCTTTTTAAGTGCCTGGGAAGGGCCAAGACACTAGGATGCCATTAAGCATTTCAGAAATGGAGTCAAGAGTTTCTGAGATACACCCTTGACCACCATATACAAGAAGAAAACTCTTTCCACCCACCCCAACAGGAAGGCCTTGCTAAGGCACCCTGCAGATTCTAAAGGGGATGGCTAACGTGAAAACATACCAGGTCCAACCCCAGCTGGAGCTTGGCACTTGACATGAGAGACCTTGGACATCCCAAATGCCAGGGAGGCCAGTGGTGTCACAGTACTCACCTGTGACCTGGAGGACAGAACGTGAGTGAATCTGGCCATGATATGACCCTAAATAACGCAGGCGTTGTCCAGGAACGTTTGCCAAGACTGCTGTGACATCAAATACTAGTATACCTGGCCTTCCTAGAAGCTAGAAGCAATGTTACATACTGTGTGGAGGGAGAGACCGCTCTCCCTGGGAGAGTCCCAGGAGCCTTGGATGTAGCACAGTGTGAGTGGGGCCTTGCCGGTGAAACTTGACAGAGAGAGAAAGGGTGATCCTAGAGCGGAGACAGTGGGACGGTGATGAGGAGGGGATACGGAGACACAGCGCTAACACAGCAGCGCCACCATCAGTCAGTGCTGACCCACATCCAGATCTGGCCAGGAACCAAAATGCACTAAGTACACTAGATGGGGTATCTCACACTCCTCAGCAGAACCCATACAGTAGCTCATTATCCCAGTTTTAGATGAGAGAGCCTAAGAAGCAGGGGCTTTCATTAGAACTAAAGTGTAAAAACGAAGTTGAGAGCCCGGGCCTGGTTGCATCTTTTCATTCAATTTGATGGAGAAAAAGCCTGGGGCTTGCTTAGCAAACCGTGAGTGATGTGGGGTGGCTAAAGGTCCAGAGGGAGGGATTGGGACTTTTTGAGGAAAGTTAGACTGACCAGGGTGGGTTACAAAAGGTGGGGAAGGCTTCAGGCACTGAGGTTTCAGCTCATACCCAGGCATTCTTCACCCTTGGCTGACCTTCTCCACCCCAGGCAGCCCGGAGTGAACAGCACCAGCAGCCACCTGGGAGCCCATGCTGTGTGCGGGCCCAGATGGTGCACTTGATTGTCTTTCTTTCTTTAGATGTCATCTTCAGCATAGTTGAGTGATTCTTCCACCAAGGTGGGTCTGCTCAGTCTCCCATCCCAAAATCAGACAGAAGGAGTGGAGTGAGTTTGGGGTTTATGAAGTTTACTTATCATTTCTTGATTCAGCCAACTCTGAGCGAGTAGCTTCTGATAAATCTCAGGACAGAGGCAGCCAAGTGCAGAGGGTGGAAGGGAATAATTCACGTCTCACAATTAATACTTTAGTGAAAATGTTAGTTGATTTTCTAACACATTTTACCTGGGAATTTTCCCCCTAATGAAATGTGAAGCGGAAAAGCAATACAGCATAGAAGTAAGAGTGTGGGTTAAGAGTCAGATTGCCCAAATTCAAATCCTGGTGCCACCCTTATTAGCTTGTGATGAGAAGGAGTTACCTGACCTCTCTGAGCCTCATTTCCTCAACTGCAAAAAGGCAGTTAATTATACTACCTCCTCTCAGGGTCATAAGAAGAGAAACCGAGTCGATACTTGTGAAGCCTCAGCGTAGAACCGGGCATATGTTCATTGCTCAGGAAAGGTCGGCTGCTGTTATTCTGTGGAACAGGCAGAAGCCTGACTGCCCAGGTTGCATTGTGACTGAGGGGCCTGCAATTCCACCTGTTCAGCCTCTACCCACACTCCCATGCAGGCTCTCGAGGTACCTCTGCGGTTTCTGGGCAGTGGCGATCCAGCAGATGTTTAACAACAGGCTCTCCGGAAAGGTAGAGAAGGAGCCCTGCTTTCAGCATTTGCTGGTCTCTGCCTTGTGAACACTGCCAACAATAACCCATTTTAAGCAACCACCCTGAGGTCACTGCACACAGACAGGAAGAGATGCAGGCACGTGACTGGCTTCAGCACACCAGTGGCCCTGGATCCCAGAATCAGGGACATCCTTCCCAGCCCTGGCTTTGTATGTCCTAGCTCAGGGTAGCCCACACTTTGGAGGCAGGCCCTCCACTCCTGCTGGCAGGCAAGCATCAGGGAACAGCAGAGTTCCGAGCAAGAACAGAGTTTGGAGAATTCGGGGTCTTGGTTTTATGCCTAATCCAGAAGGTGATGTGTCTGACAGTTCAGTGACTTTTAATTAGATGAGACTTAATGAACAGAACTGCTTCCTGTGGCCACAAGGCTTTCCCTCCAAGCGCAGCCGCTGCATTACTGCTGGGCCCACTAGGCATCAGCCGCAGCTAAGGGACAGGGATGTGGTATAGTGGTCCGTATGGCAGGGGCCTTCAAGGATGGGTGTGTGTGTGTGTGTGTGTGTGTGTGTGTGTGTAGGGGGAGCACAGGCCAGGATGGGCTGAGATCCTTGGATTTACAAACTCAGCAGTTACCCTCGTAGAAGGTAATGGAGAACAAAAAGATCATGTAGGAAAGCTCTGGACTGGGAACGAAGGGGCCTGGGTTTTAGGCCAAGAACTGAGGCTTTGTTTCTTCTTCTGAAAATAGAATCATGATGCCGACCATGCCTTTTTCATAGGAATAGTGTAGGATCAAGTGAAATAATATCTGTGATCGCTCTATCCAGGAGGAGAAGAGAAGTGGCAGAACACCCACAGGTTGGCCAAAGGCCTCGGAAACAAGTCAGCTGCTAGGTCAGGTGTCAGACACCCACTCGTGTCACCACCAAGAAAAGTGGGAGCATAGTGAGGGTCTCCATGGCCTGGGACTGGACCCAGAAAGCTGCAGGTGCCCCCTCTGTCCCTGTGTGAGGGAGCAGACAGCCTCTGAGAGTTAGCTTTCTCTATGTCTAAAATAGATACAGTGAGAAGAAAGGGTGAAGAACAAAAGGAAGAGTTAGTGCGGTGTCCTGCTCCGGAAGGGCTACTCCGCTCTTCCTGCTCAGATGAACAGCTGCCCCGGCCCCAGATCCACACCGGGACCTTTCCGCAGACCCCTCACAGACAGCACTGCCTCAGCTTTGAATTCTGAAGAAAGACGCCTGACTGGCCCAGCTGGGCCTTTAGAGCAAGGCCACACAACTCCTGGGTTTTATCAGCTTTTTATTCAATAATGAAAGGAGAGGCTACCAGCCAGGGCGCCGGCTGCACCGGTGTCTGCGTTGAAGGGTTGAAGACAGCTCAGTGCACTGGACCCCTGCCTCCTGGATGTGGAGTTGTTTTGTGTCTAAATGAACCTCTCTCTTCAGCTGCCACCCCCTACCCTGGTCAGTGCTGTGCCAATTGCCTCTGCATAATGCGTGATGATCTCCCCACTGTGATTCCTAATGGACTGTTAAGCCAGTGTTGCCCGTGAATCTCAGTCTACAGGCAGCACAGTCACCAACAAATAGTTTGAAATGACTTTCCCTGGATGAGGCCACCAACAAAGAGAGGCCAAAAACTAGGCCGAGACCTACTGTCAAGACATCAGTCAGAATGAGGTCAAGAATGGAAGGACAGGCTGTGCCCCAGGCCAGGGAAACCACTGCTTCCTGGTAATTAGGACCCAGCATCCCCCACAGAAAAAAGCTGACTCCACTGCCCCCTCCAAGCCAGTAGAGATAGCAGTCACTGCCCCTGTCATCAGGGGCCCTGAGAGTAGTGGAGCCAACATTCATCAGGCTTCGCCCAGTTGGGCCGCACTGAGAGCTGCATGGACACGGCTCATTTGCTCTTTACAAAGTCCTGATAAAGAAGGCTCTTACTACCCCCACTGCACACAGGGAAACTGAGTCTCAGTGAGGGGAAGCCACTTGCCTACGCTTACAAGTGAGCATGTGATGGACAGTCCAACTCTGTCAGCCTGGCTTCAGGGCTCAGCTCGGACCCCTGAAGAGTTCCTAGTGAATTTGGGCCCCTTTCATGAAGCACCTCAGTGAACACTGTTAACATGAAGAGAGCGTTGAATTGGGGTCTGTCCTGACAGAAGGAGCTGCACATAGAGGAACGCAGGCTGCCTTCAGATCTGCCTCGTCCTTCCTATGGGATCTGGACAAGAACCAAACCTCTCAGTGGCTTATCACTACCTCTCAGAATTATGGCAAAGACTAACCTCGTAATAGTGTCAAAGTGCTTCAGAAATCATGACATTAACTACCTGAGCCATTGGTACATGCCGTCATACCATGTGAATCCACAGTGTATGGAGAACTCTGGTCCTGCTACTGTAGCTCATTGAAATGTCCGAACTGGCTTTGTGACTTGGTACCTCTGAGCTTCAGTTTTTCAACTGTAGAATGATACCACTGATCCATGGTCACTTTCTCCCCTTACTTCCTGCTGACCTGATTGTCCAAGTCGTTGCAAAGGCCCAGTGAGCTGAGGCCCGTGGGTGCTCTGAGGACACACAGCTCACCATATGAATGGACAGCATTTATTATGACAAGGGCTGGCGCTCAGATGCCCTCCCCAGAACTGCCAGCACTTTACAGACACAGCTTATACATTCTCACAAGCAGACCCAGATGGACCACCCTGGGGGACCACCTGGCTGGAAAGAGGTGCCAAGTCAGCCTCGGAGAGAAGGGGAGAGTCTGGTTCACTGGGGTGAGGGCGGAATCCTGCAACTAATGCTTTCAGCACCCACCCAACCTGGCACAGACCATGCTGCCTCTGAGAGAAGGGAGTAGACTCCCTCATCCCCCAAATTTCCCCTTGTCTGAGGGGCCAGTTCATCAGCTCACATCAAGTTTATGAGAAATTCTTCAAAGTGAAACAGAAAACCCGACAGCCTCGCAGCCAAATCCAAGGGACAGTCCCTGGGCCAGCACCACCAGTATCTTAATAATCAGACATGCAGGTGATCAGGCTCTGTCCGAGCTGCTGAGTGGGAAAATCTGGGGGTTTTAAGAAGCATAATTTTGAGATATGCTAAAGTTTGAGAACCACTTCTTTGGAGTAAATCCCAGTTACATCTGTGACTCAGGAAAGCACTCTGCAGATGTAGAAGGTTAGCTTTATGGCAGCTCATTTCCTAAGCAGGCATTATTCCCAGGGCTGAGCCTGAAAGGCAGTGGAGGTGAATGTCCCCCTGTTTTCTCTCCTACGTTCCCCCTACTCTCAAAGTAGTCCTTGCATCATAGGCATGAATAGGACCATCAATCAGTTTTTTTATGTTTTTATTGATTTTTTTTTTTTTTTTTAGAGAGAGAGGGAGGGAGGGAGAGGGAATAGATAGAAACATCAATGAGAGAGAGCGACATTGATCAGCTGCCTCCTGTACGCCCCCTACTGGGGATCAAGCCTGAAACCCAGGCATGTGTCCTGACTGGGAATCAAATGGGAGAATGCTTGGTTCATGGGTCAACGCTCAACCACTGAGCCACGCCAACTGGGCAACCAGTTCCTTTATAATTATAAGAGACTAGAGGCCCGGTGCATGAAATTCATGCACTTGTGGGGGCGTCCCTCAGCCTGGCCTGGGCCCTCTCGCAGTCCGGGAGCCGTTGGAGGATGCCTGACATCCTTAGCATTGCTGCAGCGATGGGAGAGGCTCCCACCACCACTGCTGCGCTCACCAGCTGTGAGCCCAGCTCAGGGCTTCTGGCTGAGCGGCACTCCCCCTGTGGGAGTGCACTGACCACCAGGGGGCAGTTCCTGCATTGAGCATCTGCCCTCTGGTGGTCAGTGTGCATCATAGCGACTGGTTGTTCCACCATTTGGTTGATTTGCATATTAGGCTTTTATTATATAGGATAAGAGGAAACAGGCTTCCCAATTCTCTGCTTTGGGGCCCTAAATCTCCTCTCTTCCCTCTAAGAAAGGTGCCAAGGTCTTAGCTGCAGGCACACCCCAGCAGCTCAGAGCATCAGCCCCATCACTTCCTTCCCCGCCTACACACACACACACACACCATCCCATCCAAACCAACTGATTATCAGATGATCTTCCATGGTTCTGTTTGGTATCTCTCCCAAGTGCTAATGAGACTGCTCTCGCCTCTCATTGCTACGCAGAGGTCTGCTCTAGACAGGTAGCTGCCTACTTAATAACTGGAACGTGATCAGAAGCAAGCAGACACACTCTCTGTTCAGTCTGGCATCCCCCGGCATACGGTCATATCTGAGTTGGGAACCTCAGGGGAGGAGATCGTGCCATGTCTCATTTATCTCCACTGTCCCATGTGGCATGTGGAGGATGCTCTGTAGTTATTTTGATTGCAGGCAGTCTGCCCTGGGGTCACCAGCGTGTTACAGCAGGGCCTGGGTTGAAGGAACACAGAGTTCATTGTGGGGCTGTTACCTTGTGGCTGGCAGTGCCTGCAAGGATGTGGATCTGACTGCTGATGCGGGTCGGGGAGAGCTTAGCACTGGTCTGGGGCAAGCAGGAGCTGCTAACAAGGGAATGTCGCCATTGGCTGGAGTGATAACCAATTGCCATCCCACTGTCTCCATCATCAGCTTCTCTGTGCCCATCAGGAGGTAGTGGGCAAGAGAAAGACCAGGATTTGGATCCTGAAAGACAATTCTAGAACTTAAGAATTTATTGGTCTTGGTTAAGTTACTAAGTCTCAAAAGTTGTTTCTCATCTGGAATATGGAAGGGCTGCTGTGACGCGCAGTGAGCTATCATATGTAATCTCGATAGGGTCACATTCTCTCCTCTCCAGCTCCTCCTAGGACTCGATACTTTGAGATAAGGATATAGGAATGATAGAGTCTTTATTGTTTCAAATAAGTTGCATAAGGGCTTGTTGAATTAGTAAAAAAAAAAAAAAAAAAAAAAAAAAAAGGAAAGTCTGGCAGTACCAATCTGTACAGTTAGGCTTGTACCCAGAAGCTGATGGTGCCACTGGCTATTTGGGGTGGCTTCTCAGAAATTTGTCATGAGTCCCTCCACATGAAGACAGATGCCTCCCCATTGCAGCTCCCAGCCCACCCTCCAGGGTCTGGGCTCTGATTTCAACAGGTGGTATTATCAAGAATGGAGAGTCACCAATGAGCAGGAATCATATGATTCCATTTACCTACAATACACACTGCACTAGAGTGCCAAAGTGCAGCCCAGTAGCTGCCTAGGCCCCAAGATGCAGGGAGGGCATGGACTGAAAGGGGCATGCACAGTTCCTTGGGGGTGATGGAGATGTTCTGTAATTTCTTATGGTGATGATGTCACAGGTGTATATGACTGTCGTGCTGCCTGGCCAGTGTGCCCTCCATCCTGGAGAGCCAGAATTTAGCAGAGGTAAGGTACCAGGGCTTCAGAGGAATTCTCAGAGTCCTTCTCCGCAAGCAGGGTCAGAGGGTCCCACCCTTAGAATATTCCAGAAGGTGTACTGGACTGGTACCCAGAAGATCACAATTCTAGTCCCTCTCTACCCCTTGCTACCTATCTGACCTTGAACCAGCTTCCTTATCTATAAAATCAGGTGACAGTAAAATGCCAGAGGGCTATTATCAGGATCAAATGAAAGCATTTATGTTTTTGAGCTTTAAACTATGGAGAGTGCTGAGCAAATGAAGGTATTTTATTCTGCGTCGCTCTTCAGGGGAGCCAAGTGAGGTCAGGGGAGCAGATGTAGGCCATATCTGACCATCAGGGCAAGAAACTGTGAGAGAAATCACCCCATTGATTGTAGCCAAGACCCGGAAGCATGCTGCAGAGTGAATGACCAGCTCTCAGGGACTGTCTGGCCAGGTCAGCTGCCTCGATTCATTCATCTCCTCCCAGGCAGAGATTCTGACAGATGGACGCAAGAATTGCTTCCTAGTTCACTGAGTGAAATGGACGCAGGGAATAGTTTACAGCTATCTCTGAGCCAGTAAATCCCAACTCCTCTGCACTGTGTTGTGTCTGGGACACATTAAATCTGGCATAAGACGAGACATAAAATATAGCGGAGTTTAGCTGATTTGTTAATTTAGCTGTCACTGGAAATCAGATGTTGAGATTCACTGCAGTGCAAAGTAGCAATTTGTGCCTCTGTTAAAAGTGCGGTCTAAACCGTGATTTAGAAGCCTTGCCAGGGCACTGTGGGCGTCTCAGGATGTGGCAGCCCTGAGAGGTGTCAACAGCTTGGTAGTTCAGCCTTACAGGGTCCATCTCCCCATTCCTACCTCTGCCCTCACTTGTATCCGCAGGAGGTTCTCAGGCAAATGTGGGTCAGGTGCAAACGAGGTGTGGATTTCTAAAAACAAAGCTGAGACGCCATTCAAATGGTACCATCCCATGAATTAGTTTTCCTTCTGAAAAGGGATGGAACCCCTGCCCTGCCTGCCTCCTGGAGTGATGGTGAGATAGTAATGAGATAATGGACAGAAAGTGCTTTGAAGAGTTTCATAAATAGAGACGTGGGGTGAATAGGTATCCTTAGAATGTAGGCCTGGGCCTAGGAAAAGAAAGAGGATTCTTCCTTTAGAGTAACTGCTTCCTTTCTCTGATTATAAGAGTTACATATGCCCACTACAGATCACAGAAATTCAGAGAGGCAGAAAAAGGAGAACTCAAAGCCTTCATAATCCTCCAGCTCAGAGGTAGCTGTGTTAACAATGTGATATATTCCTCCTGGATTTCCTTTGTGTATATGAATGGGTTTTGTCATGCTGTTCCAACAGCCTTAGATATAGGTGGGGGGCATTTTTTTTAGTTAATTTATCATGAACATTTTCTCATGTTGGTAAAAGTTCTTCCAAAAAAACACACCTTTGTGTGAGGCAGGCTTCTATTATCACTCCCCTAACACTGGAGTTCTTGCTTTGTTTTCACTTCTATGCTCGTATCATCTACTGTGACTGTTTGGGGGGTCTAAGTACCTGTATAACTCTCTGTTTCCTCAAGGACGTTTCCTAGAAATGTAACTTTCCAAGCTTTTCTAAAAAGTTCTGTCAATTTTCATTCTCAGCAGTGATATACAAGAGTCCCTACCTCACTAGTCTTCTGGTTCTGAATGTTATTTTTAGATCTTTGCAAAGTTGGTGCAGCCCAGTTTTTAAGATCTGAACCTCCATTGACGTATGTGCGTCAGGGATAGCACTTTTATAGAAAATGGCTAAATGACTGCGATTGTGTTGATGACAGATGCAGGTGAAGGTGTTGTCGACTATAACACTTAGGAGGACCCACAAAACAATGTATCTTGGATCTCAGAGTCAGAAAAAGCATTTATTTTTCCATAAACACTTTGAATCTTATAATCGATCTTATTTCCCTTTTGCTTGGGCTGCTAGGAAGCACAAAAGTATACTTCAGCCAAATTTTAGTTATCACATAGAAATCTTATGGCACACTTGTACTAAAATATTACTCTTCAATCACCCTGATTGATTGATTTATATGCTTTTATTATATGTAACTGCAGGTCACTGCAAATCCTTTTTTGAACAATGCAGAAATTGTTAACGTTTTCATCTATTATCTTCGAAGAGCTTGTTTATTTTCATTGGAGAGAGTAGCTTTGCCAACAGTATGAGGAACTTTATAAGAAGTTCTGGCTAGTGGTCCTCACCTTCATTTCCTTTCTGAAACATAAACTCAGAGTGATACACATGGAGGTCTCCGGTACCAGCATTTTGGTGATTAACTGGTTCTCCACCGCTCCTCCCTCCCTCTCTCCCCCAACCACCGATGGGCAGGAGACCTCAGAGGCTGGGCATGACCATTTCAGGAAGCAGGGTGCTTAGCCCAAAGATGTTTTGTGCCTGAGCTCTTTCTGAGAGCATTTTCTTTGCTGACCCTACTTTTGACATAAGATATTTCAGGCCAACACATCTTGCCCTGTCAATAACTTGGATGAGTCCCAGTCATCGACACTGGGGTGCCAGTCCTTGGGCCAGAATCTGCACAGGCAAGGAGGCTGTGCTGCAAGCAAGTGGGCAACACCCCAGGCAGGTCCAGAAACAGCTCTGCTGCAGCTTGACGTTTGGCTCACCCCTCAGGTCTGAGCCAGCATCCTTCTTCCCACCTGGCACCTGCCTTCTCCCCTGTGCCATGCCAAGCACTTCAACAGAGAGCCATGAGGGGAAGCCAGCACAGAGCAGCCTCATCAGAAGCCAGGGCCTACAATTGTCCACCCAGAGGCAGGTGTGTGCTGAGCAGATGAGGGGCTCATGTTGGCCCAGAGAGCTCAGCTGACAAGGCCAGCCAGTGGCTGCCACTCTGAACCCATAGTGGAGCTTCCTGCCCATTCTCCTCTTCGGTAGGATGGAGTCCCAGGTGGAAACTAGAGAGGGAAATGTTACAAACCAGCCTTCCTCTGGCTGCTTTCCTAAACTCTACTTATCTTTATAATTAGCCTGCAAAAGAAAAAAAAAAGACATTCTTCTTCAGAAAGAAAAATGAGCCTCAGAAAGGTGGGACCATCCAAGGTCAGGCAGCTAGTAAATGGCCAAGCTGAGCTTGAACTCGGTCTTCCAACTCCAGAGCCTTCACTCGCTTCCCTGGTTGTGCTGAGGGAGGCAGGAGGGATGGCTGTGGCAGGGAAGGCTGTGACCCACAGGAGAAACCCTGTGCGTCATCTCTAACACGTCACTCACCACAAGGCTGCCTGTCTCCAGGTATCACGACATGGCCACACTAGGGACGACTAACTTCACAGACTGTTGGCATGCATTGCAGGTGGCATGGAGGAAGAAGCAGATCCTTGGAGCAGAGAAGGGGAGGGAAGAAGGTGTTTCTCCATCCTTCCGTCAGTCTTGGCTTCACTAAGAATCCACAACACATGAACCGCTGCAGTGACTGCACCTGTGGGCCAGCTGCTCTCAGAGCCCCAAGGACCACCCTTGGGACAGGAGCTGGTGGGGCGCAACAGGAAGAAGCTTGTGATGAGGGAGCTGAGTTAGTGGGAACAGAGCCAGCTCTCTCTCCAGGCCTCACTCTCTGCAGCCATCTGCCAGCTCCTCCCACAGCCCTACCTTCCCAGAATGCCCCTCACCTCAGGGCTATCCTGGACATGCTGCCCTGAGCCACAGTCAATCCTCTTGGCGCTCCCCAAGCTCCTGACGTAGCCCTGCCTCCTGAGCCTCCCTGACTCATGCCAGCTGGCCCTGCAGGAGGAAGCAGTGTGGGTGGTCCAACCTGCTGTTCCTTGGGCATTCTGTCCTCTTCTGGGGACTTGTCCTTTCTCCTTGTCTGATGAGCTCCTGCCAATTCTTTGAGTACAACTCAAGTGTCACCTCTTTTCTAGAGCCTTCCTTTGCCCCATAGTTAGAACCCCTCCTCTGTGGGCCTGTCATTCAGACATTTCAGTTATCTCTTTCTAAAGAACAAATACCCAGAGTGTAACCGCTTAAAACAACTATTGTATTTTGAGGGACAAGAGCCCAGTCAGGGCTCCGCTAGGTAATTGCTTTGTACCCTGTGATTGACGGAGGTCCTGCAGTGTACTCAGCTGACAGGTCAGTGCAGTGCAGGGTCCTGCTTGGCCTCGCTTACGTGTCTACTGCACTAGCAGAGATGCAGGGAGGCTGGGCGTGGCTTGGACTGTCCCTGAGTGCCTGCCCTTGACTTCTCCAGCATGGTAGCCTTGGGGTAGTCAAGCTTCCTGCGTGGAAGCTTCAGGCTCCAAAGTCAAATGGATCTATGAGGAAGGTGGGAGCTGCATAGCTTTTTACGATCTAGCCTCGAAAGTCACATGGTGGCTTCCAACATATGCATTAGTCCAAGCAGTCCCAAGCCTGCCTGTATTCATGGGGAGGAGACAGATCCCCACCTCTCAATAATTCTCTCATGAAAATCATTAGACAATTTTCAGAGGTTTTAAAACTGTCACAGCACAGCCAAAACCGGTTTGGCTCAGTGGATAGAGCATCGGCCTGCAGACTGAAAGGTCCCGGGTTCGATTCCGGTCAAGGGCATGTACCTGGGTTGCGGGCACATCCCCAGTAGGAGATGTGCAGGAGGCAGCTGATTGACCTTTCTCTCTCATTGATGTTTCTAACTATCTTTCTCCCTTCCTCTCTGTAAAAAATCAATAAATATATATTTTTTTAAAACTGTCACAGCACACACCTATTTTAGCACTTACTATTATTATTATTACTAGCTCACATATCTGCCCCAACATACAGAATGGCTTCAATAATGAAGACCATGTTTTCTTCTTCATCTACCATTTTTTGAATGCCCACTGTGTACCGGGCACTGAGGCTTACTTGTAGTTTCTCTAAACCTCAAAACAACCCTGCAAGATAGATTCTGAAGTTCAAGGCAATCAAGTACTTTGTATAAGACCAGTTGTTAGAGTCAGAATTCTATTTCGGCCCATCTGTCTCCAAAACCCATCCTCTTTCCTCAGCCTCTGCATGTGCTCAGCAATGACTACTCCCGGTCCCTCATCTAAGGAGAATCAGGCAGCATTTGTCTTTTTGTGACTAGTTTATTTCACTGGCATAATGTCCTTAGGGTTCATCCATTTTGTAGCATGTGTCAGAATTTCCTTCCTCTTTAAGGTTGAATAATATACTGTTGTGCACATATACGGAGATTCAGGACATCCGGCAATTGAAAACTTTCCACCTAAAACATGTCATCCTCGTACTCCCAGGAGCCCCAGGGCAAGAGCACTGCCTGCTCTGGACCCTCCCTGAGCGAGAGGAGGCGTGTGCCGCTGCCCCTGGGGCCCGGCAGGCCTGCCTGGGACCTGTGGGCATGAATGTCCTGGAGGTCTCCTCACAGACCAGGCCCATCAAGTCTTGTCGGTTTTCTCACCTGTTTTCTCGAAAAGAAATTGTAAACTCTGCTCAGTGGCACTTCACTCTCAAGTACACGGTACCTGATAGAAATCCCCTGAGAGTTCAGGAAATACTCATAAAAATGGAAATGGAGCCGTGTGCGCTGGGGGCCTGCTGGGCCAGAAGCAGCCCTCTGCGTGACGTGCTCACATTTAACACAGTGTGGGGCCTGAGAGGCTTCTAGCTGAGCACGAGTCTCCCGGAGGCTTTCCAATTTGTCATCCACATTTATCACGATCACCAGACCCTCCCTTTCCCACCCTGGCACCTTCCTCCAACCGTGGAATTCCTCTCCACTCTTCCTTGTCATTGGCTGAGACCATGACCTACAGCAGAGGGGGAATAAAGGCCTCTCAGAGCTCACCTGGTCCCACCCTGTCATTTCACAGATAAACAGACTGTAGGTAAGAGAGAGCTCATGCCCGGTGCAGCGCTACTCGGCTAACAGGCAGCAGTGTGGGAGCAGAGGTGAGGCCTCCTCGCTCCAGCCATGGCGTCTGGCTGTGACCTTTGCCTCACATGCCAGCCCCTTCCACTGGGAGCCAAACAGGAACAGGTTAAAAGAAAAGGTAAGGCCTAGCCGGTTTGTCTCAGTGGAAAGAGCATTGGCCTGCGGATTGAAGGGTCCCAGGTTCGATTCTGGTCAAGGGCACCTGCCTAGGTTGGGGGCTCAATCCTTAGTGTGGGGTGTGCAGGAGGCAGCTGACCAATGATTCTCTCTCATCTTGATGTTTCTATCTCTCTCTCCCTCTCCCTTCCTATCTGAAATCAGCAAAAATATATTTTTTTAAAAAGTAAGAGAAGAAGAACCTGAGGGCCTCCAGGACAGACATCTCAGTAGGCCATGCTGTGTTTTCTTGCCCTGCCGTCTTAATTAGGGCTTATTTACAAGGCCAGTCATCTTCTTGTTTAATTGTGGGAAAATACATATAACATAAAATTCACCACTTTTAAAAGTACAGTTCAGTTGTGTTAAAAATATTTATTTCCAAAACGTCTTCATATTGCAAAATTGAAACTCTGTATTAAATTAATTAAATTAAATAGTTCCCCATGCTCCCCTCCCATTCGTCCCTGGCTGAAACGAACATTCCACTACCTGTCTCTATGAATTTGACTACTCCTGGCACCTCATCTAAGGAGAATCAGGCAGTATTTGTCTTTTTGTGACTAGTTTATTTCACTGGCATAATGTCCTCAGGGTTCATCCATTTTGTAGCATGTGTCAGAATTTCCTTCCTCTTTAAGGTTGAATAATATACTGTTGTGCACATATACCACACTGTGTTTATCTATCCATCTGTTGATGGACACTAGGGCTCCTTTCATCTTTTGGCTGTTGTGAATAATGCTGCTAAGAACATGGGTATACAAATATCTCCTCAAAACCCTGCTTTCAGATATATATATTGAATTGCTAATCATATGGTAATTCTATTATTTATGTTTTGAGCAACCACCATAGCGTTTTTCATAGTGGCTGCAGCCTTTTACTAGTACATTCCTGCCAACAGTGCATAAAGGTTCCAGTTTGTTCGCCATATCCCACCAACACTTGCTATTTTCCATTTCTTGTAGTAGCCATTCCAAATCACTTATCTTCTTGCATATTTAAGTTATGTCCATTCAAAGAATCAAGTAAAAGATAATACACACAAAAAGAAAATGGCTGGTACATAGTAGGTACTCATTGAATGTTATTTCTCATTATTTTTCATCCTTCCTTCTGCCTGTCATCTAGCTTCCCTTTTCCTAGGTTTCTCCCAATGTTGTGGTTCTGAGAAGGTCAGATCCTGACATGAGAACCTTAGAAAAGAACTGGAAACTAAAAAATATAAATACATTCTTGACTCCTAGCCAAAGCAAGTGACCTTGATCTTCCATAGGAGCCTCGGCCTCCTTTCCACATCTCCTTGTCTACCAAACTGAATAACACGGGAGTTCTTTACATTTCCTCCAGGGAAATCCTGCTTTCTTCTGACTCTGCTGCAAGTGGCCCGCCCACTGAATATCGATAGCATGGGGTTTGGCCTCAGCCTCCCTCTTGGCTTTGAGCCTAAAATGAGCAGTCTTTTCTGACAGTTTCACAGCCTCTCATTTCTTATTGGGAGTTGGCCATCACTCTCTCCTCTGTGTGTGGGGGAGAGAGAAGGGGAGGGCTCCCAGCAGCCCATGCCTGCAGCTTCATTACCCAACCCCCACCCCCCGCCCCAGTTAGTGTTCAGTTGTGCGTATGAGTGTACAGCAGTCCTCCCAAATGGAGTTGGCAGCACCGAGCAAGGTCTTTAGAAACAGGGAAGGCCACAATCACTGCGATGAGCCACTCCCATGACTTGCTTTTTGTATGAACAGATCCCAGCTTTGCACACATGTGGCCATGGGGACTGGGACTACATGCAAGTCCTCTTCAGTGAAATGCCTTTTCTCTGAAACACCAATTCTAAATTGCGAATAAAACATAAATCATGCTTCTGAATCCATTGCCCAAAATAATTTATGAAAGAGATACATTCACCTAGTCTCTCAACTATATGCCAGGCACTGTAGTAGGCACTGGAGGGAGATTCGGCAGTGAAAACACTGCTAGTGGGGGAAAAAGACTAGCACAAAACTACTAAGGAAAATGTATAATGTCCAGAATAAGTAGCAAGGAGAAACAATACAGAAATAGGAAGAGAAATAGGAAGTGCCTGTGTTTTGGGGTGGAGCAGGGGCGAGGTTTTAGATAAGATCTCCAGGAAAAGCTACCCTGAGGAGGTGACCTTCAGTAAAGACAAAGAGGTGAGCGTGTGAGCCTTTTATAGCTCTGGTGAGATTCTGTATGAATGTCAGGTGCTTCATAATAAAAATAAAATCTTAATCATTTGCTGGTACTCAAAGTACTTTTCCATAACTATCTCCTTTGACCCAACAACAGAAGAGATGGGCTTTTTGCCTGGCCCAAGAAGCAAACTATGAATTCTGATATTCAGCTCCCATCTTGTTCCCCTGTGCCTGGACTCTGTCTTAGCACCCACCTGGTTCAGCATCCCCTGAAAACATTTTTATCAGACCTCAGAGGGACAATAGCCCGGTGCGGAGCCCCAGCCAGCCTCACTCCCCACCGCCACGACCCCTGGCACTGCCAGCTTCCTTCCCCTGCCTCTGTCTCCAGCCTGTTGCACATTGTCTCTCTGGGGCTCCACTGGCTTGCAGTTCACAATCCTCCCTCTCATTTATTCCTGGGGCTCCTGGAATGGATATCCTTCCTGGTGGGTCTAGCATCCTGATTAAGAGCATGGGCTCCGGGGTCAGGTAGACATCAAATTCTGCCTCGAGGACTTTGGGGATGTCTTTATGAACCCTTGGGTCCTAGTTTCTTCTCAATAAAATGGAGATAGTGACAACTACTTCATATAGTTGCTATAAGGTGTAAATAAAGTAATGCATATACAGTACCGAGAAGATTATAAGCACTCAGTAAATGATGAGGGTGCACATGCTTATCGCAGATGGATGCCTGCGTCAGCACCCAATGGCCAGCTTGTCTCTTCAGCCAAACCTCCCAGCATGGCTACCACAGACCAGGTGGAGGCAGAATGACCTCCCATCTGTCTTCAAGGGGCCAAACCCCCCTCTCCACGCCCCCCACCTCCCTTCAGTGGAGGTGCCTTAAGAGGCCACTCCCGCGATAGCACTCCTGCTCTGCTCCTTCGGTCTGAATGCCCCCTGCTCACCTCTGCTCTCTGTTCCCAGCAGCCTTCCCCCATGTGTGATCGGCACAGCCCCTCCCGTGGTCTCAGTTGTAGCTATAATTTGTTTGTGATTAGTATTAAATCTCCAAGGTATGATTGGAATTGTTCATTGTTCACTGAAAAAACAAGAAGAGAAAACAACATATTTTATGGGGAGCTGCGGTGCAGAATAGTTAAATGTCACCACTTTTCAGGGAGACTAATGGCAAAGCGTACACAGAGGTTATTTATAATATTAAAAATAAAATGATTGCTATGTCTTTTCAGCAAAGCAATGAAGATAAATGTCGAATAGGGAAACCTTGGGAAAAGGACCGCGCAACAAAATAAAGGGGCTGTTGAGGGTACAAGGGAATAAGAAAATTTTTACTTTCTTCAGAGAGCTCAGCAGCAAAAATGAAACACATTCTGCTTTCCTGCTAATGGCCTGAGGGAATCTTAGTGGTTCTTCGTGAATTTATATGGAGACTGACTTTGTCAAGGAATTGGGATTTTGAAACAAATGCTCACTGGCTCTGTCACGCCAGCCAGCAGCCCCGGTTACGCCCAGCACCATCCTGATGTCACCCTCTCTCCTCCTCACCTCCAGGCCCTCAGCCCTCCTGTCAGTCACCCCCCACGTGTAACTCACATCACTCACTCCTTTCCATCTCCACCACCACAGCCTCCTGCAAGCTGCTTCCTCCCTTGCTTGCTTGGTTACAGCCTACAAACTGGTTTTTCCACTTCCCTTGCCCTCTCCAGTGCATTCTCCCTAAATTGCTCAGAATGATCTTTTAAAAAACTAATCAGATTGTTTCAGTCTCTTGTCTAAACTCCTTAAGCAAAATCCACAACCCTACCTGTGGCCTGCGAGGTCCTTCCTAATTAGGCCTCTGCCCCCCCCCCACCCCAGCCCTAACCACCTTTCCCAGCCCTCTTGACCCTCTGTGACCCTCTTGAGCTACACTAGTCTTTGCTGTGTCTCTAGATCTGGTGTTGCGCCCACTTCTCCGAAGCCTTTTTGCAGAGCTGACTCTCTCTTGTTCAATATTCAAAGATTCGGTGGGATGGTGGGGAGCGGAAGGTGGGTGGAATTTCTGTGGTATAAGCTAGAGGAATTAGCAACTTCCAAAATGCCAGGAAATTCCACCTCACCCCATTCTTCTACGTGAACTTGGTGATCTATTTTGCACTCCCTCGCCATGCATTCATTAGTGCCCGCCATGCGCCAGACACTCTCCAGGAGAGAAACTAAGTAAGATGGACCACCTGCCTCAAAGAATTTAGAATTTCATGGGAGAAGCTAGCAATGCAGACATATCATGCAATAGGGTGAGGTGAGAGCACAGTTAGAGGAGTGCAGTGATTACCAGAGCACCCCAGGGAGCCAGTCACATGCCTTTCTTAGAGGAAGGAGAACAAGCCACTGGGGAGCAAGCATCTGAGTTAGGAGGAATTGTGCAGATGGAGAAGATGATTTTAGACAAAGTAACTGGGTTACACAAAGGCTATGGTGATGGCCGCATGTTCAAGAAAAGCAAGTCACAGAGTTTAGCTAAAGACGCAGAGTAGCACAGCAAAGATATGAAAGCAGGCCGTGCCAGGGCACCAAGCCCCATTTGGATAGAATGCCATAGAAACCAGAAAAGGTTTATGGCAGGACTGGGACCTAAGAGGAGCTGGGCTCAGAGAGCTAACTGGTGGTCAGGTGACTCCAGAGACAAATAATCTTGAAAACGCATCATTGCAACTATTATTTTTCATAGCTAGTGTTGTGTAGCAAATTGTTGTTGGGTTTGTTTCTATCATTGTTTTGCTGATAGGGTCTAGCCCGGTACGTGCTCACCTATATTATGGGATGCAAGGGATTCCCAAAGGTGCTGTCTGTCCCCAAGATCTGGCCTGTTTAGCCCCTTTATTGATCCCTTTCACCAACCCTCCATGGTTAATTCTCCCAAACCCCTTGGGATACTCTATGAAATTAGCTCATAAGCATCTCACATATTGTTTATGTATACAGTTTCATTTGATCCTCACCAGAATCCTAAAAATTAGATAGCATCCCTGCTTTACAGCAGAGAAGAATCCCGTGAACCGCTAGCTGGTAGAAGAGGGGACTGGAACCAAGTATTGTTTTCACTACACCTGAGGGGGCTCATCACTGCAAATTGAGCAAAGTGATAGCGTGCACCACTGGAAGAATAACAGAAACAGGAATCTAGGTGTGAAAGGAACTCTGATAACCCTGGCCCCAGGAGGGAACTGTCCCGGTAAGGGGCGGGTGGAGGGTGGGGGGGGACAGTGCGTGGGGCCAGAAGGCTTGGGATTCTTCTAAGGGAAGAAGGAATTGAAGACCCACTTACTTCTCTATACTAGAGGTTCTCAGGCTTTGGTGCACCCCATTGTCAGCCAGGGCACTGTGGGGCATGCTGGTTCCAGGGTTCCACCCCAGCTATTCTGACTCTGTAGGTCTACAGGGGGCCAGAAAGTATGATGAACAAGTTCCTTTGTGACTTAGTTGCAGAAGGTCTTTGGACACCCCACCAAAGCAAAAGACTAAGCCCATGGTGAATGTGAACGGCTGGCTTTTGAGGGTCCACAAACAAGGAAATTGAGGCCCAGAATAGGAGTGACTGGCTTGTGGCCCAGAGCCTTGTCACAGAACTAGGCCTCCAACCAGCTCTCTTGGTTCCCCGCACAGTGCTTTCCTATCCAGCCTATCGTCAGCCCTCCATAGCTAGGCCTTCTCCTCACCGATTTTCATTTTGAGTAGGAACCCAGGATGCCAGTTCTTTAATGAGGCTGTCCACACTCCAATTTATGAGTCCCAGAGCCCTCAGCAGGATTGGTCTCTGCCAGGCTTAATTTACACAGTTAGCAGGCCTTCCATTAACGTCAGCACAGTAGTAACAGCTGTTAGCCTGTGCCTGCTATTTGACTGCATCCTGATCACGTCACCATCCATTTTCATGTCTCTGGGCTTGTTTACCCTGAAGTACCTGATTCTCCTCATACTGGAAAACAGTAAGTTTCTACGGTGGGAACCTGGCCCAGCCCCACTCCTGACCTCCCCATTGTCTAGTAGGCAGACTCCTCCCACACACCACATCCCCTTGTCTTTCATTTAAGAGTAAAACAGACCCCTTCTCGCCGAAGCAGCATTCAATTTTCCCCCTCAGTGAGTGTCATTGGTTAGGCATCAGCAAGCAGGTGGGAGACAGCCCAAAAGCTGATACAAATGTGCCTTTTTTAATGCCACATAAATCACCTTAATTAAAAATTAATTAAGTGACCTAAAATTTGACATTCATTTAAAAAAGAAATTTGAGTAAGAAGAGTTACGTAGATTTTTTAGCACCGAATCTCCAAGACATGATGGAAGGAGGGGAGTGTGTTGGGTTTCTGCTTTGAATGCACAATGAGGGAAAAGGAATCATTCTCAGCCAGAGAACCCAGTAGGTCACTCATGGTATGGAACAGTGATTCATGTGACCTGACCTGGGCCACACTTGCCTCAGATGCAAATATGAACTAATTTCTCCTGCACTGGAGACTAGATAAATAGGCAAACAAATGTGGCATGCTGTCTCAGGTGACAGGTTCCAGGATGCAAATAACAGATGACTGAGACAGGAAAAGCTAACATGAGGCATCCAAGGGAAACTTGCTGGGTGAGCGGCTTAGTAAAGATGCATGGGAGGGAAGAAGGCTTCAGGGGAGAGTCCTTAAAGGGCCAGCATTAATAAAGATGGCACTAATTATATCAAATCAACCTTATAAACATATAGCCACCAACAACCATTGCCCAGAACTCCAGAATCAAGATGTTTCAAATGGATGGTGGTCTTAAAGGTTGGACCTGAGGTCCCACCCTCACTGTATCAAGGGCAGTGAAGACGCATGGAGGTAAAGGATACACCCAAGACTCCTAGGTGCTCTAGGGCAGATCTTCCAGCCTCTGAGGAAGAGGTTCTCAACCCAATGCCCCTGGGAATCACCCAGGTAGCTTTTAAAGCCACCCATGCCAAGGGCCTCTCCTTCTACTGATTTCATTGGTCCAGTGGGGCCTGAAGATCAACAGAAATTCTATCTTCCTAGTGACTCCCATGGGCAGTCAGGGTGCGGGTCCCAAAGGTGATCTAATCCGAGTCTGGGAGAGGAACTCCACCTGGGATCATCTGACCAGGCTCTCTCTGGGCCTTCCCTGAGGTTTGCTTGCTGCGAGACCACAGGCATGTCGTAGCGCCTTATAGTTTAAAAAGTATTTCTCTGTATGTTATTTAGCTTCTTGAATCCCCAATCTTCTGATTAATCAAATGGGAATAATAATAACTGTCCTGCCAGTTTTTTATGAGGTTCAAACAAGGAAGGATTATGAGAGCACATCGTAAGCTATTAAAATGCTCTACAGAGGTAAGGAATGATGAGAATTTACAGCCCCCAGTGACTTACATCATTATTCTGGGAAGAACTGCTATTTCAAAGATAAATAAATTCCCACCTAGATGATCCTTACTAACAAAAGATCCCCAAGCACCAACTTACCCCAGAGCAGCTTGATCTCAGATCTCCCTAAGCATTCTGTGATTAGGGCACTTGGCGTTCTAATGGTTACCAGGATCCACTGGCGCCCATAGGTGGAAAGCATCAGGAAGTGCCAGCAAGAAGATCCACTGCCCAAGGCTGGCTGTGACCACCCAGGGCCTCAGGTTACCATCCTCCATAAGCCAGAGGAGTCACTTCACCACCACAGAGAAGATGCCATTTAAGAAACTCAGGCCCTTGATTAAAATCGTTCACCAAGGGTACTTCCTTCCTTGGAATTTATGGGCCCCATAAAAAAAGAACTTGAGAAGACAGAGCAGTTGTTTTTTGTTGCGCCTCATTAGTTTTGAGTTTGGCTGGCAGTAGAGATCAGAGTACCAGGCATACATCTAATTGAATCCCTCACAAGCATAAAATTCTCTGCGGTATGGCGGCTGCGATGCCAGGGAGCCGAGACGTCTCCAGCCAGGGGAAGGAGATGGAGAGGCCTTGGTAGAAGCAGGCCTGAAGGGGACGGCTTCTCTGGGCTGTGGCTGTGCTTTAACTGAGAAAAGAGAGGTTTGAGGATTAACTCTGGGGCATCCAGAGAGTGAGAGCAGCACTACCCTCCCACCACCAGATCTCTCCTTTGTCAAGGTTTGGGGTGAAGGGCAGGGATGCCAACTTCTTGCCCTTCTGTACTCACAATCATTGCTCCTGAGGACACCTATCACCTGGGTGTGGGGGGGGGGGACCCCACAGACAGACACAATACAAAGGTTAGAGAACAATCTGTCAACAATGTGGATTTTCACCAATCCCTCAGCAAACCGTGTAACCACCTAAGCCTTTGTAGTCTTAACCATAAAACAGGTATAAAACTTTCCACATATAATGCATAGGTTCAGTTCAATTCCCAAGTATTGGGGTGGAGAGATCGCTATACAAAGTACTGTTTTAGACTCATGAGGATAAGACTCAATATCTCCTTCCCAGTCACTTACAGTTTGGTGAGAAGGACAGCATACAAACAACTGCTTATAACATGAGGCAGAATGCCCGCCATGTTAAATGCAAGAAGTGATAAGTGGTAGAAGTCCAAGTGAAAGGAGGGTTCATGGAGGGGAGGATGGGAGAATCTACAAAAGTGTCGTAGATGAGGTCTGGGTCCCTATTACTGAAAGATGAGATGCTGGTGAAGATGTTCCTAAATGAGAGGGCAACTCAGAGACTGGGAAGGGTGACCCACACATAACCAGTCCCACATGGAACAAACTAAGCAGAGAAGAAAAAAGAAGAAATCACCCAGGAGAATATGGATAGGTTTGAATTAGGTACAACTTAAAACTGCTGTATATCATGATACATTATAAACAGAACAAAAACATACAAAATCCTGGGAGAAATTGTCAAGCATATAATAAATAATTTCACATCCTTATTCATAATCTCATACAATTCTATATGAAAGCATGGAGGACCTAATAAATAAATCAGCAGATGGAAGTTGGCAACATAAAAGTAAAATAAAGCCAGCAACATGTGAAAAAAATATTCAGCCCCACTAACTACCAAAGAAATACCAAATAAAACAGCAGGGGAATTCCTTTAGTTAAAAATAAAAATCTTGATCTATTCAGGGTTGGCCAGGATGTAGTGAGACGGGCAGGCATGTGTGAACGCAGCTGGGAGAGTGTAAATTGGATTAACTTCTAGAAAATAGTTTGGCAGTATATATGAAGGGCCTTGAAAATGTTTACACCCTTTAATTCAGTAATTCCACTTCTGGGAATCTATCCTATGAAAATAAACTGAAATGCAAGCAAAGGTTTATGGTCAAAGAGAGTCTTCAAAGAGTTATGATAAACAGTCTAACAATCCAAACATTGAATACTGTTGAAATAAATGATGGTGCGTATCCCAAAGTATTGTAGCCATTAAAAGGTATTCTTCTGGAGAATTTTTAAATCTTTGGTAAAGCTTGAGGCCTTATTTAATTATTTTAAGGCATATATACATATGGCACAACTGTATACACTTTTAATGAATAGGCCAAAACACTTCTGAGATGTTAGAAATGATGGCTTCTGGGTAGTAATATTCTGGGCACTGCTTTTGTTTATTTTTACCCTGGCTTCACACTTTAGACAATAGGCATATGTTTTTAGAATGAGGGAATGACAAGTCATTGGTGTGTGAAAACGCATAATGAGAAAGAGGCCTAATCATAAGGTGTGAATGAAACACAACAAGCTTACACGTGTTCCCTAGGTTGAGGAAGACTTCAGAGGGGTTTTTATTTTGCTTATATTTTCTTCATTAGGGCTGGGAGCAAGGGTAAGAAGGTCCTCGCTGTATATAATGATCCAACGTAAGACACTAGAAAAAAATACTTTGAAAACTAAAAATCACCAAGCAAATGTGAAGAAGGGTTCTTATTATCCTAAATGCCTTTACCCTGAAGCAAGGGCATAGAGGACAGGCAGTGTCCCTGGGCAGGCAGGGCCCATCAGCTGGGGTGGACACACCAGTGCGGCCTCACAGTGGCCCCCAGCTGGAGGCCACCTGCCCACCACTGCCCCTGGCCCTCAATTGGCCAATTACCTCTGTGAAGTGGGAAGAACAGAGTGGCCCTGTCCTGGAGACTGTGAAGTTCAGTGAGCAGGCAGGTGAAGTGCTTGCGCTGTGCTGGGCAGGTAGCAGGGACATTATATATGATGCCAGGTGTCCTTGCTGTTATTTGCGACAAAGGCCACAGCCCCTCCCAGCAAAGCCCCACCTCTGCAGGGGGACCCCAGCTCCTAGACACATTTTACCTCCCAGCTTCCAAGGGGACATGACTGACAGGTTGTGCATGTCCCTGCTCTTGGAATTTGAAGGACTTTGGAGAAACCATTGACTTAGGCTATCTTGAGGCACAGGGACAGGTAGGGGTGACATTTTTCCTTCTGTGTGAGGAAGAAGGGGGCAGAGGTGACCACAGCGATCTAGTCACAGAGCAGTTAAGGAACTGAGAAGTTGGTCTAAGGCTGTGCTGGGCTTCAGAGCTCGGGGTCTCCGAGGACTGTCTTCCATTGCAGCTGGAGTCTGGGTTACATGGTGCATTCGTTTCCTGTGGCTGCTGTTACAAAGTACCACAAGCTTGGTGGCTTCAAACAGCACACATTTATTCCCTTAGAGTTCCTGAGGGCAGAGTCTGAAGTCATTCTCTCTGGCTAAGTCCTGAGAGCAGAGCAGGCTCCCGCTGGAGGGTCCACGGAGAACCCGGCCCTTGCCTTTTCCGGCTTCTGGGGGCTGCCTGCATCTCCTGGCTCCTGACTCCAAACTCCTGCTGCCCTCATGGCATCTCCTACTTCTTACCTGTCTTTCTTGCTGCTCTTCGTAAGAACCTTGTAATTACACCTCAGTAATCCAGAAGAATCTCCTCTATGTAAAGGTCCTTCGCTTAACCACATTAGTAAAGTCCCTTTACCACATAAAGTAACATATTTGCCGGTTTGGGGGGGTTAGGATGTGGGTCTCTGGGTGGGTCCATTATGCAGCCATTCACAGGTAGGTAACCTAATGTGCAGGCTGTCTGTGAGCCCTCTTAGGGGCCAGGCAGTGGCTAGGTCTGGGGGTGGAGAGGGGAAGGACACAGAGGTTCAGACAACCTGCTGAGAACATGGGAGCAGACACAACAGAGCTGGTCCTAGAGCCAGGGTGCATGGAATCGGTGCTGAGTCCGGAGTACAGGGTTCATGGGGAGAGACAGACAGATGAGACAGGAAAGGAATTTGGGCCCAGATCACAAAGGACCTTGAAAAGCAGGTTTAAAAACTTGGATGTACCCAGCCCAATGGTTAAGCGTCAATCCATGAACCAGGAGATCTTGGTTCAGTCCAGTCAGAGCACATGCCTGGGTTGCAGGCTCGATTCCCAGTAGGGGGTGTGCAGTAGGCAGCCGACTGATGACTCTCTCTTATCATTGATGTTTCCATCTCTATCTCCTTCTCCCTTCCTCTCTGAAATCAATTTAAAAAACAAAAACAAAAAACTTGGATGTGATTCCCTGAGGGAAGCAGGGCCTGGTTTCCCACATTCAGGAGTTACCAAGAATGCCCAGCCAGGCTGGAGACCCATCTGACAGGGCCGAGTGGCCACCTGCCATCAGCTTACAAGTTGAGCCTCAGCTAGACTAGGTTGGGAAAGAGGGCCCAAGGCCACCTCCAGTGCTCCCCTCCCGTGAGATGGAGAGAACAGCTTTGCTGTCTGACACATGGGGCCTGAATCCCATGGACCAATTTCATGACCTTAGGCAAGTTACTGCAGCTCTCTGACTCAGTTTCCAACTAAGGATACGGGCACTGTTAAGACTGCCTAGCTTCTCTGCAAAGCCAATGTGCTGAGGCACACAAAGGCATCCCAGAAGTCAACAGGCTGGACTTGGTGATAGTGCCTATGCTACTGGGAACTGTCCACTGAACCAGAAAATCATGGAATTTTAGGTATTAAAAGTCATCTAACTGGAGAGTCCCACATCACAATCAGCTGGGAGATTTTCTTAAAATAAAATCTAATAAAGACCAGTCTAATTTCGCAGCCAGGGTTGGAGGAGCCCACCCGAGATGATGCTCAGAGAAGCTGTAGGACCCCCAAGTGGGGATCCTGGGTCATTCTCTCCACCACCCAGCTGAGCACTGAGGTGGATGGGGGTGGGGAGACTGCTGAGGCACCGGCTGCCCACAGGGATGGAGCTAGAAAAGAGGACGGAGTGTAGGGCAGCCAGGCGTGGGGTGGGCCCTTCCTGCTCATCTCCACATGGGCCAGAGGCTCCTGCATCCCACACGCTGGGCAATAGGAGGTGCCATCAGAAGCACCAGCCCTTGCTAGGTGGTCCCAGGCAAAGTGCCCATTTTGTAGGGCATGCTCAGCTAGTCCAGCCTTCTCTTCCCTGGAGCCTGGCTCTCTGGGTCACAGGTTTATTAATTATCATAACACTTTGTTCTTGATACAGAAACAAATAACTGCTAACTATTTCATTATGAACTGCGTCCTCTCCCAACCTCCACTGGATAATATATTTATCTAGAATTTCAGAACTGGAACAGACCTTAGAAATATGGTCCAAACCCCTCCTTTTGTAAATGGAGAGTCAGGGGGCTAGAGAAGGGACAAGGTCAGCATCACACAGCTGGTCATGGAGAGGCCGGTCCAGGGCTAGTCCTCACAGTGGTGCTCCTCGTGTTCCACAGCCAAGAGTACTGCACGTTTCTAGAATCATTGCAGTGTTGGCATCCAGGGTCAAGAACATGGGGGACATACACTGGGCCAGATAGTCCCCTTGATACCCCAAATACGACCTTGAAGGTAGAGCTGTCTGTGTGCAGATGAGGCCCCACCTGCAGGCCGTCCACCTGGCACACTAAAGCCATGGGTTTGAGGACCCCAGACTGTTGAGGGGACGTAGACAAACCTCGGCCACTCTGCTACTCCCCATCACTAGGAAATGAGATCCCCAGGGGGTTGTGGGGCTGTTAGAGCTTTGACTTCCTCTCAGCCTCCTGGGGCTGCCCCTGGGTGTGGCCAGATTGAGACTCGATGTCTCAGGCCACTGGGATCTGAGCAGCCAGGCCACCCACACTGACCTGGCCTGTGTCTCTGTGTGCTCTCCAGGGACATCCCCGGGCTCCAAGATGGCCTTGCAGAGTTCCTTCACTTGCTGGAATGGGACAGTCCTCCAGCTCGGCCAGGCCTGCGACTTCCACCGGGACTGCGCCCAGGGAGAAGATGAGGACCAGCTCTGCAGTGAGTAGATGAGCTGCCCTACCCACCCCACCCCAGCCACGCTCACCTCCCTCTCCTGCCCCATCACCCATGCATTCCAACTTGGATAGTCTTTCTATGTCCAGTGCCATTTGTGTCTCATCTCAGTGGCAACTTTCAAAAGCTACACAGTCTTCAAGAGACAGAGCTAAGATCTGTGGAGTGATAACAATGTGGTCCAGAAACAGCATGAAAGTTAAGAACCAAACAAGATCTTATAAGTTATGCCCTCAATATCCTCGTGCACAGAGGACATGTGCGGACGAATGCCCAGCTCTGTAACATGACTTTGGTAGCCCGGGCTTCCCTCAATTTTCAATCCTCATCTTTCATCACCCACCACCTCTCTCATCCTCCCAGGCTCCCGTGTACCCCAGGTCCGACCATATCAGACTGCTTCTCAGCTCCCTCAAACCTCCGTGGCTTTGTGTGTGGTATCCCTTGCCCAGAATGCCCTGTCCATTCTCAAGTCCCATCTGCTCCTTCAAGACACCCCTCAGGAGTTGGTTCTTCTGGGAAACCTCCTCTGACCACCCCCACAGGATAGCTGGTTCTTCTTTCTCTGGACCTCCTGTCCCAACTCGGTGTATCTTCCACCCACCATAGCGTCCATTCTTTTTTAACAGCCTTTTTTTTTAGGTGTAGTTCATATACCATACAACCCGCTCTCTTAAAGTATGCAAGCCAGTGCATTTTAGCATAGTCACAGTTGTGCAACCATCACTACTAGTTTTAGAACATTTTTTATCACTCCACAAAGAAACGCCTAGAAATATTTCCCTACTTTGCTCCAACTATGCCCCCTCCACTAACCATAAGCAACCATAATCTACCTTCTGTTTATATAGATTTGCCTGTTCTGGGCACTTCATGTAAATAGAACCATACAATATGTGGTCTTTTGTGATTAATTTCTTCACTTAGCACAATATTTCCATGTTTCAGTGTGTATCAGTCTTTTGTGTACCTTTATTGCCAAATAATATTTCATTGTACAGATAACCACATTTTGTTTAGCCTTTCTTCAGTTGACGGGCACTTGGGTTGTTTCCACTTTGGAGCTATTATGAATAATGTTGTTGTGGATATTTATGTACAGGTTTTTGTGTAGACAGATGTTTTTATTTCTCTTGGGTATATGCCTAGGAATAGAATTGCTGGGTCGTATGATAACCCTATATTTAACAGTTCGAGGAACTGCCAAACTGTTTTCAAAGTGCTGCACCATCTTACATTCCCACCAGTAATGTATAACAGTTCTAATGTCTCCACATCCTTGCCAACTTTTATTATTATCTGCCTTTCTGTTTTAGCCATTTTAGTGGGTGCATATCCATTACATTTCATGAGGGTGGTTTCCATGTTTCTCTCCCTCTCTGTGGGCAGATGGGGTTTGGTACTCTTCCCTGTACCAATATTTCAAGTGATTCCTGGCACAACTGACACTTTGTTCATTAAAATGAATAAATGAATTGGAAAACTTGGGCTCCATAGAGGAAAACAAGTTGCTGTGGTCTCATTGGTAGTTAGTAGCAGCATTAGACTCCCAGCCCAGTGCTCACTCCACTTCAGTGTCCTCAGTAGCTATTTGGCTAGGAGTAAACACTAGAGGTTTTTACATTTTCCCCAGGGAAACCGAAAACACAGTACACACATAATATGAGCTAGAAAATATGCTAGATCCTGGAGCAGAGATGAAAACACAGCACCTGTCCTCAATCCTGAAACTCCAACATGGGGCAGGAGGGGAAACAACAGAACAGGGTCGGGAAGCAGGCAGCAGGTGCGTGCCCGGGTGCTGTGGGGCCCAGACACAGCGGCCAATGCTCACCTCCTAGACACCAGCCCCGTGACACTGGCCTGCAAAATAGCTTTAAAAAGTTAAGTGTTTCCCAGGTCATCTGGAGGACAGACTTTCCCTTGGGGGAAAAAAAATGGTTTTGTTTATTCTCTTATAAATGAAGCAATAAAGAAATCCATTTTTCAACTTAAAAACTACCTTTTATGCAAAACTTTTGAGGGAAGTTTTCCAATAATGGCGGAATTGTGGTTGTTCAGATCAACTCAGTAAGGGGTTGCAGGTAGGCGCCTTGTCTGCCCACACTGTCTGGCTCCTGGCCTGTCTCGCAGACTTTCACTCTGCATGTGGCCCGAATGAACCTAGCCACCACGCTGCCCAGGCTGAGGCCTCTGTGTGTCTCTAGTTATTGGTCTCTGCAGTATTTCCAGCAGTGCCTCTGAGCTGTGTGATTTTGCTTTTGCCTTTTTTTTTTTAAGTTTCTTGATGCCCACTTCCCAGCAGGGACACAGGTCAGGCAAGGCATGCCCTGATTTACAATTGGGAAAATGAAACCACAGAGAAGGTAATTGATTTGTTCGGGTCACACAGCACGTCAGGAACAGAGCCATGATTAGAGCATTGAGCCTGCGGGATCTGGCCATTACTGCAAGCTCGGGGCATTTTCCCACCATTCAGGGACTTGCCATTAACAAGTTTCCAGGACCAACTCCAAGCTGGAGGGCAGCCTCGCTGCGGGCCCGAGGGCAGGCACCTGGGGCCCTGTGGCCTTTTCAGCCGCACTTGAGCAGCTGCTCTGACCAGCTGTCGGAATGACAGCTCCACACTGGAGAGTACCCCCACCAAGGTCTTTGCTACAGAAATCGGTTGCTAGGAAGAGAAGTTCAATTCAGAAGGAGAGTTATTTCGATCTTTTTGCCACTCTGATCTTTACAGTACTACTAGCCAATATCCTTCTCCTTGTTTGTGTGCCCCATTCTCTGTGGGATATTTGCTGTCTTCCCTATCACATTGACTGATGTTGATTCTGGAAACCATGCCCGCGAAGACAGCAACAGTAGTAATAATATTGGCTAACATTTATTGAGCATTTACTATGTACTGGGAGCTGCTCCAAACACTTTGCATGTATTAACTTATTTCACCCTGACAGCAATCCTATGTGATGCCATTATACCCATCTTAGAGATGAGGAACCTGAAGTCCATGGTCAAACTCTTAGCCAATGGCTGAGCAGTGATTCAGACTCAGTCTGACTTCAAAGCCCACACTCTGAACCACTACAAGCCAGACTCTTGTTCTGTGAGTTTCTAGCAGCTGGTTCTGCCGAGCACAACCCTAGCTATATTTCTACCCAGGAGGAAGGGACCAGGAAAAGGTTAGGGAGTGGGGTGGGGGTAAGATCACTCATCCCCACCTCTGGGCCTCAATTTCCTCATCTGTAATGTGAGTTGGAACATGATGCCTATTGATGTGGTATGTGTTGATGTCCAATGCTCTTGACCTCACCTGGTCCTTCCCAGGTAGTCTGGAACCTATTAGAATGCTTTCTCTGAGCAGGAGCTCACCTGTTGGGGATGTCCAGATCTTCTAAGGAACCCCCACAAGGGTCGCCAATCTTGGTCCAGGGTAGTCAACCAAGCTTGGCCATGGTTGGAATTTGAAGGGAAAAGTAGACTGTATCCGATCAATTCAGCCTCACTCCACTCTCTCCCCAGAAGGAATTCCCCACACCTACTGGGGTTTCACTCCATTCTCAGACTCAACCCCAAGCAATAGCTCTGCCTGAGATAAGTAGGGACCTGAAATGGAGGTGGCAGCATTGCCCTTGCCCTTCTCCATCTAATCACCAACCTGTCCGTCCACACCTGGTCCTCCAAACCCATCCTTCTTCCCTCATTCCAATTAAATGTTACTGATTCAAGTGAGACACCCAGGACACTATCACCCATCGAAGGGTGTCTTCAAGGGCCCCTGGGTGTCCAGCAGTGGCCCTCATGGCATGTGGCTCCCCAGAAAAGGATAAGGTGTTCTCGCTTCATCCCCTGGATGGGTCATTGACTCACCAGATATTTGCAAGCAGCTCACTTCCCCTCCATGTACTTAATAATCTCATCTATTTAGTGGGGATACTTTTCCTGTCAGGCAAAACAGGTTTTTTTATGTTTCTTTATTGTAAAATAAAACATGTTGGTTGTAAAATATTTGAAAAATCTAGAGAAGTACACAGAAGAAAATTACTATCACCCATAATCCTCCCTCTCAGACATTCAGAGATAACCATAATATTTTGATGTATTTCTTCTAACATTTTCCCCCATGACTCTATATTTTCAAGGAAATGTATAACACATATTTATCAAAAATGTTAACCAAGTTGTCACACAGGAAGGAGAAGAAGTGGTGTCATTTGGCCTAGAGTTTGTACTTGGCAGTTTCCTGCAGCTGTTGCTGAGGTCACATCTCTGTGACTCCACAAATCTGTCTCTCTTAGAGTGGAATCAGGTGTCATAATTGCCAATGTTGTGGGATTGATTGACCCACACACAGCCCGACTTGCCATCCGGCCAATGAAATATCTGGCTGCAGCCCAAGGAGAGGGTGGGGTACGGCAGTGCTGCTCAGACGTTAGGAATGTTAAAAATACAGATTCCAATTCTGGGGATGGGGTTGGCGTGGGGGACCTGAGAGTCCACACTTCTCACACTTTCACAGGTGATGCGGGTGCGGCTGGTCCCTGGACCACATTTTGAGTGACAGGGTGTAGAGGACTGAACTCACTCCCATTTCATCAGCAGCTAAGGATGGCGATCCTACAGTGTGCCAAGCCCTGCTCGGGTGCCTGGGGTGGAAGAGAGGAGAAAGGGATGATCAGAGGAGGAGTTGACATTAGACCAACCCTGTGTGCCAACGTTGTGCTCAGCAATTGGCCTTAGTGGCAATTTCCCAAACCCGGCCTAACCCACCAAGGGCCTCTGCTCTGATGCCCACGCCCACCAGCTTCCTTAGGAGTGGCTTTTTGCTGAACACACAGCCCCAGGTGCTTGCAGTAGTGGACACCCTCTCATCGCCTCCCCACCCACTCTTCGAGGTCTTAGTTATCACATAAATTGTCCAGTGACCGATTTTGCCGACCTCCTGAAAAGAAAGGGGCTTCCAGTCCCAGCTCGCCCTGGATCCTGTGCCAAGCTGGAAGGCACAGGCGTCTCCAGAGAGGCAGCTGAGGGACTGTCTCTGCCTCCGGGTAGCTGGGCTGTTGTAGCGCACCCGCTGGCGAGCTCCCCTGCCCAGGGGAGAAGGATGATGAATAATGCCGCCAGTTCTGTGTATTTGCTCAACCCTGTCTGTTTATAAAATGTCTCCATACTCTCTCTTTCATTTTGTCCTCAAAACAGCCCTATGACATAGACCAGTGATGGCGAACCTATGACACGCATGTCAGAGGTGACACGCGAACTCGTTTTTTTGGTTGATTTTTCTTTGTTAAATGGCATTTAAATATATAAAACAAATATCAAAAATACAAGTCTGTTTTACTATGGTTGCAAATATCAAACAATTTCTATATGTGACACGGCAGCAGAGTTAAGTTAGGGTTTTTCAAAATGCTGACACGCCGAGCTCAAAAGGTTCGCCATCACTGACATAGACACTACTATTACCCCATTTCACAGAGGAGGGAGCTGGGGCTGAGGAAGGAAGTGCTTGCCTGAGGTCGCACAGTAGGCAACAGAGAGGCGAGGCTAGAGCGCAGGTGTCCCACTCCAAGGCTGTTGAGGTATCAGCACCCACGAATCAAGATCTCCCCCTCCCCTCCTGAAAGGGGGAGGCGAGGGTGATGTGCCCTGCAGGCCCCAGCTCAGCCCTGCCTCCTCCTCCTAACGGGAGCCCATCACCTGCGAGCATCCTCCATTGTAGTGCCCGGTCAAACACGCTTGTAAAGGACACTCCCCGGAAGGTCACCAGTTAGTTTTTGCAAAAGAAGTGGCTGTGGGATCCCTTGAGGGGGGCATAAAAAATAAAACAGAAAGGTCTCCTTAGCTGTTGGATTTTTAATCAGAGGAACATGCAGGGCTTGGGGAAACGACTTCTTCAGGGGGGTATAAATGGGAAGAGATGTCCAAGTTGTGCCAGCCTGTTTTAATTTATAATGCTGCCTCCGTGTGAAATGCACAGAGAATCGGGGGAAATGAGCGATAATTCACGAAGGTGCTGTCACAGCCAGGTGCATCAGGGCCTCTGTGTTAGCCTGCCACTGCCAGGAAGGCGAGACAGAGGAAGGACAGCGCGGTGGGTCCGGTCTCTCTTGCTCAGGACGTAGCCGGGCCAGGGACTGCTGGGCGCTGTCACCACAGCCTGCAATGCCCACTCGGGGCTGAGCGCCTTCCCTGCAGCCATTCTCCCAGTCAGCTGTAGAGCATAAGCTCTCTCTAACCCTCTCCCCTGCCCTCCTCCCTCTGTGGGCAGCGGCGAAATATATGGTCTATGAAGCTGACTGTGGCCTCTTCAGTGGGACCTGAGGTCAGTCTGATGCAGAGAAAAGGTTAATGGGGCTATTTATGCTGAGCCAACAGATGCTGTAAAGAGGCTCCAGTAACTAGGATTGCTTGGTCAGGATAGGCCAGGTTCTGCTGCAGTAATAAACCATCCCGCATTTCAGGAGCTTAACTTGACACAGGCCCTATCCACTGAGGGTTGGGAGAGGGGCTCTGCTCCACAGGGTCTCTCTGGGACACAGGCTCCACATCATACAGCAGCATCCCCAAGAACAGGAAGTCTCCTTGGCCCCTCAGCAGGGGAAAGGGGCCTGAAGAATTGCACAGAGCTTTCCGCAGGCTCCATCCAGAAGAGACACACATCCCTTCCGCTCACATTTCATTGGCCAGAACTGCTCAGGTGGCTTCACTTCACTGCAAAGGGGCTGGGAAATGGGAGCAAAAAGGAAGTTCTGAGCAGTGTGTCTCTGCACACAGAGGTGATTTGAGGAACCCAAACCAATTCCAGGCCAACACTGCCACTGCTGCTGTTAGGTTCTTGCCGCTGGGCTGAGCTATAGGAGTGTAGTCCAGTGAGCACACGTGGGCCTCTCCCTGGGTCACATTCTTTGTGGGTCCGTGTAAGTTTAGAAATAGAAGAGCTAGCTTCAAGCTGGATTACCTGCTGGCTAGGTCACCTTGGTCAGGTTGCTTAACATCTGTGAGCCTCTGCTTTGTCATATCTAAAACTGGATTAACAATACCCATTGCTGTGGAGTTATTATTACCAGTTTTTTTCTGAAGATTAGAAAATCGTAAACCAGCACCTGTACAAGTTGGGGATTGGGGCCTCTCCTCATCATGATCAGTAACATTAGCCATCGAGGGGGCTGTTATTAGTGAGGACAATGTGGTCGCCCTGGCTAATTATTCTTGACTTTGGCATCGTTTGCATTCAGCCTTCCAGGAAATGACTGTCCCTGTGCTCCTCCCATAGGTAAGCTCCCTACTGGTTTCTACTGCAGTTTCGAGGATGGCTTCTGTGGCTGGTCTCAAGGAACACTCTCACCCCACGCACCCCAGTGGCAGGTCAAGACCCTAAAGGAGGCCCGGTTCCAGGACCGCCAAGGTACTGCCACTCCTCTCCTTCCCCCTGGTGCCCACCCAGCCAGATGAGAGACTTAGGGCACCGCCCAGGGCAGCTGGACCTTGCCCCACCCTACAGGGCAAGCCTGGGTGGGTGGCTGTCCTGAGCTTGCCCTGGGGTGCTCCACACAGTGTCCTCTAAACACTTCCCTGGGCTTTAGAATGACTAAATTAGGCCCAGGTAGATGCCACCTTTTGTTCCTTAAAATGGGAACCTTGGCGAAGGGTTAGCTGAAATATAAAAATAACAGCAACAGTAATAATAATCCATTCATTCGACAAGTATTTGTTGAGACCTACTGTGTGGCAGGCCCATTACTCATTGAGAGGTAAGGAAAAGTGTAGCCCTCTTTATGACTGTATATTCTACTCATCGATCATGGTCTCTGTCCCCCACAGAACGAAACCACAGCCTTTCCCACACAGGCAGCCCTTCAGATATTGAAAGACAACTGGTGTGGCCCACACACCGAATGAGGGCCTTCCTCTCCCCAGTCACATAAGCCCATCAACTCGATCCTTCCTCAAGGGTGGGCAGCATGCTTTCGAGGATTTCTGGCCCATCCTGGTTACTCTGTTCTGGACCCACCTGAATTGTAACTTGGTAGTAACTCATTAATGAATTTCGTTAAGAGACAGAGAAAAGTAGAAATGAATGACTAAAGTCCTGCCTGGGGTTCTGTGGGGTGCCTAAGAAGTTGTGGGCTCACGCTGGCACCTGTGTCCATAGCACTGACCACCTACAAAGTGCTCTGCAGTCCTGGTGGTTTACTGACGCTTCTCCCACCGGCATGTGGGGCTGGAGCTCCTATTCTTCCAGGTTCTCGGGCAGATTAGTGTTTAGGAACAAGAAATGAATCTTGGTCAGGCATGTGACACTGGGTGGCCTGGACTCCAGGAGGGGAAGAAGAGAATGAAGGTAATAGAGACCATTGCTGGGCAAAGCATGGGCATGACTGGAAATGGGGAGCGATGGGGCTGGGAGCAGGTGGTCCAGGGCACTTCAAGCTGCTCCTGGCCTCTGGGCTAAAGCTGGTGACCCTAAGAGAGCAGGGATGCAGAAGCTCAGCTATGTGATGCTAGGACATCACTGGCCCTTTGGAATGAAGACCTTTGCAAGCCAAGTTCTGTGACAGTGACAAGCAGGCTGTCTTATCCATTGGAGGCAGCAGAAAGCCACAGCCTCAAAGAGGCTGGAGGAGATGTTCCCATGAATCCTGCACCCCCGGGCCCTTCAGTGCGTGATGATGGTGCAGCTTTGACTCTTTTCCTCTCTGCCCAGGCCACGCCCTGTTGCTCAACACCACTGAGGTCCCCACTTCTGCGAGTGCTACCGTGACCAGCTCCACGTTTCCCGCACCGATGAAGAACTCTCCGTGCGAGGCAAGTCTCGATGTTCCTCTGTTCTCCGGCTTCTCCTCCCACTCTCCCCTCTGCACTTCCAGATGAACCCAAACAGTGAGCAAAGTGACCTGAGGTCAGGATGCTTGTTCTCCTGGAGGGAGGGCAGTAGGGCCACTTGCGCCATCTTCCAGGCAGACAGAGCCCACCAGCGTGGTAAAGTCCCATCTGCAGAGACCCTCACCTTAAACACCATCCTCAGAAGCACTGAGCTTTCGCAGTGGGATCTTGGTTTAAGCAAACCCAGAAAACTCTTCCAAGCATCACAGGGGAGGGTAGCGGTGATTTACAAAAGACTTTCTACAGAATCCTTTTTAAAAATAGCAATCTCTTGTTATCCATGTCAAATGTTATAGAGCATCAGAAATTTGATTTACATAGATTTCACTAAGACAGCAATGGCATTCAGTGCGGTACCTCGAGAGTCACTTACCCAAACGGTTCTTCTAGCTGTTACCTCTCAGGGTGAGGATGGGGGGAGTGGTGCCATGTTTCTTAGCATAAGGTCATATTCTCTAAGGCCCAAGAAATGTGCTTAGAACACGGTCCCAGTCAAGTTCCACCCCTGATTGGTTGTACTATTTATGGGGGCAGTTAATAATCTCTCGGGGCCTCAGTTTTTTCATCTGGAAGGTGGAGACAATAAGAGTGCCTACCCCAAGGAGGTGAGAATTAAATAGTTAATGTGTGCCAAGGGCTAGCATAGCATCTGGCACAAATTAAGCATGACAAGAGTTAGCCAACAGTGCCCAGTACCCTGTATAAACACACGACAGAAGGTTGGGGGAGGAGAAAGGGGACTCGAGCCAAAAATCAGACTCTCCGCTCCGGGCTCTGGGAAGGTGGGGCCCTGACTGCGCTTCTTTGCACACAGTGGAAAGCCTATGGTGGATCCTTTCTTTCTGGAAACTTATAGGAGAAATTCCTTGCTGGCTTGTTTCAGGAATAGCTAGTTGCCCGCTGGCTAATTTGTTTCCCTTCAAGCTGTGGACTTTGTGAAACTGAGAGCTTCGCTTCCTCCCTGCTGGCTGGTAGAACCTCAGGGAGCTGCCGCTCTGACCCACAGCTTCCCTGCCATGGGGTGCAGGCAAATGCAAGCCTTCCAGGCTTTTTGTGAACTAAAACTTCACAGACATAAATCAAATGAGAATGGAAAAGACATACGAATGAACTTTTTTAATCAGAAGAAAGGGCAAATTAAATCTGAGGCTCCCCTCTTGGTGAACAAACAGGGTTCCCTGATGTGTTGTTTGTAGCAGCCTCACCCTTGGTCCCAGTTTATAACAACATCTGCCCCATCTTTCTCACCCTCTTCTAGTTTATGGTATCTGACTAGATTTTCTACGTATCTCTGTGAGCTACCTTAAATCCTTTTTGGAAGAAGTCAGGGCACAAATAAATAGATTCATTACATTCAATTGTATTTGAGAAGCCACGCTTTCTGATGCAGATGGTGGAATTACACAGTCATCATCATCGCTGATATTTCTCAGGTGCCTCAGAGCAGGCGCCTGGAAAGGAAGGCTTCTTAGGAGGAAATCTAAATTCGGAGAGACAGTGGCCCACCTGGGAGGTGAGGGGATCCTTAAAAGCATTCGATCTTTAAATTTACTCTTCTCTGGATTTAATAGAGCCTGATTTTAGAAAAAGAAATGTCGAGGTGAAAATGATATTTTCTTAACACTCCATCATTTCTCTAATAACCTTTGGGTTGATCAATAGCTTAAATGTGTGTTCTTGTTTTACTAGCCTGTTTTATTTTTCCTCCGGCCACCTTCGCTCGGGGCTGTTTCTGCTGTTTCCAGCCCTGTTCCAGCAGGTGGCTCAGCAGGAGTAATGAGGGGAGGCAGCGAGCCGTCCCTCAGCTCACAGTCGTTTCCCACTCAGGCTCTCAGACATTCATCCAGGACTGACGGGTCTTTGAGTCCCCAGTGCTGGGGAAGTGTTTTCATCAGAAAAATAAATAACCAAAATAGAAATATGCATTTCCAGGGTCGTAAGCCTTGCCATTTATTTTATCCAAATCCTAAATGCAGAGGCAGGAACTTGATGTTCTTCTCCTGGGTCTGCTGAACGTTAGTTACAGGAAACGGATGTTGCGTTGCTGTGTGAGGCTGTGTGAGCTTAACCCTGCAGACCTACAGGGGCCTCTGTTGGCTGTGGGGCCCGAGTGCAGGAGGGTGGGTGCCAGAGAGAGTCATGGATGGTCTCCAATGAGAGTCAGGTCCAAGGGGCTGGCAGCTAGCCAAGATGGGCGCCAGGGCTGATATCCACCACCAAGCGTCTTCTCCAAGCCCAGAGCAGGCAGGTCCGTGGGACCTCCAGGGAGTTGAAGTACTTGCAGAATATCACAAAGTGCTTTCTCAAGAAACCCCACAATCCTCAATGGATTCCATAGGGGAACCAGTGTCACCAATGCATTTCCATGAAAATCTAAATACGTGTTTCTCCAGTTGCAGTCACTGGTAACATGTAGTAAATGCAGATTCTTGGACGCCATCCTGGGCTCCCTGAACGGCATCCCTGAGCAGAGCCAGACTCTGCATTTTCAAGCCCCACCTCCATGATGTGGATGCAAACTGAAACTTGAGAGTACTTGGCCAAAGTGTTCTTGCCAATCGTGACTGAAATTTATTCTGAGCCCATGCTGAGAGTTTTCCTCCAGTGCCTGTGGCTCCAGATTGTGCCATGTAATTTGCCTTTCAGAAGGATAAGTGAGAGAAGGAATTAGAAATGACAAGGTAGGGGACAGAGGCGCTGGGAGAGCATCCATCAGAGCCCACAGGGAGCCAGGTCAGGTGCCCACCGATGATGGAGACATAGCCAGGGTGTGCCTTTGTGGTACCAGCCACCTTCCAGGGCATTCCCGAAGCATGCCAGCTCTGGGCTCCTCCAGGCGCCTCCAGCCGCTGCCTCTCGCTGTGCTGGCCGTGGTGCAGGCCCTGCCTCCTCCACCACTCTGCACAGTTGCATACGGGGCATGAATATTTAAAGGCCTCTGCCTGGCCCAGCCACAAATGAGAGCTTTGTGGGGTTCTTGTCCCCGCTATTCCCCAACAGCTATTCTCTGTGGGAAACTGGGGAGTCACTTACAATATATTCAGATTTTCTTTTCTTTTTCTTTTTATTTTGCTGAACTCCAGTTCAAATAATTAAAGTTGCCACCGGGGAGGGGAGCCTTGCAGTGGCTGTTATGTGTCGCTTGCTCTCAGACCTGCTTGTGTCCCCTTGGCTGGAAGACACACTCGGATGTGTCTAGCATCGCAGCTGCCAGGAATAAAGAGGCCCGGAGAGTGGCAGGGCTGTCTCGCCCCGCCCCCTGCCTTTCACACATCCTGGAAGCCTGAATGTCTCAACAAGCCCCGTGTGGCTTGAGATTCTATTTTATTTGAATAGCCTGCCTGTGACTGGAATATTTTAAATCGTGTTCTCAGGACAGAACAACGTCTGGGGTGGGAGGGGGAATTGGGTTTCCTTCATTCTTTTTCCCAAAAAAACATGGAGCAGTTTTCCTCCTATGAACTGCAGGAATGGAAGGACCCAGGAAGTATGGGATGAGGCCCATGCAACTGGGGGGAGACCCTAGGGCAGGGCAGTTCCCAGCTGCTGGTTGTCTGACCCTCCCAGAGTGGCAGCCATCCTTGTCCTCTCTTCACACACATGGGTGTACACATAGACCACACACACACACACACACACACACACGGGATCCTGGGACATGGCCGGGCCTCCTTTCTGCCCCTGATGTCAGTCCTATGGTGGTAGAAGGGGTAGCTTTAATTAGCCACTCAGGGCAGGAGGTGACCAGTGGGCTCCTCCATGGCAGCATGAACTACCTGGCCTGCCAGGAAGGAGGCCTCCCCTCATGTCACTAAAGCCAGCAGATGTGGCCCAGAGGAGGCTGGCACCTGGACTGCCCTCTGGCATCCGTACACGCTGCTTGCAGCCTCACAGAGGAGCCCCTGTGGAAGGAGCCTGCCTGCGACTGTGCACAGCTGGCCAGCAGGGCAGCCACGCATCCTTAGGACACAAGAGCATCTCCCCTTTCCCAGGGAATCCCCTACCAATGGGGCTGCAGCAGTAAATGAGGGGACAAGAGAGAATGGAGAGGAAGACTAGATGAAGTCACCAAGGCAGGGAGGGAGCCTGGGAAGTAACCAGAGCAGGTCACGTGCCCCTAGTTTCAGAAGCCCAGATGGGGAGCTCCTGCACCAGTACCTCTCTCTGTGTGACCTCATGCCCCCCACCCCCCTAATTGAGCCCATAGATAGCATGTTTGGCTGCCCCACCCCCACCCCATGAGTCCCTGAGCTGATGCTGGTATGAGACTCCAGGTCTTAACTCTGGCAGCCACTCACCCCAGCGATGGGACGGTCATCTCAGAGAGCCTTGGGCTGGGGCCTAAAAATATGCCTCCACATCAGAAGGAAGGAGCAGTGCTTCCTGAGGCATTTCCTAAACGGCTTTTCTGAAACCCCACTGGATGAGCAGGAGACTTGGGACCCCACTTTCAGAAGCTAACGACAGCCATCTCATGCACCTGTAATAACGTCACTGCTGCAAGAATGCCCTAGGCACACATCAAAGACTGCAGAACTGAAATCCTCCCTGAGGACCCGGTGATGCCCGAGCATGCAGAACCCGGACTCAAACCTGAGCCCCGCACTTCCAAGGTGCCGGCTCAGAGGCTTTCTCTGAGGAGTCAGCAGCCTCAGGCGAAAAGGGTAGACAGCTGCCGGCCTGGACCAGAGAGGCAGCACAGAGGAGATCTCTTTAGACTCAGCACAGAAGTTAAGGGTAGGTCCTGGTCTCCAAGTTACTTATGGGTCACTCAGCTGCATTACATTAAAATAAATTTCAAATTCTTAACCAGAGCCTTCAAACACCCTGCCTCTGCGTACCACGAGGAGAAAAAAGCCTTCCCTTAGTCAGGGGGCTGAGCGTAGGGACCCTTCATAACTGCTAAGCCAACATAGGGAGCATTTTTAATCTATTACTGGCTTCTCAGGTGGCTGGCACTGTGCTGAGTACTTCATTTGCCTTATCTCATTACTGGAACAGACCTGTGAGAGACTTACACTCATTTACTGACGCGGAACCTGCCGCTCACAGAGCTTTCAGGACTTGTCCAAGGTCACCTTGCTAGTGAGAGGCAGAGCCAGGATGGAAGCCAGGTTTGTCCAACTCCAAAGTCAGATCTGCACACACTCTAAGGTCACTGAACTTGACTTAGGTCACCTGAGTTTGAATCCCAGCTCTGCCACCTATGAGCCATAAGACCGCAAGCACTGCCTCTAACTGGGCATGAAAATACCTGTTTTACTTGCAAGGATCAAATAAAAATGTGCAAACTATAATCCCTCCAATATTTTATGAATTTCAGTGATTATTATTATCCCTCTTCTTCATTTGCTCAGGCATGAAGGAGCGAGTGCAGACACAAAGTGAGACTTTGTGCGTTCTTACTTCTCCTCTGGGTCAATCAGCACCGTGCAGGCAGGTCGGGAGCATCGTTTTACACAGAGCCTAGCATTAGTGCCAGGAGGATGTGCCCAACGAAGCCATGTAATCAATAATAATATTAATTAATTAATTAATTAATTGGGCAGCCCCTCAGTTGGGAGCATGACCCTGGTTCAGGATAAGAGCTAACAAGGAGACTCCTCATTGATTCTCAAGGGTCCACCAAGTGTGGCCCCACTGAGGTTTCTGAGCCCAGGGAGTTCTCACCTCAGTACCTGGAGCTGAGAAGCTGCTGGATCCCGGCATTCTGTCACCTCTTATTGTGATGCGGTTGACACTGCTGGGACTCATGCTAATGGGCTAAAGTAATCAACAGCCATTGTAATTGCAGTTGGACATAATTAATTTAAAATCTTTGAGCCATTCAAAATTAATACCTCTGCCATTACATGATGAGACAAATGAAGAATTACTGTCGGGGCTCTGGGTGTGAATAAAACCCGCGGGCGCTTGGCAGAGTTTTGGATCCCCTTCAAAACCCGCGTGTGAATGCGGACCCTCGTGGCTCCCACTGGTGACTGGGATAACATACGCAGGTGGCCCAGATACGAGGGACCCTGTTGACAACACAGATTCTCCCCAGCTGTCAAATAATAAACACTCCCCGGTGTCTGTGTCTGCAGACACTCCTGGGCCTGGAGTCCCCTCTCTTCCCCATGGCTGTCTGGAAAATAGTTTCCCAGCCAGGGGATTACAAGGCTACTTCACAGCATCGACCCCATCACACACAGAGAAACTGAGGCACAGAGGAGGCTGGTAGCCCAAGGTCACACCATTACAATGTAACTCAAAGGAACATGTCATCTTTTTCTTCCCATAAGACTGGAAAGATCATTTTCTGGCGAACCTGGAAGATAAAACACTGGACTAAAATGTTGAACACAGTCTCCTTCACCCGGCCTTATTGTGTGTGTGTGAGCTGTTATCTCTAACATGGAATTCCCTGCCTGTTCTTTCCAATACAGGAGAAAGGAACTGACATTGAGCAAAAGTATTGGCTATGCTGAGCAGTGGGCTCCCATAATCTCAGTAAAGTCTCCCAGTAAATCTATAAGGAGAGTAGGATTGGCCCCATTTTACAGATGAAAGCTGAGGCCCATATATGACGACAGGACCGCTTTTTCTGATTTCAAAGCCCACTCTGTCCTCAGCATGACCCTACCTCATTCCCCCAAGACAAATGATGAGACAAATGAAAAATTACTGTCAGGGCTCTGGGTGTGAATAAAACCCGTGGGCGCTTGGCAGAGTTTTGGATCCCCTTCAAAACCCGCGTGTGAATGTGGACCCTCGTGGCTCCCACTGGTGACTGGGATAACATACGCAGGTGGCCCAGATACGAGGGACCCTGTTGAAAACACAGACTCTCCCCAGCTGTCAAATAATAAACACTCCCCCGAGGCTCCACCTTCTCTTGTTCTTCCTTGAAAGCCCTCAGTTCAGGGCGAGGACCCCAGCCTCCCTGAAGTGGGCGGGTGACACCCTCTCTTTTCCCACTTTCCAACAACCTCCCATTCCTCCCTTGCTGCTTTTTTTTTTTAATATAGTGTTTATTGTTTTTTTTCTGATTACAAAAGCGCTCTATTTTTATTATAGAACATTAGGAAAATACAGGAAAGAATGAAGAAGAAAATTGAAATTGCCCACAGTCTTACTCCCCAAAGGCAACCTCTGTTACCACATTGGTACATTTCCTTCCAGGAAAAAAAATGCAAGTTTGAGCAGAGTGAGGGATAAAGGCTTCTATGTGCACTATCACACCACATAAGCCTTTTGTGTCTTCTTTCTTCATGTTATCTTTTTTCTATATCAGTATTATTCTTCATAAACATGCTTTTAATGGCGGTGTGCCCTAAATTTATTGTATTGTTTTTGTTCTAGTTGTCAAAAATAATATACGTTCATTATAAAAAATTTCAAAAAAACCAAAAGGGAAAAACATAGCTGTAACACCATAACCTCACCAGCCAGGGATCCCACGGTTATTATTTTTATACAAAGCCTTCACATTCTCTTGCTGTGCTTTTACGAAGCGGGCATGTGGATGTCCCTGCCTGGGTGTTCTCTGGCTTCACTGTGATGCCTCAGAGACAAGGAGGCATGGGATGCTGTTTTCAAACGGATCTCAGTCTTTTAAGCCTCCTACCTGGCCAGGAATCCAGCATTTCTTAAGCCTCTGTAATTGCAAGTATTTGCCAGCATATTTAATTTGCTCATTATCAAAACTCCGCATCTGGCCTGCTTCTTGCTGTGTTGGGTTGATTTTTCGTTCGGCTATTTATAGCCAGAGAGTTAGTGTTCATTTTTTCCAGGTGAATTAGGAGGTGGTGTACAAGAACACAGGTTTTGCAGTGAGTCAGTCCTCTCAGTGAAGTTAATAAGGGGCCATGTTGAAATCAAGGAACTTTTAAAATTACAAGTTCACACCCAGGAACACAGACCTGTGGCATCTCAGGTGGGGAAGGCTTTTGAACCTCCATTCAAGAGCTTGGAGGTCCCTGACAACAACCCAATCCCAGTCATTACATGTGGGGGATATCCAGGCAATAGCCACCATCCGCCTCAAGCAGGCACATCTTTGAGCATCTCTGTCTGTTAAGAAATGTTCCCTTTTGTGGAAGTGAAATACACACTAGAATCTATCCGTGGTTTTGTCTCGACTGTGGAAATGCATGCAGCCCTTCAGAAAGTCACAGAAAGATAGCACCTCCCCCCTTGTAGCATTTCCTCCATTTGGGGTTGCATGCACAGTGGACATTACCCGATACCTTTGATTCTCTTTTGTCCAACTTCAGCCTAAATTCCATGCTGATATGTTTATTTATGGGCTCAAGAGGTTGTTGTGAAGTTGCCACAAGGTATGCGTAGCAAGCACGAGGCATGTTCTAGACATAAAATTGCCGTAATTGCCTCTGGGGGAGGAAGGGCCATGAGAGAATAATTGCATTAGGCCCAGCCACAATGCAGCTCTGCTTTACATGCAGAACTTTAATTAATGAAGCGACAAACACTGGTGGCACATAATTGGAAAGTCTATCAGACCCACCGAGAGGGAGGGAGCAGAGGCCTGGTGAAAGGGCTGGCTGGAGCCAGAGATAGAATTGCTAGGGGCGTGCTCCTGGCCTTGTCTCTTTCCACTTGTCTCATTTGCTGTCTGCATATAAAAGAGTTTATTAGTCCAAAGCTGCCATTTATAACATATCTATTAGGGCATATAGAAGGATCAAAAATTTTACTGTTACAGGCCCCAACGAGTGTTATTTCTCATAAATATTATTTAGCATTTGTATAAGATTTCCCATATTTGTGTGAATACTCTTGTTTTATGTATATATATACACATACACACACATTCACATATATGACTATTCATTGTGTGGCAGAGGCAGTGGTTATAAATGGTTTAAAATCCACTATCTCCCTAGTTCCCCCAATATGAGGGCATTTCTGGGAGAAGGTCTTGTTAAAGACCTACCGATTGAGCAGGTAGGGCCTGAGAGCTGGAATTTCTAAGAAGCTCCCAGGTCATGCAGCACTGCTGGTCCCCAGACCACACTTTAAGCAAGAAGGGTCGAGAAAACCTTCACAGTTCACCCAAAAGATTTAAGTGCATATCACCGCAATATGTCATATGTATACATCAAAACAGATATGGTAGAGAGAACATGGAACACAGTGTGATATTCAGGTCTGCAGCATATGGACTTAGTGGCCATGGGTGAAGCACTCACCTGTTGAAGCTTCAGTTTCCATATCTGAAAAATGGATATGATAATACCTCTCTCTACTTATTGCGAATATAAAATGAGACAGCATATATACAAATGCCTAGCACAGCTCTCTAGTTATTCAATAAACATGTGATTATTTTATCCTATAGACCACCTTGATAGAAATTGGTCTTATTAAGATCAAATTCCAAAAGTGTTTTTGTTCTAGGCACCGAACAGTGACCCAGGTCTACCTGGCATGGGTTTCTACACATAATGATATCAAAGGGATTCTTTAACCTAGGAAAATGGAAGACTTTGAGAGGGACTGGAGCCTGTGATCTGCTCTGGGAACCACAGATAGTTGCTCTATTCATTTAGACATAAGTAACTCATAAGGGATATTGGGCAAGAATTGACATCAGTCCTCCAGTTCTTCTAATTAAGAAACTGGTGAGAGCCATCCACTGTGGGTCCAGGAGGAGAGTTCAGGTCCCGTTTGCATTCTCAGGTCAGCCCTGCTCACCCAGCCCAGGGATTTCTCACTCTCAGGGTTGTTCTCATTCTTTAACCAGAGGTGATGCAGCAGCCACCTGCAGGCCTTCTGATGAAGGTCCTGTCCTCCCCTACAGGAAAAACACTCCTTTTATACCTTGGCAATGGTGGGCACATTTTAAGCCATTTTTTTTAGTTATTAAGAATTGCCTCTTACTCCAAGTCCAGGATGAAAATGGGCTCCTCACTGAGAAGGCCAGGCTACTTCCTGCACTAAGTGGTCCCGTCTCCCCAGTGGTCTCAACTGAGGCTGTACTTTAGAGTCATCTGGAGAGATTCAAAAAACTGCTGAGGCCCAGGACCTGCCTGAGGCCAATTAAATCAGAATTTCTGGGGTGAAAGCATCGTTGATGAGAACTCCAGCTTGCACAGGACACAGTTTGCCTTGCTTTCCACAATAACCATTTGTTATTACAGGATGTGAACAGGAGTATGTGGGGCAATGCTATGCTGTAGTTGTCCTAACTTTTAAGTGTTTATAGATTGTTTCTATCAAACATACAACCTCTATTACTTTAAACACAAAGCCCAGAGAGCTTGTTTATAGTATACACTGCCTCTGGGCATGGCTGCACTTAAACTTTCTGAGAAATATTAGTTATATTTCCCTTTCATATGTCTAGGGACCAAATTCATAGAAACCTTTAATAAATGCATACTGACTACATATGATTGTGGCTTCCTTTTGGCAAAGTGGGCATTCTCATTCTGAAAGACAACCATTTTAAAAGATCTTAATTTGTAGAGTTTTGACTCACCTTTGCCTACCAATGGCCACAGGCAGGTATTAAGTCATAGGGTCTTCAGTTAGCTAACACATGACATAGACCCCTTTAAATAAGATTATCAGTGTGTGCCGGGGATAAATAAAAATCTATGGTACCCACATCACTGAAAGAAGTTGAGTCACAAAATTACTTGCCAAGGTCACGAAGTGAATTGGGGCCACAGACAAGAATGTGTGGGTCCTCTTTAGGAAGTCCATTGACCTTGTCCCTATTGACCTTGATATCACCTCTGAGGAAGAATCTTGTGAATTTAGGATGATGACATCAATCTGAACAAAGTTCCAAAATGGCCCATTGATTGCCCCTGGCCAGCTCCTTGAACCTTAAGTAAAGGCCTTTGGGAGAGAGTGAGCAAGATCAAGTACAGGGCATCAGCTCACCTCACTGAGTCTCTGCAACATCCTGAGGGTTGAGAGTTTCAGAAAGAGGCCCTGAAGTTCCTTTAACACCGTGTCCTCTGGCTCTTCTCTCCCTTGCAGCTTCGAATGTCCTGGCTCATCCAGGGAGTCTTGCGGGGAAACGTCTCCTTGGTGCTGGTGGAGAACAGAACCGGGAAGGAGCAGAGCAGGATGGTCTGGCATGTTGCCACAAATGAAGGCCTGAGCCTGTGGCAGTGGACAGTGCTGCCTCTTCTTGACGTGACTGACAGGTGGGCCTCTTCCCATCCCTGTCGCTCCTTTTCCCTCAGCCAAAATGCAGAGGGGTCATGACTTCCCTCCCCCATCCTCTCTCCCCAAAACACACATCCAGATGTGCACATACATGTGTATACACAAGTGTGTACAAACACACACATGCGCACACACACACACACACACACATGCACGAGCGTGCATACTTTCTGCAGGCTTACAGAGAGTACCAAGTTTCTCTGAGGGGTGTCAGTGCTAATGAGCATTCACCTCCCACATCTCTGGCCTGGCCTGATTGGCTGCCTCCAATAAAATGGAACAACTCATGTCACCCCCAAATAATAATCAGGCTTTATATGTATACAGCATTTTCTCTTAATTAATGCATTTTTTCTTACTCTCCCATTTGAGTATTTATTCCTTAATTAACAACAGCAAAACCTGCCACTCAGGTAGGACAGGCCTTACCACGTTCCCCACTCCTGCCCTTTTCACAAGGGAAGAAACTGAGAACCAAAAAGTGAAGCACCAGCAAGTGGCACCAGAATGAGGACCGGTGCTCAGGTAGATCCGAGTCCAGTGCTTGGTGGGGTCAGGTCCCTGAGGCAGGTGGATGAGGTGGGTGACAAATTCTTCAGGAAACAGATTTCATCACGAATGACCTTTGTGACTGAACTTCTCCGGGTCTCAGTTTCTTCATCTGTAGACTGATAGGGTTGGACTAGAACAGTGGTTCTCAACCTTCCTAATGCCATGACCCTTTAATACAGTTCCTCATGTTGTGGTGACCCTCAACCATAAAATTATTTTCGTTGCTACTTCATAACTATAATTTTGCTACTGTTATGAATCGTAATGTAAATATCTGACATGCAGGATGTATTTTCATTGTTACAAATTGAACATAATTAAAGCATAGTGATTAATCACAAAAACAATATGTAATTATATATTCAATATGTGTTTTCCGACGGTCTTAGGCGACCCCTGTGAAAGGGTCGTTCGACCCCCAAAGGGGTCGCAACCCACAGGTTGAGAACCTCTGGACTAGAAGATTGTTAATTCCCTATGGCTCTGAAATGGAGCAGTAACTGCTGAGTTCAGCAGCCACTTGTCTTGCTGGGATGGCACCAGACTGCCACCTGCAGTCAGCCTGGAGCAAGCCGTGCTTGAGTACAGATGGCCTGGCATAGCCGCTCACATGACACTCTGGTGCGTCATGTTGAACCCCAAGTGGTTGGTGCTGTTCTGTTCCAGACCAAAAAGGGGGTTGGGTTCTCTATAGAGGGGCCAGGTGAATGGATCTGGGAAGGTAAAGGCTGTCTTTAATAGGCTAAGTAGCAAACCCTACAATCCCGAGCAGCCTCTGCATTACACTCCCACAATACATTTAACTTTTCCTCCTGGCGGATCTACCATCAAAAAAACGAGAGCAAAGGGCTCACGAAAAGGCAGAGGGTGATTTCAGTTGGTACACAGCTTTGTAAATATAAATTTGGGTCTCAAATTCTCCACCCAAACATCACAGAGCCTGCTATTCCCAGAGCTCGGACCTCAGGCTGTGCTGTCAGAGGAAGAAGCCATTGTCCTCACTCTGAGCAACGGCTTCCCACCCCTTCCATGCCTGTGAGTTAGACATCAAAGCCTTGGGACATCCCCAGGCTCAGTGTCTCCAGGACAAATGGGCTTAATTAAAGTGAAGGAAGGGGCAGTATGGGCGCTCCCTCAGGATTGGGGGGCTGTGTGCAGGGGGTGGAGATCAGGAGGAGGATGCCAGAGCTTTCCCTACTGGGGGATGCTAAACTAATTCAGATGAACCAAAGGGAGTTTTTTCTCCTCAACCCAGGAAGCCCTCTCTCTTTCACATCCACTCCAGGGGATTTACAGCAAGTAAGATGTTGACTCTGTTTGCTCCCATGCACTAGAGTTCGGTTGGAAGGAGGCTGTTCTCAGCCTCCCTCCTCCCTGTTTAGGGCTATTTATCAGATTGACATTTCCAATGTCGACGAGACCAGACTCTCCAGTGGGGATTCAGACAAAGGCCAGCTGGGTTCGATGATGCCTCATGACCGAATAAGTGTGCAATTACAGAACACACGTGTGCCCCCGTTCTCGGAGCCTGCACACCACTGACATGCTTTGATGTGGAAAGCTCCCCCCACACCCCAACCCAGAGTTGGAGAGGGTATAGGAAGCATCAAGACCCAGAGGCAAATGGAACTGCCAGAGGGTGAGGCACAGGGTTTCGCTTGCTAAAATCCAACTAGACCAGGGGTGGGCAAACTTTTTGACTCAAGGGCCACAATGGGTTCTTAAACTGGACCGGAGGGCCGGAACAAAAGCATGGATGGAGTGTTTGTGTGAACTAATATAAATTCAAAGTAAACATCATTACATAAAAGGGTACGGTCTTTTTTTTATTTAGTTTTATTCATTTCAAAAGGGCCGGATCCGGCCCGCGGGCCGTAGTTTGCCCACGGCTGAATGAGACTGGCCCATAAAATGACAGAAGCACTGGGGATGAAAGATCATAGGCTTTAGAATCAGAAAATCCCAAGTTTAAAAACTGGCTCAGCCACTTACTAATTGCGTGACCTCAGCCAATTACTGAACCTCTCTGAGCCTCAGTGTTTACATCTATAAAATAAGTCTAATGACATGGGTTGGTATGATAACATCATAGGATTATTATGAGACTAAGTAAAATGACTATCAAAAGCATATAGATAGTAGATATCAATGAATTTTATTCCCCATGTGGTGCATTCTTATCCCTAAGTTATGTAGCCTCAGATAATATATTGAATAAATAGCGCATATCACAACCACTGATCTTTCAAGTCAAGCCATATTCTATAAAAGAGCAATAATAGCATCATCTACCTCCTAGGGACTTGGAGAAGGAAAGTGCATGGGGAACTGCCTGCCCAGAGTAAATGCTTAGTAATAGACAGTAATAATCATCTCCCCACCTAATGCCTCAGAAGAGGCTGGGGTGCCCAATTTAGCAATAATAACCAACCCTAAGATGGAATGAGGGTTCTTATGAATTTGCTGTCATCAATGTTCTGTAGACTCCTTATAAGGGTAAGTCTCTGATGGAGGAGAACCAAGAGGCACAGTCTTCCCTCTTTCTCCTAGGAAGAGTGAGCTATAGCTGCCCAGATGGCCAGAAAATGAAAATGAAAGATCATAGGAGGTGGGGGGAGAAGGTAGAGGAAGGAAATAAATAAGGGAATGAGAAAAAGAAAATAGATAAAAGACAAAGACCAACAACTTCCTTCCTCCTGACCCTGGGGCATGCGTTAGCACCTTGCACCACCTGTTCACAGGCAGGTCTTGGCTCCAGCTCATCAGCACCCAATTCCTGGACAGCTCTCCAAACATGGAATCCTCCTTAGAGATGGCCTGGTACTGGTGCCTTCTTTGTGTCTGGTCACTGTCCTGTTGGGATCTCCTTATATGAAAGGCGTTGGTCTTAATGGTGTGTCCCAGTCCTTATGAGCAGGCAGATCTAGACCTGAGCACTTGAGAGCAGAGAGCTACCCTCAGATTGCTGCCCCACACAGTAGTCCTTCTGCAAAGACGCAAAGAATATGCCATAGATACATGAAGGCTGATGACAGGGAGACATTGATCCATAGAATGATATTTCTTCTGTCCATTACCAAACAGCCAAAGTGATAGAAATATTGTCATAGTCTGTCATTCTTATAAACTGATATTAACTGTAAAACCATACTGTTTACTGACAAGAAAATCTCCCAGAGCAGTGCCCGGGGTGTCTGAGCAGTGATAACATCCCTGGAATACAGATCTGAGCTCTCAAGGTCGTTTTGAAGGATAGCGCCAATTTAAATATTGGCTTGATGTGCGCTTAAAAGTGATTGCATTGCTTTACATCTACCTCATGTCACTAGTTTTCTTCATTTTCTCCCCATTTCACCTTCTCCCCTTCCATTCAATTTCCACTCTCTCTGCTGGAATCAATTCTTTTCTTTCCTCAAAATGGAAGAAAGACAAGTTCTCTCCCCTTATTCTAAATGTCAGTCTTTTGCAGGGACATGCTTCAAGTTTTCCTCTTTATAATCGCACATCTTACTAAATGAGACACAATGTCCCCACACCATCCTAAACTTCAACATGTCTACAGAGCAGAGGCAGATGGTAAATTTAGCTCATTACAAGGTGGATTTGGAACCGCCATGGATCAAGTCATGTCCCAGGAACCGCTGCAGTCAGGCGGCCAAACAGAAAGCACATCGCTCATGGCGTGCGTGGGCTGCACTATCGTTATGAAGCCTTTTAGTTGTGCCCTATACACAGAGCCTAACAAGAAAAATCATTGCCTCCAGAGATATTTAGATTTCCTATTCCCTTTGCATCTTTTGCCCTAAGTGACAAGTGGTATGTTTCACAAATGCATCTTTCAAACAGGATCACTGAAATGCAGTTACAGCTTCATGTGCTGAGACCAGAGACTCCACGAGCCAAGATTTTTCTCCTGGTCCAGTCTTGTTTCTCAACCACAGAATCCCCGTTTTATCAGGTGCTCTCAGTAACAATACTCGCCCTTTGAGTGGCATCTTTCTGTGATGAGAAAGGCATTAGGGGGTCATTTTCATGACAACATATTCCTGCCTGAGTAGGGAGATAGTAAATTCCAGTGACTGGAAATCCAGGTGTGTCCAATGAACCTTAGTTTGCAGGTCTAGACACACCTCTGATGAAGTTGGGTTTAAGTCAAATTTTTGTAAATTGAATCACAGCTTTCCCATAGAGCCACAGGAAGAGCTCTGAATGGTGGTGATTAGAGCTGGCATTTGTTGAATACTTGCTGCCTGCCAGTCACTGTAACGGGTACTCGACATGCATTGTCTCATTTCATCCTTAAACCCACCCCACTGGGGTGGATACTATAATTAACCCACTTTTCATAAGAGGAATCTGAGGTCTAAAGAGGTGAAGTAATTTTCCCTTAACCTGTAGGCTAGTCTGCTTCCTGTGGACTCGCCTGAGAAAATGAGTGGCCAGTGCTTGGCATGTAGTAGAAATCTTGATAAATGGTCGCCATTGTTGTTAACAAGACATTTTGGTGTGGGATTATTTTAGACCACACCTCTTATTCATTCTGAGTTAGCCTTTTCCTTTGCTTCATCCACCCCCTGAAATCCATCATCTTAATTCCCCACCACCCAGCTCCTACCCAAGACCACTCGCCGCCAGCCCCGCTGGCCTACCTGCCTTCTCTAACACCTCTATCCAGGCAACCTGGGAGGAGGAGGATGCTCCCCTGTTCCTTCCAGGGCACAGGGCCCGCTCCCCACAGGCCTTTCAAGTCAGCATCTAGCATGCCTTTGATTATCTCCGCCCCAAAACTATGCATGGTGCTGGTAGACATTTTCTATTTGCAAATATACTAGTATTAATATGCCATGTCAAACAGAGGCACAGAAGTAAAATACATTTAGTTGTACATTTAGCAAATCACCCTTTGTAGAGAATAAAGTTCACTTCCATAAGGACTGACACGGAAAATCCAGGCCATTCGGTGGCTGCACTGTCCCCAGGAGAGGCCGGTCAAAGGGCAGGCCCTGTGTGTGGTCTTCACTGCCTGCCTCCCCTTCCCCACATGTTTCCATGTGTAGCTGCTTTGCCTTCACCTCCCCGCCTCGTCCTTCCCCAGGGAGGAGAGATGCCATAGGAGTGGATGTCACACTCAGCAACACCCCACACACACGCCAGCACGTGTCACAGCAGCTCCCGAACCTCCCCACACTCTGTGCCCATGTTGTTCCCACCCACAGCAGCCACGGACCTCTCTTCCCAGTGCTTTCCTCCTTCACTATGTGAGGTGCCCACCCTGCCCCCCACCTCTGGGAAGTTAGGGCAGATGTCATCTCCCATTTCCAGGAGACAATACTGAGGCACAGAGGGGTTAAGCCAAGGGCCTGCAGGCAATTAAACATAGAGTCTCCTCCTTAGGGGTCCTTCTTCCACCTTCTTTCACTTCACCAGAAAGTAGCCTTTGAAGAAGCTCAAGTGTGAAATGGTACAATTTCATTATCACCCAGGCACTATGTATTGATTTATCCAGCCAGCACTCACTGTCACACTTGGTGCCCAGACAAGCAGCACAGCCCAAGCTCCAGGCCTCCAGGACTGTCTGAGGCAGCGGGGGGTGGAGGGGGAGGGGGCAGGAGGGGAGGGAGGGGGCTGGCGATTTTGCATGGGAAGATTTTTATGAATCATCACTTCAGCTCACTTTCCATTGACTAGAACTCAGTCACATGGTTATACCTAACTACAAGGAATGCTGGATAATGTAGTCTAGCTGTGTGCCCAGAAGAAAGGAAAATGGGTTTGATTAATGGGAGGAAAACTGATATGTTGTGTCATGAAATAAGCCAATGTATACAGTCCCCATCTCTGGACATCTGTCAGAGTGTCACTTGAGAATACTGATTCCTTATTTAGCTACACTGAGCACTGATCAGTCTTGAGCTCTGGGCACCATACACAGGGATTCTAATTCAGTAGATCACATATTATGTCCAGGAATATATATATATATCCTATCTAATAAAGCAGGAATATTCTAATTGACCCTCACACTGTCGCAAAGATGGTGGCGCCCACAGCCAATAAGAAGGAAATACGTTAATTGACTGCCACACCCTCAAAGATGGCGGCACCCACTGCCACAAGATGGCAACACCCAGTCCCCTCAGCCCCACCGGGGCGGCAGGCTTGCGGCAAGCCAGGGCCTGCTCCCAGGTGGGCAGGTCACTCCGTGCGCCTGCCTCTGGAGTCCCCCAGTCCCCTCAGACCCCCAGCCGCCCAGGGCTGGCCCAAGGCACAGGCAAGCCTACGATGTCGGCTGCCCAGCCACCCAGGGCCGCCCAAGGCTCAGGTAACCAGAGCCAGCCCAAGGCTTGTGCTGCCAGCAGTGGCAGCAGCAGAGGTGTGATAGGGCATCTCCTTCCCCTGATTGCCGGGTCACCTCCTACCCCCGAGGGCTCCCAAACTGTGAGAGGGGGCAGGCCGGGCTGAGGGACTCCCCTTCCAGTACATGAATATATATATATTAATTCCCTAGATGGCTTTGATGTCTAACCACATTTGGAAGTCACTGGCATAGAATGTCAAATTCCACTCTCTTGTGGGCAAGACAGGGGGTTAAGTAACTGGAGAAGTGCCATTAGCTGTCACATTGTCAGCAAACATATATTAAGCCCCCAACAAGTGCAGAAATAGAAAGGGGTATATGACCCAGCCCCTTGCTGGGCCACAGGGCCTGCCCGCTGAGGAAGACACAAAACACGTGCATTGAGAGGCAAACAGTAAGACAAGGACCCTTTGTGCAGGGCCCCACAGAGCATGGCCAGGTTCAAGGGCACAGTGACCTCCATGTGTCAGGGGAGCTTTTGTGAAGAAAATGGGATGAGAATAAGATGGAACTCGAGGAAAACTTACGTCTCAGGGAAATGTAAAAGGGAGAGGGCATTCCAAAGAAGGCCACCAGGATGAGCTGAGGCTCAGAGGCAGGGCTGTCTCATGTGGGTTCAGCAAGGTTGTGTCAGGGAATCCTGAGCAGTCTCCTCAAGAGAGGGTGAATGTGGACATTGTGCTCTGGGCTGTAGGGATAGAGCCACTGAACCCAGGGATTGGCTGGAGAATAGGAAACCAGAGCCTGGAGACTGTTGGAGGCTTTTGGGAGGGACCAAATGTGAAATGATTTGAGCCTCAAAATGGAGGTCAGAAATGGGGGAGAGGAGCTGGAGAAGAAGAGGTCCTTATAGTCAAGAATAGCCTTGGGTCGGCCCTCTGAGGAGGAGGAAGCTAGGGCTGGTGGCTCAGCAATGCAGTGTGCAATAAGGCATTGATGTATTCAAATAAAACATTCATAACTCTGGATCTGGCCTTGTTTCTTTCTCAGAAAATATCCCAGATCATTGGAGCAAGGAGTAGATTAGCAATTCTGAGCTTTAAGTCCTATTTCTAACACTGATTTACTGTGACGTTTGGGACAAGTTTTGTTGCTTTGATTGCTACGTTTCCACAATCAAGAGTGCAAAGCAGTGAGACAGATCCGGCCTGTGAGCCTGGTTTCAGAAGTGGTCGCTCAAAATGGCAATAGGGGAAGGAACCCCTTTAGAATAATGGGATGTTCAGATCTGCTCAAGATTTTCCTGGTAATAGCCACAGCTTAGTTTACAAGTCAACAGAGGCATATGTTTTTCATATGTTTTTGTGACAGTCCATTTGGTAAGACTTTGCTGACATTTGAAACAAAGCAGAGTCCAGTTCTCTACATGCTATTTTCCAAGAACCTCACTGATGCTCATGGTTTCCATCCTCGCCACCATGCAGGTAACACATAGTCCTTTATTTCTGCCTAAGTCCCAACCCAGGTTTCCAGCTGCCTGGTTGGCATTCCACCCACACCTTGGACATAGCCCCACAACCGCACCTGCTCCTGAGGGATTCGTCTCCCCATTGGTGTACATTGGTCTAGGCATCCAGTTCTTCCAAGTCTTTCTTGACTTCTCTCTCACTGCCCAGATTCAATATTTTCCCAGGTTATATAGGTTGTAGCTCTGTGAGGGAAGGTCTGAAAGGGACATTAGAAATCCTCTCATCAGTGAATAATGGGAATTACAAATCTGTCCAGACTCCTCAAGGTGAGGATCCTTGTTATGAATCGTTATACTCCCAGCTGTAGACATAGTGGCTGGTACATAATATAATCTTTGCTTGAAGGCATGTGGGGAGATATGTAACTTAAATTTCCACCTGGAGAAACACAGATTTCTAATAAAATGTAATATAAGTCAGGAACGGTGAACTGGAATCTCCCATGTTAAAGAAGGATGTCCACTGTGGAAATACCTACCTGACAGATTTTTTTAAAACCAAGGTGGCGCTGACCAACTTTCAGTGACTTGCCCAGGATCGCCAAGTGTATAGCCCAGTCTTCACTCCACTCACCCTTTTGAAACTCAGTCTCCACCAGAGGAGGCTGCTAATTCACCCACGTGAGATGCTTTTGTCAGGGGAGAAAAGATCCCTTTTCCTGTGTCTTTTCACCTTGGGAGGTGCCACCATCTCCGGCACCATCTCGGCCCTCCATGCCACCAGCCAGCACTACAGCAGAAAGGGCCGTGTTGGAAATGTCTGTGTGTCCGAGAAAGGTGTAGGGCCATCCCAGTCTCTCTGAGAAAAGTGGATGCAGACACTTTCCAGCTCTGGATACCTTCCAGGTCCCCAATTGCTCCAAGGGGCTTATTGTACTTCACCAAAGTCATGGAGTTCATAGGACTAAATGAAATGAAGGAATTGGGGTAGTTCTGCAAGGGACAGTGAAAGAAGTTGCCTGGGTTGAGGGACCTGCGTGCCCATCATGCCTCTGCTACTGTCTCCTGGTTCCAGGCAAGTCAGAGGATGCTCCCCTGAGGTCCCTGCTCTTCTTGGCTGGCCTTCCAGACCATCTAGCTTCAGAACATCCCTCCCCCACCAAGTACATTCCTCCTCTTCCCTCAGGGCACTTGACACATTCTCACTGCTCTTGGTGTCATTAAGCCCAGAGGGGAAACCAAGTCAGGAGATGGTTAATTACTTCTGAGAGCAGGGGAGATCCTTGGATGTCCAGCTGCCCCACCACTGGGCAGGAGCCAAAGACTCCTCGAGTCAGGGCTCCACTGTGTGTCTATTAGAACCACCTGGTCATGAACAAGGTGATTCTCATGAGCCCAGTGTGTTCATTAGGTCCCAGCTAGTGCTGGTCTCAGGAACCCCAAGCTGGCCATCAGCCCCTCCTTTTTGATGGTAACTGAAGTCATTTACACAGACAATAGGGCGAACTCGGCAGGACTTTTTCATCACATCCATTGTTCTAATAGAAATGCATACTGCGACCCAAGCTTTGTGATGGTCCATTTTAGAATACTTTGCCGAGCAAATCAACTGTGCAGTGAGCCATCGGAGAAGGTGGTTTTCCTCAGCAGAATGTGCCAGCTCTCTCCAGACAGCCAGAGCCCAGCCGAGCCTCAGCTGCAAGAGGGGTGCTGGGCCATTCCCTCCTTCTGAGCCCACTGGTGGTTGACAGAGGAATCTGAGACATGCGGCCCATCTGTCAAACGCCTTTTACCCAGTCCAGCCATTCTGTCTTGTCCTCTCTCCAAATAATTCCTATTCCCTCAGTCCACATTCAGACACACCTTTTCATCAGCTGCTTAAAATCATGAAGTGAACTTAATTAGCTTTGTCAGCCCCTAAGGCTGGCAGGGTGGCAAATAAGGCGTTACATTCACTGTCCATTAGTGGTCTGTGATCTAAACTAGATGGAGCGTTTTTCAAGCTGTGCATGAGCAGCATCAGCACTTTCTACACAGAGATCCGCCTGGAATCTGGGAGACGCCCAATTCCAAGGCCACCCCCTCTTAGCCTCGCCCACTGCCCTGATGGCCACCTTCTAGAATCCCCTGGGGCCAACTTTCAACAGGCCTCTTTATAAAGCTGAGCAGCCAGGAGCCAGGGCCGCATTCTTTATGAAAAGCCAGGCTCCGACCAGGATCTCCAGCCAGATCTGTTTTAGCAACAAGTTTCAAACTCCAACAGTTGGAAAAAAAGAGAAAAAGTAAAACAGCCCATTCAATTAAAAGTGCCTTCTTTGGAGAAACCAAAAGAGTTGAGCAGTTGTGAACCATTGAAGGGCAGGGAGTGAAATCTGCAATGCTGAGGGCTAGAAAGAGGACGCTCAGCTGCCACCATCTTAAGAAGCACAGATCAGTGAGGGAGCTGGAAGAGCCCAAAGAGCTGCCTCTTCCCTTCTCCCTGCCCAGCTGCCCACGGAGAGGGAGGGCATGGCTTTTCTGGCCATGGGGGCTCGGCTCCCTTCCCCTACACACAGCTAAGGCTTTGGGGAAGGGGCAGCAGAGTAACCTGTATGTTCATTACACTACCTGGCCCCTGCGATCCTGACAGGAATGGACCTGGCTTTCCCTCAAACCCAGAGCAGCTCACCTGGAACCTGCTAGAACTTGCCCTCGGACCCAGAGCGCTCCGCCTAGTGCATGCTAGAACTTCCTCTTCATCCCAGAGGAGTCCACAGGGCACATGCCAGAACTGAGGCCTGAGGCCATGGTATCTGCATTGGGGTGAGAGTGGGGTCAACAGAAAAGAGTGGTTTGGCCAGGACGACTGTGAGAGCCTTGAGGAAGCCTCACCCACCTCCATCAGGGAGAGGCTGAGCAGAGCCAGGGGCACTCTCTTCTTCACCTGAGGTTCAGGTAAAGACCCACAACCAGCTACCATGCAAAGTAGAGTAGCCTGAATCTGGTGGCCCCAGTGGCCACCTCTTGGCCAGTGGCCCCCACAGAAAAGAAACTCCTGGATGGTTCTGCTGTCTCCTTTCTGCCCCATCACCTACCATCCCCAGACCCCATTTCCCAACTGCCTCTGCTTCACCCCTGCCCTTCCCATGCCCATTCCCCCACCTGCCCCTTCCCTGTAGCCTCTGGAATCTGGAGCCTGTAGGGAAGGGTTGGCTTCCTAGGTAGACAGAAGCAACATTGCGTGTTTACAGCTGATTCGACATCTGATTGAGTCTTCCCTGATTATTGTGTGTTCCTGACTCAAAATATGTGCAATTCCAAGTGTCAATCAAACTCTTTTAAACAGCAGCTGTCACCGCCGTTGCCTTTCAAAGCACTTAGAAACTCTTCTATTTAGAAACCATCCCGGCCCCAGCGTGCATCATGTTGTCCATGCTAAGAGTTCCAGTGGCTGGTTGAGAACTTTGCAGCTCTAATCTCTCGATAATAAAGCAGAGAGGAGGGGAGATGTTCAGTTTCTCCAGAAGGGCCCATTTAGGGGAAAACAGGAGTTTTTGTCCCCCTTCCCCCATGCTTGATGGGCACACATATATCATTTACTCGCTCAGGCACCCCAGGCCCATAGGAATGGCACGCCCATGATGGAGCTTAGCATTGAAATCAGTGCCCAGCGTGGCCCTTGGCCTATGGATGTCAGATTAGGAGATGACCTAATCAGAAAGGGGAGACTCAGGAAGGTGGCTGTGGGCCCCTTACCCACAGTTGTGTAGGAGCATCAGGCAGCTCTGCCTACTGTGTCCTGAGACAGCTAGGCTCAGGCCAGGAACTCAACTATGGACCATGTGCTCCATGGAGATCTGGGGAACTAGAGCTATAATCTTGCCAAGACTCGGAGAAGCCACTGAAGGTGTGTGATACAGCTGTGTCTCTCACCATCTCTACCTCCTTCCACACCTCTCACACCCGAGCCAGAGGGGCCCTGACTTGCTCTGACACATCCCTCATTTCAGTTCCTCTACTGGGAATGCCCTCTCCTCACTGCCCTCCATCCCCACACCTTTGAGTCCTTTTCTTTTTTCAACACCAACTTAAATACCACCTGCCCTGAGAAACGCTCCCCACCTCCCCAGCCTGCTGGACTTCCTACTTCCTCTGAGCTCTCAGAGGATTTTACCCACACCTCATGTGGCATTTACTTCCCTCTACCTATCTACACTGATGTATGTATACACTCTTCATCTCTCCATTAGACAGTAAGCAACTTGAATTCAGTATTCCTGTCGGATTTCTCTTAGAATCCCCCATAGGCCTGTGTCCTGTGCTTCCTCTGCCCTCTCTGCCCCGCTGTCTCCAACCCATCAGTCTCCCATTCCCGCCAACACGCTGGTTTTCTGCTCTTGCTACCCCTGGCTGCCCACTCTATTGTCTGGGTTCCTTCTCTCTCTTTTTTGTACTGACAGCTTTATTGAGCTACAGGTGTGCATGTTGATGACTTTTAGCAAATGTACCGTTGTACAGAGAGCACCACAATCCAATGTTAGAATAGTTTCATCACCCCCAGAAAGAACCCTGGGCTGGTTTTCAGTCAATACTGTCCTGACTCCCAGCCATAGGCAACCATTGATCTATTTTCTGTCTATAGATTTGCCTATTCTAGACATCTATGTAACGAAAGCCTAAGTGACCCTTATGGCAGAATGACCAGAACAACCAGTCGCTTTGATGCACACTGACCACCAGGGGGCAGATGCTCAATGCAGGAGCTGCCCCATGGTGGTCAGTGCACTCCCACAGGGGGAGTGCTGCTTAGCCAGAAGCCAGGCTCACGGCTGGCGAGCACAGCAGTGGTGGTGGGAGCAGGGAGCAGGCCTAAGCCAGTAGTCAGACATCCTCTGAGGGGTCCTGGACTTCGAGCAGCAGTCTGGGCTGGGGGGACCCCCCCACCTCACCCCCATGCACAAATTTTGTGTACTGGGCCTCTAGTTTCATATAAATGGAGTAATTTCTATGAATGGAATCATGAGGTCTTTAACTTATTGTCTGATCTCTTTAACTCAGCATAATGTTTTTCAGCTCCATCCAATTTACAGCCTGTATCTGGTCCATCCTTTTGTATTGGGGAGGGGCATTCCATGAAATGGCCATCCTACATGTGGTTAACTCAATCACCCATTGGGGCATGGGTTCCTTCTCTTGATATTTTAACACCCACACCAGAGACTGCACAGCCTCCTGCAGGTCATTCTGGATTGAATTTGAAATGGGGGGAAGGTTTTTAAAGCTCTCAGGAAACTCACTTCACAGCAGGAATGACCTGGCTGACAGCCTTCCAGGAGGACGGCTCCCCAGGAGACAAATGAACTGAAGGTGTGTTCTTTTTAGCCTACTCTCAAGCCTTCCCTGGCCATAGTTCTTGACCTGCAAGGCTATGAGAGAGGTGGAAAGTGATATCTCAGTGTGTTTATTGTTAATACTTACGGCCCACTCTGTGTTGTTTACCAACACTCCCAAGGCTCAGAATCAAATCATTTAATATTTAACAACCAGTTGGGCACTATACAGACCAACCCCAGTGGGAACTGATGCTGAACACCAAATCCTTGAGACCCCCGGCTGTGTGAAATCCAGGGGGCACCAGGGAAGGAGCCAGGCGGCCTGCAGCAACAGGTAGGGGACTGTCAGGGAACAGTGGCTCTTTCTCAGTTGGTACAGAAGCATTTCAATATTTTCACAATGACTTCAACTCCGCTGGGAACATCAGGCCTACCCATGTCCACCCACCCTGCACACCCAGAGGCTCCAGGACTTCTAGACCTGAGCCCCAAACTCCAAATTGGATTAGCATGTGGAACAGTCCCTCGGAGAGGGCAGTGCGTTGTGCTGGAGAAGTAGGGGGAGATGTTGACTGCTGCCTCGTACAGCCGCTCTGAGACAGGGAAGGCCGATGAACCCTGATCATGAGCAGAGTCTTGGCACCCGTTTGCTGGACACTGAGTCCTAAGATGTGGCCAATCCAGGCTGTTCCTCACACACACTCCTCTTCACACATGTACAGGTTCTGGCTGCAGATTGCCGCATGGTGGGAACGAGGATCCAGAGCCACCGTGGCTTTCGACAATATCTCCATCAGCCTGGACTGCTACCTCACCAGTGAGTCCACCCTGCCCCCGGCACCTGTTCCCACCCTGACTACCCGGGCTCACTGTCCCTCCTTCACCGAAGCCACTTCCTCCCACCTTCCCTGGGACATGCTCACCGCCTTACAGCAGAGCCTCACTTAACTCAACCAATGTGGTCTTCTCTATTCCAGTCAGTGGGGAGGACAAGATGCTGCAGAATACAGCACCCAAGTCAAGAAATCTGTTTGAGAGAAACCCCAACAAGGAGATGAAACTCTGGGAAAATACACCAAGAGAGACCCCCATCTTTGACCCTACAGGTAAGGGTTCAACTTACAAATTTGAGCCAAGTAATTATTTGTTGCAAAAGGCAGAAGAAAGATGGGTGCTATGATCAGGATAGGGAGCTAAGTTTAAAGAATAAGATGTCAGCCTTTTAAAGGAACATTGCTTGCACTTTGGCTATGGGGCTCCAAGAAGGAGCTGGTTCTCTTGCTACAGTGCTTCTGAAAGGTGTGCAAAGGAGCACTCCTCCGTGCACGGGGAACACCCAGGCCCTGGCACAAGCAGAGAACCAGTCTGGTGACCTCTCCTCACCTCAGCCCCTTGACACCAGTCTCCATTCACTGCACAAAGCAAACCTTCCCTCAGATCTTTCCTCCACGTAAAGAGGGTTGGGCCCAAGCCCAAGGTTATCTGTTGCAGGAAGGCAGGCTAGCCCATCATGGGTAAAAGCCCCCAGAGCGTCAGGTCCAACACATTTCCCCAGAGCTTGGCTCCCCTCAACATTGCTTGATTCAGCAGTCCCGGGATGAAGGACCGCTCGAGGGGGCTCTGCCGCTTCCAACACAGGCCTCTTCAGCCTCGTGCCCTAAACCATGGCAGTGACTTCTCAGCTACTCTTTGTACAGGGCATCATTTGGGATCGGTCTCAAGCCCCAGCATGATGTTCCTCAGCAGTTATTAGCTCCGTGAGCCAGCCCCAGGGAAGCGGATGAAGGCCTCCGGGCCACACCCGCAGGTCAGGGTTCCCCAGGTGGGCGGTGGGCCTGGGCACTGAGGCCTCTTCCAACATGAGTGACCTGGAGATGCAGGAGCGCAGCACACCATTCACCATGCTCTTCCTCCTGTAAAAGGTAATACCGATAGACAAATGATAAATCTCTCATTTCTACTCATAAATGTGAAATCCTTATTTGCTGCAAATTACATTGAATCCATTGACTCTCAACATATTAAGTAAGTATTAGCTTTGCTTTGTGTTTGAAGACATTCTTCCTTTCCTCCAAAAAGCTACCCCAGGACTAACTATCCCGTCCTCGCTCCTGCCTGACCTCGCAGCTCCAGACCAGGGAAAGAGTTCATGGCTTTTCCCATTACCTCCCCCTTCCTCTCTTCTCCTTTAACTGGAACCTCAAAATACCTTTCTAGTTTTCCACACTGCAGTCTCTGTTTCCCACCCCTGCCTCGTGGTTCATGGCTCATGAAACCATCTAACACGAGGGAGGACCTGCTTTCATTGTTGAGCGGTCTTACCCGCACCTCATCCCAGAAGGGAGGAAGTACCTCCCTGACTTCCCGGCCCTTGGTCAACCATGGCTCCTATGATAGATTCAGGACATACTGAGCAAATGTCACGGCAAGCCACCGCCTGCCTAACCACCAGCACTGGTTACATGGCGGGAGTTCCGGAAACACTTATTGATCGAGTGGTGGGCACTTAATGTTGAGCTCGGTTCTCAGATGTCAGCTGCTGGCTCCCCTGCAGCCAGCCTTCAGAAACCTGCCATCCACCCAGCCTGACTCGGGTTTATTGCCATATAAACTCCCACTGTCCCTACAGGGCTGATCGATAAGGGCCTGGCCAGTGGCCACTCAGACTAATGAAATCACACAGCGGCTCAAAAGCGTTGGTGTTCCCCTACCACCTCCAGATAAAATTAGAAGTGAGTGGCTGCCTGAGAGGCTGGAGATGACAGTGGCTAGAACACAGCTTCCTCTACTGAGCGGCCCAGCCTCAGAGCAGGGTGATGGGCAGATGGCTGTGGGTCAGCATTGGGTCTTCAGACCCCCTTCTGAAGCAACCCCAACTCAAAGGGAAGAGGACACTGAGCCTCAATGGGCTCCTTGGGAGGCTTTAGAGAACCCAATAAAGAGCTAGTGCTTCCCCAGGACCCACTGCCACATCAGGGAGCAGCTCAGGTGAGGGAGAAGCCGAGGCAGGCTCCCAACTCCCCTTCCCCTGCTGTGTTTCAGTAGCGGGAGGCATCTCTCCCCCAACCTGACAGACTCCCAGTCCCACCTTGCTGTGGACCCTAGTGGTGTGTGGTGGGGGTGCCTCTGTCTTCATCAAAAGGATTTATAGGGGGAGGGGAGCAGGTCCACTGGGCCCTCTGCATCAGCACTGGCCAGGACTCAGGCTCATGGTCAGGGAGAGAAGGCTGGCTGCCCCTGGATCCATGTTGAGCCCACAGTTCCAGCAGACTCCTCTGAGGGCAGGCCAGTGCTCAGAAATGCTGGGCAGGACCAGATCTAAGCCAGGAGCTCAGAGAACTCACAGATTAGAAAAGGAGAGAACAGGTAGACAATGATACAGTCCAGTTACATGCCTATGGCGAGAGAAGTGCTGCAGAGGAGCGTCCTGGAGGAGGAGGGGTCCATGGGCTCATGGAGAGGCCTAGGTCAGGGCCACACCCACTCAAATAATCACCAGGCAAACACTGGCCTGACACCCACCTTCCATGCGACCAGCACAACAGGGGCAAAAAAAAAAAAAAAAAATATAGATTTCAGGTCCCCTTCCTTATCAGCTGTGGGCCACGTACTCATTGCTGTGGAGCTTCTGGCCCAAGGGAGCCAAGTGGCCTGGGAACGGGGAGATCACAGCCTGCAACTTAACCCGAACTTCGAGCTCCTACCTGGGAGGCCCCCTAGAGAGGATGGGAGGGCCGGGGCCCCGGAGGCAAGGGAAGGAAAGGAGTAATCCATGAGCACACCTGACCCTGGCTAGGGTGTTCCACACGTCAGCTCCTCCCTCCTCACTGCCCAGGGACAGCTACTGCTGTTCCCACCGTAGGGAGGAAGAAGATGATCTGGAAGAATGTACGTGGCCCACAGCTGGTAAGGAAGGGGACCTGAAGTCTACATTTTTTTTCAGCCAGCTGAGCTACTTCTGAGTATCCAAGTCTCCAACCCACAGATCAACACCAAAAATGAAAAGAGGGGTAGTGCGTCCCAGTTGAGAGCCCCTGCATGATCAGTAAACAAATCAATTGTCAGAGGAGACAAGATAAGATTTTCCTGCCAAAGTTTAGCGCTGTCTGTTCCTGCTGGGCTGGAGCGGGGCGGCTGGCTAGGGCACCGCCTGGAGACACCGAGGCAGTTTCGGGAGACTCACTCACAGAGCTTCCAAATCTCCCTAAATACACTTCGTCTCCTCCCCGCCCCGCCTCCCCGAGCCAGCTCTCCCCTCCAATGAGGGCCTGGCAGGGAAAAGCCCGGCCAGGTGCCTCACGAAGCATTCTCGGAAGCCTGAGTCACTAACTAATCAGAAAAGAACAGAGAAAATGGGACAAGTATTAAGTCTGAGAAAATTACATTTGTCAGCTTTGCACATACAATTACACTAACCAAATGGTTGGGATAATGCAATCACTGAGCTCCGGGCGCTCTCCCTCTCTCTCTAACGAGCATTAGTGGTGAGGCGGTGGGAGCAGGCTCGCCATCCTGTCTCTCTCTGAAAGCCCAGGTAAGGACAGGCGGGACCCCTGTCGCGTGACCTGCCTCCGCTTCCTTGCCCCTCTCTCCTCGGCCTGTGTAGGGAGAGCGGAAAGGGATCTGCTCAGTCTAATTGAGAACCGGCCTGAACCTTGGGCCCAACCCGCAAGTCACCACAATTCATGGAGTCCTGGCTCAAACCACAGTCTTGCCTCCGAGTTGGTTGGTGACAGTTGGTTTACCGTTTTCTGAGTGGGATCATGAAAAGAGCACTGGACTGGGAGTCAGAACCCCTGGGCCTGGCCTGGCGGGGCCTGCACTAGCCAGCTGTGATCCTGGGCGTCCCTCGTCTGGTGCCTGGACTTGTCACCAGATAACAGAGATAACAGAGCTCATGTAAGAGGGGCCAACGTGAACATGGACCAGGGCGGGAAAACTGGTATTTTTTAAAGTCAAGGTTTGAAGTAGACAGTCTCCAGGTCCTTCCCCATCCCCAGCCCTGTGGTCTGAGGGTGAAGGGTACAGCGTAAGGGAGCCCGAGTGTTACCTGGCCCAGCTCTCTAATTAACCCAGGACACGGTGAATGTGCCCAGAAGTGGGAGTGACAGGCTGTCCGTTCCCACATACGCTCCTGTGATTCAAGAACAGATGCCAATTCCAATGAGAAAGTTTTATGTGTTTCATATAAATTGATTGGGTCTATTTCTGCTAAACGCATTATCCATTCACCACAGAACAACTATTAGAGTTAATAGAATTTGTAGCGAGAGCCATTATGTTCCAAGCATGCCTTCTGGGGATGACGGCATTGCTGGAAAGCAGGCTTTGCGGGGCCAGCCCCTTGCTCAGAGCCTGGCCTTTCACGCACTGGGGTCTTCCTTCCAGCGCAGCCTTCTACGCTCAGGCCCTGCAGGCCCAGCCAGCCCACCAGCAGCTGCGGCGGGCTCTCTCATATGCGGTCTCTCAGTTGCTGGTACTATATGATCCTCCTTTTACAGATGAGGTGACCGAGGCCCACAGAGATTAAGTAACTTTGCCCTAAATTTTACAACTGATATAAAAGGCTAAAGGATGGCTTTAATATCGCATAGAAAACTAAAATCTCCTAAGCCAAATAACATTTGGAAGGATACAGTTGTGATAAATTTTAAAGCAGGGGTGGTGAACCTTTTGTCTGCCAAGGGCCATTTGGCTATTTATTACATCATTCATGGGCCATACAAAAGTATCAGCTAAGTTAGCTGCTGTATTTGGTCAAACATTTAATTAACTCACCCCTAATGCCTTGGCAGGGTCAGACCAAATGACTTCATGGGCCTTATACAGCCTGTTGGCTGGACGTTCCCCACCCCTGATTTAAAAGAATCCCACTGTTGAAAAGGTCTCCTGGAGGAATCTCCAATCTCTCAAACTCCTAATGTCAGTTTTTGGTTAAACAGAGCATATCTGCATCTTCACTAATATTCAAAACAGTGCTCTAGGCACACAATGTACCACGCACAGGCAAGAGAGCTGATCACTGCAGCAAATTGGCGGCCCTCCGTGGCTCCAGTCTTCACTGGTGCATGTGGCCCGCACTCAGTCAGCACCCATTCTATTGGGTATGGCAACTCGAAGAGCTCGGCAGGCGTGGGGCCACAGATACAACTCCTGGAAACTGTTAGGCACTGACCGTTTTCCTGCCCAGCTGGCCTACTATTGCACCGAGAGCCTCATGTTCTCTCCTGTTTTACTAATTTTAGATTCTCGTCTATTTATAGCAAACTAGTGATGACGCAGGAAGCACCAGCCTTAACAAGGTTCCTGAATGCCCAGTCACTGCAGCAGGTCTGCCCTCCTCATTAGGATGTCACTCTTTATTTCGCTGCGCCTCTCTCCCCGAAACGCTCCAGGAAGAGAGCTGGCGTGGAACTAATTCGGATTCATGATCCCCATCACTGATGTTAAGGAGTCTTGTCCAGTGCAAGCAGCTTTGCCCGTGGGAGAGCCAGTCCACCTCCCTAACGGGTGGCCAACACCGAGGCGCAGGGGCTGCTCTGTTGCATGTCCACAGGTGGCAGGTTAGAACTGGAGGCTCCCCGGCAGAGTGCCGCCTGCAGCAGAGCTTCCCAGGTGAATGTTCCCTGTCTGTAGGCTGCCTCTTTTCACCTGCCCACAGTGACTAAGCACATCCAGCGTATCTCATTGATCCCTCCAACCCCCCCCCCCCCCCCGCCCCCCGAACTCCCCCTTAGAAGCAGCATGGCACAGCTTTTAGAGCACTGACTGCCTTTGTTCAAGTCCCAGCTGTGCCACTTGCTGTAAGTTACTCCCTTCTCCTTTCTGAGTATTTGTTTCCCCACCTTAAAACATGGTGTCCACATCCCATAGGTGTGATGAAAGGATCACGTGAGAGAATATGTGTCCAGGGCTTATGTGAGCCACGATTGTTTTCCCCAGTGCAGAACTGAGGAAACCGAATCAGAAAGGCTTTGGGACTTGCTCCACCAGTAAACTGCAAAGCCAGGGACCAGCTCTCTCCAAAGTCTTCCCGTCCTAACTCCACGCCCCCTAGGAGCCATCCCCTTGCTGCCTGTCGCTGGCCACAGTACAAAGGAGAAGCTTTGCTGCTTCCAGATCCACTGTTTCCTCTTTTCAGTCAGGAGATTTGCCTCAGTGTTCACTGCAGAAGACATCATTGCTTTCTAGTCGATGTTTTCACAATTTCCTGAATCTCAATTCTAAAATATATATATATGGAGAGAGAGAGAGAGAGCGCTAAGTTTATTTTCACCAGCATGTGCTGTGTGCCTGCTCTGTGCCAAGCTCTGGGGCCTGTCGCTGGGAATGAGTCCAAGTGTCCCTCCTGGAAACTGTGCCACCCAGAGCTGGGCTCACATAAGCCCGAGGTGAAGCCACTGCTCTCCCAGCACAAGAAAGACTGGTTCCCATTCCAATTTCCAATCTCACACACACACACACACACACACACGGAGTTAGGACAGGACCCCACTCCATGGCTCTGACTTTATCCTCCCCTGGAGGGTGACAAGGTCTCATCCAAGATGGATGCTTTTCAAATTATCCTGAACTGATCATCCTTCTTTAAAAGAAATCCAGTATCCTTTGAGAAAGCCAGGAATCAATAGTGTTACATTAGAACTGCCTGACCCTGGGCCCCACTGGAGAAATAGTGTAGCATTATCCACCTCCGACAGACTCCAAAACACCTCACAAACCTCTAATCTAACACTATAGACTAGTGTTGGAGTTATGGCAAATGAAGATCAAACAGCTTAACACCACGCCCCGGCTCCTCTTAGCCACGGAGAGGATTCTGTCATCCTCTCGCCTGGCTGGCCTGAGAAAACATGTTTTTCCCCCTTTGGTTCAGTGAAAGGTTACATAAGTGGGAGACAACAAATGGTCCAGGAACTCTGGTCTCTGCACGCCTTGATTAAGATCATTTAGCTTCAAGACCATCAGTGCAAGTGCATTAAGCGCTTATTATTTGGGAAGTCCCCTTTTAATTATCATCCTCCCAGACTTGCTGGTCCTGCCTCAAAACCACACTGCCTCCCCTGGAAGCCTGTTAACTCTCTCTGCTTGTTACAGCAAAGCTTCAGTGTCCTGAGCAGCTGTCATTTTGTTTAAATTCATCTAGGCCTGGAGCTGGACAGGGGAACTAGGAGGGAAAAGGCTGAAATGCTAATTCTGGGTCACAAAAGGGGATTCTTCCCACTCGCTCCTTCACTGGGAAGAGGAAAAGCAATGAGAGGTGGAATGCCGTAGCCATTACTGAGTCAGGGAAGAGAGAGAGGGCCCTGGGAAGGACCTGGCCCAGCCCGTGTCCTCCACGCTGGGTGCTTACACAAATGAGGAGGCCAAAGTAAGTACTGGCTGCTGGGCCGGGGCTTTGGGGTGACTGGATAGTTATCTATTGCTTCATAATAAATGACCATAAATGTGGTGGCTTAAAATAACACACATCAATTATACTAGTTTCTGTGGGTCAGGAAACCAGCAATAGCTCAGCTGAGTCCTCTGCTTCATAATTTCTCAGAAGGTTACAATTAGGTGTTAGCCAGGGCTGGTTCTCATCTGAAAGCTCGAGTGGGAAAGAGTCATCCCTCCACGCTCACATGGCTGTCGGCAGTTCCTGGAGAAGCAGTGAGGGAAGGGCAGGCAGGGTGTGTGGAGAAAGATACATTTTCAAACAAATCCCAGGCCATTGGATCTGGGATGGCTGATTTGGTTTTTATAGTGAATGTCGGCAGTTTCTTCATAATAACTGTTGAGAGCAAATTTTATTCATTTAATTATCATTTATTAAATAACTGACAGGTTGAATGATCCTCTTCCAAGATCAATGTTCACAGCTAAGGAAAATAAGGCATAGCTCAAGCTTAACCAGCATTCTAACAAAGAATCATAAAAAACTCTCCAGAATAGCTCCCTGGAAAATAGGACTATTTCTTTTCCCTCAACTGGCTTTATGACTTTCATTCTAGTAACGAATCCATTCAGTCAATCAACTGATCAGTTCCATCAGCCATTGGGTCAGCGGAGTGTCCACACTGCTGAGGAGCAGGATTCAAGCGTTTTCTTATAGACTGGGGGCTCCTTGGGTTTCAGTAATGTGGGTGTGGGTGTCCAAATATGAGTGTGTGCTAGTGTGGTCCTACTTGCTCCGCCCACTACTTTTCTTTCTGTTCTTGACATTTGGATTTCCCTCTTTCACGTGTCCCTGTTCTCCAGTTTATCTTAGAGGGTCTGGGCCCCAGACCCAGGAGCCAGGACATGCTTTCTTCCTAGCTCCAAATCACCAGGCCTCTTCGGCTCCTGCACCTCCGTCAGCCCACCTGCCAGAGGTGTTACAGTCACAAAGGCCTTGCAAGGGTTTCACCCTTTGTGGCCTAGAACCAAACAATAAGCAAGGACTACTAAGAATGAAGCCGTGAGGGGTCCTGGCTCCCCACACTGTTGTCTTTCTCTCAGGAGCCAGGGGACCTTACAACAGGAGTGAGCAAACCCCACTAATATAGCCCAGTGGTTAAGCCCTAGACCAAGGCTTTCTCTCCCCAGTCTGAGGACAGAGCAGATTAAGGCAGAAATCAATGACGCTTCAGGCCTGAGTGTGGCAAAGCTCAGATTTGGACCACCACCATTTCCCACTTAATTCTCAAACCACATCCATTATTTGTAACCACCAGATGGGTGAGTCCACAGCACCCATCTCAATATCACCTACTTAACACAGCTCTGGCCTGAAGCCAACTTGGGGATAACCAAATTAGCCCCAAGGCGTCCCTTAACTTAATTTTGACAGTTTTGCTTTCAGGATAGTGTTTCTCCCTGTGACCTTTCTCTTCTCTCGCGTGTTACTGACGTTCCCTCAGGGAGCAGGGGTGGCTAAGAGCACAGCACAGCAGCCATCCCAGGCGCCATTAGAAACTCCCTCCGATTGCCGGTGTCAGAGCTGTTTAGGGTAATTCAGTTCTGAAAGCAGCTTTTATCTCAACAGCCCTGACTTGCTGCCCTGTTGTTGGGGAGCTCACTCACTGGGAGGTTCCTCTCAGTGAAACAATGTCTGCCTCCCAGCAGAGAGGACCCTGGGCCTCTGGCCTTTATTCCTGGGAGACCTCAGCATTCTCAGGCATCCTGTCCGTCTAGAGCAGTGATGGCGAACCTATGACACGCGTGTCAGAGGTGACACGCGAACTCTCTTTTTTGGTTGATTTTTCTTTGTTAAATGGCATTTAAATATATACAATAAATATCAAATATATAAGTCTTTGTTTTACTACGGTTGCAAATATAAAAAAATTTCTATATGTGACACGGCACCAGAGTTAAATAAGGGTTTTTCAAAATGCTGACACGCCGAGCTCAAAAGGTTCGCCATCACTGGTCTAGAGCAGCAGTTCTCAACCTGTGGGTCACGACCGCTTTGGGGGTCGAACGACCCTTTCACAAGGGTCACCTAAGACCATCGGAAAACACATATATAATTACATATTGTTTTTGTGATTAATCACTATGCTTTAATTATGTTCAATTTGTAACAATGAAAATACATCCTGCATATCAGATATTTACATTACGATTCATAACAGTAGCAACATTACAGTTATGAAGTAGCAACGAAAATAATTTTATGGTTCGGGGTCACCACAACATGAGGAACTGTATTAAAAGGTTGCGGCATTAGGAAGGTTGAGAACCACTGGTCTAGAGGAACTGGATGAGAGCAAAGGAGCCAATGATGTCAGAGGGAGAAAAGATCATGTGTGTGAGCACAGCCAGTACAAAAGACAGGGCTAGTGTTACAATTACTGATGTTACCACCTGCTAACTTCTCATCAAAAGACACCCCAAGAGAGAAACGACCAGAAAGCTTTGCACAAATGAACGGGGTGTGTGTGTGTGTGTGTGTGTGTGTGCAAGCACGTGCAAGTACATGCAAACAGTCAGTCTGAAAAACTAACTAGAACAACAGGGAAAATGCATCAACTAAAAACGGTGCTGCTGAACACGTAACTGCACGTGCCCACGTGCCCACCTCAGCCTCAGGTTTTCTCTGTAACCGCAGGCCACTTGGTCTCCTTTCTACACTATTGCCTATCTGATGAGACACAAGTAATCATTCTTCCCCCTTTCCTCTCTACTGACCTAACAGTTGTAAAAAGCTAAACTTACTGGAGGATGGAGGTGCTACATAAATGCACTGTAACTAAACACCTTGAACTTGAATGGCCCACAGATTCCCGGCCCTGTTTGCTCACAGCCATCGTAGCATCCTTTTATCTGAGGTTACACTTCCCGTGCCTTCTACCATCCACCAAGTATAAGTTTCAAAATTTAAATGCATTCCAAAACTATAAAATAAAGGCTCCTGCATCTAGCTGCCCCTCAGCCTGATACGCGAGAGAGGTTTAGGGCCACTTTCACACCTCACCCAGCATTGGGCATAAAATAGATTAAACATAAGAAAACATCAGCATGAACACTAAGAAAATATATCTGACAGTAGAGAGAGAAGAAAGTGAGTCAGTATAAAATATTTATATCTGAAGCCATTTAGGGAAGGGCCAAAGAGAACAACTAGCTAAGTCTGGGAGGCACTATGAAGAAAGAGTTAAATTCTCCTTAGTGAGCTGCATGATGTAGCAGCAGCTTCCAGGCCATGGTCATTGGCGATGCCAATGAGGTGAAATCTGAAAAACCCTACAGCCCCAGGAATTGGAGTGCAGGCGAAAAACTGATCAGATAGATGGTATAAAGGGGTTAATCATAGCAAATGACCTCAAGTAATTCCTACATTAAGATTTTTTTCAGGGATTCTGTGAATATAGCGGTGATGGCAGTAACAGAATGAAGAAAACAGAGTAGCACATATAATATACTTAAGGGTAAAGAATTTTATCAACATCCAAAAACTCAAAGAGTATTCCTCCCATGAATCCTAAAGAATCTACTTGAAAACAAGCTTCAGACAACCAAAATGCCTGGAGATACATCCGCATGACTGATGTAAGCATTAAACACATAGTATTTACAGAAGTAAGACTAAGGACTAAAGAGGAAAGAGTACTATGTGTAATCGCAATATGCCCAAACAGTGTAGGTAGAATACAACTTCAAGGAATATAGGAGAATGGAGAGCACATATATTTTAAAAATTTTAACAGGTCTCGGTTTTTATATTGATGATGGTATTGTGGTAGTGTTACTACTCTGATACTGTTGTTTGCTTAATGATGGAAAAAGTAAATGAGTAATTATAGAATGTTTTAATTCTATTGGAATGTTCCTAAGAACCAAGATTCTCAGTGTGGAAAAAGAAATATGGATTAATATAGAAGAGATTAAAACTCTGTAATCCTGAATTTGAATTGAAAGTATCAGTGTGACAATGGAATACTATGCTGCTGTAAAAAGGAAGGAACTCCTACCATTTGCAACAGCATGGATGGACCTGGAGAGCTTTATGCTAAGCGAAATAAGTCAGCCAGAGAAAGATAAATATCACATGATCTCACTCATTTGTGGAATATAATGAACAATATAAAATGATGAACAAAAACAGATTCAAAGACAGAGAAGCATCAATCAGACCGTCAAACCTCAGAGGGAAGGCAGGGGAGGGTGGCGGTAAGGGGGAGAGATCAATCAAAGGACTTGTATGCATGCATATAAGCATAACCAATGGACACAGACACCAGGGGGGTGAGGGCATGAGCTGTGGGGGTGGGGGGGCTTGAGGGGGGTAAGGGGGGATAACAACACATATGTAATACCTTAATCAATAAAGAAAAAATAGTAATAAAAAAAGAAAGTATCAGTGTGAGCTCATGAGGTATTTTGTCATATCCGTGTGTGTACTTCCTATATGTGTATGTTTATACTGATATACATATGTACACACACAGATATTTCCTAGCTCTGTCACTAAAGAACCCTAGACACCAACCAGTAGGAATAAGTGTCTATAGCCTTCAAGGTGTGTACTTAAAATACCTTTTCCCAAAGAAACAAAGACTTTGGAGAAAATGGCTGAACCCAGGTCTCGGGAAGGCACATTTTGTCGTACCAGATAGCAAGAAAGCAAAAGAACTCGGGAGGCTTACCACTGATCAAAAATGTGACATTTTGAGCTTCTAAAGGATAATAGGGGTCAATTAGAACTAAAAAAATATGTTTAAATTCAAGAATTTATATCATGTATAAACAACTAATGGGTCAACTTTAGAGGATGATAAATAACTAATTCATTATCTTGAAAACTATAATAAGGAGAAAGAATTGAGTGTTTATCCTGCATGGGTAACCAAATAGTAGATAAGAGGAAGCATCGCTTTATAAATGTGTTCCAACTGATAAATAAGAAGAAAAGGTATAATTTGAGTACCATTATTTTGCAGCTCCCAATAAATACATGGGCCTAGGCATTAAGCTTCTACAACTGCGAACATCAAAAAAAGAAAGCAATCATCGGGCATTGATTGTATATCTAGAAGGGGCACTGCTCCACTGTTTAAAGAGTTGAGACGGATGGTAGAAATGTTTTAACCTCCCAATGGCTACAATATATACATTATTTTTATTTCACCCTAATAAGGAGCACAATTTATTAATTTTCATTACGTATTCAAATTTTCCAATTTACAATAAAGAATGGTGCTGTATACATTATGGATGATGAATTTGGTCCTGGTTTGATGTAATGGGATCTATGATGGTGATCAAAATGGTTCGATATACCACAGGTCCCATGAAGTTCAGCCCAGTCAACAGATAAGGGTAAATTTCAGTTCCAAGGATCAGAATCAAAATGGCACAAAAGGGCCCTAGCCGGTTTGGCTCAGTGGATAGAGCATCAGCCTGCAGACCGAAGGGTCCTGGGTTCGGTTCCAGTCAATGGCACGTACTTAGGTTGCAGGCTTCTCCCCGGCCTGGGCCCTAGTGGGCGAGCATGCAAGAGGCAACCAATTGATGTGTTTCTCTCACATCAGTGTTTCTCTCTGTCTTTCCCTCTCTCTTCCACTCTCTCTGAAAATCAGTGGAAAAAAGTGTCCTGGGTGAAGATTTTTTTTAAAATGGTACAAAAGGTCCTTCTGTGATACAACCACCTAGGCCTTCAGCATGAGGCAGATCCTCATTATTGCGATTAACAGCCGTAGTTGAGAACTTATTTTCTTTTGTATTGTGCTTTATTTCTTTGCATTCAGTTGAGCAGACAAGATGGCTTAACAACAGTAATAAAACCAGTACAATCGCTGTCTATCCCATGGTTTTGCAGCATTGTGCTGTGTATTACTAATTGATTTGTTTCTTCTTAGAGGGTTCTGCAATATACTTAAAATGAAACCCAGTGCTTAATGGATTTTTTTTTTTTTTTTTGCTCAAATGTCTAATAACCAATCAGTATTTTGATGTTTGTGGGTTCTTTATACAATTTAGATGTGAGTGAATATTAAACTAGGCTTCCAGTGTGTGGTAAAAGAACAAGATAAATGATAAGTAAGAACAAGATAAAACTCCTTAAATGAGTTTTAACACAATAGTTTTTTGTTTTGTTTTCAAAGTAAGAAAAGAGGACAGCTCCAGCCTTCCTTCCTTCCCTGCCTCCAATCCAGGCTCCTCCCTGCGGCCATTTGATCCTCTCTAATGCCAAATGTTGCACTTTGCTTAGGTCATACTATAATGCCAACTGGAAGTCTAAGTAGTAGGTATTATTAGGGTAGGGTGCCAGGCCCACACCTTTAGCTCTCTTCCTCAGCACACACATAAGGGAAAATATTTATGTTGTTATGTTATGTTATGTTATGTTATGTTATGTTATGTTATGTTATGTTATGTTGTTATGTTAGTCCCAAAAAATGTATACGCACTTTAAAAGCTGATAGCTCAATTTTGGAAATGAAATGTATTTTAATAAACACTGCCCTTGTAAGCATTCAAAGTGTGTGTATACATTTTTGGGACACCCTATTGTATCACACTTGTCTTATGCCTCTACCCAGATTGATGAGGCTGAGGTTGTCTCCAAACCCGGGCTGCTTGCTGTAGGTATAGACCGGGCCTGCAGAATAGACTAGAGATGATGGGAGGAGTAGATTTCTCAACTCCCTGCACCTATCCTCATCCCCAACTCGATAATTTAAATTCCTAGGAGCTGCTGGCAGAGATCTATTAGCATTCACAGACACTCCCATCGCCATATTTCCTATTCGTAACAACAGCACCAGCCTTGGGTGTAGGCAGGAGTCATTGACACAACTCACATTTTTAGAGTTTTGAACTTTACAATGACCTTTCATACCCCTTGCTTCCTTTCATTCTAATGCCAGTCCAGCCCCTTATACAGATGAAGGAACTCATCTAGGTCCCACAGTCAGTAAGTGATAAGACTACCCCCAAACCCAGGTGTCCTTGCCAATTTCAAAGCCTGTGTCCTTTCCATTTCACACAGCCCACTCCCCCAGGTCCCCACCTCCCCATCCCCACCCCCAGCACAGCCCATGCATAGGATTTGGGCAAGAGAGCCCTTCTGCTAAAGTGCCTTCAGTAAAGAGTTACAGCTCTGAATTAACGGGTTATCCCTTTATAATACAAATAGATCAGAGAATTAACATTCAGCCATTCACACCAAAGAATTCATCAACTTCTTGCCCTTGAAACAACCTTCAGAAACCAGATAGAAATCAACATCTTCATTTGAAAAACAATGAAGTCTGGAAAAGTGTTGGGTAGCTGTAGGCCTCTTTTGTCTCCGGACCTGGGGCCAGGGCAGTGTCACAGAGCCCACCACACCTGGCCCAAGTTTCAGATGATCAACACTGCCCGTGTGAGCACAATCTGATCGCTTGTAGTTAGTAGCCCAAATTAATCTTTCATTTTTGCATCATTAAGTTATTTGAAAGTTTTCCAAAAAATTTCACTTTAACGTTTTAGGGAACAAAGCTATGTATGCCCAAATTAATCTTTCCATAATTTCCTATAGGTAGAATTCGACTTAATCTCTATAAAGGGAAGTAATTTTTTTAATCTTATAGTGACATTTTTGTATTTGAAGTCAAAGCCATGTATCAAGAACACGTTATTTTAAAGTTCTTATAGGTTATAAAAATGTTAGAATTCCGGCCAACATGAAATCTGACTCACAGACAGAAAGTGTGAAAGGAGACGGCCCAGGGGCGGTGGAGGGGTGGGGTGTGGTGAGTGTTCCAGAGACGCCCCAAAGGTCATCTAAGGACATGGGGTGCTCCAGGTGATGACAGCTCCCAGGCAGTGGCGAGGGGCTTGGAAAAAGAAGGCAGGCACCAAAAACAATGTGATCCCCCAAACCCCCAAATGTGACCCGCCTCCCTATTTTTTCCACTGTTTCATCGAGAGCCCAAGAGCTGCTTATTGCAGTTCTAAACCCCAGTGGTTACGAATAAGGAGGCCAGCCGGGAGGACAGGTCTTCCTAATCCCACGGTCCTGGGTCCCCAGGCCAGTGAGGGGTCATGGAGCTGACTGTGTCCAGGTTGACCTTTCGATCTTCTCCACACTAAGAGGATCCTACATGAAGATGCGAAGTCCTGGGGACAGGTTAGATGCAGTCACGACTGCACAGGGGACATGCCTGTTGTTTGCCTGGCACTGCGCTGGACTTGATGAGTCACCGGGAGAGGGCGCAGCCGCGGCCTGCACCTGTCTCCCCTGAAACGGACTTTCTCTCACGGTATCATTTTACTGCCCTATGTTGTAGCTGGTTGCCTCCCTTTTGGTCTCCCTTAGTAGGCTCTGAGCTTCCTAATGCCAGGGTCCATGTCCGCTCCATCTACCTGACCCAGGGCCTGGCACATAGTTCACCCCAACATCAGTTTCCAGGTTGAGTGCTGAGCGGTGTCTCTTGCCCTGATCTTGGTGCCATGTTAGTGCCATGGAGCTCACAGCTCAGAGGCAGCCAGAGAGGCCCCACAAAGGAGGGATGGTCAGGCCACATGAGTGATTGTCTTTCTTCTTGTGTCACAGTTCACTGGCTATTTACCACGTGTGGGGCCAGTGGGCCCCACGGCCCCACGCAGGCCCAGTGCAACAATGCCTACCGGAACACCAACCTGAGCGTGGTGGTGGGGAGCGAGGGCCCCCTCAAGGGCATCCAGACCTGGAAGGTGCCAGCCACCGACACCTACAGGTGCGTATGGGGGGGAGGGGGGAGCCGAGGGGCAGAGGACTGGGGTCCTGTCTGTGGGTGCATGTCCCCGGGTGCCTGGGTGGCGCACCAAAGTTCAGAGGCCACAGACTCTGGCCCGTCGTAAGGACGGCAGAAGGGGAGATTTGAGATGATGGAATGGGCAGCAGGGAAGATGCGTCCTCTATCCTCCAGGGGCCCACAGACTATTTGTGGAGATGATAGGCATGTGTGAGCCGGCTTCAGAACATTCTTTATCCTTATTATTCGTAACTATAATTATTTCTATTCTTGAATCGCACTTGGTGCTGTTCCAATGAGGCAGTGCATGTACAAACATCTGGGAAACACAAGTGCGATGCACATGAAGGACCACATTGCTATCCTTGCGCCTCCTTTCCCGGGACTTCACTGTTCTCAAGGGAAGTAGCTGTTCAACTCTGTCCGTATCCAACCCCAAGCCCACAGTGTTCCCTAGAGCAGGGGTGGGGAACGTCTGGCCCACAGGCCATATAAGGCCATCAAAATCATTGGGTCTGGCCCTGCCAAGGTATTAGGCATTAGGCATTAATTAAAGGTTTGACCAAATATAGCAGGCTTATTTTTAAGTTGATAATTTTGTTTGGCCCATGAATGATGTTATAAATATGCAAATGGCCCTTAGAGCAAGACCAGGCTGGAAGGAGGCTGATGACTCTCCTGGGCCACTGTGCGGTCATTAAGCAGAGCTAGTGGTAGAGCTTAGACCAGTGGTGCCCATCGTCGAGTGGGCATCGGAATGACGGAGGGCTGGTTAAAGCGCAGGTGGCTGCGCCCACTCTTGGAGCGTCTCACTGTGTAGGCTTGGAGTGGGGTCAAGAATAGAATTTCTGGCCCTAGCCAGTTTGGCTCAGTGGATAGAGTGTCAGCCTGCAGACTGAAGAGTCCTGGGTTGGATTCCAGTCAAGGGTCCATGCCCGGGTTGCGGGCTTAATACCCAGTAGGGGGCGTGCAGGAGGCAGCCGATCAATGATTCTCTTTCATCATTGATGTTTCTATCTCTCTCTCCCTCTCCCTTCCTCTCTGAAATCAATAAAAATATGTATTTTTTAAAAAGAATAGAATTTCTGGTAAGTTCCCAGATGATGCTGATGCAGCCCTGAGAACCACTGAGTCAGGTCAGACTTGGCCTAGGGACCACACAGCTGTGACGTGGGCAAAGGCAGGGCTGCAGTCATTTTATAAATGAGGAAACTGAGGCTCAGAGAGTCAGGAGCCTCCCACAGCCCAGACATGGCCTCCAGCCCCGGAACTTTGGGGATGCAGCTCACTGTGGCTCCTTCCACCACACAGCCCGGCTATTTAAACAGGAAGCATCATAATGATGTTCTGGTTGATGCGAATGTCCCCGGAGGCTGAGCAGTGGGAACTGAGCTCTCCTTCCCTCCTGCAGCCCCTGAGCCCCAGCATAGCCTCAGCCCCCTGGGAAGAAAAGAGGCAGCCCCGCTCCAGGGACCTCAGGGTAAACATATTTCAGGGAGAGCCCTAAGTGCTTTCTAAATGCATCGGGGCAGGAATGCAATAACAAGGTTTGGCTGCAATCACATTAGCTGCTCGTCCTGCGCATTCCCAGTAAATGGCCAAACACGCACTACCACTGACCCCACCACCCTGAGCTGGCCAGGCCCCCCTCCTCCCGGCTGGATTTCCATGGTCACCCCTGTCCCAGAGCTGGAGGAAAGGACTCCTGGGGGGAAGGGGATGGATGTTTGTTGAAGATCCACTGGGTATTTCCCCTGCGTTTAGTGATGAGGTGGTGTTATTATTGACACTCCCTTGTCTCCACATGTGGAGCCTGGAGTGAGAGAAGCTTTGCACAGGCCTGACGCCACATGGCCGGAGACAGCAGTGCTGGGAGCAGACCGATCCCACAGACAGTTATTCTGACTTCCTGCTTCCCAGAACTTTCTCCTGACTTCCTCAGATAGACCCCATGTTTAAAAGATTTTGCCTGCCAGAAAAACTGCACTATTAGATAAAAATTAATTCGTTGTCCCATCTGTTGTGAATTATAGCCGTATCTAAGTCTAGCCAGTTTTCTGATCTGTAAGGATTGCCACACCATGTTGACATAAGCCCAGCCCTAATCGAGAGCCGTTCCCATTTCTCTCTTTGCAACATTGAGACCAGCTTTGCCTGGTGACTACTCATTGGAAACATTCACATGCTGGTGAGGCAGAACACCATGAAGTGTCCAGATTGGTGAATTTTCATCTGCGGGATTCTGTTGAATTGGCCTGAGATAGCACCGTGTCAAAATGAAAGAATCAAAATCGAAAAGCACTGGGTTGGGGTTGCTGTCGTTGAATCTTTGTTCTTTAACCAATTAAAGGCTGTCACAGACGCAATCATCCTTCGGTGTCCAAGGGGAATTGGTTTCAGGACTCCCTTTGGATACCCAAATCCAAGGATGCTCAAGTCCCTTATATGAAACTAGAAGCTCAGTGCACGAAATTCATGCACTGGTAGGGTCCCTAGCGGCTGCCGGCTGGGTACTCCCTCCCTTCCCCCAGCCACCTGCTGCCGCCGCCAACCAGGGCCTCCCTCCCTTCCTCTGGCTGGCCCCACCCCCTGGTCTAACTCCTAGATGAATTCCTGGTCGAGGGGACAATTTGCATTCTATGCTTTTATTATATAGGATGCCATAGTATTTGCATATAGACTACCCACATCCTCCTGTATAATTTAAATCATCTCTAGATTACGTACAATACTGTAAGTATTGAAAATGCTCACAAATAGTTGTTATACTGTATAGTTTAGGGAACAATAACAAGAAAAAATGTCCATACATGTTCAGTACTGATGCTACCAATCATGGGCATAGTGCATGTCACCAACAAGGTAACGTTTTTTCAAATATTTTTGATCTGCAGTGAGTTTGCACTTGTGAAACCCATTGATGTGGAGGGTCCTCTATTTCTGACCTTCACTTCATCCTTGACCCTGGATAAGGCTCTGGGCTTGGATGTTAATGTCTATTGGTCACATCACTTAGGAGTCAAAGAAGCAGAAGTTGAGTGGTTGCTTTTTAGACCACACCAGAATGCCCCTGGGTCAGAATGTCCACGCGGAGAAGCCAGGGGCCCTTCTTCTGGCTTCCTATTAACTAATTTCTATTTAGTAAGGGCAGTTCACCTGGCAAGATAAACACAGGACACATGAGAGGACGTGAGGAAAAGGTTCATGGAAATAAAAAGGTTGGCAGCATCCCTGGTGGAATCCATCTACTCCCGGAAGTGTTGGCGCCCAGCTAGTGCTGTCTGGCTGCTGCCTGAGGCCTGGCACTGTTATTGCTGCAGCTGACTTCTCTCCCTGCTGGTCACACAGATGGAGGAAGGGGAGCTAATACTTATTAAGCACCTGCTGTAGGCAGAGAGGAGGCCATCAGTACCTGGAGCTCGCTCAGGGATGCATACAGGTGCAAGCACCCCACCCATAACTGATCATTTATCCTGGGCCCATCTGCCACCTTATGCTTCTCTGCCCACCACCACTCACCACAGAGGGAGAGGCCCAGAAAGAGAGAGAGGAAGAAGAGGCTGGGGAGGAGACAGCTGGTGGTGGGTGTTGATGGGGGGATAGGGACAGCACCTAAATCCCACCCCTCCCCAGCCTCCACTTCCCTGCCCCGGGCGTCCCCTTCTCTGGATTTGCCAGTTCCTCTATCCAAACAGCAGAGGCGATGTAGTCAGCTCCCTCCATGTCCTTATGTCCTGGTGTCCACACCTGCTTTGCAAATCTCAGTGGCCCATCTGAAGCACCTGTCAGGACATTGTGCCTGACACTAAGGTACAGAGGCGAACACGCTGCACCCCTGCCTAGAGGAGCCCAGCTCATGGGGCTGGCGGGTGCAGCAATACCACCGCGGAGGTTCGCACAAGCACTGCAGCCGGAGGCTAGGGAAAGGCTGGGTGCAGGAGTGGCTTCCACAGGAAACAGGCTAAGTCTCGAAGGCAATCGGCATTGTCTGCAAAGAAGAGGGGAGGCCTCCTGGTGGAAGGAGTACCTGGGACAAGGCCACCTACCAGCTCTGGCCCTGGGGCCGGAGCCCCACCTGTCAAATGCCGTTAGCTACCTGTTAGCTCCCTCTGGTGGCAGAGAGAGAAACAAGCCTAGAGACACAGAGCAGATGGAAGGCTGAGGGTCACCCAGGCAAGAGTTAGAAAGGGCCGCACCAGAGCAGGGGAAATCAGAGGAGCGAGGGTGCAGGGCCAGGATGCATTTAGGAGGTAATCTAACACAATTAGAAGGCTGGGGAGGAGGCAGTGCTGGATGACAGCCTTGCTTGGGGGGCTGAGGAAGCCAAGACAATGAGTGACCGATACTTTGTCTCTAGGAGCTTGATTAAGACGACAGGCAAGGATAACGGTAATGGCGAGAAGAGCACCTGCTTAAGGGAAAGTTCTGGGTCACGGTTCTGAGTGACCACATCTAGAGTGTGCCCGTGGGGGTAGGGGGTAAAGTGGCTCACAGCAAAAGCATCGATTATGGGGTACGTGCTGGGGTGGGCGAGAGCCTCAGCCTCCCTGTATAATGGAGACGGTGCCAGCACCGCCTGGCTCCGAGGACTGCTGGGGATTCAGTGTGATCTGTGCATGATGTCTCCACACAGAGGCGCAGTCCACGTCTGAGGATGTGGGCCAGCCATCTCTCACTCTTCCAGACTTTCTTCCTCCTCATCCTCCTCTTCCTTCCTCCTGCTTTCCTCCTTCCTTCCTTCCTTCCTACCTCTCCAGGGCTCAGCATCCTTCCCAGCCTCAGTCCTCCCCCACTTCACACACACACACACACACACACACACACACACACACACACATCGCCTATGAAAACATTTGTCAGGCACAGCCCACAGCTCCTGGTGGCAGTTCTCTCATGGTCCACTTGTTCCTCAGACATAATGTACAAGAGGCCCCAGATCCCAGCTGGAGCCAGCCATCCTGCCAGCTGACCTGGGCCACAGCTGTTTCTGACGGTCTCCATCACTGACACTCATTTCCTCACCTGGCTCGAGGGACCAGCATGTGCAGCTGGGTGACACCATCATTCCACCCAATCCACAGACAGCCCAGGGGCTCCTACTGTGTGCCTGGCACTGAGTAGGTGCTGTGGGACTTACAGAGAGGACTGAGACTCTGGAGTGCCACAGTCTTTGGAAAGACCACAGGGCAGGAAGGTTAAATAACAGTCCACAATACCAGTAAAGTTCTAGACAATTATAGAAGAGAGTGGCACGTCGTGATTAATTGTCAGCCTAATCGTGCGTCTAGCCATCGCCATGAGAGCACAGAGCAGGGCAAGTCAGGAGAGGGGGACTGTGCAGAGATCGATGGGCTGCAGGCAGAATGCAGTTTGGGTCTAATTTCTGTCCCGTACACCATGTGACCTTGAAAGTGTGCTTCCCCCTCTCTGCAAGTGTTTTCAGGCTCAGCCCATCTGGAGGAGGCGGGGTTGTAGAGAGTCGCTGAGATCTCCTCCAGCTCGGATATCCCCGGTGTAGGGCTGCCCTGGTCTGGTGGGCCATAGGGAAAAAGTGCACCTTGCTCACGGGTGCCATCTGGACTAGAACTGAACAGCGAGGAGCAGGTACCTTAACAATTGGCCTTCACCACTGACCCCAGGGGTGTCTCCTGGTGGCTCAAATGACCTGTCCGGGTCATCTGACTACACCTGACAGGCATTTCCCACCGACCCGCTCGCTCTGCGCACACTCACTGGCCTCCTGTGGGCGAGCACAGGCAGGGCAGGTCTTCCATCCTGATTCCCGGAGGAGGAAACCGGAGACTCAGAGGAGGGAAAGGGCCTGCCCAAGGCCCCACTGGGAATTAGAGGTGGAGCCCAGAGTGGGGTGCAGGCGAGACTGAGGTGCTCCATGCTCATTCAAGTGGGGTCCACTCCCTCCTCCCCCCCCACCCCACCCAGCTCCCCTCAGGGTGTGGAGTCCACGCAGCCTTCGCGCTACAGCCAGCTGTGCTCTTGTTTCAGCATCCAGCAGGCAGCCGCTTTGATTTGCTGCTAATTCTTTATTTTAAAAAGATTCACAACTCAATTACAGCAGGTAACAATAGCTCACAGTCAATAACACAAAACACAAACCTAATAAACATCCATTTTGACCGGGGGCCATGGACTTAGCTGAGGGGAAAAACACAGCCTCAGCTTGTTGAGAACAGTATCTTATAATTTCCAGGAAATTGGAATGGCTGCGAGTCAGAGTCCGCATTTGAGTGGCAGGTAAATTAATTTGTCGTTTGTCAACCATCAAAAATAAACTGAGCACAGGGGGTGGGGAGGAAGCTTCCGAGATGCCAGCTGAGGCTATCGCTCCCACACAAGTTTGTGTGGCACCATCCGTAGGGTCGGGGGTCTTCAGAGAGGCCAAGGCTGGCCTGTGCCCTGGCTCTCTACAGTGAACAGCCTTGACCCCTGACCCCTTGGCCACAACCTGCTCTCCCATTGCTCTCTAGAAATCAGGGGCTCCTTCACTCTCTGCCTCCCAGAAGTCACCCCCTGGAGAGGTGTGGACAGGCTACATCAGAGCAGAAGCTGCTGTTTGTCCCTCCCTGGCTATGCCCTCCAGGCACTGAATTAGGTCCCTCACAGGCATTATCTCATTTAAATCTCACAACAATCCTTATTATCGCCTTATATAGATGAGGAAACTGGAGATCAGCGAGGGTAAATAAGCTACCCAAGGCCACACAGTAGCACTGGCACAGCCAGGGCCAGGGCGAGGGTAAGCAAGGTGCCTTGGACACAAAATCTGAGGAGGCACTGGCCCTCGAGGTCCCTTGAGCACAGACAGGGTTGGCACCAGGGAGGTGCCTCTCTTGCCGCACCCTAGTCCTGGCCCTGAGTCACAGCTTGTGTTTGCTTCCAGGTCTGGCTGCCTTCGAGCCCCGCTTTCTTCACTGTGGCACATCCTGCTCCAGAGGCGATCGCCTTGTAGTGCAGCTGGGAGCTTGCAGAGGAGTGAGCTCCGTGGTGGGATTTCAGCCCTCAGAGGGCTAGTGATGGAGGCACTGCCTCCCAGGGCCCCTGCAGTTAGTCCAGACAGGCGGCTGTCTGCTCCCCAGGGCTTTCAGCAAGTCCACAGTCCAGGTTAAACTGTGGGGCCGAGGCCATCACACAAGAAAGTAAACTCCGCTCATCAAGCCCTCTGCCTGCTTTGGAATCTACAGAGCGGACCTAGCCCCAAGCCCTACCCTGCACTTGCCATCAGTTTGTCATCTTCCAAATGTACTTCTTATCCCCAGGAGGGCAGGGGTGCTTGTCCTCATTTTTCTCCTTGGGGTGAAAGTAAGGTTCAGAGAGGTTAAGCAAGTTGCCCCAAGTCACACAGTAGAGGGCTCTTTCCATCCCACCCCATTACCCAGCATGAGGTCAAGACCTGGATGAGGCTGACATGCAGATCGGGTTGGAGGTGGGAGAAATAAGAAAGATGGCTTAGGGAGGGGAAAACCATGTCAGGAATAAACAATATATAAAATATATAATTTGGCTAAATCTAAACAGGTGAAAGAATTCAGAAGGATTCATAATGCATGCAGATTGATGCAAATGATGCCCAAAATAACGAGAAGGGCACCACTTACCCCTCAGCAATAAGCAGGAAGGGGCAGGATGGGACTCGGTCTCAGACAACAGTTTTCCAAGCAAACCACACGTTCCGCTGAAAGGACTTCCTTGAGCAACCTGGCAAAGCCCCAGGACAGAGGCGGCGGTCCACACGGCTAACTCAGGACTCCACACAGATCGCCCCTGAAACCCCACCAGCAGCAGCACCCCCTCTGCCCCAGGTTTCCCTTCTCTGAGCTAAACAATTCTCCTCACTTTCCTTTCACTAATAAGCTTTCCTTCTGCCTCAGCTTTTTAATTGTCCTTATTACGGTCTCCATTTGTAATGGGCCAGGAGCGAGGGTTTGGCTGGGGTCTGCGTGAAGTAGGGTGGGCCAGTCGCTCCTCAGCCCACCCCCTTGTGCATCCAGATGGCCTCCCAGCAGCACGTTGGGAAGGAAATGGCCTCTGTGAGGGGAAATGTGGGGTGTGAACCAGGGTCTGCCAGCTCTGTGGCCTCAGATAAGTTACTTACCCCTCTGAGCCTCAGATTCCTCATCTGTCAAATGAGATTACTAACAGCTACTACTTATGGCTACTGGGGGGGTGCCATATGCAGCCATGCCTGGGGCATTGTGGGAGGCTCAGGCACTGGCCCCTCCACCCTCTGCAGCCCTGCAGCCCCCTCCCCACCGCATCCAGGCTCTCCTGCCTCTTCCCTTCCATTGACACAGGCCGGACTCATACCCTCCACCTCCTTCTGCTTGTCCGAGAGCCCACCTGCCCATCATCTCCATGAAACCAACTCCAAACCTCCACCCCACACGCCCTGCAACCAGCCAAGGTCTCCCTCCTGGGCCCTGATTCTGTGAAGAGATTTCCCACTTTCTCTGAGTTTTCACCCCATGATCTCCCTTTGATGTTGAACCCCCACTACCCTGTGAGTTCAGAAAATAAGATAAGGTTCTTATCTGACCAGGGAACAGGTTGGGGTTCTGAGAGGACACAGCTAGGAGAGGGCCTCCTCTGGTCGTGGGACCCACAGCCCTTTGGTCGCCCATCTCGCCTCCCTGCTGGTGAGGTTTCTCTCTTCACAACTGAGGGCATCTCCCCACTTTCTGTGTGAGCCCCTTGATGGCCTGGAGCCCGTCCCTGGTCTCCTCTGGTGCACAGCCTCATGCCACTCCAGCAGGCGGTGACTCCTGTCAGTGCCCGGCCACGGACAGCCGGTGGGCGCCAGACCCTCCTTTGCAGCCCACAGAGAGCTCAGTTCCTCGCCTGGACATCGGCCAGCAGTCAGCCCTCTAGGCCTGTCTCTGCACAACAGGCCTGAGCCCCGCCTGGGCTCCCAGGAGGTGCCTCACACCTTGAAACCTGAGCATTTCCTGGAGTTATAGCAGAAGAAACCACTGTGTGTGCAGTGAGCAAAACTGTCTGGAGGCTTTGTGTGCAAATTCACAGCATCTGAAAGCCTCCCCACCCCACCCCCAGTCCCTTCCCCCACAGCGGGCCTCTGGGGAGGCATTTGTAGCTGGTGAGCTGGCTGCCTTCAAGACAGGCCCCTCGGGGTCCACCAGCTAAGTTACTTTTCCCCAGCCTTGCTTGACTATCGCAACAACCTAGGAGGCAGCGGAAATAATCCCATATCCCACGCTGCTTGTTTTCATCCTGATGGGTTGCTTGTTGTCTGCACACAGATCGCTCCAGAAGGCGTTCCTGGTGGGGCGGGAACAAACAGTCTGGGCTGCATACAGCGCTCTCCCCACTCACTCCACGGGGGCCTTCTCGTGTTAGACCCATGGGGAGACTTTAAACTTTCTACCAAGTCAGCCCCTGCTAATTCCACCATTAATAACAATAATAATAAATATTTTTGAGTGCTTATTAGGTGCCAGCCACAAGCCTAAGACTGCATGTACTAATTCCCTTAATCCTGACAACACACAGGGGCTAGAAGCTGGGTGCTCTATTATCCCATTTTACAGATGTGGAACAGGGATGGTAAGTTCCTTGTCTAAGGTCACATGAGTCCTTTGATTTTGGACAGGGAGGTAAATCCATGATGGGGAAATCCCAGGTACTCAGAACGCCCTCCCCCAGCACCCCATGTTAACACAAACCCTCCCTGTCCTCTCTCTCCTCCTGCCCCCTCCTTTCCCCTCTCATTCTTTCTTGTACCCTTTACTAGACCTTCACCTTCCAAGCTCTGCCAATGAGGCACCTCACTGTCCCTCTCTACTGCCCTCTCCCGACTAGGGGGAAGGGCGACCTTCCTTGCTCACCTCATGGCTGCTGCAGGGGAGAACCATCAGGACCAACGTGGGGGTGCACTCGGCCCACTGGGGGTGCCGGGTGGGCAGGAGGGAGTCAGGCTTCACCCCATGGCAGAAGCCCATGTGCTTTGTCCATTGCAGCATCTCAGGCTACGGAGCTGCCGGCGGGAAAGGCGGGAGGAACACCATGATGCGGTCCCACGGCGTGTCTGTGCTGGGCATCTTCAACCTGGAGAAGGACGACACGCTGTACATCCTGGTCGGGCAGCAGGGGGAGGACGCCTGCCCCAGCGTAAGTGCCAGAGCAGGGTTTTCTCCTCCACATGGGACCCGGGCCCAGGGGGGGCCCTCGGAGGGCACCGGCGCCCCTCACACTCCTCTGGGGACTCAGGATCAGCCATGGCAGGACCCTCCCCTTGTCCTGCCTGCAAGTGCCCCTCCTTTTCTAGGCCATTTGGGTCCTGGGAAAGCTGGGGGTGTGGCTCTTGGGGTTTCACATTCCCACAGGGACCAAGGCTCAGGCACAGGTTGCACAAAACTAAAGGACTGCATCCCATGTGAACGGGCAAATGGTTGTTCCTTTCAGCAGAAGTACGAGTTGAAACCACGTCCTAAACTTTCTTGCTAGGGCATCGCTGTCTTTGGCCATATTATTACAAACAGAAAGATACCAGCTTAAACATTTCTTGTTCAGCTCTTAGGCACATATACTGGTATGTCCATAAGTAGATAGAACAAGGTCTGAAAATATACATATAACTGGTTGTTTCTGGGGCGGGGACTGGAGTTGAGGGTGCTTTATCAGCAATGCCCAGTATGGTTACAAAAAGAATGAGTTCATATAGTATTTATCATCTGTGTGATTAAAGCTTTTTAAAAATGTAACGCACAGATGAGAGCTGGAAGAACAGGTAATCCACTCGCCCCATTTCACAGATGAGAAAATGGAGACCACAGCGGTGACAAGACTTCAAAGTCATTCACGACACAGGACAGAGTAGGGACTTGGGCTCCTGTTTTTGCCGTGCCCACCCTTGCTTAGGCCTCGGTTTTTATAGCCTTTTGTTCTTTTCCACTTACAGCCCATCTCTTGACAAGCCAGATCGCCATTCTCTGCAGCCCCAGACGTAGCCTGTCCTCCTCCTTTCTGACCCCACTAAGGTGTCTAGCAGTCACATGGGAGAACTCCAGCAGCAGGAGCTAAGAAAGCTGGTGGAGCGCTAGCTGGTTTGGCTCAGTGGTTGGAGCCTTGGCCCACAGACTGAAGAGTCTCGGGTCAGATTCCATTCAAGGGCACGTACCTGGGTTGCAGGCTCCATCTCAGGCCCGGGTCAGGGTGCACACTGAAGGCAACCAATGGTTGTGTTTCTCTCACATCAATGTTTCTCTCTCTGTGCCTCTCCCCGTCCCTTCCACTTCTCTAAAAAAAACTAGTAGAGGTCTGACATGACCAGGAGCATGAAAAAGTGCAGACTAATGAAGCAGCTGCCATGCAAACGCTCAGCACCTAGTGGCTTGCCTCTTGCTGTGCCAGGCCCCTGGCAGTGCTGGCTGTCCTCGCAGGAACTCAGCCCCCTGCAGGGCGTGTCCCCTTGGGGCCAGGCCCCACCCTCACTTGCAGCACAGCTTCCACCTGGGGCAGGGAGTAGCCTCAGAGGACAGATGTGGGGACAAGGGCTACTGAGAAAGCAATTCAATTCCACAAAATAAACTCAGGGCTTCTAAGAGCTGGCACTGGGCTGGGAGCAAAGCATAGCCTCCCCCACCGTCCCCACCCCACCCCACCCTACCCCCATGTTCTGGGTTAAAACAAAGCATCAGGTGTAAGCTTCGCAGGTACAACCTTGTGAATGAGGACTGTCTGGACTCCAACTTTTACTCAGCAACAATAATCAGGACTTTCCAACCTGATATAATATATTAAGTCATTAAACTGCAGGCTGCCGTAATGTTCACAGGAATTTATCGAGTGCTAATGTAATTCTTTCATCTAAGCAGAAAGATTGCATTGACTTTTGCAAGGGACTTTTACTTGATTGGATTGTAATCAGTTATGTCTTTTCACAGGCCTGCGTCCTCTTTTTTTTAATTCAATTGTAATCTACTTGTTCCTCTGGTTGCTGCACTTTATCATTTCATTAATCAACCGACTGGCTCTCAAAGTTGGTGGATGTGCAAGGAGAGCTCAGTTCTTAGCCAGGGACAGAGGGCAGCCCCCTCTGCTGGCCAGGCAGGCGCAGCATGGGCCTGGGGAAAGGATCTGATCTTCCCTGTGCTCCAACCTCCAACCCCCCTGGAGTTACTGGGAGAAGGAGAAAGAAAGGCCTCTTACAGGCACTACGTCAACCTCTAGTTCTCCAAAATGGTGTCTAGAGGGGATCCTCTAGAACAGTGGTTCTCAACCTTCCTAATGCCGCGACCCTTTAATACAGTTCCTGATGTTGTGGTGACCCCCAACCATAAAATTATTTTTGTTGCTACTTCATAACTGTAATGTTGCTACTGTTATGAATCATAATGTAAATATCTGATATGCAGGATGTATTTTCATTGTTACAAATTGAACATAATTAAAGCATAGTGATTAATAGCAAAAACAATATGTAATTATATATGTGTTTTCCGATGGTCTTAGGCGACCCCTGTGAAAGGGTTGTTCAACCCCCAAAGGGGTCGCTACCCACAGGTTGAGAACCGCTGCTCTAGAAGACGAAGTGGACTCTAAGAATTAAGCTGCGGGAGTTGCCGGCTTTGCTGGTTCCGCTCACATCCGTGTAGTTGCTCTTCCCATGCACTTGGCCACATGGAGCCCAGAGTGGGCTCCGCTGCTGGAACCCCCTGCAGGGATGTACATCCCTTAGCCCTCCCCCACCCTTCTCCACTTCCTTCCTGGACTCATCTGGGGGCATGATGCAGGGCTCTTTACATCAGCACTACTGACATTTGGAGCAGATAATCCTTTGCGGTGGGGGCTGTCCCGTGCACTGTGGGTGGTTAGCAGCATTCCTGGCCTCTCCCCACCAGATGCCAGTAGGATCCCCGGTAATGACAATCAAAGATGCATTCACATGTTTCCAAATGTCCCCAAGGGAGCAAAACCACTGATCTAAATGTTAAACCTCACCACCACCACCACCACTCACAATGCAAATATTGTGAGAGGCTGGTACACACCCAGACAGCTCCCAGTTGGTTCAACCGTATTCAGCAAATATTTGTTAAATACATACTCTATGACCATCACTGTTCTAGGAACATGGGATATAGAACATACAGTATATCTAAAGAAATATCTTTGCTCTCAATATCTTTCTTTACATTCATGCCAGGGGTAGAGGGACGAACAGACAATAACTAGTTCATCAGTTTATTAGTTGATCAGGGTGTCCCAGATTGACGTGCAGGGGTCCTCAAACTATGGTCCGCGGGCCACATGCGACCCGCCAAAAACATTTATCCGGCCCGCCGGGTGTTTTTGCCACCGCTGTGTGCATAGAAATTTGTTCATAGTGTTTTTTTAAACTATAGTCCGGCCCTCCAACGGTCTGAGGGACAGTGAACTGGCCCCCTGTTGAGGACCCCCGTGTTAGAGTATATAGGATTAGGTAGGGGGAGCCACATGTGCCAGAGTTTGAGGCAGGTTGCAGTTTTAAACAGGGTGGCCAAGGAAAGCCGCTTGAGAAAATGGCAATTGAGCCCTGGCTGGTTTGGCTCAGTGGATAGACTGTTGGCCTATAGACTGAAGGGTTCCAGGTTTGATTCTGGTCAAGGGCACATGCCCAGGTTGTGGGCTTGATCCCCTACTCTCATCGTTGATGTTTCTAACTCTCTCTCCCTTTCACTTCCTCTCTGAAATCAATAAAAATATATTTTTTTAAAAAGAGAGAAAGAAAATAGCAGTTGACCAGAGTCCCGGAAGAGGTGAAGAACAAGGAAAATATCTGGGGAGTCCAGCAGACAGAGTCCACATCCCTGAGGGCGGAGCACGCCTGGTGTGGCATGCAGGGAGCAAGAGGGGGAGTAGGGGAGACATGAGGTCAGGTAAAGGGCCAAGTCAGACCCTTGTAAGGTCATGTTTAAGCATGTGTAGGAGAGTGTTGGGCGGAATAGTGAGAATAGTGAGCCGATGCAGTTTGGGCTGCTAAAGGCCCATTCCTGCTACAAAGGAGAGAACAGACCCCGGGGGCCCAAGGGAAAAGTCAGGCAGTGAATTCGATGGCTATTTCATCAGTCCCAGCAAGAGATGCTGGTGGCTTGGACCAGGATGGTAACAGCAGAACTGGTGAAAAATGGTTGAATTCTGGGCATAGTTCAAATGTAAAATCCAAAGGGATGTCCTGCCCGATTAGATGATGAACTGAGAGAAAGAAAGGGTCAAGGTTGACTCCAAGCATTGAGCCTGAGCCGCTGGGAGGAGGAGCTGCCGTCACCTGATGGGGGGATGCTGTGGAGGAGCAGGTCGGGCGCAATCAGGAGTTCAGTGTTGGTGTGCTGGCTGTAGAGCGACGTCTGGTAGACAGCCCAGCGGGGACTCTGGTAGACAACAGGAGATGGGCACTGGAATTCAGGAGAGAGGTCTAGAGTGGAGACACCAATTTGGGAGAAACGAGCATAAAGTGGAGACAGGATGAGCAGTTCAGATGGAGAAGACCAAGGACTGAGACCTGGGGACCCCCAACAGGAAAAAGGACATGAACCAGCAAGGAGGCTGAGGAGGAGGAGCCAGGGAGGTAGGAAGGAATTCAAAAGGGTGTGCAGTCCTGAAGGTCAGGTGAGGAAGCTGTATTATGAAGAAGGGATCGACTCCACCAAGTGCTGCTGCAGGGGCAGCAGGGGGTGAGCTGTAGTGACACAAAGGCCCTGGTCCAGTCCATAGCTCCCTCCTCCCCACTCCTGCAATCTCCAGCATCTGCATCCCCACGCTCCAGAGGCCCCCATCCCCACCCCCTCCCCGCTGCCAGGCAAGGAGAGGAAGAAAAGGAGCAGGGTCCGAGGGAATGGACTGCCTTGGCACACTGGTTCAGACTGGGCAGCCCCCGATCTACAGAGAAGGAGGCAGGTCCAGGGAGGTTCTGGCCTCAGCCAATGTGGCTCAGCCAATCTCCAGCCGAGCCTGTTAAGAGGCCAGCCTGAGCCCTGGGTTCTGTGCTCTGCTCTCCCAGGTGACAGCCGCATCTCTGTCCCAGCCCTGGGCTCAGGCCGGCTGCCCCTGGCATCTCCTGCCCTCCTTCCAGCAGTCCCTCGGTCCACCCCAACCCCAGGCCTGGACAGCACTGCACAGACATCGGAGAAATGTCAGCTTTGTCCAGGAACCATTCCCAGCCTTCCACCCACACTAAATCACCTCTTAAAAATACCAAATTACTCCCATTGTTAAATCCAAAATGCCATAAAACAAATCGCATCTCAGCTCTTTAGCTGGAAATTTCTCTAGTGCTCACTGCCGGCACCCCTGCGTGCTTCAGCGCAAAGAGGGGCTAAAGATGAATGGCCGCATCCACCGGCTGGTTACACAGCAGCATTCAGTGGAAATCTGATGTTTGATTGGCCTTTTTTCTATTAAGTAAAAGAAAAGTCATTTCCTCTGAGGCTAGGTCGATGTTTGTGGCCGACAAGCGGGATGGCTCTTCTTGAAGCACTGGCCTCTTTATTCGGGGACCCAAAGATCCGAGTCACAGGGAGTCCCAGCACACCCGGGACCCTATGCCTGGGCTCACACCAGGACATGTGTGGGCCCAGAAGTGAATCCAAAACAAGACAGCAGCCATTTATTCAGTCCCCGACACGTGCAAGACACCGTCTCTGCTACACACCACCTCCTGTGCCTGTTCTCCTTGCACGCGGGGGTCAGACGGAGGCCTGCCCACAGCTGGTCAGGGGTGTCCAACAGACCCCAGGGCCCACGGCCTCCTTGGTGGCAGACACAAGAGCTCTAGTTAGGACTATGCCAGGGGAGCTCTGGAGGCAGGAAATATGACGTGAGCTGGAAGGAATGAGTTGCCCAATATGGAGAAGTGACTTTCACAAGGATGAGCTGGGAATAAATCTGAGTCTGGCCTCCCACTGGTTTCTTCTCTTTCCACAAGGCAGCAGACCTGCAACTTCCTCCCCACTGCCCGGAGAATGGAGGCCCCTGCATGATCTGACTTCCAGTTTTGTTCCCTCCACCCACCCCCCCTCACACTCTCTCCATCTCACCACTTAGGACCTCTGTCACCTGCTCTGCAGTCCAGAGGACACTTCCGCCCCTGCTGAACCATCTCTCTGTCCTGAGATGGACTTTTCTGAGCCAAAAAGACTCCTTCCCCAAATGCCCCACTCACCTTCTGGGTGCGTGCTGCTCTCTCCCCCTGGGATGCCCTAACTTTCTCTCATTCTCTGTGTTTAAAAGTCTATCAGATATAGTATACAACATAGGGGATACAGTCACTAATGTTATATTAACTGTGTATGCTGACGGATGGTTACTAGACTTAACATAATGATCACTTCCAAAGATATATAAATGTCAATCACTATGTTGTATACCTGAAACTAACATAATGTACATTAATGTCTTTTTTTTTTTTTTTTTTTTATTTATTTATTTATTTTTTTCCTCTTAAAGTATTACAAAGGGTATTACATAAGTATCCTTTCCCCCCCCCCCCGCCCTTGACAAACCACTACCCTCCCTTACCCCCCAGTGTCTTATGTCCATTAGTTATGCTTATATGCATGCATACAAGTCCTTCGGTTGATCTCTTACTCCCCTCCCTCCTGCCCCCCAACTCTCTCTGGCCTTCCCACTGCAGTTTGACAATCAGTTTGAGGCAGCTCTGCCTCTGTATCTATTATTGTTCAAAAGTTTGTAATGGTCTTTATTATCCATGAATGAGTGAGATCATGTGGTATTTTTCCTTCATTGACTGGCTTGTTTCACTTAGCATAATGCTCTCCAGTTCCATCCATGATGTTGCAAATGGTAGGAGTTCCTTCTTTTTAACAGCAGCATAGTATTCCATCGTGTAGATGTACCACAGTTTTCTAATCCATTCATCTACTGATGGGCACTTAGGCTGTTTCCAGATCTTAGCTATGGTGAATTGTGCTGCTATGAACATCTGGGTGCATATATCCTTTCTGATAGGTGTTTCTGGTTTCTTGGGATATATTCCTAGTAGTGGGATCACAGGGTCAAATGGGAGTTCCATTTCCAATTTTTTGAGGAACCTCCATACTGCCTTCCATAGTGGCTGCACCAGTCTGCATTCCCACCAGCAGTGCACAAGTGTTCCTTTTTCTCCACATCCTCTCCAGCACTTGTCGTTTGTTGATTTGTTGATGATGGCCATTCTGACAGGTGTGAGATGGTACCTCATTGTTGTTTTGATTTGCATCTCTCGGATGATTAGTGACTTTGAGCATGTTTTCATATGTCTCTTGGCTTTCTGAATGTCCTCTTTTGAAAGGTGTCTATTTAGATCCTTTGCCCATTTTTTGATTGGATTGTTTATCTTCTTTTTGTTAAGTTGTATGAGTTCCCTATAAATTTTGGAGATTAGTCCCTTATCAGATATGACGTTGGCAAATATGTTTTCCCACGAGGTGGGTTTTCTTGTTGTTTTGTTGATGGTTTCTTTTGCTGTGCAGAAGCTTTTTATTTTGATGTAGTCCCATTTGTTCAGTTTCTCTTTAGTTTCAACTGCCCTAGGAGCTGTATCAGTGAAGAAATTGTTTTGGCATATGTCTGAGATTTTGTTGCCTTTGTATTCTTCTAGAATTTTTATGGTTTCCTGTCGTACATTTAAGTCCTTTATCCATTTTGAGTTTATTCTTGTGTATGGTGTAAGTTGGTGGTCTAGTTTCATTTTCTTGCATATGTCTGTCCAATTTTCCCAACACCATTTATTGAAGAGACTATCTTGGCTCCATTGTATGTTCATGCCTCCTTTGTCAAAAATTAATTGAGCATATTGGTTCGGGCTAATTTCTGGACTCTCTATTCTATTCCACTGATCTATATGTCTGTTCTTGTGCCAGTACCAGGCAGTTTTGAGAACAGTGGCTTTGTAATACAGCTTGATATCTGGCATTGAGATCCCACCTACTTTGTTCTTTCTCAGGATCGTTGCAGCTATTCAGGGTCTTTTTTTATTCCAGATGAATTTTTGGAGAGTTCGTTCTAGATCTTTGAAGAAGGCCATTGGTATTTTAATGGGAAGTGCGTTGAATGTATAGATTGCTTTGGGTAGTATGGACATTTTAATGATGTTGATTCTACCAATCCAAGAACATGGTATGTTCTTCCATCTGTTTATGTCTTCCTCTATCTCTTTTTTCAACGTCCTGTAGTTTTCTGAGTAGAGGTCTTTAACCTCTTTAGTTAAGTTTATTCCTAGGTATCTTAATTTTTTTGGTGCGATGGTAAATGGGATTGTTTTTCTGATCTCCCTTTCTGAAAGTTCACTGTTGGTGTATAGAAATGCCTCAGATTTCTTGGGGTTAATTTTGTATCCTGCTACATTGCCAAATTCATGTATTAAGTCTAGTAGCTTTTTGATGGAGTCTCTAGGGTTTTGTATGTATAATATCATGTCATCTGCAAATAAGGACAGTTTTACTTCCTCTTTTCCAATTTGGATGCCTTTTATTCCTTCTTCTTGCCTAATTGCAATGGCTAATACTTCCAGTACTATGTTGAACAGGAGTGGTGAGAGTGGGCATCCCTGTCTTGTTCCTGTTCTTAGGGGAAATGGTGTTAGTTTTTGTCCATTGAGTATGATGTTGGCTGTGGGCCTGTCATATATGGCTTTTATTATGTTGAGGTATGATCCTTCTATTCCCACCTTTCTGAGAGTTTTTATCAAAAATGGGTGTTGGATTTTGTCGAATGCTTTTTCTGCATCAATTGATATGACCATGTGGTTTTTTTCTTTCAATTTGTTTATGTGATGTATCACATTTATTGATTTACGGATGTTGTACCATCCTTGCATCTCTGGGATGAATCCTACTTGGTCATGGTGTATGATCCTTCTGATGTACTGCTGGATCCGATTTGCTAAGATTTTGTTGAGGATTTTGGCATCTATGTTCATGAGGGATATTGGCCTGTAATTCTCTTTCATTGTGATGTCTTTACCTGGTTTTGGTATTAGGGTGATGCTGGCTTCATAGAATGAGCTTGGAAGCGTTCCTTCCTCTTGAATTTTTTGTAGTAGTCTGAGGAGGGTAGGTTTTAGTTCTTCCTTGAATGTTTGGTAGAACTCCCCTGTGAAGCCGTCTGGCCCTGGGCTTTTGTTTGCTGGAAGCTTTCTGATGACTGCTTCAATTTCTTCCATAGTTATTGGCCTATTGAGGTTTTTAGATTCTTCCTGATTGAGTTTTGGAATGTTGTATTTTTCTAGGAATTTGTCCATTTCCTCCAGGTTGTCCAGTTTGTTGGAGTAGAGTTGCTCGTAGTATTGTTTAACAATCATTTGTATTTCTGTGGGGTCTGTTGTTATTTCGCCTCTATCATTTCTGATTTGGTTTATTTGGGACCTCTCTCTTTGCTTCTTGGTGAGCCTGGCTAGGGGTTTGTCAATCTTGTTTATCCTTTCAAAGAACCAGCTCTTGGTTTCATTGATTTTCTGTATTGTTTTTTTGGTCTCTATTTCATTGATTTCTGCTCTAATCTTTATTATCTCCTTCCTTCTGCTCACTCTGGGGTTTTCTTGTTGCTCTCTTTCTAATTCTTTGAGTTGTAGAGTTAGATGATTGACTACCATTTTTTCTTGTTTTTTGAGATAGGCCTGTAGAGCTATAAACTTCCCTCTCAGGACTGCTTTCATTGTGTCCCAGAGGTTTTGGATTGTTGTGTTTTCATTGTCATTAGTGTCCAGGATGTTTTTAATTTCTTCTTTGATGTCATCGGTAACCCAATCAATATTTAATAACATGCTATTCAGCTTCCAAGTGTTTGAGTATTTTGGGTTGTTTTTATTGTAGTTTATTTCTAACATTATGCCATCGTGGTCTGCGAAGAAGCTTTTTATGATTTCAATCTTCTTGAATTTGTGGAGACTTTGCTTGTGACCCAATATGTGGTCTATTTTTGAATATGTCCCATGAGCACCTGAGAGGAATGTATATTCCGCAGCTGTGGGGTGAAATGTTCTGAAGATGTCAATTAAGTCCATCTGATCTAGTGAGTCATTTAGGATTGCTGTTTCTTTGCTGAGTTTTTGTCTAGCGGATTTATCCAGTGATGTCAGTGGTGTATTAAAGTCCCCTACTATGATTGTATTGTTGTCGATCTCTCCCCTGATATCTTCCAGAAGTTTTCTTATGTATGTGGGTGCTCCTGCATTGGGTGCATATATGTTTACCAGGGTTATATCTTCTTGTTGTATTGATCCCTTTAGTATTATGAAGTGGCCTTCCTTATCTCTGGTTATGGCCTTCACTTTGAGATGTACTTTGTCAGATATAAGTATTGCTACCCCAGCTTTCTTTTCCTTTCCATTTGCGTGAAAGATATTTTTCCATCCCTTCACTTTCAGTCTGTGTGAGTCCCTTCTAATGAGGTGGGTCTCTTGTAGACAGCAGATGTATGGGTCATGTTTTTTTATCCATTCAGCCACTCGATGTCTTTTGGTTGGAGCATTTAGTCCATTTACATTTAAAGTTATTATTGAAAGGTATTTGTTTGTAGCCATTTCTTTTTGTGTGTGTGTGTGTGGCTGTTTTCTTTCTGAGCTTGATATTTCTTCTTTTTACACCAGTCCCTTTAGCATTTCTTGCATGGCTGGCTTGGTGGTGATAAACTCCCTTAGCCCTTTTTTGTCTGTGAAGCTTCTTATTTCCCCTTCAATTTTGAATGATAGCCTTGCTGGATAGAGTATTCTTGGATTCAGTCCTTTGCTTTGCATCACTTTGTAGATTTCCGTCCATTCTTTTCTGGCCTGATGTGTTTCTGTTGAGAAATCATTTGATAATCTAATGGGAGATCCCTTGTATGTTACTTTCCGTCTCTCTCTTGCAGCCTGTAAGATTCTCTCTTTATCCTGAACATTTGCCATGGTAATTATGATGTGTCTTGGTGTGGGTCTTTTCGGGTTCACCTTGTTTGGGACTCTCTGGGCTTGTGTGACTTTTTTCTTCCCCACCTCAGGGAAGTTTTCTGATATTATTTCTTCGAATAGGTTTTCTAATCCATGTTCATCTTTCTGTTGTTCTGGCACCCCTATTATTCGTATGTTGTTTCGTTTCATGTTGTCCCAAAGCTCCCTTAGGCTCTCCTCCTGTCTTTTAATTTTTTTCTCCATTTGCCGTACAGTTTGAGTGTGTTTTGCTTCCTTGTCTTCTAATTCACTAATTCGGTCCTCCGCTTCTCCCAGTCTACTGTTGATACTTTCAATGGAGTTTTTTATTGAAGCTATGTCACTCTTCATTTCTTCTTGGGACTTACTTAAGTTGTTGATTTTTTCATCTGTTTCTTCTAGCTTCTTGCATAAGTAGTTGAGTTTTTCATCTGTTTCTTCTTGCTTCTTGAACATGTGGTGCATGTACTCTAGGAACCTTATTCTGAATTCTTTTTCCGTCATGTTGCATATCTCTGTCTCACTTAGCTGCTTTTCTGGCGAGTCCTCCTTTTCTTTCCTTTGGGGGTTTCTTTGCCTACCCATGTTTGATCTCGCTGACATATGTAGATGTTGAGGTGTTCAGTGGCTGCTCCCTGGGTGGCAGGGGCTCCTTGGGTTGTGGTTGCTGCTCAGACGGTTGCGGTAGCAGCTGCTTTCCAGTTGGCAGCAGCTCCTCTGGTGGGTGTTGTTCACAGCTGTGTTGGCTCTTCTGGCTGGTGGGGGGAGGCTTCACGTACAGTTGCTGTTCCACAGACAGAGGGTGTGGTGATCAGGAGGCTGCGGTGATCAGGAGGCTGCGGTGATCAGGGGGCTGCTGTTGCTTGGATCTGCTGCGTTGATTTAAAGGCACAAAATACAACAGAGCAAGGCACAACGTACCAGGCACTGAACACAAGTATATTCACAATATTAATAACTCCAAATAAAGGTGACCACCCGAATTAAGAGAATTAGGGGATAAGGGAGAAAGAAGAGAAGAAGATAAAAGAGAGAACAGAAAAGAAAAATAAGAAAAAAACAAACAAAAAAGGAGTGCAAAAATAGAATTGGGAAAAAAGAGGGGGGAAAAAAAGAGAGCGAAAAAAGAGAATGAAGTAGAAGTGGGGAAGAGACTCCCCGTATGAGGAGCAAACTCCAATAGAACTGCCACTAATCTCAACAAATTCCAGCAACAGATCCCTGGAGATGAATGCAAACTACAAACCACCAATAATATCCAGAGGGGTAAGGGAAAACAGAAGCACAAAAATAACTGGGGTGGGGTGGGGGAGGGAAGGGAAAAACCAGCAGAAAAAAAAAAGAAAAAGAAAAAGAAAAAGAAAAACAACCTCACAACCAGTCCTAAAAAAGAAGAAAAAACACAAAACAAAACAAACAAACAAATTAAAAAAAAAAAAAAAAAAAAAAAGCCCAATATATTCAACAATCAAGAAAACAATAGAAAGATAAGAGAGAAAAAAAATGGTTGGAAAGTGAAGAAGGATAAAGAATAGGTGTATAAGGATTTAGAGCAGTAGATTGGAAATAGGATATATAAGTAGGGTGGAATTAGACAGGGGGTAAAAAGAGGGAATTGGGAAAGTCTGGAGCAGGAATAGGGTAAGAGAAACAGGACACCAAAAGGGGAAAAGTAAGGAAGAGGGTTTTAGCAAAGAGGTGGAATTGAGATAGGGAAAATTAATGCTAAAGGAACGATGAAAATAGAATGGAGAACACTAATCCCAAAAGAAAATAAAGAGAAAATAAAATGGCACTTTAAAAAATGGTAAAATGGTAGGAGTAATAATACTGGTTAAAAATAAAAATGTGGTAATTGAAAGGGTAAAATCAGGTGATGGAAAAAGAAGAAAAAGAGAAAAAAAAAATTGGTTTCTTAGTAAAAAGGTGAAAAAATTAAAAAGAAAAAGAAAAAGAAAAAATTTGCAGTAGTGATGGTCTTTCGGTTCTTCTACTCTTCAGCCTGGTTCGCCTTAGTCCTGCCAGGTATTTAGGAGAGTGTTGAGTTTGCCTGCATTACACTGTTCCTCCGTGTTGTAAATCACAGTCCTGATTTTAAAGCAGGCCGTATTTGTGATCCAGTCTGCCTTAATTTGTATTCCCCTAAGAGTCAGTTTGTGGCTCAACCTCTGGGTGGCAGTGTTTTTGGGTTGGCCTCTGAGGCTATACAGCTTCTCTATCCTTTTTTAATCCTTACCCTGCTCTGTGTTGTTGGTGGGACTCTACATTAATGTCTTAAAAAAATCTCCCTATCCTTCAAGGCCCAAGTAAGTGCCACCTCCTGCAGGTAGTCCTCCATGATCACCAGTCAGCAACAAAGGCTCCCTCTCCCTCCCCCACTCCCCATGCATTTTCTAACGAAGTTATCCTCGTGATCCTTCTCTAATACTGCCCAGAGTGACAGTTATCTAGGTATATTTTTGGTCTCTTCAACTCAACTCTAAGCTATTGGAGAGATAGACCCTATCTTTTTTTAAAATATATTTTCATTGATTTCAGATAGGAAGGGAGAGGGAGAAAGAGATAGAAACATCAATGATGAGAGAGAATCATTGATCGGCTGCTTTCTGCACACCCCCTACTGCACTCGAGCCTGCAGCCTGGGTATGAGCCCTTGACCGGAATCAAACCCGGGACCCTTCAGTCCGCAGGCCGGCGCTGTATCCACTGAGCCAAACCGGCCAGGGCAGACCCTATCTATAAACATAGAAGATCTGTCTGCTGGGAAGTAGAGAAACTTGGACACAAACCTGAGCTGCTTTTTGTTTCTGCAGACAAACCGATTAATCCAGAAAGTCTGCATTGGAGAGAACAACGTGATAGAGGAAGAAATCCGCGTGAACAGAAGCGTGCACGAGTGGGCAGGAGGGGGCGGAGGAGGGGGCGGAGCCACCTACGTATTTAAGGTGAGGTGGGCTGTGCCAGCTGCCAGGGGCAGTGACTTCTGCGTGTCATGGGGTTGCCCCGTGACAGCCCCAGGAACCAAATGCCACTTGGTGCCATTTAAGGATGAGGAAACCGAGGCATCGGGACATCGGGCTCCCTGTCTGTCCAAGAAAGGCAGGCTCTTCTCTCGCTGCTGTACCAGCCCAATTCACCCCCAGGCCTCGGCCATGCCTGCCTCAGCCCTCCAGAGGGCCCACCGTGCCCTCCTCTGTCCTAAGGTGGACGTTCCCTGCCAGGCCCCCCAACAGGGACAGTCATGCTGAGTGTTTGCTCGGGAGGTTGTGGGGGTCAGAGCCAGTGATCCCAGGGAGTGAGAGGAAGGAGAGAGCAAAGAGACCTCCTGCCACCAGCACCCAACCTCTGCGGCTCCTCTGTGAGCTTCGGGAAAGGGGCTGCATGAGCAGCGTCTGAGCTTGAGCCCCCGGGTTGCTGTACCTGAGGTCAGAGCCCTCAGCCCACCGAGGTATCAGCCGCTGCCAGGCACACACTCAGACACGTTAAACCAGGGCTCTGGCTCTCCAGAGGGAAGCCCAGCCCCGTTTGTCAATCTCTCAATGTCTCTCCGGCCAGATGAAGGACGGCGTGCCAGTGCCCCTGATCATTGCGGCTGGCGGAGGTGGCAGGGCCTACGGGGCCAAGACGGACACATTCCACCCCGAGAGGCTGGAGAATAACTCCTCGGTTCTAGGGCTCAACGGCTACTCCGGAGCCGCAGGTAAAGCAGTCAAGCCCACCCTCACCCAGAACGTCTTCCCGGGGCCATCACACACCTGTGGCATCTTAGTCACTGATACTTGAGAGGCTGGGAGCTCTGACATGGGTACCAGCCTCCAGGGAGGAAGGGCAGGCGGCATCTTTAGGCCCCAGAGACCAACTTGCTGATGCGCCGTTTGGACTTGTGGAAGGTCACTGAGAAAATGAGATGGGCACCAGCATTCAGACCGCCAGCTCAGCCCTCCCTGGGTTTTACCAAATGCAACTAGAGTGAGCAGAGGGAAGGAATCTGGGGCGGAGTCCAACCCTCCAGAGCCCCGTGGTTCCTACCTCGCCGGCCTGGGCTGCCAGCTCACATACCTCCTCACTGGGAAAGCTCTTGCTGGAATCTTCGAGGCCGGGCTCTGTGCTAGTTGTGAGAGCAGCCACACAAACAGGACAGGCACTGAAGGCGATGTGGGTTCTCTGATTCTCGGAAATCAGCCATCTCTACAGAGAAAATGCAATTCCTTTTTGTATTTTCTCCACAATCAGAGTGAAGGAGGGTTTGGGAAGCATTTAAAATTTGAGATTAATTCAAGCAAATATTCGAACTTTCTCTTCAATCAAGAGATGCCTAGGGCTAGAAGAAAGTAGAAATAGTTATCGGGTCCACAGTAAGGAGTTGCCCCCAGCACTCTTTACAGCGCCCAGACACCTGTGCAGGTTTAATAAGTTACAAAGCACTTCCGCAGCTATTATACATGTGCTTTTCAAAACATATCCTAGGGTTTTCCAGAAAGATATTATTATTCCCATTTTATAAGAGTCAGTGAGCTCATAGAAAGTTAGGGGATTTTTTTTCTCAACATGGCCACACTGTTTCATACTCAATCCGTTTTTTAAAAAACGTTGTTGATGTATTTTTATGTGCATGATTTTCTTTTCCACATATTTGCTCCAAGGCTGCAAGATAGAGTGAGGTGTCAGACACCACCTCAGCTGGGGACTGCGTCGGGCGCAGGGTAGGCAGGTGGAGGCAGCGGAGGTGGCAGGCATGGAACCAGGCCCATGCGTCCTAATGTATTCACTATGCTCAGGGCTCGCTCTGCGTGGCCAGCTGCCAGAACTCGCCCAGGTCCCTCATGGAGCAGGGCCTTCCCTCCACCAGCTGACATCAGCACCCCCTCTGGCTGGAGAAGAGGCCAGCCCCTTGAAACCTAAGCACCTGTAGCTTCCAGAGGTGACAGAAGATCCCCGCAACTTGCCTGGGGGCTTTGGTTGCCTCTGTGTGAACTCACTCTAGACCCAAAACTGTCTCCCTCTTTGTAGCATAATAGCCATCTCTATCCACAGCTCCCGCCCTCCCCTCACCCCCACACACACCCAGCCTCCCTCTGCTGCCCCGTCTGGGTCCAAAAGGACCTCCCAGGCCAGCTAACCCTTACAGACCCAGCAGACCTGGCACCGCTGTCTCCCCAGGTCCCACCACCCATCACCTGCCGGAGCAGAGAGGGCTCTGGGCGCTTTGGGAGTAGGCTGCCTGGGGAACTGTCACACGAGCCAATATTGGGGGAAAAAGGCCCTGGACTCTCAGGAGCCAGCAGGAGCCTCAGTGCGGTCAGCCTTGGCCTCAAGACAGAGGGCACTCTGCCTGCGCTCTGCAAACAGCACTTCCTCCATAAGTGCTCACCGCAGCCCAGGCATGGTCACTCCTGCTCTGCCCCTGACCTTGGAGCAGCTCCTCAGAAGCAGGCAGGCACTGAGCTCAGAGTGGGAGGCCTTTGCACACGTGTGCTCTGCCTCCAATGCCCGGTGAGCCCTACGTGTGGTGCTTCATGAAGCGTTTCACACTCACCGCCTCCTTCGATCCAGACATAAACCTGCTGAGGCCGTCTTGTTATCCCAGGTTAGGGCTCAGGATGGGGAAGCTCTGGCCCAGTCAACAGCACAGCCCGCCGGGTTATCCGTGCCCGGTCCAGGCTCCGACAAGGAGCTCTGTGGCCACCTTGGCAGGGTTTTGATAGCAGCTGCCCAGGGAGGTGGGTCCTGGTTCTTACTGAGATGGGAAGCAGCCAATGACGCGAAGGCCCAGCACTTCGCGCTGGTGCTCATGGAGAGAGGGCCCAGGAACACGCCGAGTGTCATGCTGCCGGCCCCCGCCTGCCCCTTCCCCAGCCGAGCACTCTCAGGGCTTCGAGCCCGAGGCCTGCGGGAAGCAGAGGTACCAGGCGTGCACCCATCAGGGCGTCCAGCTGTGGCCCAAGCAGGTCTTTCCAGGACAGAGGCCTTGGCCAGGCCCAGCGGCTGAGCCAGCCCAGCCTCACGGGTTCTCTGTCTTCCCGCAGGTGGTGGAGGTGGCTGGAATGATAACACTTCCTCGCTCTGGTCTGGAAAATCTTTGCTGGAGGGTGCCACCGGAGGACAGTCCTGCCCCCAGGCCATGAAGAAGTGGGGGTGGGAGACCAGAGGGGGTTTCGGAGGGGGTGGAGGGGGGTGCTCCTCCGGTGGAGGAGGCGGAGGATATATAGGTAAAGATGATTTGTGTTCAAGGTGTCACCCCCTCCCTCTTAGTCCTAGGCCCCTCACCTCTCCCAGCCCTCGCCTGCCCTCCCCTGGCCGCCCAAGTGTGGACTGTGATGTGACCGTGCACGCCTGCCTCAGCCCGGGCACCAGCCAGAGGCAGGGTGTTGGCTTGCGAGCCAGCATCCTGCCTCAGGGCTTCCATAGCGACCGCATCAAGATCCCGTGTGGTTCTTGATCACCCCCAAAGCCGATGACAAAGAGGCTTTGGCTTCCCAGACTGTTCTCAGAGCCACCCTAGGGATGTGCTGGCTTGAGAACCTCAGAGGCCAGACTTCTGAACCCCATGCCTCCCTTTGGATGGCCTGGCCCCTGTCTTTGCAAGCCAGCTCCCTAGGGGCCTGGCTTGTGGCTTCTTGGCCTCAAGGACGCCTCACTTTCCCTTTCCTGCCCCAGCCCACCAGCTCCAGAACGGCCCACTCTCCATGCTGATGGACGCTCCTCCCAGGGGCAACGGCGGGCAGCCCCAGCCCGGCCGGCCCAGCCCAGTCCTTGGGCAAGCAGCTGGCCACTGGCCCAGCTCTCCTCTGGGCTAGCGCCTTCTGAAGCTGAGAGGCTGGGAAACGGTGTCTCCTCCGTCCCCACAGATTAGGACGCAATGCATGCACACACCGCAATGTTCTGTCTGTGTTTTGCTTTGATGTTTGCCTTAACCAGATGCTCTCTTTTCTAAGCCATGGCTGGGTGGGAGAGCCCGCGGGGGGAGTCCAGAGAAAAGCCAGCCCCAGCTGAATGGAGGGACAGGAGCCTACAGGCACAGGGGCCCTTCCCCCACGTCCCTACCCTGACCCCAGGGGACTGGAGAGCAACTTCTCAGTGCCACTGCCTGGCCAGTCCCGGAGGAGGCCCTGGGGCTGACCCAGCCTGGGAGACTAGACCTTGGCCGGCTCTTGTTCACGTGCACTGCTTCCTGCGGCCCGTGGAGTGGGGACACCCAGAGGGAGCGGGCCTGGTCCTGGAGGGGAAGGTGGCCCACATCCAGCATCTACTGAGCCCAGGGCAGCCCTGTGCCTGAGCCTCCCTTCCCTCCCCACCACCCGCCCTCCAGGCCACCCCCCACCCTGGACCCCCCGCATGACCCTCTACGCGCACGTGTGTTGAGATTGGGCACCCACCTCTCTGCGTTAAACTTCTCTGGTTTGCCCCAGGTGGCAACGCAGCCTCAGACAATGACCCTGAGATGGACGGAGAGGATGGGGTGTCCTTCATCAGTCCCCTGGGCATCCTGTACACCCCGGCTTTAAAAGGTACCCCCTCTGCCAGGTGCAGAACCAACTTCCTTAGGCCAGTTCTCCCACCCAGCTGAGCCCCGGGCTGCTGGCAGGAGCCCAGGATACACCAAGTGTCCTGGAGTCGGGAGCGTGGTCTCATGTGGGCACAGAGGCTGAAGCCTGATGACCAGGCAGGCCAGTCCTAGAAAAGGAAACAGCATTAGGGCTGTCCCCGGCCCAGCCAACTTGAGGAGCAGGTGTGTGGACTCCCCACTCCCACCCCGACCTACATAAATACATCCAAACAGCCTCTGCACCCCCCTTGCCAGAGGCACCGGGCCCTTTCCACACAGAGCAGCGCTCCAGGGGCAGTGCCCTAGGGACAGGGACCGAGAGCCCACACTGGCCGCTGGAGATAAAGCGCAGGCTGGGAAGGGTGCAGGCGGCACAGGTCCGCCCAGCTAGCCGCCCTCCTTGCCCACAGTGATGGAAGGCCACGGGGAGGTGAATATTAAGCACTACCTCAACTGCAGCCACTGCGAGGGCGACGAGTGCCACCTGGACCCTGAGAGCCATCAGGTCATCTGCTTCTGTGACCACGGCACCGTGCTGGCTGAGGACGGGGTCTCCTGCGTTGGTAAGGGGCTGGGCTGGGGCCCAGAGAGTGAGCCACAGCTGGTCTCCATGGTTCAGGGACACCTGGGACCCAGTTTCGTTAACTTCCTGACCCCCCCCATACTTGGTCTGTCTCAGCGTGAGTGCTCTGACAACTAGGCAGAGACCTAAGTGTGAGGATGGGTCATGGCTCATGAAGGAGTCTGAGTCACCTAGTGCCACCCCTAACCCAGGGCGTGAACCCCCACATCCACGCCCGGGCCAGCCGTCTCCGCTAGAACAGGGACCTGCGCTCCAAGGCCCGCCCTTCCTCCAGGGCCAGACCCGCTCTGCAGCGCCCGCCCCTCGGTCTCCCCAGCCTTCCAGTGTGTCCCCTGCAAGTCTCCTCCAGATTGAATGACCCGGGTTCAGTCCATCCGCACAGGACACGTCGTCTCCTCCCCTCCTGTGTCCCACGTCTGCCGCTGTTCCAGTTGTCACGTCTCTTTTGAGATGCAGTGTCGGGGCCAAGCAGGACCTCGGCGTGGTCTGTGCCGGTGCGGCGCTGGGACACCCCCTCCTGGGCTCTGGGCCGCGCTCTCGGCCACTGGAGGTGATTCCGAGGGTGCGCCCTGTTGTTGGGTCATCCTGAGGTCACTGTCATCCAAGGCCTGGAACGCTCCTGTGAGCCATTGCCGGCTCACCTTGTAGCCTTACCCACCATCGGACGGTCCGTATCTTGGATTAATGTCCAGTTAGACTTGTTACATGTTCCCTCCACCCCAAAGCTGCTGCTGACGGCTGTGAAGCCGGGCGAACCTGCCTCCGGCCCCTGGTCCTCTGAAAAGGAAGGTGGGCCTGTCTCCAGGGCTGAGAGGAGCAGGCGGCGGTGGTCCTGGCCGGGGCGGGCATTTCTGACGGGGCCGCTCACAGGAGTGTCAGCGTGGTCACCGGTGTCTCCTGGGGACTGTCTTCCAGTGTCGCCCACCCCCGAGCCCCGCCTGCCACTCTCACTCATCCTCTCCGTCGTGACCTCTGCCCTCGTGGCCGCCCTCGTCCTGGCGTTCTCCGGCATCATGATCGGTGAGTGTGCCACAGCCCTGGCTGCCTAGGGGAGGCAGGGGAGGCAGGACAGAGCAGTGTCTCAGGCTCTGCACCGCCCCCGAGTGACGCTCTGGGTTGTGACCAGGCAGCCCGGGCCCCGCACAGCTGTGGTTCTCTAGGAGCCCTGGTTCTGAACCTCAGCCCGACCCCTGGCTGCTCTCGGGGAGGCGGGTGGGGGACTCTGCAGGTGGGCCCCCAGCTCAAGCACAGCCCCACCCTCACCCCCTGGACTTCACCTCCAGCTCCCATCCCAGCAGGCACTGCCCCTAGTGGTTCACGCCCCTGCACCGCCTCCAGCCCCCTTCCCACCACAGGCGGAGAATGCAGAGTTGGTTTGTGAGTGTTTCCTGTTAAGCCTGGAGCCAGGTGAGCTGATGGGCAGGTTGCAGAGGGCTCCGCATGGTGCTGCAAGGCTCCTCCTGCTGGAAATGCCCAGGACAGGCGGGCAGGGACAGGAAGGTGGCAAGGGAAAGGCTCAGCTCTGAATCCCAAGTCACCCTATGATCACGGCTGCACAGTTCATGGCGCAGGGAACTGAGAGCTGGCTCCCTCGCAGGCCGTAGGGGCAGAGCTGGGCTTAGAGGCAGACTCCACCTGTGGGTCACAGTTGCGGGCTCCCTCCCTGGAGTTAGCCTACAGAACGTTCTCGCTATGTATAACAGAGATAATGCCTTTGCATGGTAGAGCTCTTTAGAATTTTTCAAAACCACTTAATATTGGTGAATTTGTTTCATTAAGACAACGCTAGGCGGTGGGGTGTGGGACAGGGCAGGGGTTACTTTCTCTGCTTACAGTGGAGATTGGAGAACAAAGAGGTCACATGACCTAGTCAGTGGCACTGGGCTTGTAAGTAGCAAAGGTGAAATTAGAACTCGGGTCCTCAGGCACCAGCTTAGACGCCAGTTTAGAGGCCTATTCGCTCTGGCAGTTCCACTCCCGGAAGCTCAGTGACGGTGAGCCCGGCGGCTCTCAAATCCATACCATGTTGGCACCACCCGGAGACTGGGCACAGCGAGACACTGAGGCGGCCTCTTCCTGAGGGACACAGCTCCTCTGAGGGCCACTGTGGCTCCAGAACGTCCCCAGTGCTTTGCTGGAACGTCTTTACACTGCATGGCCATCGAGGGCTGTTCCTCAACCTCCCTCACTCTCCTGCACACGGGGCCAGACTTTCAGCACAACCTGGTGGTTCCCCAGCCTTCCCGGGCCCCTCCCCATTTCCTCTCAGCCATTTGCCCTGTGAAACTCTGCATGTTTAATCCTGTCTTGGGTCTGCTTCTCAGGGGACCCAACTAATGTATCTCTGCCCCTGTATGATACAGCAAAGTCTTTCATTTATATGATATTGAGCTTTACATTAACCTTAAATAATGTCAATTAAAAGTACACTTTCACTTCTATAATCATTTTGTTACTATTACTAAGTGTGATGGGAAGGTTTAGATCTCAGAGGAGGAGATGGTAGTCCAGGAAGGCTTCCTGGAGGAGGTGGCCAGTGATGGGCTTCCAGAGCTGGGCTGCCTGGTCCAGGCCACTTCCATCTGTCTGCAGTGTACCGCCGGAAGCACCAGGAGCTGCAAGCCATGCAGATGGAACTGCAGAGCCCTGAGTACAAGCTGAGCAAGCTCCGCACCTCAACCATCATGACCGACTACAACCCCAACTACTGCTTTGCCGGCAAGACCTCATCCATCAGTGACCTGAAGGAGGTGCCACGGAAAAACATCACCCTCATTCGGTGAGTGCCCCGGCCATCCTTCAGGGAAAGGGGGTGTTCTAGGGGTTGGCTGCCATCCCAACACAGGTTCCTCTAGCCACAGGAGGCCAACAGAAGTGAAAGTTACTTTTAATCGAAACTCCTAGGGCACCCCTAACCCTCCCAGAGGGAGAAGGTTTAATGCTCGGGGCCATTTGAGGGGCATTAAATCACTCAACACCCTGTATGTTCATGGGGTTTGTACAATGAGAGGAAGACTACATGGGAGGGACCAGGACACTCAAGACTCACACAAGTGCCCTCCCTGAGCCTTCCTGGCCCCTTTCTCCCCTGATGGAGCCGAGTGGCCTCCTCCGAGCTCCCAGACACCCTGTGCATGTCACTCACTGAGCACCACACAGAAGTGTCTGTCAGCCATTTGTCCCTCCCTCCCTCCCCCAGAGTGCAACCCTTCAGGGCGAGGGCCGGGTCTCAGTCACCTCTGTGTCCTTGGCAAATGTCAGACACCAGTCTTCACTGAAGGACTGTCCACCACTGCCATGTCTCCCAGGCTGTCACATCTCCTGGCAGTTCTCAGACAAAACAATGGAGGCCCGGGGCTGAGTAGCAAAGCCAGGGTGAGGTGTGACCTTGAGTGTGTGTGTGCCCCCTTCCTCTCGGCCTGCCCGCCTACACCTCATCTGGCCTTCTCCTTTGCACAGGGGTCTGGGCCATGGTGCGTTTGGGGAGGTGTATGAAGGTCAGGTGTCTGGAATGCCCAACGACCCGAGTCCCCTGCAAGTGGCAGTAAAGGTAAGCGGGGTCCCTCGGGGGCCGGAGCTTGGCCAGCGGTCTCTGTTGGCCACAGTCTTTGCCGACAGCCCTCCTGTGGCTAAAGGCCTTCTCCCCTCTGTGCCCAGACGCTGCCTGAGGTGTGTTCCGAGCAGGACGAGCTGGATTTCCTCATGGAAGCCCTGATCATCAGGTAGCGTCACAGAGACACCCCACCGCCCACATGCACGTGCTTCTGACAGATGTCCCAGAGGGAAGCCCCTCCACACACCCCTCCCTCTCCAACAGCAGACTCCCCCGATTCTCAGCATGGCCTACCAGAATGGAACAGCCCCCCAATGGTTGTCACCGGGAAAAATCTCTCTGACCAAATAATCCAGTTGGTACTACTCTGCCTTCAGCTAACATCCATTCATTCTTTTCCTTGCTTCTTAAGAAACAGAGTGTGCTAGTTATAATCTCTCTCCAGGTCACTCCTCTACCAGCCTTCCACCAGCCCCAGCTCTCACGTGTGCCCCTCACGTGGTAGAAGCCTGCCCCCCCCCCCCCCGCCCCGGTCCACGCAGCAGCCTGCAACTCGTGGCCCGAGGCCCCTAACTGGGAATCCCAGTGCCAGGGCTCTGACAGCAGATCACGTTAAGGAGGACGCAGGGGTTTGACCGTGAGATCTGGCGGCTCATGGCCTCCCGTTGCCCTGCAGAGCCTCAGACATCCTGAAGGTTGGGGCAGCCTGGGCCCGCCCCTCGGTGGAAGTGGCCGAGGAAAGGAGGCCCCAGCAGTGTGTGTGATGAGCCTGTGGCATCTGGAGCCACAGGAGGACAGACAGCAGGCTCTGTACTTGCTTTAAAATTACTGACTTTCCAGTTATACATGTAATACATGATTATTGAATAAAACTTGGAAAGTATAAGACTATATGAAGAAGACCCAAGTCACTCAATCTCACTGCTTGGCAATAACTACCCGCCATTGTATTTTACCTCTGCGTGTGGGTTCCCACGCGGAGTGCCTGGCCCATCGCCCCATGCGTGGGAACAAGGTCACATGAATAAGAAAACCCAAATCCCAGGGCCTCCAGGAGGAACCCACAATGGGAGCCCTCTTTCACACGCCGTCACCTGGCAGGTCTCACCCGGTCCCTGTGGAAGGAGTCCCCACGCTCTGCCTAAGGCTGGCCTCTGAGGACTCAGACGTGAACCCTAGCAAGCAACCCGTGCATCCGTCCCAGAAAGACACTGGACGCTCCCCTGTCTCCCACCCACTTTCTCACCCAAGTATCTGTGCAGGGTCCTCCCACCTCCCACCAAATGCTCTCCTGCAGCCTGAGCTCGGCCAGGCCTGCCCTCTGGCTCTTCACCTGCTCAGGGGCGAGACAGTCTCAGCTTAGGCTCAGCACGGGCCCCTGCTTCCAGCATCGACAGAGTGCATTTACATAACGTGGCTGCTGACGACATAACTGTATCCTGCTGTCCCCACTGGTTTTCCAGACTCAGCTCAGTTACATTTGCTTACCCCCCTCTGCTCTGCAGCAAATTCAATCACCAGAACATCGTGCGCTGCATCGGGGTGAGTCTGCAGGCCCTGCCCCGGTTCATCCTGCTGGAGCTCATGGCGGGAGGAGACCTCAAGTCCTTCCTCCGGGAGACCCGCCCTCGCCCGGTGAGTCTCCCCAGTGCTCGTGCGGGGAACGGAGCAGGGCAGCTGGGAAGCAACTCCTCGGGGGGCCCCGGGAGTCAGCCCCTGGGCTTGGATGTCGGTGAAAGGCCAGGAGAGAATGAACAAACGTGGACAATGGCCCTGGGAGCTCACGCAAGGCCTGCGCAATGGATTCTCCAGTCTGGGTCCATTCGTGTGACCCGCTGACTATGGACAGGCACAGAGAGGGACAGTCATGCCAAACAGGTCGCTCACCCAACCAGCTATATCCCTTCACCCTGAACCCCACTGTCATTCGCAAATGGCAACATCCCGACCTTATAGTTTTACTACCAAAACCAAGTACTGAGATATCTAGGAAGGTGCTGTGTGTGTGTTACAGTAAAAGGGCTAGAGACCTAGGTGGGTCCAGGAATGCCACACCCTGGCCCTGCTTGGCCATTACACGGCCTTGTGGCTTAGGGCAGACTACCCAATCTAACCTCTGTATCTGCAAGGTAAAGTCCAAGGGCTAGACTGAGGGCACTTGAACTTGTGTTTCAGATCTTCTCTCCCCCGCGAGCCTCTCACCAATGGATCATTTCTGTCTCCCCACAGAACCAGCCCTCCTCCCTGGCCATGCTGGACCTTCTGCATGTGGCCCGGGACATTGCCTGCGGCTGCCAGTACCTGGAGGAAAATCATTTCATCCACCGGTGAGTCCACGTGCTCTGCTCTCCTCCCGCCTTCTGCATCTTCCTTACCCGTCTCAGGCCCACCTCTCCCTTTGAGTGCAATGATGGGTCTCCCTCCAGTGAGGACTCAGCTTTCTTTGTCTTTACAGTGACAGCCTTACTCTATCAGGGCTTCACTTGCCCCATATGTAAAATGGGTATCAAATACCACCCAGCTGGAGACCCTGAGGAGCTGCTCATAACCCCTGCCTGTGACTTGAAGTGAAACCTTCAAGTCCCGTATCACTTGAACGCTCCCTCTCCTAAAAGCTGAGCTCCTTGCCCGGCCGTTGTGACTCTGTGATTGAGCGTCGACCTATGAACCAGGAAATCATGGTTTGCTTCCCCGTCTGGGCACATGCCCGGGTTGTGGGCTCGATTCCCAGAGTGGGGTGTGCAGGAGGCAGCCGATCTATGATTCTCTCTCATCATTGATGTTTCTCTCTCTCTCTCTCCCTCTCCCTTCCTCTCTGAAATCAATAAAAAAATATATAAATTAAATAAAATAAAAACTGAGCTCCTTAAGGCACGTTAAAGGAATTCATAGTTTCACACCCTTGACTATGAGTGCTCAAAGGCAAGGACCCTGTTTTATTCATCTTCGTACCCCTGACACATACTGAGGCACAAGGAATGTTTGTTGGATAAATTAATTTTTCTGAAATACACTGAAATGAGCATAATGATTATTTGATTTACTTGTACACCTGACTTCTACTCCACCGGATCCTGCTGTTTCATTGGTGTTTGGGCTATGACCCAAGGCCAAAGGCCATGCTGTAGGCATCAGAGCACGCAGATCTCTGTCCTGTGGCTGTGCGGGACTTTCTCAGCTGACAGCTTAATTCTAAAATCTGAAAAGTTCAAGAGATTGTCAGGCTCTTTGCAAAGCTCTTCCTAATGACTCCCTTCTAATTTTGTAAGTAACAGCCTGGTGAATTAACAATTATGTGTTAGCGCACGTCTCCAAAGGGGATAGGCATATTCCTAATAATTAGGATATGAAATACAAAGTAGAAAACGAGAGGTGCTGCCTGAGGCTAGAAATGGAAGAGCATGTGCATAGCAGGAAGCTCTGCCTTCTCCCTAATAAAAATAGGGAATTCAAGATCAAGGCATACACCCACCTGGCTGCCCAAGGTATTCCCAAAACCAGGCTGCAAACTCTCACACGACCTTATCTTTTTGTCACGGCACCTCTGATCTGCAGTTCTTCCTCTTGATTCTAAGCCTTCTGAACCTCCGGGTGATTTTTCCTGATAGAAATAACAGCAGAAGCAGAGGAGGAGCGGGGCCAGGCCTTTCTGTTCTCCTCCAAAGCCACACCCCCTGCTTCAGAGCGCAGGTCAGTCTGCCGTGTTGTTCTTGTCCTGTCTGTGTGCCCAGAACTTTGCCTGCATCTTAGCTCTTTACTGTCACACGGACATGACAAAGCTGTGCCCTTTGTGGAATTCGTCCTTGGTTACAGCCACCTTTGCATCAATGTCTATGTCCTTTACGACTGGACCATCAAGGGGGACCTGTACAGTTACGTTGGTGCCTTCAGATGTCCCCCTTTGCTTCTCCCCAAGAGCATCTCTGCTTTGTCGTCTCTTCTTGCAGCATCACCGAGCAGACACACTCCCTGGCTGAGGGATCCCATCCATCTTTCCTCCAACGCATTGAAACCTGCTTCCCTGGAGCCATGATACCTGGGACCATATCCAGGGCTCTGTTATTAGAGATAATAAGATAACAGGGCCCCATTCTCTCAGGATTTCCATCGCCTCCATATCTGTGAAGAGTTACTGAAGGTCAGGGTTTGATCCCAGAGTAATAGCTTGTTGCTCCTTTTATCTTGTTTGAGAAATGAAATTGTCAGAGATAAATCAAGAATGTTTCAGATGATCTGCTTTATAAGCAAAAGGTGACTTCGGGCAGAAATTGACTGTCTCAATCCAAGCTTTGCTTCTGGGGAGCTCGGTATTAGGAAAGCATCTTTTGCATCTCCAACGGGCTGTGAGATCTGTGGCGCATGCCCACGAAAGGATCACCTCTCATTCTCTCTCCTCCACACTTCGTCTGCCCCCGATTCCCAGGCTCCCATGCAAGGGCACCCCCTGAATTCAGAGTGAACGCCCCACACACTCCCATTTTCTACTAGGTCTGTTTCCTTTGGTTGTAGTTTTTTACCACTTCACAAATTATGTGTCATTCTACCAATTCCTGGTGTGTTCTATGATACTATATTTACTTTCTTGCCATTAAATTCAAGATCACTTTTTGAAGCAACCATTCCACGCACATCAGCGTAAAGACCTTTCTGGAGCCATAAATACTGTCCCTGGTCTACTTCGCTGTATTTCTCTTGAGAAGTAATGGCTATATATCCCACTATTTTTCTTCTTTTTGGTGTCATACCTGTTACGCTTCTATGGTTTTATTAGGGCATTTTATGCACCATTGCTCCTCGAAATTCAACTTAAACCTCTGGGTCAGGTCCGTGGTATCAACAACATCCGTCTCCCTCCCTGGCCCATCATTCCAGTTTCCTAAGCCACAATTTCCAATCCAGATCCTGTTTTTAAAACACGCTACAGTTGCCCTAACTGGTTTGGCTCGGTGGATAGAGCGTCGGCCTACGGACTGAAAGGTCCCAGGTTCGATTCCGGTCAAGGGCATGTACCTTGGTTGTGGGCACATCCCCAGTAGGAGGTGTGCAGGAGGCAGCTGACCGATATTTCTCTCTCATCGATGTTTCTAACTCTCTATCCCTCTCCCTTCCTCTCTGTAAAAAATCAATAAAATTTAAAAAAAAAACCACTCTACAGTTGTTAATTCTGCACGTCCTTCTCGACCAAAGATCAGGACCTGCATGAAATCAGTTAGAAACATGCAAGCACCAGCTGTGGCCCCTAAGGACTGCTACTTGTTTCTGCCCTGGACTTGTTAGGCCACCCCAGACTCCCTGGCTGCACCCTGCTCCCACGGGAAGGCCAGGAGTGGGGGAGCCAGCAGTCGGTGGCAGGAGTGGCAAAGCCTCTGGCTGTGCCTTAGGATGCTGCCAGCAGGTAGGCCATCTGGCACTCAACGGAGAAGAGAATGTGGCTCCAGAACCTGGAAGAAGTGACTCCTCAGCCACTGGCTAGGAGGCAGGCGGCTTAGCAAAAGCTTTGGAGGAGATCCTGGAGGGGAGAATCACCATGGCTGATGAACAAGGACAACTATAGATATGTGGGCGTACCTTAACCTACTTGAATTTGGTATCATGGAAGCCATGCCGTTCCAGATGATGCCTTCAAACAGCTGGCAGAAACCAACTGGCAAGCTGTACACACAGTAGCTTCAGAATGCTTTGGTCCCTCTATTATCTGCTTTTAGCTTAATTTGTTTAATGAAATGAAGATAATCGCACCCTTTATCTCATAGGGTTGTTGTGAGAATTAGATATGAAGCACTTAGGACAATACTTAGTACATGGTAAAAGGCCAATAAATTCTAGTTTCTATTATGGTTATTTTCATATTATTGTCCTAATAAACATTTTCAATCATCTCCCTAAGCATTTCCCATTGCCCTTGAGTTCTGAGGCCTAGAATTGGCATGGTTATCTCTTTTATATGAAGTGTAACGGAGTAAAGGCAGCATAGAGCCGAGGCGGGAACTACTCACCCTTCCGACGAGAGGTGACAATCCTAGTGCTGAAACTACGCCTGTATTCTCCCAGGGGGAATAAGGAAATGCGTTTCCCATTGATTTGTTCCCAGGGACATTGCTGCCAGGAACTGCCTCCTGACCTGTCCGGGCCCTGGAAGAGTAGCCAAGATTGGAGACTTCGGAATGGCCCGGGACATCTACAGGTGAGTGAGGACGGTGTCACCTTCTCAGCCCAGCCCTCGGGAGAACGGGATGTGGCTGCTTGTGTCCTAAATCATCGCTGGCACCTTGTCAGCTGGCTGCCTAAAATTTCATTACGTTCCTTTGCAGGGTGTGGGGAACCTTAATCAGTGCCCACACTCGACAGTCTAAATCCAGGGTCACACTGCCCACCATGATCGACACCAAGTTCTTCATTAGATCGTGTCCGGTTTCAGTGCTCTAATCCTAACACATTCTGAGACACAGAATAACGGATACGCGATATGGAAAGAGTTTCTGTGTAAACTTTAACTCAGGAAGTCCAAGCGGCCTTAGTTTCCATGGCCAGGCAAGAGCACCCCGGAACTGGCGGATGCCGGGCCCAGCTCATGGGTCGCCTTTACCCACACGTGGAGACACGGAGTAGAGCTCAAAGCTCATAGGTACCTAGCTCAGCTTCATTCTTTTTTTTTTTTTTTAAATATATTTTATTGATTTTTTACAGAGAGGAAGGGAGAGAGAGAGAGAGAGAGAGAGAGAGAGAGAGAGTTAGAAACATCGATGAGAGAGAAACACCGACCAGCTGCCTCCTGCACATCTCCCACCGGGGATGTGCCCGCAACCCAGGTACATGCCCTTGACCGGAATTGAACCTGGGACCCTTCAGTCCGCAGGCCGACGCTCTATCCACTGAGCCAAACCGGCTTTGGCTCAGCTTCATTCTTTTTCCCATAATATTCTCAAGACTACATTTTAAAACGTAAAATAATTTTTAATTAAAAAACTACTTCTATTGCACTTTATCTCATGTTACTTCTTTATCTAACCATTTACAACAGTGACCTGCTCTGTGAGCTGAGCAAGCCACTCAGTGCGTGATCACTAATCACGTCCCTAATCCAGAGAGAGGAGGGAGGTCATGCAGGGCTCTTACTGTTGGGGGGTTAGGGAGACCCCTGAGGCCTCAGTCAGAACTGGCTGCCATCTGGGGGGATAGGGGGGAGAAGGCCGATGCCATGCTGTTGCCACAGGTAGCAGTTCAGGGAAGACTCTGAATTGACAATGTTCTTGACCACAGTCATCAGCACTGGTCTCCACCACGATACCTTGGTTTGCTGTACTCTTACCTTCTTTTGCTACCCAAAGTCTTGGAGTTCCCTCCCCTCCTTCCTCAGAGGACCCTGGAGTGCCTGCGGTTGACGACACTAATGTCGCAGCATGGCTGAGCAAACCCTTCCCCTCCATCCTCGCTCTCACAGCTCCCCCACCCCCAAGCTCCAGGCTTCACCCCCAACCTGTCCCACGGCTCCCACACGTACTGCAATTTCAGCGTCAGGACGGTGTTCTGGGGGAGCTTGTTCACCATCACTGCCCACCCCCCACCTCTGTGAATCACTTCGTGTCCCCACCCCGCCCTGAGCAGAACATCAGTCCTTCACTGTGTCATGGAGCCTCTGCACCCTCCCTCACTACATGCTGCTCTGTACTGCGTGTTCTTGCGTCTGTTTCTCCCACTAAACCCTTTCCTTGGAAGACTTATTTATGTCCTCGCCACATGGCAGAGCACCTGATACACTCTAAACACTCAGTATTGTTTGTTGAAGTGATTAATGAAGCCAGGCAGCTGGTTGGAAAGCTGCCTCCCACGGTGCAGGAGAGCACAGGCCGAGGGTGGAGCTGGTGTCAAAGGCATAGACGGTAATTGACTAGTTTTCATCAGTGACTTGCACTAATGACATCACCGATAAAAGAAAATAAATTAACTCGTACCTGTTCCGCTGCCTGGCGTGCTTGTCACGTGCTTATGTTGAACTAGATGTGTGTGGCGCTAGGAGGGCGCCAAAGCGAGTAAGACAGCCCTGCTCTCCGTGCTCCCACGTGGCCCTTGCATTCCTGTGGCTCAGCAGGAGCAGGCTGCACCAACACGGCTGGGGTGATGTTGCTTGTTGTGAGTTACAGCAAACACAGCCCAGCAGGGAGACCTCCCCGGCCTCTGTGGGTTCTCAGTCGCTGTGTAGATCTTGCCTTTTATGCCTCCGGGGGGCAGTTTTGTGTCTCATTAAATGACAACAACGCTCTTAACCAAATGATGTGTTCCCTGCTCTCCTGAACCACAGACCTCATTGGTTTCAGACCTTTCATGGGTAGACGGTTGCACTTGCTCAAGTTGCCCCCAGAACCGCTCAGAGCCGTCTCCGAACCAAGTTCACTTTTCCTCTCCTCCCACAGAGCGAGCTACTACCGAAAGGGCGGCTGTGCGATGCTGCCAGTCAAGTGGATGCCCCCGGAGGCCTTCATGGAAGGAATATTTACATCCAAAACAGACACGTGGTGAGTCCTTCTGCTGCCCCCTTCCCCCCCCCCCCAGGTCCCACGTGGGCCCTGTGTCGGGCAAGGGTCGGAGAAGCGTCAGCACCCCTGTCCACCAGCGGCCCTGGACGCTGGCACACATCCGCATCATCGGAAAGGCTCCTTAAAACACATCACTGGCTCCTCCCTGGGAGTTTGTGACTCAGATCTGAGAATCGGCATGTCTTCAGGTTCCCAGGGCGCTGATACTGCCGGCCGGGGCACACGCACGGAGAGCCACATGTAATTTCTTTTTTTTTTGTTACATAACGAAGTTGGGTTTGGATTTATTCCAGGAGTGCAACATTGAGATGGGATTAGAAAATTGAGTAATAAAATTCTCCACATTAACAGAATAAAGGAGAAAAGGTGGGGCACTAAAGGGCTGCTGACCGTGGCGGTGAGACCCTTCCTACAGCTAAAGATAAGCTGGGGCGTCGCTGTCTGCACATCAGCTCTGCAGACTCCGCCACCCGCAGGCCTGCAGCTGTGTGCTCCCAGCCCCACACCCACCGTCCTGCTCTGCTTCTGTAATACCACATGCTGTGGGATCATGCAGAACGTCTCTCTCCGTGGCCGGCTGATTTCACTTAGCATAATGCCCTCCAGGTTCACCCAGGTTCTCAAAGAAGACAGATTTCCTTCTCTTTAAGGATGAAAATATCATACACACACACACACACACACATACATACACCCACGGATGAATAAAGAAAAGGTGATGTGTGTGGTTATATATACACATGTGTGTATATATTTATGTATTAATATATGTATTAGGATATATGTATTAGGATATTAATCTAGACACCTAGTAATTATTATTTATATCCTATATAATAAAAGGCCAGCCACCATAAGCGTAACCACCAGAACGACCAGAGACCAGAACCACCACTGCCCCTTGCAGGGCTGGCCCCACCCCCAAGCAAGCGGTTAGGGGCGATCAGGCAGGCAGGCAGAGTGGTTAGGGGCGATCAGGCAGGCAGGCAGAGTGGTTAGGGGCGATCAGGCAGGCAGGAAGAGTGGTTAGGGGCGATCAGGTAGGCAGACGGCCCCTCTCAGGGCTGGCCCCACCCCCTAGCAAAGAAAGAGGGAGGCCCAGGCCACCTGCAGCAACTCTGTGGCAGGTGTGCTGCTGGCCAGCAATAGGCCCGCCGAGGGAGGCCCAGGCCAGCCAAGCCATTGCACCCCATGCCTGTTGCCGGCAGAGGGAGGCCACCAGTGGCAGGGGAGGTGGGGGACAGTGCTGCACAGATGGCAAGCAGTGGCAGCGGCAGGGGTGGGGCCAGCTGCCTGCAGCCGGGGGAAGGAAAGCCCCAATAGGCCCTGATCTCAGGCCAGGCCTAAGGACCCTACCCAAGGGGTCCCAGATTGTGAGAGGGTGCAGGCCGGGCTGAGGGACACACCCCCCCCCCCCCCCCCAGTGCACAAATTTCATGCACGGGGCCTCTACTTGTTTAATAAAAAGGATAGATAGATAGATAGATACCACCTTTTCTTTATCCTTTCATCCACTGACAGACACTTAGGTTGTTTCCATATCTTGGCTATTGTGAATAACGCTCAGTGAACATGGAGGGCAGCCATCGCTTTGAAATACTGATTTGTCTCTTTGGCTAGCTCCCCAGAAGAGGGGTTGCTGGGTCAGAAGGTAGGATTGCTGGGTCTGTTTTTAGCTTTGGCTTATTATCCTCACCCGGTGGGTCTCAAAGTGAGGTCTGTGGATCAGCAGCATCAGCACCACCTGGGAACTTGTTAGAAGCAAATTCTCAGCCACCACCTCCGGCTAAGGAAGCAGAAACTCTATGGGTGAGCCCAGCACTCGTGTTTTAACGAACCCCCAGGTGATTCCTGTGTGCACCAACATTAGAGCACCCCAACCTACCCCATCCAGATACAGAGAGAAATGCAGGTAATTATGTCCTTATTCTGAACACATGCATGTCCTATTTCCCCATGATCCTAGTTCTAAGTGTCTAGAGAGGAGAGCATGACACAAATAGACTTGAGCAAGGATGTTCATTTCAACATCGTTCACAATGAGAAAAAGCTACAACTGCCTAATGTCCCTCATATAGGGAATAAAAAAAATAAGCTGGGGTTTCCTTATGTCACGGGGAGCTACTCAGCAGTATAAGAGCACACGCTGCACCTCATATATCAACGTGGCTGAATTTCCAAAAGGGAGCAGGGTATTATTTAGTTTTACAATACAAACATTAAGTCCATAATACAGAAACATTATTGTTTATGCTTTCACACATTGGAAGAACATACATGGAAGGAGACCTGCTAACTTCAGGGAAGCGGGGAGAGAGCAGGAAAGGGTGGAGGGTGGGGCTTGCCTGTATCTATTTTATTTCTTCAAAAAGAGGGAGAACTGTCGCAAATAAAGCAAAACATCAACATCTAGAAACAGGTATCTATTATTTTTCCTCTATGAAGTTTAGGTTGTTTCATAAAATGTCTTAAGAAGCAAATAAGTCACATAACTTCAGATGCTAATAAGAGCTGGAGGCAGAGAAGCAGAGGGCCCGCGGAGCAGGCTGTTTCAGGGTGGGGGTCAGGTGGAGGTGGAGGTGGGGGTGGGTGGAGCAGGTTCCGGACGACGGGCTTGCCCACACCTGAGTGGCAGCGAGCGCACCTGGGAGGTCTGGGGAAGGCTTTCCAGGCTGAGTGCCAGGGACCGGCACTGAAACGAGTCTCCTGGCGGGAGTGAGAGGGCAGGGCAGGCAGGCAGGCCTGGGGACCCAGGCTCCAGACGCGGATTTTATTCTGAGCACAACGGGAGCCTCTGAAGAGTTGGAAGCAAGAGTGTGACATGATCACTTTAAAAAAGAAAAGCACTTGCTGCCATTGAAACAGACTGGAGTAGGACAGGTGAGAAGGGGAAACCATTCGGAAAATACCGCTCATTTCTAGGTACGAGGTGAGAGGGCTAGGCCGCGGGGTGGCAGGGGACGCATCCAGAGTGGGTGGGTTCAAGCTCGGTCTCGAGTAGTTAGGGAACAGGACGCTGACCGCTGGTGTGGAGTGGGGTGTGGGGACAGGACGCTGACCACTGGAGTGGAGTGGGGTGTGGGGACAGGACGCTGACCGCTGGTGTGGAGTGGGGTGTGGGAAGGGGACAGGACGCTGACCGCTGGTGTGGAGTGGGGTGTGGGGACAGGACGCTGACCGCTGGTGTGGAGTGGGGTGTGGGGACAGGACGCTGACCGCTGGTGTGGAGTGGGGTGTGGGGACAGGACGCTGACCGCTGGTGTGGAGTGGGGTGTGGGGACAGGACGCTGACCGCTGGTGTGGAGTGGGGTGTGGGGACAGGACGCTGACCGCTGGTGTGGAGTGGGGTGTGGGAAGGGGACAGGACGCTGACCGCTGGTGTGGAGTGGGGTGTGGGGAGGGGACAGGACGCTGACCGCTGGTGTGGAGTGGGGTGTGGGAAGGAGACAGGCCCGCTGACCGCTGGTGTGGAGTGGGGTGTGGGGAGGGGACAGGACGCTGACCGCTGGTGTGGAGTGGGGTGTGGGGAGGGGACAGGCTGCTGACCGCTGGTGTGGAGTGGGGTGTGGGGAGGGGACAGGACACTGACCGCTGGAGTGGAGTGGGGTGTGGGAAGGGGACAGGACGCTGACCGCTGGTGTGGAGTGGGGTGTGGGAAGGGGACAGGATGCTGACCGCTGGTGTGGAGTGGGGTGTGGGGAGGGGACAGGCTGCTGACCGCTGGAGTGGAGTGGGGTGTGGGAAGGGGACAGGACGCTGACCGCTGGTGTGGAGTGGGGTGTGGGGAAAGAGTGTGATGATCAAGGACGATGCCCACGTCTGCAGCATGAGCCAGTAAATGAGCGAAGGTGCCAGAGCTGGAAAGAATGAAGCAGGAGCCGGTCGTGCAGAGAACGCTGAATGGTGGTGTCGGGTGCATCCTTGCGTGAGGCTGGCTGATGGTCAGAGGGACGCGTTTGGAAGTCAAGTGGAGAGTGTGTGTCAAGAATTTTTCAGAGTTGGTATTCTTCTGATCTAGTCATTTCATTAAAATTATCCTAGAACTTACCAGGTTATTCTCATACTAAATTCAAGGAATTTATCCTAAGCAAATTGTCCTTTTTAAAAAAATGCAAAGATATTCATCATAGTATTTTAAATATTTAAAAAATTTTAAGTGATAAGGCAAATATGACAAAACTACTCCGTGGGAATTTTTATAGCCCTTTGAAATTCTATTTACAAAATGTTTTTATTAGCTTGGAAAATGTTATGCTATAATGGAATTTGAAAGAAATCAAGGTTCAGAAGGCTCTAGGCTTGTTTGGTTCAGTGGATAGAGCGTCGGCCTGCAGACCAAAGGGTCCCGGGTTTGATTCCGGTGAAGGGCACATACCTTGGTTGCAGGCTCCTCCCCAGCCCAGGCCCTGGTTGGGGGCTCATGCAGGAGGCAACCGATCAGTGTGTTTCTCTCACATGGATGTTTCTCTCTGTCTTTCCCTCTCTCTCCCACTCTCCCTAAAAATCAATGGAAAAATATCCTCGAGTGAGGATTAACAAAAAAAAAATCTAAGCACAGAAACTTGACTAGAACAAAAAACAACAACATGCTAATAATGGTCTTTTTACGGAGCATGGCACGTGGCTTTCTCATCTTTCCATATTAACAATTCTCTGCTGTGGAACGTGTGTAATAAAAAAAGTTAAAATTTTACATCTGTGTATGTGTATGTACGTGTGTGTGTCTGTCCGTGTGCCTGTCCATGTGTGTATCTATGCATGTACCCGTGTGTGCACACGTGTGCATGTGTGTGCATCCACATCCGGGTCTCCTGTCCTGTGCGCAGGTCCTTCGGAGTGCTGCTGTGGGAAATATTCTCTCTCGGATACATGCCGTACCCCAGCAAGAGCAACCAGGAGGTCCTGGAGTTCGTCACCAGCGGAGGACGGATGGACCCCCCGAAGAACTGCCCTGGGCCTGTGTACGACTCTTTTAGGGACATTTCTGCAAGTTACTAAGCACAGTTCTCCTTTTCAGAAAGCACCTGCAGCCCCATGTGCTTTGTGAAGGTGGAAGGGCAGGTGGCTGGCCTCCCTTAATGGAGTCTGTGACTCCAGTGGGATGGGTTAGTCTTCCTGCCCCAAAAGCAGTAACTTCAACCCCAAAGAGATGTCCCTTGGCTGGCGGGAGGCCATGAGCTCACCAAGCTCACTCCTCAGGAATGTGTGTCCTGGCCTCCACCCCTTCTACCCAACACCTTTGTACCTGAGTCCCCTAAAAACAGGGTGGGGCAAAAGTGGGTTTATGTTTGTTCATAAGAGTAACCTCTGTGCTTTGCATGCTCGAAACTGTAAACCTACTTTTGCCCATTCCCCGCATTTTCTGTGTCCTGTCTGGCACCCCTCACCTACTAGCCACAAGCAAGGCAGATGGGCAGTGTAGTCAGAATATTCCTCCCAGAGGTGACTTTAACTCAGGAATGGATGAGAGGGCCATATTTAATGGGAACACAGGATGGTTGTGTTCATGGGCCTTGGTGTTAGCTTCTACACTTACGATTCCTTGGCCTATCAGCAGAGGGCAGCATATGCCAACCACATGGGTCCTGGGGTTACCACCCTCAAAGGCAGTGCCACCCCCACCCCCCACCCCCATCCCCAACCCCCGTCCCACTTAGAAAGGCGTGGGGAGGAGAAATGTACGTTTCATCCTGTTTCTCCTGGTTTTAAGGAATGTGCTGATCCTTCTTTCAGATACAGGATAATGACCCAGTGCTGGCAGCACCAGCCCGAGGACAGGCCCAACTTCGCCACCATCCTGGAGAGGATCGAATACTGCACGCAGGTACAGACATTCCCCCTGGTCAGCAAGTTTTCATGACGGCAAGTGCCGAAACGTGAAATAAAAGTTAAACCAGCCAGAAGATGTGAGTTAGGATCATGAGAATGAATGTCAGTTATCTATAAAGTAAAATGATGGGCCCTCAGCTTGCAAGTTTTATGGTTAATACCAGTAGCTGCTACTTTCTTCAGCAGCACGTGACACGTGGCTGCCACTCAATAGGGAATCAATCCAGTTCACCAGTGTAACTAAATTCCCACCAGGCACCTAATGTTTTATTGAAGAAAACGGGATCTGCAGGGAAGTATGGAAAACCCCTGCTCTCCAACAGTGTATAGCCTCTTAAAAACAGATGGCTCTATATGAGCACATTTTAAAATATATACCTTTATTGATTTCAGAGAGGAAGGGAGAGGGAAAGAAACATCAATGATGAGAGAGAATCATGGAGTGGCTGCCTCCTGCACGACCCCCCACTGGAGATCGAGCCCTCAACCCCAGCATGTGCCCTGACTGGGAAGTGAACCAAGGCCTCCTGCCTGGTTCAACCACTGAGCCACACCGGCTGGGCTGTCTGAGCACATGTTGAATGACTCACTGTAGACATCAATAATTAACAGAGGAGCTAAAATATAAATGAGAATCAGAAGGTAGTTATTTTTTATTCTTAAACTCTTTACTGATGAATACTAGATCGATGTGCTTTCTGTTAAACTGCAGTCATGGTTGTCCCAAATTGCATAAAGTATTAAAGACTTAAATTTCCCCAAGTTTAAATTTCCTCCCACACATTTTTCTCAAATCTCTGGCAACTGCTTTTGCTTTTCTCTATTACATTCCGTGGCCATAAATACGATCTGTGGACGAAAACAGCACAGAGTTGGTGTGTGAATGGTTTCCTCGCAGCGCTTCGGCATTTGCCGGGGTTCACAAAGGGCCCGTCACACCCAGACTGGAGAGCCACTGCTCTGTGACATCTGACGTGTAACAATATGAAAATTATAGTCACACATCACCCACCCAAACATGAGGAGAGCGGGAGGCAGCCAGGAAGAGATAAACCTTGTAAACCAACATGGGACGGTGTCTCCTTCCTCCCCACCCCCTTGCCCCATCTCACACACACAATCCTGGAGTCGGACACAGAGAGTTCTCTTTTTAGAAAGATTTTATTGGGAAGAGACTAGAATAATTTTTTAAACTAGTTTGTAAGTTTTTAATCCACGAATCTGCAAGATTTGCCCAATAGTGGTCTCTGCAAAGCCTTTCCTGCCCCACCCCTGCCTGGGCAGTTGGGTGCTTCCAGCACCCTGCATGGCTTCTATCCCAGGGCTTATCCGGCACTTGTCAAGGGTGAGGAGGGCTTCCCATTGGCTGCTTTTAAAAAAAAATTTTTTTTATTGATTTTTAGAGCAAGAGGAAGGCAGAGGGAGAGAGAGAAACATCGATGAGGGAGAAACACCATCATCCATCGGCTGCCTCCTAGACGCCCCCTGCTGGGGATCGAACCCGTGACCTCTTGTTGGACGGTCAATGCTCAACCATGAGCTACACTGGCCAGGCTCCCATTGGTTTCTTATTCCCCAGTGCCTGTACATTAACATATTCCCAATAAACATTGAATGGTTTCCTCCTCAGTAAAGTAAGTGTGGGTGAGATCATGGCTCAGGTATCTTCCAGATCCGACATTTCGTGTCTGTGATTGAGTTTTAATCAGTTCGTTTCTCCTGCCTGTAGGATCCAGATGTGATCAACACGGCTTTGCCCATAGAATACGGCCCACTCGTGGAGGAGGAGGAGAAAGTGCCCGTGAGGCCCAAAGACCCTGAGGGAGTCCCTCCTCTCTTAGTCTCTCCCCCCGCAGGGAAAGGGGGTGACAGGCAGGACCCAGCCGCCCTGGCCCCCCTGCCCTCCACTTCCTCGGGCAAGGCGGTGAGGAAGCCACCGGCGCCAGAGGTCAACGTTCAAGTCGCCAGAGGGCCGGCCGTGGGAGGGGGACACGTTAACATGGCATTCGCTCAGTCGAACCCGCCATCTGAGCTGCACAAAGTCCAGCGATCCCGAAACAAGCCAACCAGCCTGTGGAACCCAACCTACGGCTCGTGGTTCACAGAGAAGCCGGCCAGGAAGGCCCGCCCTCCAGCACAGAAGGAACCCGAGAAGGGAGGCCTGGGGCCCGGGGGCCCCGTCCCGCCCAGCGCTGCAGCGGGGAGAGTCCCCGGGGCCTCCCTGCTCCTGGAGCCGTCCTCGCTGACCGCCAGCGTGAAGGAAGTGCCCCTGTTCAGGCTGCGTCACTTCCCATGCGGCACTGTCAACTACGGCTACCAGCAGCAGGGCCTGCCCCTAGAGGCCACCGCCCCCGGGGCCAGTCACTACGAGGACACGGCCCTCCAAAGCCAGCCTGGGCCCTGAGCCGGGCCCTCGCTTCTTTTCCTCGGGAACCCTGAGCCCATGGAGGGGGGCGGGCCACGGCTCCTCCACAAGCCAGACCAAACGCCACTTTTCCTTTCGTGCCAACTTGTTTTGAAGAGCCACATCAAAGCTGTATTTTCCAAATGCTTTCGAGAGGTTTTGAGCATGGGTTCATCCTATCATTTCAAAAGAAAAACATGTCATAAAGACAAGTGGGAGATACAAGGCCCGGATTTGGCTGCCTAAGGTTGTCGGGCGCGGCTGAGGCCCACGTCCTCGGGCCTCCACAGCTGGGGGGAGTCAGATGAGCTGCTCACTCACTAGGCCCGCACCTGGAGCCAGGGATGCGCCCTAACCTGGGTGCTGTGGACTGGACCACTGGGGGGGGGGGGGGCGGGGGGGGGGCAAAGAGGAGCTGTGTGTGATGAGTCAGCATGGGAAGGACATTCTCTACTTGGAAAAGGAAATTCATGGACAAGTAACTGAAGCGTCACGTGTCCGATGACAGACACTTTCGATCGTGCTACTCCTTGATGATGGTAAAATGTGATAGTGATGGAGGTTTAGAGGAAACGTGCATGTTCTCACCTGCAGGAGGTCCTTCGAGTGGTCGAGCCCAGCGAGACACGCTCAGCATTCTATCAATATACCTCATGCCTTAAGAAAACCTCCTCCCAAAGTGAGCAACTGATGTGAGGTTTCCCACTGGACTAAAGATCTAAATCAATTACTTTAAAACTTCCCACTAAAATAAACTCTGATCATTTAAAAATAAAAATTTGAAGCAGCTGTGACACATCGAAGCATAGAAACACATCCCTTCTCATGGGCTCGTGTCAGTCCGTCTGGGCCAAAACCTTCTGCGTTTGGTCATGAACGCTGCCGGGCTGGAGTTCCTACGGGTGACAGGCAGGTCTGTGGAGTAAAGGTCCTCGGGTGGCCTGAGAGGTGCTCCTGCGGGACCAGCATCCTTCCTCCCCATGTTCACCTCCTTTTCTCTCCTGGTCATGTGACCCCAGCACACATGGAGCAGAGTTGCTGAAATGCAGCATCATCTGCACGGCTATCAAATGCAGACTGAAACCAAGAATTTCTCCTCTGGGGGCAGTGAGTGCAGGAATTGAGGGACACCAAGTGCTGAGGTTGACCACGCATGTCACAAAGTAGGGGTTCTGAGCTTGGTTTTCACAGATAATTTATCTCCACAAAAATATTACACACGCACTTATGCAGCAATGCTTTGCTTTACCAGGAAGCTCGGATCCCATTCTTTCTGCTCTGCCTCCATCCTCTTGCCCAGGTCCTCTCCTGGTCCTAGCTGTGCCAAAGCCTTGCTCTGGGAGGAAAGCCTTGTTACCTGCAGGACTCTGAGCATTCCCAGCAAAAGCACTGTGTACACACCACCTTCCCGACCTCCAGGTTCACCCGCATCTGGAGCATCGCCTTGGACGTGGGAAAGCCATTCTGTTCTGACAGCACCAGGCCGCGTTCACGCCTCCCACACAGACCCCTGGCCCGGCCAGCGGTTCTGTGCATCGGCAGACGCACTGACCACTTCTCCTTACCTTCTTAACTACATGTTTTCATCGGGCAGAATGAACTCATCTCTAAATAACCATATCAGGAAAGTTCTGGCTCATGCCAGGCGCAAAAGTAAATAGTCTAATTATGTCAACATCCACGTAGTTCATAAACCACCTGAAGGGGCCAAGAATCACGCTTGGAGAACCATGCTCCCGAGGGATGGCGGCAGAGGAACGCCAAAAACTGAACATGTCACTTCGCATCTGTAACCAGTGACCAATTAAACGGGGAGCATGCACACACCTCCGCAGCCGACTCTTTATTGCTGTTTTTCGGGGGGGAGGGGCGGGGGGAAGGGAGGGACCTTACCCCTTTCTCTTCTTAAAAACTACAAATCATTACATTTTCAGATGATGCCCTACCACAATATTCACGTCAAGTTCAAATGACAGTCAAGTCTTCAAAGCCTGTATACACAGCTAAGTAAACGCTCCACACTGAGACACGACCGCCTCACGGCGTCTCACTGAACTCGCTGTAGGCCGAGGTATCAGCATCGGCACGGCATTAACCCGGACCCGTGTCCCCCCGGCACTGCCCAGCCATGTGGCCACGGCGATTCACACACAGGCTGTGATGCCCATGGTAACTATGGGCAGACACAAGTCAAGTGTGCAGAGACCACGTGAATTAAACCATAAGCCAGAACAATTACTGCCATCCCATGTCTATATAGAAGCTCATCAGAGTTCACCACCATTCCGCTGGGAAACTGGCCGTTAGCGAGGAATGACCAGGTAATTAAATGGGGCACCCCAAAATGAGAGCAAATCGAAACAGCAGGGATAAACTTTCTTTTCTTAGCACCATCTTCTTAGTAGCCGAAAGTTTGGAATGTCCTCTCCCGTCAGGGTGAGTTCTGGCTCCCCTGGGGTCGCTGGGCCAGCCTGCACCTCAGTGTCTCCACAAACAAAACCAGACAGTGGCCCCTGGCCCCCGGCCCCAGGAGATTTTAAACTGGGGGGAAGCACCGCGCTCCTCCCACGCCTCTTGAATTGCCCAGTGATTTGGGTCTGGGTGGTGGTGGGGGGGGGGAGCTGCAGAAGCCAGAGTCTGTACCCCTGCCCCCAGCACTGCAGCTCTGGGGGTTCCTGTGCCCACGCCCCTGCCCGCCAGCATCCCTGGCTCCTCATCTGTCCCTTGTTTAATGACAGTAGCAAGAACCCTACCAGAACCAAGTCCTTTTCGGCTCAAAGCATGAATGTAAAACTGTCTGTCACGCTTAGGACTGAGTGTTAAAGTAAGCATCACAGAAAGGAAGAGTTGTAGTCAATTGAGTAATCCTTTTTAAAAAATTCCTGGCATCTCCATCTGATAGTAAACTCGATAGCTCTAAGATGTTTTCTGTAACTGCAGATTAACTTTATCCCACTCAGAAAATCTAAGTAATCAGGCTATTTTAATAGATTTCCCTCAGTAATAGCAGGATTAAAATTCATATGAGCTTTACAGACTATCACAGATGCCTATGGATTCAGACTACTCAATAACAGACTCCCACAACAAGATTCATAAAATTGTCTGGAGTGTTGTCAATCTGTCTTTAGCGATTTTTTAAGTGGGTCCCCAAAGAACATACAATTTGACTTTGCCAATTTCATCATAGCAGATGGCTCCCCGTGTTGTGTGAACAGACAAAACAAAAACCAGCATTTCTGTCATCCTCCACAAGACGCCCTAAAACAAAAACAACTACCGAGAACAAACAGTGAGGCGTCTGTGTTAAAATGCTGTTTTCATTTGGTAGCCTGAAGCAGGTGTATTTAACTTTCAAGGCACTCCTCATGTGCAAAGCTATTTTTAGCTCTAGATTAACAGCTTTAAAATGTTGGAAGAGCTCAGAGTGAGCACAGACTATTATTACTGACAACTGAGAGGCGGGAGGAACCTGAACCACAAACAAAGCCGCGACTGTCCTCTCCTGGGGGCTGAGCAACTGTCAAACCAGTGCTGCCCGCCCACGGCCAGGCTCACCTCAGAAAACTCCAGGGACCCGCGTCTGTTCGCCCCCTGTCCGCACACCTACAGCCCACTGCCTCCTCACAGCAGTTATCCGCCCTCACTGAAATCAGCAGGCGCCCACCAGCTGGTTGTAGTCTTAGCAAATGAACTCTCACTAAGCCTTAGCAACCAATGTATTAGTGCCCCAAGGATATTTACATGTTAAGAAAGGCCATTTTCCAATAGAGATGAGTAGCAGACTGATAAGACTTCACATGAGTATAATGGTTTGGGTGGTTTAACACCCATCAGGTACCTGAGAAACAGCAAGCGGACTGGGCAGGAGTGAAAGGACCCAGGTAGTAGACTGCAATTATCTGTGGAGTCCTCACAGATAATTGGGGCGGGAAATAGGTTTACAGTTGTTCACAGGGAAAATAATATAAGAAATAATCATTCAAGAATAAACTTTCCCATACTCACAGCTGTAAACCTACTTTTGCCCCACCCTGTGTGTGACTCAAGCCAGTTAAACTCCTACTCTCTCATTTAAAAACATGAGCAGTTTGGTCTCAAAGGCCCCTTCCAACTCCAAAGTCTGGGATTCTACAAGCCTTCTTGGAGAATGTAAATTCCATCCATCCGAAAGACATGACGGGGGGCAGGCCGGGGGTGGGGGGGGTATGTTCTTGACCTTGACTTTTAAAGCATTTAGAGCCAATTAATTCAGTGCACAATCCCAGGGAGCCAAATTATACTTAATCTTTATACAGAAATGGACCAGAAAGAAGTTTAGTATTAGATCGTTGTTTATTCTTTCTATTCAGAGATTCCTTCAATAAATCATAAAACCGTTACCACAGCAGAATGAGGTCAGTCAAGTTGGGTTCCTGGAAGAAGCAAAGCTGACAGGACAGAGATGCCTGTCCGTCAATGACCTTCACCCCTTCAGTGTCACACACTTATTTCTCTCTGGTTACATTTGCCACAAGTGCGGGCTTATTATCACAGTAAAGTTATAAAATGTACCTTCTGAAGGTTACCTTCACCACACCTCGTATTTGATGACAGATCTGTCGGCTGTCAGTTTGCACCTCCCAGGGCCCATCGCAAAGTGAAGTAACAGCACCCAGAAGAGGCCCATGACCCTGACCAGGCAGCACCTGTGGGCCCCGCATCCCTACACAAGTGTCCTGGTGCCATTGTGATGAGGAATTCATTGGGAACAGGAGTCCTTGCTCCCAATTACCACAGAATTGGATAGACCCCCTCTTTTCAGATTTATAGCGACACCCACTGCCACTGGATGGCGAGTTCCGGAAACTTGTGGTGAATGCTAGAGCTTTCTAGTGGATCTAGAATCCCCAAAGACAGCCAATTCAAATAATCCACCAAAAGACAAGACTGGGAAGGCAAGTTACCTACATTTTAGTGCATCTGAAAGTCAAGAAAAAACAATTTAAATCTTTTTGTATTATTTCAAAGCAATATTTATATAGAGCTTCACAGTTCTCAGAATAAAGTCATAGGAAAGACAGACATTCTTTTTCCTCGTGTCCGGACCAGGAAGCAGCTGGGGACAGAAGGTAAGAAACTGAGCAGAACAGGACACTGGATCCCGTGTCACACACCAGTGTGCAGGGGGGCCCCAGAAATCTCATTCCCGGAGCTCTACTCCCTTTGAGAAAAACATCATTTGAGAAAATGAGACTTAAACTAATATGACTAATCTATTGGAATTCTCATTAGAAACCATTTGTATTGGCAGGTTCAGGAAAGGAGATTGAAATTGTTCACCTTCCTCTTCTCTGTCCATCGTCCATAATGCAAACTCCTCTTTCCCTGCTATCAACAAAGGACTTGGTATGACTATTAAAACATTTTAAAATCCACCTCAGGATGCTCTTTCCAAAGCATTAGGTAGCAATACCCATCGTTCATAAGGAGAACTGGCAGGGACAGCCCATGTCGCCACCCCAGCTGACTGGGACCTAAGCTGAACCCAGAGGTCATGTTCAGAAGGAATGAAAAGAACATCCTGAAGCTGTGCGTACAATTTTAAGATGATTTATTTCCACGTCAGTTTATTTTGATTTATGTGAAAAATAATTTGTTCAGTCTTCAAGAGGGTATGTCCACTTCAAGGAAAGGGGAGGTGGAAGAACTTACCCTCCGTGAGATCTGACACATGTCAGGAACACACATCCGGCTGCTTAAACTTCCTACACTTCAGAGACGCATCAGGTTCAAATTCAGTACAAGTAGATTTCAGAGACTATTTGATTTGATTTATCCAATTTGAACAACACTAAGTGCCCACTCCTGAGACCACATCCTCCGGACAAAGAAGCCGGCCCTCGCATCCCTCCACGTACGCTTCCTCTCCCCTCTAAAACAAGGAGCATTAGCAAAAATGTTGGTAGAAAAATTCCATCCGCCTATGCAAAGCCATCACACCCTGCTTGTAATGAAACCATGATGTGGCCTCCTTGTTCAGCCCACACAGCTTCGTCAGGAATGCCTGCTGTGGATCTGAGCCACGTGTGTGTAAGGGCCTGTGTGTGGACCGAGGGGTATTGCTAAACATTACTAAACACGTGTGATAATGTGAGTTTTGTATTAACTAATGTATTTGTATCATAAATAAGTGTAGTGAAGCCAAGGGCATGAAGAAAAATAAAAAGTGAGTTCTCCTACTGGCTTGCAGTGTGGCCGTGCACATTACACGTCGCCGAGTGAATCACTTAGATAACAAATGCCTGGAGGGTAGTTACACGACTCGATCTGTTTCTCAATTAAGAATGATTCCGAACACAGGAGGTCTCTAGCCATCGGTCACCGTGGCTTAAATAATGTTATCACAGAGTCTACATAGGCAGGTCCAAAATACAACTCTGAAATGAAATGCTGGGCACACTCAGGTCAGATCCAGTTCACTCTCCCTCTATCAGACACACACACCACCAAGTTCTCTAAATGATAGGTCAGCAAACGGGAATTCAGAGCCGGCCCCGGGAAAACACAGAGGCAGCTGCCTGAGGCGATCCTGTTGTGTCTTTCTTGCCCCCTTTTCTACCCAACACCCAACATTTTCTAGCTCCTTCATGCCACCGTTCCGGCGTAACGCTGGGCTACATGCCCTCTTTCCTCCCTTACAAATAAGACTCCAGGTGCATGGCCGGCGCCCAAGGCCCGTGCGAAGCTCAACAGCACCTGCTGCAGATGCTCGGCGGCCTGCTGCCTCTGGAACTCAGTGAACATCACCAAGCACCACAGGAGCCGAGAATCACGCAGGTGCTGGGAACTAAGCGATGAGCGAAGCAGCCAAACATCCAGCCCTCGGGCCACTGAGGGGAGAGAGAAATAACAAGCAAAAATGTTACCGTGACCAAGAGTGCTAAGTGCTAGGGAGACAAACTAAACACGCGGGGAGGACAGGGGTCAGCAGAGGCTGCGGGGGGCTCACAGCGGGCCCACAGTCTCGGCTCAGATCAGTGAGCATCTGTATCTGAACACTTTTAAGCACTCGCAATATCCCCACCAAGTTACCCTAAAACACAGACGAGTTTTTAGTAGACTGCAGACAATCCTATATAATAAAAGCCTAGGTGGCATCGCACGACTCCGTCACAAGATGGCCGCCACGATGTCATTACAAGACGGCCATGACGTCATCATAAGATGGCCGCCACAAGATGGCCACGCCCCACATCGTCACAACATGGCCACCACAAGATGGCCTCGCCCCACATCATCACAACATGGCCACCACAAGATGGCCACCACCACATCATCATAAGATGGCTGCCAGGGGAGGGCAGTTGGGGGCAATCGGGCCAGCAGGGGAGCAGTTAGGTGACAATCAGGCTGGCAGGGGAGCAGTTAGGAGCCAGCAGTCCCAGATTGTGAGAAGGATGTCGGACTGCCTGTCCCTGTGGGATCGGGCCTAAACCGGCAGTCGGACATCACCCAATGGGTCCCAGGTTGGAGAGGTACAGGCTGAGTTGAGGGACATCCCCCCCTTCCCCCATGACGAATTTCATGCACCAGGCCTCTAGTTATTTATATATTTTTTAAATCTAACTTCAAAGTGTTCTGCCCTGCCTTACATAAACCAAAGAAATCCCACTGGTATAAAAGACAGTTAAGCAATTTTAGAAAACTGTAGAAACACATTATTTTCTTAGGTGGCTCTCTGTCCATCAAAACAATATAAAAGGGGGTGGCTGGAAACGTATCTTTATTGTTGAGTGGAAAGCATGACACTTCTTAAGACGCTTTATAGGGACAGGACAAATCCGAATCATTACTATAAGGAAAAAAAGTTAAGTCACTAAGAAAGGCAGAGTGGCGAGGCGAGGGGGGCGGAAATGACAAGATACCATTCCAAAACCAAATAGCTTCCCTTTTATTAATGCTCAAGAAGTGAATTTTGACATCAATAAGCAAAACAAATGAAAACATCAAATTTGTTTGTATAGCATCTGTTGTGTCTTTCTTCCTTAAGAAATGTACACATTAATAATCCTAATCTAAATATGAGAATTATTCTGATCTCAAAATGCAACACTGAATTGTGTTGCATTACTGCTGCTAACTTAGTGTTTTATAGTCAACAGGAAGAATTATAGACACCCAAGTTCAGTATAACCAGGGATTTCATGTCAAGGTATAAATAGAGTCTTTAAGAAATAAGCTATATAATAAAATAAGTTTACTTTTGAATAGCAGTACAGTCATTTTCTTCAGTCAATAAAAATATTCCTTGGTTATAAAGCAGCCTTATTTTGCACATGTATTTCAGGAAAATAGCTCTAACAATATGTGAAATGCCACACTTCTTTTTTAAAAGGCAGCGAAGCAACAGAATTCTGATTTTAAATAGTATATTGCAAAATAGTTCAACCTAGTATTTCTAAGCACAAAGTAAGCTCCATTCTGAAGGAGGATTTTAATCTTATAAAGCAAACTGTTCTGATATTTCTGTTGTAGATTAAGGTCTAAATATCTACAATTAGGGATCAATCATTATACATATAGGACCATAAACTTCAATACATATCCACAATACAAATGTTTGGCATTATCACCTCACTCTGTTATGAAGAGTAGTTTGTCAACACACGCTCAACAAGGAAAATAAAACCATGATGACTCAGCCCCGCGGCTGTAACAGAATGGCTTTCAACAAATGAAAATACAAAACAGCAACAAGAGGGAACACCAGATTTATGAATAAAACAAACAAAAAACCCGATAAATCATAAACATTTAAATGATTAACTACTACATTCTTCCTAACACATCTTAATTTGCACTCTTCTCTTCAATATAATTTTTTAATGTTTTTCATACCCCAGGAGGAAATGATGGCAAAGATGAAAGTGCATCCTATGGTAAAAGTGCTTCGTGTGTGTCTGTGTGTGTTTTAGAGATCTGTCCAATAAGGAAGTTAAATAAGTATGTGCAAAAAATCCTCATTATGACTTGAACTCATAAACCTAATCATAGTTTTTATAATTCATCCCGATGAAGCAGTCACCGACACAGACGAGAAAGCTGAGAGTATCCGCTTGTACAGAGGAAAGAGCGTGAGCCATGCTCAGGAGACCCACGCTCCCTCCTCAGGCCTCAGCCATCTAGCCAGTGGCTGTGGGTGAGAAAACAGCTCAGACTCCACGTCCGCACAAGGCCCATCCAACTCCAAAATTCTAACCTAGCTTTCGATGAGGCCCTCCTGAAAGGGCAAATAATTTTGCCCCAAATATGAAAAATACACTAATCACAGAGCTTCTTATTGTACTACTAGTACAGGAAAAGGCCATGTGAACATCAGATTTAAGCAAAGCTGGGCAAACCCGCACGACCAGGAAACACCCAGTACTGTGTGCACAGAGGAGACAGAGCAACAGCAGCGGGCCACCCACGGGCACGTTTACCCGACGTCTCGGAACTGTCTTGGGTCTAAAGCTTCAAAAGCTTTTAAAAACGCTTCTTTCAAAACTGTTCTGAGGGAACTGTGACCCCCCCAGTTCACAGTGCTAGCTCTTCAAAGGAGTCCCTCTGGATTGTAATCGTGGTTTTTAGGAAGACAGCCATATTTTCAAATTTTAAATAGTGGCTAATTAAAGTCGACATTTGCCAGACTTTATTCTATGTCTTACATACACATGCATGCTTGTATGTACACACACACACACACGCTCACACACACACACGCTCACTCACCGAACACGCCAGGAGTTTAACTCAACAGTTCTCATCCACGAGCTTCGACCCATTTATTCCGCGGTAGGTTACTCGGCTCGGTCTCACCAGGACGCCGTGGTTCGGCTTGCAGGTGAAGTAGCGCGTGTCGCCCACGGCCCCGTCGTTTCTCCCCTTGGCGCTCCGCAGCTCGAGCCCCAGCCAGATGCCCAAGGCGAAGTCGGTGGGGCCCACGTAGCGCACGGTGCCCATCTCGTTGGAGCTGGTGAGCAGGACCTGGGAGCCCTCGTGCAGCCTCGCGCCGCCCTCCACGCCCGGGGCCGAGCTGCTCCAGCTGCGGCGCAGCGCGGTTTTTGATCTGTTCACGGAAAAGGAAGAGCAGCTCTTACACCTGAAGGCCAGGTGACGCGACTTACCATCTTCATCTCCACTGCGGCTCACAATTCAGTCACAAGAGAGAATACTTTATGTTCACAACTTGAGCTTTTTAGTCTAAATAGCAATAGTAGAATAAACTTTTGACATTTTAAAAGATTTCCCTTTTGACTATTTTAATACTATACTAATCTGGATTTAAGAGAGAGAGAGAGAGAGAGAGAGAGAGAGAGAGAGAGAGTCCTGGCTGGTGTGGCTCAGTGGTTGAGCGTCATCCCGCGCACCAAAAGGTCACTGGTTCAATTCCAGGTCAAGGCACATGCCCAGGTTGTGGGTTTAGTCCCTGGTCAGGGTGCATATGGGAGGCAACCAATCGATGTTTCTCACATCTATGTTTCTTTCTCTCTCCCTCTCCCTTCCTCTCTCTCTAAAAGTCAATGAAGACATATTTTTTAAAATATACACACACACATATACAACAAACACCCACCCAGCCCTGCTAGACAGCATCTCACAGGACCTTCCAGAGCCCCAGGGTGTGGGGTAAATAAATGTGAAAGAAAAAGAGAAAAAGAGATTCTCTCTACAAGAAACAAACCAATAAACAAAAATGCATTCTGAGCAGTATACTCCCAAGGCAGAGTGGGAGTAATTTTTTTTTACTAGTAACATTACCTTATGCAAACACGCCTGGCATTGCTTTCATGCACTGCTGAAAATAGTAAATCAATTCTTTGACTAATTAAACAGTCCACCCTATTCAATGATAACACAAAATGTAAATTCCTCCAACCTTTAGTAAGAGTACTAAACCAATTCGAAAATATGTGCAGTGCAGCACTTTCAGTCCCGGCGACATCTTTAACAGAGCTCCTCTCAGTGCACTCTTCCACGGTTCCCTAAGTGATAAAATCCTACCCAGCCAAGTGAGAGGTACAAAACCCCACATTTCGTCCTTCGCAGAATCCCGCCCAGCTCCTCTCGAACGGTGTGCTGCTAAATCTTCATACTCACTTGGCAAAAGCGTTTCTCCGGTTAATCTCTTTTTGGGAAGAAGCCGACGTGGTACTGAAGCTTCTCCTAAAACCTAAACATGCAAGTTAAGGTCAGAAGAGGAAAAAAAACAAACGCCATGTTTTTGTTTTTTTTTAAAGTTATCTTTTATCATTCCTCCTGCAGATGTTCTGCTAGTTCAAATGTTCCTTTGGAAAGAGAAAGCACAGAACGTAAGTACATCCAGAATACAGAAGTAGTTCAGATTTCACAACAAATTTGTATCTGACCTTTCTCAGACAAAGTGCACGTACATGAGCAAGTTATAATCATGACATACATTCAGAAGTTTTATTAGAAAGGTTCTTGAAAGCCAAATAACACTGAAGTATATATTGATAAAGCTGAATCTTTTCTCAAATATTAATCTTGATAAATCATATAAAAAAGGATAAAAGATTTAAAAACACTACCACTAAATATACCTATTAAATAATAAAATTTCAGAGCTGATGACTGCTGCCATCCCCAAATGACAGTGTAATCTAAAAAATAAAATAAGATTTCACAAAAGGTAAATTTCTAAAAAGATGTTTTTAAAAAGAAGGGACTTGCAGTTCTGGCAGTTAATGCAGACCCAATGAATGAATCTCTTGACTAAAGCAAGTATCATTTAAAATAACTATAATGCATTTAATACTGTTGAGCTGACACAAAAGGTCCAATTTCAAAGAGGCCAAAACCTAAAAAGAGAAACCATGAGAGGTAACCAAGCACCAAAGCAGTCTGCCATCTCGAACCACAGGTGCCACTGACTTCTGGGGAACCGGCCACCGCCTTGCTGCTGCCCAGGACACAGGGACGGCCAGCCAGCTGCCAGCAGGGGGACTCTCTCCAGACGCCTGGTTCAGCGAGGGTTCCAACCCGCTCCCCTCAGTGTAAGGTTATCAAGAAACAAAATGAGCACCATTTGGACAAAGACAAAGGTCACCTGAATGCTCAAAAACAGGCAACATTTCCTCCCTCAGAACTTAGGGTCATTTTGTCTGTGTGACATTTTAAAAGCTGCAGAGGCTATAGATTGAGACAGCCCCAGGCTGGGCAGTGCCTCGAGACAACAGGCAGAAGTAAATAGGAGGCATCAAGCTAGGCCTCACAAGTCCCATCCATTAGAGTGAAAGGAGTACCTCACAATAATGAACTACAAACCCACAGCACAAAGCACCGTGAGTTAGGCTCGACAGAAACAGATGGCGACTCAGATTCACAAAGACATCAAATACTGAATCATTTGACATAAAATAAAAGAAAACAATGAAAATGTTTAAAGACACATAAGAAAAACTTGAAAATATGGAGAAAGAGTAAGTGACAATAAGTAACAAACAGATTTACCAAAAAGAAAAGAAACCTTTATAATTAAAAACTTTGTGGTTAGATTAAGCAACAGAATAAACATCGCTAAAGAAAGAACCAGGAGCCCTAACCTGTTTGGCTCAGTGGATAGAGTGAAAGGTCACAGGTTCGATTCCAGTCAAGGGCATGTACCTTGGGTGTGGGAACATCCCCAGTAGGGGGTGTGCAGGAGGCAGCTGATTGATGTTTCTCTCTCATTGATGTTTCTAACTCTCTATCCCTCTCCCTTCCTCTCTGTAAAAAATCAATAAAAAAATATTTTTAAAAAAAAAAAACAAAAAAAGAAAGAACCAGGAAATGAAAAGATGGATCTGAAGATACCAGATGCTGTCCAGGGAGACAAAATTGTGAAAAAGCCGGAAGAGGCATGGGAAAGTGAGAAAGGCTACTGTACTGCTCACCCGAGTTTCAGAAATAGATAGTAAAGAGAATGAAGGATAAAATACTGTAAGTATATAGACAAGAATTTTTACAGAATTGATCAGATACTAATTCCCAGATCCAGGAAGATCCATGATTCCAAACAGGATAAACAAAAGAAATCCCACCTACACACATCACAGTGAAGATGTACAACACCAAGGAAATAGAAACCTTGAAAAGCAATCAGAAAGAAACGATAAATCACCTACAACAGTGTGGATTGGACAGGCTCGTAGCTGACTTCTCAAAAAATACAGAAGACAGAAAACTGTAGCATTATATTGTCAATGTGCAGGGAGAAAATATCTTTCAAACTAAAATGTTCACTGCGTTTTCGTTTTCCCCAGTAAAACTATCGTTAGAAAACACAAAAACTTGGTACAAACAGACCTCTTTCTAAAAGGACTTTTAAAGAATACACATGAAGTAGAAATAAAACAATCCCAGGTGTAAGTTTTGAGGATAAATGACAAGAGCTATTTGTAAATATGTGAGCAAATTAAATAAACAATGATTACATATAAAAACTATTACAATAATGGAAAATTTGTGGGGGAAATAAAATAGAAGCTGAATAACTCAGTTTTAAAACTTTTCTATTATTTGGGAAAGAGTAAACATAATGATTATGTTTCTCTCCCTTCCTCTCTCTCTCTGAAATCATTTTTTAAAAAAAATCAGCCCTGGCAGATGTGGCTCAGTTGGTTGAGCTTAGTCCCATGCACTGAAAGGTTGCGGTTGATTCCTGGTCAGGGCACATACTCAGGTTGGGGATTCTATCTTTGATCAGGGAGGCATATGGGAAGCAGCTGATTGATGGTTCTCTCTCACATCGATGTTTCTCTCCCTCCCTCCCTCCCTCCCTCTCTCTCTAAAATCAATAAAAATATATTTTTTAAAAATATCAGAAAAGCAATCAGAAATAAAAGATAAATAAAACAGAAACTGAATAAGTCAGTTTCTATTTTATTGAGAACTAAAAAAAAGAGTTAGGGGGAAACACAGGGCATTCTGTCATTCAGATATTGTCTTCTTCAGCTTGGGGGCAGGTAATAGATGTGATTATGATTACATAAACTATACAAATACACTTTTACACATTTTTGTATACATACATACTTCACAATAAAATGCTTCAATAAATAAAAGCAAAGGGATAGTTATTAGGAACATAAAACTGTAATCTTACCAGGATAAGAATGATTCTGTTTATTAGAAGAAATTTCTGAAAGTGTGTCCAGGGAATCTGTTACTCTGTAAATAAAACAAGTAATACAAACCTTATTAGAAGTTGCTGGTCTTCAGATTGAAGATTGGCTCTTAACCGAGGTTTCACACTAATGGTTTTCTTATTTCTCTCATTCAACAAACATTTATTGAGTACCTATTATGAGCCAGGATAAACTTCAGTCTAGCATCAGAGACAGGCAATAATCAAACAGAAGATACCTTCTGTTTATCCCTTCTTTGTTATCTAACAATAATTTGTATAGAAAAAGTCAACTTAAAGTGAATTCACTTAAGATAGGGACCTGACTTTACTTCTTTGTAAATTTATCTTCAAGATGAAACTAAAAACTATGAAAATAAGTTTATTTTATGTTAAATTTAACAAATGTTATAGTTGTAAAAATATCACATTCTTTTTTTCTCGTTAATCCTCATCCAAGGATATTTTTCCATTGATTTTTTTTTTTTTTTAGAGAGAGAGAGAGAGTGGAAGGGAGAGAGAGAGAGAGAGAGAGAAATATCAATGTGAGAGAGACACACTGATTGGTTATCTCCCACACACACTCCAACCAGGGCCAGGGGTCAAGACTACAACCAAGGTACATGCCCTTGACCAGAACTGAACCCAGGTCCCTTCACTGTATGGGCCGACACTCTATCCACTAAGCCAAACTGGCTAGGGCATCACATTTTTAAATTTAAGAAAGATATCAGCTGAGTCTGTAAGTGTGTGATTTTTCTGATAAAATTATATGGCTAAAACAATTCAACATTTTTTTACTTTATATTTGACTCTAAGCATAAACATAAAGGTCGCTTTCCTGACAGGTTTGTCTTTATTTTTTAACTAGAGGCCTGATGTACGAAATTCACAGCCCTGCCCCCCGCCCACTGGTCATTCCAGAAGGTCATTCCAGAAGGTCGTTTGGCCATCTGGTCTAATTAGCATATTAGCTCTTTATTATATAGGGTATTCAAATCATTATTTTTAAAAGGCCAATCCTAACAGTCTTATTTTCTTTCAATTGTTTGCTGACCTAAATCTGCAAAGCCTTCACTGTCAATCACTTCCTCCAGCACACTGCTGCCATCAATAAATCCTGCAACTCTTGCAATATTTGCAACTTCATCCTGCAACTTATATGCATCTTTTTTACATAATATTCATCATACAGCAATCAATGACAGACTCATGAACACAAAAAATATGACTTGATGAAAAGACAGATACTTGAATTAAGTGGTGATGGATAGTTGAGAACTTTATTCTAAAAGTGATTAGTTAATTTGTAATAAGGATCTATTAGTGAGAACTAAGAATAAGAAAATTAATACTATGCTGATGCCCACTTGGGCAAAAAGATGGCTAGATAGTTTTCTTAGAATTTCTCTAAAGAAATGTTGGTTGATTTATATGTTAATGGAAGAAAAGGTATAAACTAGATGAAAGTTGGGTGTTAGTAGAAAGCCTCCACGCAGAGGCAACAACATGTGCAAAGATTCTGGACAAGAGGCACATTTTTTAAATAGAAAAGGGGGGTGAGGGGTGGGGAGAGGGAAGGCCAGCCACAATCTGGGAGAAACGCTGTGCCACTATTTTATTAAGACTGTCCTCACGCAGCCCCTAGTTTTAAATTCTTCCTTCTTCACTACAATAAATTCAATAAAAAGGATTTAAAAATTCTTCCTTATGGAAGATCAGTGGTGTCTTTAAAGAGCTCCAAAGCTGGTTTAAATGAGAAACTCCTCAAAATCAGGGACCATGTCTGTTTTATTTGCTTACAGAATGCCTAGCACAGCACAAAGTGCTAAAAGACACTTAATAGTATTTGATGGGGATGAATGAGACAATCAGAAGACGACAGGAAGACAGCTGGATCGAGACAGCAGTTCATTTAGAGAGAGAGCCCCGTTTCTTTTAAAAGGGAGCTGCTTTTAAATGAATCACCTTAAAGACGACGAAATAGAAGGCAAGGGGGAAAAAACAAATTAAAAAACATGTGTCCCATTAACAAAGCGAGAAAAGGATGAAACCATGTAAAAGAAAACAGCTTCATAATCTAAAGGAGAGGAAAGGCTGTTACAGCATAAAAAACACTGCGCTCGACGTGATCAATACTTGCCGTGCCTACAGTAAGCCACCCTATGTTCTCTGGGTAATCGAACATGAAATGAACAACCCCTGTCCTCCTGACTAGGAGACAAATAAAACTTGTAGGAGACTGTAGCAATGTGTTAATGAAGATTTTTCCAAAGTAATATGAGAGCCCAGAAGACTGTCACATTCCGCATGGATTTTACTCCCAAGTCAATGACTATAAGATACAGGCCCTGAAGAGAGCCACGGGGCCTCTTTTAACCATCACTAGACCACATGGGCTCAAACCCCCACCGGGAGCTGGGCACAGCGCACACATCCCTTAGCCTCTCTGTGCATGCTTTCCTCATCTGGGACAGAGGAATAATTAAAGCGCCTGGCCCGCAGGGTTGCTGCTGTGGCATGAGCAGAGCGCCTAAAACAGTGCCAGCTGATATCAGTGCAGCAGACAGACATGCTCAGCCTCTCTGACTCCATCCTGTTCAGCTGTGTTCTTGTGCACAGACATGCCAATCATTGGAGGAATTCTGTTGGTGGCTTGAGTTTTTATAAAAACAGCCCCTTGCCAGAAGGTGCCTCTCCTGGGGAGATGGGGGAAATATGTACAATGATTGCTTATCAAAGATCTGCAGAAGCCTCCTGGAAGGATGCAAATCAACTGGGGTCAATGGACTGGGAACAAAGAGGTTTCAGGTCTTCCTGGGACCCCTGCTGGTGCCCAGCCGGCTGCTGGCTGCCGTTGTCAATCACCTCTCGCCCCTCCCATTTCCCCTTCGCTTGACATAAAAAAAGCCTGAACTCTGCACGTTCTTAAGATGGATTTGAGGAATCCCATCTTCTCAGTTGGTGACTTCTCCATCAATAAACCTTTCTTGCTCCAAATTCTGACGTTTTGAGTTTTGGCCTTTTGAAATGTCAGGCACACAGACCTTGAAACCAGAAACATAAATGCTAATCATTAGCTATGACCTCTTTTTCTTGATTATAAAATGACTACCAAAAAAAAAACAGCAACCTTTCTAAAAGCGAGGTCTTCGAAAACAACAACAAAATAGCAAACTGAGCTGGGGTGGGCTGCGCCATTCACTAACAGAGGAGATCAGAACACGCCCCCCACAGGCCATTCTGACGTGAGAGTTATTTTGAGCTGAAGATCCATGAGAATCAACACATACAGGGGAAGACTGTCTCTGGATGCTGCCAAAAATGGGTCCTCCAAACACAGAACTCGGTTGTTGCAAATCCCCTCCCCAGGAGTTTCACCAAGCAGAGAAGACCGACTCTTAGCCCAGGAGAGGAGCCTAGAGTCGACACCACACCCAGATAGACATCCTCACAAACTACACACCCGGACAGACACTGTCACAAATCCTCCTACCTCCTGTCCATTTTCCTAAGTGCCCATTCACCTTTCCTAACAATCATTTGCTCTCTCATGAGTAGCCTTCCCTGCCTCTTCCACTATTAATGTGCTCTATAATGCTCCAACCTCGCCAGTCCTTTGGATATCCATTTCTTTCTGTGATGCCCCATGCATATAAAAATAAAATCTAATAAACTTATATCTTTTCTCCTGTTAATCTATCTGCTGTCGGTTTAATTCACAGACCCACCACCCGAGTCCAGCTACTGATCCTAAGGGTGGAGGAAGTTTCTCCTCCCCTACACTAGCTATAAGGCTTGAGCTGAATTACTTTATCTCTTCCACGCTTCTTCACTTGCAATATGGGAATGCTAATAATAAAGTGCACTGCACAGAGCCCACTGCTCATTAAATGCTCAGTAAATGAATGGATTAGCTCCTGCAATTTCCCAACTCAGCTGACCAAATACTTATTAGGGTCAAATAAAGCAACATTTAATTGAAGACACTTTATAAACTGGAAAGCATATATTAAATGCTATATTATCCTATATAATAAAAGCCTAATATGCTAAGTGTCTGGTCATCCAGTTGGCCGTTCAACCAATCAAAGCGTAATCCTATCTAATAATAGAGAAACATGGTAATTAGCCGTACCTCTGCTACCCTTCCCATTGGCTAATCAGGGCAATATGCAAATTAACTGCCAACCAAGATGGCGGCCGGCAGCCAGGCACTGAAGCGAACAGGAGGCTTGCTTGCTTCAGTGACGGAGGAAGCCAACGTTCCCCGCCTGCCTTGCTGGCCTCTGAGCTTGCAGTTTAAGAAACATTGTTACAAATATAGAAGCTAAACAAAACCCCAGAAACCTGCTTTCAGCCAGCCGGGCTTCAGCCAGCAGGACCGCAACATTGTTTCAATTATAGAACAAACGTAGATCCCTGCTTTCAGCCAGCCGGGATCTCAGAGCTGGAGTGAGCAGGACCGCAACAGTGTTACAATTATAGAACCCAAAAAAACCAGATACCTGCTTTCAGCAGCCGAGGCCTCAGAGCTGGAGCCAAGCCTCAGAGCTAAAGCTGGCCCAGAATTTAAAAAAAAAGAAAAAAAAGACAGGTTGGGAGCTTCAGTCACCCACCAGCCTGAAAATGGCCCTCAGCCCCTCACCCAGTCTGGCCAGGCACCCCAGTGGGGACCCCCACCCTGAAGGGGGTGTGACCAGCTGCAAACAGCCATCATCCTCTCATCCAGGCTGGCCAGGCACCCCAGTGGGGACCCCCACCCTGATCCAGGACACCCTTCAGGGAAAACCAGCCGGCCCCCACCCGTGCACCAGGCCTCTATCCTATATAGTAAAAGGGTAATATGCCTCCCAGCACCGGGATCAGTGGAGCTGCGAGGCCTCCTGGCCCCTGGAGCAGCGTGACAGGGGGCAGTGCCCAAACCCCCTGATTGCCCTGCAGCTCTGTGTGCGACAGGTGGCAGGGCCACAACCTCCCTACCCGCCCTGCTCTGTTCATGACAGGGGAAGGCGCCCCAACCCTCTGATCAGCCCTGCTCTGTTCCTAATAGGGGGGAGCTCCCCAACCCCCTGATCGCCCTACGGCTCTGTGTGTGACAGGGTGCGGCGCCCCAACCCCCTGATCGGCCCTGCTCTGTGTGTGACGGGGTAGAGCCATAACCTCCCCATCGGCCCTGCCCTGAGTGTGACAGTGGCAGCGCCCCAACCCCCTGATTGGCCCTGCTCTGTGGGTGATAGAGGGCAGCGCCCCAACCCCCTGATCGGCCCTGCTCTGTGTGTGACAGGGGGCGGTGCCCCAACTCCCCTATCGGCCCTACTCTGTGAGTGACGGGGGAGCTCCTCAACCCCCTGATCGGCCCTGCTCTGTGCGTAACAGGTTACGGAGCCCCAACCCCCCTGAAGGGCCCTGCTCTGTGTGTGACAGGGTACGGAGCCCCAACCCCCCTGATGGACCCTGCTCTGTACGTGACAGGGGGTGGCGCCGCAACCTCCCTATTGACCCTGCCTTGAGTGTGACGGGGGCAGTGCCCCAACCCCCCAATCGGCCCTACCCTGAGCGTGACTAGGGTTGGCATCGCAACCTCCCGATCCGCCCTGCTCTGTGCATGACAGGGGGCAGCGCCCCAACTCCTCAATCGGCCCTGCTCTGAGCCCGACCAGGGGCTGCACCTAGGGATTGGGCCTGCCCTCTGCCACCCGGGAGCAGGCCTAAGCCAGCTGGTCATTATCTCCCGAGGGGTCCCAGACTGCGAGAGGGCACAGGTCGGGCTGAGAGACCCCCCCCCCCCCCCAGTGCACAAATTTTTGTGCACCGGGCCTCTAGTATGCTAATGATATGCTAAGGCTGCTCAACTGCTTGCTATGACGTGCACTGACCACTAGGGGGCAGACACTCTGACCGGTAGGTGAACTTGTTGCTGGGGTCCACGGATCGATAGGGGCCAGACAGGCCCTGGAGCTCTCCTGCGGCCCCTCCCTGGCTGGCCAACCTCCCATGTTTCTCCCCAGCCTTGATCATGCACCGGTGGGGTCCCTTGGCCTGGCTGCACCCTCTTGCATTCTGGGACCCCTCGGGGGATGTTGGAGAGCCAGTTTCAGCGTGATGGTGAAACGACCAGTCATTATGACGCTTACTGACCACCAGGGGGCAGACGCTCAATGCAGGAGTTGCCCCCGATGGTCAGTGCACTCCACAGGGGGAGCACCACTCAGCCAGAAGCCAGGCTCACAGCTGGCAAGCACAGCGGCAGTGGCAGGAGCCTCTCCTGCCTCCGCGGCAGCGCTAAGGATGTCCGACTGCATCCCCGGAGGGCTCCCGGACTGCAAGAGGGTGCAGGCTGGGCTGAGGGACCCTCCTCAAGGGCACAAATTTCATGCACTGGGCCTCTAGTCATAAATAATAAGAAAATTATATCAAGTACATCATAGAAGAAAATTAATGCAAAAATTGTAAGTCATTATTCAGTATGAAAAATAGAGTGAGAAAGCAAACGGATATAAAAACTGTTAAATGTGCCAGGAGGTGGTCACACAGTCTAGCTGGATGTGAACTGGAGGAGACTCCCATGGTGTAACTTCAGACCTACCTCGTGAATGTGGTTATACCATAGATGTTATTTCCTACTTACGATTAGCATCCCACTTCTCACCAAACCAACCTCTTTCAGCACCTAAGTCATTCTAAAACAGCACCTGGAATTTCATGACAACTTGATTTCTGTTCAGCCTGATTTTTTGAAACCAGAGTGAGCTGGTACAAAAGTGTACTATGCTAAGAGGAGCCACTGAGGAGGTATATTACACATAAATACTTGAAGCTTCGCTTCCCTGAAGATCTACTGCCTATCTATTTTTGTGAAAACTAAAGAAATCAGAGGAAAAGCCATTTTGGTCCCATTAGGTTTGCAGGAGGATGAATGGGGCGCCTGGAGCAATCAGAGAGCATTTTCACTTTTGTTTGCATGCCAGATTAAGCTCACTGCTCCCAGTGTTCGCTGCAAACGCCACTTCTAATAGCCTGCACGTACTCATAGGGTTTGCAAATGAGGAATAAAGGAGGATTTTAAAATTGCAAATCTTCAGCAAAGCAAATTTAGCTTTCCATGAGCCTCCTCTCTGAAGGCAGTGGCTGGTTAACCCCCTGAAAGAAGACGGGAACATAATCGGTGCACATCTTCAATATAAAATTAGGAGCTCTAACTATAAACCATGACAAATTACAAGAAGTTCTTGTGAATAAACATGAATCCCATTCTTCCTCACCTTTGTACCCTGGATGGGGGAGCAAATATTCCATATCTTGGAGAACAACTAAAATACTGCACACCGCCGACGGAGCCATCATTCTTGCCGTGCGGCTTCTCGAGCTCTATCCCGTACCACTGTCCTGGAATGAGAATGGGAGGCTTTAACGGCATCTGCACTGTAGCCAAAGCAGCTATGCTGCTACCCAAACCCAAAGTCTAGATGGTTCCACAACTTCACAAATGACCGAAATGAGGAATGATCGTCATGATCGTTCAGCTGTCAAAGGATAAAATTGGAAAAGTTGAAAATGAATAGGGAAAAGGTTTTACAAGCTTCACTGCAGAGTTGCACATTAAGAGAGAAAGCTAAAATGCACAAACAAGAATTTGGCAAGATTGGCTATAATGCAAGTAGTATGACCAAAACGTGTCTCAGAGCTATGATGAACCAGAGCTTGTCCTGGACTGCGGGACATGGGCTGTGTCAATACTGATAAAGGAACCAGCAACCTCTTCATTTTACTCCCAATGTTAGAACACCACAAACAGCTCCTCAATAATTACAGGAGGACACAAATCAAATGGAAAATATGGCTAGACATCATGGTAACTCTTCTTTTTCTTTCTGTTTTTCCCCATTCAGGGTGAAAAGAAATATTCTTTTTAATCTAAATGAAAAGATTCAGGTTATCTAAGAGGAAGGATTTTCTAAAAGGCTTTTAACTATTTAAAGGGTCTCCTCTGAGCAGTCATAGGATTTCCTTTTCTAGAGCCTAAAAGGACAGTCAGGTGGTAAATATTAGGTAAGTGGACAAATACTCCTAATGATTCTCAAATTGAGGGTGACTCAGACCAGTTAAAAGTACCAAAAAATCCAATTTTTTTTATTAAAAAGGAGAATATAGTACTAATTGTATTTGGTCCCTTACAATCAGCATCAAATAAAAAAATAAGGATATAGATATTGAGAAACTTATTGCGACTTATAAATTCCAAAATACAAAAATATTGTTTCCTTCCAATTCCTAGTTCAAAGAGACAATTATATAATGTCTAAAAAGACCACCTGGAAGTTCTTAGTATTTTTCCCTCTTATACTTGAGCTCATTTCCGTAGTTTGGGTTGGAAAGATTAATTGCATGACTGTTTTGTATTAAACAGTCCTACTATGCACAAGTACAGAGCAATGTATGCAAACCTACTGCTTGGCTGTAACTAATGCCCTGAAACAGGTCATCACATTTCGGAATGTCACTGGCCAGGCTCACCTGTGGCCGCTGTGATTTCTCTGAGTGCCAGAGTTGGAATTTTCCAAGTTTTACTTCCTTCTGCCGTTGATGTTTTCCTATATAATTTTTTGCATTTTCCCTTTTTACGGTAATATACCATGCAACTACTACATGCTTACCATACAACTCTTGAGAATGTGTAACACACACAAAAAAGGCATTATGACAAGTGTTAATAACAGTGACTATGCATTGTCAGGTCGTGGTGAGGTAAAGATTTAAAAGACAATATTCCCATTTAAAAGACAATATTCTTTCAGAGGTGGCACTGATACAAATGCTAAGGAGGCTAAACAAGACCCTCTCCGGGCTACATCTTATCATCTATAAAATGCCGAGATATAACCACCGCTCCACAGAACGGAATGATGTAACTTTTGATGCCACGAGAAATATATGCTACAACTTTCTAAAAGGCAGAATGACTTTAACAAAGAAGTGTCTAACTTTTATTATATTTGCTTATTACTTCCCAGATTCCTAAATGCTTCACATTAGGAATTTAAAAATTGAAAGTCAAACTAAACGATGAACTGCATCCAGCAAATCAAACCACGCCAGCCTTGTCTAACGTAACCACAGAAAGGAAACTCAAAGACATACGGGATTGTGAAAATCAACCTACCTTTGGGATCACTAAGTTTTTGAAAACTGTATTAAGAACATCCTAACTACGCTCAATTACTACCTGGAGGCCTAAGAGAAACATGAATTATAAAGCATATGGCCCCTCTCAAATCAATTAGTTGGACTGCAATTACAAGTGACGTTAATGAAACAAGAATGTGTGGGGAGACAATGCTGCAGGGTGCGCTCATGCTTCTGCATGTTCCGTGGACAGAGGCACTAACTGGCTTTTCATGGGAGTCTGTCAGAGGACAGGCGTGGAGGAGACAGACAGAGTCTCCCCCGGAGCGAAGGAGAGGCGCGCTTCCTGTTGGTGTGAAGGTGCAGGTTCCTTAAGCTCACAGCTCCTCTCCCAGAGCGTTAACCACTGGGTGTGCAGTGTCACCTGGCCCCCTACCTCACCTTCGAAACTGGGGCCCAGGGAACAATTGCAAAAAAAAAAAAAAAAAAAAAGAGGTGACACTGGCTCCTATTGTTGTGAGCACTGAAGTCCTCTGTCTCTGACCCAGGAGCCCCATTGTCTGCCAGCACCCAGGCAACCATGGCAATCTACCTGGATGGCTTGCAAATGGGGTAAAATCTCAGAGCCTTCACAGGCTGCTACAGACTTTCTAAAAAAGCATTGTCCTAGGCAACCTGGTCCCTACATGCAGCGATGCCACCATGTGTCAAAGCAGCACATTGCTACTTAAACACACGAACGTGGTTTCACTCAGCTGGCTTCCCCCTGAAATTTCAGTCACTGGAAATGCAAAAGGAAAATAGCCTTTGCTTCTGGAATCCCAACAGAAGTCTAGATGGGAATTAATAGAGAAACACACAAACGTGTTTCTGAGGTCCCGGGCACGCAAAAGCTTCGTCATTTTCCTGTGAACCTTGCTTGCCTTTCTCTGATAAGAGCTCTGTGCAGTGAACTCGTCATCTACTCATTTTCGAGATGATCCTCAGCAAGAACCTAATGCTAACGTGTCTGCTCTGTCGCTGAGCACACTCAGCAATCAGTGGGAGTGAGACCGGAGAGTGACGGCCACTTCTAACACAATTGGCAAGAAAATGTATGGATAACAGTCAACCTGGGTACAAACAGTCTGCATTTTAATCACTGTTGTGCATTTCCTGCGCCACAGCTACCAACGTTCCTCAGAAATTCTCTGTCATTGCATGTGACGTGTTAAGCCTTTTGGACTCTACAGAATTCAAGCGGAACGAAGAATGCGCACACGAGTTACCTGGAGCAAAGTTCGTCGTCCCGAAAAACCTGATGGTGCCCATCCGCTGGCCAACCACCAGCACCCTGTCCCCCAGCTGGAGCTCCCCCGCGGGGCGGGTACTATTTGCTCCAGATGTTGCTGAAGATTTCAAACCTGTGTCATCGGTTGGTGGGGGGAAGGGGTTAGGGCAGGAAAAGAGGAGAAAAAACAAAGGGAAAAATAAGGAAACACGTTAGCCAAAATATCACTCTGTATTCTAACCAGTCCAGTTGGCTGGAGATTTTGATATATGATGCCTTTCATTATAGATCGTCTACAGCAGCGAGTTCCAACCTTTTCATCTCCTGGCACACATAAGCTAATTACTAAAATTCTGCAGCACGCCAAAACATGTATTTTTTGCCGATCTGACCAAAAAAAAAAAAAAAGATGTAATTTTGATTCCTTCACACCATTGTTGTGTTGGCTGTTGTCATTTTTTATTTGACAAACTAAGGAAAAGAGGTCAGTGCCCCTGACTAAGTAGTCAGGAATTGCATATTTTACAAGTTCTTGTGGCACACCGGCTGAAGATCGCCGATCTATAGTTCTGTTTCTCCCGTGTGAGGTCAAGCTACTCAAGGAGATGGGAAGAGCTGCCTGAGAAAATTCTGGCCGTGGGAACTGAACACACACAATTCCTGATCAACCTGTCCAGACTGCCCAGTGGCACCCTCTCCGAGAACAGAGGCTGGAGAGTAAGTGCTTTTGACTTTGTCACAACGACTCAGCTCTGCTGTTGTAGCACAAAAGCTGACATAGACAGAGTGGGTGTGGCATGTTCCAATAACACCTTATTTACAAATATTTGGTGGCAGGTTGGATTTGGCCATGGGCTGTCACTGGCCAATTGTAAAATCCTACAATTAGAGTTGTTCACTGGGACTCAGTGTAAATGACACACATAGGAATGTGATTTGAGGTGAAATTGCTATAAGGTTCCAATGACCCCATCTGATTTCCTTATTGGAAACAAAACCCCTGACCTTGACTCAGACCTAAACCCTGAAGTGCCCTGTTGAACATCAGCAGTCCTGGAGAATACTGCCTAGAGAGCTGTCCAGTTATTACAGAGAAGAGGTGGGCCTGGCGGCTTCTCCCACCCCCACCACCAGACGGAACAGCTGTTATCTGGGGAGGCCTAGAGAGCCCCGCAGAGGGCGCAGGGTGGAGGGCAAGTCACCCTGTGAAAGGGGAGAAACTATGGCAACAAATAAACCGAGGGAGGAGGAGGAGGGAGGCCTGGATAAAGGGCAATGCTAAACAGCCCTAGGCCCTCAAATAACTAGTATCCCCATAGCACTTCACAGTCCACAGCATGTTTTTCATAAGAATTATGGAAACTCAGAATTTAACTAAGACATGGTGTTCACAGGAGGCAGGTGGCACACCTGGATTAAATCCAGACCCTATGACCAGAAATCCTCAGGTTCAGGTTGCATAGATGCTGGCAGGGTTCGCAGCTAGTTAAACTCACATCAGAACAGGTTATCATGGCCAACCTGTAGGAGAGCCTCCGACCCTTCCTACAGAGTTTTAAATAGTGGGTAAAACTGGAGAAAGCATGCGTTTAAAATGTGAAGATGACACAAAAGCATGTGCAGAAGCCAATATGCATGATGTGAGAAACAAAATTCTGAGGGTGAGAGCTCTAGCATCAAATTACATGAAAATGCCGAGTCCTATAGGGAGCAGCAACATGAAGAGACTGGCACAGGCCCTGTCTGAGCCGACAGCACAGTGCGGTCGCCCACACTGCAGCAGCGGTAGACTCGCTGGTACTGAGAGGAAGGGTTCAGCTCACTACCGGCTGCCAGGAGGGGTCTGGGGACCCTGAGGCGTGGGGAAGAGCTGACGACACCTGGGACAGAGATGGACTAAACAGCAGCAGAGAAAGCAGCAGACAGACCTGCGGGTGAAGCCCGGGGGAGCCACTTACACATGGCCATGACTTACCTCCCTCCCTAAGCCTCCGTTTCCTCATTCATAAAATGAGGATGATAACAACGGTACCTACTCCATAGGTTTATTTTGAGAATGACATAAAATAAGGTACATAAAGTGCCTAGAATAGTACCCGAAATAATAAGTATACAGTACATGTTAGTTATTATTTGGTTTATGTTGGAAAAGAGATAAGGAAGATAACAAACCATACATTTCCAATTATCTGAGGATGTGTCGTCAAGTTCTATAATGAACCTTAAAGGGCGGGAGGCCTCAGACACATGGGGAAGGGAAGTCAACCCGACGGGTGGATGGCGTGAGCAGAGCGCGAGGCGAGAGGCTGAGAGGTTGAGCACGCTTACGAAGGGGAGGGAGGCAGGGCCGTGGGGGACACAGGGGAGGGTGCAAGTAGTTCAATCTGATTGAAGTCAGGGGTTCCTTCTACACATTTAAAAAGAGCAAATCTACTTACAAACAGACCAAGATAAAAACCACCAAGAAAGCCTGGTTGAAAAAGCCATAGATACCAGCGCTGGCCCTGGATGGCGCAGAGGGGCTTTTGCTCGAGGTCGGCTTGCCACTGCCCCGGGCGTGCAGTTTCCTGGGGTGGCTCTGCTTGTGCTCCAAGGAAGACGCAGAGGACAAGCTGCTGATGGAGCCAGGCAGGTGAACTGAAACTGGGAAAGGAAAGGAATATATCAAAGGGCGAGCACAGGAAGTGAGCCAATGAGACACTTCTCCAGGTAAATCCTCCTGAAGCTCACCACTTAGCTCCCCAATTGTGGATTACCTGGTGCTGAATTACACTCCTGGTTTCATGCCAAGACAGCTGATACATAAAAGACCTTATAACTCAAGCAACTGTATTTTAAGGAAACACACTGTATGATGACAATCTTATACAAGACAACATCATCACATCCGTAGACTTCAGCTGACTACCTATCCTAACCACCACTCCCTTCACCTCTCACTTTAGATGGGACAGTAGAATCCCATCTTATTATGCAAACAACACTGCTAATATGTTTTAAGGTAACAAAGTTTAAGATTTAAATGTTTTGAGTTAACCTGAAGGCAAGCAGGAATACTTCTGAATTTTCCATTCATGCTCTATTCACCTGATGATTTGAAAGCTAAAGGCAACTTTAAATCTTTTCATCAAGCCATTTACACTATGTAATGTCCTTCTGCTCTCAGTATAGTTCTCTAATATAAGTACACAAGAATCACAGTACAGGATTTTATATAAAAACATATACATACTTGAGCAAGAGCTGCTTCGGGGATTTTTCAAGGATAAATTTTTACTATACTGATTTTTCCCTGAAAAACTTTAAAATTTAGCCCCATAGAAGTTATGTCATTATATTATCTTAAAGTGCCATCATGAAATGTAACTGTGAGGACAGAATTATACAGTGTGTTACCATCTTTCTCCGTCGCGGTTTTCAGTTCCTCACCAGCAGGCAGCGAAAGCGTTGATTCCGAAGCGCTGTCTCTTTTTGATGGCATTAACCCTAGAACACAGCATGAAACACGCTCAGCAAGAAAAAATTTTGTTTATCGTTACACATAAAAATGTACTTTCTTTTTCAGTACAGAAGGCCTCCTACCCAAATCTTATCCACTTCTGAAAACAGGCTGGATAATAAATCCACAGACAGAGGGGCCAGTAATTCATTATTTAAAGGGAAGAGAAAAGAACGCATTCCTAGCCCACCTGAAAACCCGTTTCCCCAAATATCACTAAAGTGTATTTTAAACCTGTTTAGCACTCCATTAAGGAATCTAAATGACAGAAAGCATTTACAGCACAGCTGCTGAATTGCATGATACGCATGCACAAGGCAGGCAGGTAAAGCAAACAGACGCAGCTGAGATGGGACAGTTGCACACTTGCTAGGACTTGCAAACGATTTACATCATTTCACAGGTGTGCGCATGCAAATTAATTATAGCAGATTCTCTATTTAGATAGCAAACTTCAGGTAAAAACAAATTTTATGAGTAATTACTCATGTAAGCGAGAGTCAGGTAGTAAAATATCCTGTACTCTTTGCCACTGGTATTTTGAAAATGACTACCCCACTCTCAATACACCCAACTCCCACAAAAAATTCACTAAAAAAAAGCTCATGAATAACACTCTACCCTATTAAGACTCCTGTTTCAATTCTACAGACCCAAATTATGTAAATAATAAACCTAGGGCATTGCACCAGTTTTAAACTCCACCGACACCCATTTCCGTTCCACTCACTCACGAAGCACTCTGGGTGGAGAGCTGTGCTTGGCACTGTAGCATCGCAAACGTGAACAAGACATGGCCTAAGCCAGCCGTGGGCAAACTATGGCCCACGGGCCGGATCCGGCCCGTTTGAAATGAATAAAACTAAAAAAAAAACAAAAGACCGTACCCTTTTATGTAATGATGTTTACTTTGAACTTATATTAGTTCACACAAATACTCCATCCATGCTTTTGTTCCGGCCCTCCGGTCCAGTTTAAGAACCCATTGTGGCCCTTGAGTCAAAAAGTTTGCCCACCCCTGGTCTGAGCCCTACAGGAGACCTTTTCTTGTTGGTGAGGTAGAAAGACATGGAGATGAATAACTAAAATAGGACATTTTTGATGTAAGTGCTAGCAGAGGAGGAGGGGACAATAATCGTGGCTACAAAGATAAATTAATGCCTCCACCGGATCGCGTGTTGAGATGGGTCTTGAGGGGTGGGCCTGATTTCTTCTAGAGAATACTGGAGGTGTGGTCAGAAAGAACTGGGGGGTAGGCATTCAGGATGAACCAAAAAAAGTCTTAAAGACAGAGTCAGACAAGGATGAGCAGTGTGGCTGGAATAAAGAGTTGTTTGGGCTGGGGGACCAGTAAACTGGATAGATTGGGTCAGAGTAAAATCTTAGAAGGGACAGTGCTGGCTCCGGATTGGAACCTTGGGGAAGGAGTGAGCCTGACGGGTTTGGAGAGGAGGGCTGGCATGAACAGTTACAGGTGAGTGACGAGACCCTGACAGCAAAGTTGAGGAGGAAACGAGAGGAGAGGCTGGAGCAGAGACCAGGTAGAGTTGTTACACAGGCCAGGAATGAGGCCAGAGCCGCAACAGCAGGAGCTGAATGGACAGGTGGGTAAGAGACTTTGTGAAACAACCCAGAGTGGATTTATTTTTCAGTATATTTTTCAGTTCTGAAATATCTGTTTGGTCCTTTCTTTATATTTGAATTTTTTGTTGAGATAAACCAGAGATTCACATGCAGTGGTAAGAAACAATACAGGGAGATCTTGTACACTTTGCCTAGGTTCCCCCAAAGGTAGCATTTTACAAAACTTATTATAATAACACCAGAGGCCTGATGCACAAAATTCATCCAAGGGGCTTGGCCCTCGAAGCCCTAGCTTCGTCTGGAAGGTCTTCCAGAAGGATGTCCGGTCTAATTAGCATATTACACTTTTATTAATATAATAGAGGCCCAGTGCATGAAATTCATGCACTCGGGGGGGGTCCCCCCAGCCCGGCCTGCACCCTCTAGCAGTCCAGGAACCCTCAGGGGATGTCTGACTGCTGGGAGGCAGGAGAGGCTCCCACCACCACCGCTACACTCACCAGCTGTGAGCCCAGCTTCTGACTGAGTGGTGCTCCCCCTGTAGGAGCGCACTGACCACCAGGGGGCAGCTCCTGTGTTGAGCGTCTGCCCCCTGGTGGTCAGTGTGCATCATAGTGACTGGTCGTTCTGCATTCAGTCGATTTGTATATTAGCCTTTTATTATATAGGATCTTTTTTTCTTTAATATGTTTTATTCATTTTTTACAGAGAGGAGGGGAGAGGGATAGAGTTAGAAACACCGATGAGAAACATCGGTCAGCTGCCTCCTGTACACTCCCTACTGGGGATGTACCCACAACCAAGGTACATGCCCTTGACCAGAATCTAACCTGGGACCCTTCAGTCTGCAGGCCAACGCTCTATCCACTGAGTCAAGCTGGTTAGGGCTAGGCTTTTATTATTATAGATAACCATGATACTGACACTGATACAATACACCAATCTCAGATTACCCCTATTCATGCACATTCATGTGTGCACACATGCATCATTGGTTCTTTTTATATTTTCATTTCTCTACTGAAACTTTCCATTTGTCTAAGGAGTGTTCCCTTAATTCTAAGAGCACTGGTTATTATTATGTTCTATAAACTCTATCTGTTATCATCTCAAGACCAGCATCTTTTGATCATCCTTTTCCTTGAGAGATGTTGAGATTTTCCTGGTCATTCATATTTGGAGCAATTTGGGGTTGTAGCCTATAGATTGTGAATATTATTTAAAGGACTCTGGGTCCTGTTTAACTGCTATGGAGATGCTGTTTTATTTTTTGTTTTGTTTTGTCCAGGAGCCGACCATTAGGTTCAGGCTGAAAGTTCCCCACCTTCTGTGACTGTGGTTCCAATGTCAGTTCAGTTGCCAAAGCCTCTTTGCGATCCATCTCAGGTGTCGTGCCACCCAGCACCAGTGTGGGGCCAGGCAGATCCGAGCACATCCAACTTGGGAGTAAGCCCGAGACTTCGCACCAGCATTATCAGGTCACTTTCTTGAGCTCCCTCCCATCCATGGCCTCCCTGACACTTTCCTGCGCCTAGGAGGCGCCCCTCCTGGCATTCTGGATACAACATCTAGGTTTTAGTTCCCCTGCTCTGTCCTACAATCTCCTGAGCCAGATTCTGCCTCGGGGCCAAGCTGTGGAAAAAAGAAAGAAAACTAATGGGGATTCCAGGCATGTTCTTGGGACCCTGGTTTCTCTGGTCAGAGGCAAGGGTTCTCCCTTGGGGGTCAGGGGCCTGTCGCACCACACAGGGCTGCCCAGGGTGGGGTGGGGAAGAGCCAACAGGGGAAGGAAGCACTCAGGGAAGAAGCAAGGGATTTCCTCCACGTTCTGTCTCCCAAATGAGAAGTGGGGGTCTTCTCTTTGAGCTTTCGTTCCCTGTCTGCTGGAACTTCAGGGTTTCAGCTTAAAGGATTCCATTTACAACAGCTTCAAAAAGTATGAAGACCTGGGAATAGACCTAACAAAACAGGTACAAGACATCTGTAGAGAAAGTTATAAAATATGATTAAGATACTTGTGAAGGACCTAACTAAACAGACATCCCAAGCTCATCATTAAAAGACTGAATATTGTAAAGACGTCTGTTCTCCCCTGATTTGAAGTTTAAATGCAATACCCTTTAAAACGTCAACAAATATCTTTTAAATGAAACTTAACAGCTTTTCCTAAAATTTACACAGAAGTGATTTATAAGGGCACAAACAGGGAAGACACTGTTCAGGGTAGGAGGCCTTCTCCTACTGGATGCCAAGAAGTGTTTTTTTTAAACTACAGCAATTAGGAGTGCGGTGTTACACAGGGATATTCAAATAACCCCACGCAACAGGTTGGAAAGGCCAACCAAGTTTCTGGACAGAATCCTTCGATCACAGCAGAAAGCCTTTTCTGCATGAGTATGAATGAGTTAGCAAGCATGCGTCGCACTCTTGTCTTGTGCTAGGTGCTACAGTGCATACAAAGTACTCTCGCCGTCCATTTAAAGCTTCAAATTTTGCTGACAGAATAAAAGACCTGCCCAGGTAAAGGAGTCAGAGGACAAAACCCAGAAGAACAAAGAACAGTCAGGTGGCGTGGATAAAAGTGTGGGCAAGTTAGGGGACAAAGAGATCAAAGAGATCTGGGGTCACTGGGGAAGTTTTCGTGGAGAAACAGGATCTGAAAAAGGAGGTAAAAAACGGCTGGGGCCTCAAAAGGCAGAAGTCAAATGACTGCCCTGGGGAACTAGCATGAGACCAAGCACGCGGGAAGGAGTGAGAGCAACGTGCTGCACGCTGCGCGGGAGACAGGGAGATACAACAGACCATCCTCAACCCCGGCAGCCGGCAAGCCTCCATCAAACAGAGAATGCGCTCTGGCTGCCAGTTCCAAGAGTCGGATGTTTTCTGATAAAAAACCAAGTCACTGAAACTCCTGGACAGGTGATAAACATAAAGCAGCTGTGAAGGGTTTTTAGAGGCATAAACTCTAGCTTTGAGGTTCGATTGGGGGGTGGTAAGGGTATGGAGATCGTAGGAAGGAAAGGAAGGAAGGAACAGATCTGAAATACTCGTCAGGAATTAAAATCATAAACTATGACTGAGCTCTAAAAGCACACTAAGGTGCAGGTTTTATCAGATTCGTAGTTAGGTAGCAAAAAGGGTGTGAAACAACCTACATATGAGGCATTCCACAAATAAAACTAACATGCGGAAGGAAATATTTAACTTTCCGGTTGGACCTACCAGTATTTACTTTCGACGTTACATGAGCCACATCAATTTTCTGGGACCTGGTGAGCGGGACAGCTTTTGTAGAAGGAGAGTGGATTATATTCTTCCTTCGATCTTTTGCTTTACTTATCTTTGAAAGGGGTGCAAAAATGCCTGAGGGAGAACGTAGAATTTTGGTGTTAAGCAATTAAAAAGGCATTTCAAAGCCAGTACAACTGCTTAGTAATATAAATCTTTAAGTTCGTTTTTAGCACCTACTAGGTGTCCTGTAGTGACAGACAAAAAAACACAGTCCGTGGCCTTAAGGAGCTTACAACCTAGTTGCCAAGACAAACGACATACACAATAACTTAAGAATCCCATACAAGACACATAATCAGATGTTAAGTGAAATTACAGGGGGAAGAGAAATGAGTAAAGGTCACAGTTTTCCATTATAATTATTTCTAAGATATTGACAAATAGTGCACTATATAATATAAAAACCACTCTTCTATGTCACTTTATCTCTACCTCCTTTCAGACTCATATTTTCCCACATTAAAGCTTTTTATGTCCACATTTTATCTCTCTTCAAGCCTGTACAGCTTTAGAAGACAAAATTCAATATTACTCATTTCTGCATTCCCCCATGGTACCGAATTACAGTGCCTTACACATACAGGGAAATAAAAAATCCTTTGAGTATAAAATATAACCTTCCCTAAATGCCTAGCCCTCAGCTCCTGCCAGTGATAAACAATACAGTGTGTGCTGGGGAAGGAGGCACGCATAGACACAGGGAGGAGGTGTCTATATGCAATGGCTAGGAGCACAGAATTCCATTTAAAATGGAGTTTATCCAAAAAAATTATCCAGTATCAATAAGCATGTATAGACGTCACAGTGGATATGGACTATAAATACCAAGATGATCTTGCTAAGACATTTTTATAAAGAAAATAAAGTCCTAATATGTATATTATACACTTCCATTGAGTGTTTATAACCTACCAGACATCATGAGTAAAATGTAATATATTAGAACCAACTTGTTTTAAAATAAAATTGTAGAAATGTTCAAGATTCTACAAAAAGTGAGTGCTTTGTACTAGCTCACAAGTGTAACAAGTGTCAACTGTGATACTTTGCTGCTGATCTTGACTCTTTCCTCCCATGGACTCTACAATGCCATGCCTTGATTTTCTTACTTCTTTGATTTATCCACAATGTTCTGCTCTGTCTCCCACCTTCCCAATTTTCCTTGACTTTCTATTCTATTCTTTGACACACACACACACACACACACACACACACACACACACACGTTAGCCCTTGATGATGATCACATTCTGTGTTGCCAAGAATTGGGGGGGAAATTATTTTATCTCTGGGAATATAAATGTATACAATGTTACTGAAGAGGTGTGCCCAAAGATTTCGAGGTCACATTTGCATATTGTGAGGAGAAAATAGATTTCAAGAGCCAAAGCAATTTCTAGTTTACTGCTATAACCCGTTTTGGAAACTGACTGGGCTCAGAACACCAAGCTGGCTCAGCAGGAAGGTTACTCCCATTCTTTTGCATAACCCAACACATGATTCTTGCCCCCCAACTTGCCTTCAAGTTTGTAAAGGAAGACAGAGGCAAGGTTCCCGGGGGGATCCAGCTTTGTCCTAATCAAGCATGCCTCTCCTTCGGCTGATGAGATCTGGGGAGCCCACATGCATCTGTTACAATATAAGCACTTCCCAGCATCTGATTTACATCTGCCATGTGTGTTGCTAATGGTTTTGATCTTGCCCTTGGTCTGCTTGACAGGTGCCAAAATTAGCTAATAGAGGAAAATTAAAATTAAATTCTTAATCTCTCACAACTAACCATATAAATTCCCAATTGTTTAAGTAATGTAGTTTAAAAAAATTAAAACATTCAAAAGAATAAAACATATAATATATAACTAATGATTATATTAGGAAGATCTATCTAAGCTTAAAAGCAATGTAAGAAGTTTTAAAGGCAAAGGCCTTTTAACTACATAAAACTATATGTTCAAAAACACTGCAAATGAAGTTCAAAGGCAAATCACAAACTGAACAAGATATCTGTAAGAAACATAAGGGCTTCATATCCTAAATATGTATTTGTATTTTTAAAAACTTACTGGTTTAAAAAAACAACAACACTAATATCCCAAAATGTTAATGGACAAATAATATGAATATCTCTTGGTAACTATCAAGATAACATACAAAATACATATACTATAATAAAATATTTAAGGGTTTTATTTCTCCACAATCAGAGAAATATGAATTCAGACAGAAATTTTCACCCATCAAATTAGAAAAAAAAAGAAAATGGAGACATAAAAATCACAATATTTAAAAATTAGGGGAAATTATATTGGCTGTCAAGTAAAAGTACAGAATATATAACTATATATAATCCAAATTTTGTTACAAAGTTAAACAGAAAAAATATACAGATGATTTTCTTCTTTTTCCTTTTTTATGTTTTTCAAATTTTACACAATGAGCATTTTTTGAACAACAAAAAATTAATAATGGACCAAGCAAATGAGGCTCCATCATAAATGTTATGACAGAAGGAAACTGGTCATTTGGACAATTTGTAACAGCTAGCGAGTAGCTAACATGTTTTGAGTGCTTACAGGGAATCAAGCACTATGCTAGGTGCTTTATATATTCATCAACACGTTTAATCCTCATATGAGTCCTTGGGGTATTGTTATCCCCATTTCACAGAAGATAAATTGAGGCACAAGAAGAGAAAAAGGGTCATACAGCTGGTAGGTAGAGAAGCTGATTCACACCCACACACTCAGACTCCAAAGCCCACACTCCTCAGCAATTCACCATATTGCCTCCCCATGGCGCTCTAAGATGAAATACGGTGCAGCCAGGGAAATGAATGTTCTAGAAGAATACCTCATGGCAAGGAAAAATATTCACAACATAGTAAGTGTCAAATTGAAATCAATGTGTCAAGGGTACGTGTGTGCGTGTGTGCATGTGTGTGTGCGCAAGAGAAAGAGAATATGAATTAAACAATCATTTCTCAGAAAGAGAAATGTCCCAGCTCAGGAGTCCGGAAATAAAGTTGGCCTCATCTGCTTTCCAATCTGCCAAGTTTCCAACCTCCAGGCTCCGTATTTCCTTGATAACAAAGTCCTTCCCGCAGTCGTGATACCAGCACAAGCAGGAGTTTAGGAGGTCCGAAGGCTGGTGGTCTCCTGTGAGCACGTCTCCCAGCCCCTGAGCTGCTCTCAGCAGAAAAAAGCAGCCCCTTCAGTTATTAATAAGCAATGGGAGTGGGGGGCAGGGAGACAGAGAGTTTTATTTTCACACAATAAAAAAGTAAAAATTTTTGAGTATTTTAACTTAATTATCATTACGTCAGATAGGCTCTTCCTTACCATATTTGGGGGCACATTTAAAGTACTGGACTTTCCCAACACTTCCGTTGTTTTTCCCTTCTGGTTCATCCAGCTCAATGCCAGCCCACTGCCCACTTGCAAATTCAGTTGTTCCACAAAATCTTAATGTTCCAACCTAAAGAAAAGGTAAATTAGAGTAACTTTTGAGTATGACTAGTAACTCTATATGTTTAAAAAAAACATTCTCTCAAAGTAGACTTCAGAACAAGGAAATTACCAGGGATAAAAAGAGATAGTAAGTAGTGATAAATGAGTCAATTCACCAAGAAGACCTGAGTCCTAAATCTATATGCACCTAACAACTGAGCTTCAAAACCAAAAATCACTAACAGAAATATATATGGAAAATCTTCAAATATTTGGAAATTGAACAATGTACTTTTAAATTTCCATGGTGACAGAAAGTCACAGGGAAATTAGAAAATATTTTGAATTGAATGAGAATAACACAACATATCAAAACATGGGATGCAGCAAAAGCAGTACTAAGAGGGTAATTTATATTAAAATGCTTGCATTAGGAAAGGTCTCAAATCAATGATATAAACTTCCACCTTAAGAAACTGGAAAGTGAAGACCGAAAGCAAGCCAAAGGAAGGAAAAAAATACAGGGAAGTAATTAATAACAGAAAAACAAAAGAGAAAAATCAATGAAATCAAAAGCTGGTTCTTCTGAAGAATAAATACGATTAATAAACTTTCAGTTGGAGACCAAGGGGGGATAAAAAGAAAACACAAATTACAAACATTTCAAGTGAAAGAGGGACATTATTATTTTCCCCCCAATCATTTAAAGAACAGTAAGAAAATACTATGAATAATTCTATGCCTATACATTTGACAAATAAGATGAAATGTTCTAGTTCCTTAAAAGATACAAACTGTCAAAGCTCACACCTGTATTGAATTTGTAGTTTGTTTTTTTTGTGTGTTTTTTAAAATATATTTTATTGATTTTTTTATAGAGAGGAAGGGAGAGGGATAGAGAGTTAGAAACATCGACCAGCTGCCTCCTGCACACTCCCTACTGGGGATGTGCCCGCAACCCACCAAGGTACATGCCCTTGACCGGCATCGAACCTGGGACCCTTGAGTCCGCAGGCCGACGCTCTATCCACTGAGCCAAACCAGTCAGGACTTGAATTTGTAGTTTTAAATCTTCAACAATAAAACTTCCAGACCCAAGAGTACTCACTGGTGCATTCTACCAAAGAACTTAAGAAAAAATAATATCAGCTCTATATAAACTCTTCTAGAACATAAGAATAGATGGACCAGCTCCCAACTCAGTTTATGAAGCCAACATTAATTACCTTGATACCAAAACCAGCCAAAGACATTACAAGAAAACTATAGACCAATATCCCTTGGGAACACAGACACAAGAATCCTCACAAAACAAGAGCACATTAAGGCCAGCAATATACAGAAAGGATGGTGCATCATGACTACGTGAGGGTTATCATGAGAATGAAAGGCTAGTTCCACATTTGAGAATTAATATAATTCATCATGTCCACAGACAAAAGGGTGAAGGCAAACCTGTCCTTTTGATATATTTTTAAAAAGCTGTAGCAATTTCAACATCATTTCATGATAATATTAATTTTTTTAAAAACTCTCAGCAAACTAGGAATAGATAGCAACTTCCTTAACTAAAGGCATCTACACAAAATCTACAGCTAACAAGTTCATACCTAATAATGAAAGACTGAGTGCTTTCCCCATAAGACTGGGAACAGGACAAGGATGTTGGCTCTCACCATTTCTATTCATCCCAGGCAACGAAATCGGTGAGAAATAAAAAAGGCATACAGATTGGAAAGGAGTGAGACTGTCTCTATTCCAAGACAGCATGATTGTTTTCATAGGCTACCTCAAAGAATCCACACAGATAAATAGGCCAATAGAACTAGTAAATTTAGCAAGGTTACAGGATACATGGTCATACAAAAACGAACTGTATTTCTATATGCTAGTAATAACCAACTGAAAAATAAAATTTCAAAACACCACCATTTACAACACCAAAGATCATGAAAAGCTTAGGTATAAGTCTAACAAAGTATGTGCAATATCTATGTGCTGAAAACTACAGAACTGATGAAATAAACCAAAGGCCTATTAGAGAAATACAGTGTATTTGTGACGGAAAGACTTGACATTTTTAAGATGTCACTTCTCCGCAACCGGATCTATGTTTAACACAGCTCCATTTGAAATCCCAGCAGGATTTTTCATAAAAATCTATAAGCTGATTCTAAAATGTCCATGGAAAGGCAAAGGAACTGAAAAAAGAAAATATTGAAGATCTAAAAATATCTGATGGCAAGACTTGCTATAAAGCTACAGCAATCTGACAGTGTAGTATTGAAGAAAGGAGAGCCATTAGATCAATGGAGCAAAATAGGACCCAGAAATATGCCCACGCATATACGGTCAATTGACAGAGAAGCAAAGGCAATTCGAGAGAAAGAATAGTATAGTCTTTTCAAAAATGGTACTGGTCTAGAGACAAAGAAGCATCGATCAGACCATCAAACCTCAGAAGGAAGGCAAAGGAGGGTGGGGGTAAGAGGAAGAGAGAAACCAAAGGACTTGTATGCATGCATATAAGCCTACCCAATGGACACAGACACTAGGGGGGTGAGGGCATGAGTGGGGGGTGGAGAAGCAATTGGGGGATAAGGACACATATGTAATACCTTAATCAATAAAGAAAAAAATGGTGCTGGAACAAATGGATGGATGGAGGAGAGGAAAGCGAGAGTGAGTGGGGGAGAAGGGAAGAATTCTAAAATTCCAAAATTCTAAAAAAGCAAAAACAAAAAGCCGTCCCTCCCGAATGGGGTATGAAAAAAGAGAAGGGCAACAGTGAATGCCGTGAGGACTCTGGGGCTCTGGGGTGTCTTCAGTGGGGTGGGTCCTCTTTTCCACATTCATTTTTATTATCAGGTTACAATTCTATCTGAGATTTTGCTATCTGTGGGGTCTCAAGGCCAGACGCCATGAATGGTGAGGCCCCGCCCCCGTCTCTGTGAAGTAGCTGTGGGGGAAACATCACCGAGGAGGCCAGGGGGCTGCCCTCCATTCACTCAGCAGCTCCATGAGTCACTCGTTTCCCATTCAAGTAAAATGTCTTCATTGCTCAGTTCAAATAGTTTATATTCTTAAGTCATGCTTTATGGTGAATGGGCATTTCAGTTTCACATTTTCCATTAAGTATCTTCCTACCTACATATTGAATTTTTGCCAAAGACTCAAAACTGACCACACGGGACGCAGCCTTGGCACCCAGACCGCGGGCACAGTGACCTTGGGTGCAGCTGTAGACACCGTAGTTCGTTACTGTACCTTCTGTCCTGCAATGACCACCCGGTCTCCCAACTTCAGGCCGGCTGAGGTCAGTACTGCCTTGCCAGCGGCACGATCGGAACTTGGGGGCACAGGCTTGGAGACATCGCACAGCAGGGGCACCGCGTCCAGCAGCATCTGCTTGATTTCCTTGGCAGTGGCCGCAGCATCGGCCATTTCCAACGGCATTTCCACTGGGTCTGGAACCACATCGGCGGGCATCTCTCCTTTGTCGTTCTGCAAATTAAGAGATAATTTTCACTTCACAACTACTTGGAGCTCTACAAAGTCATATTTAAAAAATTTTTTAAAAAATATTTCGCCCAGCCAGTATGGCTCGTGGTTGAGCATCAACCTATAAACCTGGAGATCTCAGTTCGATTCCCGGTGAGGGCACATGCATGGGTTGCAGGCTCAATGCCCAGTAGGGGGCATGCAGGTGGGAGCCAATCATTGATTCTCTCTCTCCCTTTCTCTCTAAAATCAATAAAAATATATATACATATTTTTAAAATATATTTTATTGATTTTTTACAGAGAGGAAGGGAGAGGGATAGAGAATTAGAAACATCGATGAGAGAAACATCGATCAGCTGCCTCCTGCACACCCTCTACTAGGGATGTGCCCGCAACCAAGGTACATGCCCTTGACTGGAATCGAACCTGGAACCCTTCAGTCCGCAGGCTGACGCTCTATCCACTGAGCCAAACCAGTTAGGGCAAAAATATATATATTACCAATAAATTTAACATCTACGATATGCCAGGCACCATTCCAAGGGCTAAAGGTACAACATGAAGGACACAAAACTCCCTGCCCTCCAAGAGCACAGTCTATTGGGAGAGACAGACTATAAACAGTCAAACAAGGGAAATACGTGATGTGTTAATGGTAGAACGTGGTGGCGCAGGGAAGAGGACACAGGGGCAGAGGGGCTACCTGTGTGGGGGAGCAGGGAGGCCTCGTTGCTAAGAAGCGCTGACGCAGAGGCCCTAAGCGGGCAGCACGCAGGCTGGCGGTGAGGAAAGCATTCCAGGCTCAGGAAGAGCAAGTGCTGAGGCGAGTCACAGCAGCCGGCAGCACAGGCTGGGAAGGCGGGTGTGGAGACAGGAGCCACGGGTGACTGGCTTCCCAACCCCAGACCTGAGCCTCCCTCCCCGGCCCCACAGCTACCACCTCGGCTCTGTGACCTCAGCCCCTCCGGCCCACTCCTGGGGTGACTCAGATTCCAGGAATGGGAGCTACGTAGAGTTTCCACACTTTTCAGATCTGGGCTCTGAATCAAGAAAACAGCTCTGTTCCCACTCTGAAGGAGAGACTGTGCCTGGGACTTAGCCTGCAGCAAGAGGAAACCGGACAGCTGCCAGCCCACTAGCATTTGCATGGTGCTCATGGAATGAAAACCCTTTGTCCTCGCCCGTTCATGTAGGAGAATTTGTAGTAGGAGAGACAAACACCAACTAACCAAGTAAAAATAGTTCTTACATTTCTAGCTTGCAGATGAGGAAAATCAGGCCAGGAGAGATCAATGACTTGCTCAAAGTCACTAACATGACCACTGGCGGAGGTGACTTTATAATCCATGTCTAGGCCACCTCTCGGGTTTCTCCTCCAGGCTATGCTGTCCTCAAACGAGTGATCTTTCCCATGTTCCCAACTCAAAACTTAGAGCTTATGAGAGGCATTCCAGATTGTAATCTTTTAACATGAGGAATCAAGATTCTTTCACTAAGAAACTTTTTTCCCATTTCTTCTTTACTAATTATCTTCATATGGTGAAGATAAGTTTACAAGAACCATTTTTTTGTTTAAAATTTGAGTCAGTTTGGTCCTAAGTAAAACTGTGGCAGGATAGTAAGAAGCTAGGGACATTCCTTGACAAGTGGAATAAGGGAAACTGGGACAAAATAATTAAACAAGGCCAAACAATTTGAGAAATTTATAGGAAGCTAACAAATCACAAGGTGTTATCTTCCCTAACCAAGAACACTTCGCAGCAAAAGGTTCACACATTCCAGACCATCCCAGGGCAGACCAGCCTCGGTCCTGGTCCCTCTTCAATGATGTTCTTTAAAAATAAAACGAACCAGAAAATAAACCTTTCCCCCTATACACACGTTTTGATGACTCAACATATTGAAGGGCCCCTGGAAAGCTAATGAGTATTCTAGTAAGTCCCTCCCCTGTGTCCTCCCCTAAGAATCCCAAAGGCTGAAGACAAAGGACCCATGGTGCACTCTCGCTAGAGTACCCCCACGCCTTGTCTCTCTGTTCTATTTCTCTAAGGCAGTGGTTCTCAACCTGTGGGTCGCGACCCCTTTGGGGGTCGAACGACCCTTCACAGGGTTCGCCTAAGACCATTGGAAAACACATATATAATTACATATTGTTTTTGTGATTAATCACTATGCTTTAATTATGTTCAATTTGTAACAATGAAAATACATCCTGCATATCAGATATTTACATGACGATTCATAACAGTAGCAAAATTACAGTTATGAAGTAGCAACGAAAATAATTTTATGGTTGGGGGTCACCACAACATGAGGAACTGTATTAAAGGGTCACAGCATTAGGAAGGTTGAGAACCACTGCTCTAAGGGATCCCATGAGAGTTGCAACCATGGGAGCAATGGGCAGCGGCAGCTCGTCCCAGGCTAACCCCTCACCCTGTCTCCAAGGCCCCCTTTATCTCTTCCTCTCTCCTGTTGCTTCTTCCACCTTAAGCCCTTCCTTTGTTTCACTGTCCCCAGCTTTAATAAACATCCTCTGAAAATTACCTGAACTCGTACTGTGAATCTTTCCTACACGAAATCAAGAACCCACACACAGGGGCCCAAAGAAGACCTGCTCTGGGCCCAGTCCCTGTCCAGTAACAAAAATATGATAAGAAGACATGTTATCACATTTCTGGGATGGTAATGGGCTATTTCAATCCCAGATCTCAAAGAAAAAATACAAAATATAATGAAGATATGTATGACTATATTAATAACATACTAACATATATATTAGTATCTTATTAGGCTTGCTTAAGCTAAGCCTAAGCAACTGTTACAACCAGACAACCGGATGACTGACAACTGGCTGGTAGCTATGACACACACTGACCACCAGGGGGCAGACGCTCAATGAAGGAGCTGCCCCCTGGTGGTTAGTGTGCTCCCACAGCCTACCTCCCCCTGGCCAGCCAACCTCCCAAGGTCCCTCCCCCTGGACTCGGCCAGACGGCCCCTATTGGCCCCAGTCACCTGCCAGGCCGAGGGACCCCACCCATACACAAATTCGTGCACTGGGCCTCTAGTGTACTCAATAAAAAGAGAAAATGTGAAGAACGATATGATTTCACTTATATGTGGGACATAAAACTGAAAGCAACAAATGAATAAGAAAAACAAACAAAAACTCATAACACAGATAACAGTATGGTAGTTACCAGAGGAAGGGGGTTTGGGGGACCAGTCAAGGGTAAAGGGGGTCAATTATATGGTGACAAGATTTGATTTTGTGTGGTGGGCGCACAGTGCAATGTGAAGATCATGTATCATAGAAATGCACACTTGAAACCTATATAATCCCTACTAACCAATGTCACCCCAATAGATTTAATAAAAAGAAAAAAGAGATGGAAATTTTTTAACATAAATACCTATACTGATAAGTTGTAAGCTATATTTACAATGATTATTTCATTTCATATTTTTGTTAAATCTTCACCTTTCTAGAGTAAGTCACACACTTATGTTAATTCCTATAAAATTTAGCAACTAAAACTTCTGTTAAGAAAAACATTAAAATAAATAACAATGATTATGTCATGCTAACATAAGAAGGCTTGTTCATGGTTAATTACAGAATTCCTTTCTTTTTTTTCTGAAATAGTGGTTATCAGAGCATGATCCAAGGGCTACTGCTGAACCACATAGTGACTGATTTTTTTTTTCTAAGTACTAAACTTCAAAATATGGTAATCTATTATTATTTCTGGCATGAATTGGCAATTTACCTCAATGACATACCTTGCTGTGTGGTAGGCAGTTAGACAGACATGAGCAGAGCAAGGCTGATGGGCTAGGTACAATAAATAGATCACCAGGGCGGAAAGCCCTGGGTGCCTAGCCAACAGGCAAAACTGGAAAAACAAGGCCCTTCCTCCCCTCGGTGTCTCTCTCTGGTCATATGGTTTAGACCCCCTGACCTTTCCTATCTCTGATCTTGCCGTTCAAACACTCCCTGACCCTTCCTCCCCTGGCATGTTGCTAGTCTTGCTGGTTACACAACCTTGGAGGGGGAATGAACGAGGGGGCTGGAGAACAGCCCTTAAGCATTAAACCCCCGGGACAGTGAGGTTCTGACCCAAACCCCCGGGACAATGAGGTTCTGACCCAAACCCTAGGGACAATGAGGTTCTGACCCAAACCCTCGGGACAATGAGATTCTGACCCACGTCATATGCATCTAAGCCTCAGTTGTGTTTCAGCTCCAGGCCCAGAAAAACAACAAAACCAGACGAATGGCTGACACCAGGACCAGCTGCACTGACTAATGACCCCTGCCCTGGCGTCAACCAATCAGTGGGGACCATGACCCTGAAAGCACCACCAGGACAGCTGATGAATATTCTATTAAGATCTTCTCCTGGGACCTCCCCTAAATTCTCCACACTTAAAAGCCCTCAGGACGAGGAGGACCCCGTGTGCTCTCCCTCTTGGGAGCACCCCTGTGCCTTTCCCCTCCCCTTCTTCTCCACCCCCACCCCCAGGTGCATTACCATTACCTTCCTCTCCTAAGCTTCAAAGACCCCTTCGTTTGCCTCTGTAACTTGTTGCCTGAGCCCATTTCTCCTACCACTCACTTCCACCTCTGTCACTTTCTAAGTAAATGTTCTCTTATAGTGTGAGTCTTGGCTGAGTTCCTTCCTGGCCAGAACTCACGTACGGAGGTTGCTGAACCCAGGTCTGGTCTGACTCCAGTGGTCTAACACCTGGTGCCTTTCTCGCCACCGCCAACAACTGCATCTTACTGAGTTCAAAATATTCTCTCCACTAGTGGGGCTTTGTCAACAGTTTACTAGCAAAAGCAAACACGCTCACCCTCACATTCCAGCCAAACTGAATTATTATCTCCTAGCCGTTGCTCATGCTACTGTCTGTGCCTACAATGCTTTTCTCACCTCCTTCCTGTATGTGCCTGGTTAATTTTAACTAGGTTTGAGCACTCACTGTCACCTCTGCCAGACAACCCCCTATATAGGCCCTCTGTGCACACGCACCCACCCCTCTACCACTAAACTTAACACTCTACAGCAAAACCAACTGCTTACTTGTCCACTCTCCCCTCTAGACTCTATTCTCTTTGAAGACAAAGACTTACCTCACTTATTGTTGTTTTCTCCAAGTGCCCAATAAACAATAGGGGAGGGAAGGAGGGAGGGAGGGAGGGAGGGAGGGAGTTAATTAACCAACTGATGAGGTTAAACAGAAAGAAAAGTGGCAAAGAAGCAGGGAGGAGTGAAGGGGGGAGGAAACCAGGGAAGAGAAGGAAAGAAGAGAAGAGGCTCTTTCACACATTTCCCACCCTTGCCCCTCAAGGGCAGGCAGAGACCACGTGGGAAGAATCCCTGTCACTGGCACTAATATAAGAGCCACTGCCGTGAAGACAATAGAATACCAAAGGATTTAAAGTTTAGGAAATTCAACCCTGGGTGGTAACTTTGTAAATCAGTAACATTACCACGAAAAAATACATTTTTTCCTTTAATTTGATTTTTTAAAGTTCACTCCATTTTGAAATGTGCATCTTTCAAATTGTCTAGAATAAAATTTCTTTCCGAAAGAGTTTAAAATATAATTTAATACAGAAATACAACTTGCATATATGCATTTGTATTTGACAGTTAACATTTATAAATACATCAAAAGCCCAAATGAAAGATCCTTAAACTCGAAGATGACGACACTTGAAGGGGCATTTCATGTTACTGAATGGAAGCAGGTCTGTAGACGCCTCAACACCAGGGGCTGAACTTCACCGCTTGCCTCACGTTTATTTGAGATGAAGTTTAACATCATTACTCTTTACAGGGACACACAAAAATAAACCATTTGCGTACACAGAGTTCAAAAACAACATCTAGATTCAACTCCCTACTGGGAGATGATGTTAGATGGTTAAATTCTTTCAATGTAACTTCTTACCCTAAATGCGGGATTTGCTCCAAGCTCCAATAAGCATTTCACGGTGCCTGCACACAGGTTATAAGCGGCAATGTGCAGAGCTGTTCCGAAATTAAAGTCACTGCAAGTAGCATCCACATCTGCAACCAAACATCACAAGCATATTAACTAAATCTTTAAATTTCGATAGTATAATGTAAAAGGGGACAATCTGGGGGCTTGAGGGAATGCTGGAGGGAGGAGCTCTATTAGCCAATTTTGAGACTTAACCCACCAGAAGCAACATTTCACAATGGGACAAAATTTTCAATGGAACAAAATTTTCATATTACAATCTGGTTAACCAATTATGTTCTCAGCATAATAAAATTTCATTATAAAATGGATTCATGTTTTCATCAGCTTTCTAACTATCACAAACTAAAATTTAAGTAAAAGCAATTAATGGCAATAATTCATGTTTGTGGAGACAACTATCTTCACACAATCTCTCATTAAACCTCTCATCTATTTACCAGGATGACTACAATGAGGTAGTAGGGTTTAGGTCAGGCCCAGAAAACAATGGCCCATGAGCCAAATCAAAGTCACCATCTGTTTTCGTAAATAACGTTTTATTTGAACATAGCCACACACATTCATTTACACATTCTCTATGGCTACTTTCATGCCACAACTACAGAATCTGGTAGTTGCAACAGAGACCGTAAAAAGCCTAAAATATTTACTATCTGACCCTTCATAAAAAAAAAAAAAAAAAAAAGCAAAATTTTCACACCAGAAGTTAAAAACTAATTTAAAATATAAATGTCTACATATTGTACTCTTTCATAATACTTTATTCAACAAATGAATAATTTGGACTTCAGAATAAGAAATAAAATCTTGCAATTCTAAGGACATTTTAATAACTTTCAAAAAATTATCATGATCCTATACTTAGAAACAAGAAATCCTCAAGATTTGGGAATCCTATTTTGAATGTTTTCTACAACAAGGGTTTACTCTACCTCTGGTTCTGCTAATCCTACCTTCATCTAATCACCCCACCCCACATGCCTCACCTGCAACTAAAACCAGTAGGATGTGCTCAGGACAAACTCTCCTGTGTCATTAAATCACTGTACTAGCAAGAGAGGCCTTCCTCCCACCGTTATTCAAAAAGCAAACAGGTAGAAGCTTAAGGAAAAGTGGACACTTATACAAAGCAGAGGTTAGAAACAAACAGTCTGGAAAATTTATTTACTGAATCTCTAAGTCAAGTCCTCTAGAAGTGGGGAAACACTGCCTTTAACTGTTCTCCTAGTTCCCTCAACAACAACAAAACCTGACCCCTGAGACAACTAGAGGAAAAGCCAAAACACGAGGACTGTAAGTTAGACACATTGTCATGTTCAAGTTTAGGATATCAGCCTCAAGCCAGGAAGACAAAACAAGGGCCAGATAAAAAGTTATCCTTTCATAGAATCATGGAATTTCAGAACTGAATACCACCTAAAATAAATACTCTTTATGATTTCAATGCTTAGCTCTGAAGGTTTTATTGCTCTATTTCTGGCTACTCAAATAGGACAAAAGAATTATATAGCACAAAGATTCAATTACACTTTATAAAATCCCTGTTATACTGGAAAATTCGTAGAGAGATAAAAACCTGGAGAACACTTCTTATTTTGTATCTCTTTGTACTAAGCTTTTTTGTGAAAGAATAGAAACTAATCTTCACTACAGAAAGTTTAAAACTATTCTTGAAAAAAATGAGATGGGAGGTCATACGGAACAAGATAGATTAGAAGGAAAAAACTCTTTGAATTATCATTTTCAGGCCACTAATAAAATGTTCAATTAGTAACATCTAATGGCGATCTTATAGTACTTGCCTTTTGGTTTGGATGTCTTCAAAATCACTCTTACAAGCTCAGGGACATCAAAATAAGCAGCATAATGCAAAGCATTCATATTTGTCCAGCGACTCCGCAAACTAACGTCTGCTCCCAGATCAATAAGTTGAGTTGCAAATTTTACAGCTGTATCAACATCACCTAAGGAAGGTTTTCTAAATTATTTTTCTTCAGTACAAATTTAAGTTCCAATGGATGGCTAACCCCTACCTCATTCAAAATGCCAAAGCAAATAGTATATACTGCATATACACTTATATCTCAAAGCTTTCACTTACAAGGAATTTAAAGGAATTTAGTCTAAGAAAATAAGCAAATACTCAGAGATATGGATAAACATTTAGCTGTGAAGATGTTCATCACAGCATTTTTTATTATGAATAAAATTCTGAAACACCCTAAAAGTATAATAATAAGAAATTGGTTAAATAAATTATGAGACATCCATAGAATGGAATACTATACAGCCAGTAAAAACAACACACTGGACCAGTGCTACTCAGAGTGGGCTGCATGGACTACTGCCAGTCCCAAAATATAATTTGTTTGTACTTTTTATAACCCTCTTCTTTTTTCCTATGTAATCATTTCTTAGGAGTATATTAATTGAAATATCATTTTATGCCTTTTGAAAAATATTTGGGTTTGTATTTTATATCTTTATTTCATTTTTCTATTATTTCATTTTATAAAAGTATCAGTCCATGATAGCAAAAAAAAAAGAATCCTTCACCATCAATAGCTTAGGAAGCACTATATCAGACTATGGAAACACAGGGAGATGGTCACAACAGTTAAATAACAGAGGCAAGTTTATACAATGGGAAAACACCCATTTTGGAAAATATGAGCCCATGTTGTGTATGTAGGAACAGACCCCAGACAGGCCTGAAGACTGGGATCTTAGGGGTTGGGTTGCCTAGAAAACTGAGTTTGGATCCGGAAAGGCTGGGAGGTGGCAGGAGGCTATTAAGACCACCTTGAGAAAAGGAAGAAAAGGCAACAAGTTTCTGGAAGGACCTAACTGAATCCTCACCTGTTCAGGGAATATTATCATCAGAGCCAGGTGCTCTCCCGGGTTGTACAGGCACCAATACAGATGTTCTAAGCAATTAACAGATTTACCACATACTTACCAATACCATGAGCTCCGGACTTGCAAGTATAATGTAGGAGAGTCATATCTGTCAGTCCATCTCTGTCGTTCACATTGCAGCCTCTCTTAAGAATCTGAGGAAACCCAGGAAGAGGTGAGGACAACGACTTCTGAAGTCGACTGACTTCGAACCAATGCTGGGCAACAAGGGAGCCTGCCTTTTCTGGACTAGTTCTCAACACATGCAGAGACAGAAGTGGCTTCTTTTGAGGAGAGATCGTAAGTCTGCACCCAACAAGAATGAAAACTGAACTTGCCAACCGACTGAAGGAAATGTATAAAGAGTATTACAAGGTAATCTACACTCCAAATATGTCCCTTAACCTCTCAAAGAGTGAGCAAAATTTTATTTCTCATGGGTATAATGGTATCTGAAAAAAGTATGAGCTCTCTCTTCCTACAACAGGATAACATGCTGGTCAAGGAAACCAGTTATTCTTTCATCCCGCCTCCAAAAAATATTTTTAAATTATATTTAAGCCTAGATCTTTAACAAACTACCCAAAAGTATAGATAAAACATGATGGTAATCAAATACCCTCATGAAAGAATTTCTTTAAGTTTACAAAATTAATCTGTACAAGAAAGAAAGTTCCCAAAATGCCTGCTCCTGTGAAGTCTCCAATGTCAGAATCCCACATGTAAGAGAGTGAGGAGCATGAGGGAATAATGGAAAGAATTTATAGTACTAACTATTTAACTATAGTAAAAACCTGGAAATACAAAGAACAAACATCAGACTCTTTAAAAGGTCTCCCCTTTATCACCATCTTTCCATTTAGATGGGGGGAAAGTTTATGTGATTAACAATCCTAACAACGTAAAGCTTAAAATGTGATAATTTCTCACCTCGTTCCCAATAATGTCAATGTTCTGCTGGACCTGAGGAACCCACTGTCTTAAAATGGCAAATAATTCTGATACAGAAGTTTTGGGATCAAAGAGAATTTCCTGGCATGATGTATCATTCGGATCAAAGAAAGAGAACTCTGAAATAAAAGATGTAAATTAAATTTATTAGAAGTTGCAAATAAATATATTGAAAATACTAAACAATAAGACCAGAGCTTAAATGATACCAATATTTTTAGATGTTAGAAAATGTAGATTTTTACCTTAAATAATTCTCAAAAACAAAATCAAAATTGCCAAAAAGTATGAGGCACTCCTGAGTTGTTGTGAGAATGAGATTTCGATTTACCATCCCATAATTTATTATAGATGAAACAAAAACATAAGTGTGCAAACCCTGATCTCAAATCCCAAACTTTCCAAAAATTATTTCTAAGGCAGTTAAAATTTGTCAAGTCTGATCAATATTTTCACCTCTAAAAACATAAATGTGTCATGAAGAGCAAGTTTACAACTAAACAAATGAATTAGACATCTAAGCCATGAATTTATAAAGATAGGTCTCAAAAAACATTGATCAATAAATTAAGTTGCAGAATAATATACAATATCAATCATTTAAATAAAATTATAAACATACACAACAAAAATACATATTATTTATAGGCACATATTTGTAGTAAAAGTATAATAATAAGATTTGGAATACTCACACTAAATATAAGATAGTTGTTACCTCTGGGGAGCAAGGGGAATTGGATCAGAAAGGTAAATGGAGGGGATTTATCTTTAAAGTTTTATTTCTTTTAATAAAAAAAACAAGAGCTAAAGGAAATACGACAAAATGCTAACATCTGTTCATTCTGATGGTGGACATGTGTGATATACATTTTTGCTATCACTGTTCTTTGCATTTGTAAATGATTTCCTATTTTTAAAAAATGAAATGCCATGGAAAAACCAATACACAGTAACAATAAAAATAACAAACATGCCAATAAATTTGCGAGGCTTATTTAAAGAAAACTGAAGAGGGGTAGGGGAAACTTAAGTGGAGAAAGACACATATTCCTGCATCGGAAGACAGAACATTGAAAGCTATCAATTTTCCCAAGAACATTATTTAAAATAATTTCAATTCTAATCAAAATCTCACCAGGATTTATTTGTAGGAAGAGACAGACAAAATTATTCTACTGTTCATCTGTGTGAGAGCTTCTCAAACATTAATGTAGATAGGAGTTACCTAGGGATCTTGTTACAATGTAGATTCTAATCCAGTAAGTCTCAGGTGGGGCCTGCGACCACATTCCTAACAAGCTCCCAGAGATGCCAATGCTACTAGACTAAGAACCACCCTGTGACTAGCAAAGACCTAGAGAATAAATGTCAGAGAAATAAGCAAGAATACTTGAACCAAGAAGAGTAATGGTTAGCCCAATAAATACTGAAGCATGTGTCAATGTTTCAGTAATTATATACTGAGGTAATGGCAAACAGCAGAATCATTTAAATAATAATAATAAGTTACACTCACTAAGTGCTTCATAGGTGCCAAGGACTGTTACATGCAGGGTGGAGCAAACATGAGTTTACAGTTATGAGTACATGAATCAGAGTTTATTCTTGTATTATTACTTATTAATTATTGTATTACCAGAGGCCCGGTACATGGGTTTGCGCACCGGTAGGGTCCCTTGGCCTGGCCTGCGCCCTCTCACAATCCAGGACCCCTTGGGGGATGTCAAGGAGCCTGATCCCCACAGGCCAGGCCGAGGGATCCTACTGATGCATGAACCTGTGCACTGGGCCTCTAGTATGCATATAAGATCTTTGGTTCATCTCTTCCCGCCCTCCCCTCTCCCCGCTTCCCTCTGAGATTCATCAGTCTGTCCCATGTTTCCATGCTTGTGCGCTGAGCATCTGCCCCCTGGTGGTCAGTGAGCATCATAGCTACCAGTCCAACAGTCGAACAGTTGCTTAGGCTTTTATATATAGAGATTTTTCATACAAACAACTATAAACCTGCATTTGCCCCACCCTGTACACTTTATGTAAATTACCTTATTTCATCCTCATAACAACATATGAGATAGGTGTTATTATTCTCATTTAATCAAAAAAGAAGGGGATAGAGAAAATAAGTAATATGCCCAAGATCACAGAGCTGCTAAGTCACCGAGTCAGTTTCCCACTGTTGAAGATAGCTAAGTGGCTAAATGGATGTCTGTCAGAGCTTCTGAAAATAGACTTTCTATGCTGGAAAGTGAGTAGGGAAAGTTCAACTATAGGTCCATTCAGATTCTAAGAATCTATAATTCTAATAATATAGGCAATGTATTTATTCAACACAAACTGAGCAACTAATCAATAAATGACTATATTAGCCCTAAGGAGATCAATAAAAACAAAACATGATTCCTGCCCCATCCCAAAGACTTATATAGTCTAGGAAAGGAAATAAGATAATTATGACTCAAGATAGAATTAGATAAGAGTCATAAGCAAGGAACAAAGTGCTTCAGTTCAATGCTTTTCCCATATAACTGATTTTGCTATATCTGACAATAAACTCAGTCAATTTGTGTAAAAGCTGCAAATAATTCCCAGGATCTAGGCACAGATTTTGTGTAATATTTTTCATGATTTCAAGGTAATCACTGTAGAATCTGAACACATAAAAATAGCATACTTGGTACTTGGAACTGAATAGTTATTAGAATGGATAGGACTAAAAGGACAAATTCCCAATCAAATATTTTTTTATATCTACTGATATTTAAAAATTGTATTATCTCTACCTCCAAAGATGATTTGAAATGGTGACCCAATATTTTACTTGAAAAACTCCAAGTCAGAAATGTAACAAATCTATCAAATTTATCTCCTGGTGTTCTTTTACCAACTAGCTGATAAAATAGGGTCTTGGGGAAAATTTATCTAAATAGATAAAAACTAGGATACTTCTAAATTTATATTTTACCAAGGAGATTTAAATGAACCAATTTAAATAGGAACCAATATCATTCCAGGGAAAGGTCTCACCCTCCCTGCTTTTTATAAGCTTTGCTATATTTTATCTGTGTACTAGAGGCCCAGTGCACAAATTCATGCACAGGTGGGATCTCTCAGCTTGGCCAGTGATCAGGGCCTATCAGGGCCGTCTCACTCAGTCCCTGATCGGGGCTGATCCGGGCCAGCCAGAGGGAGGGGCCACGGGAGGTTGGCTAGCTGCAGGAGGTTGGCTGTGGGAATGCACTGACCACCAGGGGGCAGCTCCTGCATTGAGCGTCTGCCCCCTGGTGGTCAGTGTGTGCCGTAGCTACCAGCCAATCGTCCGGTCAGAACGGTCGCTTAGGCTTTTATATATATACTAGAGACCCAGTGCACAAAATTTGTGCACAGTTAGGGTCCCTAGCAGCTGCTGGCTGCTGACTGGGGCCTTCCTTTGTTCTGTGCCACCCTCTGGTGGTCAGCACACATCATAGTGAGCGATCAAACTCCTGTTGGGTTGAACTCCCAAGGGGACACTTTGCATATTAGGCTTTTATATAGATAGATAGATTGATTGATAATTACAATTATCAATGATGATTGAGACAGGGTCCAAATTAGGCTTGCTTGTGTACTAAAACTTGTTGTTACACTGTCGCCTGAGTTTGGAACCTTTCAGGAGTGAGCACTTACCGTGTTAATTAGAATTCTAGTTTTTCAAAGACCACAGGGCCCCTAGAGATGGCTAGTTGACAGTGCTTTTGTGTCATTTTTTTCAGTATATGGCTTTGTAAACAAGTCAGTATATTTAACCAAAATAAGTACATGAATAGCAGAAGAATGCTAGGTGTCTAAGCACCACTGCCTCCTGAAAAAAAGTTCTTCTAAATCCATCATGGTGCATAAAATGAACTTTTACCTAGTAAAAGCGCTGATAGAAGAAATGAAATGTTTTGTTTAAGTGGCAGAAAAAGCAATTGTATTTTTGAAAAAGGAAAACTTTAGCAATTTTATGAAAACCATAGTAAATTGTTTTAGGAAATATTATGAGCATAAAACAGACATAAGACAGAAGTCAGGTTACCAGCTCATAGCCAATAAAGTCAGCTACTGCACATACCACAGTCGGAAGGCATTGGTGCTGCAGAAATGGAGAAGGTCACGGGTGTATCCGAACCTGAAAACAAAAATGGGTATCTTCCGATCAAAGACTCTCCTTCTAATGGGAACTCTGGGAGGTCCTCTATGGTCATCTTCTAGAAAGCCACCTGTAATGAGAGGAGAGAGAAAGCACGTTACTTCTGAATGCCACTTCGAGTGACTGCCTTCAATGATAAACAGCCTGTATTCTTTTAATATCTAACTTACTGACACTTTCAACTTCAAACTTCAAGAATCGCTTTTAGAAAGGAAGGGGGGGAACTTCCTTTCAGCAAACATAGTGCTTATAGAGTCAGCAGCACACATTATCTTTCTAGACAAAGCTCAGGAGCCATATTATTTCCCAAGTATAGGTGAAAACATTTTTAAATGTTGAGCTAATCTAAATGGATGATGTTTTCTTTACTCACAGATATTATCCCTAGTCAAGGGACCTTTAACTTCTCATGGAATCTGACACAGCTTATACCATCTGTCACCCAATAGCTCTTGCCACATGCTCATCACATGAACACAATCTAGTTTAGGATATTCTCATTATTTCCTGACATCCCAGAAAACTTTAGTGACTGCTAATCACATCTCTCGTACAAATCTAAGAGCCCACTTCTTAACAATGATAGGATCTGTTCATTCCATCCTAGCAGGAGATGGAAGGCCATGTCTTTTTTATTTTTTCAGACACAATTTTAAATTTAATTTTACTTGAATTTCACAAAAGAAAAAGAAAGAGAAGTTGATGGAATTGCTGAATTCATATAAATATTTCCTCTAGACAAGAGCTACTTCCCCTAAAACATCCCTTCAAAATAAAAAATAAAAAAAGGAAGAAAGGAAGGGAGGGAGGGAGGGAGGGAGGGAGGGAGGGAGGGAGGGAGGAAGGAAGGAAGGAAGGAAGGAAGGAAGGAAGGAAGGAAGGAAGGAAGAAAGAAAGAAAGAAAGAAAGAAAGAAAGAAAGAAAGAAAGAAAGAAAGAAAGAAAGAAAGAAAGAAAGAAAGAAAGAAAGAAAGAAAGAAAAACTGTAAGAGCATTAAAGGCTGAAGTCATCATGATTTTCCCCCAAGGATGTATTTTCATTGTTGTGTGTACAGGCTGGCTTCTTGCTGTGAAAGATGAGATTGTTGGCCCAGCCACACGGGCATGAACATGCAGTTCTGAAAATACTGAAGCCCTTCTGTACCAGTTAGTAAATATCAGCCACTAGACTCTCCCCAGGGCTCTCTCCCTCCCTCTCTCCTGGCTGCCCCATCTCCTTCAATACGCACCACTTCACCCCAAGCAGCTTTCCATCTGTTTTATATACTGGCCTCAGGTAAGGCTTTGTTTGCAGAAAGTATTCAGTGTGAAAAGCCCTGCTCAAGATCAGCCCTCAGGTCCTTGCAAGTGTGCACAGTCCGGGATTTCTGAGAATGGAGGCCTTTCTCCCAAACACACTAGCTCCTTATGAAATCAAGTGCAGTAAATGGGCAACAGACACAGGCCTGCGGGTATGGAGACGGCCCCTGAGCCGGTCCAAATCAGATGAGGCAGAAGGTGCTGGAGCCCAGGCTCAAGTGGAGGCGGCAGGAAGGGAGTGGGCTTTGCTCCGTGCCCAGCCCTGTGCCAGGTGCTCACGGGCGGATCCTCTCCAGTCCTATGAGAGGTGTTTCTTTGCTCCCTTCCATCCCTCCCTCCTTCCCTTCCTTCCGGATTTACTGAGCACCTGTCTGTGCCAGGGGCTGGAGTACAAAGGCAAAGCTAGCATCCCCAAGACCTCACAGCCCCCTGAGAGCTTCATCAAGAAAATGGCTGAGTCTGGGGTGGGTGCAGGATGCAGGGGGAGCCCCAAGTGACTGAGGGGAGGTTCTCCAGTGCAGTAAAGCCAAGCTGGGATTTGAAGGATGAGGAAGGGCATTCCAGGTGGAGGGAACTGCAGGTGCGAAGGCAGGGAGGCAGGAAACAGCCCGCCTGGTCTGGGAACTATGGGAGGGCAATGGAGCCCAGGTCCAGAAAATCTGCTGGGTGAGGTGGGGTCCCAGAACCCACCACCTGGACCCTCTGCCTCCTTGACCTTCTTTGCTCCCGGCTGCCTGGCCAGGAAGAGCCCTGGCCCAGCTGCACAAAAGGAGGCTTTGAACCTGTAAGGAGTGAGGAAGGAGGGGCCAGCTGGTGTGTATTTTTGGACTGCTTCTCAGAAATCACCTCCTCCTTCTCCCCTCCTCCGACACCATGGCAACCAGGCAGCAGCTGGGGGAACCACCCAGTCAGGACACATGCCTGGGTTGTGGACTAGATCCCATGGATCATGCAGTTGATCCATGATTCTCTCATCATTGATGTTTCTCTCTCCCTTCCTCTCTGAAATCAATACAAATACATACTTTAAAAAAAAAAAGAGCTGAGGAGAGACTCAGGTGGCCCCTGGGAAGGGTTCCTTTCTCCCCATCTCCCCAGCACGATTCAGGAGGCAGCCTCTCTGGGGGTCACCCTGGACCCCTAGATCCATCCAGATTCCAGCTCGTGGGGACTCAGTACCTGAGAGGGTGGAAAGGCAGGCACACAGCGCCCGGGTCACGTAGGGCGAAAGGACTGCCCATCCGCCCACCCATGGCTGTCTGGCTCCATCAAACTGCTTCCAACTGGTTTTCTGTTTCCTGCCAACCAAGTCCCTCTCCGGAGGGTTTTGTAGAATTATTGTTTCTTGCGGATGAAGCACTCCATGTTTCTCCGAGGCTGGAGGTGAAGTAATTGGAGACAACTCCGCACTGTTCGACACAAATGGCCCATTGGTTCAGCGTCAGGACAGAGGCCTCGGGGCGCTAAGGAGGCTGCCGCTCTGTCTTCCTCACGATCAGCTGGCAGATCAAAGGCTGGGCATTTGAGGGCTCTAATGGGTTTTCCAGAAGACCATGCCTTTTAAACCATATCCCTGATATTACCTTTTTCTCAGACAACATGAGTGGTTTGAGTAAATTTGCTATAAATTAGACTGGTGTTGCACCAAGCCAACCCATCAGAAATGGAGAAAGAAGAGAAAATGTCAGCGAAACTGAACTATGAAGCCAAAAACCTTCCAATTTCTTTTGTATCAAATCTTTCAAATATGAAATATTATGACTGTCTATATGCTTTTTAAATATAAACAGAAAACCATATTACAAAACCAAATGAAAATGATTTTTAGTTTATTTCAGTAGAAAGAATAGAATAAGTGAAAATAGCTAATTGATCGTGTCCTCTAGCAGATTATGCCTTGCTATTTATTACTCAATGTGCTTTTTTCAATTGATTAATCAATCTGCCATCTAACTTAATCATCTTTACCATCACCACCCTTACCTAAGGAAACATCACCTCTTCAAGTTAACTGGTTCCTTCCCAACCTGATTCACAGGTTTTCTAAATACTAGCAGGAACTGGTAAAGAGTAAGATGATTTCTTTTTTCTCATAAGGTGTATGTTTATATGGACGTAGAGATTATCACACATTAAATAACCTAATTCAGTGTTACTATGTTAACAGTATTCAAGTTTTCATAGATGCTAGAATGATTTGCCACCCAATACTTTGAATTGTTTTGACATTAACCTTGCTACATAATCCTATATAATAAAAGGCTAATATGCAAATTGACCGATCAGGAGAATGACTGGTCGCTATAACGCAGGAGCTGCCCCCTGGTGGTCAGTGCGCTCCCACAGGGGGAGCACTGCTCAGCCAGAAGCCGGGCTCATGGCTGGCGAGTGCAGCACAGCGGCAGTGGCGGGAGCCTCTCCTGCCTCCATGGCAATGTCCCACAGCCGGCTTAGGCCAGATCCCCACAGGGAGCTGGCTTACAGCCAGACATCCCCTGAGGGCTCCTGGACTGCGAGAGGGCACAGGCTGGTCTGAGGGACCCCCACCCCCCACCCCCCGCAAGTGCACAAATCTCATGCACCAGGCGTCTAGTAGGAATATAACAAGGAATTGGTGTCACATGGCATGGTGATCTCCCTTAAATGCTATCAATTCTAAAAAGTAACACGCCACAAAGATGACTGTCCTTCAACACTGTAGCTTCTCAGTGTAGAAGTAACTCAGCGTTTCTACCCGTTGGCCTCTAAGTGTTTGGCAGTAAGTTTGGACAAAATATTACATGCAGAGAATGAAGCTACCTTTAGCACAGCTTGTTAAACACATTACTAGTAAACGTGTAACCACTGCCTACAAGGCACTACACTGATCTAGATGTTTCAGAAAATAAAAAAATGAGTAACAGATGGTCCCATGCTTACAGTCTACTAGGGTGAATAAAATAGCACTAATTGCAATAGATGATGAAACAGAGGGGATTTGCTCCATAACATAAGTACAAGGAACATGCCCTATGGCAGCTCCTGAGAATCAGAAATGGTGTGGTAAAGGAGGCATCACCTTGGGCAGTGGTTCTCAACCTTCCTAATGCTGCAACCCTTTAATATAGTTCCTCATGGTGTGGTGACCCCCAATTTCATTGTTACAAATTGAACATAATTAAAGCATAGTGATTAATCACAAAAACAATATGTAATTATATATGTGTTTTCCGATGGTCTTAGGCAACCCCTGTGAAAGGGTCGTTCGACCCCCAAAGGGGTCACAACCCACAGGTTGAGAACTGCTGACCTAGGGAATAGGTCTTGAAAGATGAGTAGGCAGAGATTTGGGGCAGAAATGTAAAAGGAGAGCACTTAGAGGAACAGTAGGCTGGAATGCACGCTACATCCCGGAAAACAGTGAGAGGTAAGGCTGTAATGGTTTTTTAGGGCTATACTCAGAAGTACTTTAAATACCTGATCAAAGACCAAACCTTTTAATTCCATGAGCACTGGGAAACCACTGATTATTTCAAAGGAGATTGTTCCAGGGTTCAAGCTGTGTTCTAGGAAGATTAACCTGACTGCAATCACATTTTGAGACTCAGTCATGTTTTTTGATACTCATCATTCTTCAGCAGAGTGAATAAGTGGTTATCATTCTGAGTTGGTTAAGAGGAGCCACCTTTCAAATGTCCTTTTCAGAGTGGGTTTTCCATTCAAAAATGTTTTCTAGAAGTGATCCCCAAAGCACCTTTCATTTCCTTGCACTGTTGAGATTCTTAAAAGAACTGTATCTTACATACTATCACTTGCCACAGGAGTTAGATTAGTGGCCTACACATACCTAATAGTAAATATTCAAGTCCTAGATTCAAGGTGGAAAGATGAGTCACTCAACACAATGTAATCAACTTCATCATTTTACATGGTAGCTACTTCAAGCTCAGAGAAGCTATATTACCTAACCACTGGAGTGAACATTCTTTGTATTTTGTCTTCATTGCATTTTTCCCCAGTTCTATTTCCTTTCCTTTATGAAACCCCAACCTTCTGCCCCACCAAAGAAAACTATACGCCTCTATAGTCTTAGAATCCTTTTGCAAAAGCAATTTCTAGATACCATGACACCTGGGAATATTGGTCAAACTTGGAGATATACTAGCCTGAATCAAGTACATACTTTCATTTCAAATCCTACTATGGTTAACTGGTGATAATGGGTTATACAAAGTAAACCTTAAGATATTTTTTTTAAGTTGGCCCTATTTAACTGTGTACATAACAGATACAATAAGTAGACTCAAATTCCCCAAATTTTGATTTATATATGAATTCCATCCTATCCCATCACCCCAAATCAGCTCTGAGCAAAAGCATCTTGTAACATGGCTATGATATCTTATGATTTCTCAAGGATTCCTGGTCCATGCCCTAACTCAGAATGGTGGTGAGTGGAGAGGCCTGCTAACTTCTTCAGAGTAGTTGAAGGCTGGTTAGGGCCTCACGAAGGCACCTCTCTGAGGCCTAGGGATGCCCTCGGATTTATGTGGAATATGGTTAAGGGGCAGCATCCCTGAGCTACTCCACTAACAGGAAACACAAGCTGTGTCCACACAAGTTGGAATCATTCAACTTCATACAGCATTTTCTCGTGAGTCTTCAAGAGATTCCAAAAACAGTAGCCCAACCAAAATAAGCATTTAGAATACGTCTTCAGCAACCCATTTGCATGAAATCTGTTCAATCACTAAGCAGAGATTTGCAGTATTTGATACTGAGTTTGCTCTAGGCCTAGAGAGAACACAAAAGATACCTGCTCTCCAGAAGTCAATTTAGTCCTTCAACAAATATTTACTGAATGTTTCTTACTACTAAATCCCAGTCTGGGCATAGCAAACATAAAGAAAACAGATAAGCCTTTGCCCTCACGTAGCTTACAGCCTACAAGAAAGGTGTAATGACTGCGTAACTGTTATAAGTGCTGGAGTCAGGGGGGCAGGGAGACTTCCTGAGGGACTAATAGTCGAAAGCTGTGGTGCCCGAGCAGGTAGCTGCTAGTTACATGTGATTATTTGAATCAAATTAAGAGTTCAGGTCCTCCATTTCGCTAGCCCCAAACATGCGCTCAAAAGCCACATGTGGCCAGTGGCTGCCAGATGAACGTGGCGGAAGAAAACATTCCCCTGGTCTTGGAAAGTTCTCCTGAACATCACTGAGGGGAAGCTGTGCTGCTGAAAGGCCAGGTGAGCAAACAATACCGAGAAGCCTAAAACAAACAAACAACAACAACAACAAAAAAAGACTGACAAACTAAGCAAGCCCGTAACAGCACAGGTAATTACTGATCATTAACCAGGGATCAGAATATTTGTAGGTTTAAACAGGGGGAAAGAGTTAATTCTGTAACATTAAGAACACTAGAGTATGTTCCCAAATTGAAGCTGTTATAAACAATAAAAGACACCATAAAAACATCATTTTTAAAAAAAGAAAAGGCCTTGCTGTTGAGAACTGTATCTGATCATCTGAAACGTCTGAAATCAATCCCACACGTAACATATTCTGTGCCAAATTTTCTATGAAATAGAAATAAACATATTCATTACATTTCAAGATCCAATCTTACAGCCCAGGTCCGTCGATATCGAACGGAAGCATTTAAAAATGCCTATTTATGTTAGCAAAATAGGACAGAACCGGGGAGGCTTTGCAGCATAAAAATGAACAAAGCTAGACTTCTGCCATTTTCCATTCTGTTTTCCCTCCATAGTGGCTGCAGGTCCTGCGCCACGTGATCTGCCATAGAGCCGGCTTAAATTGTGCATCGGATTGCTGTATGGCAACTGTCCATGTGAACGCAGAAGTACAATTAAAAGAGTCGGGGGATGTTTCTCCGAAGAGGGTTGAAACATTTCAAAGGCATGATTTTTATCCTATAGATATCGCCACAGTATGAACCACCGTCCAGCTGGGAGCACAGAGCAAGTTATCACCCCATGAGAATATCAGCCTCTGATACATATCAAAACACTGTCTCCGCGTTTAAATCCAGAGTGCCTGTGAGTCTCTGGGGGAATGAACCACCTGACTGACATCAAACGTAAAAGAAAGCTGACATTATAAACCCATCCATCTAATCCGCAAGGATGAGGTCTAAGCCGCGCCTCTCTGCCGGGCAGGTCTCGCGCGTTTCTCCAAACTTCCCGATTCCCACGGTTTAAAATGAAGGAATCTCGGGGTAGCAAAAGCCTGGAAGCAAAGTCATCTGGTTTCGTTTTGCATTCCCACTGGCAAAAGGTTTCTTCAACAGTTTAACACGCGCGGGGAGAGCTGGAGAGGCCCATTTCCAGGGCAGGGCCGAGCCAGCACGCACACCCGTGCGCGCGGGAGGCACTCCCAGGGCGCCGGGCGGTCAAGGTTGGAGCCCGGAGCTCCGCCGCCGGTTCCGGCCCGTCCCCCACGCGGCGCGGCCTCTCCTCCTCAAGTCAAACCTTCGTGAGGCAGGGAGACGAGCACCCACATCCTCACGGGTGGGCCACGCCGCCCCGGGGAGGCCTCCGGGGGCCGGCGCCACCGGCGCCACTGCAGGCGGCCGCCGGGCTCCGGGTGCCCCCGCGCCTCCGCGCGCGCGGCCCTCCCAGAGCCGCCAACCGCCCCACGGGCACCCGCGCCCCGCCCGCCCGGCCTGGAGCCCCGCGCGCTCCCGCCGCACCTGCCTCCTCGGATCCCCTCGGGACGGCGGGCTGGGGACGCGGGGGCGCGGACGAAAGGCCGAAAGGCGCGCCCCTCCGCCGGCCCGGTCTCCGGTGGCAGCCGCGGAGCCTCCCGCCGCGCCGCTCCGGACCTCCAGGGGCCCCCCTGCCGCCGCCTCGCGCGCACCCGAGCCGGGCCCACGCGGGGTCTGCGCGCGCGCGCAGTGCCGCCTCCCGGGTCGCGCGCACGCGCAGCTGCGGGAGGGGGGCAGTCGGGTGGGGCGGGGGCGCGCCTGCACTCGCGCGCCTGCAGCCTGAGCCCACAGCCTCCCACCGACAGAGGGTTGGGCCTGGAGGTTGGAACGCTGTGGGGTGCTCCTGGGTTCACCTGGCGTGGAGGTGGACCGCTGGTACTCACCCCTCCCGCCCCCCCGCCCCGCAGCCGAGGCGAGCTCCGGGGGACCCCGCCTGGCCCAGGGCAGTGACCGGGGAAGCAGCCCTTGGCCCGCTGCACACTCTTCTATGAAAGCCCTTAGCCGGCCCGACCAGACCTGCCTCCAGAGCTAGAAGCGCTCCTACCACCTTCTTTGGTGCAGGGACCTGGTCAAGTCCGTTTGGAGGTCCCCAGCGTCTAGCCCCGTGCACAGCCCAGAGGAGGTCCATGGGTCAGTTGCCTGTTTGCAGGTCTGGCTGTAAAAAGCCTGGTCAGTGCTCTGCCCAAAGTTGGATAATTACACCCAAGGGGGTCAGTGTAGAGGCAGAAGTGAGCAGTCACCCCAGAAGTTCATGTCCCCTGCTGCTTTGGCCCTTCTCACCCTCTCCTCTCCTGGTCCCCTTCTCCCTCCCCCAAGAAACAGAAAGTGATGTAACTGTGACAACAGCACGAAGGCTGACATCCTGGATCTCCATCATCCAGGGGAAGGGAAGGTGTTATTTGACACTTAATGAGTCCCCTTGATGAAGAAAATACGTCCATTGCTTCCCATGACTGAGGTTTTTAACACCGAGTCCGTAGTGCTACACCCTAACACCTCTCTCCTGGCCCTTTGTTCTGGCTCTGATGTACAGATTACTACCCTGTACTTCTCCGTGCACCAAGCACAGTGCCTGGCAGCGGCTGATACTGAATAAATGCCTATTCATGTCTCTGCAAGAACGCCCTTCCTTTGAAAGCAACCATTTTCCCTGTCGTCAGCCTTGTTGAGAAGTCCTTCCTACCTTGGGAGCTAAGGTCCACTCCCCGCATTTCCTCCTCTTTCTACCCCAGGGAACTTACAGATCGGACCTGACTCCTAGGCAGGGTCTAGAGGACAAGCATTCTCTGTCCCCTGAGGCTGTTCCTTATAGGACAGGGTGATGACCCCACTCACCCGCATGTTGAGGGACTCTGAGGCATGCAGAGTCTAGAGCTCAGGAAGGAAACCGGGTGCCCTGTCGAGTGGAGAGGAGAGAAGCGGCCACCTCTTTCTGCGTCCTATGCTTCCAATAGCGTAACTCAAAGTATCAAAACCGGTGTTTGCAGCAGTCACATCACATTGCTGAATGGGGTGGGGCATGCTGTCAACTAAAACCCTAGCACTTGCACAACAGGTAAATGCCATGACCATCCCACAGTTCCTGGTCAGCTGCCAGTTTCTCTGTCCCTGCAGGTTTAGCGTCTTCCTGCTCTCTCAGGGATGATAGTGTGAGGCAGAGGCTTGCTTCTCCATGGGGGAGGGGGGCGACTCCACCTCCCTCTCCCTGCTCTCTTCTATCCTGTTCTGGCATGACCCCGCCCAACTCTTTAACCGATGAAAAGGAGGAAGGCAATCTGCCCTCGGTTGGCTTTAAGTAACTATAAATGTTCCCTATTGCCAGTGAGCACAGAAACTCATAAACATCCATGTGTGACAGAAGAGGCTATTGATGAAGTTTCCACAGGTATACAGTTCACTTTTATTGCTGATTTACATTATTCCTCTGAGATACCCCTTTTAGTAAATGACAGGGTGTGGCTAGCTGAGTTGTTCTTAATGATAATAAAAGTCTCTGTTAGAACCAGCCAGGCCACTGGCTTTTTCTGCTACACCCAAACACCATATAGCGCACACAGGCAAGTTCCCAGGACACCAAACCATTAGAGAGAGTCTACCAAACCATGAGAGGATTGGAGGGAATAGGCAAAAGAAGACAGTGTCACTGCTCTTGCATGGACTGAGGTAGTGAGCAGGATATCATTCAGAGGAGAGAAGAAAAGAATTCTGCTTCCAGAATCAGGGTATACAAGAGACATCCAGCTGTCAGAATTGGGGTACCAGATTGGAGTCCAACTAGCAGGGGTACTTAAATGCAAAATATCAAAGCAGAGCACTAGGTAGAGCCCCTAAAATATTTCTATTTGCAAATGATAAAATCATTAGCCTAGAAAATCTTAACAAAATCAGCTATTAGAAGTAATAAGTGAGTTCAAGAAGGTTGCCAAATACAAGATCAATTTCTAAAAATCAATTGTTTCTTGTACATCAGCAGTAAACAACCAGGAAATATAATAGGCAATAAGATACCATTCAGCATAGCAATTAAATGCTAAAGCATAATATCCAGGAACTTTATGGAGAAAATTTTAAAACTCTACTTAAGGACATATAAGAATATTGGGTAAATGAAGATATTCCATGGATAGGATGACTTTACATTGTAAAAATTCCCATTTAAACTCTAAGTTTACTTTTATAACCACCAAAATTCCAGCAGGAACTCAACGTTTAAGGAACTTCAATAAACTTATAAAATATGTGAGGAAAAATAAATTTTGAAATAGTTAAGCCAGTTTTGAAAAGCAAGAGCCAAGAGAGGAAACCGGCCCTGCCAGATATGATGTCATTACCACACGGTGATAAAAATGTGTGGTACTAGTGCAATCACAGAACAGTGAACAATAGAGAACTCAGAAGCAGACCCATGGCACCTCAGTATTTGTAAAGGTGGAACCACACATTAATGAGAAAAATGTAAATTATTTAGAAGATTGTATTGGTGAAACTGGCTTAGTTTATGAAGAAAAAAATGAAGTTGGGTTTCCCACATCCACCATCCACAAAGGTGAACTCCAGATGAATTAAGACCCACATTTGAAAGGCAGAAAAGAAATCTAGGAGAATATCTTTACGTATGTGGGGTAGGGGCTGACTTCGTAAAACAAGCCTGCAAAAGCACAAACCTTCAAGCAAAAGGCTGGGAGATTTGGCTACATCACAACTAAGGTTTCTCTTCAGTGAGGAATACTATAGAAACAGTCAACAGACGGCTGACAAATTGGGGAGACTATGTCTGTATGGTATGTTCAACAGCAGCTGGGGCCCTGGCTGGGTGGTTCCATTGGTTGGAGCACCAAAAGGTTGCAGATTCGACTCCCAGTCAGGGCACATGCCTAGGTAGCAAGTTTGATCCAGGGTCAGGGCACTTATGGGAGGCAACCAATTGATGTTTCTTTCTCACATTGATGTTTCTCCCTCCCTCCCTCCTTCTCCCTCCCTTTCGCTCTCTCTCCTGGGTGAGGATTTTTTAAAAATAGAAGAAATACCTGCCTCCAAGTGTGGTCATGAGCCCTAGGTCTGACTCAAAGTGAGTGCTCATTAAATAGCGGGATAAAAACTGTAGTGTGTGGTCATGAGAAAAGAATATCAACAACCTGCCAAAAACAAAACAAAACAAACAAAAAAAAAACCAACAACAGCAGTGTCAGTACTAGGGATTTCCCAAGAGGGAGTGCACTTTACAGGATGGGGTGATTGGGAAAGGCATCAAGACAGAGACATTTTGAGCCAAGTAGGAAGGATAATGAGATCCAGATATAAAAACAAGGAGCTGGCATTTACTGAGTGCTTGGGGTGTGATGTGTGTTGTTCTAAGCATGTTCATGAATCATTTCACTCCTCATGGAGAAATGTCATTTCAGCTTCAGTTTCCAGTGGGAGAAATAACGCACACGGTAGTTAGGTAGCTCACCCAAGATCACACCGTAGCAGCAGAACCAGGAATTGAACTCAGGCAGTCTAGTTCGAGAGATTAAACTCTTAACCATGACACTTTGCAAGAGAAACGCTTGGAGGCAAAAAAGCTAAGGTGTGTGTGGAGAAGAGTAAAGAATCTAGCTGGCCCTAGCCAATTTGGCTCAGTGGATAGAGCGTCAGACTGCAGACTCACGGGTCCCAGGTTTGATTCCAGTCAAAGATACATGCCCGGCCCTAACCGGTTTGGCTCGGTGGATAGAGCGTCGGCCTGCGGACTGAAGGGTCCCAGGTTCGATTCCAGTCAAGGGCATGTACCTTGGTTGTGGGCACATCCCCAGTAGGGGGTGTGCAGGAGGCAGCTGATCAATGTTTCTCTCTCATCGATGTTTCTAGCTCTCTATCCCTCTCCCTTCCTCTTTGTAAAAAATCAATAAAATATATATTTTTTAAAAAGATACGTGCCCGGGTTGCAGGCTTGATCCCCTCTCCCTCCCTCTCTGAAACATTAGATATAGCTGGAGGAGAACCTGCAGCACAGGCTGGGAAGAGGTTGAAGCCTGACCAGGATGGCCCCAACTGTCCTGTGGGGAAAAGCCACCACCAATTTCTAAAGAAGAAAGGGCTAGGAATCTTTCAGTACAGTTCAAAACAGAAACCCCTGGCTAACTTTTATGCCCCATATCTGTTATGCTTTCCTAAAAGCCTGAAACAAAAGCATATTTAAAAATTCTAGTATTTTAAAGTTAAATTTAGCAACTGAAAATAAAGTTGCCTTGAGATCTTCTCATTTATCAATATGATTTAGATAAATAATTTTAAAATAGCAAGTGATTTCTACAAATGATTTCTCCACAGACAGCATACTTAGTTTTTATATTTAACGTGTGCTCCATCATGACCTGTGTTCAAAATGAAGTTGAGACAAGTCATACAGATGGCCTTGGAGAATGAAAGCCTATTGTTTCTGCCCTTCCCATCACACCTCATTAGTCGCTCTGCAGCATAACAACACCTGCCTAGCATCATGTTAACAGCTTGGTTATTACGTAATAATATAACCATGTTTTGGAGATGTGCCCATTGCACAAAAGCACAGTCCCTGCAAAAAAAAAAAACACACCAGATCCTCAGCTTCCTTGGGCGCTGTCCACCCAGCAAGGTGCTGATGAGATTGCTGCCCACCCTCTGCAGGCCTTCTCTTGACCCCGTGGTTTCTGTTTCTCCAGCCTTCCCCATGCCTTAACTCAGACTTCAAAGCAGGGAGTCTCTCAAGGTTCCACTTGTCAAGCGAGGCACCACACACCTACCCTGGAGCTGCATTTTCAGCAATTCAAAAGAACTGTTGCTAGTAACAATGCCCTAACATCTTTGCAAGCAGTGCCCAGTGACATCATGGATGCTGGCCATGCTCAGGTCTCAGCTGCCTCTAAGATTGGCCGTCCCCAGCACACTGGTCCACACAGTCCTCAGCTCTTGCAATCCAAAGAGGTGCGGGCTCTGAGGGGAGCTCCTGGTCCTCATTTGTCAAGCATTTACTAATTCTTAGTAAACACCCTTACGTTAAGAACTCTATAACCTGAGAGGAGGAAACATTAAAACTCTAAAATATGGGGGAAGTGGGAGACACTCCCAGGCTTTAAAGTCAAATATATAGATTCAGCCCAGAACTGAGAGTTCCTGGGAAGATACTTTCAACATTAAAATCAGAACAATGCCAAGGATACCAGAACAAGATGGTCACCCTACAGAGAGATCAAAGTTCAACTTCAATTAGTTTTGGCACCTTGAACAAATCAAATAACCTCTCAAAGACTCATCTTCCTCATTTATAAAACGGACATCACATATTTCTTGTAAGAATTCAATAAATGATTATATAAAAGTAAAAAAGCACAGAGTCTGATATTAAATAATTGCTCAATAAGTGTTAATTCTATGCATATAGTCAATAAGTAGAAGATAGCATATAATGAAAAACAGAAGTAGATACTTTAGGAAATAAAAGTCGGAGATAAGGGAGAATTGGGTCATTAAACAAAGGTTCCAAAGTGGTGGGTTGACAGGTAAAATATCGGGTGCCCAATTAAATATGAATTTCAGAAAAACAACAGGTATTTTTAAGCATAAATATGTCCCACATTTTTAAAACGCTTTTGTTGTTTATCCAAAATTCAAATGTAACTGTATATTTGGATATTTCATTTGCTTAAAATTGCAACCCTACATAGAGGAAGTAGAATTTAAATTGTTCTTTGAGGAAAAGAGAAAAAGAATATGCAAGCCAGAGAAGGAGAAACATGAGCAGCAGTGGGCCAAAGACAGGAGCAATGCATAGGATGGTTTCATACGTTTTTGGAGGAAACACATTGAGATCCAGGCCAAAGAGCCTAGATTTGATGCAGAATGCATGGGGGTGAGAGGTAAGGTGCTGGGGTCCTGGAATGAGGGGGAGATGAACAGGAAGAGATGCTTCAGAGGGAAAAAATGAATGGAACCTCATGAAGGAAAAGACTGGATCCAATGCTTTGAACCCAAATCACTATGAGAGGGACTGAACTGCCAAGGAGATCCCGCAGGTGACTGTTATAGGCAGGTGGGTGGCCTGACTGAGGGGGGGGTGGCCTGACTGAGGGGGGCGGCATTAGGAGTGGGGCAGAGTTGGATGTAGAGAGGTATTACGAAGGAAAGTAACGTCTATGGAGAAGGCAGTGACTCGAGTTCTGAAGATGAATGTGTCCTTTCACTAGGACAACTCTCTTGAGTGTCTGTAGGGTCAGTATTGGTGACCTGAACGAGCAACTACATGCAACTCTGGAGAAGCTCCTTGAGGGAAGTTAGCTCAGACCAACAAAAACAAGCCCCCACGGTTCTTCCCTCGGTGGTGAGAAGCAGTGGAACCCCTATGTTCCCTTATAACTCTCTCCCTTCCGAAGAGACCCCACAGGGCTCTCCTGCCCACGGGGAGTGGCTGCGCTCTTCCAAGAGCTGGTTCAATCGGCCAGCGAGCAGCTGGGGAGCTTAGGACAACTTCCTTTGGGGTCTGCCTGGCTATTTTTGGCCTCCTGAGGTTTCTGTTTTTCCTGGTGTGGGTACACAAAACTCTATTCTTGTGCCTAAAATAATAGAATGCTTTGTCCAGGGTGCTCACCTGTGCCTTAGGAGGAAAGGGGTCTCGTCAGAGGCCTGGGTGGGGACAAGATTCGTTATATAATGCAACTTACCCAATCATGTCACTGTCTCCTCAATGTCACCCAGAAAAAATCCTTTCAATCCCTCATGGGTCTTCCTCAGCAAGCGTGCAAATTGTTTAGAGTGTTGGTTGGGAGTGTATGGAAATAGGTGTTTTTATAATGGGCTCCTTTGAGCCCATAAGCGGATTCCAATTACAGAGCCTGGGTGGTGGTGGCAGGCTGCTACTTGCCTCCCTGTTGGTGGAGTCCTCCTGTGAGGGCACCAGCCTGCTTCCCTACAGGCAGCACATACATCATAATGGCATTGCCTCTGGCGCCATGGATACCAGATTTAAAGGGCCAGTGGCCATTAGTTAAGAACCTTAACCAACCTCTTCAGCTGCCGGCAGCAATGGCAGAGGCAGGGCCGGGCCCTTCACTCCCCAGCAAGGAAGAAGACTGGGGGCTGAAGAGGCTCTCCCAAAGGGAGATGACAGAATCAATACCCCGACTCACGCTGCTCCCTCCCTCCGAGCTCCCACCAATGTCTCTGAGGGCAGGATGCCTAGGCTCTGCCTCCCAGGGCACTGAGAGAGATGGAGAGGTGGAGAGAGGGTTGGAGGGCCCAACAGAGCTAGCCAACAACCTGCAATGCCATACCTTCCCCCTTTGAGTCATGGGCTTCTAACCCAGACTGAGCCTCCTCAGAACGTTAAAAATCTATTTGTTCCACCAACAAGTGTTAACTCTGCTCTCTGATAAAAGGGACCGTTCTGAACAGAAGTTTGAATGGATTTTGTCATGACTTCCAGCAAGACATTGTGTCGGCCTTTGGAGCCGCAGCCGCCGATCAGGTCATAACTTGGAAGAGCAGCCCGCAGTGACTCCGTGGTCCCACTGAGATCGTGCTGACACCCGGCCGCCTGTAACTATTGGAGCTGGTAGAGATTTCACAGTCACTGACTCCAGTGTGCACCCACGTCATTTTCTCTCTTCTCCCGTAATTGAGTGTAATTTCTGGCCGGAGCCTCCATTCTGCCTCAAAGCACGGAAAATTTCATCTCGTCACCCTCAGATAAACTCACCCAAATCCAGTCATTTCTTAATCAATCCAAGTTTATCATTCAGCCACAGTTAGGTTTCAAACTCTTTCTCCTTCCCCTTGTCCTCCCTGGCATTGAATCTCAGTTCCCAAGGGCTTATCCGAGGAGCCCGCTTCTTGGTCTTAGTCTGTCCTAACTCTGGGCATGACTTGGGCTCCCTGAGAGGTGACCTGGGTGGTCGGTGGGACCCAAGGGCGTTCTCATTCGTCCTCTCCATGTGGGGCAGCTCCAGCCTCCCTGGTTCTCACACCTCAACTGGGCGGACCCCCGGGCTCTATCCCCCTCTCTGCTAAATGCTATTCTCCAGGGAAGACTCGGAACATTGTTCTGTGCTCTTCCACTGCTCTGGCCTGTAGGAGCCTGGGGCAGACAAGCTTCCATCCTTTTGTACAGACGAGCCATACCACCATTCCGACTCTGCCACACCAAGACCACACGACCCGGGGCATTCATTTCTCCCCAAGGCTTGCTGCCCTGCCCTCTGCAGCCTCAGGGCGGGGCCCAGGAAGGGAGCACAGGCTTCTCTTCTCTCAGGACCCTGCCGATGAAGCCTGGAGATCAGAGGTGGGGCACAGGGAGTCCCACACCCACACACAACCCTGCAGCTTCTCTCCAAACTCTGTCCCTCTCTTAGCTCAGGTATCTAACTAGTGGCGAGGGGAGGCAGGCGGGGTGGGTAGTGGGGGCCTTTTCCCACATGGCTGTGACCAAGTCTGGGAGTACAAGGAGAGAGGAGAGCATGCCCGTTAACATTCTATCCACATCCCAATCCGCCACACATAGTCTGGTTTCGTGCCACTTCTTATTTTACCTTGTGGAGTACAACCAACAGTAATTAAACTAATTTTATATCACAACCAAAAATAGCTCAGAAAAAACTTCTAAACGAGATTGTTCTAAAAATATTTTGGGGCCCTGGCCAGTTTGGCTCAGTGGATAGAGCGTTGGCCTGTGAACTGAAAGGTCCCGGGTTCGATTCCAGTCAAGGGCACATACCTGAATTGCAGGCTCGATCCCCTGTAGGGGGCATGCAGGAGGCAGCCGATCAGTGATTCTCTCTCATCATTGATGTTTCTATCTCTTTCTCCCTCTCCCTTCCTCTCTGAAATCAGTAAAAATATATTTTAAAAAATATATTTTTGGGTACTAGCTGCTTGTTGAAATACATGCTCATGGCTGCCCCCACCTCCCCATTACCTGAAAGGCTCTCTGGCTCTATTCTGACTGCTCATTTGCATATGCAAATTACCAAAGGATGGTGATCAAAATAGCTTCTTTATGAATAATCACACTTCTTTTCCTCCTTCACCTTAAAGCTCATCCTCACGTAAGTGCTCACTTATACATTTTCAAGTCACCCCACTAGTTTGCCATCAGTGGCCCCAGAAAACTTAGTATTATATGTCACCCAGTTCACTTTCATTTTGAGAATTTTAAAAACTATGTTTTTATTGATTTTAGAGAGAGAGGATGGGAGAGGGAGAGAGAGAGTGAAACATATATGTGAGAGAGAAACACCAATTGGCTGCCTCCCATACCCACTCCTACCAGGGATAGAACCCACAACCTGGATATGTGCCCTGACCAGGAATCAAACTAGCAACCTTTCGGTGCATGGGACAACGCTCAACCAACTGAGCCACCCTGGCCAGGGCTCGTTTTGAGAATTTTTAAAACATTTAAACCAGCCCAGAAACCCATAAGAAAGGCCATAATTTACAGTAATCCATCCTGAAATGTGTCCACTGTTAACAGTTTCAGAGACAAAGCCCAAACGGCCATGTTCTCCCATTTCATGGGAGCTCAACTTCTAAAAATAATAATTCAAAACTAATAATAACTTCCTAAATATACATTTGTCCAGGTATTTTACAAAGTACAAAGTTAGCCTTTTTAAATATGACAACAAAGAAATTATGAAGAAAAAGACTGAAAGAGTTGATTATGTGAAATGAACATTTTTGTACTCCCAAAAAGGATCATAAACAAAATTAAAAGAAAAACTTAAAAAAAAAAACAAAAAAACTGGCAGCATGGCAACATATATGACCAGTTAAAATGTTAATATCCTGAAAATTAACAAAACGTGGTTAAACACCTTAATTTTAAAAAATAAAGATCTACAAGTAAACCCTGAAAGAAAATATGTAAATGTGCCACAAATCATATAATTTTTAAAATAGGTAAACTCTTCAGTAAATTTATAAATGCAAATTAAAATGAGATACCATTTTCCTCTTTCAAATCAGAAGTGTTTTCTAAAGGATACTATCCAATCCTGGCAAGTTTGCCATAAAGTAAGATACATCTTCACACAGCTGCTGGGAATGTGAACTGGTGTGATCTTTCTGGAGAGTAATTTCACAACTTGTATCAAAGCTTTGAAAATGTTTATATCAAGGGGAAGCATAACTCCCCACTCCCTAAGTGTGGCTGCTCACAGTAGTTGGAAAGAATACAATAGAGAAAGGTGGGGACCATAACTTCTCAGCTGAGCAACCTGACACACAGTGCATCAGCCAGGTAGGTGATCAAGGTCAACATCAGCGATCATAAATCACGTTGATGGAATGTATTCTTAATATGATGTAATAAAAACGGTACATTACCTTTGTGATCTCCCTCTCAGAAACCCATAACCCCAATCTAATCATGAGAAACACATCCGACAAATCCCAATTGAGGGGCAACCTACAATATGACCGGCAATTCTCAAAATTGTCAAGGTCATCAAAAACAAGGCCAGTGTGAGAAACAATCATAGCCGAGAGGAGCCTAAAGAATCATGATGACTAAACGTCATGTGTTGTTACGGACAGGATCCTGAAACAGAAAAACAACGTTAAGTAAAAACTAATGAAATCTAAATAAAGTATGGACTTTAGTGAATAATTATGTATCAATATACTGGTTCATTAACTGTATCAAATGTACCACACTAATGTAAGATGTCAATAATAGAGGAGACTGTGTAGGGGATGAGCAATTCTAGATGGCTTGCTCTGAGGTACATAACAGTAACCAGGTTATTTTTTAATGACTGTTAATGATTCTCTTCCCAGCAAAGCAGGGGAAGTAAGCTAGTGAAATGGTATCTGTTACATAATGCCCGGAACACAAACTCTAGCTCTCTCTTTCTGCTTGCTCTATACAGTAGTTGCTTGCTTGTTGTCTGATCACCCGCACCTGGACCAGGGAATTGTGTTGCAAAGAGCATCCGTTCAGATTTGATTTAAGAAATTTTTCTTAGCTCTCATGGTTCAGGAGAGCTCACTAGTGAAGCTGATGGGACTTGAGAAATAAAACATTTTCTTTTTCAGGTTGCTTGAATGACCTCCAATTTTGGCTCAAAATTAATGTCACATTAGAACCATATTTTGCTGATCAATTAGTTCAGGGCCACACGAAAAAGAACAAAACAAACAAACAAAAAAACACGGGGTGGAATTTATTTAACATGCCAAAGGGTAAGGATGAGCTCCTAGTAAACTAATGTATACTCTACAAAGTTATGTTTTTGATGTCATGGTTTAACCTATAATATGTCCATACACTTTTATTTAGTGATTTTTTTTTAACACAGAGCCTAATTTTTTCTCTCCTTGAACTATACTTAGTGACTGGCTTCTAAAAAAAAAACAGAATGTGGAGAACATGAAAGTGTATTGCTTCTAAGATTAGGACAGAACAGCCTGCTCCTTGCACTCTCTTGAACTGCCCAGTCTGGGTGAAGCCAGCTGCCATGTTGTGAGGGCACTCAAGTAGCCTTGTAGAGAGGTCCATGTGAAGAGGAACGGAGGTTTCCTGCAAACACCTAGCAAACAATCGAGGCCTTCATGGGAATGATCTGCTTGGGTAGATCAACCAGCCCCAGTCAAGCCTTCAGATGACTGCAACCCTGACTGATGTTTTGACTGCAACCTCAGGAGAGACCCATAGCTAGAACCACCCAGTGAGCTGCTCCCAAATTCTTGACCCACAGAAACAGGTTTCATAACAAGATAACATTTGCTGTTTTAATCTGCTAAATTTGGGGGTAATTTGTTATGTAACAATAGGCAACTAACACAGGGACCTTTTTCCAAGATGAACAGCATTGTAGCTGGAACTCTTTTAGGCACAGAGTAAAGCATACATAGAGTAAAGTACACAGCTTAAGTGTGCAACTCAAGAGATTTTTACTTACGTATGTAAGCATGTGACCACAACCCAGGTCAAGATATGGAGCATTTTCATTACTCTAAGAAATTCCTTCACCCATCCCGTGTGGCTCAGTAATTGAGAGTCAACCCATTAACCAGGAGGTCATAGTTCCATTCCCATCAAGGCAAATGCCTGGGCTGCAGGCTCGACCTCCAGTAGGGGGCGTGCAGGAGGCAGCTGATCAATGATTCTCATCGTTGATGTTTCTCTCTCTCCCGCTACCTTCCTCTCTCTAAAATCAATAAAAATATATACCAGTATATTTGGGGGGGAAAAGAAATTCCTTCATGACCACTTAATAACTCTTCCCAGAGGTAGCCACTTTCCTGAATTCTATAACTAGAGATTCATTTTATGTGTTCTTTAACTTCATATAAATGGAATCATTCAGTATGTATTCTGTTATGTCTGCCTTTTTTCACTCAATATTATACATTTTAAATTTAGGTTGTTTCATGTTTCAATAGTTGGTTCCTTTTATTGCCTGGAAAGTATCCTATTGAGTAATTATGTCAAACTTATTTCCCTGTTGACAAACATTTGAATTATCTCCAATTTGAGACTATTATGAGTAACACCAATGTAAATATTCTCATGCCAGTCCCTTTTGTGGACCTATGCATTCAATACCCAGGCAAATTCTTAGGAGTGGAATTGATTGGGTCATAAGATACGTGTATGTGTAACTATCAAATCATTTTCCAAAGCTGTTGGGCCATTTTACATTTCCACTCAGAGTAAAATTTTTTTTTCCATTTGAAGCACCCTAGCTTAAAAAGAAAGAAAAACAAAAGTAAGTCTTAATGAAAAACTGAGTGGCAGTGAATAAAGAACTTTCTAAGTTACTTGGAAGAAGCAAGAAAACCAGTCTACAAGGCAGAGCTATCTGACAGCTGAGCCTCCTGGCAAATACTTTTATTTTGATCATTGGTTTGGAAATACTTCTAGCCACTTAGATGAAAGGTTTTCACAAAGATGGTCCCAGCAAGGACCCAAATCCGAGAGGAGAAGAATTTACATACAGAAGCCTTCTGTTAACTGGAAGAGAGAAGAGCCTTCCTCCCCTTGCTGCTGTTTACTGGGCCAGCCTGCCGCTGTGGCAAATTTAACTACTTCTCAATGCCTAACAGCGCGCCCCCAGGCACTGAGTCAGCTCTGTCTCCCATGAGTGCTGCTTCAAACAAACAGGCTGGAGAACTTTATTAATGATGCACTCTGGGGCTGTGAGCTGTGACAGGCATCCGCGGAGCCCAGGCCCAGCAGCCGGTCTCCAGCTTGCTCACAGCGGACAAGGTATCGCTAAGTCCTTTCTGCTTCTGAAACTGCCCGGACACCCACAGTGTTGTTTTCCTTGGTTGTACAGGGCTCTGTCAAAGAAAAGAAAAACTACAAAGCCAGAATATCAGCAACTTCAGCAACTTTAGAAGATGCTCCATGAATTTTCTTTTCTTTTAAGGAAACTTGAAAATTGCTACCAAGCTACATGTCCAAAACTGGGAAATGGTTAAACAAAAGGCCCTCTTCCTCCTGCCATCAGTGGGAACGGTGTGTTGAAGAGCAGGTTGGAGCACCCTTGGCTGGTTTGCCCTTCTTACACTGTGAAGGTCACTTCTCTGCCAGGATCTGTCATCGGGGTGCCCTTGCTTCTTTCCCACAAATGTGTCTCTTCCAGAGCCTTGTGCAATCACGGCTCATTTCTCCAGGTTTCATATGGCCTCTGAACAGAATTAAAAGCATAAGCACGTGCAGAGATAATCCGCTTCCCCAGAGAGTAAGTGCCGAGAAGTTCTATATTAGAGCACACTGCCGGTGCTGACTGGCTGGGGCATGATTAACCTAATAGGCTTAAAGTCCCACTTGCCGTCCACATCTGCCAGGACACAAGCTAATGCAGGCCCCTAATCCAGGAGCCCTCGGTCCTTCACAATTGCCCCGCTGCTCGCTGACCGCAAAGGGGTCAAAACTTCGGACAACATCGGACAACAGGCACCATCACCTCTACACGGGGACCAGGGAGTCAGAAAGCTCGTTCCGAGTTGAGGACACAATACCACGGACTTCAAAGGATTCTGGCCTGGAAATTGCCTGGATGGACTAGTAAGACTGCCTTTTGCTGCTATTTCAATGTGATTCTTCAGAAATTATGAGCGTTGAGGGCAGGAGATGAATACAAGCTGAAATCATGGGGTGTACACCGTCCCACAGTGACATCATTAACAGTGTGGCTAAGAGTGGCATCCAGTTTTTTAAAAAGCCCAAAGCAGTTCTGCCAGGAAGTGCGGGGGTCAGTGAGAGGGGCGCCGCCCCCGTGCTGGACCGAAGCTCCACCTGCTATGACTCTGGGGGGGCCTTGTCCCAGGGACAGAGGCCGACAGAGGCGCAGCCAGGTCCTGGGTGGGCCCAAACCTTGGCTGAAGGTCACTGTCAGCTTACAAGAGATTCCACTGCAGGCAACAGGGAAGATCTGGAAGGACTGATCCCAGAAACCAAAACCTCCCCATCCCAGCTGAACACATCACAAAGCCACATGGCTAAGGACATTCCATTCAAGACACAGAGCTCCCGGGAGTCACAGGGGGAAGCCTTTTGTGGGGAAGAGAGTGCAGAGAGCACCACCCAGGGGAGCTCCCTGTGGGAAAAGAAGCCTAAATGCCCCAGGTCCAGACAGCAGGGCCTCTGTTGCCAAACCGCCCTTCCCACTCAGGGGTCTGAAGGCAAAGTGGACTTCCCCGAGCCCCTGGTGAAGGCCCACCAGCACGCTTACACCTACCTGCACTCCTGCCTCTCCAAATACGAAGCCATCCTGAGCCTCACCCACCAGGCCACCCAGACCCGGGAGCTGCTGCGGCCCATGGTCAGCTTCCTGCTGCTGTGCTTCGAGGAGGCCAACCAGCTCTTGGGGGAGATCTCCAGGGATGGAGAGGCGCTCCTCCAGGAAGTCGGGGAGGATCTGGCCTGGCCGTTGAGGAAAGGGGAGCCCGAGGAGCAGCCGGACCTCCTGCAGCAGCTGCTGCAATACACGGTGAGCCGGCTGCAGGTGCTGGGGGGCACGGTGGCCTCGATCACCGGTGCCTGCCTGGAGGGCTCCGGCAGCCACCTCCAAGCCACGGCCAGCCACGTGGAAAACCAGCTGAGCGTGAAGAGGGGTATGAATGAGCGCCTCCTACGGACTCTGGGGCAGCTGGAGAGCTTGGCGAGCGGCCACAGCGACCCTGGGGTGCAGGGCCTACCCTTGTGCTCTGAGGACAGTGGCATCGGTGCGGACAGTGAATCTGTGCACCAGGTGGACAGGCTGGGCAAGCAAGCCAGCTGGGACCTAACGCCAGAGCCTGCAGAATGGAAGCCAGGGTTTCCCCCCACAGCGGAGGCCGGGCTGTTGGGACATACCTGGCAGCAAAGCCCGTTCTGGAGGGGTGCAGACCGACCCCAGGACTGGCCGCTCTCAGGGCCTCCTGGGGCCAAGGTGCAGCCAGCAGCACAGGGTGGAGCAGGGAGCCTCGGCCCCTCCAGCTCAGGCCCAGAAAGTGCTCCCCGCAGGCCTGGAGGGCTGGGCAAAGGCAATGCATGCGACTCCTTTGGGGCCGGGGTCTCCCTGGATGCACCTCTTCCTAAAGGCTCCGGGTTGGTGACCACTCCCTCCCTCGGTGCCGGAGAAGACAGCAGCACAGAGGAGGGGGAAGACAGCCTGCATCCGCGGCCGCGGTCTTCACCTGCTGGCCCGGGGGGCCCGTTTCAGCTACTCCCCGGGAGGCTGAGGAGCCCCCAAGCGCGGGAAATGATTCTGAAGATGAAGGAAGCCATCAGTGACAGGATCAAGTTTGTCCCTGTGTCCTCTGGGCACCTGGATTGGGCTGAGGAGGAGGAGAGGACAGTGGTCCCTCCAAGACCGAGCACGGTCCATGGCAGCAGGGGGGGCCCCGTGAGGCAGAGGAGGTCCCAGTCAGAGGCGTGTCTGCAGAGCCACGTGGAGGAGCTCACCCTCCAGGAGCTGCAGAGGGTCCAGGGAGACCTGAGCCAGCGGCTGGAGGCCTTCTACGCCCTGGGCACCCGGGGGCGGGGGCAGAGCAGGGGGCAGGTTCTGCTGCCCAGAGCAGCATCCCTGCGGCCCGACCACCACGGCAGGGGCGCCCCGAGCAGCACCATCAGCAAGCTGAAGGCCTCGCTGACCAAGAGCTTCAGCATTTTGCCAAGTCAGGACAAGAGCATTCCGCAGACACGCAGTCCCCACCCGGAGGGGGAACGGCCCTGGCAGGGGACAGCTGAGTGGCTTCCAGCTGCCATCCCTCCAGGGGAGAGGGCCGGGGAGGCTGCCAGGGCCCAGGACTGGGCCGGCAGGGGCCATCCCCCCAGAACCTCGGTCAAGAAACTCATTGAAACATTCAGTCCCACTGAGAGTCTGCAGACACTGGGCGAGTCCAAAGACTCTGGGCCAGGCCCCTGCCCCAGGAAGTGGGGGGTCCCCATCATGCCCCCCAGATTTCCCATTTACAGGGGGCTTGCCCCTTTGTATCCAAAGCCCCAAATTTCTCCTGCAGCGGGCCCAGGCTGGAGGCCCTTTGCTCCCGCTTTTCCCCCTCTGCCAGCAATGCCCACGAGGGAGGACCCTCCCCATGAAGCAGAGGACCCAGAGCGCCTCCCCCCGCCGCCCCTGGAAATCCTGATGGACAAGTCCTTCATTTCTCTGGAGCCCCCCGAAAGCAGCAAGCTGGTGGGGAGCTCCCCTGAAGGGACCCACGTGCCAGGGCTGGGAGAGGCTGGCTCTGCCCGGAGAACATGGACTTCCCCAAAGCTAAGAGCCTCCATGAGCCCCACTGACCTGTTGCCCAGCAGGCACGCGGCCACCCACACCGGGCCCTGCAGCACAAGGCCAGGGGGCGGCAGGAGCAACTGCAACCCCGGGAAGCTGGCCAGGGACCTCAACCCCCCGCCAGCGATCAGCCGAAACCCAGAGGCGGAGGACGGTGGGGCTCAGGGTCAGGTGCGCGTGGACAGGGCCGTGAGCCTCTCCAAGCAGGCCCGGAGGGCAGTTCCCTGGCACCGCTCCAGCCATACATCTGGGCAGAACAGGACCTCGGAGCCCAGCCTGCCTAGACCAACTCGGGGGCCACATTCTTCTGAGGCCTCAAGGCAGAGCCAAGAGAGCAGCTCCCCGCTGAGCAGGAAGGCCTCTCCTACCAGGGCACACGGGGCGCCCAGAGCAGACAGGAGGCACCCAAGCCTGTCCTCCTCCCACAGATCTGCTCAGCCCAGTGTCCCCTCTGTGCACGGGTCCCCTGGCCCCACAATCAGCCCTCCAGCGAGCCCCAGGGCACTGAGCCCCGCAACAGTGACGCCACCCCAGCAACAGCTGCCCAGCCCGCCCCCTGAGAGCCCACTTGCTCAGCACAAGCTCTCCAACCCCCCTGCCCAGCGCACAGAAGCAAGGTCCCCGGCCTCTGGTCCCTCCCCTCCCCCTCCTGAGTCCCCCCTGCAGGGGCACAAGGAAACAAGAGGTTCTGAAGACAGTGAGGCGGCCACAGCCAAAGCATCTGGGAATACATGTCCCGGGTTCTGCCCAGCCACCTCCTCTCTGTTTGAAGCTAAATCGTCATTCCCAGCAGCCCACCCACTCACCCCAGCGCTGCCACCTGCAGCTGGGGGCCCTCATGAGACCCCCACAGGATGCTGGAGGAGCAGCAGCTCAGGGCCACGAATGAGGGGGGGCTCGCAGCGGGGAACGACTCTGTGTGCCCTCAACCCTCAGCCCTTCGTCAGAAGGACAGCTTCCGACCGCCAGCCAGGTGTCCGCCTTTGCCTGCCTGCCCCGGGCGCCACCAGCAATGCTTGTGAATCCCAGCGTGGCCAGAGCAGGTAAGGAGAGCCCTCGGGCCATGGCCCTCCATTACCGGAATAGACAGATGGGCCCTTGGTATGTCTGGGTCCATAGCTTTCGAACTGTGCTCCAAGAGAAGAGGCAATTAGAGAAAAGGGTCTAGGAATGCCCAGCCCACCCCGCTAGAGGCCCCCCAAAACTGTGAGCCCTTGGGCTTTCATTTGTCACTCATTTCGGGCTCCTGGGATTTGCATTGAAAAGAGGTTCTGCTGCATTACAAATACAGTTGAAAGCAATCTAGTCCAGCCACACAGCCCTGTATTTTCGAGGTGGGGAAACTGAGATGAAGTGCTTTGCCCCTGGTGGAGTACCTATCACCCTGTCCAGATCCAGCAGCCCGATTTCTGTCGTCTCTGCTTCCTGCAATAGACCAGCACCAGGTGGGAGTTTTCCAAAGGCGTTGGTCCCAGGACCCCTTTAAACTCTTAAAAATGACTGAGAACCCAAAAGAGTCTTGGAGTGTGTGCGTGGGATCCATCACTTTTCACTGTATTATAAACTAAAATTAGGAAATGTTTGAAATGTTATTAATTTTGAAAACGTGACCCCATTGTATGTGAACATGAATAATATATTCTTGTGAAAGTTAACTATATTTCCACAACAAAAACCTTAGTGAGGAGCGGCCCTGCCTCACATTCCTGCCAATCTCTTTAGCGGGTGGCTTCACGGAGAGACAGCGGACTCCCAGATGTTCCAGCAGTCAGTCTGCCCTGATGTCGCACATCAGTTAGACAGGAAAACCACTCTGCATTCATGGGAGAATGAGCGAAAAGGGCAAATAACATCTTAGTATCATTATTAAAATGGTTTTGACCTCATAGACCCCTCACCGAAAGTGTCTCAGGGACCCCTGGGGACACGTCTTAAGGAGGGCTGGTCCTGGAGGTGAGAAACAGAAATGTTTAGCTTCCCCATCCCCCAAGGACCTGCCCTCACTTCTCCCCAAGTTCAGCCTCCCTCCCCCTCCCCTTCTCCCTTCAGAAGTCTGGAGAGTAGGAAGGAGACTCCCCATCAGCGCCCTTGGCCGACAGATCTAAGTGTGCTTTCTCATGAGGGCAACCGACTCGCCTGCCATTGGCCCACACATGCAGACAGGCCTGGGCACACGGCTGCCACGGGCCAGGCGCCACCGACTAGTCTGCCTGAGCACGGGATGGACTGGTATGCTCAAGTGGCTGTTTTACAGAATAGATGGAGAAGTGTGTCTTTTCCAGAACCGTGGCATGGCAGGGGGTGGGGGGTGGTGGACATAAATCTGAGGCTATTAGAGAGGAAGTGTTATCAGTGTGTCTTGATATCAGCTCAGACAACGCTCCGCCAGCGCCGGGCCCGCTATCTCTCGCTGCCCACGGTTGTGTAAATCAGCAATCCATTTCTGCCTGCGTGATACGGGCTACAGACTTCACAGTCTGTCGAGGCATAAATGGTAATTTTTTATAAAGTACTCGGCAGTCAATTTTAAATAAAGATATTATCTCGGGAAAGTTGTGCCTTATTATGGTTACATAAACTTCCCCAGCCCCTTGAAAGAAAATGAAGTATTGATTATTTTCGCAGGAATCTTAATATAACATTGCTCTTTTCTTAAATCCAAAATGAGCTTCCTGCAGCACAGTGCCTTTCATTGGAGAACCTCTCTAAATGTTAATGCATTATCCCTCACACCAGCCACTTGCTCGGCTATTAGATTTCTAAAACTGGGCCCTTCAGGGGGAGAGCTGGAAAGAACAGGCACAATAAAATGACATTAATTAAAAGCACTAACATTTTAAAACACCAGGAGCAGTAGCAAAGCCACATAAAATTGTTCAAGGAGAAAACAGAGCCCTTCTCGGAGGCTTTTCCTCAGAAAAGGGCAGCCAAAAAGGTGGTTTTATGTCCCGAATCTCCATGCTTGGAGATATTAGGGGTGGGGCAGTACTTGTAGCTTGAAAGAGAGAGGAGAATTCATAAACAGGCACCTTCCCAAGGTCACGTGGAAGGTCGCATAGTGACTCACACCCACCCCCCTGTCTCCTGGTAAGACCACACCTCTGAGCCATTCCCAGTTGTGAAACTGCGCACGCAATGGATGGGCTGGGAAACGCTCATTCCCCACGCCCACCCCCACCTCCCCGCCCCCGTCCCCCACTCAACCCTGTAAAGTTGGCGTCTGGGAGCAGAAGCGTGCCAGCTGTGAGAACTCCACTTCGTAGATGACAGGCATTTTGTCCTGCCCTCCTGCAGACGGGAAGCCGTACCAGGAAACTGACCGTGCGCCAAGCCGACAAGCCAGTTCAGAGAGCCAGACCCAGCCAGAACCCGCTCAGAGCGGCCGGTTCCTCAGCCAGGGGCTTGCAGGGACACAGCCGCACCCGTGGGACCTGGAGCCGGCCTGCAGCTGGTGATGACGCCTTCAGGTCATCTGTGCTAGGCACAAGCCCTTTTATAGAAAAAATGATATTTATATATACCCGATCTCGAGGCTCAGGGGATTGGGAACATCCTTGGAGGCATACCCAGGAAGCTCAGTTACTGAGCTGCAACTGTTCTTATGTGTGAATCCCTGGTGGAGGCCGCTCGAAGGACTCTGCATGCTGGGGCACTTGAGCGTTTGGGAAGGGTCCAGACTTTCTCCCCTAAATGTGGTGCTTTTTAGTCTTTAGGACTGGACGCCCCAGGCAGGGTCTCTCTGTAGAGCACACACACACACACACACACACACACACACACCATTTCCTGGCTCAGGCTACCTGTCTCCACAGCAGCTCTGGGAACAGGTAGAAACACAGTCACATGGCAACCGAGGAAATGGATCTCCTAACCTGAGCTTCATGCAGATGTGGAACCTGGTTGAGGCTGGGCAAGAGTTCTAGGACCACATCACATGTCAGACCTCGGAGTCGGCCTCCCCCGGCACTGTGTGCCACAGCCTCTCCTCTGGGTGTGCCCCTCCCCGTTCCTGCCAGCAGCTCCTGGGAACAGGGAAAAGAAGAAAGGTGTGAGCTGTGGCCACACGGGGTCCTGCAGGGACCTGGGATGGGGCCAGATCCCAACACGGATGAGACTGGCTCTCGGTGCCATGGTGGGTCCCTCACAGCCTGAAAATCATATGTGTGTGCCAGTCTGACACCCACCCCACCTCACAACCTCCCATTCCTGCCACCTTGACCCTGGTGGGATCCAAACTCAAACTTGTCCTCCACTGGACACCCCACAGGAGCCTAACCACACGGAGTTGAGCCCACGGCATGCTAGAGGTCACGGAACAGTCGGGAGCACGCTGACACAGGCAGAGAGAAGGGCCTCTGGTCTGTGCCAGTCTTATCCTGCCCAAAGGTGACTGATGCAGAGGCTCTGACCTCAGTGCTCACCTGTAGTAGACAGGGTGGCCCCAAGGGCCCTTTGCAGGTGTGACTTCCTATTCTTGCTACAAAGCAGCACAAAGTGACAGCTGGCCATTTATTGAGCACGTATCACAAGCTATTAACATGCCAAGAGCTTTACAGGCTTCATCCAATGTTGATACCTTCGAGTGCCCTATGAAATGGGTACTATTGTTATCTTCATTGTACACAGAAGAGAACCAGAGAGATCAATTAACATGCTGCAGGTCACACAGGTAGCAAGTGGAAGAGCTAGGACTTGAACCCAGACAGCCAGACTCTGACCTCCATGCGGTAATCATGAGGCTTAGCCTGCCAACACACAGCCAGCATGGCTCTCTGAGCTGGTCCCCCTTCCAGCTCAAGCTGGCTCCATGCTTGTGACCACCCTCCATTCTGCGCTCCCAACGTACACTGGGCGTCCCTCCCCATTCAGAGCCCCTCTCACTCTATCACCTAGCAGCCAGAAGGTCCCTTCTAGCCACATGCCAGCCCAGGCCAAGCAGCTTCCATTGCACTCCATTCAGGAAGCGGGTGGCAGCTGAGTAAAGCCAGGGGGCGGGGGGGGGGGGGGGGGGGCGGGGGGGAGGGCTGTATTGTTGGAGGTGTTTTTAATTCAACTAGCTGAGCCTAGCCCTTTATTAAATAAGTGCTTTAGAAACAAAAACAAAATAAAGGCTGCCTCCCAGAGCTCCCGAGGGAGTGGCTTTGTTCAGAGCAGCAGATCCCGGGCATGAGAGGAAGAGCAGGACTCAGCCTGTCAGTTGAAACTCCAGGAGCTTGGCTTCCACCGTGCCTGGCCACCGCGGGCGCCTCGAGGACGGCACCTGCCAGGCAACCCTGATACAGAAAGGCAGAGTCTGGGACAGACAGGGAGGGACGGAGGGAGAATGGAGAGCAGGGTGGGGCCAGAGGAGCAGCAGAGGCTGTTTGATCGGTACCTGTCCTTTCTCTCGGCAGCAGCAGTGAGGAGAGCCCCAAGAAGGACACCGAGCCGTGGAGCGGCCCCTGCGCCCCAGAGCTGAAGAGTGGCAGGGCCGCATCTCCCCCAGAACTCTGTGTGCTGGGCCACGGGCTGCACCGGGAGGCCAGCGCCCACCGCACCCAGGACAAGCCCCAGCGGAAGGAAGTGGCCTGACAGGCTGGCCAACGGAGTCACACTGATACCAGTCACCCCGAAGGCAAAGAGAACAGTGACAGCTGAGTGTGTGGCTGCCCCTGGACGGTGGGCCAACCAGCTCCTCCGGGGGTGTCCTGGGAAGGCCTGGGAGTGCCCCGTCCCACGGGTCTGCTAAGTCATGAACAAGCACTGTTTTCAGTCCCTGCTCCTGGGTCCTCTTGAAATCCCAAAGTTAACTGTAACTCTGGATCCCACAGGATACTCGTAATCCTTCCAGCACTGGCCTTCATTTAGGGAGGAATGTATTTACGCTCGGTGGCAGGTGTTTTACCTGAGTCCACTCTCTGAAACCGTCTTATCCTCACCACAATAAATGAAGCAGATAGCATGTTCCCAGTTTTGCAGGTCAGAAAACCAATGCACCCCTCACCCAGTGACTTCCCTGAGGTCACACAGCAAAACTATGAACGGGTGTGGGGGCCTGGAATCTATTGCCTCCCATTACATCTCATTGCTCATGAGCATCCCGTCACTCCATCCGCCTAAAGCAGATCTCGTCGTGCAAGTGGTGACAAAGCTCTGCTTTTTAGGCTCAGCAGTCACGTCCCCAATATGAGCGTTGTTTAGAAGCTGGTTGCTCCAGAGACGAGAAGACTGAGGTGGAATTAAAGTACACAGTCCCACCCCCCTTTCTCTCCCCCAGCTCAGCACCAAAGCCCTAACTGCAAAGCTTCCAGCCCATTCGAGCAGCCACATCGCCTCTCCAGACATCTCAAATGCTCCACCCTATGCATCCGCATGCCTCTCAGAGTGAGTGGGTGCGACCACGCCGTCCAAACAAGGCAGCCTGTTCTCCAAGCCCCGTGGGGCCCGGGCTTGGGGGAATGTGTAGGTAAGGTCTCGCATGCACGTGCGTGCGGTCTCCCCCAGGGTCTTCTTGGCCACCTTGACCAGGGTCACCTGCAGAACTTCTGCTGGAGTTGAAATGGAAGTGAAGAACGGTCATTTGTGCCAAAAACCTGCTTCTGCCAACAAGCTAGATATTTGCTACGGATCTTGGAATTTTTTCCATTGGAGGCTGTGGAGTGCTTTCTATTTAGGAAAGAATTTGCAGTAATTGGGTGACTCAATGCCAGCTCAGTGGGTTGTCACAAGACAAGAATTCTCACCCACGGGGTACAGCTCAGAGGCAACCCTCCAGTTCTGCTGCAAAGCTGACTTTTTAAGCTTGGGGAAATTATAGACTTCAAGTCCTCTTTTCTTTTTCAAGAGAGAGAGAAACATTGATGTGAGAGCATACCACCTATTGGCTGCCTCCTACACACCCTTTCACCTGCTACCAAGGATCAAGCCCACAACCCGGGCATGTGTCCTGACTGGGAATCAAACCCACAACCTTTCGATGCATAACATGACGCCCAACCAACTGAGCCACACCTGCCAGGGCTCAAGTCCTTTCTTGTTGAAACAGATCATAACTCACGAACATGTTAAACTGGGTCCTAGGGACTAAGCTATAACCTCAGGGTCGGCCATGAGTCCGAGTAAATGAATCGCACCTTGACTTGTCCAGTGATTAAAATAGGGGTGACAGGGATCAACTCTTCAAAGGCACCCAGGAACAGTGATCAAACTACCAAGAGGGGCCACAACCGACCCCTATTGGGAATGTCTGTGCCGCCGCGCCCAGCTCATGCAGCTCACACTTTCTTTGTAGCAACCCTAATCCTCTGGGCAGAGCTCGGGCAGCAGGGCAGGTCCTGGGGCCCAGTCACACCCCTGAGCATGTGGGTGGACCCTGGGAACTGCCTGGGCTACAGGAAATGGGAGGAAGTCCAGCTGCCAGGCGGGCAGGGCTGAGGTAAACGTGTGAGAACATCAGGTCTAGGAAACTTGCTTGATATACGGCTGGGCAGTCTAACTGCAGCGCCAGACCTGCAGCGAGGTAATGAGGCAGGGGTGGGGGCTGACCGTGTGGAGAGACCCAGCTCCCAGGCCAAAGGACTGGACAGGAAGTGGAGCCCACCCTGTGCCAGGCTTTAGGAGCAGGACTCCCCAAGATCTGAAGAAACAGCAGAACCCCAGCTGCAGGGAGACTGGACAGGGACATGGCTGGGGAGTCTGCCTGTCCAACCCCCACCACCCCCACCCCCTGGCCCTGGAAAGGGCCTTGTCTTCGAGGTTTGGGACTGGCCTGAGTGCCTGGCTGCCACGACAGGAGCTACGGGTGGGCAGCAGGGAGCCGGGCAGCATGTTATACCATGGAGGGGTCAGCGTCAGAGAGAACGCCCTGGAAGAGTCTGGAATGACCCATTGCTGGCCTCCATCCTTGTGCCTGGCGGAGGCTCTCTGAGATGAAGGGCTGCCCCTCCCCCGAGCTAGGCTGGTAAGCTGCAGCCAACACCCACGCTTCGAGCTGCGGGCAGCATTCCTGCCATCAGCCGTGGAGCAGGTCATGCTCCTCACCCTCTGCAATTCCTGAGCACCCACTTGTGCCAGGACAGTGCTGGGCGCTGCGATGTTTCCCCATGTGTGGTGTAATGAGAGGTCCCAGAAGCCTCCAGGCTCAGGCAGCGGGGACAACGAGCTCAGTAGACATCATGTTGCCCAAGGACCCAAAGGCTTCAAGAATCCCCAGTCAGCTTCCCTGGGGCGTATGAGGAGGGGTTGCCAAGGCCCAGGGGCTGCAAGGCAGTAAAGGTCAAAGGAGAAGCAGGACCAAGCTGGCACGGGAGCAGAAGGGTCAAAGATGTGCTTTTGGGGCCACCATCCCAACTCCCAGAGTTAGCCCAAATCATTTGCGAATTAGACTCTGAACAAAAGAACTTAAATCCACCACAACGGACTGCTTGTGTGGGTGGCATCAGCTCAGTTCTGAGCCTCCTGGAGACCAGGCCTTCCTTTGGTCAAACCCATGCCTTGGCTTCTGCCTTGGAGAGCACAGCTGGTGGCCAGGAGGACAAGCCCAGTCCCACAGCTTCTCAAGTGGGTCACTCTTACCTGCCCCTCAAGAACCTTGGCCTTGCTGGGCCCAGTCCACTTCCTGTGCTCAAGGGAAATGGGAGGGCAGGTTTTGGGTTTTGTTTTGTCTTTTTAAATTAATTAAGGCATGGCCCCAACCCTTCGGGACTCAATAGTCTGCACCTTTTCTTCACAGGGTTGGAAACCAAGAAGGAATGTTGTTTATAAAGACAACAGGGGGCCCAGCACAGGAGAGTAATTTAAGGGGTGCATAATATACCCCTATTCTTATTTGGGCCAGCTCCTTTCGGGGGTGTATGAACCCCCTCCTCCTCCGCACCCATGAAGACCCCCTCTCCTCCTCCCCCTCCTCCTCCACACCCACAATGACCCCCTCTCCTCCTCCCCCTCCTCCTCCGCATCCAGGAAGACCCCCGAGCTGGGGAGAGGGAGGCCCTCAGCCAGCTCTCCATCAACACGTCGGTTGCACGGCAGACAGTTCAGCCCCGGGGAAAGCACATTTCCCGGTTCCGTCAGAAGGACTCCTGAGGGGAACAAGCAAATATCATATTCTGGCGGAGCAGTGACAGCTCTTTGCAAGTACAAATACAGTCTTGAAAATGAACTGCAACTTCCCTCCACAGCGTGGGTCTGAGCGGTTGTTTACTATAAGCAGCATCTATTTTCCTTCCTCACATCCTACCCCCAGTTCAGAACCTAAAACGGCCCACATGGCTAGAGTACAGAGCAGGCGGAGCAGACTTTTCTTTCACTATGAAGAGCATGTTTCGCAAGATGTGCCTCATAAAGCCTACCCCGAGAAGGAAAGGGATTTTGAGAAATACATTCCTTTTTTCTAAAATAAACCAGTGTTTGGCGTGTATCAGGGGAGCCGGTGCAGTGAGTGGTAAATGTCAACACGTTCGTCAATTGATCATCTGGTGGACGGCCTACAGGCTGCCAGCACCCACCCCATCTTCCAAGGCGAGCTTTTCAGAGACAGCCCATTAGTCAGTAGCCCCACGTCAAAGGCTCCGTGGAACTGCCATAAAGTCGTGTTCTGAGCCTGTATTAGTCCACGTTACACTGGGCTGTGCTTGACTCCCCAGGCCTACCTGTACCTTAGGTAAGAGCATCTCAGGTAAGTAGGGCTTCTGGCCGCACACACAACCAAGCCAAGAGTGGTGGCTCGGCTCAAACCCACCCTGGCTCCCAGGCCAATCTATATTCCCCACCACTGGCCTTCCATTAGCCTCATTCTTTTTGGGGGGGGGGGGGGGGGTTAAATATATTTTTATTTATTTCTGAGAGCAAGGGAGAGAGGAGAGAAACATCAGTGATGAGAGAGAATCACCGATCAGCTGCCTTCTGCATGCCCCACACTGGGGATTGAGCCCAGACATGTGCCCTGACCAGGAATCGAACTATGACCTCCTGGTTCATAGGTCGACGCTCAACCACTGAGCCACATCAGCCAGGCCCATTAGTCTCAGTCTTGCTGGCATTGACTTCGCCAGACCCCCGGCCTATCGCCCAGAACCCAGGGTGCCTGGGGTGAGATTTAAACCTGAAATAATGAAGGAAAACAGGACCAGGCAAAGCATTCTTGTTTGCTTTTCAGCTGTTTCCAGTTGTTTTAAACAGCTTCACAGAGCACAGGGGACGGGAAGCTTGGGGTTTGAAAATGTACTTGGAAGACAGGCCAGGAAGACAGGGAGTTAGGACAATGACCTTGAACTTAACCTCTGCCTTCGAAATCCCTGCCGGACTCTGTCCCTGAGCCCCTACACTTCTAAAAAGCCCTGAAATGTTCTACTAGGTTCTAGGATCTTGACAAGCAGACAATTCAATCTCCTGACCAAACCCAAAAGTTTGCTCAGACTCCAGCAAACAAAACCAATGACATGATGTAAAAATAAGCAAACACTTAAAATCAGCCTCCAGAGCATCTTTGATGGCTCCCAGTCCAGCAGGCCTTTAACCCGGTTCAGAGGGAACCAACCAAGGGCCAGTGGAGGCCATGAAGCCCCCGCTGGGACCACAATTAGGTGAGAAGTGCTCACACTGGGGCTAAATTACCCAAAATCACACTTAAGCTGCCCATTAAAACCCAAACCCCAGGATGGCTGTGTGCTGCGCACACTCACCCCAGGGCATTTGGGGGAGGGAAGGGGCGGCCTAGTTACACCTGGCAACGTGGGCAAGATGGGAAAGTGGCCTCCTACCTGGGGCACCCACAGGGTTTAGAAACACAGAGGTGAGTCGACTGGGGGCTTCCTGGCCTGCTGTGGGGCTATCTCCCCAGAAGAGGCTCAGACAGTGGCACTCCGCCCTGCGTCAGGTGGGGCCTCGGTGCTGACCCTGTGACCTGCCCCAGAGTGTTGCCGTGGGTCTGGGCTCCTTGACTGGGACCATATTGCCCTTGTGTTTGGGGTGATGTCCTGAGCCCTAATTCTTCCTGGTCACACCACTGTCAACCTGCCACCCGCCCTCGTCAAGGCAGAGCCACTCCTCCTGTGTCCAGAGACCAAGCCCCGGATGGCCCCCTCTCACCTCCAGGACACCATTTCTCTTATGGCCCCTCTCACCTCCGGGACACCATTTTTCTGGCCACTCCATCAGTGGGCAGCACCTTCCCTGCTTCCTCGCGTCCTGGCTCATCCTGATCCAACACACCCTCCGGCTTAGAGATCCAGCCCAACTGGGGGAACCTGCGTGGTTCCAGAGCCTCTGAGTGATTCCACGTGGCCCCTGCTACCGCGTGGAGCCGGAGGCTCCGCCAAGTGCTTCCACTGATGTGTTTCAAGTGCAAACGCACCATCTACTTCAGAAGGAGCCAGAAGGGCACTTCCAGGGAGGGCGCTTAGGAATGCCGATGTCACACTCTCCTTGCCTCTCCCTGAGCTGGACAGATGTCATGAGCAGGCTGGCATAGGACCCACTGACGCTGCACGGAGAGTTTGCAAGGCAGAAGCACAGTGTCCCCCCACCCCCAGAGCTGTTTGTTACACTCACCTCCAGTCAAGCCACTGGCGCATGGACTGGAATGGAATGACCGACTCAGGGTCCCAGGACTGGGGTGGGGGTTGTCCAGCTGTTCAAAGACTGGGGGGCTACGCCCCAAAATGGCCTGCGCCGTGTGGGCCTGTGCTGCACTTTTTCTCCCTCGTTCTCTGTCTTGGTATCATCCACAGCCCGTTTTGCTGTGCCCATGTTTTGTTCTGTGTGCCACAAACCTAGTTATTGAAAAATTCTCTGAGGTTAAAAGAGTGGAAGATAAGAAAAACTTAGAAAAATAAGTCGTTCTTTTATTTCTACTGCAAAATACACTATGTACATCTGGAATGCTAAGGGAAGCAGACCAGGAGATGATGCCATCATAAACATAAAATAAGATAAAAAAATAACGATGGCCTATTTCAGATCTGCCTCTAACCCAGCTGGCAGGACCGGTGGCTGTGGGTGCCATCCCTCCGTCGGTGACCGAGGCTGCCTCACCGCGACTCCATGGCCAAGAGCTCCTGGAGGGTCTGGAGGACATGCTGTGGCTGGCCGGCAGCCAGGTCCTGCAGCCGGGAGCCCAGGTGCTGCTGGAGGCACCGGGACAGCCGACACGCCACCGCGCGGACGTTCCCACCGCGCCCCGGCAGCACCCCGTTCCCGATCATGTTGGTCAGGAAGTACCAGAGGACCGGAAGGACATGGCGCTCCACGGCCTGGGGCTTCCGGGGGCACACCGAGGCCACCAGCACTGTCAGAAAGAGAGAGGCAGGGTTACTCCATCGGTTAGTCTCGGGACACCAGCTCTGTGCCTCACAGGGCAGCAGCCCCCCCAGGGCCAGTGGATGCCTGAGGCACAGTGCCGGGCCTCACGACAGTTATGGGCTCAGGAACATACAGTGAGCCCTTGACTTACAAGTTTAATTCCTTGCGAGACCGAGCTCATTAAGGAGCTCGTTAACTCAAATTACTCTATCAGCTCAATGCAAAAAATCGGCCGAGAGACAGCTGGTATCCCAAAAAACTCATTCGTCGGGACACTCGTAAGTCAAGGCCCCACTGTATTTCAATTTCTTTTAAAATGAGAAGAAGGAAATTTAAAGATATGCAGCCTGGTGTGTATTTGTGTTTATCCCAAATGGTCATAAAATAACATTTTAAATATTTTCTTTAATGGAGGGAGGGGTAGGCCAAGGCAAAGTGCTCGGGGTCCCAGCAGCCCAGGAGAGAGGAAGAGAGAGAGGCAGGCACACCTGATTCAATCCTGCCCCTGCTATTTTCTGGCTGGTGGGAGCTTGAGAAAGCCGCCTAACCTTTCTGAGCCTGTTCCCTAATCAGTAAAGATCATAATCAGGAACCAAACTCTTGAGATTGTTAGATTAGATAATAAATGTATGTGAAGTGCTGAAGTAGGTGGGCAGGTGACAACTGGTACTAGTATTGCTTAAATCCGCATTATCACCCATGAGACTTCATGCAAAAATAGGGAAAACTTGTACTCAAGAGAGAAGTCGACGCCCTTTCAAATGGCGTATTCCCAGCGTCTGGATGCCAAACCTCACTGTGCGGCCAGCTACCTACTCTGAACACCTAGACTCAACGTTTCCTAAATCTCCACCTGCAAATGGGGGTGAGAACTTCCCCAAGAACCAGGCCCAGGCAGGGCCCCCTGCTTCCACCAAAGGGTGGGGGGATCCACCTGCGCCCAGTAGCTCCCACCCTTGTTCTGCCACAACCACCACCCTGGCCTACACACACACACACACACACACACACACACACCAAGGAGGCATCAATCCCGCCCGCATGAGTTCCCATTCCCCCGGGTACAGGGAGGGGGGCACCTGGCTGATGGATGCGTCTCTCAGGCTGGCAGAGACTGGCAGTGGCCCTTCTGGGAGTCATCATGAGGAAGAAACCCCCATTAAACTTAAGCTTAAAAGGCAGCTAAAGTAATTAGCAAAAGATTTACGGGTGTTAAGCTGTGCTATTATTAGTCCAAGCCTGTGTCGATTGGAACTCCTTCTGTGTTCCTGACTGACACCTAGTTAACAGAAGAGCTACATAGAAACTCTTGCTTTGGGGGGACCGGGGGATATATATAGTAAATAGATTATCTAAATTGGGGTGCCCACCGACCTCTGTGCCCCATAAATGACCAAAACAAGGACAGGAAGGCTTTTACCCAGAAAATACTGATTTGGAGCAACAGAAAGGGTTGCCTGTCTGGTACCCAGGTTGGTCTAGTTATGTGGCCCAGTTCTCACCCCAGGGCACCCATAGCATCGCACTGTGGCTGCATGTGGCCCCAGCCCTGCCTCACTCGCCTCACCTGCTTGGGGAAGGCCTGGCACCTGGATGGAAGGTAAGGGGCCACTCCGAGGTCACTGGGATAACTAAACCAGGACAAGCAGCACATCCAGGAGAAGAGCTGGGGCGGTGGAGGAGATGGCATGATGCCTGCAGCCAGGCTGCATGTTCTGAGCACCCCAGGGCCCGATGCTGTGAGGCGCTGGCTGAGCCAGCAGGCAGAGGCGGGCACAGGGTGGGATGTGCTCTTTAGAGGCACATGAAACCAGGCAGGAGGGCTGGGGAGAAGGCAGGCAGAGGAAGTGATGCCAGACCAAGTGGGCATCGCCCAGGTGGAGGAAGAAGGGGGGAGAAGGGCTTTGCAGGCAGAGGTGAGAGCGTGGGCGGCCGGCCTCTCTAAGGAGGGTGGCATGCTGGCACCTAGGAGGCAAGGTCAGGGCCGCTCAGGCAGAGGCCCATAGCACGGAGGCTGAGGCTTGGCTCTGCAGCCAGGCTCCTGGGGACAAATCCTGGATTAGCCGCCCAGGGACTTGGGCACTTGACCTTCCGAGCTTTTGGGTTTTGGTGGGTTTTTTTTATTTCTATTAAAGGGATAATCATGAAACCCCACCCTCCTTGCGAGGTTGTTATGAGGATTTGTGATCCAGGGCCTATAACTGGGGGTGGGGAAGGGGGCAGAGTCTAGAGGGCCAGGTGGAAACAGGCCGTGTGGGTCCCTCTGGGGAGTGAGTCACTCTCATGAACACTGCTGGGGAGCCACGCAGGGGGGTGGCATGATCATCTGCATCTTAGGGGGCCCTCAGCAGTCTGGAGAGCAGGCCGAGTCCTGCCTCTATCCTTGATGGGACCTCCCTACGATGGGGAGGAGACTCCCGGCAAGCAAGCAAGATGGTCAAACCATCTCAGCAACCTGCCCAAGGTCAGAGTTGGCCGGTGGCTAACGGGCCTGTCCGCCCAAAGCCTGTGTCCTTCCCATGCTGCCTCCTCCAGGGCCACAGGAGAAGGTTTCGGGCCTGGAATGAAATCACTGAGGCTAATGCTGTGCACTCAAAGCCGACAAGCTTGGCGCAGGCTTTCCCGGCTGAAGCTTGAGCAAGGCAGAGCCGACTCAGGCCCAGGCCCCATCTGCACGTAACACAGCCCCGGGCAGCTGGCCGGGGGGTTGAGTGGGGTTGAAATCCAGCCCACTCGCTAGCTGCACATATGAAGGAGAGGCAGCTTTCCCTAACTGTCAGGACCACGCTGCTGCTGACCAAGTCCTGGACCGCAAGGCGGGGTCTGCCCAGGCGGGACCAGGTGCCCGAAGACCCGTGGCGGAGAGGAAGACAGGCATCGTGGTTTCTGAAGAACTATTCCAGTTATGTGCCAACCTGCTTCATTCTGACCAAATGCAAAGATCATCTTCTGGCCATGGAGGGGTTATCTTTAAAACCCAGATTATCAAAAATTGTAAATGGTCTGGAGTTAATTTTGGTCTAAGACAAGTGGGCTCAACCACATGCCAGGGGAGGAGCGTAGAGACTGACCTGAGGGTGGGGGGCGTGTTTGGGGGGTGCTCACCTGTCAGGCGGTCCGTGACGTCAAGCACTGCGCGGCCACCGAGGAAGCGCACCCGCCCAGCAAACGTCTGCAGGAGGCAGAGGTCGTCTGGAAGAGAGGGAGGGTGGCCGTGGCCGTGATGCTGTGGCCTGAGCAAGGGCGCCAGCTCAGCACTAGGCACCCACGGCACCCATGTCGGGAAGAGGCCCTTGGAGGCCCTTGTGTTATTACAGAAGGAGCCACTGGTGGTAAAATCACAGGGGCTGGGGAGGTGGTGTTTCGGGATAAAGAGGCGAGTCTCTGGCCTTCTCTGATGTGTTTCTAAAGTCAGCTCCCGCAGGACACCACGGGGACTGAATTTAGAAGCTGCTCGTTCTTCCCCATGCTAGCGGATATCTCCTGGCTTCTCAGACGCTCGAACTTGGAATCCTGCGTCCCTCACAGAGACACATAAGGTGAGGAAAGTCCCCTTGCTCAAGGAAGGGACACGAATCTAGAATACACACAAGGTCAAACCAGTCTCCTTCCCCTCCGGCTGCCTCTGCATGAACCCCGGAGGCAGCCAGCACACCCGGCCCCCAGCGTTTCGCAACCATAGCAGTCATAGCACAATCCAATGGGAGGTGGAACAAAATGCACTTTTCAGAAATGTGGCTGAGGGTCTGGGAGGTGAGGGGCGCTACCAGGGCAGACCCCGGCCAGTACGTCCCAGGATCCCAGAGCTGACCATCTCGAGGCCAGATTTCTCTTTACAGGGGACAGCATTTAGGGACCTGCCTGAGGAAGTCTTTTCAGACGAGTTACACCTTTTCTGAGCTCCTGCAGGACCTCAGCAGAGTCTTCGTATCCCCACTGGCATGCAATCAAAGCTTTCTTCTTCCATCAGGTGGCCATTCTAGCAAGAACTAATTCCTGTTTCCCTCGCTCTCTTCCTGAGACTTGTAAGGTATACAGAGGAGAAAATGTACTCTCTGCTGCTTCCAAAAACTCCATCCATAAGACAAGAGTCTTGAAAATAATTTGCGCTGGGAGGTAAAAGAGAATATTGCAGGTTGCGAGACGTGGTCTCACGGTGTCTCGGCAAAGCCGTGATTGTATAAGTTTTTATGTCATCACCTGCCATTATTGTGTGCGGGTGTTTCTATCCCCCCTCCCCCATCAGCCATGAGCTCACCTCTGAGCACAAGGACTTCTCCCTCCATGCTGCCCCCCTCCCCCCACCTCACAGTCCAGAACATTTTCTGGATGCAGTTGGACCTCGCCCTCCTGGCCACTGACATGGCCTCCCAGAGCAGGAAAGGAGAAAGACCTTGGGGAATGCTGAAAAATGCACGTCCAGCAGACACCTACTCCAGAGCATGGTCCCAGGGGCCTGGCACACAACAGGTGCTCAGTAAATGCTTGCAGCCCGGCTGGCGTGGTTCAGTGGTTGAGAGTCGATCTATGAACCAGGAGGTCATAGTTTGATTCCCAGTCAGGGCACATGCCTGGGTTTCCAGCTCTCCAGTGGGGGGCGTGCAGGAGACAACCAATTGATGACTCTCTCATCATTGATGTTTCTATCTCTCTCTCCTTCTTCCTTCCTCTCTGAAACCAATAAAAATTATGTTTTTTAAAAAAGAATAGAAAACATGGTGGCATATGAACAACAGCAGCAAAAACTAGAATCAAACTGGACTCCTGACAATAAGCTGAAGAGTTATGATGTCACCACGCAATCAGCTCAGTAAGTTATGATGTCACACAACTACCTTCCCTGTGGCTGCCAAAACTAAGTCTGTTCATCACAAGGAAAAACTGGAAAGAGCCACCTAAACAGAAAGTGCGAGCGATGGTGTAGCAGGTGACGGAGCTGCGCAGTGACTCAAGTGTGTAATGCTATGTAAATGCTCGTGCTTTGTCTTTTAAAAAAAAGATTCAAATGTGTAATGTAATCACAGCCATGTATACAAACAGGCCCAGAAAAATATCTACAATGAAAAACGCCAAAAGTTAATGATGGTTTATTTTAGGAGCTGGGACTGTAAGTGAGATTTTTCCCCTCCAGATGCTTTGCATTTTTATTTCCTCAATAACTAATAAGTATACTTTTACAGTGGTGGAAAGTACACTTTACATTTTTAAATTAACTAGAAAGACTGCATAATGGCATGGGAAACTGGGTCGTGTTAAATGAAAGACGCAAAGTCAAAACTGTACTTACACTATGGTTTATAACCAGGGAAATCTGTGTGCATGCAGACCACAGAAGGTAAGGGATGTCCTCAAGCACTGGTGTATTAGAGGGGCACCGCGGATGAATTTGTAAATTCCATGAACACAACACGTTGGTCACATGACTTATACAAGGTAATAAGTTTCCAGTCAGAGAGAAAAATAGCCCAAGTGGATCTGAAGCCACCCATTTCCGAGCTTATCTCTCTCTGGCCAGAGGCTGCGGTGAAGTGACAGAACGTTGGGCGCTCAGAAGCCTGAATGTGGGGGTCTGACCAGGAGCAGGTGAGCTGTCAGCCGTCTGGTGCTTCAGTGAGTGACACTCCCGTGTAAGTCACCCAGTACCGAGCCCAAAGAACCAGCCACCGGCTCAGGAACTGCCTCGGTACTCAGACTAATGCCCCTAAAATCAGGTGCCACTCCAGCCTCGCCCTGGAGAAGCCCTCAGGCAGGCAGGGCCAAAGGGCAGAGGTCAGGGAGCAATGTGTCTCCTTCCTCGCCATCTCCTCAAAGTCGGGAAGGGACAGAAATCCCACCTGCTCTGTAACCAACACACCGCCTGTCCCTAAAAAGTCCTAAAAGCTAGAAGAGGTGTCGTGGCTGGTGAGTCACCTTGATCACTGACTTCCAGAATGAAGAGGGGTCTTAAGACGCAGCCCAAGAGGCCAGCCCCCCAATGTGGCTGTACTCCTGACCCCCGTGGCCCGGCGGAGCAGGAAGTGAATACAGCCTGTTGAGCTGTTGCGTTGTGACTTTTCACATTTAAGTACTTCGCAGCATTGCACGGAGGCTCTGCAGCTTGGGGCCCAGAATCCCTTGTGGGGCAGAAGGACCAGGCTTGGGCGAGAGCTCCCTCTGCTCAAAGGGCTCCGAGCCACTCCCAGGAGGAGCCGAAGGGTGCCGAGGGCCCCCCCCCCCCAGAACCACCAGGGCCACCAGACTCAGCCTGGGTGACGTGGGAAGGAAGATTTGCACCCCTTCTCTTCTGTGCCACCTGCCCCATCCCTGCTTCTACCACCCAAAGCCCTGGGCCAGGGGGAAGTTTAGTTATCGCCTCCATTTCACCCTCTGCAGACCAGGTGTGACCATTCCAGACATGCGAACCCCTCCTGGAAAGAGTGTGTCTACCATGGGCACACCCCGGCAGAGATGAATTCTTCTTGTTGGCAACCTAAATCCCTCAGGTCTGACCTAGGTCTGTGGTCGGCAAACTGCGGCTCGAGAGCCACATGCGGCTCTTTGGCCCCTTGAGTGCGGCTCTTCCACAAAATACCACGTGCGGGCGCGCGTACAGTACGATTGAAACATCGTGGCCCATGTGCAGAAGTCGGTTTTCGGCCTGGGCGAGTCTATTTTGAAGAAGCACTGTTGATATTTGGCTCTGTTGACTAATGAGATTGCCAAACACTGACCTAGGTGGATATGGGACTCAGCTCATCACTTCCTAGTGAATAGTTCTTCCAAAACCAATGCTGCTGGTGTGGCGGAGAGGGTACGGCTCACAGCAAAGCCACGCGGCCCTGAGCGCCCACTGCCACGCCTGTTCAAATGACGCGGAGCCAAGACCCAGAGCTTCACGCTGTAGGCCCCATGGGAGCCTTTGCCAGGGATTCACTGGACTCCTCCATCCCTCCAAGGCCAACCCCATTGCAGTCCAGCCTCACCCTGACCCAAGGAGCAGAGAGGAAGTTCCCCTCCCACCTGCTTCCAGGCTCCCTGCACCAAGTGCCTGAGCTGATGGGCCAGAGGGGGCACCGTCAGCCACACTCGAGGACACCCTGTCCCAGGAGGAAATGAGGATCCTAGGCGTCCTCCTGGAAACTGCAACCTGCCTGCAGGTGTGGTCAGCTCACAAAAGCAGACCCTCCCCAGGGCCCTTTCCAGGGTGCCCAGCCCAGGTGGGGGCCTGCGTCTTATGACAATGCGAGAGCTAGCTTCTGCAGCCCGAAGCTGGCCCGGTGGCAAAACCGGAAAGGAAGAGTTAAATCTCTCCTCAGACAAGGGTGCTTTCCTCTTCAAACAGCTAAAGCCTATTGTGCTTGGTGTAGGTTTTCCCAATAAATCCAGGGCCTGCGATGATTTACCAGGAGCCTCGGTTATTGGCAACAGCAATCTCACTTACCCACAGCAGCCCTGAGAACAAGCCATAATTTAGAGCTGGATTTATATTATTTGTTCTACAGCGACAAACCCAGCAAATCATAAATTCCCTCTGAGACGAAGGGAGGAAATTGACAATATTTATGAACTTGAAAGGCGGAGGAGGGCCTGGACGGGCGTTTGATTTGTAACTGAAACTTCTCCTGGAGGCTCCAGCCAAGGACACGGTGCTGGGCCCAGGCTAGGACGCGAGGATGAGGCGGGGGGAGTGTGTGGGCCGGGCCAGGTCCCAGCCTCACTGTGGGGATCCTCTGTGGGTGCTAAAGAGAGGACATTGCTCTATGCTCATCAGAACATACAGCAAGCAACAGGCAAACAGCAACAGTTCCCAGATCCTGAGCTCTCTTGCATCAAGGCAAGACTGGCTTGTGAAAACTCACGGCTCCATTCCTGTCTGGGACATAAGTCTAAGTGTGACCTACATTCTCGCATACCCTGGGAGGTTTGACCTTGCACGTCAGCCTGTGTACTAGATACACTAAATAGCACCTTCAAATAATCTATAAAGGACTGAGAACCTAAGTCTATGCACCAAAGTGCCACCTGATGTTCAAGGGCCAAGATGTGATACTGCAAAGCCCGCAGGGAACTGGGAAGCCCCTGCCTTTCCTGACGTCTCTCCCATAGCTCCTTCTGCTTTTTCTTTTCATTCCTCCCCCAACCCTATTCCAATGTCACTCCCCACCCCTCACACCAAACCCCTCACACCCGAAGCTCTGGCCCCAGACAGTGTTGTTAAAAGGCAGCTCTCAGCTATTTCACACTCAAAAAGCCAGTGGGACCCCGGCCTGCCTCCTGCACCAGACGACCAAGCTGGCCAGCCCTCCAGGCCCGCCTGCCCGTCAACTTGTTCCTCTCCAACAGGCTCGCCCTGCGGTCTCACCAGCATCCGCCTGGTCCCCATACGAGCCACATTCACTGCTGCCATGTCTACAACTAAGACAATTCTTCCCAACTCCTTCCTGGCAATCCTGACCTGTTTTTCCTTCAATACCCGGCTGGCTCACTCTGGGGCGCCATATGACGTTGGGTGAGTCATTTACGTCGCATGTGCTAACGGAGGCAAGACTACATCATCTCCACGTCTCCTCCAGTTTCACCATCTAAGACACGCAGGTGGATGGGACGTGGAAAAGCTGCCAACAAGAACCTCGCAGGCCCTAGGCCACCGACCCGTGCCCTACACAGCCTCTGGGAAAACGTTGAACCCGTGCCTTTCACCACTCTGCCGATGGCCAAGCAGGAAGGGTGGGCCCAGCCCAGGGTGGCACTAGGGAGGGAGCCAGCTGCCCACCAGAGCCAAGCGGGACCACGGCAGGAGGCTCACCCAGACTCTCGATCATCGCGTCCAGTGCAGACAGAGCGGCAGCATAAATCCCCGAGTTCTTGGAGTTGAGGTTGTCTGCAATGGCGACGATGATGGACAGCAGCATGGGGTGCAAGCTCTCTCCAAGGAGGGGAATCATCTCGGTGAGGGACTCCAGCGCCCACTGGTTCACTTTCTTGTTGGAATCCTGAAGCCTTGGGGTGAAAGCATCGAAGACCTATTGAGAGAACAGAAACCAAGAGCCTGTGGGAACCAGGCGGGCAGGAGTCCCACAGCCCAGCCACCCACCTCGGCCGGGGGCCCCTGCGGCCCTGACAGGCGTCATCCAACCTGGGCCAGAACACTCTCAGTGGCTAAGAGTGCGCCGCCTCAAAGGGGTGGGGCGTGCCGGAGGGCAGGACGACCCCACGTTGAGCACTCGTGTGCCCAGTTTGAGAGCATCTTGTCAGGTACCCTCACTTTCTCTTTCCTGGAATGATCTTAACAACCCGGCAGGCCTGTGTTCTCATCCTCACTTTGCCATTAAAAACAAAAACTGAGGCTGAAAGAGGTGAAATCACTGGCCTAGCTCACACAGCCAGGAAGAAAGGAAGCCCAGGCCTGCTGCCTCCATGCCTGTGTCTCAGCCACTCGCCATGTGGCTTGGCTGTCAGCAGCCTTCCTCCTGGAAGAAGCAAACATCTGTTCTGGTTTCCAGCCTGTGCCTGCTCCTCACCCATCCTGGCCCTGTCTCCTGGCCAACTACATGCTCTGCCCCGAAACGTCATGCACATAGCTGGACCAGCAGCGCCCTTGGCCACGGCACCCTTCACTCCTGCCCTCCTCCCCACAAGAGGGCTGAGAGATGCCCGGGACACCTCTGAGCGGTCCCACAGTGCCTGGTAAGAGGCAGCGCCCTCATCCCTTCGGCCACTTCCAAGTAGTCTTAGAGCGTTACCAAGGCAACTGGCTAGCAAATGCTTGTTGGGCTCCCTTTCCCCTGAGGGGTCTGGCCAATGTCTAACCCTGTTCAGAGTTTTCCAAATTGAAGTTGCACCCATGGGGAGAGACGGGGGGAAGGCTCACCTGGACCAGGTTGGCGGTGATGAGCTCCGGCTTGGCCTTGCAGTGCTCAAGGAGCCGCCCCACACCTTCCATCCGAGACTGGTGGTCCTTGGCCTCCAGCAGCCGTGTCAGCTCCCGCAGCTGCTCCGCCATCTCCGAGCCACCCCGCCAGGAAGAGCGCAGCCCCGCCAGCCTCGGGCCATTGGAGCTGAGCCTAAGCAGAAGGAGCATCTGACCTGGGCAGCCGGGGCATGGACACACCTTATCCCAGGCCCCTTCCTCCGGGGACAACAATATGGTTGCCTAGAGCCCCAGGGGGCAGGACTCTCTCTTCCTGCCTTTTCTTTTCAGCAGGCAGGTGAAAGACGGAGGAGAAAGCTTGGAGTGAGGGGGCGGAATCACAAAAGGATAACTGGGGCACGTTTCACCTAAGAGTCGGGGAAGATCTTGCCAGGTGCCTGAATCCTGCCCCCTGGTTGTCTAGGCCCTGCTCACAGTCCTCCAGAAACTGGAACGATGTTTAAAAGTCCTGTTCTCTTACGCTGAGATCACATGCCCCCTGTGCCCCCTGGCCCATTCCAGCCAGAATGAGAGCAGCTCCATACAGAACTCTAGCCTCATCCCAGCTCAAAGCCTCGCTCTTCTGAGCTCATGCCTTGCACCCGAGTCCCACCGGCAGAGCCCGACACCATTCTGTCATTCATTCCTACATTCCACTCTCTGTCTTCTGAGCACCAAGACCTGTGCAGGGCGCTGAGAACAAGGAGATGAGAGATGGTCTTGCCCTAAGGGCTCGCAGACCCGTGGGAGACAGGACGGCTAAGTCCATGGCTGACAGAGGACTGCAGGATCGGGATGACCTGTCCCCCAGAGGTCGTGGGGACACAGAGTGTAAGATAGAGCTCTTGGGAGAGGGTGGCAGGTGAGCTGGATCTCGTGGGATTTGGTAGAATAAACAGGCTTGTTCTAGGTGCAGACGGCCCACACAAAGCAAAGAACCAGCAGAAGCAAAGGCAGAGCAGGGAGAGAGAAGAGAAGGGGCCGGGAGCCCGGCTGCTCAGGTCTGGCCCAGAGGACACGTGGGAGAGAGCAGGAAGCTACTCTTGGAGCGGGGGTGGGCTTCCCTGGGTCCCTGCTAAGGAGATCAGATGGGTCCTCCCAGGAGTTTAAGTGTTAGGCACAGGAGTGACCTTCAGATTCCTGCTTGGTTTCTAACTCCCGGCCAGAGCCACCCTGGCTGCCCCATCAGCATCTTGGAGGTGGAGCCCCAGGGAGACAAGAGTGGCCGTACCCGTCCTCACCGGGCAGCCCATTTTCACACACGGCCAGACTCCTCGACACCTTGTGGCCTTTGGTAGACGGCAGTTCTTCACTCTCTTCTAGTCCCTTGAAAAATGCACATAGAGCGTGAACCAGAAGGAGTAGCCTCTGGGGAAGTGCCGGATACTCCAGCCTCGACCTTAACCTCTCCCCCTGGAGGCCTCCCAGGGCGCAGCTGAGCCTCCCAGAGCGCTGGTAGTCAGGGCCAAGTATTGGGGGTCAAGATCCCCATTTCACAGATGGAGATGTGGAGGCCCAGGGAGACTCAAGGGACACAGGCAGAGAGGGGCAGAACCAGGCTTAGAGGACAAGGAAATCATGCTGACCTCGCCCGGCAGGAGTCCTGGGTGAAATAAAAGCCTCCGAGTGCAGCCCCCACCCCCTGACCTGCGTGAGGGCTGCCAGTCTCAGCTCTGGTCCCCCACCCAACACCCATCACACCCACCAACTCACCCGCTGTTTAATGGCCGCCATGACCTTCCGCAAGTCGTGGGATGGCAGGCACTGCTTCAGAAATGCGTCAAACTTGGCGTTCGACATCAAGATACTCACCATCTTCCGGCCATAAAACCTGCCACAGGACAAAGAGCAAGATGAAGAAACAGCCACAGAAACATATTGTAAAGTTGCTGTACAACTTCGCACAGCTTTCTAATTATAGTAAGAGAGGTTTCAATACTTTTACTAGTTATGACAATGATCCCTACTTATTTAAAGACTAGATTCATACAAAAATAAGCACCATTCCCATTACAGAGAAAACCACTATTACAAATTTGACATGTTTTCTCATCATCTTTTTCCAATTTATATACATTCAGTTGATATCAGAATGTATATACAACTTGTATACAACTTTTTTTACTTTATCATTAATCATCTTCCCATGTTACCCTTTTTAATGACTCTATAATATTCCATTGGATGGCTATACCAAACTTTTTCTAGTACGGGTATTTAGAAATCTGAGGAAAGGCGCAGTGGGGCAGAATAGGAGGAAGTGGTCAACTCTTCCTGGTGAATAGTGGTTGGTGGGGCAGGGAATCAAGGAGGGCTTCATAGAAGAGGTGATCCTCGGGTTGGGATTCAAAAGGTAAGTAGGAGTTCACAAGTGGGACAGGATTGGGGAGTAAATGGGAGGAGGGGGGCATTCTCAGATCCATAAGACAGCCTGACACATCAGCAGGCATGTTCCTGGAGAAAGGCAGGCAGGGCTGAACTCTGGAACAGAGGAGGCTGGAGGAGGGGTAGGACCAGTTTAGGGAGAAGGTGAGGAGTTGGACTTTAGCCCACATTCCCTGGGAAGCTAAGGGGGGAACCAATTTGCACTGTGAGCAGTGTGGAGGATAGATCTTTGAGGACAAGGCTAGGGCCGGAGACCGATTTGGGGGCCACTGTAACATTCCAGACAAGAAAGGATAAAGGCCTGGAGCAAGGCGGTAGAGTGGGGGTAACCAGATTCAAGAGCTGCTAAGGAAGTTGAAACTGCAGGACTTGGTAGTTGACTGGAGGTAGAGCATGAAACATTGAAAATGGCCATATATTGCTCAACTGAAGACTTTATTGATTGTAAAATGCACCATTAACTTATTTTCCACTAAGGAAAAACAGAAAAAGAAAACACTGGCCACGTTCACTGCCTTCAATGATGCTGCCTCACATGTGAAGGCAGCCCTTTCGCATGGGATCTCAGCAACAGAAGGGAGCAGTACTTAAGGGGAGTGTATAGTACTTGCTGGCGGCTTTGCAAGAAAATGCGGAATTTTGGTTATTCCTTCAGTGATGAATGTTTGCATTGATATCTAATTTATATCCCATCACTCTATTTCCATGCCTTATATGCAGTAACTTTTCATTTCGATGCCAAGCAATAGTATAATATTTCTAAGACATTTTAAACAGCAATTAAACTCAACAATTCCCCACAGAGCATCCACGATGTCTTCTTAAAATAAATAGGAAAGGCTAATAAGCAAAGAAAGCCTCTTAGTGCAGTTCCTACAGTGCAGGTTTTAATTCAAAGGTTTATACCATGAGCAGCAATGACCAAGTTTGCAAATGTGCAGATAGTAAAACCTAGGTCATAATTGCTCCCTGGTCAATAACTGTGAGCTGCCTGATTATAAGACATTAAGATGTGGGGAGGAAATGTGTCTTAGAATCAATGAAGTATGAAATTCCCCATTCTGCACCTCAGATGACTCAGTAAATAATAGTGACTTTTAACAACAGAGGGAAGAAGCAGGCTTGGGGAGAAGGCAATGGGTTCATTTAGGAGCACTTTGCACTTGAAGACGGCAGTTGGACATCCTGCTGATGGGTCCTGTGGAGGCACCAGAGATATGGCCCTGAAAGGGTGTGGGCTGGAGCCAGAGGTTGGGAAGCATCAGAGTCTCCTGTGGCTGGAGCGCCCGGAAGTGATGGCACCTTTCAGAGAGAGTCACACGAGGGGGACAAGGACTAAAGACACTAAAGAATGTGGCCGCCGACATTCCGAAGGCAGGGAGGGTGGGGAAATGGCCACAGAAGGACAGGAGAACCAGGGAGGAGGTGCCGTGGAAACCGAGAAGCCTAAGGTCCCAGGAAGGAAAGGCCAGTGCAGTCAGCACGATCCAGTGTGAAAGGAAGGTCAGAGGGAGAGGGTGTTAGACTTTGATTTCCATCCCCCGCAGCAGTTAAAACAAACCACCCAAACCTTCTCTCCCCTGACAATATTGCTCATGTCAGTAAAAGGTAATACCATTCACCCGGTTGCTCATTTACAAACCTCAATGTCATCTTTGCTCCCTCTTTGAAAGCCAACCTCCTGTCGGCGCTGCCCTAACCCTAGTCCAATCCACCTCCCTTCACGCAGCAGCCGCCAGCCCTTCTTGCCTGGGCCATGGGGTAGCCATCAGTCCGTGCCCTCCTCCATCCCGGCTCCACCCCCCACTATCAACCCTCCAATGAGCAGCCAGGGTGTTGGCTTGCATGTTTTTTAGTAAAAGGCTAGCAAGCATATAAAGAAACTCTCAAGCTAGTAACCAGGTAAAAAGCACGCTGCAGCAACGAGCTGGCACTGTTACCCGTTAGATCAATGAAAATTAGAGAACCAGGGTGGACGTGCCTCTGGGGCTGTACCACGTGGGGTGCAGTCTGCAGACATGGCGACAGCGGGCTGTGAGCTGAGTGTGATTAACTAGACCCCAACCCTGGGTTTGAAAGCCAATCAATCCGAGCCCATCACTCTCCTGCGTAGCATCATCATCTAGCTGCCTCATGCTCCTACTAAAAACTCCTCCAGTGGCTCCCGGTCACACACAAACCAAAACCTCAATCCCTGACTGTGGCCTGAGAGGCCCTCCTTGGCCTGGCCCTGCCCCCTCTGCCTCATCACCCACACTGGCCACTCCCTGCTCCACCCAGCCTGGCCCTGGTCTTCCATGAAAACCCAGCTTAGTCCCACCCATGGGCCTTGGTACCATTGCCTTTGCCTGGGACACTCCCACCCCAGATCCTCAAAGAGCCGAGCTCTTGATTCAAATGTCACTCTTTAGAAAGATCCCCCCAACTCTCAGTCTAACATAGCCCCCACCCCATTCTCTATTACATCTTGTTTTTTCCTCTTTATCCCTTACCTGTATCTAAAATTACCATAATTATTTATTTGTTTATTGTTCGTCTACCCCACTAGGAGGAAAACTCCAAGACAGCTGAGGCCTAATTTTTCTTATTCACGGTCATCGCCAGAATAATGAAAAGAGTGCTCCTTAACGATCTATTGAAAAAATGAATACTGAGTCTTGACAGAGAAGGGAGCTGGGGTGGGGCAGGAAGAAGAGCGAGGTCACTGTGGCTGGAGAGAGTAGGAAGGTGGGCAGTGGGGGTGGGAGTGCTGACCGTTCCCTGAGCAGCCTGGCTATGACGCTGGGGAGATGGGACCGCTGTAAGGAAAGGACACCGCTCCGTCCATCCATCTGTCCCCATGATCCCGGGGAAGCCGCGCTGTGAGGGCCAGGGCTGGCTGGTTGCCCCATCTGCCCTGCACAGGCCCGGTCAGCAGTCCCCAGGCCCTGCCCTGCCTCACCTGGTGTCCTGGTTGGAGTCCTGGGCCAGCCTGACCAGGTTGCGCAGCAGCATGTCCGTGCTGTCCCTGGTGCCCGAGAGAAGCTTCTCGGCGCCTATCTGCTCCAGGACGGCCGCGAGGTGCTCGGCGGTGCATCTCCGGACCGAGGGGTTTCTGTGGCTGAGAGAAAACACGGCACGTCAAGGGCTCAGTCAAGGAAGGGGAGGGGGGCGGTCCCCAGGCTGGCCCACATGGACCTACAATTGTGCATCCATGTTTCATGCTGTGATGGCCCCTAAATCCTGTCCCGTGTGGGCTGAGGAGAATCTTTGGGGAAAGAGCAGACCCTTCCTGACAATGGAACTGAGGTTGACAACAACCACAGGGGGACAGGCAAGAACAAGGGAAGCCACTTGGTGTCCCTAGAGATGCCTGTGCCCGCCGCTCTCCGCGTCTTCCTGCGTCACAGCCTGCCCTGTCTAAATCAGGGGTGGGGAAACTTTTTTTCTGCCAAGGGCCATTTGGATGTTCATAACAAAATTATCAGGTGTCCTGATAATCAGGTGGCCACACAAAATTATCAGCTTAAAATTTTTCCTGCTGTGTTTGGTCAAACATTTCATTAACTCACCCCTAATGCCTGGGCAGGGCCGGACCAAATGATTTCGTGGGCCTTATACGGTCCACAGGCCAGATGTTCCCCACCCCTGGCCTAAGTGCTCATCCCCATCTTTCTCCACCAAGAAAGGTCCTCCCCAATCAGCATCTCTGCCTTCCCCGGCCCCCAGGCAGACCTAGCCACTCCCGGGGGAGCACTGCCCCTGTCCCCACCATGCACAGGTGCAGCCCTGCGGCCCCCAGTCAGGCTGGAGCTCCCGGGCAGTGGGCAACTAGTCTCCCTCTTAGTTGAATCCCCAGTGCCCGCCCGCTGGGGCCTGGGTCAGCCTGACCAGGTCGTGCACCAACAGTCCGAGGGAGCTTACTGCACATCTACTGAGTGGAACTGAGACAGGAGGGAGGGACGGTGTTGGTGGGGATTTGGAATCCTAACACAGGGGACCTGAGATCTTACGAGAGAGCCCCATCAGGATGTCACCTCTTCCTTTTCACCTTTTCAAGCAGGGTCTTCGAGTCCACAGTCTATCAGGCAGCACTGGCCTCTTCCCCCGCCCCTCCTGGGCTCTCCCTAGTCAGTGTGGTCCAGGCACTGGCACCATTAGCATCTGAGTCAGAATCTGCATTGTAGCAGGACCCCCAGGAATTCTAGGCTCCCCCGAGGACACCTGACCCTGGTTCCCACAACAATAATCAATCATCTCAGATTGTAGTGAGGGTACCCTCTGTGCCTGGCACCCTACATCTGAGCACCTTCAAACCATTATCTCCTCAACTTCATAAGCTACAATTATCCTCATCTTGCAGGTGAGGAAGCTGAGGCAAAGGGAGGAATCCAGAAAAACATACAATTAATTTGTCCCAAGTTAATAAGAGCCACAGTGAGCAGGGGACAAAGGTCAGGTGGAGGCAGACCCTGTTCTAAGTGCTCTTCCATGAATCTATTCGTTTACTCCTCACAGCAATTTTATTATTCCCATTTCACAGATGAGGAAATGGAGGGACAGGGCAGTTAAGCCACCAGGATGTGAACCCGGGCAACGTGGCTTGGAGCTCCTCACCCTTTGCACAGGCTGCGCCCAGAGCCTGGTTGCCTGCTCACTGCCCGGGTCTGTCTGAGGGCCTCCCTGCAGAAGCGTCCTGGCTGGCTTGTGGTTGAAAACTCTTTTGCTGGCGGCAGGAGAAAGGGCTTGAGAAATGCTTTAGGTTTTGCTTTTGGTTTGGGTTTTTCTACGAGGGAAAAGCAAATCCGGCCGCTGTAGCAGTGAGCCCCATTCTCCTCCCCAGAAGGCCGAGCAGTGCCAGCTGAAGATGAGAGTGTGCCTTGCTCTCCGACGGCCCAGATTTCATCAGAAATGCCCGTCCCCTGAACAGGCGGAAGGCTGCCTCTGCAGTGTCTCTGGGGATGTTAGCTCTGCCACTAGGACTCCTCAGTTTTGAACAGAACAAAGCACCCCTCCCTGTCTGCCAGGTCTCCTCACCTGGCTCCAGAAGGTGGGACAGCCCCCACCAGGAGCTCCCCCAGCTGCACGTGTGAAGCACTTGCTCAGTCCCCCTCCTCTCCCACCCCAGGCCCCTCACCTCCCCTCCCCTTCCTGGGCCACCCCCACCCCTCAGACAGCTGGCTGCCACATACTAGATGCCCGTTGAGGTGAGGGCCGCCAGGGATCGGGCAGGGGTCACATGCTCCACCATGGCCCCCAGGGACCGGTTGGCCGCTCTCTGGATGAACTCGCTGGTGTTGCCCATCTTCTGCAGCAGGCAGCGGGCAATCTCTTCCGCCTCCTGGTCCATATTCTTCTTCAAGGCCCGGAAGAGGTCTCCCAGGACGCGGATGGCCAAGCGGGACACCTTGGAGCGGAGGTTGGTGACCTCGGGGAGAGATGGGAGAGGAACCACACTGCTGGACCCTGTCGGGGGCTCCAAGAATGGGCACTGCACCCCCACCTGTGCCTCCATCCTCACCTCAGGCCCAGGACTCCTGGGCTGCAGTAGCTCTGGGCAATATTTTGTCCCATTTAAAAAAATATTATTACTAATTCCATCATTATCATCTGAAATTTGTACAACAGTCTTCCAAGTACTTTTATAAATAACTAGAGGCCCGGTGCATGAAAATTCATGCACTGGTGGGGGGGGGTCCCCTCAGCCTGGCCTGTCCAGGAACCCTCAGGGGATGTCCTACTGACAGGGAGTGGACCTAAGCCGCAGCCTGGCCTCCCACTGTGGGAGGCAACTGGGCCTATCAGGGGAAGGTGCTGCCCCTATCACCCTGCTGCTGCTGACACTACTGGCCCTTCTCAGCCCTCGCAGCCACTGTGGCTTTGTCCGGAAGGATGTCAGGAAGACATCCAGTCTATCCGGTCTAATTAGCATATTACACTTTTATTAGTATAGATGTTCAATTTGATCTTCACAAGGCCCCCCACTGCAACAATCTATTCCCAAGGGGTTGGGGGCCATGGCCTCCATCTGCGATGAGATGCATCTTATTGCCCATCTGGGCCCAGCCCAGCCCAGCACCAGCCCCTGGGAGAAAGGGCTTGGGAAATGTTACAACCACCCTGAAGTTGGAGACTTGGCCGAGGACACTCCATCCCTCCTCTGGCATTTTGAGTACAGAGGAGAATGTAGGCCGATGGCATAGAAATAAGGAAACCCCAGGCCTCAGTTTTCTAATCTGAGAAATGGGTGGCTACCTCCCACCTTAGTGGCTGAGGGCTGAGGGCTGAGAAATAAGTGGGAGATGCCCCTGATCCAAGGAGCCATGGCTTCTCCGTGGCTGTTCTGTGACCCACTTTGAACAGCAGCCCCAGGGAAGGGGGACAGGTCGGAGTGGGCAGGGTGCACAGGACACAGGCTGTCTGGGAGGCCTCACCTCTCCAGTCACGGCCAAGGACACGTCATGCAGCCTCCCAGCGAGGACCTCCGGGTGACAGGCTGCCAGGCGCTGGACGCTCACCAGGCCCTTCTCCTTCATGTGCCTGAGAAGCAAGCCCAGGCCGGTCACAGGCAGGTGGGGAGGGCGGAGCCCCGCCCCCTCTGCAGACCAGGGGCACCGCACCGCCACCCTCTCCGCACCGCAGCAGGGTGGGATTTGATGGCCCGAAGGCAGGGTTTCCTGCTGGCACACCCAGGCTGAACCCTTATATTTTTAAATATGTTTTTATTGATTTTTAGAGAGAGAAAATGGGACAGGGATAGAGAGATAGAAACTTCAGTGAGAGAGAGAAACATCATCGATCAGCTGCCTCCTACATGCCCCCTACTGATGATGGAGCCCGCAAACCAGACACGTGCCCCGACCGGGAATTGAACCAGTGACCCCTTGGTTCATGGGTCGACGCTCAACCAGTGAGCCACACGGGCCAGGCCCAGGCTGAAATCTTAGCAGTCCAGGAAAAGCCATTCTATGGGACCCCTGGCTCAACCTCACCCAAGAGGGAAGCCCACCCCCAGGACCAGGACCACCACCCCTGTGACAAGCTGGTGCCTTCAAGAGGGGGTACTTGAACATGAGGACAGAAGATGGGGAGGGCTTCCCACAAATGCTCTGGACCCCGAGTCATGGCGCTGCTCACGACTAAGAGTGTGTGTCCGCCAGCGCAGGGGTGGGAACTGGGAGCAGGTGAACTTGGCTTAGAGAAATAAAGGGCTGTGACCTTTCTAAGGTTTCCTAAAGAAGCACTGGGGAGCCTCATTTATACCTGCCATGCTGGCTCTGGTGCACCATAGAGCAGTACCCTGGGCTTTTGGAGCTCATGGGGCAGACACAGGAGGCTGGACACACACACACGCGCGCAGACACACACACACACACACCTCCCTCCACGGGACCAGGTCCCAGCAGTGGGAGAGGTGGGCAGTGGGAGAGGTGGGGGGGCAGGGGAGGGAAGCAACTATTCTGCAGCTCTCCCCCAGCCACCACGCATGAAGGGGAAGGTGTCACCTCACCAGTCACTGCTGTCGAGGCACTGGAGGGCATCCATCAACCCCAGCTCCGGGTTCGAGAAAGGCCTCAACTCCTTAAAGGCTCGAAGATCCGTCTCCTCCTCCTCTTCTTCCCACTCAGGGGACCCGAAAGTTAGCACCGCAGGTAACGAGTTAGCTGCACTCACGGTAAAGAAACGAGGGAGTTTTTACCAGAGGACCCGAGGCTTGGCCCGCAGCACTGAGCCCACCTCCCCGGGCATCAGGGAGAAGGACGGGGAGCGCTTAAGCCAGCGCTGGGCGCCGCTTCCTGGGAGCCACACAGAATCCCAAACTCTACCTTTTGTTGAGTTTTCCATTCCTGCATTTGCCAACCTGTTATTATAAACAAACTTGCCTGTGATATGCTACTTGATGCCATGTGATTGAACCCACCCACCAGCAATACACCCCCAATCCTGCCCACTCTGGCACACCCAGGAGGTCCTGGGCAAATCTGAGCTGAGGGGCAGCCCTTCATTTAAAGCCAAACACAAAGGCCTCCTTCCTACATTCTCTTCTCAGCTCTGCGTTGGCACAAGAGTCATCAACCAAAGTCTTAGTCCCGAGGGTCCACCATCTCCTTGCATGACCTTGAATGACCTTGAGACTCTAGGTCTCAGTTCTGCTGTATAAAATGAGTAGGGTGGATTAGATAGAGCACTATTTCCCAAGTATCAACCATTCAATGACCACTTTCATGGAGTTTGGGGTTTTTTTCCATATCTCTTAATCACCTATACTTTAATTGTTATGGTATTTTTCTTAAAATTAAACCACTTTTCAAATCCTACATAAGTTTATTTTAAAGGGAAATTTATGTCACTACCATAATTGGTAAACTAATATCATTTGTCATAAAATATGGCCAATGTTCACAGTAAAACTAAAAGAACCTTCTAAACTCTAGTATAAAATTGCAGCCAGCTTCCCATGTCTCAAGCCTGGAGAAAGATTTCTATTTAAAAGGAGATTTTTTGCCCTGGCCGGTTTGGCTCAGTGGATAGAGCATCGGACTGCAGACTGAAAGTTCCCAGGTTCAATTCTGGTCAAGGGCATATGCCCAGGTTTCGGGCTCGATCCCCAGTAGGGGGTGTGCAGGAGTCAGCCAATCAATGATTCTCTCATTGTTGACATTTCTATCTCTGCCTCTCTTTTCCTCTCTGAAATCAATTAAAAAAATATTTAAAAATAAATAAATAAATAAAAGGATATTTGCACGCCTTAAAAACATGCTCAAGACGAGCACCAAAGGAAGACTTCCTGCTTGAACAAACGGATAGAAAGGGAATGGAAAAGGAAGTGGGTCAATGTTACTTCCGGCTAACGCTGCCCTGCTCTCCCGTCAATGTCCCACCACATCTCGCACTCACAGAAACTCTGAACCAGGTTGGTGGCTTTCAAACGTTCCTCAATAGCACATTGTTTTTGAGTGAACTCTCATGTGGACGCCCGGAACACAAAAGGGCGAAGCAGAGCAGACGTTCCCCTGGAGGAATGGGGACAGAGCCCCATTCCTTGACCCCCTCCTGAACATCCCAGAGAATCTTTGGGTCCTCAGATCCCGTCTGTACCCAGCACTGTCCAGCCTTGGCATCTTATGAGGCAACCTGCAGGACACCCGGGCCTTCCCAGAACTCTCTCCTCTTCTTCCTGGTGTTTCCAGCTACTTCCGGGGACGCCGTTTCCCAGTATCCGTGGTCTAGGACATGTCACAAAGGCTGGTCATACCTGTCCAGCCATCACAGCTCCAATAGCCCTACCCCGGGGGTCCCAGCCCGGCCCATAGATGCTTTTGACTCCCAGACTTTGTTCCTCTCTCTGGTGGGAGGGCCACCCCTACTCTAACATGGGCTGCCAGGTTCACCTTTGCCAGGCCCACGGTATCCCAAGGCAACCCAGCGAGAGGGGCACGTACCCCCCACCAGCCGGTCTGGGCCCCACCTGAAGCATGGCGGGCGAAGCGGGGCTCCTGCTTGCTGACGGGGATGCTGGGCAGTGAGGCCCGGTTGGCTCGCTTCCTCAGGACGACACCGTTGTTGTGTCTGCGGGGGCTGCTTATCCCAGTGGGCACAGACAGGGTCCCTCTTCCCCGGAGGGGAAGGAGGCCTGTGGGGGGAGAGAAAGTCCTAGGATGGAGCCAGTTCTGTCTGATCCCCGACCCCAGCTGCCTCCTTTGGAAATGGGCCCAAGGGTGAGCTACCAGAGAGCAGGTGTGGCTCCCTGTCCAGCCTCAGGAGGAGAAAGGGAGGAACTGTGGCAGCCTCTCTTTGGGCCAAAGGTGTTGGCCAAGAAGTCTCCCAGCCTGAGGGAATCCTGGCCCCAGTACCAGTACCTTCCTTCATCGAGGTTCTCCGGGCACCCAGGCTCTGGGCCGTGAGCTCCCTCGCCCTGCCCGGCTCCTCCGCCCTCTGGACCAGCTCCATCTCCTTCTTCTGCTTCAGTCGCATCGTCTCCTGGGCGGACTTGGAGATGGTGAACTGGATCTGGCACAAGGTCAAGGCAAACTCCATTACCCTTGGGGACCCAACTGTGCTTTCTATACCTTCATTCATTCAAGCGTGTGCCAATCACTGTTCTGGGAATAAACAAAATGACAAGGCCGTGCTTCCAGAGCGCTCCCATGGAGTGGGGAGACCAGGGGACAAAGAACAAACAGGCCCGCCTCTAACGCCGGGCACTGCACGCCAGCAGGAAATAAGGGGCAGAGGGCAAAGGGCTTCTGCCTTGGGCAGGAGGGCCCAGGGGACTCACTGAGGAGGCCAAGAGTAGGCAGCGACATACGTGAGGGGAAGGAGCAGGCCATGCAGTGTTCGGAGCAGAGGGAACAGCGAATGCGGAGGCCCTGAGGCTGGGGTGTGCTGGGCACGCTGGGAGCAATGAGGAGGGCGCTCTGGTTGGAGCACCCAAGTCAGAAGATGCTGGGCCACCGGCTGGAGTTGGCAGGTGGGGCAGGCGTGAGCGCGCTGGCTCTGTGGTCCATACCCAGGACCCGGGTTTTTCCTCTGCAGGACACAGCGAGTCACGGGAGTCTGAGCAGAGGATGACGTGATCTGACTCCCACTGGGGGAGGGGCTCTAAGTGTTGTTTTGTTTTAATTTATAAATATATACATATATGCCTCAGCGACCATTCAACCATTCGACCTGTAGCTATGACATGCACTGACTACCAGGGACAGACGCTCAATGCACAGGCATGGAAATATGGAACAGATTGATGGATCTCAGAGGGAAGAGGGGAGGGGGAGGACGGGAAGAGATTAACCAAAAATCTTATATGTATACTAGAGGCCTGGTGCATGGATTCATGCACCAGTGGGGTCCCTCGGCCTGGCCTGCGGGGATTGGGCTGAATCCATGCACCAGGCCTCCGACATTCCCTGAGGAGTCTCAGATTGCGAGAGGATGCAGGCCAGGCCAAGGAACCCCACCAGTGCACAAATCCATGCACCAGGCCTCTAGTTTTGAAATAATTTAACACGAGAAGTTGCAAAAATAAAACAAGAGTTCACATGTGTTGGAGTGATGGGCTTGCATGAGGGTAGCAGGAATGGGATGGCAGACTGGCTGGATCTGGACTATTTCAAAGTGGAGCCCACTGCTCTTGCTGATGTGTGAGGTGTGCAATGAGAGAGAGAGAGAGGAGGCAAGGATGGGCCCAAGATTTTTGGCCAGAGCAGCTGGAAGGCTGGAGTTGCCTTTTACTGCCACCCACCATAGAAGGTGAGTATCTATCTATCTCTCTATCTACCTACCTAACTATCTGGATAAGGTTATATATAATATATAACTTATACAATAATTTAGGTCATATATAATATATATACTAGAGACCCGGTGAATGAATTCGTGCACAGGTGGGGGCCGGCCAGCCAGAGGGAGGGGCCGCAGGAGGTTGGCCAGCTGGCCCCACCCCCATCAGGCTGGTCAGCCAGCTACAGTGAGCACATAGTGACCGGTCGTTCTAGTCGCTTGGCTTTTATATACATAGATAATTTCACTGCTACTTGATGCCAGGGGAAGGTCTGGGCTGGAAGGGACATTTGGAAGTCCTCTGGCGTATAGATGGCACTCAGTGCCATGCATTGTACCAGGTCAGGGGGTCGGAATAAATGGATAAGAGGCCAGAAGTCTGAGCTCTGGGGGCCTCCAGCATGCAGAGGTCAAGAATGTGAAGAGGGTCCAGCAAAGACGGACTAGGAAGGAGCTGCCATTGATGGAGGCAGAGAACCAAGGAAGAAGCCAGTCCCTTGCCTCCAACCCCAGGAGGGAATCCAAGTAGGATGAGCTAAGAAAGCTGCCAATGGGTCAAGTTAAAAGAGGGCAGTGATGTGCCACACCTGGGACGGTGGTGGTCCTCAGTGGCCTGAATGTGGGCACTTTGGGGGGTGGGGCGGGAGGTAGGGACTAGAGCCTGACTCCAGTGGACTCGGGAAAGAATGGTTCTGGCTTTGTTTTGTTTTATTAAGATGAAAGAAATAACAGAGAGAGAAGACGCTAATAGGAACGATCCAATTTCAAGGAGAATATCGTTTATACATAAGAAGAAACAAAATATTAGAGCTGGAATATTAGATGGATTGAGCTAGAACAACAGGAGACAGTGGTGAGTGAGGGGGATGTTTGGACTTGAGATGCCGGTGGGGGTGAAGTTATTGGCAGTGACCATGGGAGTGAGTGGCCACAGTGAGGGGGGGAGGGGGTCACTTCACAGCACTGAGTCATTCTTCCTTTGTGTCACGGTGTCACCTCTCTGCCGTGGAAGGGCTGTGGCCCGGACCTGACCCTCGCCATCACTGGGTGCCAGGCCTAGCACAGCACATGCACACAGCAGGCCTTCGGGTATGTTTACGGCACTTTTATGTCTCTTTCAAAGAAGGAGCAGGAGCCCCCACACAGTGCCTCTCCCGGCGGCTTTACTAAATTCACTCGGCGCAGAGAATCCTCTGGGCCAAGGTCACCTTCTAAGTGCAAGCCATTTGTCAGCCTGTCAAGCACAGCCTTTGGCTGCTCTGTCTCCGTCAGCTGCCTCGCGCCTGCTATCTTGGGTGCTGGCTCAGATTACTCGTCTCGGTGCACCTAAGTCCCTCGGGACTCTCCTCCACATCCTGCTTCCCTCGGAACCCAGAACCCGGTGTGACCTCCTCCTGCCCTCCCGGCCTCCCTCACGGCTGCCCTCAGCTCCCCGCCATACTCTGCCCTTCACCTCACCCCCCTCACCCCTTCTCTCTCGTTTCTCTTTTCTTCAGCCTTCTCCCAGGCCCTCTGCAGGTTCTCGCCTTAAGTGCTAGGGGCAGCTGCCTCAAGGCTCTTCTTTGCTTTCCTCAAGCTGGACCCACACTGGTATATCTCAAAAACACGCTTGCGATCAGCCAGTGGTCCACTCTGACCCCGACTTCCTCCTCCTCTCGCTTTCCAGATACCTTGGTGCTGCTCTCCCTCGGGCCCCCTTCTTTCAGCAAGGGCTGGGCGTCTTCAGCATGGCTGGAGGAGGAGGCTGTCGGTGCAGGAGCAGACCGAGATGAAGACGGAGCAGGCTCCTCGGGGGCGGCAGACCTGCCTGTGACATGCGGGGCCGAAGGTGTTGGCTCTGAGGAGTCAAGAACAAGAATAGAACTGAGGCCTGGCCAGTACGGCTCAGTGGTTGAGCATCGACCCATGAACCAAGAGGTCACTGGTTCCATTCCCAGGTCAGGGCCCATGCTCAGGTTGCAGGCTCAATCCCCACTAGGGGGCGTGCAGGAGGCAGCCGATGGATGATGTTTCTCATCAATGTTTCTATCTATCCCACTCCCTTCATCTCTCTCTAAAAATCAATAAAAACATTTAAAAGAAAAGAAACTGAGGACAACCAGCACCCCAAAGCAGCAGCTGTCCCTTGGGAAGCCCAGAGACTCTATGACCCTGCGATTGTGGTAACATTTACTGCCTAAGCCCTCCACCCTCAAGCCTTCTGCCCAACACTTCGTGGGTGGAGAGAGACCCAAGTTAAACGTACTCTACAGAGATGCACTGACAGGCATAGCGCAGGCTGTCCAAACACCAATATCATCCTCCTCCTTTCATTCATCCATTCACTCATCCCTTCATTCATTTATTCGATAATTACTACACACCTTATTCTAATACAGGGAAAGGTGGGGAGGAAGCTGGGCAAGAAACAGGACCATCAGACCTGCTATCTGAGTGGTTTAAGATTTTTCTAAGAATATAAATCTATCTGATCTGGGAGGTATGCACCTCAGGAAAAAAATAAAGTGAGCCCACTGCCCATTTTATACCACCATGCACCTGTCTGAGCCTATGACATGGCACCGAGGGACCAGAGAACGAATGCCAAGCCAATCCTCTCACTTTACAGACGGGAAAGCTGGGACCCAGCGGCCTTCAGATGCTTTGGTGAGTAATAAAATACAAATTCATTTCCAAATGACATCAAACCCATAGTATTTTTATATTTTCCCAAAAGTTTTTTTAATATATTTTTATTGATTTCAGAGAAGAAGGGGAGGGGGTAGAAACATCAATGATGCAAGAAAATCATCGATCGGCTGCCTCCTGGGTGCCCACACCGGGGATCGAACCCGCAACCCTGGCATGTGCCTCCTGGTTCATGGGTCAACACTCAACCACTGAGCCACACTGGCTGGGCCCAATCAAATGTTTGTAAAAGTACATTTCTTACGGAAGCAGGGTGGGGTAGGTTCGTTAGTTTTCTTTGAGTGAAAGAAATGTTATCAGTTTCTCCTGCTCACAGTTTGGAGCTCACTGCCCTTGGGTGAACCTGCAAATCAGGGTCCCCTCAGACGGGGCACCATCTGGGGCTGCCTGAGGCCGGAAAGGACGGCTGAGGCTGGCGCCCCGCAGGGCTCCCGGGTCACCCTGGTGCTCCGCCCGACCATGCCTCTGTGAAGGCTTCCTCTGCTTGGTGCACGGGGCACCCCAGGCCTGGAGAAGGACCAGTGGCCGAGGAGGAGGAGGAGCTGGCTGGGCTGCATCTGCCCAGAGGTAAGAGGTGGGCAGAGGGTGCAGATGTCCTGGTTCCAGCTGCCGGCACGGACAGCAGGGTGCCCCCAGGCTCAGGGAAGCCCTCGGCTTCAGACAACACCACATGAGCGCGTGTCCCAGGGGCGTCACACGTACTGGGCTGTATTGCTGGAGGACTGGGGACCCTTTAAGGACTTTGCTATTTTGTATCCCTCTCCTCACCTGCACCCCAAGAGACACCCTAGAAAGCCTGTCCGAGCAGCCCCACCCCCCACCCCAGGGGGACATGGTGCCCAAGCAGCAGCTGGTCAGGCAGGTGAGGGGGTGGTATGGGCTGGGATCTCTTGCCCAAACCCCACACCAGCATTCTCAGGGTTAGCTCTGCAGGGACACTCAGGGTGCCAGAGTGCGTCACACAGACCTCCTGAGCTCCCCCGCCTCCGCCCAGCCTGGGAGGGGGAGACGCAGCTGCCACAGAGGTTTCTGTGCCCGGCCTGCCTCTCGGGCCCAGCTTCACCCCTGACCCTGGGGCCCCGGGACAGCAGCCTGCCCCTCGCCGACTGACCCACCTGCTGAGCTGGTTACGAGAGTCACCGTAGGGAAGCTGGCCTGGGAGCCCACCCACCTGCTGGTCAGCTCTCAGCTGCCTCCAACCCTGCGTGGGGCCAGGCTCAGGGTGCCGTGCCCAGGGCCCCTCCCCTAACCTGCTCGGGGCTCAGCTGCCTTCACCTCCCCCCTCTCCACAGCTAGGGCATCAGGTTGGAGAGCCTCCTCCCGGTCTACATCCTGTCTGCGCTCAGCCTCCTGCCGGCCCTGCCTCCCCTCCCGCCCCTGGGCCCTGCTCCCTGACCCCGACCCCTCCTGGCTGACCCAGGGGTTTAACTTCTCGCCTCCTCTGGCGAGGATTGCTCTCCTCTCCTGATCACACAGGGCAGGGGCGGCCTCGCCACGTGTCAGGAGGCAGCTGGGGAGCCACGCGGGCCTGGGTGCGAGGGGACGGGCTGGCTGCTTCCACACTCAGAGACCAGGAGGAGGTCCCACCAAGGCAGCGCCCCCTCTCTCAGCTGGTTGCCATGAAGCTACACGCACTGGTGCCCATCCCTGTCGTGAAAGGAGAGGCTTGGACCCCACAGCTCTCAGGTCTCCTCCAGCCCTAATTCTGATCCCAGGACCCAGCCCAGGAACCCGAGCTTGACTGACAGGTGGGGGTGCACAAGGAGAGTACATACCCAGAGATTTAGGGGTCTTCTCCCGAGGCCCACTCTCCCGAACCAATCTTAAAGGAATGGGGAGAGAAAAGCACCGTGAGCGATGGCGAGGCAGGGGTTGTGGGGCCTGGGTAGGCAGCTCGAGGACGGGGTGGCAGCCGAGGGGGGACACTGTGGAGGGCGGTGGAGGGTGCCCTGTAAAGAGAGGGCCCTGGAGTTCAAAGCTGTAGCTCCTTCTGCCAACTCAACCGGGAGTCCAAACCCAGCTCCGAGCCCGTTCCTGGCTGAACAGGCCCTCGATTCCCCGGGAAGCTGGTCTACACGGAATCTGCTCGGTCCTGAAGGAAGCCCACCCCTGCTGGGACCTGCATCAGGTAAGGCTACATCTCCCAGCTCAGAGCAGACTGAGCTCAAGTCCCCCAAATGGCCCCCACTCATGAGAGCATGACCCCTAAACTCCCCCTCCTCCTGTGAGTAAGGCTCACTCCCCTGCACACTGGGAGGCCCAGCCCGGAGCGTGGCCCTGGGGAGACCTCGGGCAGAGCCCACGAAGCCTTGGGAGCCGCCACACAGATAAGATGCCAGGGAAGGGAAGGAGGTGGGAGACAGGGCCCCGGGACAAACTCCAGGAACAGCCGCGTTTACGGTGGATGAGAGAGGGCACACGGGAAGCTGCCCAGAAGGTCGAGAGCAGGCACAGAGCGAGCAGGAGAAGAGCTCAAGGGCATCAAGCTCAACGATGCACAGAGTGAAGACCAATGAGATGGACGGAAAGGCCACCAGTTTAGAGCCAGAGTCACTCTGGCCATTCCAGCCACCCAGAATGCCCCTGGAGGGCGGGGGTCCGATGTCGGAGCAGGAGAGGAGGAGAGGTTTCTGGTGGTGAGGGCGTGGAGGTCAGTGGAGCCCACCACTGCGTGAGAATCGAGAGAAGGCTCTGGCCCAGGAGCAGGTCCACAGACAGGCCCCACACCCCAGCCGGGTTGGGGAAAGGGGGGGACATGGGTACAGACAGAGGATGGCAGCCGGGGAGACACAGAGCGAAGAACTTGAGAGCAGCGGGAGAATTCAGGACATCAGGCTCCAGAGAAATTTGGGGAGAAATACGTCAACAGGATCTCTCTCTCTCTCTCTCTCTCTCTCTCTCTCTCTCTCTCTCACAGACACACACAGGCTCCGATGTCCGTCTGGACTGACCACACGGATGTGCCTGGCCATCTGCAGAACACCGTCTGTGCCGCTTACACTCCATAAGCCCGGGTTCGTTACAGCCCAGGGACCCTCCACGCCCTGGTTCCCAGCCCTCCTGGACACGAAGACCCTTTCAAAGTTTTGTAGGCTTACCCTCCCCACACTGCCTCAGGCTCAGAATGCTTGCGTCTTTAGTATCCACTTATTAAGAAAATACACAATAACAAAGAGCTACCTTGCAACAGAGCTTTAAAGTCCTGTGTCATCACTGCAGCGACCACTCACACCAGGGAACTGTAGGGGACGGAGGCTGAGGCACTGGGGCGAGTGCAGATCAGAGCGGGGTCACGAGGCTGCAGCCTCCCCGGGTGTGTGGCTCACGGGTGGGGGACCCTGCTCCTCACACACCTGGGCCCCCGGGGCTCTGCTCTGCCAGGGAGGTTCAGCCATGGGGACCCCAAGCAGATCCTGGGGGGAGAGCAGGAGAGAGGCCTGCCAGGGGTTTGACTTAGGGCTGCTTACCGTGCGTGGGGGGCCCTCGGGCCCGCGAGGACATCCTGGCCAGGAGGCGAGAGGCTGGGAAGGGAGCCAGGTGTGCAGGAGGCGGTCCCAGCGGGCGCCCCCACCTTCGGGATGGGCGGGATCACCATGCCCCCCAGGGATTTGTGCATCTTCTGGTCACTGCAGTGCAGGTACTGCCGGGAGATGTGCACCTGGGGGCAGAGGAGGAAGGTACGGTCCACAGAAACATGCCCCCGGGACACTCACCCTCGGGGCCCCTCACACAGGGTGGCCCTTCCTTTGGGAGCCGCCTGGGTAGGCGGCAGTGCCCGAAGTGTGCTCCGTTTCCTGTCCCAGTCTCACAGCCCTGGCACCCGGGAAGCTCGTTGCTTCCTCACCACTCCAGGCGACGAGCCTGCAAGGGGTCCCTTCATCCCTGCTCCAATCCCTTTCCTCTTCTTGTTTTCTGTTTTTCTCATTTTAGAAAAATCCTAGACCACCAGGGCTGGGAGGGATCCTCAAAAGCGTCTGGTCCAACCCCCTCTTCCTATAGATGTGCACCCGGGGCCCAGGGAGGGGGGTGACGTGGCCAAAGTCACACAGCCGGGGAGGAGCAGAGGAGAAACCAGAGCCCCAGCTCCCGAGTCCTCAGCCAGCATTCCCCCCTCAGCCACACGCCCAGCCTGACACGGGAAGGGCCAGGGGCAGGCGGGATTCTGGAGCCTTTAGACCCAAGGAGGCCGAGGGCCCCAAGTGCAGGACGGGTGGCCACACAGTTTCTGCTCAGCAGGAGCTCGGGGGCAGTCTCCAGGCTCCAGCAGCAATGGTGTGGGACACTGGGGGCGGGGGGGTGCGACGAGATGGGGGCCCAAGCTCCCTCCCACCCTGAGGCCGGCACCTGGGAGCCTCCTGGAGAAGCTCGGGGCTCGGGAAAAGAGAGTGAGAAAGGATGGAAGGAAGACAGAAGAACGGAGAGTAGTCCAGTCCTTACCTCCTGGACACCGGGGCTCCTCTCCTGGGGCCCCTGGCTGCTCCCCAGCTGGTCCACACCCCTCTCCTTGGCTCCGCTGGCCTCGGGGGTGGTGGGGGTGCTCTGGATGGGAGGCATGGGCCGGGGCAGCCTCAGCAGCCTCTGAGAGGTGGCCCGGGGGATGCCACTCCTCGGGACCACTCCTTTGGGGCCTCCCCCAGGATCCAGAGAAGCTGTATGGGGGTGGGGGGGGGGAATAAGTTAGTCCCAGGAGCTCAGAGAGTGAGGGTACTTCAGAGGCTGGCCCGGGGCGGGTGGAAGGCGGGGGGGGGGTGGGGGGGGGTGGGGGCAGGGCCCCAGGCTCACCTTGGGAAGATGCTGCCAAGCCCTCGGAGAGCCTCCTTTTCTTGAGCTTGTCCTTGATCTGGGTGGTGTCCCGGGCCACACTGCTGGCCTCTGACTCCAGCGAAGGGAGGGGCACCAGAGGGTGGGGCCCCTGGGACAGGGCCCCGAGGTTCCCGGGGTGGCCATTCCTGGCCTGCCAGCCCTGCAGGGGAGCGTCCAGCATGAGGCTGCCAGGGTCCCCATGTCCACTCGAGAGCTGCGAGGGCTTCTCCAGCAGGATGCTGGGTGTTGGCTGGAGGGAAGCTGGGGAGACAGAGGCACGAGTGGCTTAGCACACAGAGCCCAGGGCGGCACCAGGCACCGCTTCCCTGGGACAGTCAGCCGTCTGCCCCGTGAATCCAGTCCTTCCCTGCTCGCCCCCGTTCCCCCTTGGGTTGATTCATTCATTCAGCGGCATCTAGAGAGCAGGGAACCTGCAAAGGCCTGAGTGGCGAGGCGGCCAGAGGGCGAGAGGGGACTCGATATGCAGCCCTATCACAGCACAGGCGGGAGGCCTCCTGCCCAGGGACCCGCCACCAATCTCCAGCATCCGACCAGCTCCCAGGTTACGGAGCACCCGACACACCGCACCGGCGGGAAAGAGACGCAGGCGAATCAGAGCCGATCGTGCCCCCAGGCAGACACGGTGCATCCAATCACTCCTTCAGCAAAGCTCCAGCGTCCAGCCCCTGCCCAGCACTGGCAGGCGTGGGAGACGAGGCGTGTGAGGCCTGCTCGGTGTTGTTGCTGTTTGTTTTTTAACAGAGGTTCTTTCTTAATGTGTTTCCTTAGAGCAAATTATTTGACTGTAACTTATGGCAGGACCATGAGAACACATAGTCAAGCTAGAGCAGCACCTCTGTGAGATTTTAAAATCTTCTGAATCTTTTTCTTTCTTAGGTAGTAAAACATCTTCACACTATTGTTCCCAAACAGAATTGTTACCTAGACACGCACACACACACACACACACACACACACGCTGTGTTCTTTCTCTTTAGGGTCTTCGAGTGCGTATTACCCCAGTTTAAGATTCCGTCCGACAGAGCCCTTTGACAGTTTGTGAGGAATAAAACGCAGTGGAGAATCGCATCTAATTTACATTCCACTGCGCGAACCACAGTCTTTACCGCTGAAGGGCGTTCAGTCTGCGAGAGAAATAAGATCTGTTCCTAAGTGGGTTCATTACAGGGTAAGATGTGAGACGCGCCGTGGAGCGGGCAGCAGGGGCCCTGGTGCATGGAGGGGGAGGAAAACCTTCAGGAAGGGAAGTGTGTGAACGGGGCCTGAAGGGGCCTGGACCTTGGGGGAAGTTGGGGGGCAGGCGGGGCAGACAGACAGACAGACCAGCTCTCAGAACCCGCCACACCCACAGCTCTTCCCGGGGCACCTTGATGTGAACCGAGACGATGCCCAGGCCGCCGGCACTGGCCTGGTGCTGGCACCAGAGCCGAGGAAAGGTGCACTGGGTGCCAGCCGCAGGCCTGTGAGGGGCGGGCCTGAAAGAGGACAAGTGACCAGATCAGATTCTCCATCCGAACCCCTGGAACCGGGCTCCGCGAGGAAATCGCCTGCAGCTGGGAGCCGGAGCAGGAAGTCGCAGAGAAGCTGAGGGTCCTGAAAACCCACCTCGGCCGCCACGGTGACACGGGGGCACTTCCCTCCACCGGCCTGGATGCCAGACACTGCCAGGCCCTGACTCCCGGGGCTCTCGGGGTTCCCCCTGTTTCTAGGAGAGGCAGGTGCATGCCGGGATCCCACATCCCTGCTCTGAGGATCCCCTTCTACACCTCTGTCCCTGAGGCACAAAATGGAAAGAGCCCACCTGAAACCAGGGCACATTCAGGAGGGACCCCAATAAAAACCCCACCTGCTGGCAGCCGGCGGGTGCCCCCTGTTCCTGTCCCCTGTGTGACTTTAGGAAATATGTTAACGTCTGTGAGTCTCGTCCCCAGATCAGCAAACAAGAGCGTTGAACGGGACCAGGGTTCCCACGATCACATCGGTCACATCGTCATTCTATTTCTAGATGTTTCTCCTGCTTTCAGCACCTCCCACTTCCCTGCCACACACGATGCCTGGCAGAGTGGCAGAATGCCCAGCAGGACCTGACCAGCGCTGACCAATGGTTGTCTTCACACTGATGTGCCCAAGCCCCAGGTGCTGGGCCCTGAGCAGAGTGGCTGCTCCCCGAACTGCTTGGGCCTCGGGCCTCGGGCTCCCTGCATCCCTCCCAAGTGGTCACCTGGCTTCCCTCCAACCTCGCAAGCACCCATTGCACTGAGGGCAAGACCCGCCGACCCCTCACTCGTCAGAGGAAACTGAGGCTCCCACAGCGGCTCCCACAGGCAGTGCCAATCCTGGAACCCTGTCCCCTGACACCGAGCTGGCCACACGGCTCCCACTCTCCGGCCTTGTCAGCTGAGGAAACGGTGGGGGGGGGGACACAGCCCTCCCTGCGGCCCAGCCCCCCGTCCTCTGCCCATCCTCCTTCTCCCACCACGGAGCGGGCAGCCCCCAGCTCAGAGAGGAGGCAGAGCTCTGGCCGAGTCCTTAGGACATTCTCAGCTCCTCCCCAGGCCAGGGAACACACCCCCCCCCCCCCCCCCCCCCCCCCCCCCCCGCCGACAGCACACTGAGCCAGAGGGCTGTGCTAGCCCACAGAGAGCTGGGCGGGGATGGGGGACACAGCTCCCGGCTACGTCTCCCTGGCGAGTCCAGTCCCTGGGAGAGTCCGAGGAGATCCCAAGCCGGGGCCTCCCTGGATGCGCCTTACCTGGGGGGGCAGCATCGCGGTTGCCCATGCCCCGGGCAGAGGAGGTGCCGGGAGGTCGTCCAGAGGCAGCAGCGACTTTCTGGGCCCCAAGGACAGTCCTCGAGGGTCCAAGGGCCCCAATCTGCAATGGGCGGGCAGAGAGAAGTCAGCACAGGAATAACCATGCTTCCTACACAGAGACCTTCTTACTCCCAGAGGCCTGTCCGGGGCTAAACGCAGCACTGCCTTCCACAGTGAAGCCTGCCCTGGACCAAAGGGCAGCTCTTTTCTGACGTTTGGCCTCTGGGCATTTCACCGGACATTTCACAGCCCGAGGGTCCAGGCCAGGCGGCTGTGGACAGAGTTCATGATGGAGCATCGGAAACCCACACACCTGCTTCGCCTGTGGCTCCGACAGGGACGCCTCAGGGTCTCAGGATGGCGGGGACGGTGGGACCGTCACGGGGAGTCAGACCCTGTGCTTCTCCGTCGGTTTCTGCCGAGCACCCTGACGTTGGAGGCAGGTCGGGCGAGTGACCCTGTCATCACGCGGCACCTGGTGGCATCTCCCAGGACCCCGCCCGCGTCTCCTTCCAGGGCATCCTGTCTATCTGCCCGGAGCTCTTGGCCCTCATTCTCAGTCGCACTGCCAAGCCCACCCCCGGCCCTCACGCCACTTCATTGTCCTGCGCTGACCGCTTGACCACCCAGGCCTCCTCCCAGCCTCCCTTCAGCCTCTGGGGTCAGCCATCAGCTCTTGTCCTCAGTCTGACTTCATTCTCTTTCTACATGACAAGGGTCTCTCCACAGACGCTGTGACTTCACCCAAGTTTATAAAGTCTTTGCTGAGACCGTGGTGAGCCACTCTCACCCTGACAGGTAGGGCGATGGGCGGCCTGAGCTGATCAGTGATAAGATCAGGGGCCAAGGCCACATCTACATCTAACAGGCCACCAATTCTCCTCCGAAGTGGCTCCCTTGAGACGGCCTGTGGGGACGGGCAGGACGCAGTGCCAGCTCCCTCTGGCTGAGCAGGAGCTCCCAGCTCGGGAACGGAGAGGACCTGCCCTCCGTCTGGAAACCAGCCTGTCACCAGCCCCGCCCTGGCCCCAGAGGCACAGCGGCTCCTAGCAACCCTCTTGGCCCACAGCGGTCCAGCCCAGCCCTCCCCAGGTCTCCCACCTCCTGGGGCTCTCAGAAGCTTTCTCACACCTGGGGGAGAGGACCACTCCCTGTCTGCTGACTCTGGGGATAGGATTTGGCCACATGGTTGTGACAAGCAGCCAGGAATGTCCCTGAGACACAGCACTTCTCCCCAGCAAGGTGGCGGAAGATGCACTCGGCAGGTCCCAACACCCTGACCCTGCCCGGGTGAGCTGGGAGGGGACCCTGCCCCTGCCCCTGCCCCTGCCACTGCCACTGCCCATGCTCCTGCCCCTGCCCCAAGAGCGGGGATGGGACCCTGCCCCTGCCCCTGCCCCTTCCCAGGTGAGCTGAGACGGGACCCTGACCCTGTCCTGTGAGCTGGGACAGGCAAGAGATGGGTGAGTTGGCTGCTTCCGGCAAAGCCCAGGAATGTGCCCGGAGGGGACAGACCTCCCACGCTGAATCAGAGCCAACAAGCTGGAGTCGGGCTCTGGGGGCAGAGGCCCCACAACCGCCTGCTACATCCCTAAGCAGAGCAGAGACTGTCTATGCAGACTATATGGAGACAAGTGATATTTAGCTACAGCTCTTGCTCTCAGCCTCGGCCACAGCTCAGAATCACCTGGGAGCTGATTAAAATGACGAATCCCAAGGCCCTACCGCAGGCCCCTACTGAATTAGTCTTTTAGGGAGAGGCCACAGGGACCTGTTGTCGGGATTTTCTGTATGTCTTTTTCCACCCTTACCTCTTGAGTGATTTTGATGTTTGAATAGGATTGAGAGCTACTGGGCCATACGGTCCAGATTCACTTTAGAACAAGACCCCAGCCCTGCTTCTCATTATCAGCTGTCAAGGTGGAGATTTCTACCTCAGTTTCCCAAAGCGATCACTCCCCAGGAGGCTCAAGAGAAGACTTGGGGCTGCCTGAGAGTCCAGAGAGCATGGGAGTCAGGGGCCACCTCTACGGCAAAGGGCCTTCTGAACAAGACTGCCTCCCACCCCACCCCACCCCCACCACAAACTTCTCAGCGGGCAGAATGCCACCAGCCAAGACAGCCTGCAGCACCCCCGCCCTGAGGGGCACCAGCCGCCCAGGAAGGAAGCCTGGGTCCACGACACCGCCTGCCAAGGCCACCCAGCAGGCAGAGCCCTTTGAGGCCTGCCCCTGTCAGAATCTATACCTCTGACCTCTCGGGCCCTCAGGGTCTCCTAGGCACCAGCCCAGGGGAGGTGGCTACAGCTGTGCATGGACAAACAATTATCTCTATGTCTTATGTGGGAGCAATGATGGCACCTCCCAGGAAGCCACTTGGGCCAGGACCTGGTGGGGACTTAGAGAAGCGTATCCAAACTATAAAAACTAGAATCACAAATTCCAGCCCAGAATCAGACACAGCTTGGGGGTTAGCATGGACAGCCCTTAGCGCCTGACCCCTACGACAATCAGTAAGCCCCCATTGGCACCCAGCGCTCTCTGGGCGCCACGCAGGGGCTGTTCCCTATTGGGCGAGCCAGGCTCTGGCCTGAAGGGCAACAGTCTCAGGTTCTGGGGGCCAGGGTTCTGTCCTCAGTCCCTGCTGCCCTGGACTGCCCAGGCTGGCTGGACCCTCCACCCTCGGCCTCAGGCTTCCAGCTCCGGGAACTGAACCTTGTCGATTCCTTCCACGAAGCTATGACCACAGAGGTCCCATGGTGACCAGCACCACAGGAATGAAAAAGGTGACAGAAAGGACACGAAGGCTAGAAAGGAAACAAAAGCTCGGACTGGCCCAGGGTCATCCCAGGAAGGGTCAGAGCACAGAGGGCAGGGAGGGCAGGGAGGAGAAAGGCCCGGGCTTTGAGACACAGACCCACCTGCCCACCATCCCCTTCTCCCCACCCCTCCCCGCCCAGGGCTGCTGCCTGGTAGCTGCTCTTCGTGTGGGCGTGTCACTGCCCACTTCTCCTTGCAGAGATCCAGAGAGATGTGGGTTCCGGAAAGCCAGAGCGCTCACCTCCTCGCCTGTCTGGTGGGAACTAAGTGCCCACATCAAGGTGAGCAGAGGAAAAGAGGGGGGGAAAGTCAGCAGAGCTAATGAACCGAGTTTTTGAGCCCAAAATATGTGCCCCATGGAAATACCCTCTGAAGAGAGGCTCAGAGCTAGGCACCCCTCCCATCCCACACCCCAAGGCCCAGAATGCTCCAGAACGCCCCCCGGGACTCCTAGAACTTGGGCTTTGGGGTCCGACAGTGGGTTGGGGGGGTTGGGGACCCGCCCTTGCCCCTCTTCCTGTTAGGATTAAATAGAGTCATGTATGAAAATAATTCAGGACCATGGAGCTGCTCAATAATGTCAGCTCTGCACTCCCCCTCCTCTGTCCCCCACACACATGCTCACACAGGCCCACCCCCCGTATCTTAAGAATGAAGACGGGCCAGTCCTCCATTCCTGCAGGACAGACCCAGGTGACATAGCAATACTCATGAGGAGGAGACAGATGTATCTGTAGAGGAAGAGGGGCAAACAGGACGGACCCTGGCCTCCTGCAGTTCTACCCGTGACTCTGTGCCTCTGAGCGAGCGCTCACTGCATCGGGCAGAACGCCCTCAGCCCTAGGCAGAGGTGGGCACCCAGGGGACCAGCAGTGCTGTCTGACCAGGCATGGGAGGCCCTCCACAGAAAAGCAGCATCCTCGCTGGGCTGGGGAGAGCAGGACCTAGACGGGGAGGGAAGAGGGGAGAGCGTTCCAGCTGAGGCGGCAGTCTGAGCAAAGGCACAAAGGCCCCGTCTGGAAGGTGGAAGGTGACGAGGGCCAGGAGGGAGACCTGGGATGCTCCATCAGAGAGGCCGGGCCTGTTCTGTAGGCAAAGGGGCCGCTAGAGACGTTTCAAGGAAAGGAACGTCATCATCTGAGTGGCGTTCCATGCAGAGCCCTTGGGTGGGACCCGGGAGGGACTTCCTAGGGAAGCGGGGGCAGGGAGGGGGGGGCGGTTGACAAAACGTTAGGACTGAAACGTCGACACCACAAGCCCAGACCCTGGACTAGGCACAGAGAAATTACGTGACTTAACACAGATTTGGCACTCATCATTAACAACGTTCCAACTGAATATCACCCCTTCCTGTACCCAGTCTGCCTCCAGCCAGCCCTTGGCTTACCATGCACACACCAGTCCCCTCCCCCAACAGCAGGCCCCCATCCCATAGACCTCCAGGGAAATGCTTGATGTTCTCAGGTGACCTATTGACCTCTGACCTCCTGGGTCCAGTCTATCACTCACTCATTCAACCATAAACGAGGTACTGATACGGGTGAATCAGACTAAATTTCAGGACTGGTGAGCTGTGTGACCGCAGGCATGTTACCAAACCTCTCTGAGCCCCGTTTTTCTTTAGCTACAAAAATGGAGATAACACCAATGCCACTTCAAGAGTGTACTCAAAAAAATACTAAAGCCGCTTAGCACTGAGTCTGGCCCCCTCTTCCTTCAAGCCCAGTCATCATGACCCAGTGGCATGGGTATTGCTGCAAGAACAAGCCCCCAGCAGCTGCAGGCGGAGGACAGGTTGGGTGGGCAGGGCAGAGGCCATGGGAATAATCCTGGAGAGAGGATCAGAGTGTGATTCGGGGCAGAGGCAGGGCACGTGGGGAGGGGCAGGTCTGAGAAGTAGTTAGGAGGTAAAAGAACAGGATCTGGAGACTGATTAGATGGGGGACTTGTGTGAGTCGAAGGTTCCGGTGTGAGGGGCTGGAGGATGGGGCGGTGAGCAGGGGAGGAGATCTGAGTCCTGGTTATGGCTTCTCCAGGGCACCCAGCTGGTCTGAGGCTCGGGGGAGGGAGAAGTGGGCTAGAGCCACAGGCTTGGAAGCCCCGATAACCAGACAGCGATGGAAGTCACGAGAGCAAACGTCATCTGTGGGAAGACCTGGCCGAGAAAGTGCCGACAGCCAGGACAGGCAGGAGCCCAGGCATGGGTGCCAGTGAAGCCAAGAGAGGACAGTGATGGGAAGTGTCGGCCCAGCAAAGAGGTCGGGCAGGGAAAGGACTGGGAAGAGAAGACCCCATTGGCTGTGACCGTTAGGGAATCAGCCTGGTCAGTGGAGCAATTTCTGTGCATGTGGGGATGGAGGCACCGTGTGGACGGTCAGGAAGTGGAGACGGGGAGTGGAGACCCCTTGGAAATGCCGGGTGAGGAAGGGAGGAGAGACTGGGGGGCCGAGGAGGGGGAGTGGATGAAGTTTGTGTTGTTTGCTGTTTGTTCTCTGGGGGTTTTTAAGGATGGGAATTACAGAGCATATTCACAGGAGGAGAGAAAGAGCCAGGAGAGGGGAAGGCTGACCATGTGGAGGAGGGAGGGAAACGGGCGGAGCAGGGTCCCGGGGTCACTGGACGGAAGCAGGGCACGGGCACAGGCAGGGGTGCCTGGCGGGCGCAGGTACAGGCCTCGGCCTGGAGGAGGGCAGCCTGGGGGAGGCAGCAAAGGCCTGATCTTGCCCGTGAAGTGGGAGGTAGCACTGCTGAGCTGGAGAGCTGGACTTGGGCCATCAGGGAGGTTGGGAACATGGTGTGTTCTGACCCCAGAAAAGACAGACGATTCCATTCCTTTTCCCACCAGCCCCAGCCAGACGCCCCTGTTTTTTAGCCTGATTTCCCTCTTCTTCCAGAGAAAGACTCACCCACTCCTGGAGCGGGCAGTCCAAGAGCCGCCCCCTCCCAAAACCAGGAGACGGATATCCATCCACCAGCCCCCCTGTGGGGGCACCCCAGCCCCTCTCCTCAGGCCCCAGGAGGCAGAGCACAGGTGAGCCTGCCCCCCCCAGTGTCCTCTCCTGGGCCCTAACTGGCTCGGAGACACGCCCACTGTGGCTGCAGTGCCCTCTCCCCTGCCACAGGCCCAGGCACTAAACTTGGAGCTGCACTGACCTCAGCGGTCAGCCAGTCTGAGGCGGGAGAGGCTGCAAGAGCCTGTCCCGGGGCCCACACCCCTGCAGGCAGCGTCCACTGGCCCCCTCAGCTGGGCTGGGAGGAAAGCTTCCTTCTCCAAACTCCCCAGGGCCTCCCCAAACGGTCACCTCAGACCCGGGGCCTCAGACCACAACAGTGCGTCCCAAGGACTCGGGCTCTCGGTGAACCCAGGGGCCATGGTGTCGGATCCTGCCCGAAACTGCCCAGCTGCTGGCCAGGGCCTACCCTGCTGCCCACCCGGAGATTCCCACCATCGGGGGCTGAGTGGTCCTAGAGCCAGATCACAGGCCGGAGCCTTCAACAGAGCGTGGCCGGTCCCCTGCCCAGCGCTCCCTGCATGGCCGGGGGCGGGGGCGGGGGGGGGGGGCGCAACGGGAGCCCTGCCCAGCAGCCAGAGCGCCACCTCTGCCCTGCATGGGAGGGGGGGCGTGCGGGGGGGGGGGGGGCCCATACAGGTACCAGAGTGACTGGGAAGAACCCAAACATCTTTTCCGACCCGAGTCTCGGCACAGTCGTGCTGACCAAGCCTCGCATGGAAGCGGCTGTCCCTTCCGGGAAGGGCTCCTGGCACAGGTCTCCTTGCGAGATGCTCAGAGGACGGCAGACCTTTTCTACGGCCCCGGAGAAAGCCTCTGGCCCTGACCAAGAGCTGCAACTGCACTCGGGCCTCGCCGGGGCGCCAGGCTTGCCCGGGAAAGCGGGGCGGCTTCTGCAGAGGAGCTTTTTTCTGTCCTAATTTTATTGAAGGGCACCCCAAGGCCCAGGAAGGGATGGGAGTGAAGCAGGAACCAGAGGCCGAGAAGCAGAGGCCGTGGCATCTGGGACTTCCCGGTGGCTGCCTGGCGCCCGGCCTGCAGCTCAAGCATCAGTGACGGAGAAGTTACGTTCCGTGGGTGAGTGATCTGCGTCCCAAGGAGGGGAGAGGAGGGAGGGATGAGGGTGGGAAAGCAGAGAAGAGTGGAGGTTAGGAAACTGAGGACCAGGGGCTGAGAGAGAGGAGACAGGAGGGGCACGCAAAGGAAAGGGGAAGAGGGAGGGAGGAAGGCGAGCGCAGGCATGTACTTGGCCTCCTGGGAACCGGGGAAATACAAATTCAACAGAACGAGGTGCCACCACCCATCTGCCAAGATTGGCAAGCGTTAAGATTGCAGGCGATGCCAGGTGCTGACGGCACGCAGAGCAGAATGGCTCTCACACACGGCTGGCGAGATGCAAGTGGGCACAACCACTGGGGAAAGCGGTCTGGCTTCATAATAAAGTTAAAGACACGCAAGCCCTATGCCCAGCAAGTCCGCTCCCAGGTGTCTGTCCCAGAGAAAACCATGCGTGTGCAGGTGAACCAAGAAGGAAGTTCGAGAATGTTCATTGCAGCTCCCCTGATAACAGTCAGAAACTAAAAGTAATCCCAACGCCCAACAGGAAAATAGATCTCGGTGAGTCACGCCATGGACTACGACACAGCAATGACACTGAGCAAGCCACCCCTCTACCTCTCCCGGCACAGTGCTCAGTGAGAGGAGCCGGACACCAGAGACTGTAGAGTGTGGTTCTGTTCATGTCAAGTTCAAAGGGTGACGAGTGTCTCTCTCTAGACCTGGGTGGTGGTGGCTACACAGCCTTCCACTGCATAATCCTTCCTTAAGCTGTGAGTTTTATACATTCTTCTGTCTGCAAGAAGTTGAGCCTAAAACAAATAATAAACTTCCAAGCATGCAGGCTGGGGAGCAGGGCCTGGGGCCACTGAGGTGGCCCTGGGGCAATGGGCGGCCTTCAGAGGCAGGTCTCTCCGAGCTCAGCTCCGCTCCCATTACTTGCTCCCCTACATTCCCCTTCCTCAGGTCCGTGCAGCCACGGCTCCTCTGGGGGCTGAGACGGACCGGCCCTGGGAGGCGGCCAGCCTGGGGCCAGGGGCCAGGGCGGGTGGACAGCAGTGTGGGGCCTGCACCCCCGCTGGGGCTGGGCACCGCCGTGCTCTACAACCCGCCTCAGCGATGCACCAACAGGGCACAGCACATTCAGTCCCCTCGGTGCCCTGGAGGGAATGCCAGCCCTGGGGGCCCAGCCACGGGGTCCCCTGTCCTGAAGAAGGGGCCCCCAGAGTCCTTGTTCCAGAGCCCGAGATCTGTGGAAAGGCACACGATCATCCCCGAAATAACAACGGCATCAACAAAAGCAGCTTCTGCCCGGCACAGGGGCCGACACACGGCTGCCCTCCTTCCCGTCTCCATCCCAAGCAGCTGCCCGGGGGGGCTACTTAATCCTCACTGTACAGGTCAGGAGACTGAGGCTCCGAATGAAGAGCCGAAGCCCACACAGCCAGGAAGAGGGGGGGTGGGAATGCCACCCAGAGCAGAGCCCCTCCAAGGCCTGCGCTTTACCTGGGCATCCCACCCCTAGCCCCCTACCCGTGCCCCGAGCGCAGAGCCTGCCACACTGATGCCCCATCACCACCGGCACCACAGCCCTTGGCACTAGCAGGGAGCCTGGGCTGGTGGGGCCTGTGCTGCATTTACCCCCAAACAGCTCTGACAGAGGGCACAGCTGGGGTGGGCACAGCCCGGGGCAGCCCCTCCTTCCTTGGCTCCCACCCCCTCCCCCGGAGCTGAGCTGGAAGGCCAAGAGGAAGGGACCGCCCCACAGTCACACAGTCACACAGCCCCGTTTCCTGATGGGGCCTTTCCTCTCACCACCCTTTGTCCTTCCCCAGAGCAGGTCCCTGATGCCCCTCCAAGGACTTCAGGTGCCCCATCCACCTCCCCGCCCCTACCCCTACAAACAGCAGTGGGCACATCACCTCTCACTGCTCCGTCCAGAGGCCAGACCCGGGTCACCAGAGGAATCCAGGTTCCATGGTCTGTCCACAGGCGTTGCTGCTGGTGGGTCCAGAAAGGCAAGGACAGGGTGGCCCCGCACCTGGATGCCCTGGCCCCCACCCAGCTTCCAGCCCGGGGCTGGGGGCCTCCTTCTGGGCAGGTGCTGGGGGAGCCGCCGGCCCTGCTGCTGGCCGCTCCTGCTCTCTGCCAGGCTCTCTTTGAATAAACAAGGCTGCATAGCAACCACTGCTCAGAAGGAGCCCACAGCTCCTGGCATGGAGGAGAGAGGGAGCCAGGAGACGGTTCCCCTTGGCCTCAGCTCCTCTGGGGCTCACCCGGGCACTGGGTACTCCCAGGGGCCAGCCTGTCCTGTGGGGCCACCAGCGAGAGCCAGCTGGGCCCCGCTGCACGGTGTCCGCAGCAAGGCCGTGCATGGCAGGCTTGGGGCAGGGAGGCCGTCGCCGTGAACCCCTGGCTTGGCTGCAGTTGGCCTCTGGGCCCAATTCTGGGTCAGCTCTCAGCTGCTTCTGGAGGCAGAGGGCCAGCAGCGTGAGCATCCAGGCCTTAGCAGCAGGCAGAGCTGGGTTTGAATCCTGATCCTGCTTCGTCCAGCTTTGTGACCTCTGGCCACTGCTTAACCTTTCTCAGCCCCAGTTTCATCATCTGTAAAACGGGGTGACAATGGCACTGACCTGATAGGGCTGCTGTAAGGATTACATGGGGCCTGTAACAGGCTGGTGGTTATGTCTAGCCCGTAGCAGGCCCTCCATCACTGCTAGCGCCTTTCCCCGAAAATACCTGGGTAGCAGGAAGCCTGTGGCCTCCTCCACACCACATTCCACAGCCCCAGCTCGTGGGGAATGTGCACCCTGGCAGCCCATCTGTGCTGCCTCACTGAGCCCAGCCCTCAGACACATATACCTAGGCTGGCATCTCCCCTCAAATAACTGTTCCCACCCCTTACCCTACCCCCTTCTAGTCCTCATCATCCAAGGGCACAGGGCCCTCGCCAATGCTAGGCAGCCTTGCAGAGAACCACTTGGCCAAAGACACAAAGACTTTTTTCCAGGCCGACCCTCTTCTCCAACCCCCACCCCCCCCGCCCCATGTTCTTTGCAGAGGAATTGGCAGGCGTAAGAAATACAGAGCAGGGAGAGCTGGCGGAAGGCTAGCCACACATCCAGGAGGCCGGGCCGACACTCGGACACTCTCTGACAGAACCCGCTCCAGGCCTTCCCAGCACCTCCTGGGCTTCTCTCCTCTTCTCTGCGATACCGCCCAGGGCAGGCTGCCCGGGAAGGAGCAGCATTCATTAATCAAGCTCCAGGAGGGCCAAGGCGAGCAGCCAATGGGAAGTGAGAACAAAGTCCCAGGGCAGGCCCTGGCCTGGAGCCAGAACCACAGGCTCACGGGGCTCCACCAGGAGGCGCTCCACTCCAGGCCCCTGGGCCGCAAGCTGGCCGGCTGGCTGCAGGGAACTAATGAAGGCTCCACCAGAGGCCCAGCAAGGAGATGCTTCCTCCAACCAGGAGGCCTGGCGGCAGCGAGGGGCAGCAAGAGACTCCCTGAGCTTTGTGTCGGCCCCCCGAGAGCTAGGTATGAAGATACCTGCGTTTACAGGTGGGAACACTGAGGCCCGGGACGGTAACCCCTGTCCAAGTTCAGGTGGGGACAGGATAAGGTCGGCCTTGATGTCCCTCAGCTCCACCTGGCAGAGGGAGCATGTGCATCGCCTCCCAAACCCTGCCTCGCATCACAGCCCGAGAGTCCGAGCTTCTAAAATTGAGACCCGACGGTCGCTGCCCAGCCAGCGGCTCCCGGTGTCTTCGGGATAATGGTCGCACTCAGCACCTCGGCCGACAAGCCCCTCCAACCCCGCCTGCCCTGTCCCCCGGCAGTGTCTCTGCTTGCTCCCCTCACTCACATCCTGTCCCTGCTGAGTGTCGAACATAAAGCATTTCCCGAAGCTGCCTGTGCCACTCTGTGCCAGACGCTAGAAATGCAGAGAGCACAGGCTGTGCTCGGGAGCTGAGTGATGGAGACACCCTGACAGGTGCATGTTTTTTGCGTTTACATCTGTTTCACAAAACAGAAGTGGGGAAGGCCTGGGCTGGAGGTGGCCCTGGTCCCGGGATAGGTCTGGCCAACGGCATGATTCCAGAATGTGGCTGGAGTGAAACAGAGGACCCACCTATGCGGGGGACTGCATGGCCCATTTCCCCCACATCCCAGAATCAATCCGCTATAAAGGGGACAGGGAATGGGAGGGGAGGGGAGGCATGAGAAACATTCACCAAGATATATCATATACCGGGTCCTAAAAAAAAGTCTCGGTAAATATAAAGAATCAAGTCATACAGAGGATGTTCTCTTACCACAACAGAATTAAATTAGAAATTATTAACAGAAAGCTCTTTGGGAAATCCCCAAATATTTGGAAATTAAAAATCATGCTTCTAAATAATCCATGCGTCGAAGGAGAACACACAAAAGAAAAATGGGGAATGTTTTGTACTGAATGAAAACAAAAACACAGCCTATAAAATTTGCAGGGTGCAGCTAAAGCAGTGCTGAGAGGAAAAGGTTAGCTGGAAACAACCCAAATCTCCATCAACAGGGGAACAAAGAAGTTGTACCATATCCATACAATGGAATACCACTTGGCAACCACAACAACAACAAAATAAACTGTAGATATATATAACAGCACCGAATCTCAAAAACAGCATGTTGAGTAGCCTTCATGGAAACTCAGAATCAAAAGAGTGTATGTATATGATTGTATTTATATGAAGCTCAAAAGAGTGTATGTATATGATTGTATTTATATGAAGCTCTTGGGAAGACATATATTCTATAGTGACAGAAAGTATATCAGTGGTTGCCACAGACTGTGGGAAGAGGGATATTGGGGATATTGGGGATTTCCTGGGAAGAGGCACAGGGAACCTTTTGGGGTGATGGAAATTTCCTGTAACTGGATTATATCATGGTTATACAGGCGTAAACATTTGTTGGAACCCATTGAGCTGTACATATAAAATGTATGCTTTTATTAATTGTAAATTACACCCAGTAAAGGCTTTTTTTTTTTTTTTTTTTTTTTTTTACCAGCATCGCTAACAATGAGACAATGTTTCATTATCTCACCTCCTGGTGTGTTACAATATGAAGTATATACATCATGACAAGATCTCATGTCAAAACTATTACACCTAAATCTAATCAAGCCTTAAGATCTGTGCTGCTCCATACCATAGCCACATTTAACGTAAATTAATGAATGAAAATATAATTTAAAATTCATTTACTCAGCCACACTGGCTACATTTTAAGGGCTTGATGCCCACACGTGGCTAATGACTACCATACTGGGCATCAGAGAACATTTTCGTCATCACAGAATGGTCTGTTGGATAGTACTGACATATAACAGTCCAGATGACAGCACATAGAGGGATAGGGGCACGAGTTAAACCACAATAAGGCAGCAATCAATCCAGCATGTGTTACACAGGAAGCGGTCACAACTAGCAGCTTTCCTCCAGAGGCCTGGTCCAGGATCAGAAGAAATTTGCACAAAGCAAGGCTGGCACCTAGCGGTTGTTTTTTATATTGACACTGTCCTTCTAACCCAAAAAAGTAACTGGGCGATCTGGCTAGGCGTGGTGAGCAGGGGAGAAAACGTCATGATAGCAGCCACCCAATTCAGCCAATCAAAGCAAGCACAGTGAGCAACCCCCGCGTGCGATCTGAACTCCACACGCAGGATGTCTGGTGAGGGAGAGAGGATTTGGGGACACTTGAGAAAAATGGGCTGTAGCCTCTATGTTCATCAAAACCCATTTTAGTATCTCAAAACTAGACAGTCTCCCACACTTAACTGAATCAAGAACTTCAGCTCTGAGTTGCTAGTTTCTAGATGCACCTGTTAAGCATCTGTCAGCAGCTGATTGTAGTCGTTGCTTCCTACAAGGCCCAGGCCAATGTCATGTTCTCATCCTTTCTTACAAGAATGCATTTCTGTGTTTACTTGTCTAATTCTAATTTATTTCTTAATGCGGTGTCTAACCAAATTCATAGAAAGGAGAAAAGTAGTTGTCAGGGGCTGGGGGAGGGGGCAGTGGGGAGTTAGTATTTAATGGGGACAGTTTCAATTCGAGAGGATGAAAAGGTTATGGAGATGGTGGTGATGGTGGCACAACAATGTAAGTATACTTAATGCCACTGAACCGAAAACTTAAAAAATGGTTAAAATGGTAAAGTTGTGTTATGCATATTTTACCACACTTAAAAAAATAGAGGTATTTTTCAAATGCTTAAGCTGTGAGGTTGACACCCGCTCAGCTCACCATGAACCTGGGTTCTGGCAGGAAGGCGGACTCTTCGCAGGGGCAAACTAAGTCACCAGTGTGGTGTGGCGCCGCCCCAAGCATGGGTGGTGGGACGTGGTGGGCACCTGGACCAAGATGCAGCCGCTGTCTCCCAGGATGGGCAGTGGGAACTGGCTCCGGCTCCTGCAGGTAGCAGCACACACTCAGACAAGGCAGCTGTGGGCTCCATAGCCTTCTTAAGGCATGGGGAGGGCGAGGCCTTCTGGGGCAGACGAGAATGGACAGCAACCTTTAAACTAGAGCCACAAAAGAGCAAAGGGGATTGTTACTGGGCTCCTGCTGGGGTCAAGGCACAAGTGGGGACAGCGGAGCTCACCAGGGCAGTAAATACCCTGACCTCCTCCCCTCCCACCCGTCAAGTCCTTGCCAGGACCTCGCATTGGCTGATCCCACCAGAAGCCGGGCAAAGGAGCTGGGCTGACGCAGTGTGTGAAACTCAGCCTTCCCGTGCATAGAGCAGATGGAGAAGGGAGGAGAGTGGACCAGAGAGGCAGAGAATACCCACCTTTCCCGAAAATGAGCAGGTGGCTGAATTGTAGGACTGGGGGGCAGCAAAAGACAGGGAGGACTACGGGGCAGCAGGACAACAGCTAAGGGACCGTACCAAGGTCCTATGGTTTTCCCCCACCTACTCGCAATCCTTCCTGAGGCCCAGCTGTTCCCTTCTGTACTGAGATTCTTTGAAATTACAATACATTTATTTTTGCTTATGCTGCCTCTAGTTAAGTTTTTGTTTCTTACAACCAAAGAACCTTTACTTAATAATATGGACAATTAAAAAGGCAAAGATATGTTTAGGAAAATATGTCAAAGAGATATAAAGTTACCAACAATAAAAAATGAATTATAAAGCTACAATAGTTCAAACTAACGCACTGGCACAAGAAGAGATCAGTGGACTGGGATGGAAAGCTGAAACACACCTGCCATATGACAAAGCAAGCCCCCAGGGCAGTAAATCCGTTATACCCGTTTGCTGTAACAAATTCCCACACTGGGTGGCTCAGACAACAGGCACTTCTTCCTCAGTTCTCAAAGCTGAGAGTCCAGATCAAGGTGCCTGCAGAGCTGGTCCCCGGGAGAACCTGCTGAGTTTGCAGATGGCCATCTTCTCGATGCCCCTCCCTCTGCAGAGAGCAGAGGAAGCAAGCCCTCTCACCTCTTCTTATAATGACCATAATCCTACCAGGAGGGCTCCCGACGGCCCCCACTTCAAACACCATCACGTTGGGGATTAGGGTTTTGACAAATGAATTTGGGGAGAATACAAATTCAGTCCACAGCAAGCAGTATTCAACAGTGTGCAGAAAACTGGTACGGGGGTGGGGGGAGAGAAAGCACCCCGAGAGCCTCGCCTCACTGACGCACGGACACACAGAATTCCACATGCATTAGAGCAGCAGCTTTCAAATGTCTTACCCACAGAACACCGTTTACATTGCACCCTCGAGTAATATAACCCCTCTAAAGCAATTACCCTTAACTACATGCAATGCACTAGTATTTTCCATATTAATTACCTCTCTACTTTGAAAAATGGTGGTTGCAACCCACTTTATTTCACAACCAGTGCATTGACAAATAACAACCAGTTACTAGAGAGGTAAATTTTTTAAAAAAAAATTAAAGATATAACATGACTAGAACAAAATACAAGGAGAAAGTTTTTAAGCTTAAAAACAAGAAAACTATTTAAAAAAATAGCATCAAGAAAAAATATTAAAGGACAAGTTGGAGAAAATGTTTGTAGCATGTTTGGCAAGGAATGTCTTTAATATATGAAAAGCTTTTACAGGTAAATAAGACAATCCCTTTAAGCAGACAAGGACCTGAACCTGCAAAGCAGCGGTTCTCAACCTGTGGGCCGCGACCCCTTTGGGGGTCGAACGACCCTTTCACAGGGGTCGCCTAAGACCATCGAAAAACACATATATAATTACATATTGTTTTTGTGATTCATCACTATGCTTTATGTTCAATATGTAACAATGAAATTGGGGGTCACCACAACATGAGGAACTGTATTAAAGGGCCGCGGCGTTAGGAAGGTGGAGAACCACTGCTTTAAAGAAACACAAGTGACAATGAAAACAGCAGGCGAACTGAGTCTCATGATGAGATGGAAACACAAGCACGGCTGTGGGCTTAACATCTATGCAACCTTTCTGGGAAAGAACTTGGGCAAATTTTTTAAGTCTGAGAGAATATTCTTGCATTTTAGTAACATCCCTCCTAGGAATATCTCACAAGAGTACCTTTAAAGAAACATATAAAATGCAAGAATGTTCATTGTAGCATTACGTCTAACAAATTATTACAGAACATTTAGTTAAAGTGTAACACAAGTGGAATACTAATAGCCACAAGCAACATTATTTCAAAAGATAATTAACTATATATGATGTGACGTTTAAAACATATGATCCAAATTTCGTAAAAAAAATGTGTGCACACATGCAAAAAGATGAAAAGGAGACACAAGAAAACATTACAAATGGTTGACTTTATGTTCCTTCTTTATGCTCTTTGGTTGTTGATAGTGTTACAGATAGCTCCCATCCCTCCCCCCATTTACCCTTCTCCTCCCAGCACCGACCCACCCCCCACAGGTCTTCACTACCCTACTGCCCATGTCCATGGGCTATGCATGTAAGTTCTTGGGTTTATCTCTTCTTGTCCCCGCAACCCCACATCGAGGTATGTCAGTTTGTTCCATGCCTCCATGCTTTGGGTCTTCTTATTTTGTTGTCAATTCATTTTGTTCATTAGATTCCACAAGTAAGTGAGATCATGTGATATTTGTCTTTCTCACTTTGGCTTATTTCACTTAGCATAATATTTTCCAGGTCCATCCATGCTGTCCCAAAGGGTAAAAGATCCCTCTTTTTCACAGCTGCATAGTATTCCAGTGTAGATTTCCCACCGCTTTTTTATCCATTCATCTACAGATGGGTAACTTGGGCTGTTTCCAAATCTTAGCTATTGTAAATAACGCTGCTATGAACATAGAGGTGCATATATTCTTTCTGATTGGTGTTTTTAGGATATATTTCCAGAAGTGGGATTACAGGGTCAAACGCAAGTTCCATTTTTAATTTTGGGACTTAATGCTGCACCAATCTGCATTCCCACCAGCAACATCTTTACTTTTAAAACAATAGATTAAAAAATACATTAAAGAAAAGGGGGAAAATATTTAATTCATTTTTCACTTGTGGAAAAGGACTGTTTACCCATAGGCTCTGTTTCAATTTCTTGAAAGTGCCAGAGACCTTAGGGAGTTTCCCTACGAAACTTGGGCCCCATCCTCCCCTCCCAAATTGGAAAAATGTCTAACAATTCATGGTTCTATAAAGAAGCCCTTTTGCCCTGTGCTGCACTTTGGGGTTCAGTGTCCCAGACATTGTCCCATTTGATTCTCCCAGCATCCTTGTGTCAGACAGCATTACCGTTATTCTCCTGTTACGGACCAAAGGAAAAAATAAATCAAGTAGGTGTTTCATTGCCATGCTGCAGTCTAGGCCCAGAATTGGCGCTTCTGGCCTCAAATTTGGTCTCTCTGCAACAGACTGACTATTCATGTTCAACCTTTCACCTCCTGGACCTGATCCTATCACAAAAATCACCACTGAAGAGACTTTGCCAGTTGTACAGCCATGTAAATGTACTTAATGCCACAGAAACGTACACTCGAAAGTGGCTAAAAGGGTACAGTTCATATATAGTTTACCACAATGAAAAAAAGGAGGGGCAGACGTGGCTAGGTTGAGATTAACCAGATTGGCTGAAAACAGCCAGTCTGTTTCACGGATGTAACCATATTGTGGTGGTACCCATGGCCAGGAGCAAGCTGCCCCCTAAATTATTAGAATGGACCCTAACCAGCCGTCCTAAGTGCTGCCGAGGAGACCCACCCACAGTAACTGTCCTGTCAGAGCGATGACAACCAAATACAGTGTGTGACCCTTCATTTGATCACGAATGGTTAATTTTTCAAAATCGAAAGTTAGAAAGAAAAATCAAATCACAAAAGACAACACCACACATAAAACTTTTTTGGCTAGATTAGGAGCAGAAAAACACAATGAAAAATACCCTGTAACAAACATAATTTAACTCTGGATTCATCTAAACCAAAAATAATTAGTGCCCGGGTGGTGTGGCTCAGTGGTTGAGCGTTGACCTATGAATCAGGAGGTTACAGTTCAATTCCCAGTCAGGGCACATGCTCAGGTTGCAGGCTAGATCCCCAGTTGGGGGCATGTTCTCATCATTGATGTTTCTCTCTCTCTTCCTTTCCCTTCCTCTCTCTGAAATCAATTAAAAAAAATAATTAGTAAGCAGTTATTAGATGCCTCTTTAGATAGCCAGGTGCAGGGAAATCTGACTCAGAGCACAAAACAGAAACTATAAAAGCACAGGATCCTGGAAGGTCAGCCAGCAGCGAGCTGTGCCAGGCGACCCAGCTGCGTGGGGCTGCGTCAAGAAGCAATCACTAGATTACAACAGAGTTCCTGGTTCTTTCACTTCATTACAAATGTTATCCAACAAGCATTGAAAGCATTTACCTATTAATGCTAGTGGAGTAAGATTGCTTTTTAAAACTTTTATGCCACAAGGCCAAATGTGTGGCCATTTCTCTGCATATATCACAAGACAATCAATGGATAAAGATGAATATTTATTCACTTTACAAAGAGAATGGTATTAAATTCCCATAAACGGCTCCATTTATAGACAAATATAACTGTACATTATAACAGTAGCTGGCTCAAACTTATTTTCCCAAGATACTTCTCCTGCTCCGGCGCTATTAGTTGAACATAGAAATCTGTCTCACCATGGATGGTTGTTAAAAAGTCCCTCAAAGATAATGGGTCTGTTTTACTTATTCACAGATGGGAAAATTAAACCCATCTCCCCAGCCCATCCTTAAGAGGTGAGCTTCCATCTGCATGTTCCCTAGAGAGCACTAAACAAATACTGGCATGTTTTTAAAAAAATCGCTAATTTGAAAAGGCGTTTGTGGCACACCAAAATACGTATTTATACATACATAAAAAATCTTAAGTCAGATTTATTATTTTAAAGGTAAACAGATACCCTAACACTGCCAAGAGTGGGTAATGAAAAGAAAGAAAAACATTAAATTACTTAATTATAAAAATATTTTCTTTGGAAAAAAACTCCAACAAGGTTATCATCAATATCTAAAACCAAAGAGAAAAAAATAAACAATTCTTTGATCCATTAGTAATTTAAATAAAAATGAAAACCTCTTCAAAAGCAGCTATCACTGAATTTTTTAAAAGTTGCAGGTAATGAGCACTTCTAAATCTATACACTAATGATTCTTTACAGCCAACTTGCAGTCAAGAAAAATCCTTAATATGGCTAACTCTTGAATTTTTTTAATTATCATAATTTTTTGTTTTTAAAAAATATTTCACATGACAGCTTAAAAAATAAGTGGTTGTTTTAGAGAAGCCCTCCAAATATCCAATCTGACACAAATCAGATTACCACAGTTAACAGACAATCTAGGGACATTGGTGATTTCATTTTTTTAATCACATTTTTACTCACTCTGTTATCCTTTCATATTTTATAATTATCAAATTAAAACTCCTTTCCCTCGTGCTGCTTCATATCTCGATTTGGTGAAAGATACCAACCTGAGATAAGAGCTGACTCCTTCACACAAGTCCAGGTCTTGAACCCTATCTGGGAAATGTCTGTATCTTCACTGAAGCCAATTCTTGGTATAACCAAGTCATACTAGGATATTATATTATAAAAATATACCATATATTCGACACTGATGTCAGTACATTGCAGAAAATGTGTCTATTTACTGTGTAAAGTTTATTAACATTTGAATGAAACACTCATATTTACACAGTTAAGTCTTGCTCAGGACTGGGGGCCTGGGAGCCACCATCAGCAACTGGGAAATGTGCAGCGGTCGGTCCTTGGCGTCCTCTCAGCCAGGCTCCCCAGGGAACTCTCAGCACTGGGAAGGTGAGCCAGTCCATACAGCTCCACTGGCTTGTTTTCTGTCTTCATTCCTCTTCACTTTCATTGTCAGGATCTAAGTCAGAATCTCCATTTAATTCTTTTTCACTTGTCACATCTCTGTCCTCACCATTTTCTTCATCTTTTTCTTCCGAATCCTCATCTTCCTCCTCTTCATCAACCTCCTCCTCTTTTTCACTTTCTTTCTCTTCCTCATCTTCATCCCAATTATCCTGGCAAAAAATATTAAGTAAGGAAAGCGCTCATGAAGGCCTTGTTCTTACAGGGTACAAGGTTATAAAAGCAGATTTATGTACCAGCAAACAAATTACTCACATCAGAATCTTTATCTATTTCATCATCAGACTCCTCTTCAGAAGATTCTGTAAGAGGGGAAAAAACGCAGCCTTAATTTTGTGATCAAAGCAGAGGGCAGAGCCCTGAAAACTAAACAGAATCAGTTATCTGAATTTACTTTCAGAAATATTATATTCAACTATGATACATCTAAGTAGTAACATTTAATATTCTCATCTGCATAAAAGCACATTGCACATTATATTATTCCATCAAGATTTCATTGAGCAGGAAGAAGTACCAAAATGCTAACAAAATACCATCTTAAAAAACAAAGCTGAGGATTCGGGGGGGGGAGGGAATGGAGCCTTGACTTGTATGCATGCATAACCAATGGACAAAGACGGGGGGGGGGGGGGGGGGTTGGTGGTGGTGTGAGAGCAGCTGGGTAGAGGTCAAATGGGGGGAAAAGAAAACATGTAATACTTTAAACAATAAAGAATTTTAGTATTTTTAAAAATGGAGCCTTGTATAATACTATGGATGGAAATGTAAACGGGTGCAGCCACTAAGAAAACAGTATGGAGGTTCCTCAAGAAATTAAAACTAGAACTACCATATGATTCACCAATCCCACTTGAGTATATGCTGAAGGGAACAAGAGCTATCTACACCCCATATTCACTGCAGCATTATTGACGACAGCTAATAACTCAAGTGTCCATAACGAGTAAATAAGAAAATATGGCACATATATACAATGGAATACCCATAAAATAAGTTTTTTAAAGAAATCCTGCTATTTGTGACAACATGGATAGGCCTTGAGGGCACTAACCTAAGTGAAATAAGTCAGATAGAACACACTGGTGGTTGCCAGAGGTGAGGGGTGGAGGAAATGAGTGAAGATCAAAAGGTACAAACTTTGAATTATAAGTAAGTCCTGTGTATGTACAGCATGATATGCTTTTATGTCCTTCAATTATGCTTTATAACTTACAAAGGTTTTGCTTCACTTTTAGATGTACTTTTAGGTACTTCATTGCTATGAATGAGATCTTATTTTTCTAATACATTTTCTGACTGGGACATACATTATTGAGACATAATACTACCATATTTCCTTTTTTCTGGCCTTGGTATCCAGTAAACTTGATTATTTACATATCTCATTAGTAATAGTGTCATTACAGATCCTGCTGCATTTTCTATTGGTGAAGGATAAGAACTGCAAAGTTCAACATTCTAGAATTCATTTTTTCAATCCAGTACTAGGCAGGACACGTAGCAGTAAAAGGTACATTAGTATCTTGTTCCTGTCTTTCTGAAAAGCTTCTGAACTTTGATGTAAATTAAGGACATCCCCTTAAATTCCTAGGTTGTTCACTTTAGCAAGTAATGAGACACATTCAATTTAACTGAATTCCTTCTATTAAAATATATAGTGTTCCCTGTTAACCTATTAATATGTTGACTACATTAATAGATTTTTTTTAAAAAAGTATATTTTATTGATTTTTTACAGAGAGGAAGGGAGAGAGACAGAGAGTTAGAAACATCGATGAGAGAGAAACATCGATCAGCTGCCTCATGCACACCCCCTAACTGGGGATGTGCCCACAACCAAGGTACATGCCCTTGACCAGAATCGAACCTGGGACCCTTCAGTCCACAGGCCAACGCTCTATCCACTGAGCCAAACCGGTCAGGGCCATTAATAGATTTCTTGATGCTAAATCGCCTTATAATATTTAAATAAATCCTACTAAGTAATGACTAAATTATTACTTAAGCACTTCCACAGTCAATTTGCTACCTAGGATATTTGAGGATGGTCTAAAATGTTATTTTCTTCACTATCCTTGTCTGATCTTGACTCATAAAGGTAACAGAACTGAGTCAATAACTAAATATTCCAATTGTAGACTCTACCCCATACCCCCAAGCTTTACCTTCTTCATACACCAACTTTGCCTTCTGTTCAGGAGAAGTCATTCCCTTTGTTTTTTCTGAAGCTGTAACCTGAAAGATAATAAAATGCTATTATTAATAAAAGTAGAGTATTTAAGTTTATCTCAAGTAGCACAACAGAACCTTCTCCAACAGTAAACTCACCCTCAATGACCATAATGGATTACCTCAATATGACACAGATAAAATACAGGGCAAAAAAACAAATTCATCAAATGCAATAAGGAAAGAATTACTCTGTAAAAGTTGAAATATCTTTTAAAAAGATGATCAGAATTTATTCCTGTGCCAAAATCTTTTAACTATTTAAATATCCTGTAATTTTTAAAAAATATATTTTTATTGATTTCAGAGAGGAAGGGAGGGGAGAGATGGAAACATCAATGATGAGAATCACTGATCGGATGCCTCCTGCACGCCCACTAATGAAGACTGAGCCCGAAACCCAAGCATGTGCCCCTGACTGGAAGTGAACCTGGGACCTTTCAGTCCGTAAGCCAATGCTCTATCCACTGAGCCAAACTACCTAGGGCTAAATACCCTGTAGTTTTGGTTCAAAGTGCCACAATCATCCTAACTGTTTTAACAACTGAAATGAGAACCTTTCAGTGAAAGTTAAAATAGGCACAATTGAGTTTACTCACTGTAAAATACATAACATTTCCAAGTTCAAGACTGGATCCTGATTTGCCATTTCTGACTGAAATAGGAGTTTTCAATGTTCCAGTAAATGATCCTTATTCTTCCCTCCATTCCCATCACATCCAAAGTTTTAGCACAAAACACTTGAATTTACTCACTTGTGTGATAAGAAGGATAAGCTTTCCATGAAGGTGGGAAAGTTTCTGAAAAGTTTTTACTCTGCTTTCCATTAACTGGTATAGTGTCCCCAGCTGGGGTACCAGGTCAGGCAACTAAAGAAAAAAAAAACAAAAACGGATATTATTATGACATAATATAGATAACAAACATACAAGTCATGCTTAGATGTGCCTGAGTATTTAGCCGGCGCGACATGACCATCTGTTTACATGTCCAGCGGTGTGGCTGCTTACGACCTAGCCTAGCAACATCATCTCACACTGTGACCTATAACGTTTTTTCTGGTGCTGCTGTAAGACATATTGCTCCCTCCCTTCCATGTGCACAGACAACCAAGAGCTGATAACAGCCCCAGCAAAATGCCACATGTTGAATGCTTAATTTATGTCATTTTAATCACAAGCTACCTTTTATACTCCTGGGACAAGGTAGGGCAGACATGTTAGTACATATACAAAACTTTTGAAATCTGCTAAGCTTTTAAGAGGGAAGGGGGAAGATACATACAATGTAAAGATAACTTTGCTGAACAGGTTATGGATATAGAAAAACACCTGAAGGCTAACATGTCAATATATAACTTCCTCCAAGTTCTCTTTAAACGTGTCATTTTTAAATCCAGGGGGAAAAGACCAATTCATAAAAGGCAACAACAGTGCTATTATGGCACTGCACCTGGGGAAAAACAAAAATCTCTTAAAAGCAGCAGCTTATGGCTGAAGATGGAGAGAGAGTGGTTTTGTTAAGCCATCAGTTTATAATCCTTATCAAAGTCAAACTATTCAGCAACTGTAGCTGAAAAGACTTACTGTGGATAGGTATGATGCATGGACTGTTAACACACATTTTAGCCACTGAACCATTAAAACAGCACTGAAAAAAAGGGAAAGAATCCAAGTAAATTAATTTGAAATTAAACACAAATGAGTAATAAAATTAGAAAAACTCATGCAAAGTGAAGATCTACAAACTATGCTCTGAGAAAATAACTATATGAATAAACCAGTGAAAAAATAACTATATGAATAAACCTCTGAGAATTTAACAGTCCTTACAATCTTTCACTGAGTATTTCAGATCTGTGTAATATATTAATCTCTTGTGAGTGAGGACGAAGTAAGATGGACTGAAACACAGGACAAAATTCCCTTCCTCTAAAATATTTTAAGAATAAAACTCAAGCATTTATTTCATAATTAACTGCTATCAGGGCACATAACCTGAGCTGAACTGACTTTGTATTTTATGTTCATAATATTTGAGCCCATCATCTACTCATCATCAGGTACAATTAGCAAAAGATTCCCACACCAACATTAAAAACAAAATACAGACCAAAAATGTGTAAGTCGGGCCTAATTAATAAATTCTTTAGCAATAACTTAGATAAGAAAAACTGCATATTGTAGACAGTGATAATACTATGGTAAAGCTTAGGATCTCTGAAATATCAACTTCCTGTTTAAATATTTAACCATCAAATTAATAACAAAAAGACCCAGAAATTTAGTCTGTTATAACATACTAGAGGCCCAGTGCATGAATTCGTGCACAGGTGGGGTCTGGCTGGCCCTGTCCCAATCAGGGCAGATCGGGGCCGGGCCTGTCAGGGAGGAGGAGACAGCGGATCGGGGCTCAATCACAGCCGGGCCAGCTGGGGGTAGGGGCCACAAGTGATTGGCCAGCGGGCCTCATCCCCAATTGGTGTGTGTGTGTGGGGTCAATCAGGGGCAGGGCCAGCCTGGGTTAGGCTTAGGGCAGGGCCAGCAGGGGGAAGCTTGGGAGGTTTGCCAGACAGCCCCACCCCCGATCGGCTGGTTCACTGGCCCCAGTGAGCTTCATAGCGACCAGCCATTCCACTCCACTCGCTGGCTTTTTATATATATAGATTGCCTTATCTTAGCAGCTACCAGAGATTAAGTTTTACAAATGGCAACTTTACACCAAATCATTAAATAAGATTAATTCATTAAATGACCTAATAATAAAATTTAAAAATCTACACAGGCGTTTTCTAAAAGAAATAAAAACGATATAAAATATTTATAAAAACAAAGCAATTTAAATCACTTAAACATCTTACCTATTAGGATGTCCTTGCAATCTCTTTGTAAGCTGAGGGGGAGAAAAACAGTATAAGCAACAGCGCTTCAGAGACAGCCAATCTCCATCAATTCCCATGATACACACATCCACAAAAACAAATGAACATAATGATCATGTTAGGAAATCATTACTGCTAAGTATCCTAATTCCTAAACATTTAACCAATGTAACAGAATCTGAAAATATGCTCCCACAATAAGAATAATGACCTGATAAAAATCTAGGCTAACATTTATATGCATGAATGTCCAGAACAGGCAAATCTGTAGAGATAGAAAATAGGTTGGAGGCTGCCAGAAATGGGATGAGGATGGGAGTGACCAATGGGTACAGGATTTCTTTTTGGTGTGGTAACTGTACAACCTGTGAATACAATAAAAACACTGAACTATATATTTTCAAAGGGTGAAGTTTATGGGATATAAATTATATTTCAATAAAAAATACAGGCAAAATCATTAGGCAAATATTGTTTGAATAGATCTATTGTTTCATCCACTGTGAATGCTCTGCTTGCTTACAAACTGCAAATACTGGAATTTAGTCTTAAACTCCTAGCATTAGAACCTTAAAATGAACAGAGTACTCAACGTTACCTCTTGCAACAATGGAATAACAGCATGCAGGGGCATCCTTAACACAGTCCTCTTTATTAGGTTTAAATTCCTAGTTTGAAGTACTTTCTGTGACAAAAGAAAAGATATATAAGCATACTCAGAAGCTTAGAACACTGCAGAAAAAAAAACTGTCAGTAAAATAATTTTTAAAATCAAGCAATAAACTACTAACTGAATTTTAGCAAATAAAGGTTGGAAGTACTGAATGAAGAATATTATATCTTATGGCTATCAGAAAAGCCGTCTTCAGTTATGGGACATTTACTTCAATAAACAGATTTCTTCTTGTTCTGCCCGTGTGGCTCAGTGGTTGGTCCTTAAATTATGACCAGGAGGTCAAGGTTTGATTCCCAGTTGGGGTACAGGCCCAGGTTGTAAGCTCAATTCCCAGGCATGCAGAAGGCAGCCAATCAAAGATTCCCTCTCATCACTGATGTTTCTTTCATTCTCTCTCTCTCTCTCTCTCTCTCTCTCTCTCTCTCTCTCCCCCACCCTTTCCCCTCCTTTCTGAAATCAATAAAAATGTATTTTTAAAAAACCTTCAAAAATAAGCTATCCCAAATAAAGCAAAATTATTAAATGGATACAGAAGTTAGTATTCATTTCTGCAGATAATATGTATATAAAGGACAACCCTAAAAACCATAGCCACAAATGGTTAAGATAATTTTGATAATTTGTTTCTTCTTTTACAATCTTACTACAATATACCTGATGCACAATAAACAGTGTGCACTTAAAGTGTACTATTTGATCACTTTGATATAAACATTTACATATGAAACAAACTCTAAGGTAAACATTCTTTTACCCTCAAGTCTCCTTGGGCCCCTTTATATTCTATCCCTCCTTGCACCTGCACTCTATATATTGGTAGGTACTTTCTAGAATTATTATATAAATGAAATCATACAATAATATGTACCTTTACTTCTTGGTCTGGGTTCTTACTATCAGTCTAAATTTGAGATTCACCCATGTTGATGTATCAATAACATTTTTCTTATATTGCTAAATAAGGAATTTGTTTATCCATTCATATGTTGAGGAACATTGGGGTTCTTTCCATTTTTTTTACTATTACAAATAAAGTTGCTATGACCGTTCACATACAAGTCTTTGTATGAAGATAGTTTTTTTATTCTCTTGATAAATACCTAGAATGGCTGGGTCGTATGATAGATGTATCCTTAACTTTTAAGAAACTGCCAAACTGTTTTTATTTGTACCATATTACATTTCCACCAGCAAGATGCAAGTTCCAGTTGCTCCACATCCACACAGGATGGCATAGTCTGTCTTTTAAATTTTAATCAATGTACTGGTTAGATAGTGTTATCTCACTATGATTTTAATTTGTACTTGTGATGGTTAATGATGCCTAAGAGCTTTACATGCACTAATTAGCCTTATGAATTCTTTTGTGAAGTATCACACCGTTACCAATTTTTTTTTTTTTTATTTCAAGAGAGGAAGGGAGAGAGAGAGATAGAAACATCAATGATGAGAGAGAATCATTGATCGGCTGCCTCCTGCACATGCCCACAACCCAGGCATGTGCCCTCGGCCGGAATCGAACCTGGGACCCTTCAGTCCGCAGGCCAACACTCTATCCACTGAGCCAAACCAGCTAGGGCACCAATTATTTTTTATTTAAGTCTCACGAAGTTAAGAGTTCTTTATATATTCTGGATATAAATTCTCAAATATGAGTTGCATTTTTCCCCAGCCTGTGGCTTGCCTTTTCATTCTCTTAACTGTCATTTCATGAGCAAGTATTTAATTTTCATGAGGTCCAAATGACCAAATTTCTTTAGCATTTCATGATTTTTTATAATGCATTTAACTAGCCTTTCTCCACTCAAATTTGCATAGACTTTTTTCTGTTTTCCTCTAGAAGTTTTGTAGGTTTTGGTTTTACATTTATGCCAATGATCTATTTTTTGATGACTTTTGTGTAAGGTGTGAGGTAAAAGCCAAGATGCTTTTTGTTCCATGTGGATATTCAGCTTGTTCAGCACTAGTTTCAAAGACTTACTCTCTCCACTGACTCAACTTAGGTACCTTTGCTGAAAACCAGTTGTGCATGCCATCCAAACTATAATCTACCTTCCAAAATATATATACACCCAAACTATTTTAAAAGTCATTTTAACTTTTTAGACATGCTGATTTCCCCTCTCATTTTGCAAAATCACCTTAGACATAAACATAAGATATTCCATTTAAATAACAATATAAATCAAAACCCAGCCGGTGTGGCTCAGTGCTTGAGCATAGACCCATGAACCAAGAGGTCAGTTTGATTCCTAGTCAGGGCACATGCCCAGGTTTCCGGGCTCGATCCCCACTCGGGGGTCTGCAGGAGGCAGCCAATTGATGATTCTCTCTCATTATTGATGTTTCTATCTCTCTCTCCCTTTCTGTCTCTGAAATTAATAAAAATATATTTTAAAAACACATACAAATACAAACTTCATAAGTTACATATTAAAGTCACAACTATACTACGTGGCAACTATATACAACTATATCACTAAGTCACCAAAAATATATGAATTCAGCAAATATAAATTGCTTTAAGCTAATCAAGCAGTGCTTAAATCCAATTTTTTACACTTAAATTTCCTCTACAGACCAGTATCAAATTCTGGAATTTAAAAATACCTAAATAAGTAACTTCATACAAGCAGTCACCAACTTACAAACACAGAAATCATAAATGCCTCCCTTTACACGAAGTTTTTAGTACTTTTTACCTCTAAATACTTCATAACATAACCCCCAACCCTCCTGAATTTTTCCCCAAACCTCCTACCCATTGCCAAGGTTCCACCTCACTGCCCCCTCTCACGGCCAGGGGGAAATAAGTTTCTGGAATCCAGAGTAAAAACTCAGGAACGCATTTTCCTACAGAAAAAAATATAAATTGTGATCTAGAATGCTGAGTATTGTAATTCGGGTATACTATGTCTACAAAGGCTTTTGTGAACTAAAGCCTAAGATCCTAATAACAATTCTGAACAATATTTCTATGAGAAAATGCATTCCAGGTTCAAAATAACTTAATACAATCCCTTTGTAGGTTAGTGACTGTCTGTATAATGCCACCAAATTATATATATTTGATTAAACTCACAAAATGTTCAATTTAAAATGGCTATATAACATGACTATTCACTCTGTGAATGTGTATGTCAATCATTTCTAAGAAAAATTATTCATCTTAATTCAATTAAAAACTGCTATAATACTTACATTTAGCATTTCAAAATCATTACTTTCTAAACCCTGTGCCAGAAGAACTGGAAAACTGTTTGTCTGTAGGTCCTCCTTTTCTTTTTTTGATTCTATATTCAGTGCTCCCAGGCGTTCTTCAATGCTAACCTACAGAGGAGAGATGACCCGTTAATGATAAACCAGATAAGGCATAAAGTAGTTTGGTCAAATTACTTTTGCTTATATTTGAGGAGACAAAAGACACTGATTCACACTTCAACCCTGAAAAACACAAACCTGCTCTTTCTCATTCCAATAGAACCTCATAAAGCTAATGTTGGAGACAAGTGTAGTATCTAGAATTCAAGTTCCCAGGGTCTAGTGAAAATATAACTGCCCAAGAAGTAATGATTCAAATATCTTATATAATAAAAGCCTAATATGCAAATCAACTGAATGGCAGAATGACCAGTCGCTATGACACGCACTGGAGGGCGGGGGGAGGGGGGGGGAGTGTCAGGCGCTCAGCACAGGAGCTGCCCCCTGGTTGTCAGTGCGTTCCCACAGGGGGAGCGCTGCTCAGCCAGAAGCTGGGCTCAGGGCTGGCGAGCACAGCAGCGACAGGAGCCTCTCCTGCCTCCACAGCAGCGCTACGGAGCAGCGAGCAAGTGGGCAGTAAAGAGAGAGGGGTCCTGGATATCCCCCAAGGGCTCCCAGACGCAAGAGGGATATCCCACGTGGGGTCCCGGACTACAAGAGGGTGCAGGCCGGGCTGTGGGACACCCCCAACACCACCACCACCACCAGTGCATGAATTTCCTGCACCAGGCCTCTAGTGTAATTGATAAAAAATCCTTCTATATATGAAGACTCAAAAAAGACAAGGATCTAGCATCTGATTACTAAAACCCAAGAAAAGACATATTTTCATAGAAGGTTCCCCTTCCATAACTGTTCTTTGCCATCAACCTGAGGTCTGCAAAAGGAAAAAAATACTATTAAAAGAGCATAGAGACTTGTTTCCAAAACAATTTTTAAATTTTTCCTATTTTCCTCTTTATCGGTCAGTTCCAGGTGTTAATTTATCTATATGTGTATATATAAAAGCCTGAGTGATCAAAAGACAGAACAACCGGTAGACTGGTCGCTATGATGCGCACTGACCACCAGAGGACAGACACTCAACGCACAGGACTGGGCTCCCTCCTGTCTGGATCAGGCCTGCGGGGATCAGGCTCCCTCCTGTCTGGATCAGGCTTGCAGGGATTTGGCCTGTGGGGATTGGGCTTCCCTCCTGTCTGAATAGGGCTATGGGGATCAGGCCGAAACCGACAGTCCGACATCCCCTGAGGGGGTCCTGGATTGCGAGGAAGCGCAGGCCAGGATGAGGGACCCCACCAGTGCACGAATCTAGTTTTCTATAAGATGCAATACTACAACCAAGTTCCCCTGATAAATATCTAAAATTTAAGTGTAAATAAGCATGATGAAATCTGCTATACAAAAACTTACTTGCATAGAACTGATCCCTTATAAAACCAAGTCTGACTACATAAAAATATAATGTTCTGTGACTACCAAAGCAAAAAGAGATGCTTTGGTAAAGTCTCCAGTTTGGGATATTTTAACTTATGAAAAACATTGAAAAGGCAGGAGGAAATGAAAGGGTTAGATCTAAGCCAAGCTCAAAAAAGTTGGCACATTATTTATAAATATACATTTAATGTTACTGAGAAACAGTTTTTATGAACAGCAATGTTATCCCCAAACCCCCACTCAAAAAACTAAGACATTTAAAATCAGGTAAAGAAACATTAACAATCTTTCTCTAATTAATGGTAACAATTAAAATGCTTGATTACTTAGACAACAGTCACACATGACTAGAAGATGAAAAGAGGATCCTACATATGTAAGTACAGCAACCACAGGAGGGTTTGAAGAGCTGAGAAAAAATAAAATTTATAAGCACTTTAAGAAGCTGTAATAACTATCATTTTTAAAGACCAACTAGCACTAAACCAGCCAGGCATGCTCAGACAGCCAAGAGAAGAGGCATCACTGGAACTCAGCAACATGCGAAACCCAATGAAAATCATCACAGCAAGTCCTGGCTTAATCTATCAATTATGTTATCCAGCTAACCTAACAAATGGCCAAAACAGCACTCTCTTTAGTTAACAGAAGTGCTGTCTCCCTCATTATTAACAGTTGCTTTGTAAATAAACCACCTGTTAACTCTGTGTAGGTCTTACAAAAGTCACCATCTGGAATTTCAGAATCTACACAGCTGGAGATAGGAGAGTGTTAACAGCCGCAATCTAAAAGTAAGTTTCTAAAGTTTCAAACTCAAAAATGGTAAAAGTGATTATATTACCTCCTTTTCCCCTAATTTCCTCTTGTTCTCTACTTCCTCAGTTTGTGGAGGAGCGGGCTTGATGGCTGCATGATGACCAGGTAACCCGGGCACTAGCACTTTTGCTTCAGAATTCATCACTGGTGTTCTCACCTGTTAACCAGGAATAGCAGGGGTATGGATTATGCCTGGGTCCTTGCTGTATTTACCCCAATGAGAAAACAAACAGCTTTTAAAGATTTTTCTACTGGAAAACTTATTGACTAACTTAACATAGCTATTAAAGATAAAGTTTGAATGAATGTTGGCAAATAAGTATTTAAATTATAATTTGAAGCCATAATTTTAAAACATTCAAAACTACATAAGATTAAAAGACAGGAAAAACAAAATCTACAGATTACACAAGGACACACTGACTTAAGAATGTTAAAGAGTAAAGCTGTACATCTTACGACCACCGCCAGTAATTGATCTTTGCCAGAAATGCTCAGACAGCCAAGAGAAAGGTGTCATCTCTGAAATTCAGCCAGAAGCGAAACCATATGGATGTCATCATAGCATGTCTTGGCTTTCCGTTTCTCATTAAACTGGCCAAACAATACCTACATGTAGATGCCACATTATATTCAAAATAAAGCATCATAATGATGCTCTCATTCATTCATGGTTTTAGGTCTTATTCCACCCTGAAATATAACATTCCTCTCAACAAAGTTATGCTCCCTTAAGTATTGGGTTTAAAAAAATAACTTATTGGTAATTTGATTTTGATATTTATTCAATGATCATGTATGGGGGCAAAGAGCTAAATGCAAGGTCTTCAACTTCTAGTCATCTATTTACAAGAGCACAGAAATGAAGTTTTTATAATCTTGTTATCTAAAACCTAATCCCACAAAATTTATAAAATATATAAAACCTAATCCCATATAAATTATAAAGAGGATATTAAAGAATCCAAACATAGTATTACATAATTCAATTCACCCAAATCTTTTTTTCTCAACTTCTAGTATGTAAAGCGCTCACCTTTGTTATAGCTGTTTCTACTTTTGGAGCCCAGCAGTTTGAAATATCTCTTACTAAACACATATGAGGTTCTTTGGAATTTAAAGCCTGTAAATATAATTTGAAGGAAGGGGAGAGTGTGTCAAACAAAGTAATTGGGAATAATAAAAACAAATGTCTACTTGCACATTTTCATGAAAATACAGAAAAGTATGAAAGGCTTCCACACTAAACTGTGAGTAACTCAGACTGATCACCATCAAGTTAATAGCACTGAGGAAAACGGGTAACTGAAGATAGGAGGCATTATGTTTACTTTTTTCAGTTAGGAACTGCTTCAACTTTTCACACATATAATTTTAAAAGATCAACAGAAATTTTACATGACAGATTTTTAAAAAAACATAAGTTCATCACCCTTATAAATAACTAATCTGTGTTAAGAACGATCCTACCCCAGATTTCCTGTTGGCCTTTCCATAAGTGAGGCAAAGACAGCACTGCTGATTAACAAAGTGCTCTGAGGTACGGTATTAAACAGGGGAAGTCAAATGCAGCAAAGTCCATATGTATCCATAAAGCTTTAAGGTTACATGGAATTCTCTATGCCCATATAATCAATCTATCTGGAAGGATAAAACAGGAAACAATGGCTGCATCTGGAGGGGGCTGGGGGTAACAGGTCCACGTATGGCAATAAGACTTATATTTACAACTTAAAATTTTTCTTTTTTATTATACCAAATCCATGTAAATGTTTTAAAAGTATTTTTAAATAAACTCAAGAGCTTGCTCTGGCATGTAATATCCTACTTACAGTCTCTCTGAGGGTCTTACTGAATCAATGTTTTATAAATGTAAGCTTAAGAAATCATCTATTGAACATGCTCTTAATAACTCATCAAAAGTATCCAAAGAAACTTTTGTAATAAAAAAAGTCAAATGATTGCACTGCCCATTACATTTCCACTTAGAAAATTCAATGGGTGCTATCACTAAAGACCCTTTTACTAAGATTTATCTTTTGGGGCCCTAGCCGGTTTGGCTCAGGGAATAGAGTGTGGGCCCGTGGACTGAAGTTCAATTCCAGGCAAGGGCATGTACCTCAGCTGCAAGCTCTATCCCTGGCCCCACAAGGGCCAAGTGCCAGAGGCAACCAATTGATGTGTCTCTCACATTGATTTTTCTCTCTCTCTCCCCCTCCCTTCCACTCTCTCTAAAAATCAATGGAAAAATATCCTTGGGTGAGGATTAACAAAACAAATCAAAACAAAATTAACTTTTGGGTAGTTGGGCAAAATTCACCCATATCTGTGAACAGCAGCCATGCCCTAGCTGGTTTTGCTCAGTGGATAGAGCATCGGTCTGTGGACTGAAGGGTCTTGGGTTTGATTCTAGTCAAGGGCACATGCCTAGGTTGAGGACTCGATCCCCAGCAGGGGGCGTGCAGGAGGCAGCCGCTTGGTGATTCTCATCACTGATGTTTCTATCTCTCCCTCCCTCTCTAAAATCAGTAAAAATATATATCTTTTAAAAAGCCACTACAAATGTGTGGCTACCAAGCTGATATGCTTGTAAGTGTAAAAGAGACACCAGATTTCAAAGCCATAGCACCAAACAGAGGAGGAGTGAGCATCAAACATCTCAAATGTTTTATACTGACCGACTAAGCATTAAAATATTTTAGATATGCTCATTAAAGAAAATTACAGAGTTTACACAAATGAAAATAAACCACCCCGTGAAAGGTTCTTTTTAAGTATTCCAATAAGCAGACCAATGTATCATTTAAAAATTATTCTTTTCCATAGACATGTTGTTACTGCATTACTCCAGAGTAGCATCTACGTACCACTCGCTCAATGGTGGGCTGAAACCAATTGCCATATACAAGCAACAAGGAATTTTTGTCTGAGCAAAAACCTGCTGCTAGAATAGGGATGGGTTTTGGTGTTGATTTCTTGCCTTTCCCAGGTGTCGCTATCTGAATTGTGCAGTTTGAAGTAAAGGGCTTTTTGCAGTATCTAGAAGTGAAAACAACAAATTAGAATATCTGAAATAACATCTCATATTCTTTGAAGTTGGCATGAAATGTGACGCTCCTCTGGCGTCACATATTAACTGACAATAATATTGTCACCTGTCAGGACTTCATCTATCCCCCACCCTACCCAACACTCAAGACCTCACCACCAAATACTTCCTTCAGCCCCATCTGCCCTTCTATCCCACTTTTAAACCCCCTCAAGAGGCCCAAGCTCCCACAGGCTCTATCATCACCCTGAGCTTCAGTCCCAAATGGCTCTGGACAAGCCCTAATCAGCCCCAACTCTAATTATTCCTAACCGTTAAAAGCCTCACCAGGCCCTGACTGGTTTGGCTCAGTGGATAGAGCGTCGGCCTGCGGACTCAAGGATCCCGGGTTCGATTCCAGTCAAGGGCATGTACCTTGGCAGCTGATCAATGTTTCTACCTCTCTATCCCTCTCCCTTCCTCTCTATAAAAAATCAATAAAATATATTTATAAAAAAAAAAAAGCCTCACCAGGACTTCAGCAACGTAGCTCCAGGAACAAAATTATCAGCAAAACATAATCAACAAAATTATATCCTCAATGTCTTCTCTAAGAGCTCTCTCCACTTTCTTGCTCTATGCTAGCTCACCACAGCTGCCCTTCACAAAGTTGTAGCTGTTTGCTCTCCAACACCCTTTGTGCCAGGGGCCTAGGACATGATTTAACATGCTCCTTGTTCTTTAACACTCCGAGACAAATAGTCCCTCTCCCTCCTTCACCTCGAAAACCTTTAAAACTGTTGTCACCAGATACCAGGTACCTCCCCATCCTGCCATCATGCAAAAACCTCTGGGTCACTCTCCCACATTTCTTAAAAGATTTTAGTGGCTGTCATTCTGTCCAACACTACTCCTGAGGAATTCTTAGTAGTTTCTATATTTAGCATGCAGGTCAATACTCCTTCTGACACCGTCCTCGCAGTTCCGTAATCTTCCTACCTCCAACAACTCTAACCTTCACTGTATCTCAGCCTCTCACTCTCACATCACAGACATGTTAACACCAATAAACGCACCCCGCCCCCATAATCTCAATTATAAGCACTCCACTATCCATCTTTCCAATTCACCCTTCATCTCTATTTAGGGTTTTGGGCCTCTGCTTTGCCCTTTACACCTCTACAGTCAATTTTCAACACATCAGACAGAGTAACTCAAAACTTACATGTTTTAAAACTGTAAAACCCCATCCGTACTGCTTAAAATCCTTCAATGGCTTACTTACTTGCCCAAGGAGAAATGCCCAAGTCCTCAGCATGGCCCACTACTGCTGGGCCCTCAATGATAGATACATTCCATGTATACATGACTATGTAAATTAAGGCATCAAATTATTAACAATTACCTCTAGAGAGTAGAATTCAATAGAGGGAGACTTGGGTTATAATTGTCCCTATAGCCTGAATATTTTAAAATAAGTGTATACTGCTTTCACAAGTAGTTTATATTTAAACAAATTACTATACTAGGATTATAAAAGGAAATATTAACTGACAATAAAAAATTTAAACTATTTTAAAGTTTAACATAATTATGCACATGACTGAGTTCCAACCATGTTTATAGTGTATGGAAAAGGTTGGCAAACTTTCGGTAAAAAACCAGGCAGCAAATATTTTAGTTCTGGGAGGCCACATGTGGGCTCTATTGGGTTTGGCCTCCAGCCCATAATTTACTGACCCTTAATCTGACTACTATACATCCTACCAGCACAGTCCCCTCTGTCCACCAAACACTAGCATCGCCATGCTTCACTGATCCACGTGTGTGGTGAGGGGAAGCACTATCAGAGTTAGAAATTAAAGCTTCACCAAAAGTTCACAAGCAAAACTCTCCAACTAAACCACTTTCTTTTAAAGTTTATCTTTACAACTACCAACATTTACTAAGTGTGCATCACAGAAAGCCATTCTCCTAACCACAAACATGTAGAAATGATTCACAATGCCAAATTCTTGAGTTCTCACTGGGAATGTATGTAGTCATATGGATAAAGAATTAAGGATGCTTTCAAAACAATCTAACTGAAAATATAACGCAAAGAATATTGAGGTGCGAGTATAGAGAAGTAACAAGTCAGGGAAGGAAAATTTCTGACATAAGAAAATTCTTACTTACCCATTTAATATGTGTTCAAAAAGATGAACTTGACCATCTCTGCAAACAACAGCTAACTTAACGGGCTAAAAGAAAAAATGGGTCATAAATAAACTTCAGTCTACTCTAATGGACAATTACTTTCATACTACACTTAAAAAACTCCAGAGAGAAAGTCAGAACAGCAAGGATGCACAGTTGTTGCATTTAAAAATAATTGCTGTCTTCAAAGTAACAATTCAAGTTGTTGTCAAGCTTATAAATAAAAGTTTTTAGGCCAAGAAGGTAACACAGTCAAGGAGAATGCAGCTTGGAGGTTAGATGAGTGCAAAAGCGGACAACAGGAAACTGGTAGCCCCACGTGTAATAGAGCGGATTGCTCAAAGTGCCACTGCACCTGGTCCCTTCCTCTCAGGAGAGCTGACCAGTGGCCTAATGGTTACTTCAAACCATCTAAGAAGATTTTTGTCATATTTCATTCTCCCTCCCCTTCTTTCCCTATTCATTAAATCATCAAAACCCCAATTTTAAAAATATTTGTGAAATCAGAAAACAAATCCTCAAAAATTGAGCCATTTACCTCTTCTTTGTTTTCTGACAAAGTCAAGTCAATATAGATTGGTTCATCTGTGACTGTGAAAGACATCACTGCATTCTTCTGTTTGTTTTCTGACCGGACCTGCCTAGATAACAAAACTGATATTAGGTAGTAAAACAATTTTTTTTAAAGGCAAACACCAAAAAGGAGTCACAGCATTAGATCCCCAATAGTTTTTCATTTTTTAAAACCTAATAAAGTGACTAAAGATAAAAATAAGAGAAGCACTTTTATCACTACTATATAACATGGTTACCTGGGAAAAGAGAAAGCATTAATGCATTTCTGGCAGATTTTAACAATGCATAACATTCTCTATTTTTTCCCATTAACCTATTTGTCTATCTGGATTGATGCCAATACCACATTGTCTTCATTACTGTAGCTTGACAAGTTTTGAAATCAGATGAGTCCTCCAACATTTTCCTTCTTTTTCAAATTTGCTTTGGCTATCTATGTCCTTTGCATTTCCATTTGAATTTTAAAATCACATTGTCAATTTCTGCTTGAGTCTGCTGGGATTTTGACTAGGTTTGCACTGAATCTATAGGTTAATCTAATAACATCACAGCAATACTGAAAGTCCAGTAATGTGTGCGCGTGTGTGCACACACAAATGCTCCTCATTATTTATTCATTTCTTACTTAAAATTCACCTACTTGCTAAAACTTACTTGTAAACCTCAAACTCAATATTTGTGGAGCTTTCATGGTCTTTAACAGTCGTCCACCATTCACAAGGTTAAACAAGGCTATGCTCTGCCTTCTTATTTCAGCTCTGATACTATTAAGTCCTTTTCCTCTGTTGCATCTTTTGCTTTTGTGCTTTCTATTGGTGATTTTACTGTTCAAGTAAAGTGTTGTCTAGTGTAACTAAGAGCAAAAAAGCTGTGATATGCATTATAGAGGAAATGTCTGTGTTAGGTAAACTCTGTTCTGACAAGAGTCAACCAACAATAGACAGAGGCATATCTTAAAGACACTGTGTGTTCAGCTCCAGATCACCGCAATAAAGCAGGTACAGCAATATAGCAAGTTGTGCTGGTGGAACCATCTGTGAAGTACAATAAAGCGAAGCATGATAAAATAAGGTGTAAAATTGGGTATCTTTAAACAGAAACACACATAAAACAAGATTACATACTGATTAGATGACAAAAATGTGACCAGAGAGTGTTGCAGAAACCTAAACCTGTTATTTCCCTGAGGAGTAAATAGTTCAGTATCACTAAATCAGTGCTCATGAGAACTTTGTACAAAATAATTACAGTGAATAACGAGAATTGACTCTATGTGTATACACACATATATGTGCAAAACCAACTCAATGGAGATAGTCTTTCAACAAGGTGTACTGACTGGGACCACCAGTAGACAATCTATCAATATTTTTGTCTACAAGAAAATTAAGAGAATTAATTGACAAATTCTAAGTTTTTCAAACAAGATTCATTCTAACTTGGACATTCATATTAGACATGTTCAAAATTACTGCCATCAGACCACTATTTACAGAAGAAACTGCTATCTTAGCCCAAAGATCGGAGATAGTACTATCTATACTAATAAATGCCTAGGTCAGTGGTCGGCAAACCCATTAGTCAACAGAGCCAAATATCAACAGTACAACGATTGAAATTTCTTTTGAGAGCCAAATTTTTTAAACTTAAACTATATAGGTAGGTACATTGTTATTAACTTAATTAGAGTGCTCCTAAGGCCTTTGCTAAAAACGTCCTCAATCTGATTGAGGTACGTTCGCTGAGGTACCTTCCAACTCTCCCATCCACACTTGTCTTGTATACTTGTTTCATCTATCTCCTTTCGTTCATCCTCTCTATATGTCCAAACCATCTCAACATACCTTTCTCAATCCTCGACACTACATCTTCTTTCACTCCACAACGTTTCCTAAAATTAACTTAATAAACTTTAAAGTTTTAAGTCAACTTCGCACTGTATGTGCGCGCCCGCACGTGGTATTTTGTGGAAGAGCCACACTCAAGGGGCCAAAGATCCGCACGTGGCTCGCGAGCCGCGGTTTGCCGACCACTGGCCTAGCTAGATGGTCCTTGTGCGCGACATCATCACAAGATGGCTGTGTGCACAGTGGAGGTGGGGGTGGGCAGCCGCTACGCTCCGCGCTGTGAGGCCAGGGGGTCCCATGGCTCCACGCAGCTCAGAGGAAGCCGGTACCGGCGTTTCCGCCGCCTTGCATGGAGGCAGCTGATGGGGCCAGCAGGGGAGGGCAGTTGGGGGCGACCAGACCAGCAAGGGAGCGGACAGGAGGCGATCAGGCTGGCAGGCAGAAGCGGTTTGGGGCAATCAGGCAGGCGGACAGTTAGGAGCCGGCAGTCCCGGATGGTAATTATCAGGGAATTTTAGGTTCACTGTTCTACCAAAAAACAAAGTTTTCATAGATGGCCTTATTGAGCAGCCTTTCAACATGGGTTTTTTACGTTTATCCCTGTTACTAGGAAGCTCACAAGATCTAAACACAACAGAAATCACCTTTTCTTTCACAGAAGAAATTTTGTAGCCAGAGACCCTTAGGTCTGGGGGGTAAAACAAACAGGTAAAACATTTAAGTCAGAACCCCCTTAGTAATGTCCGAAGACCTTGGTGGCAGAATTTAGCTTTTTGGCATTACTAATTCCTTACGTAAGTGTTAAACCCTCAAGAACGAAAAGAAATCACATCAATAGGTACTCCTCAAACATCAGACACAGAATAGAAAACCAATGTAATCTGCCCAGCCCATGTTGCTCAGTGGTTGGGCATTGACCCAGGAACCAAGGGGTCGCAGTTCAATTCCTGGTCAGGGTACATGCCCCAGGTTGTAGGCTCAATCCCCAGTAGGGGGCATGCAAGAGGCAGCCAATCGATGGCGTTTCTCTCTCATCTATGTTTCTATCTATCCCTCTCCCATCCTTTCTGTCTAAAAAAATCAATAAAAACCTATTTTTTTAAAAAGAAAAGAAAACCAATGTAATCTGATTGAAAAACTACTTCTATATTTTAAATCTCTATTTTGTCCATGAATAGCTGGTTGAAAAAAAGTTAACTTCATCATCAGATGATGCCATAAAATCCAATAAATTCCACGTATTTCTTAAATTTGAAAACTTTTTGATGGTACTTTAATACAAAATTAATTTTTACTTTTAAAAGTAGTTCCAAAAACATAGTCAAGTATTTTGATGTCCTCAGCAAATCATCAGTAAATAAACATTACTGTACTAACCCAGTAGTCAGTCATCTATTTCAACAAACTCAGATTTTCCTGAAAATTTTTAAAGGTTACTTTTAAATTGCCCACTCATAAAAATATTGAGCCCACTACACCTCTAAAGAATGGAGGAAGTTTTATTATACAGTGCTCTTAAATTTTCCTGATATAGGTCAGTTTAAGGCAGGCTCAATTCTTCATTACAAGTCAATATAAATCTAACATCGACTACAATAAAGCAAATCTCATATTCATCATTTATATTAACCATATAAGCTGTGATGGATTCTTTCAAGGCAACATTACCTCCCAAATCCAAAAGATTACGTACCAGACATTAAGTAACCGGTCATGTACTGCTCCAGATAAAAAATAAAGACCTGAAATTCCATCAAATGGCTGGCTCTCATTAGGAGGTCTGACAGTAGTGAACATAAGTGATGAAACCGGCGTTGCATGTCCCGTGAAGTGCTAAAAAAAAAAAAAGTTATATCATGTTTATGAGGATATAAAACAGTAAAAAAGTTAAGAGTCCATATGTATCATAAGACATATCTGAAATCAGAGCTCCAGACTAAAGTTAAAAAATTTAATTCTAAGAACTTAGGTTATTTGTGCTATATTCTCACTTCTTAAAAAGTCCATCAGAAAATAATAAAAATTAAGATGCTCCTTTTAACTCCCATGACAGTACTCCACTACCTGTGGTTCTGCCATTTTTGAGTTAAAGATCCACTTAATTCTATCAATTTTTAAAGGGCTGATAAGGTGCTCAGACACAGCCAAGGAATTGTAGGTCTTCATTTACTCTCAGTGAGTCGAAACCACAATTTTAAGGCATCATCACAGCACCAAAAGTTCAGTAACCCCTGAGAACACTCAAATCTAAAACTAATCTTCAGTTAAATACTTTAAGTGGACCAAATGCTGGATGCAAGCTAGAAATCAACATCACTAAATCATTGCATACTAGAGTAAAAGATTTTTAATTATAATTCCACTCTTTTGGTCTATTCATTTTCCCAATGCATGTGGAGTGGACATGTATATCCTATTTAATATTTAACATCAACAAGCCAGATTTGGAGGCTAACTTTTGTCTATTAATTCTACTATTTGATATGTTTAAAAATAAAGAAAGAATCTGTTTTGTTTTAAAATGTTTTTATTGATTTTTAGGTAGAGAGAAAGGGAAAGGGGGGATAGAACTATCAATGATGAGAGAAAATCATTGATCAGGTACCTCCTGCATGCCCCTTGTCCCCTACTGGGGATCGAGCCAGCAACCCAGCATGTGCCCTGACCAGGAATCAAACTCAGGATCTCTTGGTTCATGGGACAATGCTCAATCCACTGGCCACACAAGCCAGGCAAGAATCTGTATTCTTAAAATAATATACTATGGCTCATAACCTCTGATTTCTCCATACTTACTTTAGATGACTATTATGCTTACAACTAATTTGATTCACTCACTCTGTAGAGTTCTTTGGTCTCCAAAACCCATAGTTTGATTGTTCGACCAGCTGAAAGCAACATCTTTCCATCTGGGCTGATACACAGGGAACTAACGCTGCTATTGTCACCTTTCCATTTGCTGTATTGTGAAGAGAAACAAAAATATCTCAATACAGAGGAAACTTTACTTAAAGCAAAAACATAACAAAAGACAAATCAGACATTAAAAATACCAACTAAGGTTCGATGCCAAATTGCATTCCCTAAAAGCTTATGTCAAGAAACTAACCTTGAACATATCACTAAGGTAAAGCCTCCCTGATAAGATTGGTTCTTAAAAGGTATCAGGAAATGGTTAAGAGATGTTAAGAATGTAAAATGGGTAGTTGCATACCCTGTGATCCATAAGGTGGATTTTGTTAATGCCAAGAAATTACCATGCTGGCTGGACCGCTGCAAGTCCATCCTATCTCCCCCCCCCCACCCCCTGCCATGGTTCCTACATGCTCTGGAGAGCTGGCTTTTTATATATATATATAATATATATTTATTGATTTCAGAGAGGAAGAAAGAGGGAGAGAGAGAGAGCTAGAAATATCAATGATGAGAGAGAATCATTGATAGGCTGCCTCCTGCACCGCCTCCCCCCCCCCCCCCCCCCCCCCCGCCACACACACACACTGGGGATCGAGTCCGCAACCCGGGCATGTGCTCTTGACCAGAATCGAACCTGGGACCCCTCAGTCCGCAAGCCGACGCTCTATCCACCGAGCCAAACCAGCTAGGGCTGGAGAGCTGGCTTTTTAAAAAATATGTATATTTTTATTGATTTCAGAGAGGAAGGGAGAGGGAGGGAGAGATATAAACACCAATGATGAGAGAGAATCATTGATCGGCTGTCCCCCACCTCCCGCCACATGCCTCCTATTGGGGATTGAGCCCGCCACCTTCAGCATGTGCCCTGATAAGGAAGTGAACCGTGACCTCCTGGTTCATAGGTTAACACTCAACCACTGAGCCACACTGGCTGGGCTGGAGAGCTGGCTTTTAATTTACCTAATAATACAAATGACTCCTCAACCAAAAAGGTTATTTCATCCCAAATCCACATAGATGAGCCCCATCTGATAGAGTCAATTAGTTGTAGATGATTCCTTTTTAATACCTCAAATACAATTAGTAACGTGAGTCTTTGCAGTTTGCTGCACACATTAATACTGTCATAGGCAGCAGGGAGCTGAGCTATTCACTTATAAAGCAAGAAATAACAGTAGCAAACTTATGACCAAAAGAGGTTAACTCTAAAGTGAAAGAAAATGTATTGCTCTACCAATCACACTGGAATGTCAAATTACTCATTTGAAAAAAACTTAAGATTCCTACCTCATAATATATGCACTTAAGACTTACTAAAAATAAGTACTGAAAAATTTATAGAACCAACTTTATAATCCTGGGGTTAGGACAGGTTTTCCAAAGCAATTACAAACCAGAACTCATAAAGGAAAAAAAAAAATTACCTGATTTATATCTGTACCACAAAATAAGTGATAAAATAAAAGCAAAAAGCGGAAACTGGTTTGGCTCAGTGGATAGAGCGTCGGCCTGTGGACTGAAAGGTCCCAGGTTCGATTCTGGTCAAGGGCATGTACCTGGGTTGCGGACACATCCTCAGTAGGAGATGTGCAGGAGGCAGCTGATCGGTGTTTCTCTCTCATCGATGTTTCTAACTATCTCTCTCCCTTCCTCTCTGTAAAAAATCAGTAAAATATATTTTTTAAAAAATAAAAAATAAAAGCAAAAGGCTAGGAGAAAATATTATACATATATACTAGCCCCACTGGCGTGGCTCAGTGGTTGAGTGTTGACCTATGAACCAGGAGGTTACGGTTCGATTCCCTGTCAGGGCATATGCCCAGGTTGCGGCCTCAATCCCCAGTGTGGGGCATGCAGGAGGCTGCAGATCAATGATTCTCTCTCACCATTGATGTTTCTATTTCTCTCTCCCTCTCCCTTCCTCTCTGAAATCAATAGAAATATATTTCTTTAAAAAGAAAATGCCAGCACAGAGCTAATATCATCACCACTTCCTCCACCCGCTCCCCCATTAAGAGCTTTGCAAACCAAAATGTAACCCTCCTATATCAGCATCACCTGAAAATTTGTTAGAATTACGTATTTCCAAGCCCCAACCTAGGCCTCCTAAATCAGATCTGTATGCACAAGTACTGTATATGCAGAGCAGAGCTTGAAAAGCACTAGATCAGAAGACTCCACTGGGAAATGTGATTGGTTCCAGAGGAATGACCCACACACTGAAATCTGAAGGCCGCCCAATCATTCTACAAATGAAGTCCAACAATTGAGCCACACAACACACACAGTCCTTCCAGTAAGATTTTTAATGTTTCATTTTCAAAAGCAACAACCAGCCAAAGACCTGCACTCATTTGAAGATGCCTTTCACATTAAAGACAGAGACTGAAATCAAACAAAACACAAGGGACAAAAGAAATAAACTTTAAATCCTATAACTAATATCTTTAGAGTTAGAATATAGTAAGTGCATAAAAGGAGCATGATGCAACAAAAAATATTAAGAGAACAAAAAATAGCTCCTGTAAGTTAAAAAATATGGTAAGAGAAATTTAAAAATTCAATAAAAAATTTGGAAGATAAAATTGAAAAAATTCCCCAGCTAACAGAAGAGAAAGACAAAAGAGAAAAAATAAGAGAGAGAAAAAAAATACAAATCTTAGAGCAGTAGTCCAGGAGATATAAAATCTAAACAACAGTGAATTCAAGAGAATGATTGAAAAAAAATTATAACAACAACAACAAAACCACAGAGGGGACGAATATAGTAAAGAAAATTGAAGAATACAGATTTCCAGGCTAAATGGTCTCCCAAATTCCAATATAATTCAGTGATTAACGAAAAAAAATCTCAGGATATTTTAGAGTACTAAGGATAATTAACACTGAAAGCTATAAAACCAATGAACCAATGCTTCAAAATCCTGAGGGAAAATTATTTCCAACTTAAAATTATTTATCTTCAAACTATGAATCAACTGTGAGGCTAGAATAATGACTCTCGTGAGCAAGCAAAATTTCAATAAATTTACCATCCATGCACCCTTACTTAGTAAGTTTCACCAAAAGAAAGGAGCAAAAAGACCCCGAATAGCCACAGCAATCCTGAGAAAGAAGAACAAAGTTGGAGGGATCACAATACCAGATATCAAGCTATATTACCAAGCCACAGTTCTCAAAACTGCCTGGTATTGGCACAAGAACAGACAGACCAATGGAACAGAACAGAGAACCCAGAAACCGATCCAAGCCATTATGCTCAATTCATTATTGACAAAGGAGGCAAGAGCATAGAATGGAGTCAAGAGAGTCTTCAATAAATGGTGCTAGGAAATTTGGTCAGATACATGCAAAAAAAAATGAAACTAGATCACCAACTTACACCATACACAAAAACAAACACAAAATGGCTAAAGGACTTAAATGTAAGATGGGAAACTATAAAAATCCTGCAAGACTCCATAGGCAGCAAAATAGCAGACATACATTGTAGCAATGTCTTTACCAACACAGCTCCTAGGGCAATGGAGACTAAGAAGAAAATAAACAAATGGGACTACATCAAAATAAAAAGCTTCTGCACAACAAAAGAAACCATCAACAAAACAACAAAAAAGCCCACTGCATGGGAGGATATATTTGCCAATGCTATTTCAGATAAGGATTTAATCTTCAAAATTTACAGAGAACTCATACAACTTAACAAAAGATAAACAATCCAATAAAAAAATGGGCACTTTTCGAAAGAGGACATACAGAAGGCCCAGAGACACATGAAAACATGCTTGAAGTCACTAATCATCTGAGAGATGCAAATCAAAACAAAAATGAGATACCATCTCACACCTGTCAGAATGGCTATCATCAATAAATCAACAAACGACAAGTGCTGGCGAGGATGTGAAGAAAAAGGAACCCTCATGCATTGCTGGTGGGAATGCAGACTGGTGCAGCCACTGTGGAAGACAGTATGGAGTTTCCTCAAGGTTAAAAATGGAACTCCCATTTGACCCAGTAATCCCACTTCTAGGACTATATCCCAAGAAACCAGAAACACCAATCAGAAAGGATATATGCACCCCTATGTTCATAGCAGCACAATTTACAATAGCAAAGATTTGGAGGCAACCTAAGTGCCCATCAGCAGATGAGTGGATCGAAAAACTGCGGTACATCTACACAATGGTATACTACGCCACTATAAAAAAGAAGGAACCTTTACCATTTTGCAACAGCATGGATGGAACTGAAGAGCATCATGCTAAGCGAAATAAGCCAGTCGGAGAAAGATAAATATCATATGATCTCACTCATATAGGGGGGGTACAATGATCACATAATTTGATGAACAAAAATAGATCCAGAAACAAATGGCGGGGTGGAGGGGTGGGGGAGCAACCAAAGGACTTGTATGCGTGCATATTAGCATAATCAATGGACAGAGACACTGGAGTGGTGGGGACTTGCCCAGTGTGGGAATGTCTGGGGGGGGGGGGGGGGGTGTCAATCAGGGAAAAAGGAGACATGTAAAACTTTAGACAATAAATAAAAAAATAAAAAACTGAATAAACTTGGTTTTATGGAGGGGACAAAAAAAAGGAGCAAACCAACAATGAAACATGGAATTTAGGAAATAAAGGCTACATCTGACAAGAGAATTTTCAAGATGACGGAGAAAGGAAATCCCAGGACAACTGTTCAGCAGACCCTCCAAGGCAGAAGTCCTCCAAGAAATAAACGTAATTGGAGGAAAGCCTCCAATAAATAATAAAACTGATGTGTCTAAAAATAACTGAGAATTATGCTACTATAGAAGTGAGAATGAAATGACAGGTATATACAAACCTAAGCAAATGCACAATAAGTCCCTCAAACTAACTTCTTCCAATATATTCTAGACATTGGTGACAGATTACTTTTTTCCAAAGCATTATTTTGGTTGCTTTATTTCCAAGACACTGCCCTTCACTGACTCTCTCCTGCTTACCAAATAGTTGTTTGCGGTTTTTACCTGCCACTTAAGGCCAGACTCTTAAGATACTTTGGTTCATACCCTCTACCAGAAAACTCTAATATGTCCCTCATCTAAGTACTCTACTCCATTCTAAGAAAATATCTCACTTCCTTTTCTCCTAGCCTTTGCCATTTCCCCACCTTCCTTTCCCCATCCTTGGAAGGATTCTCCCAGCCTTTTCTATCCAAATCTTATCTATTCTAGAAAGCCCAACAGAAATCTCTACTCTTCCACCAGGCCTTTCCAACACTACCCTACGCATGTGACCAGTCATCACATGCTATCTGATGACATCTCTTGCGCAGTTATCTTTTATACCATTATTTAACTTTTATGTATGCAAGATTTCATTAAAAGGTCCTTGCCTAGCTGATGTGGCTCAGTGGATTGAGTGTTGTCCTATGGACTAAGAGGTCCCAGGTTCGGTTCCCGGTCAAGGCACATGTCCGGGTTACGGCCTTGTTCCCCAGTAGGGGGTGTGAGGAGGCAGCCAATCAATGATTCTCTCATGGATGTTTTTATCTCTCTCTCCCTACCTCTTTTTTTAAAGTTCCTTGAGAAGAGTCTATAGCCTTATAGACTCTTAAGCCTATAAGAGTGGCAACATTCCCCAATATGCCCAATATCAAATTTTACTTATAGCAAGAATACAATATTGGGGAAAAATAAAAAAGAACACAGTCTTGATTTGTCAAATTCTAATGTATCTCCAAGTCACTCCTCCAATACTGCAGAACCATCAATGTTACTCACCACTTTACTTTGCACGTCTGTGTATTCCATTCCACAATATGTTTATCATCTGAACAACTATACAAACAGCCATTGTCTCGATGCCACTGTATGCAATTGACTTTGTTGTCATGTCCACCGCTCTGTAAATTTAAAAAAAGGAGATTAAAGGAAAAAAATCTCATATGCACCCTGGAATTATCAATAAACAGTTAACTAAAACATTAGGCTTAGGTTAAACTAAAAACACCTACATCTATCTGTTTCCAACATCAAAAATGAGATGAATCAGCCATAACTTCATCAAATGCTAACCTTCCCTTCTCTGCTGGAAAAACATACTTCTACATGCTAAGTTAAAGGATCCTAATCCTAACCACCACTGCTTTTAACAGTAATGCCACCATAAAGCATGACACATACTTCATATACAGTGGCAAAAAAACTGTGACACTTGAGTGAACTAATAAAGTCCAATCCTAAGAGTTTAAAGTCAACATTTTAGATAAAAATCATGGCCAGTCAAAACTATCACTGCAAATCCTTTTTAAAAGGTGCCAAAACTCTCTCTCAATAAAGAAATCACTTATTTTCAGGCAAACACTAAATATTTCCTTGGGTCTTAGATATCATATTAATGATACTTTAAACATTCTAAACATGGCAAGATGCTCGCTTACTCAGAGGCACAAGATTAAAAAAAAATTTCATCACTTATCAAATTAGCTGTTTTTTGGTTAGTGTTATTGCTGTTTTAATGGGAATATTCAAAGGAGGCAATAACTCTATTGGTACTATCCTTCCATTGCTGATGTAAGTACAAATCAGGAAAACTCTTCCAGCAAGTATTTTTATACTATGTATAAAATGCCTTAATATTCAAAACCTTTGACTCATTAATTGCAGGTTAGTAATTCTGGGAATTCATGTAAGAAAAAAAATTAGAACACCAAACATATATCAGAAACCACCTAAATGGTAATAGTTAAATCATTAAGGAACTATCCAATTTAATGGTATTTTAGACAGTCATTAAAAGTATTTATAAATAGTTCTTGACAAATATAAAAATTGTTTATGTTGTAATGGAATGGAAAATATCAGGATACAAAATAGATGAACAGACAACCCAAATGTACTTTTTAAACATATGCATAAAGCCAAGAAATATATAATCTATCAAATAGGACCTTTCAGTAATAGATTTAGGCATAAAATTTCTCACTTTTCAACATTATATAGTTCAAAATTATCCATAGGTAAGATGTTACTTAAAAAAGAAAACATTTGCCCTAGCCGGTTTGGCTCAGTGGATAGAGCGTCAGCCTGCGGACTCAAGGGTCCCGGGTTCGATTCCGGTCAAGGGCATGTGCCTTGGTTGCGGGCACATACCCAGTGGGGAGTGTGCAGGAGGCAGCTGATCGATGTTTCTCTCTCATCGATGTTTCTAACTCTCTATCCCTCTCCCTTCCTCTCTGTAAAAAATCAATAAAATATTTAAAAAAAAAAAAAAAAAAAAGAAAACATTTACTCATATCTACAGAAAGCATTCCTATATAGTGAACACCAAAATATATATTGCAATAAATCTTGTCTGAAACAAAGTGTGTCAGAAGTTACTATCTTGCAGAGGTAAACCCTCACTTCGCTCTGCAATGCCAGGGCTGGCTTCTACAAACCATATTCTGTTTTGCCAGATGGATGGCCAGGAGACTCCACCAATAAGGGGTGCTAAGGGAGACAAGGGACTTATTCCTTCCTGTCTCCCAGTTTGCATCACCCCACTGCTTCTTCAACCCAGCAGTGCCAATCTTCTTAGCAGTGGCTGAATGCAATTGTTCCAGCACTTGGAGACCCAGTTTCATCACCTCCCTTCAGAGACACCAGCAGTCAGCTGGAGCCCCTCCTCAGAGTTCTGGACCCCGGGCCCATGGGGCCAACTCCTGCTCAAGAGACAGCACCACACGAAGAGCCACATTTGCTCAGCAGTAATTCCAACCATCTCCTTCGTTCTCTAACCTAGAGATGGAGGACTTCTTCTTGCAGTTGTTATCTGTGATACTTAGCAATCTTTTTGCCCTTTCTTGTTTTCAATTTAGTCAACATTTTTTCATATCCTGATGTATAAGAACAATGTTGCCTATCATAGCTATGATTAAATGTTATGTTCAGAATTTTAAATGTGTAAGGGGCAGAAAAATGCATCCATAGTGCACCTGTAGCTCCTATAGCATATCCTAAAGTTTTTTTATTTAATACATCTCTAATATACCAGTTTCCCTGCCATATCTTTATATCACATACACACATACTTACTACTAATTTACTGTGTAATTCTCCTTTTACTGTACTGTATAATAAAATACTACCAACTGCTGTACCAAGAGCCAACAAGTCAAACTGGTTACTTGTTTCTATAGGTTCTGATTTCCTTTTTTTCCTCTGGGGACTTTCCTAAAAATAAAAGAAAAAAAATGTTTAGTTTGTATTTTAAACACTGAAACATCATTAATGCATAAATGCAAATGCCCAATAGCCCACAAAGGAAATGCAATTGCTACTAAGTGACATTACTTAAAAAAAAAAAGTGGAGGTAGGATTCCCACTTTCTCACTACTTAGAAAAAAAATCAATCCAACAGAAGAAGAGCTCCTAATTCTCATCCCCCTATCTCCTACTTCCCTGGAAGGAAGGTGTCAAATAGAACAACTTGGTACGCTCTTGATATTCTCTTAACAGGTCCAATGCTCCAATCCCAAGCAGAGAGATGACAGACCCATACCTAAGTAGCCAACATCCCCCCTTCCACCTCATCTTTTCTTTCACATTCTAGCTTTGTTTTTAGGAAAACAGACACAAATGTTTTAATATTTATAAAATGCATTTACTTCAATTTGAGTGAAAAAAATTGCTGTAACTAAAGAGCAGCACAGAGCTAGTCTAAAAGTTCCATGTTGTCTTGATTCCAATGACAGAAGAGGCACAAGTTTAAATCTAGTGTCAAAGGCAACAAGACTTGGATTTATTTCAAAAATGATAATAACAGCTGTCTGTCCATCAAAAGACAATCAATGATTCCAACTTCAGAGTACTTTATCAGTTTATAATGCTGAAAAATTATAATTTCTGAACTTATCTTCCATGTTTGTAATTTCTTAAAATCAAAGCTTCCCAGCCTCTATTTTAGCATAAAGAAGCTGAGAAATCCATTCTTTTAGTGTAAAATGGACCAATACCCAAAGGGACATTTTCTCAGTACTGCACGATCTTTGCTCTACAGCACAAAAAAGCAGTCCAGGATACATAAAAATCTGCTCAACCCAAAACCCATCAATGAAAACTATGTTACCAGTGCATAAAGAATATCAAGGAGTAGGTTTATAAAGCATTTTCCATGTTTTTCTTTATGTTATCTTATAGAGATGGTACATTTGAAGACTGATTCACTGGGCATACTTATCAACAACAATAAAAAAGATTTAACTAAAAATAGGTTAACGTTCTACACACAGAAAAAATAACACACATTTTGCAAGTCCTGAAAAATGTATCCACCTTCATAGACCCAAAAGAGATGTTACAATTAAAAGCCGAAATATAAATCAATCTGATAATCTCAAGAGTAACATTTAATTTGCTTGAAGCTTTAAACTTTAGCACAAGGTTTGTCCTAGATCCCAGTTTCAGTTAAATGAATTTCTAAAGCCACATCTGAATGATCCCAGAAAGCAAATGTGGTTTCTGCATATGGTTATGAACACAAATCCCTATTTCAGGAGAGGATAATGGGGGAAAGTATACCCATCTATTACTATC